>NC_030817.1:55545549-56745549 GCF_001704415.2 Capra hircus
CCAGTGTTCTTGCCTGGAGAATCCCAGGGACAGGGGAGCCTGGTGGGCTGCTGTCTGTGGGACATGACTGAAATGAATTTAAAAAAAATAGGGAGCAGCTACAGGAGGACTAGGGTGAGTAAGAACCCAGGATGGGGCCTTAGGGGAGTGACATTTGGAGCCTGTAGCTGCTGTGAAGGCCAGTGAGAACTTTGCGATCCATCTGGCCCTCAGGGAATCTGATGGCCTTCCGGTCCCCACAGTCTAAGAGGTAACTGAGAGGTCACATCAAGTCTCACTTTTTCTTTTAACTTTAAATTTTGTATTGGAGTGTATTTGACTAACAGTGTTGTGTTAGTTTCAGTTGTGCAACAAAGTGATCCAGGTATACGTAAACCTGGATCTATTCTTTCTCAAATTCTTTTCCCTCTTAGGCTCTTACTGTTATGTAATATTGAGCAGAGTTCCCTGTGCTACATAGTAGGTCATCCTTCTCTCTCCAAGCTCCATACGCAAAGTTATCTATAGTTTTCTTTATTGTAATTACACGTTTCTTAAGGTTAATCTCTCCATGAATCTGTTCAATATGTTCAGTAATCCAGATTTTAGATTCCTTCAAAATGTTCCTTAATGAATAAATAAAGAAGATGTGGTGTACATATACACAAAAGAATATTGTTCAGCCATTAAAAGGAGAGAAGTCCTGCCATTTGTGACAGCCATGGAGGTGTGGACCTTGAGGGTATTATGCTAAGTGAAATGTGTCAGAGAAATACTGTGTAATATCACTGCATGGAATCTAAAATAGCAAAACTCACAGAAACAATAGAATGGTGGTTGCCAGGGGCTGGCAGTTGGGAGAAATGTGAAGATATCCATCAAAGAGTGCAAAATCCCAATTACAAAATAAATAAATATGGGGGATCTAATGTACGGTAAGGTGATTATAGTCAATACTGTATTATATACCTGAAAGTTGAAAAAACAATGTTCCTTATTTCTCCAGACCTTCAAAAGTATTGTGGAAGTTTCTTGCCTGTAACAGGTATGCACTGAGTGGTCCAAGCCTAGTTCTGTATCTCTTCCACAGTACCCTCAACCTCCTGGAGTTTAGGGCACCCCTTCCTCCAGACTCTGAGGACGTATAGTCCCTGCCTCCTATGGGGCATCTGTATTCTCAGCCATTTTTTCATGGGTCATTCTAAAAGATGATACATAGTGATAACTAGAAAGGAAGATGTGAGGTTTATCATATATTTCTAAAAAAACTTGTCTCCAGACACCTGGGGAAGAACCTGCAAAGTATGGACAGGAAGGGTCATATTTGCCTGAAAAGAACAGACGTGAATTTCATAATCTTGCAAAGATTCTAGGCTCTGATCTGCTTTGGAACGTTTTTCATTTTCTGGAGCAACTGTTCCTAACTTACCTGACACCAGACCATCCTACACCCTCTCTCCCTCTGCCGTGTGATCATCTACTCTTCTCTGGAGAAAGACCTTTTAAAAGCAAGTTTGAGTCGAGTTACCAAAAAAAAGTGACTGTGTGCTATTTCTGTGCTGAGTTGTAGTAGAAATAAAGAAACATTTTCGGGATAAGTTAGCTTTATTATTGTTTTCCTTGTTCCCATATCAGCAGGGACAGCATAGTCGTAGCATTAATAGCCTAAGTCGGTGGACATTTGGGGGTGACCTCAGGGAGCAGTTCACTGTGTGTATTACGTGTTTTGTTTTTCTTTTATTGACTGATGTGTATGGGAAAATGGGGGATGGAAAACAATACTTTTCTTTGCTCTTCCTTTCATAGATTACTTGTTGCAATAATGATTAAGGTATTTGGGGGGAAGTCCACATTTTTCTTCAAAGGAGAAAAATTAAACAGTGGGGAAAAGGCAGGTTGATAGGATAAGAAACCTTTCTAGTGAGGAAGCCTCTCTTTAACCTTGCAGCTGCCACATATGTCTTATCCTACTGTGTGTGTGTGTGTGTGTGTGTAGGTGTTAGTTTCCATGTTTTCTGGTGGTGTTCCAGACATAGCATAGCCTGCAAATCTGCAAATTTGCATATCCTTTTATGCTGAACTAAATCAATAAAGGACAATAGTTCCCTTTTCCTGGACAGAGCCCTGAAATTCATGCCACTCAGGGTGTGCTGGTGAGCCCTTGTGCAGGCCTAACCCGGCTGGGCTGTACTGACAGTACCTTGTTCCAGCTGGGCACTCAATAAATATTGAATGGATACCCAGAATAGCAGCTTGAAGCCGAGGGTATTTGTGTCCCAGAATGATCCTGTCGGTTCTTGGAACATGGTTTGGAAAGACTACCAGGGACAGGCTTGGCTATCTCTGTGCATCCCAGGTCTAAGGGATGTTGTTTCCATATTCTGTTGGTTCTGTGAAGCAGTAGCGCCAGCCATGCAGGACATCAGGTGGGGCTGGAACATTCTGAAAGACTGGAAGCTTGAGAGGGGAACAGCCATTTGTGCTTCTTACGGCAAGAGCAGGTCCTCTGATAGGAGATGTGGCTGGTCTGCTTGGCACACAGTGTGGGGAAGGAAGCAGGCATGGATCCCGCATCTCTGAGGGGGCACTTTTCCTGACCCCTTGATTATAAAGAAAAGCAGTTGCTGCAAACCACATGGCTTCACTGAAGTAGATTCTGGACAGGGACTGCCCCTTTAACACAGAGCTAGGCCGTTGCACTGGGACATGGCTACTCTGCCTCTGTGGGATTCAGAGAAGGGATTTAAGTGTGGGCACGGATTTTTATGGTGGTGGTTGGTTGGTTTCTTCCCCTGGTGAAACAGCAGCTATTTGGATTTACTCCTCTACTTTTGCCCTATTCTGGTTATTTCATTTCTTGGCCCATAGTTGTGAGCTAGGGAGACTTTTTTTTTTGAAAGAAGCAGAAAGACTGGTGTTCCAGACTGGCTTCTTAGGAGACAGGATTTCTAACCTCACTTAGTCATAAGGTTTGTTCTTTCTGTCCAGTCTAGGGAATAGGAGAGAGGGTCCTTCTTAGCATACAGATCCAGGGAGAGTCTGGGCCAGCGACAGTTCATGAAACCATCTTGGCACCGTGGACAATCTGGATAGAAAAGCAAAACCAGGTTGGTCACTGATCACAAAGCCAAGGCAGATCTCTTTAGAACAAAGAGTGCTGCTACTGTGTTTAAAATGGATAACCAACAAGGACCTGTGGTATAGCACATGGAACTCTGCTCAATGTTATGTGGCAGCCTAGATGGGAGGAGAGTTTGAGGGAGGCTGGATACATTTATATGTATGGCTGAGTGAGTCCCTTTAGTGTTCAACTGAAACTCTCACAACATTGTTAATTGGTTATACCCCAATACAAAAAAAAAAAACACCAGAAAGTGATTTGAGACCCATCTCTAGTAGCCACATGGCTAATAATAAAAGGCAATTTTGAGAGCATTTGCAAACTTGAGCCACTAGTAGAACTGAATTCCTCACGGTAATTCTTGTGATATGCAGAGACTGTGAGAAGACACGGTAATTCTTGTGATATGCAGAGACTGTGAGAAGACATGGAATGTGTCAGTTGACAAGCTTTTGATCTGTAATATTGTCTGCAGGAGCTGATCAATGAAATGCAATCTGTGAACCTCTTCAGAACCCATTTAGGACCTAGGCAGAGAAGGCAGTATTGAACAGGCAGGAAAAAGAGTGAAGCAGCAGTACTGAATGGATGACTCTGGCCATTGAGCCAAGAAACCACTAGTCTCTAGGAGGGGAGGATTAACTGGCACTTCAGTCATTATGGGTATATACGTATAAGAAAGCTGTTGCTATAGATCATTTATAGTGGTGGTGTAAATTTTGTCAGGCAGCCCTTCCATTTCTATAACCTGTTGCAAAACATGGTCAAGTGATATTATATAGACCCTAACTGAAGCATCAAAATCTCTGTGCAGGAGGCCTGTCAGGCCATGCACCAAAGGGTCGACTTGGAGTGGCCAGTACTATTTTGATCCTTTGGCTGAATCCGCATCTTTGCTGCTTGTGTGTGAACACACAACACACACACATACTTTCCTTTTTCTCGTTTTCTGTTGTCATCTTCAGTGGAAATAATCCTGGATCCTGACATCATTGTTCACCTTACTCATTGTCTCCTGTCACTGTGAAGGAGGATAAATCTCAGTCTCTGTTTACTGCGTGACTCTCATTTAAATCTTACAGATGCACCCTTGGGTGCTCTAAAGGAGCCTAAGACTTCAAGCATGAAAGAGGATATGAAAGGCTTAGAGGTGATCAGAGCTGTTGTTCTGTGAACAGCCTGGACTGCGCTTTCCTGTTTTCTAGTCTGGTGTTGCCCCTAGGATGATTTTTATACAGGTGTTTGAAAGGTCTGGGACTTGACTTTTTAGAACTTACAGTGTCAGTCTGCATCTTCACTGGAAGGCCTTCAGTGATTTGCACATGGGGAGGGAGCCTGATGAATTTCGCATCTTCATCCAGCTGTTACTGCCAGTCTGGTTGTGAAATGTGATGGGACCCTGGCCAACTGTGTAATGCCGAAATTCCTCGCTATGTTCTGTGTTGCTTTGTGAAATAAGAGGGTATGTCTGGCAGTCACTTAGAGGTTTAAATCACAGTTTGAATTTGCCTGGAGAGATTTATTGGTTTTCTGAGAACCATAAGACATTGTGCAAGAGGCTGTTCAGAAAGGGTTGAAAAATATAGAGTACCTGAATTCCAGTTTGCGACTCTGGTTTTAAAATGGATAAAATGTTAAAAGGATCATTAAAAGTGTAAGGTTGGCTCTTCTCCCACCTCCCACCCCCTCCTGCCCCTCTAGGTTGTCACAGAGCACCAGAGGTTCAAGAGGGAGGGGACGTATCTATACCTGTGGCTGATGCCTGTTGATGTATGGCAGAGACCAGTGCAATACTGTAGAACAACTACCCTCCAATTAAAAGTAAAAACATTTTAAAAAAATTGTTAGGTTGGGATATGGATGACAACTAATAAAGATGGTGTTCTCAAGGTCAGGAGTTCAGAGGCGATAAGAAAACTATGGTTCTGGATATCTGCCTTTAGAGAGATAAGGATGCCAGCCTGGGTCTAGAAGATCAGACTGAATTTGAATAAGAGAGAATGAGGGAAGAACATTTTAGGCATAAATGACACACAGAGGTGTGGAGGTGGGGATGAATGAGCTATGCTGGTGGACAATATACAGACTCTTGAAATAGCAGATCTGTGCTTGTGTTAAGAGGAAAGGGAAAGGGCAACTTGAAAGGTAGCAATGGGCATGCATCATGATGCTTTGGATGACAGAGAAACCCGAGTTACTTAAACTGGATAACTCCTTGGTTTGATTACGGGGGGAAAGGCCCACTTTTCAAGTCGCAGAGCTGGTCCTCAGGATTCCCCTTCGATTTCCTCATGTTCACAAGATGGCTGCCAGCAGCATGCCTACGTGGTTCTTTGTTCACATCCACACCATCCAATAAAAGACCTGAGCTTTTTCTGACTGGCCCAGTCTTAACCATTGAGGCAGCCAGGGGAATGCCTTGTACTTAGACCTGAGTTTCTGCTCATCTCACAATTAGTCAGAATGGGGATGAGATGGTGCTGATTGGCTTATACTAGTAAGGGTCAACCTCTGGGGCTCATTTTTTAGGACCACTAGCACCTAAATCCTGAGGCTGCCACATAGTGATTTCCCAAAGGAAAATCTAGAAAGGTGGAAGTGAATAGGAGGTTTGATCAATGGGTTAATAATGGGGAAAAAAAAAAAAAGTCCATTCCACCTGTAAATTATGGACAGCTTTGAATCCCAGGATAATTAACCTTGAATGAGTCTAGACTTTATCCTGTGGGCTGATCCATTTGGGCTAATTACAGATTTGTCTTCATCTTTGATGATAAGAATGTTTACCCTTGGCCTTAACTATAGTCTTCTCATGCCCAGAAAAGTTCTTTGGTGACCGGTTTTCCTTCTCATCTTCATTGTCTGCTTTTGCTCCTCGCTAGGAGTACACTTGCTCAGTCAACTAGCCAACTTGTGAAGACCATGCTGCTGCTGCTGCTAAGTCACTTCAGTCGTGTCCGACTCTGTGTGACCCCATAGACGGCAGCCCACCAGGCTCCCCCATCCCTGGGATTCTCCAGGCAAGAACACTGGAGTGGGTTGCCATTTCCTTCTCCAAAGCATGAAAGTGAAAAGTAAAGGTGAGGTCGGTCAGTCGTGTCCAACTCATCGCGACCCCATGGACTGCAGCCCACCAGGCTCCTCCATCCATGGGATTTTCCAGGCAAGAGTACTGGAGTGGGGTGCCACTGCCCTCTCCGGTGAAGACCCTACAGAGTGCCAGATTTGAATGGCTCCGGAGAAGTACCTCTCCTTTCTCCTGTGAGGCTCTCTGAGAGATGATCCACTCACTCAAAATTCTTCTGAGGGGTGGGGTACTCAATTGAGTCTTTGGATTGTTCACATTAACATTAATTACAAATTTTGTAAAGTTACTGAAGTTCAGTAGTCATTAAGAGGCAGGCCATCCGTCCATCCATTTGTCCAACAAATGAGAACTGCTTGTGTGCCATGGACTGTGCTTGCGAATGGGGATGAGGCTAGGTATGGCACATAATCTCTGCCCTTGTGCTCTCGGTCTGGTTGTAGAAGCCAGTAAATGCACAATTCTGACGTTATGTGGTGGATATCATAAGCAGCATATTAAAGTTTAGAAAAGAGGTATTTGTCTCAAATGGATGTATTAACAACAGATGACGTTTCCTAGCTCCACTAGCATGCTGAAAGTGGGCTTAGGGGATAGAGTCAGGCGATAGAAACTGTGATCAATAAATCAAAGATAAAATGATACATTTTCAGGAAGCCACAGGTGTTATTCTGTGGCTGGGCTACATCGTTCTTAAATAAGTGGGAGGTGGAGTGGACATACAGATTCCCGACTCTTCCATCCGAGATTCAATTAGTAGGTCAGGAATGTGGGCCGAGAATCACATTTTAATCTCTGACTCCTTGGGTGGTTTTGATCCTGGTGGTCTGAAGAGTCCTGGCCGGGAGTGTGGTATGTGGGTGTGGGGCTGCAAATGTAGGCTGGAGTAGAGGAAGAGGGTGGCCAGCAAAGTCGCAGAAGGATAGAGGGTTTCTAGGTCTGAGTTGTCAGCAGGACCTTGTAGGAAGTTGAAAGCATTTGGCAGCAGAGCATGTAATCTCCAGCAGAGCATACTTAGGACAGGAAACAGTATCTTGGCCTTATTTTTACACAGTTGTGCTGAAACATCTTTCCAGAATAAAAGACTCTTAAATTAATCACTTGACTCTAAACTCACACAGCCAAGAATTCAGGTTCCAAACTCCAAGTGCAATTCTTAGTTTACTAGTCTGCCTCCCAGTTGGGAATTATTTATCCTTGTTCAGTTAGCTCAGTGGTTTTGAAATGCTTTTGAGTGACCTTGGAGGCCACTCTACAAATTGCTTGATTCACTATTTAAAAATATGATTGATTCAAGACTGAATAAATGTATAATATTAAAGGCACATGGGTTCAGTGTGCAGTAAGGATATTTGGGGGGCACTTAACTGGGCCTTTTTTCATAGAATCATTAAGCCATAAGACTGTTTCATTTTCTTCCTCAGACAGGGTAACTTATAAGAACCTTCTCAAAGGCTTGTAACTTAATCTGAAAGCTGCTAGGAGTAAGTGTACTTCTCTATCTCATGAGCAGTATACTACAGATTATACTTTCTTATTACCTATGTAGCAATGATTTTTAGTTTCCTAGTGTTGAAACCGGAGAAGGCAATGGCACCCCACTCCAGTATTCTTGCCTGGAAAATCCCATGGGTGGAGGAGCCTGGTGGGCTGCAGTCCATGCTAAGGGTTGGACACAACTGAGTGACTTCCCTTTCCCTTTTCACTTTCATGCATTGGAGAAGGAAATGGCAACCCACTCCAGTGTCTTGCCTGGAGAATCCCAGGGATGGGGGAGCCTGGTGGGCTGCCGTCTATGGGGTCACACAGAGTTGGACACGTCTGAAGTGACTTAGCAGCAGTAGCAGTGTTGAAACAGAAATAAAATTTCAGGCTGGTGCCATGTTTTATGTTATTGTGGGAGTTTCCCCATTCAAGTGGAAATGATGGGAAAAGTAATACTTCTCAATATAGCTTATAACTGTTTTGTGTTTTCAGTTGCATTTATCTATTACTTATTTCTGACTGCACTGGGTCTTCATTGCTGTGTGGGTTTTTCTCTTGTGGTGAGCGGGGTCTACTCTAGTTGCGGTACGCTGACTTCTCATTGCTGTGGCTTCTCTTGTTGCAGAACATGAGCTCTAGGGTGCACACAGGCTTCACTAGTTTCAGCACGTTGGCTCAGTAGTCGCAGCTCCCAGGCTCTAGAGTGTAGGCACGATAGTTGTGACATGTGGGCTTAGTTGCTCTGTGGCATGTGGGATCTTCCCAAATCAAAGATGGAATCTGTGTCTCTTGCATTGGCAGGTGAATTCTTTACCATGAGGGATGCTCCTTTAAGGCAGTGGCACCCCACTCCAATACTCTTGCCTGGAAAATCTCATGGACGGAGGAGCCTGGTAGGTTGCAGTCCATGGAGTCACTAAAAGTTGGACACGACTAAGTGACTTCCCTTTCACTTTTCACTCTCATACATTGGAGAAGGAAATGGCAACCCACTCCAGTACTCTTGCCTGGAGGATCCCAGGGACAGGGGAGCCTAGTCGGCTGCTGTCTATGGGGTCGCACAGAGTTGGACACGACTGAAGCGACTTAGCAGCTTGAAAGTAAAGGGGCTCCAATAAAGCAGGAGAACTGTTTTGTCCTTAACATTTAATTGTTTATTGTTTAGGCATTAGTGTGTATCTTGATAGGTGTAAAGATAAAGGTCACTTAGCACAGGATTTCTTATTCTTGGCACTATTGATAATTTGGGCCAGATAATCCTGTTGTTGGGAGGCTGTCTTGTACATTCCTAGTGTTTTGTAGCACCCTTGGCCCCCTACCCACTAGACCCAAGCATGACAACCAACATTCGTCTCCAGACAGTGCCAGATGCCCCCTGGGAGCAAAATCACACCTGGTTGAGAACCACCGAGCAGAGACGAGAAAGCTTTTCGTGGATCTCTCTTGACTCTGCTGTTAATCTTTTGAGAATATTGTTCCATCTAATAAAGGGAAAGGCGTACAATTGATTATTATGTAAGATCTCATATTTGCAAATTTGTCTACTTGCTAAAATTCATTTGTAAATCCAAAATGGATACTGCTGGCTCCTTTACAGTTAGTCTTGGATACACACATGTGCAGAGAGGCAAAAAAAAATCTGAGTCACCTGATGCATCTGTTCCCAGCTGAGGTCAAACAAGGTGATGCTGTGCCTTGTGTCAACTCTCAGTCTGTAAACAAGTATCCCTTTCATGGTCTATTTAGTGCCACGTTTTTCAGATTTTTGTGCTTCTTATTGGTGATTTTGCCTTTTCAAACAGCCCCTAAGTATAGTGCTGTGTAGTGTTTAAGCACAGGAAGGCTGTAACAGGCCTTATGGAGAAAATAGGGGTATTTTATATAAGCTTTGTTGAGGCATGAATGATGGTGCTGTTGGCCATGAGTTCAATGTCAGTCATATCTATCCATCTGTCTGTTTGTCTGGAGACACACATAACACAGGGTTATGTATTGATGAGCTGATGAAACTGCTGTGACTGGAGGCTCTCAAGAACCTAACTCTGGGTTTCCGCTTTGAAGCAATAGTTAAGTATGGACTAGTTCCGTGTTTGTGGTGACTGTAGAACATAAGTACTGCAAATAGCAAGAATCAACTCTACTGTTACTTGTCTAGCTTACATTTCAAAAGCTTGTATTTTAAATATCTAGTGCGATATATATGTTAACCTACATTGCTTTTCTTTATGAAAATTAAGATAGCCATGGTAATAGCAAAAGAAATAACTGCAGAGTCAATGGACATAAACATATTTAAAGCCATTACATACCTGGTGAAAATGTTGTACCAGTTTACTGTGCCATAGCAATTCACCACAGTGCCGTTTCCAGTGCATCTGTGCCAGCATTATTCTGCATTTTTCCTATTTTTAAAATGACAGAATTGAACATGTTAGAGAATTCAAGTGATACAGACACTTAGAAAATGAACTTTAAAAATCCTCTCTTCTTCTCACTCTTCCCCACCCTTTCCTAGAGTGTTAAGAATTTGGTATGTGTCATTTCAAGGCTTTTAATAAACACACATGAAAATAAATGCATTTTATACCCATAATTCAATACAGATGAAACTGAATATTTGCCTATTTTGTGTTATGCTTTATTACTTCATATAATTTAGGTGTAAAAAATGCTTCCCGTTATTTATAAAATACTTAAGTTGTCAGGAAAAATTACATAAATGATGTTTCTATTTAACAGTGATAGTTTAATTTTTGTGCTAAGCAATGAGCTTGTGATAAATGTCTTTTAATCTAATTTGTGTTTATTTTTTTGCCAGTAGTGTAAGCTACAGAACACAACATAGATTCAGTCTTGGAATTTTATGATTTTTTTAAAAATCACTAGGCTTGATGGAAGATTTCAAATAATTTAATTTCCTGATAGAAAAGTACTTAATCAGTGGATGCCAGTGAGTAAACATTGCCCAGGATCAGGCAAAATGCATAATACTAATTAGTACACAGATGTTCCTAGAATGATTACAATGTGAGGAACACTTTTGTGTCAAAGTGATTCTGTAACCCCTCCCCTCCCCATGACTAGAGGAAAAAAGACATCTGATGCTCACTTATGAGTTTCATGCCCACAGAGAGGAGTGACTGGGAATCCTGTAGATAAGAACTCCCTGATCTAGGATGAGGAGGTGAGACCTCTTTGTTCCAGCTGTTGATACTAGATATGAACATTTGATAGAATTTTAAGCCTTATTTCTATCAGAAAACTATAGTTTTCACCAAGGATGATTTAAAGTGAGATAATAAAAATGCTCCTGGGAAAGACAGGCTTAACACAATAGTAGCATTGATTGATGGAAAAACCCAGAATTGCAGACCTTTGCAATAAATGATATATGCTGTTTCTAGGACAGGGAAATTGCACCCATTTAGGGTTCCTGGGGGGCTTCCCCTGAGGCTCAGTGGTAAAGAACCCACCTGTAACACAGGAGGTGTGTGTTCGGTCTCTGGGTCAGGAAGATCCCCTGGAGGAAGAAATGGCAGCGCACTCCAGTATTCTTGCCTGAGAAATCTCATGGACAGAGCAGCCTGGTGAGCTACAGTCCATGGGGTTGCAGAGAGTCTGACACGACTGAGTGAGCTGCAGGCAAGGTTACCAGTTGACTATTAGAAAATGGTAAAATAAAAAGTATGACTTTACCGAGAAGGACTGGTTTCTGAAAAGAATGGAAAAGATAAGGTCATGCCACTGGCTGAGTGTGAATTTCCTCACCTCACAGTGAAAAGGGCCTAGAAGATTCTGTCTTGCAGGGCAGAAGATTGTACTTTGCAAAAAGGGAGTGTCTTTTACATGGTAACTTTGCACCTTGATTCCAAATTCAGCACTTGAGCAAGACTCCAGTAGGTCTCTTTGTAGATGTGGAGAAAACTTAAGGATTTGGCAGAGACAAGGATTAAAACAATTTTTTATTTTTTACAATGCATTTGCTATGAAAAATTCACAGAACTCTTTAGTTTTATAAAATCTATCCCTTTTGAACAGAAAAGAGAACATCCCTCCCACAGTTGGGAGTTACAGGGTCTCTTCCCTAGGAGAATCTTGGTTTACTTATGGGATGATTGTTTGTTTACTCATGCAGGCGTTCAGATAATCATAAAAAACCAGGACGCACACCCACTTGAGCACATAGTTTCTCTTCCAGAATATCTATGGGAGAGGCACTAAGGAAAATGTTTAAGGGAAAATATTTTAGATAATTGCCCACAGTTGTCTTATTTTCATTCTTGACAAATAGCAAACAAATTTTTTTCTACTGTACTAATTTTTAATTTGTGAATATTTATGAAAGGGTTTACTTGAAGTGATCCTTCATATTAACTTTTTTGGTTAAAAAAAAGTTTAAATATGTGTTATTAACAATATTTGAGTTCTCAAATGTTAAGAAATACTTAAACACGATAAGAACTTTGAGGATAAAAAGTAACAGATCAAGCTAATCGTGTTGCCTTCCTCAAAATATCGTTTGTAAATAACATCTTTCTTGCATGCCTTTGGCTTTGTTCACACGATGTAGAAGGTTTTCCTGTAGTGTTACCACATCTGTAAGCTTTTCTTTGTTTCATGGGCTTTGTAAATATATAAATGAGTGTCTTCACTTTTTTTTTTTTTCTGGCTTTATAATTTTTTACATCTGTGCCTCTTACCTGCCTGGAATTTGTTTTTGTGTCTGACAGTGGTAGACTTGTAACTTCATTTTTGTTACCTGACTGTTTACTTTCCATAATGTGTCAAATCGGATAAGGCAATGGCACCCCACTCCAGTACACTTGCCTGGAAAATCCCATGGACAGAAGAGCCTGGTAGGCTGCAGTCCATGGGGTCGCTAAGAGTCGGGCACGACTGAGTGACTTCCCTTTCACTGTTCACTTTCATGCATTGGAGAAGGAAATGGCAACCCACTCCAGTGTTCTTGCCTGGAGAGTCCCAGGGACGGGGGAGCCTGGTGGGCTGCCATCTTATGGGGTCGCACAGAGTTGGACACGACTGAAGCGACTCAGCAGCAGTAGCAGCAGCATAATGTGTCAAATAGTTTGTTGTTTTTACTTTAAATGACAGGTTTCTTGTTGCCTTGATATCTATGTATTTGTTTCTTGTATCCTGTTTAGTTATTTGTGTGATGATGTCACACCATTTTAGTTACTGTAGCTTTACAGCATGTTTAGTTTTGTCAAGATAGTTTTCCCTTCTTTTTTAAAAACATAGTCATTCTGAAGCTTTTTCTATTCCAGTTAAACTTTAGAATCAGCTTTAAGTTCTATAGAATATCCTGTTGCTATGTTGGTTGGGTCACACTGATTTTTTTAAACTGGGAGAGAGATAATTGCTGTCTAACAATATTGAGTTATTTCATCTGGGAAACGGTAGTTATCTCCATTATTGTATCTTCTTTTACTGTCCTTCAATAAAATTTAAGATAAGATTGATTTGTTATATTTATAGGTAAGTTTATTTCTAGGTTTTTCCCCCCCCTTTCCTTCCCTCTCTTTCTCTCCTTCTTGGTAATGACTGGAATTTTTTAAAATGGCATTTTCTAAATGGTTACTGTATCTGGCCATCTATAATTGACTAGATTCTAGGCAGACAGGCATTTCATTAGCAAAAAAATGAAGAAATCCTGCTTCCTTCCTAGTGTTTTTATCTTACTTCATTTCTCTGCATTAGTTAGAGGGTGAAGTAAAATATTGAGTAGCATGCATCCTTGTCATCTTCCTCATTTTAATGGGACATTGCTTGTAATTTACCATTTGTTGGCTCATTTCCACATATTTCTGATTTAGTTATCTTTAGAGGAAAGTATTTATGAGAAAATATCAAATTGACTGTAATTGGAGGAAATGTTTAAGTCACTGATGTTTCCCAAAGGACATGGCAGTGATGTGGGATATGCCACACAATTGAAATGTTCCTGATGCATTGAGGTACTCCTTCCTGATTCTCCTGTAAGGAATTCACAGCATATCGGAGGCTCCTGAAGCCTCTGAGGACTTTCTGGTCCACAGGACCTCTGCAGCAATCCTAGGAACGTGCTTTGGGCCAGGCTGACTTACATGAGCCTGACGATCAGATTTTTTGGAAAGCATAGGTTCCGTAGAGGGGGTCTAGCCAGAGGGGGCATAGACACAAGTTGGGGTGAAGTCTTGGGGTATAATAGTCATATTCTCCTTAAGCAGATGGAGCTGAAACAGGAGGGAAGGGGACGGGGTACAACTTTTGAAGGAATGACATAGCCCAAGGACGCAACTTAAACTGATTAGACTCAGGTGGGTCCAAGATGGCCGACAAGTTACCTTCGACTAGACCTTGATCCTCAATATATGATCATCGTAGCACATCAGCAAGCTAAAGAGCACAGCCAGAGGTGCCATGACAGCTCCAAGGCTGACCATCAAAGACCAAAAAGTGGGTGGTGGCCCAGTTCCTGGAAGTCTCCGCACCCCTCTCCCCAAATAGTTGAAATGATCCTCCCGCACGTTAGCCTATGAACTTGCCCAGCCCATAAAAACTAACCGCACCACATTTTGAGGCTGCACTCTCCCTCTGCGAAGGACCACACTCTTGTCTGTGGAGTGTGTTTCTCTCTAAATAAATCCACTTCTTACCTATCACTTTGTCTTTCACTGCATTCTTTCTGCCATGAGATGTCAAGAACCTGAGTTTCACTAGGTCCTAAAACCAGTTGTGTGACTTCAGCTGGAAGACTATGGGTTTTGGCCAGGTTTGAGTCCCAGAGACTTGGGTTTGAGTCCCAGGCAGGGTTTTGGCTGGGTTTGCATCCCAGCATGTGAGTTCAAGTCTCAGGCTAAGGTAAACGGTTTCAGAGCCACATTATCAGTGTGCCCTGAGAATAAACTGGAAGGGTTGAAATTCAGAAAATCCTTACTGAAGGTTAGATTCAGAGGGACTTTGGAGGTTGTGCAGGAGCAGAGTGAGTTTAGACTTAAGAACCAGATGTGTAAGAGGCAGATAGTGACATACCAGGTATCTAATGTGTTAGCTCAGGACTCTGGCCCTTCCCTGAGTTTGAGGGGTAAGTTTCTGGGTTGTCAGAGGTAGACTGGCAGAGTTAAAACTAAAACCACAGGCTCAGTTAAAATAAAAATCCCAGCCCTTACCTTGTAAACAATCACCTTTTTTTTTTTTTTTTTTTTTTTTACAAGTATATTCAGCTACCTGGGCACACTTCCACTAGGTGACTTTAAAATTACCACATGTGCCTGAAAGACATCAGCCCCAGTATTTTACAGGAAGGGTTTTCCAGCTATGGTGGCCCATGAGCAGCCTACAGAAAAGGAGCTCCAGATCTTGTGCCCCCATTTCAACCGCAGCAGCTCTGCTTTTATGAATCTGCTTTGCTTATTGGTTTCTGAGTAAAGTTGCATTTAAAGAAAACACTTGGCTGCTTAAAAAAAACTTGAAAGCCACCATTGTCATTCATTTTACTCATTTAAATCATGTTTCTACAGTAATACTCATCTTGCCTACGTAACTACAGTATTTTATATTCCAACTCAGTTGTACTTCTTAATGAAAATTCCCTTGAATTCAGGATTTAGAAATGATTTCCTCATCTATTTTATGAAGAGTTGGTGTGTGCACTTAGTGTGAGCAGTTAGTGTATGCATGCTTGTGATTGGGTCCACTGTGTACAAGTCATATTTCCTGATTAATGATAAGCTGCTTAAGGGCGTGCTATGACATCTTTCTTTGTTTTCTGTCTCCACTCCCATCCCCATCCCTGAATACCTCTCACAAGTTCAGGATGTAGTTCCTGATTCCACTTGGACTGCTATGAATGAACATCCCCTTGCCCTTCTGCTCATGATGTGAACCAGAAGGCAGGTTGGGAGGAGTTTAGAGGCAGGATTCCCCAGCAGCCTGACCTGCCTCTTGCTTTTCAGCCTGTAGGCCAGTTGTTAACCAGAGAGCACTAAGTAGCCTACCCCAAGGGATTGCTGTATTTCACTAGGATCACCAAAAATCAGGGCAGGAGAGCTCGCCAGCAGAACCTCTCCCCGTTTTGCGTGGGCTACAGTCTGAGTGACTGAGGCCAGCGGATGTGGCTGCAGCCCAGAGGAATTAGAATGAAGTCCTGTTCACAGAGGGATTATCAGCTTTGTCCTCCGTGTTCAGATACACCCTTCCTGTTCTTCCTGGGCAAGGTGGAGCCCTTTCTCTCCTGAGGAGGGCTCTCTGGCAAATCCGACCTAGAGTGAGCTGTGCTGCCCATTTTTGAGCCAGACTTTGTGTATTATCTCACTAGCATTTTCTTGCAGCTATGCTGCCATATTCTGCAGTTTTTCCAGTAGGAGGTTTTATCTGCCACGCTAGCTCTGAAATAGCACTGGACACACATTGGGCAAATATTTCAGGCAAGGGCCTTTGGTTGTGGTAGAAACCCGTTCACATCAGTTTGGTCAACAGGGAAGGTTTCCATGTGTCATCTTGGACTTCACAGGATGGGAAGAATAGGATGTTCAAGGCTCAGGGGAGTTGGGCTAAGACACTCAAGGTGCTCTTCTGGGCTTCCACATCTCTGAGCCTAGCTCGAGGTGTCCTTGATCCTCTTTCCATGCACTTGAACTTGCAAGGTTCAGTCCTGGCTTTTCTGACTTCTAACCTTCCAACCTCTCTGCTAGGATTCCATCAGCTAGAAAGACTCGGAATGACTGGGGGACAGTCTTGGCCAAAATTGGCTTGTTAGAGCCAGATCACCTAAATGTGAGGTCCCTGACCTGATGATGGATTAGCTGTCTTAGGTTCAGACCTCCACCCGTGCCCCAGAAGGCTTTGTGGAGGGAAGGGCAGGAGGTTAGGTAGGTCCATGGTACTTGAGGTTGGACAGACCACAGGATAGGCCTTCTTAAATTACCTGAGTATTTACTAACTAATGAAATGATTTATTCTTTTTGCCAATTCTAATATTTGGTGCTTTGAAATGAAATTTACTTATAAATTCTGTCTTTCCTTGTAAGAAATGTCAGTCATTCTGGAATCTATCTTTGACTGGCCCTTGACCCCGCCCTGCTCTTCAGCCTGCCCTTGGGGTTGGATCCCAGCTGAACTACTAAGGAAGGCGGTCAGATAGCATCACAGTGCAGCTCTGCCATTCCTGCCGGGAGGAAGACTTTGCAGACTTTGCAAAGATGTGGTGCACAGATAGGGCTTGGTCTCCTTCATCCCCTCTCACTAGCTGAATGCAGAGATGTACCAGGCCTCCAGGTCAGGAGGCAATGAGAGGCTCTGTGTGCAGCCCAGGAGTGTCCCTTGGGCTCGCGTGGTTCTAAACCGAGAGCAGAAACGATTTGCCTTTCCAGTTGCACAGAATGTCCCTGCTTCCCCCACCTTCCTCTCTTGAGTAGGGAATGAAAAAGAAATCATCATTCTAAAATGACTGAGAAGAAAAGAGCACGCTTGCCTGATTCACAGAAGAGGGTTTCTGCCTGCGCTGTGCATTGCAGCTCCATCAGACTTCTGTGCTACTTTGGAGTGGCGGGAGTAACAGGGCTTACACCTAATCAAGGAACAAGAATTCCAAACAAAAGCCCGGGTGGGGTTTCCTGGGCAGGAGTGAGATATTGTAGTAAATGGGAAGCCAAGCTGGGCTGTCCAATCTCTGGTCTGATTGCACAAATTACAGCAGGGCCCTGTTTTCAAAGGAATGTGACCCGCCCCACCGGGCCCCTCCTGAGCGGGTGTGTCTGCATTTCCTTAAACCCTCTCCTGGACAGCTAATGCATTCACCAGAGGAGCCAGAGAGAGCATTGTGCGGAGTCATTCAGAGGCCCTCCTTAGGGTCTCTGCCAGGGGACCATTTTCCAGGTGAGTTTACCTTACGTCACAGTCCTCCAGGGAGTCCTGTGGCTGAATGCCCCACCCTCTCCTGCAGAAAGTGCACGCAGGCTTCTGATATTCCAGGAACCACTGCCTCCATCTCCAAGCACCAGTGAGCCAAACACTTTGTATGGGGTAGAGGAAAATGTTTACATGAAAAAGTCTCTTTTCTTGCAAAAGGGTGCCATTCTCTGTGTTCAGGTCCAGTGGCCTGCTGCTGTCCTCAGTCTGCAGATCAGCTACCTCATGTTCTTCTAGAATATTCCCAACCCTCTGGCTTGCAGTTTTCCTGCTAGGTCAGGTTCCTATCCCCTCTCAAGAACTTTCCTGTTTGCAGTATCCCACCACCCCGTCCCCTTTTCTTCTCCTCTCTTCTCAATCTGCAGATTTCAACATCCTCTCCCTTGAGAAGCCTCCCCCTACTCCTCCTTCCTGTGCTGACCCCCCACTCCCCACCCCTCTGTTAGATGCCAAGGACGGTGTCTTATGAATCTTCAGATTGGTGATACCTGCTGCATCCTAGTGGTTTGGATGCATTTGGTCCCCTTTTAAACTAATGATATGTTCTAATTTTATTTTTCTCTAGAGCCAATTTAAGCCCCATATTACATAAATATGTTTCTGTGATAGCCTTAAAAACTTCTGATCTTAAAAAAGTATTTTTATTGAAACCACTTCGGTTTGTTTTTACCCATCTGTCTTATCTCTTATGTAACTTACATGTGCCAGGAGTGTGGTAACTATGCAGCAAGGGGTTGCTGAGACAGTTGCCTGAGTCCCAGTGTCTGGGTTGCAGTGCTTTTTTTAAAAAAAACTTCTTATTTTGTATTGGGGTATAGCTGATTAATAATGTTATGATGGTTTCAGGTGGACAACAGATGGCCTTAGCCATCCATATACATGGATCCATTACCCCCAAACTCCTATCGAGGCTGGCACATAACAATGAGCAGGGTTCCTTGTGTTATACAGTAGGTCCCTTGTTGGTTATCCAGCTTATATATAGCAGTGTGTACATGTTGATCCCAAACTCCCTAACTATCCCTTCTTTTCATCCTTCCCGCACCTGGCAACCGTAAGTTCTTTCTCTTAGTCTGTGAGTCTCTTTCTGTTCTGTAAGTTCATTTATATCATTTCTTTTTAGATTCTGCATATAAGAAATATTATATGATATTTCTCCTTCTCTGTCTTCTCAGTATGACAATCTCTGGGTCCATCCCTGTGTGAGTGGTCAGTTGCTCAGTTGTGTCTGATTCTTTGTGACCCCACAGACTGTAGCCCACCAAGCTTCTCTGTCCACGAGATTTTCCAGGCAAGAACCCTGGAGTGGGTTGTCATTTCTTCCTCCAGGGGATCTTCCTGACCCGGGGATCGAACCTGCCTCTCCTGCACTAACAGGTGGATTCTTTACCGCTGAGCCACCTGAGACTCCCTCCAGGTCCATCCACATTGCTGCAAATGGCATTATTTCTTTCTCTTTTAATGGCTGACTAATCCTCCACTGTATGTATGAGCCACGTCTTTATCCATTCTTCTGTCAGTGGACATTTAGGTTGCTTCCATGTCTTGGTTATTGTGAATAGTGCCGCTATGAACATTGCGGTGCATGTATCCTATGAGCCACGTCTTTATCCTAAATGTTGATGGACATTTAGGTTGCTTCCATGTCTTGGCTATTAGGAGTAGTGCTACTATGAACATTGAGATGTGTGTATCCTTTAGAGCAGTCCTCATATTTACCTTGCGGTTTGTGACGGTCACTGCAGAATAGTGCGGGTGAAATGCAGTCATGGAGATGGTGGTGCCCAGCTCTCTGACTGCTCCTCCCTCTGTCCGCCCCTCGCCTAGCCTTCCCGAGATGTCCCTTTATTCTGAAACATCATGGCGTTCCTGCCCCCTCTTGTACATGATACCCAATTGCTGTGGCCCCTGTCATTTTCCAGAGCCAGCTCCACCTAGCTCCCATGGGAAGCTCCTTATGAAGAGGTTCCTTCTGGTTCCCCCACCAGTCTACCCCCAGAACACTCTGGATGAATCCTCCAGCCCTGCCACTGTGTACCTCACTATATCCTAATCCTTTGTGTTTGGGTCTTTCCTTGCCTGGATTGGGAGGACAGCTCTATGGCAGAGGCCTGGTGTGACCCTTCCTGGGTTCCTAGCACCTAACCAAGTTCCATGCAGGCAATTTCTACTTCTTGAGCCAATAAATTAGTTCATAGGGAACTTTTTTTTTTTAATAACAATATACACATCTTCAGTGATGGTGTTTGAATTTTTTAAATGATTGCACACACCCTAATACTGTCAGAGAGGTTGAGGCTGTAAACAGGTCTTTTCCTATTTCACCGGTGAGGAAGGAAGTCTGAGGGCCTCAGAACTGTAGCCACTTGACTTGTGGGAGGCATGATAGTGACAGAGACCTGGGTCTTAAGAGGTTTGCTTCGTGGACTTTTCCCCACTAGGGGAAAGTCCTGTAGACTCAGTGAAAGTCACAGTCTGGTAGGAATCAGGCAGCCCAGCTTCCTGGCTTTATTGTGGGGTTGAGAGTCTGGTCTCACAGTAAAAGCAAAGATGATCTGATTGACTATTTCCCATGATCGCAAACTACTCCCCCCGCCCCCACTTTAATCTCTGAAGATTTCAGACCTAGATGAAAAATTTATGTGACCACTTCCGGTTTTGCCTAGGTTGGCCCCATCCTGGATTATATGCCTTGTAGATTTTCTTACAAATCATACTTTGATGTTGTTCTTCCTGAGCATGTTAATTTCTCAAACTGTATAAGATGCTTCATTCTCCCCATTGACACATATGTGCTCAGAATTGCTTATAAATATCCCCTTATCACCTGTGCAGTTAGCCTCATAGAGCAGAGGTGCATGTCTGACCTGATAATCTGTGTGTGTCTGCTTACTAGAGCTTCAGCAGCAACCCCAAACAGGCAGCTAATAAGTGTTAAAACACTGCGGTATGCATGCTGGGAGAGGTCCCTGCTAACACTCAGGGCACAAACTTCCCCCTGACTTGCCATGGTGAAGAAAGTTCATAAATATCATTTTGAGAAGTGTTCATAATATTCTTTTGGTGCAGTAAAATTTTTCATTAGTTTGAAATAGCAAGAAGTCATCTAACTTAGAATTCTAAGGAAAATTTGAAAGCATTAAAGTATCTTCACAATAAATTGCTTTAGGCTGACAGATGACATGCCTTAAAGAGCTTTTTGAAATATGATCGGCCCCAAATTTAAGACATCAGTGCTCAGTAGAGAATTTCAGGGGAATCTGTGCCCAGGGGTATGTGAGCAACAATTAACATACCACTTGTTAATGAAGTGCTTCTGGATTGCTGGAGGGGCACTTTCTGGCAACAGTTGCACCCTTAAATTCCTTACATAGCTGTACATTAATCCCGAATGAACTTGGACCTGTTTTGATTACCCTTGCTTTACTAGTTTTTGTTGTTCAGTTGCTAAATTGTGTCTGACTCATTATAACCCCGTGGGCTGTAGCATGCCGGGCTCCCCTGTTCTTCACCATCTTCCAGAGCTTGCTTATATTCATGTCCACTGAGTTGGTGATGTCCTCCAACCATCTCATCCTCTGTCTCTCCCTTCTCCTTTTGCCTTCCATCCTTCCCAGCATCATGGTCTTTTCCAGTGAGTCAATTCTTTGCATCAAGTATGGAAGTATTTGGAGCCTCAGCTTTAGCATGAGTTCTTCCAGTGAATATTCATGGTTGATTTCTTTTAGGATTGACTGGTATGATCTCCTTGCAGTCCAAGGGACTCTCAAGAGTCTTCTCTAGTAAAGGATTATTGCAAGAGGGAGAACACTTTGACCAGATCTGTAAGCATCTTAATAGACAGAAAAAGGCCCTTTTGTTGAGGAAGTTAGTTTCTCCTTAAGAAACTGGGGGAATGTCTTTGCATTTAAAAAGTTACAGTGTAAATGGCTAACATTAGGTTTCTATTGCTGAGGCATCTGTTTCAAAGACATTCATCTCAGCATCTCAGATGAATCTATTACTGGTTGTATAACAGTTACCAGCTAAACAATCAGACAAAAACTAGGCTGCTCCTTCCACTAAGGACCCTTTTTAGAGAGTCCTAGGTAACCTAGATAACTGACTGCTTCAGTGACCCCATTTTTCTCTTCCTGCACACTAGTTCCTGCTCCTATGTGTTAAATTCACCAATATAGAGTGAACTCTTCAAGTGCTAGTCACCTTTCCCCTCCACTCCTTTAAAGACAGAACCCACATCTGTACTTCCTCTCTCTTATCTTAGGCATGCCCCTATATCTTTTAGGACCTGTGACTAATAAACATTGTATTTTCAGTTTCCCTGGTGGGGGGGGGGAGGCGGGAAAAAAGGACACACCAGTGTGTGGAGCTCTGAGGTGGAGGGTGTAAGGGCGCTTCTAGGAATATGAAGTAATGAGATGTGCCTGGAAGGTGGGGTGCACAGGGTCGGGGGGAAAGGGGCTGTGGAAGCTGAGGTAGCACTCACTTGTGGAGGGTCTTCGGTGTCCTTCTGAACAACTGCGGCAGCAGTGGGGAGCTGTGGGAGCCTTATCTTTTGTCTTAACTAGGAAGTTCATTTTTCCTCTGCTCTTAACATTATCATTATAGAAAATGTGTGGCTAAATTTAAAAGTAAAAGAGAAACACCTAGAGCCCCATCACTCAGGAAACACTTGTATTTTGACTAACTGCCTTAGATTTCTCTTCCATGGGCTGGATTGGTTGTGGTCATGCCATAAGTACAGTTTAGCTTTCTCATTTTTCTATTTATTAGAGAGTAAGCATTTTCTCAAAATCCCATAAACAACATTTTTTTTTCCTAGCTAGGTAATTAATATCCAGTCAAGAGAATCAAACCCTGTTAATAACTTAGCCCCTTCTTTTGGATCATAAGATTGTTTTCAAATTCTTATTAGGGTGAAGAGGGAAAGTTTGTTCTTGTCTGGAGTTTCTCTGAACCCCTGATACTGGGCATGAGCTTTTTTATGTACCTATTATTGTTGAACACCGTTAAGTATTGGGGTCAAGGGAAGGGGCCTGGGCTGTGGCTGAGGCTCAGGCTGGGAAGAACGGGGACCTTGCCATAGTGGGGCTTAGGCAGGGGGCCCTGGCAGGGAGCATGCTGGAACAGGGTGGGGTGGGGTGGGCTTAGTACAAGCCTCTTGGACACAAGGGAGGCAGAGCAGAGTGGCCCAAGGCTGAAGACGTGCGCTTTGGAGTCTGCTCCAAGTCACATTTCTGGCTTCTCCATCAGCTAACCCACAATATGGGGGCAAACTGCTCAAATCCCCTCGGCTTCAGTGTTCTCAGGAGGCATACCAATAGGGCACATGTCTTTTTAGGTGCAACACTAAACGAAAATTTTCAGGCTTCTCAAGTGGCTCAGTGGTAAAGAATCTGCCTGCAGTGCAAGACTCGAGTTTGAGTTGGGAAGATCCCCTGGAGAAGGAAATGGCAACCCACTCCAGTATTCTCGCCTGGGAAATCCCGTGGACAGAGG
Source organism: Capra hircus (assembly GCF_001704415.2). Classification (NCBI taxonomy): domain Eukaryota; kingdom Metazoa; phylum Chordata; class Mammalia; order Artiodactyla; family Bovidae; genus Capra; species Capra hircus. The sequence goes on from NC_030817.1 coordinate 55,568,628, forward strand.
GCCTGTTGAGTTACAGTCCATGGGGTCGCAAAGAGTCAGATACAACTTAGCAACTAAACAACAGCAACATATGTAAGAGGTACCAATTTAAAGAAGAGGCAGAAAATGATGAAATCAAAACCGAAAATAAGTAGTAACCTGGGTGGTATGGCCAGTGGGAAGTTCTCAGGAAGTGTCAGGAAAGGTGGTTGATGATGAACAACCCTTCATCTGAGGACCCGCAAGGTTGTGGGTGTCCCCCCTCCCACCCCCAATCCCTTTGGGAGGGGTTGTTTCTTGGGAGTGGTGCTCTGCCCATGACAGATGGAAGCACTTCCTTGTGTTTCCGCAGAGCTCATCCTTTGGAAAACATCCTTGGCCTGGGCTTTCAGAGCTGAAGGCATATCCTCATCCCTGCCTACCTGAGCTTTTCACAAGTTTCAGGCAGAAGCTTCTGGAAGATGCCCAGGTGTACCCTGACCTGGCCACTCTGAGATCCTAAGGCTGGCCAGGCCCAGTGTTGGGCCATGGAGTAGCTTCCCAGGACCATGTTAGCCAATTACCGCAAGTTGAGTAGCTTATGTATAAAGGAAATATATTTTTTTCTCCACCCTTCTGAGTTTTCAGCTGAGACCTCCTATAATAAAAGATTGACAGGAGGAAAACAGAAGTTTATTGACATGTTTGCCTTATGTATAGTGGGAGATACACATGGGGTATAATAAGTAACTCTAAGAGATAGAGGTAGAATTTTGGCTTAAATACCACTTTATGGGGTTCTCTAGGGAAGAATGCTGGAGTGGGTTGCCATTTTCTCCTCCAGTGAACCTCGTTTTGCCAGAACTCTTCACTAGGGCCTGTCCATCTTGGGTGGCCCTGCATGGCATGACTCATAGCTTCATTGAGTTACACAAGCCTCGTTGCCACGACAAGGCTGTGATCCATGAATGGGATCACTGACTCAACGGACATGAATTTGAGCAAACTCTGGGAGATAGTGAAGAATGGAGGAGCCTGCCGTGCTATAATCCATGGGGTAGCAGAGAATCAGACAAAACTTAGTGACTAAACAGCATCGTAATAGGGAAGGGGGCTGGGTATCTGTTTAATACATGTACTTAATAGGGAAATAAGTGGGGGGCTGTATTTCCTCTCCTGGGTGCTGAAACTCCAGGGGTAGGGATTTACAGTCCAGTTGCTTTTGGAGGTTTATCTTGAGGCAGATAAGGGCAGATCACAGAAAGCTTCTCCCTGCATTTGCTGTTTCTCCCTTGCCTACAGCTGAAAATCATTATACCAAAGCGGCCTACTTTGCCACCTTTCATTCACTACATCAGAAATGTATTCTTTAATAGTTTTGGAGGCCTGAAGTAAAAATCAAGGTGTTGGCAGAGCCGTGCTCCCTTGGAAGGCTCTGGGGGAGAGTCATTCCTGACCCCTTCTCATTTCTGGTGGCCCGGGCATTCCTTGCCTTGTGGCTACCACACTCCACACATAGACCTCTGTCTTCCGTGTCTTCCCTCTGGCTCCTCTAAGGACACCTCTTATTGGATTTAGGACTTCCCTGTGTAGTCCAAGGGCCATCTCAACCCAGTATCGTCAGTATCTATCCGGATGTGTATCTGTAATCTTTTTCCAAATCAGGCGACATTCACAGGTTCCCACAATTAACTCATGGACTTATCTTTTGAGAGTTCAATATTCAACCCTTTCATGTAGAGGTTGAGTGTGAGTTCTCTTGAATTGACCAAAGGGTCTGCTCTGACCTTGCCTCTGTACCCTAAAGTCATGGACTCTTGTGGGTCTAGCACCTCAGCTCCTTCCCAGAAATGAGGAGATTGAGAAAGAATCCATCAGAGCCCACATTAGTCCAGGCATGGGAGATTGAGAAAGAATCTATCAGCAGGCATGGGTGCTCACTGTTGCCAGGATGTCAGAATTGCCATCTCAGGCATACCTTCTGCCCAGACGTTCTTGGAGTGGGTAGCAGTTGGAATTCACATGTGGCATTGGTACAGTCTTTAGTCCAAAATCTCTTGGCTTCTCATGTTAGCAGGTGAATTTGGTTGGTAGTAATTGTAGCCACAGTTTCATTTTTTAAAATATTTCTTTATGTATGTATTTATTTATGATTGTGTCGGGTCTTGGTTGCAGTGTGCAAGCGCTCATCGAGGTGTGCGGGCTTATCTCTAGCTGTGGTGCTTGGGCTTCGTTGCCCTGCAGCATGTGGGATTTTCCCCGACCAGGGACCGAACCTGCGTCCCCTGCACTGGAAGGTGGACTCTTAACCGCTGGACCACCAGGGAAGTTACCACAGTTTAATTTTTGTGCTAAAGGGGCATGAATGGCTGTGAAAAATGAAGCTCTGTGGCCCGTGAGAGAAAATCTGTGATTGTGCAGTTTTGGGTGCAGCTGAATTTCAGTTACCAGAAGTATCTAGTATATAAACAGGCCACTTATGCAAATGTAAATAATAAAAATCAAACAAGGAGAGAATCTTTGACTGGTCACCATGGAGGTCAGTGCTGGGTTGTATTTCTGGGTTTACAATCAAGAGATATATATAGTCTCAACTGGCTATAAAACTGCAGTTGATGGAGCAGTAATTAGGTGTGAGTTCTCCTTTCTGTCTCCTTCAGGTCAAAGTGCCATTAAATTATTTGATAATTGTACTCCCTCTCCCTTCCCTCTCTGTGTAGTTTTCCTAATTTCACTGCCGTTCTTTTTCTGCTTCTCGAAGGTCTCCTGTGCTGTTGAGAATGTTAACAGGATTGCCCGGTTGATAGGAACTTGTTTCCCAATGGTTTCAAAGGGGTTGCATCCCAAAGCTGAGGTGGTTTTTAGAGACGGCTCATCTGTTAACCATACTCTCTCTTCGCCACCCATGAGAAAGGATGTCAGACTATTCCTTGGCTCTATTCCAACTGTGTCAACAACCAAGTGCTTTCCAGTTCACCAAGGGCAGAGTAATCTTGAGTAAACATGGCCGTTGGAAAAGAGCAAATATTGGTCTTGGCAGTTGTAGTCTCTCGAGTGTCTGGTCCCGCTCGTGTTAGTGGACAAAAGAAGAAGAGCTACAGCAGAGGACATGGCATCAGATAGCACATCTGGTTGAAGAACAGTGGTAGAAATATGTAAACACAGGACTTGCAGAAGATAGTAGCATTCTCCTGCCCTCCCTCCCTCTCTGAACATGTCTGAATCTTCCTTTCACTTTTCATTTTACTTGTTTCAGCCTGGACTTCTTAACTTGAGCCCATTGATATTTAGGCCAGATAATTCTTTGTCATGTGGAGTGGTCGTATACACGGGAGCATGCTGGGCAATGTCCTTGGCCTCCACCCATCAAACGCGGGTAGCAGCTCTCCCTAGTTAGTTGTAGCAGCTGAAAGTGTCCAACCCAAACAATGCCAAATGTCCCATTACCTGAGGAAGGGGGGGCAAAATCACCCGAGGCTGAGAAACACCAGCTTAAGCCAATCCTTTGCAGAGTGGCAGCAGAAAAGGAGGCTTTCCAGGTGACGCTAGTGGTTAAGAATCTGTTTGCCAGTGCAGAAGACGCAAGAGACGCAGGTTCAGCCCCTGGATAGGGTCCTGAATTTGATGGTGGAAAGGATAAGGGTATGTGTGTGCCGGGTACGGAGGAGTGGTGGCTCAATTCCTCAACCTCGACTCCTGTTTCTTGCGAGTCCTCTTTCAGCCTAGTCGTGCTCAGTCTGGTCATGATGTGGGTCTCACACAAGTGAGGCCAGTAGGCCGTTGATCAAATCGACGTTATCGGCTGTTAGCTTTTAGAGCAGGCTTATTCCCCGACTTGTTGCCATTCCTCTGGTGGCTTTAAGATGGGGATGCCAGTCACATCGAGGATGCCTGACGCTTGGCACCTTTCCATTGCTTGATTCCTCACCTGGGCAGCAAAGCATGACAGGAGTCTATTGCCTATCACGCCTGTGAATCAGTCAAACTTACTTCATGTCATCGGAGGGGAAGGTGCCAAACTTTGATGTCAGGGTGACACATTGTTTGGGCAGATGTATTTCCTGGATCTTCTCAAGCGTGACTGCCTGTACGTACAGCTGGCTAGTTGTGCTTCCTTAGAAAACTTACAGAAAAGACTGCATCCCTTTGAAACTGTTGATCTGCCTCTAAAGCCAGAGGCATATTTATCATTTAAACATACTTTCAGAATTTTGAGTGTGTTGCAGTATTGTTATCAAATTAACACAGTTAGGTTACAAACAATGTACTGTGCCTTCATGTAGTACCTCTCATTTATTTGTTTTTGTTTTTTGCTTGGAAACATCTACAGAAGCAGAAAGCACAGTAGCAGCTCCACTGTACCCATCCCCCCTTCCGTGCTTGTTAATTACAGTTCGTTTTGTTTCATCAAGATCTCCTTCTCCACTCACTTGATTAGTTTAAGTCCTCAACATTGCATTTCATCTATATATATTTCAGTATGTAACTCTAAAAGATTGAAGCTTTTTTTTTTCCTAAACATAATTATCTTCTCTAAAAATAAACGAATCAATGTTAAACCTAAAAGTGCCTTTGTACTAAATATCTGTTGCCTTTGGTTGGTATGTTTCCTCGGTCCCTTTTGCTCTGCTCTGGGCTCTTCTTCATCTAATTATGATATTCAAGGGCAGATCAGGTATTGGAAACCATCTTTCATTCTCTTTGTTTCCAGTGTATTGATACCTGAAGGCGTTAAAGGCCTAGTGCCTGGCCTAGCAGAAACATAGTAGGTACCTGCTTGTCCTCAAAGTCTGTGAGTTTCTCTTTTCAGGTTCTCTGGCTTGACATGGGGCACAGTCATTTTCTCAAGGAAGACACTCAGCTGGCAGGTACCTTAAATTGCTTTGTAGCTTCTCCTCAGCACACATGTGCTCTTGGGTGGGCCTATAAGCCTCCCCTCTCCTCCCCCTACAGTTAAATGAAGCCTTTCAATCTACTTACTGCCAAATTTTTTTTTTTTAATTTTAATTTATTTATTGGGCTGCCCTGGGTCTTTGTTGCTTTGCTTGGGCTTTCAAGCAGAAGTTGCAAGCAGGGGCCACTCTAGCTGTGGTGTGCGGGCCTATTACGGTAGCTTCTCGTGTCGCAGAGTACATGCTCTAGAGTACCGGCTCAGTAGTTGTGGCAGATGGGCTTAGTTGCTCCGTGGCATGCGGGATCTTCCCAGACCAGGGATCAAACCTGTGGTCCCCTGCATTAGCAGGCGGATTCTCAGCTACAGGACCATGATGGAAGTCCTCTGCCAACTTTTCTATGCCAGAATGTGTGGCAGCAGCCAGAGAGCTGGAAGTCCCTGAGAGTGCAGTACCTAGTGACCGAGCAGTTTCTGTGGTGACAGAGCTGAGCCTGGAGTGCTGCCTGCTGACACTTTGATTCCAGGCTCTTTCGTAGCCCCTGCCTTTCCTTAGTCCCTGTTGCCCTGGCAGGACGTTCCCAGGACCCCGGGATCTGGAGGAGGGGTCGACTCCCTGCTACCACCGCCCAGTTGCCCTTCCTGCAAGTCCATCACCTCTTGCTACCATGGCCCTCCTTGCCCAGTGGCTCCTTCCCCACCATGTGCTGTCCCTGGGGCTCAATGCCAGGCATCCCCCAGGAGCTAATCCCCCACGCATGGGCCTTCATACCTTCCCAGGCTCCTGCATGGTTGGCAGCTCCAGCCCCCACTGCAGGTGTGCCCTTTAACAACCCAGCTGACCCTTGACTGGCTCTCTGCCAAGGCCTTTCCTTCCAGTTTCCATAACCACATCCCAAGGCAGGTGTTGGTTTACCAGGAATAGCAGCTCTCTTGAGAGTTTCTTTGCACCCTGGTGACACCGTGAATCTCCGCTCTCTGACCTCACTGAAACCTCTGTATGGAAACTCCTCCTTTCCTCCCACTCAATTAGAAGCCCCTGCTCACACTTCCTCCTTGACTGGGGCCCTGAGCTTGGACCCCCATGCCCTTGCCCTGGGGCTTGGAGAATGAAGGCTTCCTCTGGGGACACCGCTTGAGGCTGGTGCCTGCACACACTGGGATCCTTCCCAAATGGTGTCCTTTTAGGAGCCCCTGGTCCACACATACTCAGATTCCTCTGGGAAGCACGCACACTTCTCACCTTGCTTGAGTCCCCTTACTCCAGCTCCTCCTTGGCACTCACTTTTCATAGAGAACACCCCTCCCATCCCACATAGAGAAGGGAGCTCCCTGAGGTGCCCCCTGACCCACTTCCCTCCATTCCTGGCCAGTGTCCAGTGTGAGGAAAGAGCTCTGGGGCAGAAGCAGCTTCCTTTGCCCCCTCCCCCATAATACCCTTTCTCCAGGAGTCTCCCTTCTCCTCTGGGCTGTGGCTTCTTTCCTTCTATCTACAAATTCAAATCCCTGAGTTTTTTAGCATCAGAACCCAACATCCGCGTAATCCTGAGGGATATGCATTATTAACCCTTTTTACAGATGAGGATACTGAGGCTTAGAGGGGAAGTAATTGGCTGGGCATGAACAGCTGGTGACTACTGGCCATGGGGTGGGTGTCTGGATGCTGACTCCTTGCTCAGCCCTTGACCTTGGGTCACAGACATGGGGAGGACTCAGCCTTCTTAGTAGCCTCTCTGTGGGATGACCCAGTGCTTAGGAAACGGAGTCTGAGATTGATTGTAATTGAAGTGACAGTCAGTGCGAGTCATCTGATGCTTAAGCTGCTTAACTCTCTGCTCCTTGATATTTTGGGTACCATCTGTCTTGTCGTCTCAATTGTGAATTCTTCAGAGGCTGCCTCTTCAGTTTTCTGTCCCTCAGAACCTTTTGTATGTGGTTGATGCTTACTAATGAGCTCCTTACTCACCTAAAAATTTTTGGCTTTTAACTTCAACCTAGAAGGCTTTTTGAAAACACCATTACTTGATTTCCGTGCATGTTTAATGAACACTTGACATTTTTGTTCAGTTGAGTTGTAATCATTCCACATATGAACTTTAGTTTGTTTATAATTTAATAGTCAATCAGAACCCATCACTTGCATATTATATCACAGTGATTTGTAATCCATGGGATTTTATTTTATTTTTTAAATATATAAATATTTTTAAAATGCAAACTAAGCTTTAATATATATAAAGGTATAATTTATCAGCTATAAAATGTGACTCTTTCTGAGTCACAAAAATTTAAATAACAGGCTGTGAACTGAAAAGGCTCAGCGTGAGAGACAAGGAAAAATACTACAAATACATATAGTGACTTTTAGACTAACAAAAGCAATAATACTACTATAAATGCTTCCAGATAGAAATAGCAGATCTTTTACAAAGAAAGAAGCTTGCCATCAGACTTTCCTGTTTGCAGAAACACAACTGAAAAATAAATTTCTAAATGTGAAAAGAACTTTAAACCTATAATTTTCCTATCTAGCACAATATCATTTAAATGTTAAAATGAAAAACTATACAAGGGCAAAATAAAAATAAGTTCAGGTATATGCCCTCAAAAATGTACCACCAAAAGCCAGCATTGGAAATATTTTTGCTGTAAGTATTCAAGTAAAAGAGAAATAATCCCAGAGATGTTGCAAGGGAGGTAGAAATTAGGGCTTATCAATACCTTAGTAAAGTGACTGTTGTTTTAAAACTAAGATCAAAGAACAGGAAAAAAGAACCTCAGCATTGTGATAGGATTGGAGAATAATTGGGAAAATAGAAGGCCGAGCACCGAAAAATTGATGCTTTCGAATTATGGTGCTGGAGAAGACTCTTGAGAGTTCCTTGAACAACAAGGAGATCAAACCAGTCAATCTGAAAGGAAATCAACCCTGAATACTTACTGGAAGGACTGATGTTGAAGCTGAAGCTCCAATACTTTGACCACCTGATGCAAAGAGCCACCTCACTGCAAAAGACACTGATGCTGGGAAAGGTTGAAAGCAGAAGGAGAAGAGGGTGGCAGAGGATGAGAAGGTTGAATGGCATCACTTATTCAATGGACATAAACTTGGGCAGTCTCCAGGAGATGGTGAGGGAGGCCTGGCATGCTGCAGTCCACGGGATCACAAAGGGTTGAACTCTGCGGTTTCACTGATTGGGTTTGATTCCTGGCTGGGGAAGTAAGATTCTATAATCTGCATGGTATAGCCAAAAAAAGAAGAAGCTATAACTGAAGAAAAATGGCACTGTATTGTAGAGGTAGAAATATTACATGTTGTTCCAGGAAGAAGGACCCCTTCCGGGGCCTGAAACTGGGCTCTTGTCTAACACTTGGAAATGAACTGTCCGAGGAGACACATGTGCTGACAAAGCATGAGATTTTATTGGGAAAGGGCACCCGGGTGGAGAGCAGCAGGGTAAGGGAACCCAGGAGAACAGTTTTGCCATGTGGCTCATAGTCTCAGGTTTTATGGAGATGGGATTAGTTTCCGGGTTGTCTTTAGCCAATCATTCTGACTCAGAGTCCTTCCTGGTGGTCCACGCTTTGTTCAGCCAAGATGGATGATTCTGGGAGGTGGTCAGACATGTGGTGTCTCCTTTTGATCTTTCCTGAACTCTTCTGGTTGATGGTGGCTTATTAGTTCCGTGTTCCTTACCAGGACCTCCTGTCCTAAAACAACTCATACAAATAGTTACTGTGGTGCCTGGCCGGGATGGGTGGTTTCAGTCAGTGTGCTCCCCCTGACAGTGTTATAGACCCTAATCCTAGCTGTGTCTTGAACATAGTTCTGCCTGACTCACCCTCTTGTAAGTGGTGGCTTTTCCTTCCTAAAAATGTAGTTTCTGCTCCCTTTCCCCTTTATTACCTGATGCCTCCCAAGTGCTACACATGAAGAATGAGATGATCAGAAAATGAAGGATTCTGGTGGGTTGGTTTAGATTAGTGTTTCTGAAAGGAACCATCAGTAATTTAATTTATAATTTGTTTTGGGCTGACCTACTTTTGTGTGTCAATAAAAAATACAATAAAGATGAAATATTTAAAACAGACATAAACTATAAGCACTTTTATTTTTATTACATTCAACCAACATAAATACTTTGTCAAATTACTATAAAACTTTCCAAATGTTTACTCTCAATTTCTGTACTTGCGTTATTGCAGACCAGTCATAAACTAGTTGTGGGCAGACCACCCTGTGGATAGTGCTGGGCTTGACAGTGGAGGTTTTACTTCGTTCATCAGTTTCCATGGAGTCCAATTTTTTTTGTTAAACTTTTTTGAAATTGCTCCAACTTATTCTGATCTCTGCTGATAACAAAGAAATACAGCTAGAAAGAGCTGTAAAGTCTACTGACCTTCAAAGATCAGGTAGAATGATTGACTTAAAAAAAAAAATCACTGTTCAACCCTATGTTTAATCAGATGTTCATTATTTCATCCACTGAAAACCAGTAGAAGGCAGGTAAGTGGTTTTCCTCCTTCTCATTTATGGAGTATACCCAGCTCTCCTTTGTCTTATAGTAAAAATGTGAGTTTGAGTATTTTCTCAGCTGCATACAGTGAAATTCTAATACTCAAGGTCATAACAGCCAGAAGAAATGTTATATTCTGATTGTGAGATAAAAAATAGGGATTGGGAATTGCTTTTTAAATAGCACAGCCTTTAAATGTTTTGACTTGAAGTCTGATGGGGTCTATCTGGTGATTACGTGATATTTTATGCTCAAGGTAGTGATGATTGTCTTACTGGAACACTTAAATATTTAAATGTTAATGGGAATTGGCAGGAACCATTAGGGGAAGTATACAAAATAATTTGAAAGAGAAGTCCAAGTAAATCAATTCTAGCTTTAGGCTTGTATTCAAATAACACCAGTTATGGTGGGTTAACATGAAACCTATTTTTGCTGTTGTGAAAAGGAATTAGAATCTAGTGAAGCGCTGTACTAGAAATATTGTACAATGCATGTAACTTTAAATTCTCCATTAGCCACATTGAAAAAGGTGAAATTAATTTTAATGTTTTATTTCACCAAGTACATATGAAGTGTTAACATTTCAAAATGTAATATGGAATTTACTTGTTTATTTTCAAAAGCGTCTTTGCTATTTTTTTTTTAATGCTATCCATAGGTAACCCACATCATTCTTTAATATGTATTTATTTATTTGGCTGTGCCGGGTCTTCGTTATGACATGTGGGCTCTTATTTGCGGCATGCAGGATCTAGTTCCCTGACCAGGGATTTAAGTTGGGCCCCTTCCACTGGGAACACGGAGTCTTAGCCACTGGACCACCAGGGTAGTCCCAGTACAAAATGTATCAATGAGGTATTTTATAGTCTGTTTTACTAAATCTTCAAAATTGGTAGACCTTATACACATTGCACCTCTTGATTTGGATTAGCCACCAGTCAAGGGCTGATTAGCCACGAATGACTAGTAGTCATGTTACTGGGTAGGGTAGATTGAGAACCGAAGTCCACAGAGAGGTAGATAATTTGCACAATTATGTGAGTAGTTTTATATTTGAATTTGGATTTGGTCCAAAAGAATTTCAAGAAAATTCATAGTTACCTTAGAGGGGATAGTAGGGGAATCTGGGGAGTCACTCCTCCTCCCCAAAGGCATCTGGCTATTTGCATCAGTGATTTTTAGCAGGTCATTTCTGTGGACTAGCTGCTTAGTCTCACCCAGGGGCAGGGGGAGAACTCAAGAATTGCTTTTGCTTATTCCATAACGGCAGAGGCCAGGGGAAAGAGTCAAGCAGGACAGTGCTTTATAGTTTCTGTTTTTTATTTGAGAGATTTAATTAATATATATAAGGAATGTTTTTTTTTTTTTAATGCAAGGTTATTATGTAGGAAACTTGTTCCTAGAAGAGACTTTGCTATTTAAATAGTGTATGCTTGCTAATTCTGTTTTTGGCAAAGAGTAGGTAGAGACTCGGAGAAGGCAATGGCACCCTACTCCAGTACTCTTGCCTGGAAAATCCCATGGACGGAGGAGCCTGGAAGCCTGCAGTCCATGGGGTCACTGAAGGTCAGACACGACTAAGCGACTTCACTTTCACTTTTCACTTTCATGCATTGGGGAAGGAAATGGCAACCCACTCCAGTGTTCTTGCCTGGAGAATCCCAGGGATGGGGGAGCCTGTTGGGCCACTGTCTATGGGGTCGCACAGAGTCGGACATGACTGAAGTGACTTAGCAGCAGGAAATGGCAACCCACTCCAGTGCTCTTGCCTGGAGAATCCCAGGGACAGGGGAGCCTGGTGGGCTGCCATCCATGGGGTTGCACAGAGTTGGACATGACTAAAGCGACTTAGCAGCAGCAGCAGCAGCAGCAGCAGAGACTAGGTTACTCTGGGTAGTGAAGCTGGTGCTGGGAATGACAAAGAAACATAGAAAAGGGGAAGTTCTAGCTGTGCCCAAGCAGGTGAACTGTGAGCATCAGAGCCCTCCTGTTCTGATTTCCTCCTTGGGAACAGAGGCCTACAGGGAGGGGCCGTGTGACTGTCCTGCCCACAGTCACCCAGATAGCTCCTGTGCTGCCGGGAATCAGAACTCAGGCCTGCTGGGTCTGTCTTGAGTCATCTGTGTCTTAAAGTATGCAACAGGGACAGAGAAGATGAGATGGCAATAACATTATTGGATAAGAATTTTTCTTTTTTCTAAGTGAAAGTGGCTTCTTTTTGTGCATTTTTCAGATTTAAAGATTGTAGTTTTAGAAAATAGTTATATCGAAGTGGGATAATAGCTGGTATTGCTTCAAAATAATCTCCAGTGGAGATATGCACAAGGAAATAAGAGGGAGTTTGGACAAAATGAGAGTGACTATGAGTTGATAATTGTTGGAGCTGAGTGAAAAGTACTTTTGTTGTTGTTATTCAGTTGCTAATTCACGTCTGACTCTTTGCAACTCCATGAAATTCCCTGTCCTTCACTACCTCTCGGAGTTTGCTCAGACTCATGTCCATTGAGTCAGGGATGCCATCCAACCATCTCATCCTCTGTCGCTCTCTTCTCCTCTTGCCTCAATCTTTTGCTGCATCAAGGTCTTTTCCATTGAGTTGGCTCTTGGCATCAGATAACCAAAGTATTGGAGCTTCAGCATTAGTCCTTCCAATGAATATTCAGGGTTGGTTTCCTTTAGGGTTGAGGGTTTGGTCCACTTGCTGTTCAAGAGGCTCTCAAGTCTTCTCCAGCACCGCAGGTCAAAAGCGTCAATTCTTCAGCCGTTGCTCAGCCTTTTTATGTATGGTGTGACTCTTACATCCATACACGACTACTGATGATTACTTAGGAATTCATTATTCTCTTTATTAGCTATTTGAAATTGTTAATAGAAAGCTTTAGGTATTTAAATGGTACATGAAGTTGTAAAAAAAACAAAAGCTCTGAAATCCATTATCCAACAGTAAGTGCCATTAGCTTGAAAATTATCTGTTGAACACTCCTTTATGTGAAGATGCCTTGAAGAAATACAGGAAAGATGTGAGTCTTGATTGCTCTTACAGACATTTTATTCCAGTTCCAGGGCCCAGAGATAACACTTTCAGAGAAAAAGTCAGTGTTGGTTACAGGTGTTTTTTACCCCAGGCCTTATGCTTATGTGGCCCTTAGGTTGGCTTGTGAAGGAGGTCCTCCTCCTGCCTTTTATAGAGGAGTGGAGTGAAGCTCGGAGGACCCACACTGCTCTGGGCACTCAACATGGGTGTAAGGGAACCAGGATGCCACTGGCCGTGGGTGACTGGGCACCAGGCTTTGTGTTGGGCAGTTGGGCACCTTACCTGTTGGAATAGCTGGACACCTTATCTATTGGAATTATAGAATCTTGTGGAACCAGAATTGGAAGGAATACAATATGATATAATGAATGGCCAAATTATGCGAGAATCTACCAAGACCCGTGAAAACAGAGAGAACAGCAAGAGTAGGGGAAACCACATGGAAGGAAGGCTCCTGGGAAAAGGAGGAACTTGGAATGACAGGTCAGGGAAAGAAGGAAGACACATATGGCTCAGGAGGATTGACATTCGAAATGTGGTAACAAGAAGAGGAAATTTCAGTGGCAAAAGAACTATTTCTTGTGGAGTATTTTGGTTTTGAATGAAATGTACCAAAATGAATATATATAGGAGAACCATTGGCCAGTGGAACAAAGATCAGAGGGATTCAGCCTTTTGGAAAATGTATCAGGTGGTCATTCATGAAGACCAGATTGCACATAGTAAGAGATATGAGGACAGCAAAATTACCTTTGAATGATGAATTATGAGGGATACAATAGCTACTTGTAAGTGATGACAAGTTCTTATTTATTTAAAAAAATAGTGTCCCTGATTTCACATTATGTATACCTGAGTAGCTGATTTGTTCTTGATTAGCCAAGCCATCCTCCCAAAAGGCCCCGTGTTCTTGTCTGTAACGCCTATTTTAAGTTGCCCAGAAGCTAATGAATTTCCACAATGCACCTTGATTCTTCCTGTTGCTTTTATGGTGCTCACAACTCCTGGGCAGCCAGGTTTTGAGGGCTGGAAGAATAAGTGTTTAAAAGAATTCATAGAAGTTTAATATTTCTCCTCTATGGGAAGGCCACCCCTTTCCCTAGCCCTGGGATATTCCATTGTTGTTGATGGGTTTTTCACTGGCATAGAAATTTAGATAGTTTACCACTTGACAAAGTAGTATTCTCTCTGTGTGTTCTTCAGTTGAGTGATTTCAGTACAGAAGAAGAAGTTCTTGAGGAGCTAGTACGGAGGAGTAGCCCACAAGTTAAAGATGGAGGTGGCACTGAGAATAAATGTGGGGGAGGAGGCTTTCTCAGGGTCACTTCTAGCAGGTTGGATCTCCACGTGGGACAGCCCAAGTTCAGCCTCACTGCTCTGGGTGCAAGTGCTATCCAGTTGGCCAGAGGAGCCGAGGTCCTCCGCCACTGCTTCTGCAGGCCAAGCCCACTTTGTCTCACTCTGAGCCTCTCCCCAGGCTCTGCCATAGGAGTTTCCCTGGCGTCAGTGCCGGGCAAGGGAGGGGCATCCATGACATCACACCTCACCCTTTTCTTCTTGCTCATTTTATTTCTACTGTTGTAGACTTTATTTTTTGAGTACTTTTTGGTTCATAGCAAGATTGGCCAAAAAGTGAGCACAGTTCCTACGCGCCCACTCTCCACACACATACATAGCCCACCCCCCCACCCCTCCCCACCCCAGTATCAACATTCCTTCCCAGAGGGTATGTTTGTTACAACTGATGGACCTCCAATGACAAATCATAACCACCCAAGGTTCATTCTTGGCATTAGGGTCCACTCTTGCTGTTGTATACTCTATCAGCTTTGACAAATGTATATTGAGTTGTATCCACCACAATAGCTTGACATAGAATAGTTTCACTGCCCTAAAAGTCCTCTGTACTCTGCCCATTCATCCCTTCTGAGCCCCCAGCCTCTGGGCACCGCTGAGCTTTTTACTGTCTCCATAGTGTGGCCTTTTCTGTTGTTGAATGCCATTTGGTTGGAATCGTGCAGTATATAGCCTTTTTAGATTGGCTTCTCACTTATGATACACATTTAATATTCCTCGGTGTCCTTTCATGACTTGAGAGCTCACTTCTTTTTAGTGTTGAACAGTATTCCACTGTACAGGTGAACCTTTTTGTTCACCTGTAGTCTCCCACCTTGCCTTCCTAAAAGAAATGCTCTGCTGGTTGATCACTAACACTTGCATCTCCATGTGCATCAGTGAAAGGTTGTTGCTGAACCACGCATAGACACCGGGATTCTTGGCCTCCGGAGGAGAAGAATTCAATCCGGGGCCAGAGACGAGGCTTGATCCCTCAGAGCTTTTATGTAATAAGGTTTCATTAAAGCATAAAGGAGATAGAGAAAGCTTCTGCCATAGGCATCAGAAGGGGCAGAAAGAGTACCCCCTTGCTAGTGTTAGCAATGGAATTATATACTCTCTAGTTATTACAGTGAATCAAAAGAATGTCTGGAGGTTGTAAAGACCTCACTAGACCTACTCCCATAATTTACATTTTAAGATAACAGGATTAGTCAGAAGGTTTTTTCCAGAGACTGTCCTCAAGCAGTGCAGGGGGGCGCGCTGCAAAAAGAGAGGTTGTGGAACTTCCCTCAGCAAGGCTGAGGGGTCCCGAGGAGAGGTGAGCCTGCTGTCCGTCAACCCAGCCCCTCGGCGAGCGAGAGACAATCAGACGCGAAGGGTTCTGTCTGAGCAGTTCCGCTTTATTGTCGTAAGCTCTTGGTTTATAAAGGCAAGCAGGGCGGTTTTTGCGAGGGACTTTCCATAGTTCTACCAATCAAGTTAAAGGTCAGATTACCATGTGCTTACACCATGACAGGGGTCTATGGTGATCACGTGTTGTCCACGAGCACGGAAATCAAGAGGGCCAATCAAAAATTTTGACAAACGATATAGACCACGCCTTCACTCCTTCCTGCAGGCGCCATCTTAGCTTCTAACCGCAATGCGTGTGTTTTCTTTAAGCCCAAGCTTAGCATGTTACTCTTATGCCCATAGAGGTTTCTCCACTTGGGGCCCCACAAAGCAGGATACATTATTGCGATTCATGGGGTTGCAAAGAGTCGGATACCACTGAGCGACTGAACTGAACTGAAGGAATGTCAAGGGGAAAAAAAGTTTGTCGTTTCTTCCTCCTTGAGAATTCCAGACCCCTCTCTCCTTGGGGACCCCTAGACTTCTTATCAACCTGCCTAGGAAATGACTCTCTCATCAGGTTGCGCTGTGGGTCCCTGTGTGACTCTGCTCTCCCACAGGGTCCAAGCTGGAGTGAGCCAACAGACGTTCTTTAGGAGTTAGGATAGGGAGTAGCTTAGAGGGGGACATCTGATACCATCCTCTAATCATTAAATCTCAAAGCCTTTCTTTGCTTTGAGATGGGGGGAAAAGTATAGTTATGAAAAGGTGTAGTTCCCTTGTTGACAGCAGGCCAAACAGGAGAGACACTTACTCAAAGACACTTAGGTTTGTGGCAGGAGAGTGCGTCATCAACCAAAACCCCTGGGACTAAAAAAGGAAAGTGGGGCGGCAGGAGTCAGGGTTTGTTAACTGGAAGTTTGGCCTTGAAGAAGCAGGAAGGAGGTTCATGGAATGAGGCGCCCCTTGTCTTCAGTGTGTGTGTGCATATACACATATACACACACACATGCCCCTGAGCCCATCCTGACCCTGCTGCTGTAGTAGTCCAGTCTCTTAAAGTTTCCTATTCTTGTCCCTGGTGTCTCGAAGTTATTAATCATACTACACACGCTCATTCATTCTTCAGATACCTACCGAGCACATAATGGGTGTTGGAACAGTGCTGTCAGCTGAGGCAGGAGCTCTCGGGGGAGTCATAGCTCCTGTCCTCTGGCAGCTCACTGTCTTGTGTGGACTACAGACACTTCAATAGATTATTTGAACCTGACATGGTAAATGTAGAAACAAGGATGTGGTCCACGAAGTCTCCCTGAAGTAGGTGGAACTCGATGGGGTGCTGGGTGAGCAGGGGTGTGCGGAGACCACTTGAGGCATGGAAGCTGGGAGGGCAGAGGGCACCGCAGGGAAGCAGTACAGAGAGTGCAGGGTTCCAGGTGGAGTGGGCTCTCTGGTGCTGAGGCACTGACTGCCAGGCCAGATGAGGTGGGGGTGCAGAAAGGGGTCCCGGAGATCCGCGCAGCTGGGAAGCTGAGGATAGACTCAAATGACTTTCTTAGATGGTTTACTCTGGGCTGGAGAAGGGCTGGCATGCTGGGGGCACAGGGCAGGGCTGCTGCAAGAGATGGGACTATAATCCAGCAATCCCACTCTTGGGTATATACCCACAGAAAACCAGAATTCCATAAGATACATGCACTCCAGTGCTCACTGTAGCACTGTTTACAGTAGCCAGGACATGGAAGCAACCTAAATGTCCGTCAACAGAGGAACGGACAAGGAAGATGTGGTCCACATACACAACGGAATATTGCTCAGCCATAAAAGGAATGAAATTGTTCCATTTGCAGAGACATGAATGGACCTAGAGACTGCCACACAGAGTGAAATGAGTCAGAAAGAGAAAAACAGATATCATATGTTAATGCATATATGTGGAATCTAGAAAAAATGGCATAGATAATCTTATTTGCAAAGCAGAAATAGAGACACATGTAGAGAACAAGTGTATGGATAACAAGGTGGAAATGGGAGGGTGGAATGAATTAGATTAGGATATGCATATATATATATATATATATACACCATTGATACTATGTATGAAACAGAGAATTATTGAGAACCTTCTGCATATAGCACCGAGAACTCTATATTTAGTGCTCTGGGGTGACCTAAATGAGAAGGAAATTCAAAAAAGAGGGGAGATATGTAAACATATATAGTTGATTCACCTTGCTGTACAGTAGAAACTAATGCAACATTGTCAAGCAATGATATTCTAGTAACATTAATTTTAAAAAAGTAAAAAAAGAAAAAAGGGACTATAGCCTAACCAAAAGTTGAAAATTGCCAAATAGAAACATGCTGGCATTAATAGTTTTGTCAGAGGAATGGGCGTGGGAAAGGTCTAGTCAATTTTTTGAATGACCAAGGAAGAACTAAAACAATTTTTTCCTGCTCTTTCCTCCTCATCCCCTTAAAGAAAAAAAAAATAACTTGTTAAAAAATTTTAATGAATTATCCTATTTTGTTAGAGTTAATTGAGTTTAGCAAAAACTTTTAAAATTTATTCTTTTGAATGTGTTGCAAGGGTTATTGTATACATTAAGTTCAGAATATTGAAATTCTTTCTAATCCAAAAGTCAAAGGAAAAATATCCTTTATTTTAGAGGGGTGGTTTTGTGGGAGGGAATTACAAAGGATGGGAGATATTAGTAGGAATGAAACAGGCAAAGCAAACTACTTTTGAGGAAAGAAATAGGAAATTCTTTTACAGTAAGAATTTCAAAATCGATTTAAAGCTGTAGAGCATATATTTTGGCCAGTTCATAAATGAATTGATACACTTATGTAAGTTTATTCTGTACTTTATTCATATAGCAGATAAGGAAATGGCCACCCACTCCAGTATTCTTGCTTGGAGAATTTTATGGACGGTGGAGCCTGGCAGGCTATAGTCCATGGGATCGCAGAGTCTGACACTACTGAGTGACTAACACTTATTCATAATAGTCAAATATTTGTGGAACATCCTTGTACCTGCTATTCTAGGTCTGGAGGAATAGCCCTATACCAAGAGGAGTCCCTGTTCTTGTGAAAGCTTACATTCTACCTCATGTTACTATTTTAGTTTTACTTATATATAAACGAGAGATGGAGAACAGTGTATTATAGTGCGACAGGGAATTCAGGGCATTTCTCAAGTTGTCCAGCTGTGAAAAGCATCTAAAGACTGAAGGAGGTAAAGCAGTGTAATTAGAGCACTTCTCTAACCCTCCTAGTAAACAGAAGCTTCACAGTACTTAGCATTAATATTGTTTGCACTGTGACCTGATCTTTAGGGGCATGGTGCCGGGTCATGTCATTGCATGTGTCGTGGGGCAGAGTGAGCCTTCAATAGTCATTTGCATAAAAGAACTAATCATAACATTATTTTCCAAACTGTTGACCTGGACATGTGTACCAAGACGCAGACCACAAAAGGTGAAGGAATCTGTATATAGATAAGGTTGGGACCTCTTATTTATATCCACATTAGCACGTTGAACTGTCCAAAATGTTCTGCATTAAAGGAACTCCTTGATTTAAACCAGCATTTCACACATATATATTGAGAATCTTTTTTCACTCATAACACCTCTTACTTCCTGGTTTGCTGGAAGAGGCATCTAGAGGGATTTTTGGAGCCTTTCTTTCTGCTTGTAGAGATCAAGGTCACGTATCATTCCTTACTTTTGAGGGCCATGAGCATTGATACTTGGAGCTTGGCGTCACCGAGGGAGGAATGAATTAGATTAGGATATGCATATATATATTGACCCCTGGACCCAGTCTCTAGCTGGAAAGTCAGCCAAGGAAAGCCATGAAAAGAGAATTGTCATTTCCCTTGGAGTCAGATACCTTCTGACACAGTAGAGCTGGACTCTAATTATTGAACTGTGCTTTCAAAGAAAATGTTCTCAAGGTTTCAGAGGAGAAAAAAATAATCCTTGGCAAGGGGTAGAATTGGAGGAAGTTGGGAAGTTGGAAGAATTTTGTTTTCACAGTCTGTCCTCTTTTCTCTCTTTGGCTCTTCCTGTCTTTATTTTATGGCTACTGAAACATCACAGTTGGTCTCTTTCTTCTTGGATTTTGTTTTTGAGCAATTAGTAATAAATGTGTCAAATGTTAGTGGTAACTTCAAGCTAAGAGTAGTATATTCTGCTCATGCTTGGCTAAAATCTAGTGGCCCTCCTGCCCCTTTGCTTGGTCTTGCCTTATAAAAGCCCTTTTGTAACTTTGGGCACCAAAAACACTTGGGATGTTGCCCATACAGGCCTATCTTCTTATTTTTATGCTCGTGTAGATGGTACCAGGGTAAAGTTTGAGTGTCATGTTGCCCTGTTTTCCATCTTTGGTTGGAATATTAGGACAGATGTGTTCTTGGCTCCTTTGGGTCAGCCATATACGTTGTGTAGGCTCTTCATGGCTTAAAACCCCCTTCAACTTGGCCCTGCGTTCTTGTGGGGATTTTGCCAAGTGAGATGTGGAAAACAAAGAGTCCATAAGACTCTCATGGTGAAAAAGTGCCTTATGTAGTCCCAGATTACTTAATATACGTTTTGCTTCTTTACTGCTGTTCAGATGAATCATTTAAAGATGTACCTTTTGCTCGATGCTTCCTGGGCTCCATGCACTGTGTTAGGAACTTCACCCATCCATTTTCATTTTATTTCTGCATCTGAAGTATCTAAGTATTTCTCTCTTTTCTCTGGTAATGAGTGACATGGGACTTGGAGAGTTATATCTAAGTTTCCACAAGGAAGTAGGAAGTGGTCCAAGATGTGCAAAAAACAAAACAAAACAGTTAGGTCCTTCTGTTGGTGACAAGCATTTTAGCCAGCAGCTTTTCTGCCTTTTCATCACGTCTATAAACACTTCTCAAAATACTCCAGAAAAGGTAGAACATGGGAGCTGCCAAGAGGTTTATCATATGATCCAGAGAAGGCTACTTAAAGGCAGCATTCCTTCAAACAACCGGCTCCTGACACCTTTAGAATAAATTTCTATTTAATTGGAAGGGTCTTATTCATATTTAAAATAAACTTTTTGAATAGTTAAGTGTCCTATGTGGAGACATATTCTGTCCTAGGGTTCTCTAGGGACCTTGCTCTGATCAGGCAGTGAGTTTCTGCCTGTGGGCAGTGGCCATCTCACTGACCACTGAGCTGGAGATCAAGCAAGGTCATGTTTGATTCTTGAACTTACCTCATTGTTTTAGATGTATTACTGCCTTTAATCCTCACAACAGCCCTTTTCCTGGGCATTATTATTACAGGGGAAGAAACTGAGGTACACCAGGGCCAAATGACTAATTGTTGTTGTCATTCAGCCCCTCAGTCGTGTCCGACTCTGCGACCCCAGGGAACTGCATCATGCCAGGCTTCCCTGTCCTTCATTATTTCCCGGAGTTTGCTCATGTTCACAAAAGCATGTTCATTTAGTCAGTGATGCCATCCAACCAGCCATCCTCTGTTGGCCTCTTCTCCTCTTCTCCTCCTCTTCTCCTACCTTCAGGGTCTTTTCCAGTGAGTTGGCTCTTTTACATCAGGTGGCCAGAGTATTGAGTTTCAGCTTCAGTATCAATCCTTCCAATGAATATTCATGGTTGATTTCCTTTCGGATTGACTGGTTTAATCTCCTTCCTGTCCAAGGGACTCTCAAGAGTCTTCTCCAGCACCATGGTTTGAAAGCATCAATTCTTCGGCACTCAGCCTTCTTTATGGTCCAACTCTCACATCCATATATGACTACTGCAGAAACCATAGCTTTTACTATACGGACGTTTGTTGGCAAAGTGATGTCTCTGCTTTTTAATAGGTCTACTAAATGACAGAATCAGGATCAGTCACTGTTAATCACTGTGCTATTGCTCTTCCCCTAAATGCCATGTTCTGTCTCAAATCCTAATGCATCTCAGCCTCAAATATGGACTTACCTGGCTCCCCCATCTATCTACTTAGAAAGATGCCCCTGCCCTGGGTGGGGGTGCGGTCAGAACAGAGGCCAGCAGTGGGCACTGGGTGGCCTGCGGGTTTGTCTGAGTGATGCCCTGGAGGCGCAGATGTTTAGTTAAACATTCGATGGCTTGTCTTTGAAATTGGATAGTCCTTCTTCTACTTTCTACAGAAATTTTTTTGGGGATAGGACCCTTTGGGAGATTGAGGGGGATTAATTAGATTTGTATTTGACATCCAAACACCTCTGAAGGGTTTTGTATATTTGTTGCTTTTTAGCCAGGTTTGTAATTACAGTCTTAGGAGAATTCTTGTATTATATGGAACTTCTGAACCTTTAAAGATAGGGCAATGAGAAGAGTAAATTTGTCTGCCGGAGATAAATTGAACATAATGGGCCCATTATGGGAATACATTTATGTATTTTATAGTCTAAATAGAAAGAAAAAAGGCTTTTCATATGTAAATATAACCCAATAAAAATAAATCTGCAAAGTGGTTAAAACATGATAATGGAGACTATTTTAACCATAGAAATAGCCCATCTGGACAAATATGTCCCCTTTGTTTTTATTCTTTTTCAAATAGTCTTTTCATGGGTTCTCATGTTAGTCAGGAAAGAGCTCCTCTATCTCTTGAAGTATTGAATAGTATTTTTGCCTTTGTTATACTAACTTTGAGTTGCCTGCTTCAGTTCCTTTGGCTGCAGGTCATAAACAATACATGGCATTGTATACAACAAATCTTCATTCATGTGATTACAAGATTTACTGTTCTGTTTTCAAATGGAATGGATGATTGAGAAGGTGGAAAATCAAAAGCAGCACTATATTACATGGGGTTCCTTTGGTCACAGATAACAAACTCAAGCTAGCTTAAGTAAAAAAAAGAGAGAGAGAGAGATTTATAATAAGGATAGAGGTGTGTCTTAGGAACCTAAGGCAAGGATGAAGTGGCCCTCAGGAATGAACAGGAACCAGAGAGAAGGAAGGGACCTCTCTCATTAGTGTTCACAGCAAGCACATGTGTGACACAAACGTTACAAGGAGGAGAGAGAAGGTGATGGAGGGAAAGTAGCAATCTGTGCAGTGTATTACTTTACACTCAAGCGTGACATTAAAAAACAGCTCTGCTGTGTTCTTTGGGAAAAAAGAAATTCATGCTCATTATATGAAATTCAAGTAGTTATAAGAAAAGCAGGAATGCTTTAAAATTCAGATAGTCAGGCAATCATTACTGTTTTAATAAACGTCCTTCTAGCATGTATAAGGACATCTAGAAACACCAGCATGCGCAAGCAGAAATGTGATCATACTTTGCATGGTAATTTACCTGTTTTATTTTTTAATTTTTATTTATTTATTTATGGCTGCACTGAGTCTTTGTTGCTGTGCACAGGCTTTCTCTATTTGCGGCAAGCAAGGGCTCCTCTTCATTGCCGTGCGCAGGTCTCATCGCGGTGGCCTTTCCTGTTGTGGAGCATGGGCTCTAGGCACACAGGCTTCAGCAGTTGTGGCACACAGGCTTAGTTGTTCCGCAGCGTGTGGGATCTTCCCCAGACCAGGGATCGAACATGTGTTCCCTGCATTGGCAGGCAGATTCTTATCAACTGTGCCACCAGGGAAGTCTTGCCTGTTTTATTCACTCAGAAGTGTATCATGGCTCTTTTGATACCAATAAATATCACCAATGAATACATGTTTACTTGACATCTCCTATTTGTAAACCTTTAGGATACTTACTCCCTCTGCCTTCAGTGATGATAAACATATTATGTGCACCCATCTTTCTGCTTTCACAATAATCTGAGCAGATTCTTAGAGAAAGATTGCTAGATCAAAAGGTGTGCCAGCTTACATGCTGATATAATTGCCAAAGTGGCTGCATCGTGAGCTGTGGCCATAACAACACCTCCTGTCAGTCTTGGACATCACCAGTCTGACGGATAAAAAGAGCTCGGTTTTCTGAAGTTGTATTTTCCCATTGTTAGTATAATTGAGTATCTCTTCAGGCATTTGTTATCATTCACTGTTCTATTTCTTCTCATGGGAAGTTTATTAATTTGCTTCATCCATTTTGAGCTGAGGTATTAATTTCTTTATTGACTTTTTTAAAAGATTTTTTTGGATACGGATCATTTTTAAAGACTTTATTGAATTTGTTACAATACTGCTTCTGTTTTTATGTTTTGGTTGTTTAGCTTTTAGGCATGGGGGATCTTAGCTCCCTGGAAAGCGAAATCTTAACCACTCACTGGACTGCCAGGGAAGTCCCTCCTTTAGCTCTTGTATGGACACTCTTTCTACCCCCTTCTGATGTCTATGTCAGAAGCTTTCTCTATCTCCTTTATACTTTAATAAAACTTTATTACACAAAAGCTCTGAGCGATCAAGCCTCGTCTCTGGCCCCAGATTGAATTCTTCTCCTCCGGAGGCCAAGAATCCCAGCCTCTTTGCGTGATTCAGCAATAACCTTTCATCTTGGGAACTCGTCCGGGATTCTTTAGGACAAGGGAGCTAACAATTCCAGCCTCACTCCTTTGAACTGTATCCTGAAAAACTGGGATAGATTTGATCCCCAGGGCTTAAAGAAGACACACTTGGTCTTCCTATGGGATACTGCATGGCCACGGACGGTATCCATTGGAGGATGGCGAACGGTGGCCGGATGGAGGGTCTCTTGAGTATAATACTGTTTTACAATTAGACCGGTTCTGTAGAAAACAAGGGAAATGGGTAGAAGTAACTTATGTGTTGCCCTTTTTCTCTCTGCAAAATATGTCAGACTTATGCCCTAATGGAGAAAGAAATGGTAACCCACTCCAGTACTCTTGCCTGGAAAATTCCATGGACTGAGAGGCTCCTGAGAGCCTGGTAGGCTACAGTCCATGGGGTCGCAAAGAATCGGACACGATTGAGTGACTTCACTCATGAATATTTTACTTAGTTTCTTATTTTACCCAAAGCATCTAAGTTTGTTGGTTTTTGTCTTTATTTTTCACTTGTCTTTGCCTTTCCTATATTGGAGATTAAAAAAAAAAATGTTGCGAAGTTTTACATTTTGATATCATGTTTAAAAAGGGCCTTTCTATCTTAATATTATAAAACTATTCATCTGTATATTTTTCTAGTACTCATTTGATTCTATTTTGAATTTATTCTCTTTAAATAGAAAGAGCACGCGCTAGATTTTTCTCTCCTCCCATACAGCCAGCCAACATCTTTTGTTAACTAGTCTCACATACTTACCCAGACTAGATTACATGCACTTGGTCTATTTCATATGAAACTTGTTTCTGTGGCTGCATGTTTATTGTTTGATTGTTTCATATTTGTGTTCTCAGGCCATTGTTTAACTGTTAACAGCATTAATTGTTTAATGCTAATGCTGGCCCATTTTGTTGGCCATAATCTATGATTGATTATGGTTCTCTCTTTCAAATTGGTTTTGCATGGATAAGGTGCTAAATGCTCGGATATCAGTGCCTCAGAGAACTGGGAGTGAGATGGGAACAGTGGAAGCAAGACGGGACTGCTTCACAGACAGGTTTTAGGAACTACGGAGGAAAAAAGTGAATAAGACAAGAGCTCATGGATGCTGATTTTAAAAACAATCAGTGCAGTGCCTGTGATTTTTGTTTTAAATATAGGTGGGGGCAGGAAGGATAATGTGTATATTTGATCTTTGTTTAAATCTAAAGCCATTAAACATTCCCATCACAGGGAAGAAAATAATGTGGTTTGCTTCTTTGCCAACTGGAACGTAATGTTGGTCTCTGAAATAAGTGCCTTGGGACCTCGATTCCCTGTTGGTCAAGAAAATTCCCAGCCCATGTGTTGCAGCGGAAATTCATTGTTTCCTGAGTTATTTCCTTTCGCGCTTAGTGTGGGGGAAATGACCAAATGTATAGATTGAGATTTTTTTTATTTTTTTTGAAAACTGATGTCTATAACATTAGTTGATTCTGATGGTTTTCATAACTGTTTTAGGTATTGCTGCTGAAGGATTCTCAGATGCTTCAGGGAAATCGACTTCACATAAACTGAGAATTTAGGTGAGTCTGTTAAAAAAAATATTCTATTCTCAATGGGTCACCTTCCTGCACTGATAAAATTTTACAGAGCATTAAAACATTGTCGCTTCATACTGTCTTGTTTGATTTTTTTTTACCACGGTTCTGTGAGATAGGAGTGTAGCTGCCTGGTCTTATTACCTCCACTGCTATGTGATTTTTTTTTCCCGCCTGCTAGTTTGATGGGGGCATGGTGCGGCTTAGAGAAAGGGGTTAGTGGCTGGTTTTTTACCTTATTGTGTGGATTGTCATTCTCTCACTAAAAATTTACCTTATAATTTTGGAGATAGGGAGGGAAGTACTAGATGAGAAGTTAATGTAGAACTCTGAGCAACCTTTTTTGTTTCTTAACTGGAGGATGCTTTACAGTATTGTGTTGGTTTCTGCCATACATCAGCATGAATCAGCCAGAGGTATACATGTGTCCCCTCCCTCCCTCCCGAACTCCCCTTCCATCTCCCTCCCCAACCCACCCCTCAAGGTTATCACAAAGCACTGGGTTGAGCTTCCTGTGTCACACAGCACATTTCCGCCTGCTCTCTCTTTTACATACAGGAATGTATGTTTCCATGCTAGTCTCTCAATTAGTCCCACACTCTCCTTCCCTTACCGTGTCCACAGTTCTGTTCTCTAGGTCTGTGTCTCCATGGGTACAGAGATTGTGGTACATTATACAGTGGTACTTCCCTGGTGGCTCAGACGGTAAAGTGTTTACCTGCAATGCGGGAGACCTGGATTCAGTCCCTGGGTCGGGAAGATCCCCTGGAGAAGGAAATGGCAACCCACTCCAGTATGCTTGCCTGGAAAATTCCATGGATGGAGGAGCCCAGTGGGCTATAGTCCACGGGGTCGCAAAGAGTCGGACATGACTGAGCGACTTCACTCAGTCACATACAATGGAATATTACTCAGCTATAAAAAAGAATGTATTTGTGTCAGTCCTAACAAGGTGGATAAACCTAGGGCCTATTATACAGAGTGAAGCAAGTCAGAAAGAAAAAGTCAAATATTGTATATTAACTCATGCATATGATATCTAAGGAGAAAGGCAATGGCACCCCACTCCAGTACTCTTGCCTGGAAAATCCCATGGACGGAGGAGCCTGGTAGGCTATGGACACCGAGCTCGTGTCCGACTGAGCGACTTCACATTCACTTTTCACTTTCATGCACTGGAGAAGGAAATGGCAACCCACTCCAATATTCTTGCCTGGAGAATCCCAGGGACAGAGGAGCCTGGTGGGCTGCCATCTGTGGGGTCACACAGAGTCAGACACAACTGCCGTGACTTAGCAGCAGCAGCATGATATCTAAAAAGATACCCTTTTCTTTAGTAATGATGGACCTAGTTTCAGTAATCATTGTTTAGTGGTTCCTGGAACCCTCCAGCGATGGGACACAGTTGCTACAGTGTGAGATGAAGTATACATTGGTTGCAGATTATTGGTTTTCCTCATTTAGTTGTACTTGTTATGCCTGCTGCTGCTAAGTTGCTTCAGTTGTGTCCAACTCTGTGCGACCCCATAAATGGCAGCCCACCAGGCTCCTCCATCCCTGGGATGCTTCAGGCAAGAACACTGGAGTGGGTTGCCATTTCCTTCTCCAATGCATGAAAGTGAAAAGTGAAAATGAAGTCGTTCAGTCGTGTCTGACTCTTCGCAATCCCATGGACTGTAGCCTACCAGGCCTCTCCATCCATGGGGTTTTCCAGGCAAGAGTACTGGAGTGGGGTGCTATCGCCTTCTCTCTGCTCCCAAGTAGTGTGTATGAAGTGCCCTGGGCAGGGACAAAAGGCCGTCTTCTTCAAGTCTTGGCTGTGACTCAGTTAAAGTTTGACAGGTTAAAAAGGATTGGTTTCTGCTCCAAAACCATATCTTGGCATAACAGATATATTAGTTCTTGACCAGCTGTGCAACTCTAGACGGGTTAATCTCTGCTAGTCTCCAAATCCTTTTCTGTAAAATGTAGAGGCTGGCGCAGCCTCATAAGTCCCACACTTTTAGATTTTGTGGAAGAGGAAAACAAAAAATGAAGATCTATTTTTACTAGATTTTTCAGGCTATACTTAAAGGAGGTTGGTAATTGTTTAAGCTGGATAGGGCATGAGTGTTCTCTATTTATATGCTAATCTCTTTATTTTGTATTTATAATTTTTCATAAATATTTTTCAAAAATAACTAGCATCTGCTAATATCATTTCATGAAAGAAGAAATATTTTACTACTGAAAAAGTAGGTGTGTCGTGAGTTTGCCTTTTGATTGTGTTTAATGTTGTGAAAAAGTGCTTTATTTCCTTCCTCCTTCTTGTTTCTCTGGTGACCACTGACCATTAAACATCAGCTAGCGCCAGCCTGGGGACTGATTTCTGGGAAATATTGGGGTGCATGATTGATAAGAGCTCTTCTACCTCTAAAACTGCATCATTCCTTTAAAGTGGAAAAGAAATATACTCTAGTTATATACATTGGCTATTTTCAGAAAGTACTGTGAGAGCTGGCATGGTTGACTTCTCTGACAAGAAGTCAGAGGTGAAAAGACAAGGGATTGTTCTGCTGGGGAACCTAAGTGAAAATGGCTTGTCCATGTGAACATTAAATTTATCTGTGAGCCACCTTGCAGTCAGTGGAAAAATGAAGATGTGGCAGTGTGTTGAGCTGTCTGATAAAAGTGTGCAGAATCCTCGCTTCACACCACTGTGGGCAGCCTCTGGACACGTGATGTTTGACGGATATGTCTGCCTGCACTGTAGGGATCCTGAGAGCTAGGCATGAGAAGGGCTGAATATCTAACTGTGGACACAATTGCAAATGCCAGGTGCGAGGAAGGCAAGGCTGGGAACGGGTCAAGGACATGGTCAAGAGTTTGGAGCTGAGGGCAGTGGGACCAGACGTATACAGGACAGGAAAGAGTAAAGGAGCCATCCTGCCCTGAGATCTTCTGGATGTCTTGTGATGGATGTTGTCTTTTGAGGATGTGCAGATGGCACTAGGTGGCCAGTCTCAGTGAAGGGCTGGGCACAGTGGACAGGAAACACACCAGATATACCATTGTTGTTCGGTCGCTTAGTTGTGTCCAACTCTCTGCGACCCTGTGGACTATAGTGTGCCAGGCTTCCCTGTCCTTCACCATCTCCTGGAGCTTGCTCAAAGTCATGTCCATTGAGTCGGTGATGCCTTCCAGCCGTCTCATCCTCTGTCACTCCCTTCCCCTTCTGTCTTCAGTCTTTCCCAGCATCAGATATATGGCTTTCCCATCAATTTCAGATCCAAAAACAGTGTGCCAGGTGTGTTCTTATGCCGTGGGTCTGCAGAGAATGGGAGAGTATGGTTCTTGCTTACTCCTCCTTGGAGTTGTGGGGATGTATTGGAGGGGTGGGATGGGTGGAAGACACAGGCAATAATGGACTGAAGTATGAGGACAGTGAGACAGAGGGAGGGAGGAGCAGTCGTTAACACATGGTTCAGGATGCTGCTGCCTAACCCTGATTGCTTCAGGAATGCTGTGCTGTTAACTGTGGCCTTTGTTGATCGCAACATGGTGATTCAGTCCTTTTAAACTCTTCCCCCCAGTGATGTCCGGCTTTCTTGTGTTTTAATATTCCTGGTTTCTGGGAAACTTAAATGAAATCTGACAGACTTATCTGGCTGTTTCCCCTTCTGTCAGCCTGACACTTGGCCCACTGCCTGATTTGTATGCTTCAGTTGGGTTGCTTCCACCCCAGGGATATTTATTTTACTGCCCCCCCCGCCCCCCTTTTTTTAAAGGGAAAAGCTGTATCAAACAATGATGACAATAACAGAAACACTTCTCTTAAACGTATAGGAATAAGAGAGATGATCTGAAATGTTGACGTTTCTGCAAGTGTCTGAAGTCATGAATAAATGCTAGAGGTACTTTTATTTTGACATAAATGAGAGGAAGTAGAATTGTAGGGATCTGGGCCAGTCCTACTCTGAATAAAATTTAAAGAATGAGCAATGTTATCAATCAGTCATGTTGTAAGCCTCTCAGAAGGCAAGGCCATGCTGGGTGAGATGTTGTAGCGATAAGCTATTAAATGTGAGACAGCTATGCTTCACAAGACTAAACGGGATGCTTTAAAGCATTGCAAGCAAGTGAGAGAGATGAGAGAGATTGATGGAGAGTAGATGGAGGGGAACATGTGATAAATGATTTGTTTACTGTTTAACTTAATGACTCATGGTATATTCCAGATTTGAGAATAGATGCAATAATCTGAACTTATCTCCATGTTCCCTGCAGGCTAGTAAGAGAAAATATTTTAAAACTGATTTTAAATGAAAAACATTGTTTTTGGCTCTTGGGGAATTTTTAGTTCCCAGTGCTGTTTAGGAGAGGATTGAATCTGTAAAATTCAAGGCAGGATCTACATAGCTATTTGTTACTCTGTATCAGTCACTTAAACGGCTATGTCAGAAAAGATAAGTTGTCCTGTGCTTGCTTTTCTTCATTAAAAATGTAATCTGTTATGCACTTCTGTCTTCCTGCCATCTCCATTAGCTGATTTCCTGAAGTGACTCTGTCGACTGTAGGCATTGCCCCTTGCCACCTGCTGTGGGCTCCTGGAGTGGCTGGGAGTCCTAATTAGTATTATCTCCTTGATCAGGATTTCCAGACTTGTGATGGGGTCCTTCCTCTGCTGTCTGTATTTGCTAAATGTTGCAGAACAACAACAATAACCATTTCCAGATCGTTTTTCATAATTAAACTTAATCCATGGGTGTTATGGAATATGCTGTGTCTTAAGCTTTCTGGCTAATTATGCTCATCAGTTAATTTCCTTCAAAGTTCAAAAGGCTTCCCAGAGAACTCAAGATGTGAGCCTTTGCTGTCTAAGAATTGATTGTATTTCATGGACTCCAAGGCTCTGAATACTTGTGCCTATTGAACATGTATCTTGAAAATGACGCCCTTGTTTTTTTAGCTGTGAAACCCCGTATTCTGACAATCTAAAATGACCATCAAAGCCTTTCTCTTCTGTTTACAACAAACCAGAATTGGACAGCTTTCCAGAACTGTAAAATGCCTACTGCACTTGTAGAGTTTAAACATGACTTCGTTAAGATTAAAATAAAGTAAACACAGCGTAAAGCCAGCTGCAGTCTTCTCAACACACCAAGGTCAGGCCTGGTAGAAGCTGAGAAGAATCCTCCTGCTGTGGTCTAAACAATGGTCTTATAGAGGATCTTTTATTTAAAAAAAAAAAAAAATTAAGTCAAAGTAATGTATGCAAATGGCTAAAAACAGAAAATGCTACAGAAAAGCTTCTCATGGAAAGGAACAAGTATCTCACCCTCTCTCTTCCTTCACTTACCAGCTTTACTTCTTAGAAGTAACCACTCTCGGCCGTCCCCGCCACCCCCACGGATCATTTTTCCTGCTTGTTCGGTGATTTCCACATATATAAATATTATGCTTGCAGCACCATTTCTCCCTTATCAGTTTTAAAAAGCAGTTTTTTTGTATCTTGTGATGGCTGGTTTGCTCTTTCTGACCTCCCCACCTCTCTTCCTTCTATGGCTGATTCATGCTTTGAATCCTCCCTCTATATGGCACCCCACGCCAGTACTCTTGCCTGGAAAATCTCATGGACGGAGGAGCCTGGAAAGCTGCAATCCATGGGATCGCTGAGGGTCAGGCATGACTGAGCAACTTCACTTTCACGCATTGGAGAAGGAAATGGCAACCCACTCCAGTGTTCTTGCCTGAATCCCAGGGACTGGGGAGCTCTGGTGGGCTGCCATCTATAGGGTCGCACAGAGTCGGACACGACTGAAGTGACTTAGCCTTAGCCTCTATGCCCGTGGATGACACGTGCAGCCTCTTCCAGTCTTAGAGGCACAATTTCTGTGTCCTAGAGTCACTGTTTCTTGTCTACTGTTTCTTGTTGAGTGGAGTGTCTCCTCCACTCAACCATTCCATTTTGGGCAGCTGTACCTTTGAATTGTATATTCTTGGAGTTGGTAATAATTCTATTCTTTCATCCCTGCAAAGGTTTCCATGAGTTACCTATAACTTGACTCCGAATGTTAGAACCAAGAAGCAACAGTTTACTGTGTCATAATTAGGTAGCTGCTGTTCCCATGGCAGTCAGATTATGTAGTGGCTATATCTCCTCCTCTCTCAGCCTGATGTCTTCACGCCTAGGCCCTGTGATGCAGCACATGTGAGTGGATCCTCCCTTGCACACAGCCCCAGCAGTCTTGAGTCTTCTTCTAGACTCTGCCTTCTCATCCCTACTGGGAACCCACTTTATTTTTGGAGGTCTCACTGGCACAGGCTTCAGCAAGAACTGATTTCTGCGTGTGCTACCTGCCTGTGAGCTAGTGCTGATGGCCAGGAGAAGTTTGTTGTTGTTGTTGTTGTTGTTGTTTTCTGCTGTTGGAAAGTAGCTTCAGATTCTGGTGTCTGTAAAGGGGCAGTAGCCTGGTCTTTGACGTTGTTGTTGGTTAAACACTAAGTCATGTCCGAATCTTTTGCGAGCCCGTGGATTATAGCTTGCCAGGCTTCTCTGTCCGTGAGATTTTCCAGGCAAGAATACTGGAGTGGGTTGCCATTTCGTCTCCAGGGGATCTTCCTGAACCAGAGATTGAGCCCACATCTCCTGTCTAGGCAGGCAGATTCTTCACCACTGAGTCACCAGTGAAGCCCAATTGATCTTTGATCTTAACCACCATCTAATGAGGACCTGATGTGTTAGGTACCTCGGTACTAGAGGCCTGGTATCTATGGAAATCTTCACACCAGCCCCATGAAACAGATGTTACCCTTGACATTTTGTATACCATGAAGTTGAGAATCTCAATGAGAGCTATCCAAGGTCTCCACTGGGAAGTGCTTCTTAGATTCTGGCCCAGGCTGGGGGCATGGTGCCAGCTGTAATTTTATAGATTAGAAAAGACTTCTGTCTCTTGCATGCTTTCTTCAACAAACCTCTATCTTCCCCCCAAAAATTCCTGCTGCTCTAGGAGAATCAGCTCTGTTTTAGTTCCCATCTTCAACCTTGTGGCTGCACTGTGTGATCAGGGACTCTTTATACAGAATGACTGGAAATTGGAAAGTACTTACCTGCTTAATGTCCCTTTTGTGAATTCAAAGCGATAAAGAGGGCGTTATACTCTTTGTCGTGCTGGCAAAGTGGAAAGGAGCTTTATCAATGGTGGTTATTGATCTAAGAGTTTTCTTAGACCTTCAAGTATCTGTGTGTGAGTTAGGTGCATTTGATTATCTTTTTTGAAAGTATTTATTCATTACTTATTTGGCTGTGCTGTGTCTTAGTGGCGGTATATGGTATCTTTAATTGCATATGGGATCCAGTTTCCCTGACTAGAGTTTGAACTTGTGCCCCCTGCATTGAGAGCATGGAGCCTTAGCCGCTGGACCACCAGGTGAATTCTCCGATTATTTTAATATAAGGTGTGTTTTGTTAGTTATTTTAGAAAGATTGGAGAGACAATCGGGTTGTACTTTGAACACACTTTACTTTCACTCATGAATGCACTGGTTGGAGTAAATCGTTTGGCTTAACTGTATTTAGTGAGTTCCTGTTATGACAGTGACCAGATGGATGGCTGTTGGGTCCACACAGTGTTGGCCTTCTCCCTTCTCTGGGATGCTTGCCTTCTTACTAAATAGACCCCAGGTGGAGCTTTAATAGTGGAACCAGCAGTCTTTCCACTGCCTACCATGGAGCTGGTCATCTGCTTTCTGTGTCATAGCCCATTGAGGTATCAGTGGCCGCGGATGGAGTTCCTCTCTGTCTCCTCTGCTAGGTCAAGGTGGTGGCATTAACATGGGCTCCTCAGTGCAAATAGTGCTTATTCTCCAAACATCTTGACCTATTTTGTGCATGTTCCCGAAATAAGCATGAAAGAGATGTCTTTAGAACAATGCCTGGGCATGGCAACCCTCTTCAGTGTTCTTGCCTGGAAAATCCCATGGACAGAAGAGCCTGGTGGGCTACAATCCTTAGGGTCACAAAGAGTTGGATACGACTGAATGACTTAGCATGCATGCATGCTTGTTTGTTTATAGAGGAACTGAGTTTAGTGACATTGAGACTGAATGAATAGAGAGGGGTCAATATTTCCCTTGTTGAAGTGGTGATCAGAGGTGAATTCTCACATTTCAGTTAGATAATGATTATTCCAAGATGGCATCACTGACCTGATGGACGTGAGTTTGAGTGAACTCCGGGAGATGGTGATGGACAGGGAGGCCTGATGGGCTGCGATTCATGGGGTCGCAAAGAGTCAGATACGACTGAGCGACTTAACTGAACTGAGTCCAAGATGACCTTACCATCATCTTGCAAAGATAAATTCTGACTTGGCAATTTGTTATTCATCTATCAATTGATGGGTTGTCAGGGTAGGAAAGTGTGCTAAATGAACAGAGCTGTAATACACAGGAGATAATTTTGGTTCCATTTTACAAAAATCATTGATCTTCAGTTTTACATTCAAGTGATACTTGAGCAAAAGTGATTTGGGGGAAAAGTCTCAGGATAATTTAAATCTTGGTTAATGTTTTATCGCATGCCTAGAAACATAGCTTCTAGAAGACTGGGATAGAACCCAACCCTTGAGCAAGAGAGGGAAATAAGTGACATTTAAGAAGTCTCTTTTATTAGTCTTTTATGACCTGATTCTAAACATTCCCCAAGTACGTTTTATAGTTGTCCATTTATTTACCTCTAAGGAGTGAAGAATGACTTGATTTCCGCTACAGGAGAGCATTTGGCTTAGGCATCTGGGTCACACAGGATTCTTGGTTCCTTTTTCTGTCCCACTGGAGAGTTTAACACAGGCCTGGGGGATAAGCTGTGAGGAGCAAGGCCCTTGTCCTCTCTGGTGGCCACTGTTCAAGAAACTCGAATTCAGAGGAGGCACAGTCAATGCTCTGAGCTAGGAAAGACAGAAATAAGAATTGGCCCTGGAGCACGCAATGACATCGTTGTGTTTGGTCTGCAAATTTCCAGGAAGAAAGAAGTTCCAGGAAGAGTGCAGGGGCATCAGTGACAAATGTTCGGGAAGAGAGTCAGTTCAGAGAAAGATGTGGCTATTTCTTATAGGCTAGAACAGCCTTCCAAGAGAAAGGAGAATTTATTTCTGCCTTAACTGGTGTAAGTTTTGCTGTGCATAGTGGAAAAGACTATAAATCCTGATAGGTTAAACAAGATAGAAGTTTATTTTCTCTTACCCAGGATGATGATTTGAGGTGGGCCGGGCAGCTCACAGAGCTTGGGTTCCTTCCAGGATTACTTGAAGGTGAACGTCTGTATCCAGGACTTAGGCAAAAATCCTTTCTAGACAAATTTGCCCCAGAATATCCCTTAGGCAGATGCCACCTTAGATGCCAGAATTCTAGCGCCCACTCAGTCCAACACAAGTCTCCCAGCACTGAAAGAACGTGCAGCTAAGCTGTTGGCTCCTGTGTATAAGGGCTGTGTCATAAACAATATGATTACTTTCAGCATCCCAATAGGACCCCAAGAGGCATTTAGAAACTGGGCAAACCTGGGGAGCTATAAGTTCTTACGTCCCTCTGCTGGTCATTCTGGGGCTTATGTGCTCTGTGAGGACTGGGAATGAAATTGCCTGCCAGACTGATTTATTCATACCTCTATATTATGGAGACTTTCAGACATACCCAAAAGTTAAGAGAATTGTATGTGAGCTACATGCCCATCACTCAGGTTCAATGATGATTAATTCTTAGCTGGTCTTACATCACGTATACCTTCCTGTCTCCCACCAGTTACTTGGAGGCACTGCTATGCTATTTAATTTTTTCCTCTGTCAGTAGGTTTCATTATATGTCCCTAATCGATAAGACTTAAAAACATATCTATGAAACCTTATCACACCAAGAACATAGAAATTACCAATGCTTCCTTAATATCATTAAATATCAAATTAGTGTTCAAATTTCTTCTACTGCCTGTTTGTTTTTTTTTTAATTTCTTTGAATCAGGATCCAAATAAGGTTTATTCATGGCAATCGGGGGCTTCCCTAATGGTCCAGTAGCTAAAACTCCTCACTACCAATGCAAGGGGTCCAGGTTCGATCCCTTGGTCAAGGAACTAGACCCCACATGCCACAACTAAGACCCAGTGCAGCCAAATAAGTAAATAAATAAGTATTTTTTTGAAAATACATTATAGTTGATTGACATCTTTCTAATCCCCTTTTGATCTACAGGTTACCCTTCTATCTTTTCCCACCCTTGTGATTTATTGGAGAAAGTGGCTGTTTATCCTTGACAGCAGAGATTCTCCACCTGGGATGATCTCTCTCTTCATTTGGCCTAGAGACAATTCTTATTGTCACTGCTCAGAGGTGCTACTGACATCTAGTGGGTAGAGGCCAAGGGTCCCGCTAAATAACCCACAGTACACAGACAGCCCCTCACAACAAAGGATTATGTGGCCCAAAATGTCAGTAGTGCTGAGGTTGAGAAACTGTGCTGTAGAAATTTTCACAGTCTGGATTTTCATCATTGATTCCCCATAGTGCCATTTATCATGTTCCTCTGTTCCTTGTGTTTGCTGTAATTTATTCACTGAATCTCGAGTTTTGGTCAGCTTCATATATAGACTTTTGTTTTATTTGGCAAGACTATATCATAGGCAGGCTGTATATTTTCA
This sequence comes from Capra hircus, assembly GCF_001704415.2. Classification (NCBI taxonomy): domain Eukaryota; kingdom Metazoa; phylum Chordata; class Mammalia; order Artiodactyla; family Bovidae; genus Capra; species Capra hircus. Next base: position 55,604,439 of record NC_030817.1, read on the forward strand.
TTAAGAAAGACAGTAAACAGTGGTCTTATTTTGTGATACTGTTGATCATTGATGACTATTACCTATGTCCCGATTCATTAGTGATTACAAAATAGTGATATGCCAATTCTGTCATTCCTTCCTTATTTATAAATGAGAATACTTACATAAGAAGAAATTTAGGGAGTTTCCTGGTGGTCCACTGGTTGGAACTCAGTGCTTTCACTGCTGGGGCCCCAGGTTCAATTCCTAATCAGGGAACTAAGATCCTGCAAGCAGTGTGGTGTGGCCAAAAAAAATAGAAAGGAAGGAAGAAAGACATTTAATCACAACTGTCTGTTTACCCTGAGATTCACCTAGAAATGTCAGGATAAATCCTTGATACTTTGTTGAAAAAGCAATGAGTTCTCTTTTGTAGGGTTATCTACAAGTTAACAGTGAGGTTGTTTTGTTTTGTTTTTTTTTTTTTTTTGGCTTTTTTTTTTTTCTTTTTTTCAGTGTAAATGTTACTGATGTCTTTCAATTTAATATTCTTATTGATACTCAAATTGTCCCATATTTGACCAGTGGAAACTAATGACCAAGTCATTTTGGCATAATTTGTGTTTTTGTCCTTTCTTGTATGACAAAATGTGATTAGTTTTTCTTATCCATTTTACACCCCAAACTTGGATCCACTGCTTCTCTAAAAAACCCTAGTTCTTTTGAGTATTAAGAAGGTTCAATGTAGAAACTAGGAATATTTATTACTACTGGATTTACTGTTATTCCTGGATCCTCTCAGTGAACTGAACTAGGGAGTAGGTACTGATGAATGTGTGTGTGTGTGTGTATGTGTACATACACAGAGATAAACTCATTATTAATTAATATTAATACTTCTGAGTGCAATTCAGATATACAGGCTTTTTACCTAGCTTTATCAACTTTGTATTTTTTCATTCACCCAGATTTCTGTTTCAATAATGTTGTTATATTTTTTCATCTGCTTTATATCATGCTATGTGCACCATAGAGTATTTTAAAGACATTTGGAATAATTCTTCTCTGTCATTATACCACCAACTGGATATATAGTTAGGTTCGTTGCTTTCTTCCTTTCTTTTTTTTTTTTTGCTTTTAGGAAATTCTTTTTTTCAGTTTCAGTTTAAATAATTTTGCACAACATGGTCGAGGTTTCCATGTCTCATCGATAACATAAGGTGTATATGTTCAGAGGTGTTTGCTTATGCAAACACCCTTTTCCATCCTGGGTTTCCCAGACGTGATAGTGATAAAGAACCCTTCAGCCAATGCAGGAGACATAAGAGACAAGGGTTCAGTCCTGGGCTGGGAAGATCCCCTGGAGAAGGGCATGGCAACCCACTTCTGTATTCTTGCCTGGAGAATCGTTGGGCAGAGAAGTCTGGCGGACTACAGTCCGTAGGGTTGCACAGAGTTGTACACGACTGAGGAACTGAGCACAGGTGCATTTCCATCCTGTTTCCCTCCCTCCCCTTATGTAGCAATTGAAAAAGATAGGACTTCTTGCACCTTTGAAAAAAATATCTCAGCAAATGGTTGTATGTTTTCATACTAATATTTAAGTCTCACCCATTTCTTAGGCAAATAGCAGTATGCTGTGCACACTCCCCTCCACCTTTCTTTTTTTCATTTACTCTCTCCTGGCTCCTGTTCTGTTGTGGTCATGGTGGTGTAATGTAGTGGTCATAGTGATGGAGTTCACCCCTTGGCACAGCTGTTCCATCCTCCATTGTGTGAACTGCCTTGACCTTGTTCGCGCTGCCCAGTTGGTGTACATTAGGATATTTTTCATCTTTTACTACTGTAAATAGTGCTATGGAGAATACCTTTGGGCACTTTAAAAATGACTTTTCTCTTTTAACCTCATGGAATATAAATCTGCATGATCTCACTTTTTATGGAGAAAGAGAAGGATATCTAAAAGCTACTGGCGTGTGGGGGGAATTCCCTAGTGGTACAGGGAAATCCTAACAGGACTTGGTGCTTTCTCTGCCCTGTCCCAGGTTTAGTCCCTGGTCGAGGAACTGTTAATAAGATCCTGTAGCCAAGTGACTAAATAAATAAATAAAATAAGAGCAATAATAAATTTTAGAAAAAAAAACTTAAAAGCTGTTGGAATTAAGTGGCGCTTTGGAGAAGGCAAGGAAGGAAAAGGAGTTAAGTTGGGGACAAATGGAGAAGAGCATTTCAGTGAAGTAGATGTTATGGCTTCAAATAAAAGAAAATAAGGCTTAGGAAGGTTGGTTAGATCCAAGTTTCCATGACCTGCACTGCCAGGCCAAGAGCTATGGATGCTACACCCCAAGCTAGGAGTTGGCAGTCATTTACCGTAAAGGACTAGGCTGTAAATATTTAAGTTACCATCTCTCTTGTAACTATTCAACTCTGCTGCTAGAATGCAAAATCAGCCATAGACAATTCATAAATAAATGAGTGTTTAATAAAACTAGATTTATGGACACTGAAATTTGTTTCACAGTTTTCACATGTCATGAAGTGTAATTCTTCTTTTAATTTTTTTCAACCATTCAAAAATGTAAAAACCATTCTTTGTGGGCTGTAGTTTGCAAACCTTTACTCTCGGTGTTGGGGAGCCAGAGGAAGTTCTCCAACACATCAGGACCTATTGGAAAGGATTGTTGATAATGGACTTAAAGAGGGCTTCGTCAGATGGAAGAAACCCAAGTCTGAGAGGCTATTGATGGTCAAGTGTGGATGTAGTTGGTAAGTGGCTACAAGAGTAGAAGTGGATTTCTTCTTTATAACCTGAGATTGGAGAATTACTGGGATGAGTGGATGCATTATGTTATTTGGAAAGCATTACATTATTTGATATGAAATCATATTTACTTTTTAAAGCTGTGCTCTTTAATTTGCCACAGGTTATACAACAAGAGAGCCAAACCCACCATCCCATATTATGTGGACTTGGGCAAAATTGCCTCATTCTTTGCCTCTTCCTCCTCCAGCCACCCTCATCCCCCACCAAAAAACTGAGCCCAGTTCATTGTTGAACCTTTTATATCAGCTGTCCTGTATATCTTGTTTCCTATGACATTTGTAGGCTAACCATTGAAAACACAGTATTTTGTTTGTAGGAGGAAAATCAAAGAGGATGTAAATGAAAAATGCATTTTCATATAATGGAAATTATTAGAGCAACTTTTAAAATGTCACTGCAGATTAATGCAGACAAGAAGGAGCTGAATATATTAGAAAGTAGGTCAAGTTATCTCATGTTTATGAATGAGGTGAATTACAATGTAGGTTCAGGTTTATAAAATGGTGTGAAACAATGGTGTATAAGCATTACCCTGGCCCAAATGATATTGTACCAAAATATAATGAAAATAGATTGAGTTTGTTTCTTTATCCTTTGTGGTTAAGTATTTTATACCTAATATTTTGCAAATTTAATAAAGTAGTAGAAGTGATGAGCTGCTTCTTATTGCTCACATTTCCTGTATTAGACACAGGATCTCCTCCAGGGAGTTAGAGCTGAAGTAGGTTTAAGTCTGGAGGCAAGTGCTTCTAGGATCCTTGGAAGGTTTGGAGGAGAAAGTTCTAGGCTAAGGCCCCAGCATACACCCCACCCCACCCCACCCCACCTTAAGAATCCTCATCTCCTGCCAGAATCTGGAAAGCTGCCCTGGCTACTGCTGTGGGAAGGTCTTTAATGAGGAACCCAGTAAGTACTGGGTGAGCGGTAGATACTCAAGTGAATGGCTGGCTCCTGCTCTGTGCCTCCTGTGAAAAGAAATGGCTTCTAAAGAGATTCGTGGACTTGAGAACGAACTTGTGATTGCCGGGGAAGGTGCGGGAGAAGGAATAGTTAGGGAGTTTGGGATAGACCTGAACACACTGCTGTATTTAAAATGGATAACCAGCAAGGACCTACAGGATAGCACAGGGAATTCTGCTCAGTGTTAGGTGGCAGCGTGAATGGAAGGGGCGTTTGGGGGAGAATGAATCCGTATGGATGGCTGAGTCCCTTGGCTGTCCACCTGAAACTATCATAACATTGTTCATTGGTTATACCCCAGTACTTTATGTGAGAATTGGACCATAAAAAAGGCTGAGTCACCTGTGAAGCTGTCTCATTGGCAGAGTCTATGGGCCTTTGGGCGCCACAGTGGCAAAAGAGCCTGAGCATCATGTTAGCTTTGTAGCCTCCCTATACAAGTGAGCCAATTGCTGTATTTGCCACAGTTCCAAACTGCAGGAAATGCCTCTTCAGATACATAGGCCACCACCGCTAGGTGTAAAAGGACAGAATATCTGATTTTTCCTTCCTTGGCTACGTGTGGTCTGTTTGGATAGACTTGCATAGTGATCATAGTAACTAGTCTTACTAGTGTTGCACAGGGTTCCTGGTTGTTAGTATTAGTAGTAGTATAAGTAATATTGCTGGTGACTGATAAAACTTAGGCAACATCTGCCATGTCATAAAGATTTTCTTCAGCTTGATATTATCGCTGGTGGCCCAGACGGTAAAGTATCTGCCTGCAGTGCAGGAGACCTGGGTTTGATCTCTGGGTCGGGAAGATCCCCTGGAGAAGGAAATGGCAACCCACTCCAGTACCCTTGCCTGGAAAATTCCATGGACAGAGGAGGTTTGTAGACTACAGTCCAGGGGGTCCCAAAGAGTTGGACATGACTGAGGGGCTTCACTTTACTTCATTAATATTTTGAGTAATATTAGGAAAGGAACACCTATCATTCAACAGGGAGAAGTTCAGTGATGGTGGAATCCAGGCCTGGAGGACAGTATTTCATTTTCCCCGTGAAGGATGGTAAATTAAAGTATTGTCTTGGTCATCCGTTACTTTAGCATTGGTTGTTCTAACCTGAACATAAGATCAGTGAAGCAGGATGATTTTATACCATGGTTTGGTCGGCTAGCTTCCTCACTACCAGATTCTTCTGTGAATGTTTTAAGCTGACACTCCCTTTCTCCTTCTGAATAAGAATAGTCATTTATAAGGGAGTAACTAGACTTGTTACTTCAGAAAGAAGGTCATTATTTGGAAGTTGGGCAGATTTTGGTTCAAGTCTTTATTTCACCATTTGCCTGATTTACAAATTGGGTGTAATTGACCTTTCTGCTGCTATGAAGAATGGAAATAATAGCATCCTCCCCACAACATTTGTTGTAAGACACTGTTCAGCACAGGCCTGGCCCGCAGCCAGCACTCCGTGGTGGGCTGCAGCTATTGGTGTGGTGGCATCACCAGTACCAGCCCGGCCTGAAGGGTCCTCGATCTTCTCATCTCCTGATGTTCTCACCTGTGGCCCTGGGTCCCATGAATGTTGCTTCCTTTTTGTGCTTGTGGGCCTTCTCCTGCCCTTCAAGTGTTCTTAGACTGTCGTTCGTCTCAGGGAAAGATCTCTGTGAATGGTTAGTAGGCATCAGAGCCATCCTGGGGTCACTAGAAGTCATGATAGCTTTTCATTTGTCATCTAGACATCAAGTGCTCTTTCTGAGCCTGGAAAGGTTGGTGGCACTCCCCACCCCTTAATTAGATTACTGATTCCATTTCAATTATGGTTTTTAGCTAAACTTGCCTTAATTCCATTGCATTTGTTTTCTTTTACTTGACTCCGTGTTTCCTTTGACTCCCAGCAGGACCTAAATGAAAGTGGGTGACCCTAGCTGGGACCATATTATTAATAGCCTCTATTTTTAGTGAAGCCTCCAGAATGGCCAGGTTTTAGTAGAGTTTTAGGGTAAATATAAGAAATAATAAATGAAAGATCATTCCATACCATTGTGTGTCATGTGAGTTTCTATAAATGTTCCTCGTTTGGTTTTTGGTTTTCACTTGTTCTTTCTTTCTTAGAGTTTAATCTGACTTTCCCCAGCCCTTGGGGTGTGTGTGTGTGTGTGTGTGTGTGTGTGTGTGTGTGTGTGTGTGTGTGTGTGTGTGTGTGTGTGTGTGTCTGTCTGTCTGTCTGTCTGTCTGTGTGTGTCTGTGTGTATCTGGGTCTGTCTGTCTGTTCCTGGGCAAGCCCACTGCCCCACTATATTTGAGTTTACTATCAGTACACCATGGGCAGTGTGCCCCACACCTTAAATAAAGTGGCATCAAGTCCTAGTGTGGCATGTGATAGAGGGAACCACTTTGTACTTGATTGTGAGCAACTGTGTTTCCCTTCTTCCACTTTAATATCTAACCTCAAAGACCTTGACCTTGAACTGCTAATTACTTTGTGCAGACCCTCTCTGACATTTTGAAGCGTTTGCCAGAGGTTTTAGTCACATGCTTAATACTTCTGTATATCTGAAGATTTGAGTCTGTGTTAGATAATAGGTCAGTCTGTTGTCCCCTCATCTAAGTGATACATTCGTTCATTCAGTAAGCACTCATTGACTGTCTGCAGAGTACTCGGCATTCTGTTGGATGCTGGCAGCAGGACTATTGGCGGGCTGAAGATGGAAAATGTAATATAATTGGTGCAGAGGATTTAAGATAGAGATGACAAAGATATCTTTAATGTCTAGTAAGGGGTTTAGATGTTTCTTAAAAACGGGAAATCCGCTAAAGGCTTTAGGGTGAGTGGGATCTTTAGGATGTGGAGTATGTGTTCAGGGGCAGTAAGAACAGAAGTGAGGAGCCCGGTTGGGATGATTTTGCACGAATTTGGGCAGAAGATGATTGTATTCTAGAGCTGGAGAAGAGGACAGAATTGAGAGACACTTAGGAACTGGAGTTTTCAGTCGTCAGGTGATTGGATGTGAGAGCAGAGGACAGGTGCCTGTCAAGGATGACTCTTTCACTTCCAGCTTTGACAGCTGGGTGGTTGCTGGTGCCACTGGCATATTGAGTGCAGCATTTTCACAGCATCCTCGTTTAGAACTTGAAAAAGCTCAGCTGGAATTCCATCACCTCCACTAGCTTTGTTCAGAGTGATGCTTCCTAAGGCCCACTTGACTTTGCACTCTAGGATTTCTGGCTCTAGGTGAGTGATCATACCACCATGGTGATCTGGGTCATGAAGATCTTTTTTGTATTGTTCTTCTGTGTTCTTGCCACCTCTTCTTAATATCGTCTGCTTCTGTTAGGTCCATATCATTTCTGTCCTTTATTTTGCCCATCTTTGCATGAAATGTTCCCTTGGTATCTCTGATTTTCTTGAAGAGATCTCTAGTCCTTTCCATTCTGTTGTTTTCCTCTGTTCTTTGCATTGGTCACTGAGGAAGGCTTTCTTCTCTCTCTTTATTATCCTTTGGAACGCCACATTCAGATGAGTATATTTTTCCTTTTCTCCTTTGCCTTTCACTTCTCTTCGTTTCTCAGCTATTTGTAAGGCCTCCTCAGACAACCATTTTTCCTTTTTGCATTCATTTTCTTAGAGATGGTCTTGATCCCTGTCTCCTGTACAATGTCATGAACCTCCGTCCATTGTTCTTCAGGTACTCTGTCTATCAGATCTAATCCCTTGAGTCTGTTTGTCACTTCCACTGTGTAATTGTAAATAATTTGATTTAGGTCATACCTGAATGGTCTAGTGGTTTTCTCTACTTTCTTCAATTTAAGTCTGAATTTTGCAATAAGGAGTTCATGATCAGAGCCATAGTCAGCTCCTGGTCTTGTTTTTGCTGACTGTATAGAGCTTCTCCATCTTTAGCTGCAAAGAATATAATCAGCCTGATTTAGGTTTTGACCATCTGGTGATGTCCATGCAGAGTCGTCTCATGTGTTGTTGGAAGAGGGTGTTTGCTATGACCAGTGTGTTCTCTTGGCTAAACTCTGTTAGCCTTTGCCCTGCTACATTTTGTGCTCCAAGGCCTAACTTACTTGTTAACTCCAGGTATCTCTTGACTTCCTACTTTTGCATTCCAGTCCCCTCTGATGAAAAGGACATCTTTTCTTGGTATTAGTTCTAGAAGGTCTTGTAGGTCATCACAAAACTGTTCAACTTCAGCTTCTTCAGCATTACTGGTTGGGGCATAGACTTGGATGACTGTGAAGTGATATTGAATGGTTTGCCTTGGAAATGAACAGAGATCATTCTGTCATTTTTGAGATTGCACCCAAGTACTGCATTTCAGACTCTTTTGTTGACTATGAGGGCTACTCCATTTTTTCTGAGGGATTCTTGCCCACAAGAGTAGATATTATGGTCATCTGAATTAAATTCGCCCATTCCAGTCCATTTTAGTTCACTGATTCCTAAAATGTCAATGTTCACTCTGGCCGTCTCCTGTTTGACCACTTTCAATTTACCTTGACTCATAGAGCTAACATTCCAGCTGAACTATTTCAAGTTGTAAAAGATGATGCTGTGAAAGTGCTGCACTCAATATGCCAGCAAATTTGGAAAACTCAGCTGTGGCCACAGGACTGAAAAAGGTCAGTTTTCATTCCAATCCCAAAGAAAGGCAATGCCAAAGAATGCTCAAACTACTGCACAATTGCACTCATGTCACATGCTAGCAAAGTAATGCTCAATATTCTCCAAGCCAGGCTTCAAGAGTATGTGAACCAAGAACTTCCAGATGTTCAAGCTGGATTTAGAAAAGGCAGAGGAACCAGAGATCAAATTGCCAAATCCGTTGGATCATGGAAAAACAAGAGAGTTCCAGAAAAACATCTACTTCTGCTTTATTGACTATGCCAAACCCTTTGACTATGGGGATCACAACAAACTGTGGAAAATTCTTAAGGAGATGAGAATACCAGACCACCTGACCTGCCTCTTGAGAAATCTGTATGCAGGTCAAGAAGCAGCAGTCAGAACTGGACATGGAACAACAGACTGTTTCCAAATTGGGGAAAGAGTGTGTCAAGGCTGTATATGTCACCCTGTATTTAATGTATATGCAGAGCACATCATGCAGAATGCCAGGCTGGATGAAGCACAAGCTGGAATCAAGATTGCCAGGAGAAATATCAATAACCTCAGATATGCAGATGACACCACCCTTAAGGCAGAAAGCTTAGAGGAACCGAAGAGCTTCTTGATGAAAGTGAAAGAAGAGAGTGAAAAAGTTGGCTTAATACTCAACATTCAGAAAACTAAAATCATGGCATCCAGCCCCATCACTTCATGGCAAATAGATGGGGGGAACAGTGGAAACAGTGACAGACTTATATTTTTGGGCTCCAAAATCACTGAAGGTGGTGTATACAGCCATGAAATTAAAAGACGCTTGTTCCTTGGAAGAAAAGCTATGACCAACCTAGACAGCATTTAAAAAACAGAGACATTACTTTGCCAACAAAGGTTTGTATAGTCAAAGCTATGGTTTTTCCAGTAGTTGGGTATGGATGTGAGAGATGGATGATAAAGCTGAGTGCCGGAGAATTAATACTTTTGAACTTTGGTGTTGGAGCAGACTGTTGAAAGTCCCTTGCACTGCAAGGAGATCAAACCAGTTAATCCTAAAGGAAATCAGCCCTGAATATTCATTGGAAAGACTGATGCTGAAGCTGAATCTCCAACACTTTGGCAATCTGAGGTAAAGAACTGACTCATTGGAAAAGACCCTGATGCTGGGAAAGATTGAAAGCAGGAGGAGAAGAGGGTGACAGAGGATGAGATGGTTGGATGGCATCACCGACTCGATGGGTGTGAGTTTGAGCAAGCTCTGGGAGTTGGTGATGGACAGGGAGGCCTGGCATGTTGCCATCCATAGGGCCACAGAATCAGACATGACTGAGCGACTGAACTGAATTGCTGCCAGTGAGATCAGAAACCCAGGGGCGGGGGGTAACGTACATTTTGGTGATTTTTTGTTGGTAGCATCAATTTGATATGGTGAAAGATCGTGGGGAAATGTGATGACATCATGGATCAGGAGAACACAGGGAGGCCTGGCCTCTCTCTACAGACCTGGTGATTTCACATCCTAAGAGCAGATAAGATCCACCAGGCAAAGCTGTGGAAGAGGAGGAGGAGGAGGAGGGGACTCAAGGATCATAAGATTTAGACAAGGTAGAGAGCCTCCAGAGGAGACAGAGAGGGAGGAGATCAGACATGGGGAGGTCCACTAGAGTACCCACTGGTGTCCAGTGCTGTGAAGGGGGGCAGACTGGAAAGGGAAGGCCTATGTTATCAGCAGGGAAGAGATGTGAAAAGTGGTCAGAATGAGTTCCAGTGGAGTACTGGGCAGAAACCAGAAGATGACCAATTAGAGGTCTTTTAGTGTACCCTGAGAACCCTTGCAGGGACTGTCCCTGTCGGGGGAGGACAAAGGCAGTGTGGGAGCCCTGAGGGTTTGTGAGCGTGCAGTAGCAGGGCCGTGGGGGCGGGTTTTTCCTTGCTTTAGAGGCAGAGGAAAAGTTAGTAGAAAGGAATGCTCCTCTGGACTAGCTTCCTTTCCGAGCTTACTGCTCTGGTATGCCTCCGTTTAAAAAAAAAAAAAAACCCACAACTTTCTAATTTTTTAGAAACAATCATAAACTTAAAGAAATACTTGAAAGTACAACACAAAGAATGATTCCCTGAACCTTCTGATTTTAAGTTGCTGACCTAATGCAGAGGCATCCTCAGTTACTTTTACTTGAGCACGTGTTTCCTAGAAAAAGCCATCCTTGAACTAACCACAGCGCAGTCATCACAATTACTGCCATCTAATCCTCAGATGCCTTTCAAGTTGCACCACAAATGTCCCATTCACGTTCTTTATAGCAAGAGGACCAAATGCAGAATCGTTCATTGTGATTACTTGTCATGTGTCTTTTATGTGTCTTTTGTCTTCCTTAGTTTCAATGGTCCGTGAGTCTCTTCTGGACTTTCATGACTGTGACACTATTGCAGATGAAAACGCTATTAGTTTGTAGCTTATCTTTCAATGTTATGGTCTTACCTCATGAACAAATTGAAGTTTTGCATCTTTGGTCAAGAATATCACAAGAATGATGCTGTTCATTTTGTGTCCTGTCACTGGACTTCCCAGGTGGCTCAGTGGTAAAGAACCTACCTGCCAGTGCAGAGGATGTAGGAGACTTGAGTTCGATTCCTGGGTTGGGAAGATCCTGGAGAATGGAATGGCAACCCACTCCAATATTCTTGCCTAGGAAATCCTATGGACAGAGGAGCCTGGTGGGCTACAGTTCATGGGGTCACAAAAGTTTGGACACAGCTGAGCACACACACACGTGGTGCACAATCTAGTTTTGCCCCATTGCTGATGATGTTCATGGCATCACATGATTGAGGTTGTATTGGCTAGATTTTACTTCTGTAAAGGTTTTGACTGTTGTTTTGTTTTTCTCTGTTCTGATGAATAACGACTTTGTTGGGAGATACTTGGAAACTGTATAACTATTCCACTTCTTATCGAATTTTCATTTTGTTTATTCATTTATTTTGGTATGGACTAATGTTTTCATATTTTATTCAGCAAGACATAATCTGTAACTATTATTTTTATGTTCACATTGTTCTTGATGTGGCCAGTGGGAGCCCACTCAAATTTGTTCCTGTGGTCTTTTGATGCATCATCGTACTTTGAGCAATTCTTTACTTTCTGACAGAAGAAGATATGCCGGGTTCATCTTCTATTGCCCTTTCTCCAGTCCTGGAATCAGCCATTTCTCCAAGGAGCTTTGGTAGCTTTTATTAGAAAAAAGGTGATTTGAAGCCAATATCTGGGCACTGAGTGTGCTCTTTGCTAATGGGGTATCATCCGTCCCAGGCTTCCTCAGTAGTTCTTGATATTTACAGTACAGTGATTTATAAAGCCAGAGTAAACATAGAATTAACAAATACTGAACCATTGCTCCTTGGAGAAATACAAGGTTGGGTTCTTGCCAGCCTCAGGTCACAACATCTTTGTTAAGTAATCAGTATGTAGCCATGTATTATGTCTGTTTCTGTTTAAAGACAATGTATTTAATATATATTGTTGATTCATTCACATTGAACTCTTGGCCAACAGCAGTTTTCCCCACAAGGCACATTGCAGCATCCATGTACTTAGGAACACAAGACAGGTCATCACTACGCTTGGGGCCATTTTAAGCAATGTAATTACTAAGCAAACCACAGAAAATGCAAAAAACATGGCACTAAATAGACCACAATAAGGACATGTTTACAGTGTGAGAGCTGAAACAAGATGACAGAACATTGCCTTCTTGAATCTCAGCTGGGAAAATGTATATCAGGTCATTCAGAGTTTTTCCTACTCTGCACGTGTCCAAGAATAACCAGGAAACTGCTGCAGGTATCAAGTTTAGGGTTACAAGTAAACTTTGCCGAGTAAATGGATTCAGAAATATGGAATCAGTAAATGGTGAAGATTGACTGTGTGTGTGTGTGTGTGTGTGTGTGTGTGTGTGTACATACGTATATTTGCTTTGCCAGTACTACATCTTTGTGTGTCTGTGTATTACAGACATACAGAAAAGTGTCTCGGTCTGCCTGTCTGTCTTGAAAACCTGCCTATCTATCTTGAAAACTGACGCTTGTGCTTTAAATTCCAATTTAACACCGTGGGGTTCCTTCTAGTTTTCCTTTATTCTGAGCACCATGGTGCCCCCTCCCATACCCATTACTGGCACCCGTCTTGTTCTTTTGCACCTAATGAGTTTAAGGCCGAATTTTTCAGGAAGGAAAGGGTGAGTTGTATGACTGCATCTTATGATCACTGTATAATCTATTATGTCACTTTAGGATAGGCTGATATTGAATGAAATAATGTCATTTGCAAAAACATGGATGGATTCTGGAGATTATCATACTAAGTGAAATAAGTCAGACAGAGAAAGATAAATATCATATTTCATTCATGTGTGGAATCTAATTTTTTTTTAAAAAAATAGGAGAAACAAATGCACTTATTTACAAAGCAGAAACAGACTTAGAGATATCGAAAAAACTTATGGTTACCAAGGGGAAATGTGGTGGGGCTGGGGGAAGAATAAATCAGAACCTTGGGATAAACACACATATACACTATTCTATATAAGATACATAGCCAACAAGGACCTACTGTATACCACATGGAACTCTACTCAGTATTCTGGAATAACCTATATGAGAAAAGAATCTGAAAAAGAATGAATATATGTATATCTATAGGCGAATCACTTTGCTGTACCAGTGAAACTGATACAACATCCTAAATCAACTATACTCCAAAAACAGATAGGCTGATATTAAAATATTTAAAAGCCTCCTTGTTTTCTCATAATTTGAAATAATGCAAGTATCATCCAATTTAAGAACAGATTAAAGTTTCAAAGTTGTTGAGTCCCAGGACATGAAAACTGACTTTATACTATTGATTTATGGCAGTGCCATGCTATTTGGTAAACAGAGCGCTCACTGTTGTTTTTTAGATCAGGTGTACATGGTGGGGCTTGCCAAGTGTTGCAGACCCTCAGGAGTATGTCCCTGCCTGGTAGACTCACCCTCGTGGAGGTGTGTGCCTCTCTTGATAAACAGTGAGTCCCTGGAGAGCATGGATCAGGTCTGAATTTCTCATCACTGTCACCAGAGCTTGGCATACATGGAGTGAGTGGTGAATGTTTGTGTTTGACCACATGCTACCAAGTGGCTGCCCACTGTGATATTCTTGCCCCCTTTTCTTCAGTCTCTCTGCCATATGGCTTTCCTTCCTACAGGAAGCCTTCCAGGCCCTCACTAACCAGAGGGATCATTCTTGAAAGAGTTTCTGAAGGCTCTGGAGAGTTTTTATAACCTAGTAACTAAGCATCAGCTTTGGAGTCAAACAGAACTGCACTGGACTCCTGACTCTACCACTTAACAGCTACATGGGTGGATGCAAGTAGCGAAACTTTCCCCAATCTGTTTAATAATCTGTAGAATGGAGATGAGCACTGCCTGCCTCATGTGATTCTGCGTAGAATTAAATGAGGCAGCATTTTGGGAGGACTGGACAGTGTGGCTGCACTTGGTGTTAGCAAAGGTCATGGTGGTGAATAGCTAGTGACTGGCCCTGAGTGTGTCGTGGTTCCTTCTGGAGCATAGGCATTTTCCCCAAGTGCATGATAAACTACAATCTGGCATCGAGACCCCTCTTCTGTTTCTGCCATCTTTTTTTAAAAAAAATTTAGTTATTTATTTTCAGTTGTGCTGGGTCTTTGTTGCTGTGCACACGCTTTCTCTAGTTCGGGTGAGCGAGGGGCTACTCTTCGTTGTGGTGAATTGGCGTCTCATTTCGTGACTTCTCTTGTTGCAGAGCATGAGCTCTAGGCCCACAGGCTTCAGCAGTTGCAGCCGATGGGCTCAGTAATCATGGTTCAGGGACCAGTTACTCCGTGACATGTGGAATCTTCCCGGACCAGGGATCAAACCTGTGTCCCTTACATTGGCAGGCAGATTCTTATCCACTGTACCACCAGGAAATTCTCTGTTTCCTACTTCTTGTTTGTGTCTAACTACCGTCTAACTTCCTGTCCCCCAACCCCAGCAGCATGCTGTGCACTCAGTAGGTATTAAAAATCTAATTTGTCATTGAACAGTCCTCCTTCTCTTGAAGACCCTTTTACCCGGAGTTAATCTCTCTAGTAGAACTGTTTCCTTTTGTTGTGTCAGTACTGGGGAGATGCTGATTATTTTTTCTTACCTTTCTTTTCCTTTTGATGATGAATCAAAATTCTCTATCTCATGGTCAATATCACAGTCTGCCGCTGCTAGAAAGGGCCGTTTTCCTCGCTTTCTCTTTAATGCAGCTACTGTCCTCAATCCCTGTTGGACTCCTAGGCTCTCCTTAGACAAAGAAGTGGCTGTACAATTACCCTCTGTTTTCACCCATTAGAATAATGGCTACAAATGCCAGGAAGTTCTTAAAATACAACACATTGCTGACCTGGTTATCTTCCAGCTCTGGGTCTTTATGGTCAGGCTTTTCAGTAACAGGACAGCAGTCTGGCACACAGTGGCTAATGAGTCTGTCTACTCAGGAGGTTTTATTTTTATTCCTTTTTTTCTTCTTTGCACCAGAAAAGCACTGTTAAAAGTAAGCCATGTTCCTCGAAATAATACTTTCTCACTGCTTAGGACCAACTTTTGCATTTACTTAGTGAGGTGCTGGACTGAATTAATCAATATCCACTCTGTCATTGCTGTGCTGATTTTATATTATGTAGAAATGTTGGTATTGTAAGAATTGAACATTTGTCCTGACTCTTTAGCTCAAAATAATATTCCGGGGCTTCTTTCTTAATCTGTTTCTTAAAGACTTGAAATCAGTTGTTTCTGAGGTAGAACTGAAAATAAATATTAGGAATCATTCATAGCTTTGTAAAATAAATAACTGAGGGGCTTTCCTGGTGGTCCAGTGGCTAAGACACCATACTTCCAATGTAGGGGGCCTGGGTTCGATCCCTAGTCAGGGAGCTAGATCGCACATGCAACAACTAAAGGTCTCGCATGCCACAACTAAGATCCAGCACGGCTAAATAAATACTAAAAAAGATGAATAGCCAACATTCAGGAATGTGTAGATGATAGCTAGGGATTCCAGGATACAGATAGTAGTTAAGAGCTAAAGCTCAGTGCTCAGATTTCTGAGTTCAGATTTTGACTCTGCCATTCATTAGCTCTGTGATCATGTATAATTTATTTGTTGTCTTTCCCCCATACTTAAATCACTTATAAGATGGGTTTAATGGTTTAACTTTAGCCCTTGGCTTATTAGGGCTTTCTAGGTGGCACTAGTAGTAAAGAACCTGCTTGCCAGTGCAAGAGATACAAGAGACACAGGTTCGGTCACTGGGTCAGGAAGATAGAGGAGGGCATGGCAACCCATGTTAGTATTCTTGCCTGGAGAATCCCATGGACAGAGGAGCCTGGTGGGCTATAGTCCATAGGGTCTCAAAATTCGAACACAACTGCAGTGACTTAGCACGCACACACACTTAGCTTTGTCGGGTCGTAGAGTATTTACAAGATGGAATGCATAGAATCAAGCATATGGTAAACACTCCATAGATGTATATTGTTATCAGTGTGCTTTTTTTTTCATTATCATCTGTGTTATAGGGAGAGGGTATAAATTAAAAATTCCTACTCATAATTAATTAGGATTGGTCACCTTATACTCTAATGCCTTAAAAGTAGACTCAGCTGTGTATAGTGTGTATTTCATAAACAAGGGATCCCGTGTCCTACAAAACATACATACAGTTGACATGGAGCAGGTGGGACTCATACACCTTAAGGGTAGGAATGTGAAATGGTACAACTCTTTGGAAAACATTTGGCAGTTTCTTCGGCTTCTCATGTCTTATGCTCTAGTTTTTTAAAATCCTTATCAATTCCTATAAATGTTATTGTCATGTATAGTATCAATTATGATCTAGCTTTTTTAAATCAAATAAACAATTTGCCCAGCATCACTTTCTGAACAAACATAGCACCTTTCATATGTCCTAGACATTCTACTCCTTGGGGTTCACCCAAGAGAAATACATAAGCTATGTTCTTACAAAGACTTGTACACAGATGTCACAGGCTGGGCAGTAGACACAGGCGCCCAGTACTGTCAACTCCCAAATTGGAAATGAACCAAATGTCCATCCATGTGTGAAGAGATCAGGTGGTGGTGTTTAGTCACTAAGTTGTATGCAACTATTTTGTGACTCCTGAGACTGTAGCCTGTTAGGCTCCATGGATTTCCCAGGCAAGGTTACTGGAGTGGGTTGCCCTTTCCTTCTCCAGGGGATCTTCCGGACCCAGAGATCGAACCTGCCTCTCCTGCATTGGCAGATGGATTCTTTACAACTGAGCCAGCAGGAAAGCCCAGATATTTAAATATACAAATACATAATAAATACAACTGACTTGAATAGGTTTCAGAACAGAGAGACTCTTGTTGGCATACTAATCCATAGTGGGTATAGCATACCCACCAAAGAGTAGCTTTGAGTCAAGAGTTAAGTTGATTGTGAGAATGTCTACTGTATATGCACATTGTAGGAAATCAAAACATGGCAAACTATAAATCATTAACAAACCAGAATTTGAAGATAATAAAATTTATTATTAAGTAATTTAGGAAGATTTTCTTTTAGCCTTTGTGTAGTATGAATGTGTAATTTGTAACATTTTTTATCATGCTTATGAAAGGAGAGAAAAATGTTCTCAAACCTAAAAACTGCTTATCTTTATTTATTTCCTTTAAATATCTACAAAGGAAGTTAGCAGTCTAAAGAATGTGACCACCATATTTATAATCTTTAAATAATATGGCCATACTGGCTGTCCCCCTTAATTGTACCTCCTGTAGAGAGAAGTGTGTATTTCAGTGTATTTCCTGCCAACTTGATGAGTGTTCAGATACCTCCTAACATGATAATTAGAGACTGTCTTATTTGGATTTGTACTTTAAACATATTATTGAGAATGAACTTCCCCCCCATTTTATTTCTTTCCCATTTTTTAAAAATTTGTTACTGTTCTTTAACCATTTTGCATCAGGGTATTCATTTTATTTTCTTAATTATTTTTTTGCCAGCCCTAGCTAGTATCTCTCAGATATGTATATCTCTCAAATATTCAGCAAGCATATTTTCAAAGTTGATTACTTACTTATCTTCTGGGTTTATTTTATAATGTTTTTACTATTTATATTGTGAAATCTCTTTGTGATTTCTTCTCTTGTGTTGTTTTTACTTAGAAAGACCTTGCCATTCTGACTGAGATAAATTGCATAGATCTTTCTGTTTTATGTTTTCTTTATAAAAAAATCTAACTTTTAATTGATGTAAATTTTATGGCCTACAGTATGAAGTGTGATCTTTTTATTCAAATTTTCATAGCCCCGCTTTTTAAGTACTGTTTCCTCCTGAAATTTTGGTGACACTTTTATTGCATATGAACATTATATCATGTCTAATTTATCTGCGAGTCTTCTACCACTGTGAGGATATAGTTATTTCAACTTTATTGTCGTTTTAGAATCTGGTGAGTAAGTTTTCATTTTTTTGCAACATTTTTTCTGCTTTCATTATGCTTTTTCTCAAAATAACTGTTTCTAGATAGATGCAGTCAAAGCTCTTAACGGATGTTGTAAGTTTCTCCCGAGTCTTCATCTTATATACGGAATTTCATAGGGAATCTTGTGTGCTGCTACTACTAAGTCGCTTCAGTCATGTCTGACTCTGTGACCCTATAGACCGTAGCCCACCAGGCTCCTCCATCTGTGGGATTCTCCAGGCAAGAATACTGGAGTGGGTTGCATTTCCTCCTCCAGGGGATCTTCCTGACCCAGGAATCAAACTCGCATCTTATTATTATTATCTCCTGCATTGGCGGGTGGGTTCTTAACCGCTAGTGCCACCTGGGAATTTCACAGGGAATCTTGTGTGAGTCTGAGGCTTTTGCTCTCTC
Source organism: Capra hircus (assembly GCF_001704415.2). Classification (NCBI taxonomy): domain Eukaryota; kingdom Metazoa; phylum Chordata; class Mammalia; order Artiodactyla; family Bovidae; genus Capra; species Capra hircus. The sequence continues at coordinate 55,622,751 of NC_030817.1, forward strand.
CCTAGAACATTTGTTTCTTGAATTCTTAACATCATTATACTCTAGTCGTGTCCAACTCTTTGCAACCCCATGGCCTGTAGCCTGCCAGGCTCCTCTGTCCATGGAATTCCCCAGGCAAGAATCCTGGAGGGGGTAGCCACCAGTACACTTCAGTAATTAAGGTGCTTTTGCTATTGCCTTTTCATCTAGTTTCTGGGCTGTCTCATTAATCTCATTTTCTTAGAAAGCACTTAACAAATAATGACTTTTTCAGAAGAACAGTGCAGAAATGATGTGTTCCTCTCTGTGGCCTGTGTGTCCTGTGCCATCTGGACTGGCTCTGGCAGGTGAGAAGGTGTCACCCCAGTGTGCACCTTCAGGAAGGTTTTAAAGTTTTTTTTGTTTTGTTTTCTTTTATGTAGACCATTTTTCAAGTCTTTATTGAATTTGTTAAAAGGTTTCTTCTGTTTTATGTATTGTTTTTTTTTAGCCATGGGACATATGCGATCTTAGCTACCCAACCAGGGATCAAACCCACACTCTCCTGCATTGGAAGGCAAAGTCTTAGCCACAGAAACATCCCCTCAGGAAGGTTTTTTAACCTAAGGGGACAAGGCTGTGGTATGCCACATGCCCATAAAATGTCCTGACTGGAGTTTGTATTTAAATGTAAGGCTTCACGGGCTCAGACTGTTTGGACTGTGAGTTTATACATCACAGTGCATAGGCATTCTCTGGAGTGAGGTCAGCCGCTTTGCGTCCATCCTGTCAGCTTTATGAATTTGAAGAAAACAGCGCAGCGGCTGCAATGTGTTGGGCAGAAGGCAGAAGTTGGCCTGGCCAAGTCCACTTGCTGCGTCTGAGCTAGGCTGAGTGCAGGGGCTCCGCCGCTGCTGGGAGTGATGCAGTGGCCATCCTTGACATGCTCTCTCTCTCGAGAGCCATCCTCTGAAGGCCTCTTGGTGATCGCTTCCTGGTGTTGGCTTCACAGTCTGCTCTCTCTCCCCGAGCTAAGTGACGCCAACGTTTCACCTCCCTGATCTAATATGCTGAGGTACCCACTTACCATCGATTGCACATTTATAAAGCGCTATTAGCAGAGCTGCAGAGAGAAGAAACACAACTGGAGCAGCAGCAGGAGACACACTCGCTGCTCTGCCTGTGTCAGGCCTCTGTGAGCAGCCTGGCGTGGGCTGTCACACCTGAGTCCCGGAGGCCGCCTGGCACGGCCATGGCCCTCGATGCCTCTTCACACCTCTGACTGCTGAACTGTTTGAAGTGCCTGTCACTCTGAGTGGTGCTCCTTTGAGGTTTCTGTTCATTTCGGCTTTAGGAACATCTAAATCAGAGGCATAGAGGAGGGAGAAAGATTTTAGTGCTGAAGATGTAAAGGAAGAAATGTATACCTTTTACTATTGAGTGAAAACATATGCTGTCGCATTTAAAGTATGGACTAGGAAGCAGGGTTTTTCATCAGCCGGATGAAAAGTCCTTTCCTAAATGAAAGGAGAATCGTAAAGGAGGTCGAATGATCCATGCTGGTTCATCTCTCCGTTGCTGTTTAAGATATGCATTTCCTCCTTCAGTAACAGCAGAGAGGGCCATAGTCACCCAAGACCTGGGGAAACAGTTCTACAGAGTTTCACTGAATTTGAACTGGGATTTGAACGTTTCCTCCTATTCCTTTATTCCACCTTTTGTTTAGATACTCTGATATTTAGATACTCTGATAGGTCTATGTCCCTCTTCATCAACGATTTCCTGATACAAGATTTGAAAAGTTTTCTTTTTTTTTTTTAAATTTCCTGCTTACTTTTTTTCCCAGATATATTCAGACATGTACATTGATCATGACATTCCTGCATACTATTTTTTTGTTTTTGCCACATAGCATGTGGGATCTTAGTTCCCCAGCCAGGGGTCGAACCCCTATCCTCTGCAGTGTAAGCATGAAGTCTTAATCACTGGACCACCAGGGAAGTCCCGGGCAAGTTTTTATTCCATTCTTCTCATTCCTCTTTCCAGTCTTCCCTGCTACTCCCAGGGCACAAAGGAAGGCTCTCAGACATTGGAGCCTGTTACTGTGAGGTGATTACTGAGACCATGGACCCTAGTGTTGACGGAAGACCCTGCAGGAACTTCCAGCTGGGGGACTGGGAGTGACTGCTCTGAACTGGTTGTGTATTAAAATACTCCTGTGTGCTCTAAAGAGGGGCTCAGAGGCATGGACTCGCCAGGACAGGGTACCGCTCACCAGGACTGCATGTTGAAGGCAGCCCAAGGCTTTGACCACCCACAGGAGGAACAAAGCAGAGCAGCAAGCTTGGAGAATTAGTCATTCAACACTCTTCCTCTTGGAAACACTTTTATGGCACAACGAAGGTGGTTGTTCCTGAAACCTGGAGAGCTTGCAGCGGTGTAGGAGTTTCCTGAAGCTTTCTAGATCGTTTCTCCTGATGTGTTAGTTTTCAGAGTGAAATGTAATGCTGAAGATGTTAAAAACCTTTCCCAGCTTTATATGTAGAGAATAAAGGTTCAGTTAGAAAATATGCATTGTTAAAATGACTTTTCTTCTGAAGTTTCTGTTAATCCTACAAGTTAGGCTCATAGCATCGAAGCTAGTTTTGAACTAGCATTGAACAATTGTGCTTTTTAATTTTTGCAGAGCAACTTGGAGAAGCAAAGGAAGCATTTCTAACTGGCCTATACTGTGCTCTGCTTTCTTTTTCCAAGTTTGGATTAAGTTATGTCGCTTGGATGCTGAGGTGTTTGATTCTTAGATGAGGGTAGCAGTGAGTCTAGGTGAAAGCGTGGCGTGTATTGTCTACAATCTTTCTTGGGTTGGAGGCGGGGAAGGAAGCAGAACTGCAGTGTTTTTTTGTCCCCTGAAAAATGTCACATAATTTCCACATTTGACTCTGACAACACAGCTCTCTACCCCCTTAAAGAAGGGTGAGAGAGAAGTATGGAAGCTCTTGGTGTGGGCTTACTCACAGTTGTGGCTTGTCTTAGCTTAACTTCAGTTTATCTCCTTTGATGAGTCGCTCACATACCCTATTATCCAGCTCTAGTGGCTTTAAATATAGTCTTTGTTTTCCTATTTCTGCAGAAAGTGTCTTTATTAATATGTTTATTTATTTCGCTGCATTGGGCCTTAGTTGTGCCATGCAGGGTCTTCTGCTGTGGTGCTCAGGCTCTCTAGTTGTGGTGTGAGCTTGGTTGCTCCACAGCATGTGGGATCTCAGTCCATTGACCAGGGATCAAACCCTTGTCCCCATCATTGCAAGCCAGATTCTTAACCATTGGACCACCAGGGAAGTCCCAGAAAGTATTATTTTTATATCAAGCTAATCCTTCCCATAAGAGTCCAACTTGATGTTTTCATTAATAACTGCAGTGGGTTGAATAATGTCCCCTCCAAATTCATGCCTACCTGAAACCCCAGTATGGGACCCAATTTGGAAATATTCAGTGTGGATACAATTGCTTAAAGATAGAGGTGTGATTGTACTGGGTTAATCTGTTGACTGGCATCCTTATATAAAGAGGAGAGGACACAGAGAGATACACAGAGAAGGGTGACTTATGTGGAGATGGAACCTTCGGAAAGCTCCAAGAAATAAGGAGTGATTCTCCCTAGAGTCAGCTTGGGCTTTCCTGGTGACTCAGATGGTAAAGAATCTGCCTGCAGTGCAGGAGATCCAGGCTTGATTCCTGGGTTGGAAATATCCCCTGGAGAAGGGAATGGCTACCCACTCCAGTATTCTTCCCTGGAAAAATCCATGGAAAGAGGAGCTTGGCAGGCTGTATAGTCCATGGGATTGCAAAGAGTGGGACACCACTGTGCAACTAACACTCCCTAGAGTCATCATGAAGAGGGTGACCCACCAGAGACTCTTGATTCCAGACCTCCGGCTTCTGTAGCTATAAGAAAATAAAGTCCAGTGGTTTGAAGACACCCATCATATGGTAATTGTGAAGAGTCAGACACTGAAGTGACAGCCCACCATGCATGCACATGGCAGCTCTAGGGAATTAATGTAACAGCCACTACAGAATGCCATAGTCTGAAGGCCATCCTCTTACTGACCTCCAGCTTGAGGTGCTGTGAGGTGAGCAGGGTTTTGAATTGCAATTACACTCAGTGTTTATACTCAGTGCAGTGAAATTTTCCATATGCAGGAAGCTGCTGTGTCTGGTAAGCCTTCCATTTTAATTTGGTCAATATATTGTAAAAGGCAACTTACTGGAATCCTGTGCCACTTGAAGGAGCTTCCATGAACTTTTTAAATCTTAACCTGTAGGAAGTGGTCTGTGGAGCTAGATGCCTGTTGCCTTTGTTACATCACCAAGGTGATTTTTCAGATTCCTTAAACCTGCTTGTGTAGCAAAGGAATAGAAATCGATTGTGTCTCTCAAGGATGTATTTGTTCACACCTTCAGTGCTCAAGGACTCGGGTTGGAGTGTCAACAAACAAGATGAAAACACGAAGGATGCAAGATTACACTCTATGACGGGGTCCTCTTGAAGGTCCACTGGGAAGCACAGCATTGGGAGCACAATCTGCTGCCCCACATTGTTATCATCAGGAGAAAGGGAAGTCGATATGCAGTTACTGAAAACAGTGTCTTTGAAGGGAGTTGTGACTCTTGATCAATAGAGATAAAAATGCACTATCTTGAGGACACTGATTCAGCCTCCCTGTGTGTGGTACCCCTAGGCCCATATTCCCAAGTGTGTTCTAGAAGCATAAATCAAGGTGAGTCAAGTCCTCAGGCTGTGGAACTCGATTGTGCAGCAGTAATATGTTCACCTGGAGCGGTGATGGAAGTGGCAAAGTGGCTGAGAAACATCCCCAAGGGCCTGCAGTCTTACACTTCCACGTGATGTTCTTTGGCTTGATTTCTTGCAACAGGAGGCTTCTCATTTGCTCTGAAGGGCTCCCTGACCATTAAGAATTGGCCCAATGAAAAAGTCCCTCTTATTTTCATTATCGAATGCTCAAAAGGAGGGGCAAAATCCAGAGATTTCCCCACACAGAATTTCTAGTGATCCTACTAATAGAGCCTCCTGACTCAGACAAGCTCAGGACACGAAGCCAACTTGGACTGGAAGATCACTCTGCTAGCTTTAGATGTCATGTGTGCACATTCACGAAAATCTGGCTGCTTTCCAGAAGAAAGCATTTGCTGTCATCCTTCCCGGGAGGTGCTCCACGTGAGCCAAGCTTTTCTGGGACTGACAGGGCTAAGTGCTGGAAGGGGTGGAGAGCAAAGGGAAGGATAATGATGTCTTTCTAATATGAACTCTACTGGGCATTACTTACTCAATTTAGTCTTTAGGGTGTTCCTGTGGTTTGTAGACATTTCTTAATGTGAAAATGATTTTTAGTCTTAATTTGGAAATTGAGGACCACAAAGTTAAAATGATTCACTCCAGGTTATACAATTAAGTAATTATTAATAGTCGAGACTTCTTTTGGGAGCACAGAAGGAAAGAAATGGGAAAGGGTATAAGTGAGTATGTACATGTATGTGTAAATACAGGGACATTTTTTTGCTGATGATTTCTGATTTCAACTATTTAATTGCAACTTAGGAAGGACTCTTTCTGGTCTAGAAGGATGGAACAGGCTCCATTCAGTCTAAGGTGTAAGGTGAAGACTGCAGTGTGATATATTGTACCTGTACTTATTAAGCGTGTATCCCTTCCATGCACAAAAGGATGCAGAGAAAGCTCCGGCTTCTTGTTCTTCCCTTGGACCATGCAATTAAATGCAATTAATCTGCATTAATGCAGATTAAATAATATAGAATTGAATAAAATATAATTGTGTCTACTAAGGAATTTTATTTATTTTGTTCTTCATTTAAAATAAAACAAGCTGCGTTTTATAATTTGTTTTACGCACATGCTCATGAGTTTTTACTTATTTAATATATGAATTGATTTTGTGTGTGTGTCAGTGATAAAAGGGACAAAACCTTAGCCCTGCACTGTGTCATGGAAAATCCAACTTTATCTTAATGAAAGGAGATGGACTTTGGGTTTCTCTCGGGCCAGTTCTCTACCCTTAATAACCCCATAAGCTGTTCACATGACATCCATCACTGCCTAGACTGATGGTTCAGAGGCCATCGATGTTGCTCATTGTCTTGGTGTGTGTACCCTGTGCAGCTGGCCCTTAGCGCCAGCCAGTCTTCCTTACCCTAGCTGACAGTGCTAATCAGGATGATCAATATGACCTCCCCTCCTCATGGCACATCACTAAGTGGATTTTCTTTACTTAATATCCATATGGAGTGACTGTTTGAATGGACAATGGAGACTTTAGCAAGCCCTCTGCTAATAAACCTGTGCTACAGTAGAAAGGAATTAAACATGATCATACCAGTGGGAGCAGAGCTGTTTGGGAAAGGGGGTCCCAAACCAGGTGAGTTTAGGTAAATAGTCTAGCATTTTAGAATTACTTTCTGTGTGTTTTTCCACAACTAAACATGAAAAGGGCTAATGGTTTGAACCTATGTGGAAAATCATTTGTTCTATTTTCCTCGAAAATCTCAGAGCTTTAAGTCAAAGGAAAAGTGAGCATCTTTTGTATAGTTCATCCAGGGATCTAGTGATGGTTCTGTTTACCAAAACCAAGTGTGAATTTGTGAATGAGTTTTTGCTGACTGTGTTGATAAGATAGCAGCCATAAGCTCATTCTGTAGTTCATGCATGAAATACATTTATGGAATGTAAATGTATCTTACCTTAAATTTAAATCATAGCTAATCCATGCCAGTACCAACTGAGGTCACGGTGCAGTATAGACAGTCAGCTCTATGGTTACTGCTGATACAAATGTGGACAAGAATTCAAAGTATAAGTTGTCTTCTAACACTTTGCTTCTTAGTAAGTTGACTTATCATTAGGCAGTTTTTCATTTGATATAAGACCTTTGGGTTTTTTTGGGTTTTTTGGTAAGTTCATGTATTTCATTTGGGGCTGGAGATAAGGCTGAAAAGAGTAAAGTATGTGGGGAGGTGTTTGCATTCATAAGAACTGTTGATTGGCCATTTCATTGAACAGGGACCCATCAAGTTCACTACTCTTGTTAGATTGACCCTTAGTTGGTTTTTTGGCTTGCGACATTATTATTTTTCCTTTGCTGTCAACTGTATGATGGCTGAGGTCCAGGATTTCCACTGTTCCCCTAAATATAGAGGATAGTGAGGGATTTGATATATCTGCAGGGGCCCAAGAATATACTTTAAGGGTCCTACTCCAAATGGTTTCACAGTAAAGTTATGAGGGAATTTTGTTTTCTACTCAGAAGTAATACGTTGCTGCTGGTTTTCAATGGCTGGTTTAACGTTCCTTAGATCCTGGAAGATTTACAGTGTTGAACCTCCAGTGCTTGCTCTTTGTAAGTGGTCATGTCTCCATATTTGTTCCCAAGTTTGAAAAACTTAGTGTTAGTTTCTGATGGATTTAAAAGTTACTGTGACACTCAGGAAATTCTTTGCTTCTCACCAGATAGAATGAGCCACCTCTGCCCTTCTGAGCAAATCTTCCTGTCTGTGAGCCCCAAGAAAGGGTGTGGAGTATTTTGATCCTGGAGGACCTAGAAGTGGGAAGGTCTCAAATGACATAGGACATGGGACAGTGCTGTTTTGTAGCTTAGGCTCAGAAATTGGTCTGTCGAAAGGTGTAAGATTTTCTCTTTGGAGGGCAGAGAGAGGAAGAAAACAACAACAACTATCGTAGTAATGAGGGAAAAACCAAAGAAATGGGTAAGCTCTGACAGTTTTCTTCTGCTGCTTTGTCAGATTGTCTTCAAGAGCTTAGAGTGCTGACTTAATCCCTTAACAATCATGTGTGTTATGTCAAAAGTGTGTGGTTGTGTGTGTGCATGTCTGTGTGTGTACAGTTACATACGTAAGCATAAGTACATGATGGAGTAAAGGCAAGAAGACAGCTAGGTAAGTATGAAAGCTAAAAATACCACGTTAATGTGACATCTGTTGACCAAATAGGAAAAAAGCATTGCAACTAAGCAAGATCAGGCCTGTCTTAATCAGAAGTTGTTGCCTTGGACAGCTGGAGCGTGGTGACTGGAAAATTGTTTGTACCAATAACATCTAGGTGACTTGTTTTTCCTGCCACCTAAGGGAAGTGTTGTTGGGCTTTGGGGATAACTGGAAGATGCAGGAGTGTGTCTTGTCATGTGCTGGTCATCAAGGCTGATGTGGGAGTATTGGGGGCAGTAGCAGGAGGATCCAACTGCAGATAGCATTGCTTGCATCCTGCAAACCATCCAGAACTCTGGGGCTTGGCTTTGCTAGCCAACATGCATATAAGCCTCCAGACCGTAACTCAGTCCTCTGACCTACTTTTCTGGTTACGCCTACCTAAGCGAACCCTTTAAGAGAACTCTTCCTAGTTGGAACTGTGCTGATCACAACTAGAAGCTTTCAAAACGTAGGGTTGTAGTGGAACCTCCTACATTGCGTATGGTTGGGCTTTGGTGGCTGCAGTGTGAGTTGGGGATATTTCACTGTCAGAGATCATAATTGGGTGAAAGGTAAGTGGACGTAGGCAGTGGTTAAGTCTAAGAATCTGAGAAAATGCCTTTTGCCATGAGCTGGTCTTAAGCATCCGTTCTGTTAGTACGTGCTGGTGAGCCAAGAGGAAGCCACCAACTGCTGGGAACAGCTAGGCTCCTGTGCCCTGGCAAGGGCAGGGAGAGGACAGGAACTGCCACAGCATATGTTCAGGGGATTAAGGGGGAGCATGGGCTGAAGCTGATGGGCAAGGAGGAATCTTAAATGGAGCCAGTTGTCTTTTTAGACAATAAGATTCTTCTTTCAGATCCAGGCAATCTGGGCTTCCATGTCACCAGCCTGGCTTGTGGATTGTACTCTGGTGATGTTATTTTGCTGGAGAAAGCAGAGATCTGAATGAGCAGATGGGAATGGATGCTGGACGATTATGGGCTGCTCCCATGTGATTATGCAGCGTGGGGAGTAAGGGGACGTGGAGGCTATAGGGAGGATAGGTCTGCATTCCCCACAAAATCCATTCTCATTCTGTTCTGAAAGGTGAGCAGAGTCCACATTCTCCCACGTGCCACAAGGCGAGTTGGACAGCATGTGGCTTCCTACAGCCTTCCAAACCATTCATCCTAATGATTTTTGAGCATTTGGGTGATAGCACAGAAGAGTACGTGTGAGACATTAGCACATGTAAATACACATAAGACATTTTAACAGGAGCTGATCATGCATTTGAAGCTTTCAAAATTACTGACATTCAGATTTTCAGAGTGATAGTTCTATCTTGTATCTGCTAGAATTGTGTTTTGTGGCTTATGAAAATATGAACAATTATTTTCTTGATTTTCATCTATTTGAACAAGCAAAAATTTCAAAAATAGGGGTTTGCTGCTGCTGCTGTTGCTAAGTCACTTCAGTCGTGCCCGACTCTGTGTGACCCCATAGATGGCAGCCCACCAGGTTCCCCCGTCTGTGGGATTCTCCAGACAAGAACACTGGAGTGGGTTGCCATTTCCTTCTCCGAAATAGGGGTTTATTGTTCCACTTTGCTGGAGTAATAACATTACTAGCTTACTGACATCATCCTAAATAGGTCTCTTGCCCCAAGAAATCTGCAGTCAAAAGCCCAGGCCAAAGCACTGTTGACTGAGGTGTAGGGAGAAAACAAATGTGCTCACTGCTGCTGCTGCTGCTAAGTCGCTTTTGTCGTGTCTGACTCTGTGCGACCCCATAGACAGGGGCCCACTGTCTCTGGGATTCTCCAGGCAAGAACACTGGAGTGGGTTGCCATTTCCTTCTCCAATGCATGAAAGTGGAAAGCGAAAGTGAAGTCACTCAGTCGTGCCTGACTCTTAGTGACCCCATGGACTGCAGCCTACCAGGCTCCTCCGTCCATGGGATTTTCCAGGCAAGAGTACTGGAGTGGGGTGCCATTGCCTTCTCTGAATGTGCTCACTACTGCCTTTTAAATTTTTCTTTCCTAATTTCAAATCATGAGTCTTTTGAGATAAATGAACTCAAGGATCCAAGACTGACATTAGCTTTCTCCTGATAGGGATGAGCCAACAGGAAAGATGTGCACCCAGACGTATGGCACTGGATGCTGGCAGGCCACTCTTGAGATCACCACTTATTACATAGGAGGAAAGTGGGAATCAAATTGATAAATGCCTTGTCCAAGGACACTCAGCTCTTTGAGGCCTGTATATTGCTATGCTATATGAGAAGTTACAAAGGAGAGCTTTTAGTTAGACCAGGAGTCTGTGGTTACTAGTGTGAAGTTGACATATAGATGAAACTAAAGGTGTCACAAGTCATGTGTGGTACTGAATGGTGGACATAGAGGGGGAAAAAGCTCGAGTGTGGGATGAGTTTTAGCACAGGGACAGATATTAGTGTTTTTCCTCTTGGTAGACGTTCAGTTATATTAATGTAAGTATTTTAAACCCTTCCCTACTAAAATAAGACTGTGTGCTTATTATTTTGAGGGTTGAAAGGAAGGACTAAGGTAAGTGCTGGTGGTTAAAGAAGCAAGGAACAACTTGCTTTATGCTTGCTTATTCCAGCCACACCTTTATTACACATGCCTTTTAAAATTTCATCATCACCAAAGGCTAATGCAGTGCTAGTAGGTAGACCATTTTGTTTCTTGGCAAAAGAGAATTCTTAAGGGGCTCATCCATCCTCTTGGATGTGCAGAAAGATTTGATATTAAATTCTCTACCCTGCCAAAGGCAGAATGATATAGAATCATATCCCAGATAGCTTAGTCGCTTTCATCATGAGGAGCCTTAATAGGTATTTCCCATTCTATCTTGCTGTCTCTTTGTCCCTCCTGATGGAGGGAGTTGGTGAATTTTGGGAACCAGCCAAAGAGGGAATTAGGTAAGCTAAGTCTCCATTTCTGCTATTAACTTGTATTCATAGAATAATATTTAATAGCTGCAATTATCCTTGAGATAAGTGAAGAGGTTCGTCATACACAGAATCATATTGTGAAACATTGATTTGTGCTTCTTAGAGGCTAACACAGAAATTGAACTGCTGTGTGTCAGAGGCATTATTTTAAAAATAGAGCCATACTGAATCTATGCTAAGCGTTTTGTCTCTTAGCTGTACCAGAATTACCTCTACTTATTTGCGTTTAAAAAATTGGTTATAACATCATTACGGTATCATTGTGCAGTACATGAATTTTCTCTGCCTTTTCTAATTTCTCCAGCATTGGATTCTTTAAGAAAGCATCTTGTAAAAACTTCCAGAATGAATGATTTTTATTTTCAGCTTGCTGGTTTTGTTCTCTCAGTTCTTTCCAGGTAGGGGTCATGTTGTTTGCTCTGCCTTGTCATGTGGAGTTTTGAAGTGTTTGGCACTGGAATTTCTTCATTCATTAAGATTCTGGTTGAGCTATGACTTTAGTTTCCAATAGGGAAAATTACAAACAGGATGCAATCACACACGGATTGTCAATGTGGAAAGTGGATGTTTTCCTTTTCTATAGTTCCGATGCAGAATCTGAACTTCATAATTGTACTGGCAACCTAAGATTCTTTGCATTGAGAAACTGAAGATTAACAGTGAGGTTAATTGTTAGTCGTTGCTCTATTTAAACCTCATGCTGCAGTTATTTAGTCTTGGTAAGAAGCTGAGGGCTATAATTTTCATTCTTCTTTACTAATAACTCACTGTATAATTCTGGCATAAGATTAAATGATTGTAGTTTTGAAACTATTCTTACACCCGCCTAGGATTCCTTGGCATTTTAAAGGAACCACTTCAGGTTCTACTTCATGGTTTTCCCGGAGGGCCTTGTACAGGCAAAATCCCAATTAGACAGTGCCATCGCAACAGGAGCAAAAGTTGAAATAATATCACTTAGAACGTTGTATACAGTAGAATCTTTAAGAAACATTTGTTGAATTAAATGGATTTATTGTTAAGTATGTCTGAGTTATAGTAGAGACCATATGCTTTCTCTAACCCTGTCTTAAAAGAGAGACATTTTTCAAAGGAAGGTCTGGATATGAAGTCTTGATTATTAATCCTCATAATTAAGATCTAGGATTAGAAGAAAGTTTGGATGTTTCTGTATACCAAGTATGGGGAAAGACAGTCTGACAGTAAATGGAAAATTGAGCCTTTTCATAAAGCCTTATTCATCGGAGCTAAGTAGATGTTAAGTGATAGAGGAGGTCTCCTATTTCAAGGAGACATCTTGAGAGGACTTATAATTTGGAAGCCCCTAGGAGAACCCATCTACTCACTAAAGCAAAAAGTTCCCTGTAGCTTATAGGATCAGAGCAGGGAGTTCTGGGTGGCCTTGCAGCAGTCAGTCATATGATGATCATATTCTGCTACATTTTGCTCTACTCCAATAATTTCCTATCCTGCTAACCTGCTAACCCCAGACAATCCTGGTGACTTACCTATTTGGTGGTGAAACTGTCAATTTTCCACTTTTCGTATCAGTCCTTATTAGACCAAAACTTAGGTAGGTATCATCTAGGCTCCATCACTTCCTTGGTGTCACCAACTTTATGTGGTCCCTAGATGGCGTAGGTCAGATAATCATTATATGTCTGCTGCATAATGGTTGATCATAAATGGTGAGATGTAACTTCCACGTCACTCTTACATGACACTTTCCAAGACTGTACAGCTTCTAAAGTGATTCTCCTTTTCTATGGTGATTCAGAGAGGAACTCTGAGCTGAGCATCAGAAGGTATCTGAGTGCTACTAGCTGTTATTTTTGTTCTTAAAACTTCTTATTTTTGGCCTGGGTATCTGTTAGTTTTATGGATGGCTTTCTCTCTAATGAGGCACTTCCTAAAGTTTTCTTGACATTCTCAGGTAGGTCCCTGTGAGGCTAAGCCATGAGCTGTCAGAGGGAGACAGTTTTCTTTTGATTGCAGGTGCCTGGCTCATTCCCTTGAGAATGGTGGGTATATTGATCTTCTGTATTTTCTATCTTCCTACATACTTTTAAACATGGTTTTGAATACATTTTCCTTTTTTTCCACTTTCTTTGTGTTTGTGAGACCCAATAAAAGGCAAATATTAAGCTGTTTAAAAAATTTAAAGACTCAGTTAAACCAAGCTCTAATCCATTTAAGCCTCGAAAAAAATCTCTTATGACTACATGAACATCCATTCTAAAGGTAATTGAGGATGCAGAGACCATTGTACTACCTTCTTCCCATCATTCTCTATTTAGAGAATCTCTTCTATCTGTGTCTTCAAAATCAGGAAATTTTCTTTCTTTCTTTTTTTTTTTTTTTTTTTTTTTTTGATGAAATGGTTGTCCACTGTCTAATACTCAATAAAAGAGTTGTTGGAATGGTTATTAACAAGATTGTAATATCTTGTTTTTATAAAAACCTTCTGCCCCTGTTTGAATATTTCACCAGCCCTGTTGATGTGAGCAAATAGGATATATTTCCTAAAAGGAATTTGACCCCTTTTTTCCCTCCAAAGGCTTACATAATTGAACTACTTCACTCATTGAAATTGAACTACTTCCTGGAAAACCAACATTATTTCACGAGCTTAGCCATTAGGGTAAGTGATTGTGTTTTACATTTATTTATATGTATACTATACCTTAGGGGCTAGCAGTGTGCAGGGTATATTACTGGTATCCATTAATTTTATTTATTTTGTTGGTTTCACGTGGTATCCCTTAACATGTGATGTCTTCTTTTTACTTGGCTGGTCATTGGAGAATCACAGAGCACTGAGCTTCACCTCAATGCTTGAAATACTGGATTTCTACAATTACTGAAGGTGATTTCAGACTCTTTAAGAAAAATTCAGTTGCTGTCTTCTCTTCTTATTCATAAGTTAATTTTGGACTTGGAAATAGCTAGTCTTTCTCCCTACGTCCACTATTCAGTGAAAGTTAGAAGAAAGCTATCTCTTAGTTTTAAAAGCTGATAAAGAAAAAGTAAAGTTGGACTCCTACCTCATACCATATATAAAAAATTAGCTCAAAGTAGATCAAAGGTCCAAATGTAAGAGCTAAAACTATAAAACTCTAGAAGAAAGCATTGGTGTGATGCTTTATGACCTTAAATCAGGAAACAGTTTCTTAACTATTATACCATTAGCACAAGCAGAAAAAGAAAAACAAGTAATAAACTGAACTACATATGGCCAGTAGGCACATGAAAAGATACTCAGCATCACTAATTATTAGAGAAATATAAATAAAACCTAGAAGGTACTACCTCACACTGGTCAGAATGGCCATCATTAAAAAGTCTATAAGGAGAGGATGTGGAGCAAAAGGGACCCTCCTATACTGTTGGGAATGTAAGTTGGTGCATCAGCTGTGGAAGACAGTGTGGAAGTTCTTCAGAAAACTAAAAATAAATTTACCATATGATCCAGCAATCACACTCCTGGGCATATACCCAGGTAAAACTAGAATTCAAAAAGATACATGCATCCTTGTGTTCATAGCAGCACTGTTCACAATAGTCAAGATACAGAAACAACCTAAATGTTCATCAACATGTGAATGAACAAAGACGATATGGTGCGTATATACAGTGGAATACTACTCAGCCATCAGAAGGAGTGAAAGGATGCCATGTGCAGCACAAGCAGGCAACCAGAGATGATCATACCAAGTGAAGGTAAGTTAGAAAGAGAATGCAAACACCATATGGTACCACTCACATGTGGAACCTAAAAGATGGCACAAATGAGCCTGTCTGCAAAACAGAAACAATTCTCAGGCATGGAAAACAGATTTGTGGTGGCTAAAACAGGGGGCGGGAACAGGAGGGAAGGACTGGGGGTTTGGGGTTAGCAGATGTAAACTATTATATATAGGATGGTTAAACAGTAAGGTTCTGCTGTATAGCACAGGGATATTCAATATGTTATAAATCAAAATGGAAAAAATGTAAAAAGGACTATCTATATATGTGTAACTGAGTCACTTCTACAGCAGAGATTGGCACAACATTGTAAATCAACTATAACTTCAATAATAATATATATATATATATTTCAAAATGTTATATATATATATAAAGGGGCTTCCCTTGTGGCTCAGCTGGTAAAGAATCTGCCTGCAGTGCAGAAGACCTAGGTTCGATGCCTGGGTTGGGAAGATCCCCTGGAGAAGGGAAAGGCTACCCACTGTAGTATTTTGGTCTAGAGAATTCCATGGACTATACAGTCCATCGGGTCACAAAGAGTCGGACATGACTGAGCGACTTTCACTTTCATGTGTAGAAAGAAGTCAGATAATCCAAGAATAAAAAGGCAAATCATCCAGTTTTTTAAATGGAATAAAGGTTTACCATAAGGAAGGCTGAGCCCCAAAGGATTGATGCTTTTGAGCTGTGGTGTTGGAGAAGACTCTTGAGAGTCCTTTAGACCGCAAGGACAAACCAGTCAATCCTAAAGGAAATCAGTCCTAAATATTCATTGGAAGGACTGATGCTGAAGCTGAAGCTCCAGTACTTTGGCCACCTAATGCAAGAGCTGACTCATTAGAAAAGACTGATGCTGGGAACGACTGAAGACAGGAGGAGAAGGGGACGACAGAGGATGAGATGGTTGGATGGCATCACTGACTCAATGGACATGAGTTTGAGCAAGCTCCGGGAGATGGTGAAGGACAGGAAAGCCTGGGGTGCTGCAGTCCATGGGATCGCAAAGAGTCAGACATGACTGAGCAACTGAACAACAGCAAAAGGTTTAGAATAACTGTTTCTCCAAAGAAGATAAACAGATGGTCGATAATCACATGAAAATGTGCTCAGCATAATTGGTCGTCAGGGAGATGCAAATCAAAACTACAGTAAGATAGCACTTTACCTATTAGAATGGCTATGATCGAAAAGACAGTAAGTGTTGGGAAGAACGTGTAGAATCCTCATTCATGTCTGGTGAGGAATGTAAATGGTACAGCTGATTTGGAACAGCAGGCAGTTTCTCAAAAAATTAAACATAGAATTATGTTTAGATGTATACCTAGGTATATACAGTTCTAGGTATAGACCCAAGAAAAGAGAATTTTGAGAATTTTATCTATCAGGAAAAATTTTTTTATAAGATTTCATTATTTTAAGAGAATTTTTAGATTTACAATATAAAATTGAGAGAAAAGTATAGAATGTCCCCACATATCCCCTGCTTCCACATATGCAAAACCTCCCCAATTATCAACATCACTCAACAGAGTAAAAAAAGAAAAAAGTTATTTTAAACCAAGGATGAATCTATATTGATTCCAAATCTATTATCAAAGTTCATAGTTCACCTAAAGATTCACTCTTGATGTGGAACATTCAATGGGTTTTGACAAATGCATATAGGGACACCTATCCATCCTTATAATATGATACACAGTTGCTTTCACTGCCCTAAAAATCCTCTGTGCTTTACTTAACTCCACCCCTAACCCCCAAATAACTGATCTTTTTTATTGTTTCCATAGTTCTGCATTTTTCAGAATGTCACATAGTTGGAATTACACAGTACATAGCCTGTTCAGATTGGTTTCTTTCATTCTGTAATATACATTTAAGGTTTCTCTCTGTCTTTTCATGGCTTGATAGCTCATATTTTTTTTACCACTGAGTAATACCCCCTCTGGTATTCTTGACTGGAGAATCCCATGGACAGAGGAGCCTAGTGTGCTTTAGTCCATAGCATCACAAAGAATTGGACACAGCTGAGCATGCACACACAGTGCTCCTTTGTCTAGAGATACCACAGTTTATTAATTCATTCACCTATTGAAGGATGGGCTTCCCTCATAGCTCAGTTGGTAAAGAATCTGTGTGCAATGCAGGCAACCTGTGTTTGATTCCTCAGTTGAGAAGGTCCCCTGGAGCAGGAAATGGCAACCATTCTTCTTGTCTGAAGAATCCCATGGACAGAGGAGCCTGGCAGACTACAGTGCATGGGGTCGCAAGAACTGGACACAACTTAGCAACTAAACCACATTGAAAAATAGCTTGATTGCTTCCAAGCTTTGACAGTTATGAATAAAGCTTCTGTAAACATCCATGTGCAGGTTTTTATATGGACATAAATTTTCAGCTCCTTTGGATAAATACTGAGAAATACAGATACTGGATTGTATGGCAAGAGATCATCACATTCTCTCCCAAAGTGGCTATTTCATTTTGCATTCCCACTAGCAATGGATGAGAGTTATTGTTGCCCCATATGCTCACCAACAGCGTTTGGTATTGTCAGTGTTCCAGATTTTGGCTACCCTAATAGGCATATAGGTAGGTATCTCGTTTTGATTTACATCTCCCCTGATGATACATCGTGTGCACCACCTTTTCATATGCTTACTTGCCACCTGCATATCTTTGGCAAGATGTCTCTAAAGGTCTTTGGCCCACTTTTAACCAAGTGGTTTGTTTTCTTATTGTTGACTTTTCTTTTTAAATTTTACTCTATTTTACTTGACAATACTGTACTGGTTTTGCCATACTTATTGTTGACTTTAAAAGTTGTTTTTATGTTTTGGATAATAGTCCTTTATCAGATATGCCTTCTGCAAATATTTTCTCTTGATACTATTTTTCACAGGGCAGAAGTTTTAAATTTTTATCAGTTGCAGCTTATCAATAGATTCTTTTCATACATGATGTACTTGGTGTTATATTTTAAAAAGCATTGTCGTATCCCAGGTATTCCAAGTTTTCTCCTGTGTTATTTTCTTAGGAATTTTATACTTTTATTTTTAATTTATATTCCTGATCTATTTTGAGTTAATTTCTGTATAGGATGTAAGCTTTGTGTCTAGGTTTGTTTTTTGTGTGTGGTTGTCTAGTTGTTCCAGGACCATTCATTAAGAGACTTTATTTGTTCCACAATATTGTCTTTGTTTCTTTGTCAAAGATCAACTGATTGTATCTGTGGGGATCTATTTCTGAAGTTTCTCTTCTGTTCCGTTGGTCCATTGGTTTATTCTTTTGCCAGTACCACTCTTGATTGCTATAGCTTTATAGTAAGTCTGTTTCTCCCCAGCTTTATTGAGGTATAATTGACAAATAAAACTGCCAACGTGATGATTTGCTACTCTATATACACTGTGAAAGGATCTCATCATTGAGTTATGAAGATATCCATTATCTCACATATTTACCCTTTTTGGGGGGGGGCAGGGGCTTAGAACATCTAAGTTCTACTCTCTCAGCAATCTTTAGTTTTACAATGCAGTATCAACTATAGTCACAATGTTTTACATTACATTCTCAGACCTTATTCATCTTCTGTCTAAAAGTTTGTACCATCTTACCAACCTGTCCTTATTTTCCCTACCCCTCAGTTCCCTAGAAACTACTTGTTTACTGTTTCTACAAGCTTTTTTTTTTAATTGGAGAAAAATTGCTTTAACAGTGTTGTGTTGGTTTCTGCTGTGCCGTAACATGTCAGTCATAATTTTATGTATATATATGCCTTCCCTCTTGAGCCTCCCTCCCCTCCCTCATCCCACCCCTCTAGGCTGCCAGAGCGCCAGACTGGGCTCCCTGTGTTGTGCAGCAACTTCCCTGTGGCCGTCTGTTTCACACGTGATAGTGTTCATATGTCAATGCTACTTTCTCAGTTCCTCCCACTCTCTCCTTCCCTCACTGTGTTCACAAGTCTTTTCTCTACATCTGTGTCCCCATTCCTGCCCTACAGATAGGTTCATCAGTACCGTAGATTCTATGTATTGGCATTACTATACAATATTTGTTTTTCTCTTTCTGACTCTATATAAAACAGGCTCTAGGTTTATCCACCTCACTAGAACTGACTCAAACCCATTCCTTTTCATGGCCGAGTAATATTCCATCATAAATGTACCACAACTTCTTTATCCATTCATCTGTCACTGGACATCTAGGTTGTTTCCATGTCCTGGCTATTGTAAATATTGCTGCAGTGAGCTTTGGGGTGCATGTGTCTTTTAGAATTGTAGTTTTCTTGGGGAATATTCCCAGTGGTGGAATTGCTGGGTGATATGGTAGATTTATGCCTAGTTTTTAAAGGAACCTCCATATTGTTCTCCATCATGGCTGGGTCAGTTTACATTCATTGTAATTTGATTTGCACTTCTCTAGTAATGAGCAGTGTTGAGCATCTTTCTGTTTTTACAAGTTTGACTTCTTTTTTTTTTTTTTTTTTTAGGATTCCATGTATACGTGAGACCATGTAGTATTCATCTTTCTCTGTCCAGCTTATTAGCATAATGTCTGCCAGTTTCATTCATATTGTCACAGATGACAAGATTTCCTTCCTTTTTTAAGGCTGAAGTATTCCACAGTAGTATATGCTACAAGCATGTATCTATATATATATCATACTGTCTTTATCTGCCTATCTGTCAACAGGTGCTTAGGTTATTTCCTTACCTTGGCTACTGTGGAATGGGAGTACAATAGTAAATAAGTCTTAAAATGAGTATCCTCAGCCGTCCAACGGTTATTTCCTTCTACGTCATGTTGGTTATTCGAGGAGTTTTATCACTCCATATAAACTAAAAAAAATTATTCAAATCATTTGCTTTTTTAAAAAAATATTTATTTATTTGGCTGAACTGGGTCTTAGTTGTAGCATGAGGATCTTTTAGTCATAGCATATGAACTTATTTGCAGCACGTGGGATCTTGTTCCTTGACCAGGAGTGGGACCCAGGCCCACTGCATTGAGAGTGCAGAGTCTTAGCCATGGGACTACCATGAAAGTCCATATAAATTTTATTTTATTTTTTTTAATTTTAAAATCACTTCATTGATACCCATAAAATATCTTGCTGGGATATTGACATGGGTTGATTGAATATATGGATCAAGTTGGGAAGAACCAGCATCTTGACAGTATCGTGTGTTCCTCTCTGTGAACATGGGTTATCCCTTCATTTATTTACTTCTTTAATTTTCTTTATCTAAATTTTGTAGTTTTCCACATAGAGATCTTATACGTGTTTTTTTAGATTTATATTAATACCTAAATATTATATTTTGGGACGAACTGATGTAAATGGAATTTTTTATTTTAAATTCCTTTTGATCATTGTTTGTGTATAGGAAAGAAATTCAGTTTTGCATATTAACTTGAATGTTCCAAATGTGCATTATAATCAATTATTACTTCAAGGGTTTTAATTTTTTTGTCAACTTTTTTAGATTTTCTACATAATCATGTCATCCTCTTTAATTTCTTTTCTCCCAGTCTGGATACCTTTTATTTTTTTCTCTTGCTTATTGTATTAGCTAGGACTCCCTGAGTGATGTTGAAAAGAAGTGGTTAGAGGGAATATCCTGCTTCTTACCTGATCTTAGTGAAAAAGCTTTAAGTTTCTCACTTTTTAAAGTATAATGTTAGCTTTACATTTTTCATAGATAATCTTTGTGAAGTTGAGAAAACTCTTTTCTATTTCTTGTTTAGTGAGAGTTTCTATCATTAATGAGTGTTGGATTTTGTCAAATTCTGTCTCTGCATCTATTAACGATTGTATGATATTTTTTTAAAAACCTGTTGATGTGATAGATTACAGTAATTGATTTTTGAAGAAAAAATTTTCAGTCAAGCTGATAGAGCTAGTTGATAGAGTTAATTGACAATACAATGGGGCATCTTTCTTGAGCTGGAAAAGCTGTGCAGATATCACACTGATAAGTCATAATCCTTGCTTATTCCAAGTTGGCTATCACTTGTGAAGATGACTGTCGTGCCGGTAGAACCCAATTTGGGGTTGCATAAGAGGGATCCAGAAAACAGACCTGAGACTTTAGAAGATGTGAGGTCTAATAGAGGTCAAGAAAACTGAGGTTCAGTCCAGGTCAGTTTGCTCAGTCGTGTCCGACTCTTTGCAGCCCCATGGACTGCAGCACGCCAGGCTTCCCTGTCCTTCACCATCTCCTGCTGCTGAGTCACTTCAGTTGTGTCTGACTCTGTGTGACCCCATAGATGGCAGGCCACCAGGCTCCCCCATCCCTGGGATCCTCCAGGCAAGAATACTGGAGTGGATTGCCATTTCCATCCCCAATGCATGAAAGTGAAAAGTGAAAGTGAAGTCACTTAGTCGTGTCCGACTCCTAGTGACCCCATGGACTGCAGCCTACCAGGCTCCTCCATCCATGGGATTTGCTGGGCAAGAGTACTGGAGTGGGTTGCCACTGCCTTCTCCTCACCATTTCCTGGAGCTTGCTCAAACTCATGTCCATTGAGTCAGTGATGCCATCCAACCATCTTATCCTCTGTCATCCCCTTCTCCTCTTGCTTTCAATCTTTCCCAGCCTCAGGGTCTTTTTCAGTGAGTCAGTTCTTCGCATCAGGTGGCCAAAGTATTGGAGCTTCAGCTTCAGCATCAGTCCTTCCAATGAATATTCAGGACTGATTTCCTTTAGGATGGACTCGTTTGATCTCCTTGCAGTTCAAGGGATTCTCAAGAGTCTTCTCCAACACCACACCTCAAAAGCATCAATTCTTCAACATTCAGCTTTCTTTATGGTCCAACTCTCACATCCATACAGGACTGCTGGAAAAACCATAGCTTTGACTATATGGACCTTTGTCAGCAAAATAATGTCTCTGCTCTTTAAAATATACTGTCTAGGTTTGTCATAGCTTTTCTTCCAAGGAGCAAGTGTCTTTTAATATCATGGCTGCAGTCACCATCTGCAGTGATTTGGGAGTCTAAGAAAATAAAGTCTCTCACTGTTTCCATTGTTTCCCCATCTATTTGCCGTGAAGTGATATGACCAGATGTCATGATCTTCATTTTTTGAATGTTGAGATTTAAGCCAGCCTCTTCACTCTCTTCTTTCACTTTCATTCACCAACAGGCTTTTTAGTTTCTCTTCACTTTCCCAAATTATTTTTAGAGCTGAATGAAGACTTGATATCCCCCCTGCATTTCCACTCTTACCCACTGGTCCTTCAGTCAGCTGGTAAAAATTAGCCCTTGAGAGCATATATATTGGGGCAGGAATTCCACAGACTTGGACACTCTCATCACAGGAGGTGGTACTTGAGCAGCCAATCTCCAATGGCCCGAGGCTGTTTTTTTTGTTTTTTTTTTTTTGACATTGATTTCTTGTTTCTGGTACCTCTCTGGGGATATATCATAGAGAGATTTAATGAATATTATTTTTGGTCTCCATTTATTTGATGCATGACCTAGTGACTTGCATTCTGGTTGGTTTTTTTTTTTGCTTTCTGATTATTATGTACTGCATACCTAAATCAATAAAGAGAAGAATGAAGAAATTGCTCTGTTTAACATTTCAGGACTGATGGAGTAATGTTATCTATAAATATTTATATTTTCCTGAGAAGATGCCTTTTTCTTTTGACATTTAGGCTGGTTCACAGAGATAGCCACCACTAGGGCAGGGGGCAGAGAATGAAGAGAGTTTTTCACAGTCAACTTTATACATGCCTTTCAAGGGTGTACATGGGAAAACTCAAAAGGATTTTTCATTATAATTTTTTTTTCTGAGGCATTGAAATATTTAGCCAACCCCTTCTCACTCAAGATAGTAACAATCAGGGGAAGCTTGGATTATAATTATGCTCCCCCAAAACAAAATACATAGATAAGTTTGACTAACAATTTCCCATGTGTCCCCCAGCTTTCTTCCCATCAGCTTCCCATCCCTTTCTGGTTCTGGTCCCTCTGGCTTCCCTAATGTGTCCTTTCTCCCAGCCCTTGCTTCAGTCCTTCCTGGATTGTCATTCTGTTGTGCCTGGTCCAGCAGCCACCATAAACGGTAGAGATCCTCAGAGCAGCCCCGAGCCCAACCCCAGTAGGTGATTACCTGCCTTTCATGAGGAAGGTAGAAGCCTGAGAAGGAGCTTGAAGCAAAGTCATGCTTCTTTGCTTGGAAGGCCCTTGAGCATGCTTTCTGCATTTTGAAAATCTTGAAAGCAGGCAGGTGAGCACAGGGAAAGCCTAGCTCTTTTACTTGGTTTGAGTTCCTGCAGCTCAGTGTGGAGAAGGTAGTTATGCTTTTTGATCAGAGCTAAGTCTTTCGTGACCAGAAAGTGGGAGGTTGATTATTACAAATGTATGTAGTTTAGAGAGTACATAAAATCTTTTTGAAACATGGAGCCATGGAGTTTTAAAATCAGAACCAAAGTCTACAAGCAATAAATGCTGGAGAGGGTGTGGAGAAAAGGGAACCCTCTTACACTGTTGGTGGGAATGCAAACTAGTACAGCCACTATGGAGAACAGTGTGGAGATTCCTTAAAAAACTGGAAATAGAACTGCCTTATGACCCAGCAATCCCACTGCTGGGCATACACACCAAGGAAACCAGAGTTGAAAGAGACACGTGTACCCCAGTGTTCATCGCAGCACTGTTTATAATAGCCAGGACATGGAAGCAACCTAGATGTCCATCAGCAGATGAATGGATAAGAAAGCTGTGGTACATATACACAATGGAGTATTACTCAGCCATTGAAAAGAATACATTTGAATCAGTTCTAATGAGGTGGATGAAACTGGAGCCTATTATACAGAGTGAAGTAAGCCAGAAAGAAAAACACCAATACAGTATAGTAATGCATATATATGGAATTTAAAAAGACGGTAATGATAACCCTGTATGTGAGTCAGCAAGAGAGACAGATGTATAGAACAGTGTTTTGGACTCTGCGGGAGAGGGAGAGGGATGATTTGGGAGAATGGCATTGACACATGTATAATATCATATAGGAAATGAATCAAATCACCAGTCCAGGTTTGAAGCAGGATACAGGATGCTTGGGGCTGGTGCACTGGGATGACCCAGAGGGATGGTACGGGGAGGGAGTTGGGATGGGAGTTCAGGATGGGGAACACGTGTACACCCGTGGCAGATTCATGTTGATGTGTGGCAAAACCAATACAATATTGTAAAGTAATTAGCCTCCAATTAAAATAAATAAATTTAAATTAAAAAAAAATAAAATCAGAAACAATCCGGAGAAAGTTGAGATCCACTGACATAATAGAGCAGACTGGAGCAGGACTCTTATGTCTGGGCCCCTTAAGACTGTCTTTGATGAAGGGCCCAGAGTTAAAGGCTGCAGTCCCTTGAGGACTTGATGATAAGCAATGAGACTCGATGTGAATTTTCAAGAAGCCTTGTTCAGTGAATTCACTGTGTGTCAGGATACCTTCTGTAACACAAATAACCATCTATCATTCTTTTTAAGTGTGAGAGTTTGACAGTAGTATTTTAATAGTCATATTTTTATATATGAAATGTTGGTAATGATACAACCTGTCAGTTGCAGCTGCATTGGGAGCCATGGTGATGTAAGCCCATGAGGATAACAATGGATGCGCCATTGGGCCACCAGTAACGCACAGTAGTCACATAAGTACTGATGAGAAGTTGTTTTCTCCCCTCCTCACAGCTTTTGAGACAACCCCAGCAGCTATTTTTAGGCCTTTAATCATTATGTGTGTGTTAGTTGCTCAGTTGTATCCACCTCTTTGCAACCCCATGGAGTGTAGTCCACCCAGCTCCTCTGTCCATGGGGATTCTCTAGGCAAGAAGACTGGAGTGGGTTGCCATTTCCTTCTTCAGGGGATCTTCCCAACCCAGAGACCCAACTCAGGCCTCCTGCATTAACAGGTGGATTCTTTATCTCTGAGCTACCAGGGAAGCCCAGATCATTCAAAGAGGACACAGTGTCCTGCTGAGGACTTGTGCCACTGTGGGGCAGTGCTGTGTGGGTGGTCAGTTCTTGCCTGCCTATGCTATAGGCCATTCCCATTCTAACTGAACCACCCCCAGTTAAATTTCGCCTGCCAAGGACCCAGACTAATCTTAGAGCTCTTCAGGAGCCTCAGGGACTCCCAACCACTGAGAGCCCTCACTTCATCCTACAATCACTTAAACACTGAGAGGACTTTCCTGATCAGAGTGACAGCAGTTCTTAATCGAGACTCATCACCCTGCATTGCTTGTTGGGACTCTCTTTGTCCATGGAGAAGCGTCTGGACTAGTAAATGGCACTCAATGAGTCTATGTGGGTGAATAAGTGGATGAATGCTTCTTTAAGGATCGAGCATTTTGTACACCATTCAGTTGCAGTAGTTGGCTTCCTGCCATAGTGAGAAGCAGATCCAGGGCTGAAACTTGGTTGTCTCTCTTTTGAAATTAGTTCTATGTAAGATTTAAGGACTAGAGTACCCATGATGCCACCCTGCCTTGTCAAAAAATTTTCTACATCTGAAACCTATCTGAGTCATAAAATTATCCCACTGACTACCTTTTAGATAAGGGGGAGAAAGAATCATTCAAACAAGGTGTAGTAAGTTAATTCTTATTGAGGAGCCATTACCCTTCCTACCCTGTCCACCAGCCAAATAACTATCAATTATTTGTCTCTGTGTCTCTTTTAGGAGGTGGAATAACTTAGAATTCCACATTTTTTGTTTTTATCGAGACAGCATATTAGGTATTAATAATAATGGTAGCAGCTAATACTGTGGTTAGACTTTTCCAACAACAAGATCTTTATTATTTTAAGTGAGTTTTGTGTGAACTGAGACTCAGTGTGCGTTTTAACTCTGGAATCACAAGTTCACACAGGCCCGAAATGGTGGTACTGCCATCAAAACCCATCTGTTCTAACTCCAAGACCAAATTTGTTTTCTCCATAACATGGTTTCTCTCAATATTAGTCAAGACAGTGGAGGGGATATGCTTGAATTTGGCTGAAAGATGGTTATTTTAAATCTGAAGGAACTGGCCTAATTTTTTAACAGAACTATAAATTCTTTCTGATGCTTGTTCCTTTGTGATAAAAAGGAAATCATATGGAGGAATTGCATCCGACTGTTTATCAAATAGTTCTGAAAGTCTGCCCAGTGCTGTGGATAACAAGTAATTATGGGCCCTCCAGGAGCTCATCATTGTGTGTGCAGAGTAGGCTCAGAAACAGTGATTCAGTGTTCAGTCTTTATGAAATATCTACTTATCTCCCAGGGTCTGTGCTGGGGCCTGGAGGCATGGTGGTCACTAAGTCCTGGGAGGTGAGTACAGTCTGAGAGAAGAGTAGGAGGGGGTGACAAGCTGACTCTTGAATGAAGAGTCGAATTTCCTCTGGGGTTAAAGGGTAGCTTCTCCTAACACCATCTGGAGGGCTATTTTTCTTTCTCATCTACTCAAATCCTCTCCCTCATCTACTCAGATTCCATCCTTTGCTCAAGGCTAAGTTCACATCTCACCCTCAGCCTAACAGGATTCTCAGCTGGCTCTTCCCAGAGTCCCGTCTTCATCCTGTGGACACTTCTGGTCCACTTGTCATTCGTCTCCCTTTTTCTAGAATTCCCTGGTTACCTCACAGAGGAGTCCTCTCTCTGGTTGTGGGTCATATGTGCCCCCTGAGCATTTAAGCCCACTAAATACAGGTCCAGCTGTGTTTCATCTCATTTTTCCCTGAAGCACTCAGCACAGTGTCTTATACATTATAAGTGATTGGTAACTAGTTACTGATTGACCAGTTAATCAGCCTCCTATGATGCTTTCACCCTAGCCTTGGCATCTGACTTTTACTGTGTCTATGAGTTACTTGTGCCTTTGACAGTTAGTTCTACAATTTAAGGTAGTTGTGTTGAACATGGCAGAGAGATTCCGGCAGAATTTTATGAAAATAACTCAATTGAGGGATGGACTATTTAATGTAATTGCCTGACATAAAAAGGACTGGGGAGCTTTCTGTCTCTTTGTACAATGGATGAGATGATCTTAGAAGGAAGAGAGCCATTCCCTTTCATCAAGATTAGAGTAATTGAAAGTGTTGTTTTGTTGTAGTTGAATTTATTTAAATTTATGAAAAAGTGTATAACTAAAGGAGAAAAAAATGTCACACTCAGAAAATACAATTTTATCATTCCAATAAAACGCATAGTTTCTCCCATATTTTCTTCTAAGAATTCCAAGTTCTACTTGTCTTCAATCATACTGTCCTTTCCACATTACAGCCTAGATGTGTTGGGTGGTATTATAGCAAGGCCTTGGAGGTAGGGGTATGCAGGTTAGATCCCCTACCCCTCCTGTCACCCCATCCCCTGCCATCACTTGCTACTCTTGTGACTTTACACAGAATATATGCATATCCATGTGCCTCTGCAGACGGCAGGAGCTGCATCCATGCCTTCCTTTGTTGATCTTGTTTAGTTACTAAGTTGTGTCCGACTCTTTTGCAGCCCCATGGACTGTAGCCAGCCAGCCTCCTCTGTCCATGGGATTTTCTAAACAAGAATACTGGAATGGGTTTCCATCTCCTTCTCTAGAGAATCTTCCCGACCCAGGGATCAAACCTGCATCTCCTGCACTGGCAGGCGAGTTCTTTACCACTGAGACACCAGGAAAGCCTCTGCCTACCTGTACATGTTCATAAAGAAAACATCACTTACTACATGTTAGTCAGTTTGTGTCAAAATTGTACTAATTTCCTTTATTTAGGAAAATGGTACTAGTTGAAATCTGAATTGAACCATAATTCTGTCTGAGTGTGTAAGTTTGCTGAATCTGCTGTAACAAAGAAGCCGCAACTCGGTGGCTTAAGCAGCAGAAATTGACGCTTCACTATTCCGGAAACTGGAAGTGCGAGATCAAGATGTCCTTGTGAGGGCTAGAGAGGAAGGGTCTTGTCCAGGCCTCTCTCCACGGCTTGTAGATGCCCGTCTCCCTGCGTCTATTCACATTAGCTTCCCTCTGTCCATGTCTCTGTGTTCAGATTTTCCCTCTTTATAAGCATATCTGTTATTTTGGATTAGGGCCTGCTCTAACAACCTCATTTTAACCTGAATTATATCTATAAATACCCCATCTCCAAATAAAGGCATATTCTGAGATTCTTAGGATCAGAGCTTTAACATATGAGTTTTAGGAACGGAGAGAGGTGGGCACACAATTCAACCCATAAATATATGTTAGGTATTATTGTGTTGGAGGACAGGATGAGTATCCGTTTTATAAGCCAATACTGATAGATGACAGAATTTGTATCATAATTCCTGTTGATGAGGCACTCTCACTTTCAAAGCCAGAAAACACTTCAGTCCTGCCATTTCTTTAGAGAACCTTAGCCTTGGTTTCCCTCTCTCTTGACTGGTTTCTCTATTTTCTTCTGTTGTTTATCCTCCTTTAGCTTAAGTTTTGTATATGTTCTTAGAATTGTTTTCCAAATAGTCTAGGTTATGGAGAACTATAACACTATCTTAAAATCATAATTTAAAATACTATGCTATGCTTACCCATGCTGTCAAGAGTTCATCATTTCATGTCATAACCCCGGGGACATGTTCCTTTCTTTCTCATGCTCTTAATGAAGTCATATTTATGTACACAGACTTAAAATTAGATTTAGTTTTGTCATTTGGAAATATAATGTAAATGTAAATCTTATCCATCACTCACTGATGTAATTGGCAAGACTTTTGATTTGGCCTTATTTTATTAAGTATAGGAAAATGGTGCTCCATCATAGTGCTTCAGTTTTGTTAATATCTTTCTTGTAATTCTGATTCTGTCTACTGGATGGTTTTAGAAATTTGGGCTTACAGAAAGCAGAACATTGATATTGACCATGCATATCCATGCTGTTTTCTTTAGTAAAGTCTTAACTATTTCTTTTGTCTGTTATTTCCACTGTTCACAATATATTTTTAAATGTATGTTAAGCATCCATCTTTCCTCCACCTCTTTTCTGTAAAACTAGTTTATTGCCCATGCCAGCTGTTTTTCCCCCATTCATGCCTCTTGTCTACTTTGTCCTTTGATAGAGTCCTTTGCACACTGAGCCCTTGCTAGCAGAATCATTCTGTGCGATGGACTGCACCATAAAAATCTAAATTGATTTCTGGCTTTTCCTGTTGTTAATGCATATTCACTTAGCTAATCCATAAATCAAATCACCAATATCTGTACATTCAGATTTCATTTTTCCTTCTTACCTTAATATCTTCTGGGTTGCTTTTTAAAAACATTGATGATTCCTTTAAAGAAAAACCTAGCCTAAGAAAATCTGAAATAAAAAACAAGAGTTTTTAAATAGAAAAATCTTTTCACAGCCTGATTCGTAATAGCAAAAACAGGTACACAAAAATGAAGATAGAGCAAAGTAAATCAGGATGCCTTGCATTGCAGTGTTACACATCTATTTAAACAGTGTTCCTAAAAACTTGGCAATACTGCGGAAAATGATGATTGTGTAATTGAAATGGGGGGAGCGTTGGAATGCAGAATTCCAACCTACATAAAATTATGCATAAACAAAGAAAGGAGGTGTGTCAAAATGTTAGCAGTGCTCATCTTTGGGTAAGGCAGGGCCGACAGAAAGTCTAGATTCAACCTCCCCTTGCACCTCTGTGAGCCTGTTGCTTAGGAGACATAGCCTCTTAAGCCTGATTTTCCAGGGTAAATAAGGACTCTCTCATTGACTAAGTCAAGTGCTTAGTTCAGTGTATGACATGTAATACTACAACCAGTAAAAATCCAGTTGTTAGGAAAAAACAAAATACACAGCTCATGCATTGCACCACTCTTCTAACACACGCACTGCATTTATTTTTCCCTGTTTCTTTCTGTTTTAAAAGCACACAGTTGGAGGCAGAGCCCTCAGCAGTGGCCTCTGTCAAGCCACGTAACCACTGTGTCCTGGTTGTCTTCCCTGGGTGAAGCCTAAATTCCTTAGCTTGGGGTCACAGCAAAGATTCAATGACTATGAAAAGGGCTTGGAACCAGTGCCAGACACATAATTGCTTCTATGTTCCTTGCTATTCTCTTTGATTTAAGAAATTTAAAAAATAAATGAAGGCAAGGGATTCAGAAGAATGGGAAAGTTAGAGCACAGATTTATGTATTTTGTAGAGAGCTGAGCTGAATGACGTCTAAGGCTGAGATTTGGGATACCACAGACTATATTAAGTGTAACTGAAACATTGCAATTTTTAGTTATAAAACAAGGGTGATCTTGGAATGAATAACCATAGAAAATGGAGATCCTTTGGAAAATCTAGTCTCATGAGTAAATGCTGAGATTGGCACTCTGATAATATGCTGATGGACTTTGACTCTCCAGAAATGTACATTTTAGTCACATCCCTTGGTTTGTTTCCATTCTCCACATACGTGCCAGATTTTAAAGTCTGGGCTCTAACACAAGTGCACTGCTGATTTATGGTTAATGGATTAACATAAAGAAATAGAAATAATATGTTTTTAATACTCCTTTTTCTTCAGAATCCATCCTTGCCAAAACCATGCACTATTACCTTTTTGAATGATGGATGATGCTGGGGGTTTGTGGCCAGGAATTCGCTGGTCTGAGGTCATCGGTGAAAACCCTGTCAGTGAAAGAAACTGGAGCAGGAAGTGGGAGATTTTCCTCCGTTTCTTAAGTGAACCAAGCATGATGGTCTGTGTTGTCACTTCACACCTGAAGGGCACACTTGGCAGCTACCGTCAGTCAGGTGTATGCTATTTTAGCGTTAAATTCCGCACAAGCTGGAGAAAGATGACCTGAGGGGGAACTTGTGTGCAGTTCCCTTCATACATTGTTCCAGGTTCAGTCAGAAACACACTGAATATATATTTTTTCCATATCATTGTAGAACAAACCCCTCTCCTTTTTTCCTCCCAAGTGAAAGCTAGTCTATCTGTACCCATGCCAGTGGTGTGTCCCTTTAGTGACAAAGCTTGTGTTTATCAACATCAGCAGTAGCCTCAAGAATCCCTTTCTCAGGATTTTACAGGCTTATCACTAGGGTCAGAAGAAAGAATAGGATGTGTTTATTCCCAGTTAGCCAAATAAATAGTAAATAATTCATAGTTCTCCTGATCTTGACCTTCACTTTTGTTTTTCTTCTATTTTTTTTTTTCTTAGACCTGACCTTTCATTTCTCTGTCCTATTTCTGTAAACAGCTTCAGATCATTTGTATGAGTTAGGATATAAAAGAATTCAAAATCAGAGTTAAATGTGGAGCCTTATAGGGACTTCCCTGGTGGTCTGGTGGCTAAGACTCTGAGCTCTCAGTGCAGGGGGCCTGGGTTTGATCCCTGGTCGGGGAGCTAGATTCCACATGCCACAACTAACAAGTTCTCGTGCTGCAACTAAAGCTCCTGTGTGCTGCGACTGAGACCCTGTGCAGCCAGATAAATACAGAGAAGTGTTTTGTTTAAATGTCGAGCTTTCTTCCTTACTTGTCTCGGTGAGCATAGGTGGACTATTGGAATTCCTGGAGAACCAGCACTGCCTTCTTAGCAATCTGATGGGAGACAGCAGTATATGCCACACACAGGCCAGGAATTCACTACCCTCCCAGATCCTCTGTCTCCATCTGTGAAAGGCAAAGCAACACCAAACTTGTTTTCCTTTGTAACCTGTTGAGCACATCAAGTGAAAAGACACCTGCGAAAGTGCCATTGACTTCTCCATGCCAAATGGACACAAGGCGTAGCATCTCACGGTTGATCCAGTGCAGACTCCCCCCCAAGAGGGCTACAGATGAGAATTCTGAGAGCCTAGGAGAGGAGAGGGTTTCTGCCAACTGGAAAGACTATAGTTTCTAGTTTCTGGAAAGACTAGTTTCTAAAAACAAAGCTTTTTATTTTTTAAAAAAGATTTATTTCTTTGGCTGTGTCCGGTCTTAGTTGTATCACGCGAGATCTTTCACTGCAGTGCACGGATTCTCTAGTAGTGGTGTGCAGGCTTCAGTAGTAGTTGTGGCGCATAGTGCCTTGTACGGGCTTAGTTGCCCCTCTGCATGTGGCATCTTAGTTCCCCAGCCAGGGATCGAACCCATGTCCCCTGAATTGCAAGACGAATTCTTAAGCACTGGACCACCAAGGAAGTCCCCTCAAAGCCAAGCTTGATGCTGGTGAATAACCAGGAAGAATGGAGAAGCGTGGTGGTGCATGTTTAGACAGATGTGTGCCGCAAGGCGAAAAGAATCGAGTTATGCAGGGATTGAAAATACATTTGTTCCGTTAAAATGAAGGGTTCTTACAATGTGAGTAGGGGGTGCAGATGGGTGAATGAGGGGCCCAGACCTTTGAGCTAAGCAGGTTGAGCCTGATTACTCATATAGTTCAAAATGTTGTATGTATTAAAAATGGCCTCTAAGCAAATTACAACTCTGTGAACATGTAGGTGTCTGTTTTCCTTCCTTTTAGCAGCTCTTCCTGTGCTTCTCTGCTCGTTGACCTTTTTCAACAGTGTCGGGTTCTGGATTGATTTGCACCAACCTATCCCTCCCTCCTCAGAATTTCCTGGTAATTAGGCATCATCTTTAATAATGAGCAGCTCTCATCTCATTTACTTGAGAGGTTCTGAAATGTAGCTTTTTAATACAGTGATAAATGTAGGTGTCTGCTTTTACAGCAAACTTTAGCTGGACACAATTATGACCAACTATGTACTTAATGATGGAGTTTCAGGTGCCAGTGCCAGGAGCCATCTGGGAATTGGAGGGTAAGTTGGAGGGATCCTCGGAGGATTCTGACCATACCACGTACATAACCAGCTCTGTTCATTGTGGTAAAGGGGAGCTCTGCTTTGTGCTTTGCTACCAATGTGACCTTGAGAAAATCTGTTGGTCTCAAGATTATAGTTTCTTCATCTAAACATGGAAAATAATCTCAAAGATTTTTTCTCATCCTTCTGAATTTTCCATTGTAGGCATTCTTTGGTTCTCTTGGTGAAATTAAAAATGCTGACTTGTATCTCCAACAGTGCATTAAATAAACAGGTATTGAGCCTTCCTTTCTGGCAAGTACCTGAGAAGGGATCCCCAGGGATCTTCCAGTTGTTCCCAACTGATGTGGATTTTGTTCTTTCTTTGTTTCTCATTTTCTAGAACGGAGAACTTCATCTTGTGAGCCATGGAGGTTGAGTTTCTGTGGTCAGTGTAAACATTTGTGGATGAGTAGGAATATTTGGGTCTGCTGGATGTTTGCCCTCTGTTCATCCTTGAGTCATGCTGTCAGTGTGAATAATTCCTAATGACTAATTTAGAAAAAAAACATCTGTCTTTCCATGGTGTACCTATTAATTCCACAAACATTTATCAAACATACTTGTGGGTACTGTGCTATGACCTTAAGAGTCATAGGTGGCCATAATGATATAGACACTTGTGTATGCCTGGCAGGCTCACTATATGGGGTCTGAATGTTCAAGGCAAGCCCTAAGGTACCTAACAGCCCAGGAGAACAGGTGAAATACAAGACCCTGGCTTTTGCTTTGGAGGCACCTCTGGGTAGCTGCGACTACCCAGCTGGGTTCTTACTTGTCAGATGAGCTTTCCTCCTTCCTCCTTTGCAGGAGGAGGAGGAGGAGGTAAGGGATGGAGAGAAGGGGAAGCTGTTTCCAGGGCATTTCTTTGAGAGCAGAATTGTTCACAGGAGATATAAACACAGATGAGTGATAGCTTTTGTATAGACCCACATTTTATGCTGACATTCTCGGTTATGTGATGCATGCTGTTACTAAACAGAATTGTATTTTGCCTGCTGAGAGAGGAGCAGACCCACAGAGTGAGTAAGGTGCAGCAATCATAATTGGGTACAGCAGTCCTCCAGTGGGTCAAAATGGAGTCAGTGGCTGGAGGAAGAGGCTGGGATTGGTGGTTAGCTCATACTCTTTTTCATATCCAGGACTCCATTGAGGCGTGGTGGCCTGGCCTTGTGGTCCTGCCAGCTGACTGCCACCCCTCTACTGTCTAGCAGGGTGCAGAGCCAATGGCACCTCATATAGGTCACTCTGGGCAGACGACATTGACGAGCCCTAGGACATGGGCCTACTGTGATGCCAACCCTGCTCCAGAGGGTGAGATTCTTTTCCCTTTGGGCTCTTGATATGAGGGAATTCAACCAACACCCAAGAGCAACAGTCCAGGTACTAGCAGTTATCTGATGCACAAAAATGTTCAGCATCACAGCTCATCCCAGGATAGTTCTGCATTTCAAAAAATCATGTTGTATGATTTGAATAAAGATGAACAAGTTTACTAGACAGTAAGTTCTAACTAGGCAGGAATCATATCTGTCTTTGCTTCCCTAACGCCTGTAAAAGTATTATTAGTTCAGTTCAGTTCAGTCGCTCAGTCGTGTCCGACTCTTTGCCACCCCATGAATCGGAGCATGCAGGCCTCCCTGTCCATCACTAACTCCTGGAGTTCACTCAGACCCATGTCCATTGAGTCAGTGATGCCATCCAGCCATCTCATCCTCGGTCGTTCCCTTCTCCTCCTGCCCCCAATCCCTCCCAGCATCAAAGTCTTTTCCAGTGAGTCAGCTCTTCACATGAGGTGGCCAAAGTACTGGAGTTTCAGCTTTAGCATCATTCCTTCCAAAGAAATCCCAGAGCTGATCTCCTTCAGAATGGACTGGTTGGATCTCCTTGCAGTCCAAGGGACTCTCAAGAGTCTTCTCCAACACCGCAGTTCAAAAGCATCAATTCTTCGGCGCTCAGACTTCTTCACAGTCCAACCCTCACATCCATACATGACCACAGGAAAAACCATAGCCTTGACTAGACGGTTGGTGCAAATGTAGTTGTGGTTTCGGATCGTGACTTTTAAATCATCATAACTAGGCTCAGATACATCTTTATTAATCAAAATAGTAAGTTGTCTCTGCTGCCCTAAATCCTGTTTTGAACTCAAATAAGAGAATTGCTCGAACCATTACAGTCAACAAATTTTTGCCAATGAGAAATAAGTTTGTTTATTCCTATAGCATAAAAATTCATTTTTCAGGATTCATTGAACTCTTGGAAAGCATTTTCTGCCTCCTGCTGGTGGTGAAAGCATTTTCCCTACAAAAAGTTGTCAAGATGCTTGCAGAAGTGGGCAAGAAGTCAGGTGAATATGGCAAATGAGGCAAAACTTTGTAGCCCAGTTCTTTCAGCCTTTGAAGCGTTGGTTGTGTGGTGTGCAGTTGGGCATTGTCCTGGAGAAGCATTGGGCCCTTTCTTTTGACCAGTGCTTGCTGCAGGTGTTGCAGCTTCTGGTACATCTCATCGATTTGCTGAGCGTGCTTCTCAGATGTGAGAGTTTCACCGGGATTCAGAAAGCTGTAATGGATCCGATTGGCAGCAGATAACCAAACAGTGACCGTGACCTTTTTTTTTTTTTTTTTTTTGGTGCAAGTTTGGCAAGTGCTTTGGTGTTTCTTCTTGGTCCAGCCACTGAGCGCGTCATCACTGCTTGTTGCGTAAAATCCACTTTTCTTTGCACATCGCAATCCAGTAGAGAAATGGCACATTGTTATTGTGTAGAATAAGAGAGGATGACACTTCAAAAGGGCGATTTTTTTGATTTGCAGTCGGCTCGTGAGGCACCCACTTATCAAGCTTCTTCATCTCTCTCATTTGCTTCAAATGCCGAATGACCTGTAGAATGGTTGACGTTGAGTTCTTCAACAGCTTCCCATGTAGTAGTGAGAGGATCATCTTCGATGATGGCTCTCAGTTGGTCATTATCAACTTCCAATGGCTGCCACTGCACTCTTCACCTCCAGCACTCTCCTCTCCTTTGCAAAACTTCTTGAACCACCACCACTGCCCTGTGTGTTCATTAGCAGTTCCTGGGCCAATTGGGTTGTTGTAAGTTGTCTCCACTGCTCTAAATCCTATTTTGAACTCAAATAAGAGAATTGCTTGAATTTACTTTCTGCCTAACATCTTTTTCCTAGTCTAAGATAAATATAATATACACAGCAGCTAATAAGTCATTAGCAAAAAAGCATAAAGTGAGAAATACACATTAAAATGATGTATAACATAACCACATTTATTTATGAGTGTATTTCAGTATCAAACAGCAAAGGTCACCAATGTAAAACCGTGATTACTTTTGCACCAACGTCATAATATCTAGTGTATGATAGATGCAAACTAAACAATTAAGTGACGTTTGCAGCTTAGGCCATGGCTGAACATAGTGTGCTGCTTCCAGTGTTTTCCCAACTACCATGACTAATAAATAATAACAACAAACCTTGACCCAGTACTTTCTGTGTGCCTTGGACATGTATGAGCTTCTTTAGTTCTCTAGCCATCTTAGAGGTAACTTTATTATTGTCTCCTAGTTCAGAGAGAAGACTGAGGCAGGTGGCGCTTAAATGACCAGCTCAGGGTGGCAGCTGGTAAGGCAGGGGTAGGGGGCAGTGGGAGCACTTCGTGGCCTTCACTTACCAGGGCAGAGATCCAAGACCCGGGTGATTGCTCGTCTTGACCAATAGTGGGTGTGCTTTCAGAGAGGAGGAGGTCTGGCTGAGTCAGGCTTGTTTGTCCCAGGGTGTACTGGAGCTAGCCTCAAGCCAGCACTGCTGCCATCACGCTGGGCTGTTTACAGCTCTCTGGGACTGAAAAGTGTTTACTTTAAAAGGAGAGAACGTCTGCGCTTCCCCACTGGTTCCATTGGCTCATCTTCCACAATGGATGGCACAGAAGGGTTTCTGTCTTGGTCCAGGCAACCTTCACACACACAGTCAGGGCCAGAATGGTCAGAATGAGAAGAGATTATGCAAAGGAGAGAAATGACTGTTTTATGCCTTTATACCCTGTCTTTTTTTTTTTTTTTTTGGCTTCACCATGAAGCTTGCAGGATCTTAGTTCTACCAGGGCCCACGGCATTGAAAGCACCAAGTCCTCCTAACCACTGGACTGCCAGGAATTCCTATACCTGTGTTTTAGCAAAAAATAAATGAACTCAAGGTCCAATTTTATAGCAGACATTCCACCTCGGGCAGAAGAAGGACACAGATAGGAACATAAAATAGAGGTGACTCAGACGCTAGCAGGACTGAAAGAAATAGCGCACATGTTCAGTTCTCTGTCTTCGTGAAGCCAAATGAGAAGCAGCAGCCTGGTCGTGTCTCCTAGACTCCCATCCTGGAGGGCCAGGAATTAGCAGGAGGGCTAAGAATACAGAGAAGTGGACAGGAGGGTCAGACGTCAGAGTCAGTGCTGCACTGACCTGAAAACATCACAGTGGAGAGGGAAAGTCACGTTTTACCACGTGTGATCAGAGCTGCCTAATTTTCTTTGGGCTTGAGTGGATCTAGAGAGTCTTCTCAGGGGTGTTGAATACATACCCATCTTTTGCTCGCATCTCTAGGCTGCTTTATACTTTAAGCCTACTTTCTTTTTGTTGTAAGTCAGGACACTTTATTCCAACAGCTGTCCATTCTGCACATCTGTCATGTTGAGAGTAGGGCTAGGAACATCTCACTGCTGTGCTCCTGGTGGAATGGTGATTAAATCTCTAGGCACTTTGGCTTCAAAACTTCACTGAGGGTTTTCTGTGTGTGGGATCCTCTTGCGTGTTAGTAGTAAGTATGTCTTTATACAGAATTTCGTCATTTGTAAAGCATTTTATATACATAATTTACATTAAAAAAAATATTCCCATGTAGGAAATTGTCTGTCTTGTTTCATGCTTTCATGGTTGGGAACACTGAGTCATAATAAAAGGGAGAGCCAAGACTAGTAGAAGAAATTGGAGCCCTTTAGTTTTCAACCACTGTGCACAGCTCTTTCAGGGTGACTAATTGGATTTTTTTGTATTTTTGTGTAATGTGTCCCCATGTAGTGAAACTGATGGTTTTTGCAGTGATTGTTTTGAGAGGGTAAAAAAGTTGAACATGGATCAAGTAATGAATCTGGTGTCCCTTATTCTGTTGAACATCTGTCCTGAACTAAGGACGGTGGCCTCCATCATGAGATATCAGGATAAGGAGATGGGGAGGAGTTAGCTGAGCATCACATGTCTGCTGGTTCCTTTCATGGGAGTTGGTCACTTCCTGCTCTCTGGAAAGGCGAGAGAGAAGGTCCAAGGTATCGACGGGCTGGAATTGACCCTGGACCACATGTTCCCATCCAGCACCCTTTGCTTGAACCAAGGCTTACCTAATCCTACTCTCTCCTCTCACACACATGCACGCTGCAGTGTGTGTGGTCAGGCACCTGTCTCCAGGAAGGGCACTTAGCTATCCCGGGACTGCCCCTTGGGCTGTAATAAGGGGGCAGCCAGAGCTATATAGATACTCTGTAAAGTTTGCAGCAAGCGTGTGATGAATTGCTTCTGGATAAAAAGCCTTCAAAGCATAAATGAGAGCTACCGCCTGTCCCTCCACGCCTTCCAGCAGGCATCTATACTCTGTGTGCCAGCCCTTCTCCTCATCTGTCTCGTAAAGCTGCTGCTCTGGCCTTTCCCGCTCCTCTTATCTCCTCTTACCTCCGCTGCTAGAGACGTCCTAGCTGTCCAGTTCAGCTGTCCTAGCTCAGTGCCCCGCTTCCTGGACTGTGACTAGCATTTAACCCGGGTGATCGCTCCCTCCTGTGTGACACACCTTTCTCTGCCTGCGCTCCCTCGCCATACTCGTCCCTCCCCTGCCACTAGGCCTTCTTGTGGTCCAGACCTCAGGTCTGTTTCCTCTCTTGCTCACTGCCTAGATGATCTTTCTAACCCCAATAATTTGACTATGATGACTTATACCTCCAGTTTTGTTTTTTTTTTAGTGTGTGTGTGTGTGTGTGTGTGTGTGTGTGTGTGTATGTATCTATCTCTCTGTCTAGCTCCCTGCCTGTGCCAGCGCTTAGTTGCAGCACGCAGGACCTTTGATCTTTGTTGCAGCGCGCGGGATCTTCCATCTTTGTTGCCGCATGTGGGATCTTTAGTTGTGGCATTTGAACTCTTGGCTGTGGCTGGGGGATCTAGTTCCCTGACCTGGGATGGAACCTGGGCACCCTCCATGCAGAGTGTGGAGTTTTAGCCACTGGACCACCAGAGAGGTCCCATACCTCCAGTTTTGTATTGGACTCCGCTCTATGTCTCACTGAATACATCCCAAAGAGACTCATTGGTGGCTTTTCACCCCAGCCTGTGCCTTCCAGCACCTCTCTCCTCCTCAGTCAATGGCTTTTTCATTTTCCCAGTTGTTTTGGATAGAGATGTTCCTTCACCGTCAATTTTTTCTTCTTCTCTTCTTGTCTTCTTCTTCCCAGTATTCTGGGCTTCTCTCCCACGTTGCTCGTTGGTTCTGCACCATCTGCCCTAGAACTCCCAGACCTCCGTTTGCCCCTTTCTCCCTGCTGCCCTAGTGTCTTCTTCCTGCTGAGCTCCCGTGTGGTCTGTCCTGCTGCTCAATTCTGCTCTCACCCCATGTCATGGCTCTGTCTTTCTGTGATTGAGTCTTTCTCTGCTTGGCTGCAGAGACCATTCATTTACTCTTCAGAAAATCCAATGATTAGACGGGGAAGAGATGATTCAGGCAGGGACACTTATATTGTACTGCTTCCTGTTCTCAGGGAATGAAAAGTATTAACCATCCCACTCTCTCTGGTGTATTGTATAAACAGCATCCATGATATCATTGAGTTCCACAGTCTTTCCCACCGACTGTTACCACCAGCCATGCTCATGGGGCTTTCCTGGTGGCTCAGACAGTGAAGAATGTGCCTGCAGTGTGGGAGACCCAGTTTCAATCCCTGGGTTGGGAAGATCCCCTGGAGAAGGGAGTGGCTACCTACTCCGGTGTTCTTACCTGGGGAATTTCATGGACAGAGGAGCCTAGCAGGCTACAGTCCATGGGTTCCCATAGAGTCAGACACAGCTGAGCCACTTTCATTTTCATGCTCATGGATCTCAGGTTCAGGAATCCCCATAGCTGTCACCAGCCACAGGGGAGAAACTGACCCATGGAGTGGTCTGCATCACAGCGGATCTGTCAGTTTATTTCTAGAGTTGTTTTTATTGAAGTATAGTTGAAGTACAGTATGATGTTCGTTTCAGCTGTACAGCATAGTGATTCAGTATTTTTGTGGATGCTACTCCGTTACAGGTTCTGGGATAATGGCCAGAATTCCCTGTGCTATACAGTACATCTTTCTTGCTTATCTATTTTATACATAGTAGTTTGTTTTTGTTAGTCTCACACCCTTAATTTGTCCCTCTCCTTTTCTTTTCCCCTTTGGTAATCACATGTTTTCTTTATCCATGAGTCTGATTCTGTTTTGCATATACATTCATTTGTATTCTTTTTTAAATTCCATGTATAAATGATATCATACATTTTGATTTCCTCAAATTGGAGAGTTTCATATTCATTAAATATGCCTATAAAAAGAGTTGAGTCGAACTTTACAGGCATACTGCATTTCATAGCACCTTGTTTTACTGTGCTTTACAGATACCACGTTTTTCTTTTTTTTTATAAATCAAAAGTTTGTGGCAACACTGAGTCAAACAAGTCTATCTCTGTCACTGTTTTTCCAACAGTGTTTGCTCGCTTCATATCTCTGTTTTCCACGTTGGTAATCCTAACAGTATTTCAGGCTTTGTCATTATTATATTTGTGATGTGACTATTATAATTGTTTGGGGGAACTTTGAACTGCACCCATACAGGAGACAGGGAACTTAATTGATATGTGTGTTCTGACTACTCTACTGACCAGCCATCTCTCTCCCTCTCCTCTGACCTCTTCTATTCCCCGAAACACAGCAGTATTGAAATTAGGCCAGTAAATAACCCTACAGTGGCCTCCAAGTGGTCAGATAAATGGAAGAGTCTCACGACTCTCACTTTAAGTCCAAAGCTAGGAATGATTTATTTCGTTAGTGATAAAGGCCAAAACAGACCAAAAGCTAGGCCTTTTGTGCCAAACAGTCAAGTTGTAAATGCAGAGGAAAAGTTCTCGAAGGAAATTAGAAGTACTGTAGAGAAATCCTTTGTGAAAGGAAAGGTCAGTCAATACAGCAAAATTCACTGTCGTTTTAAGCAGTGGCCACAGCCAAACTAATCTTCAACTCTACTACCCTCATCAGTCAGCATTCATCAACAAAATGACCTTCCACCAGCAAAACAATCACAACTTGCTAACAGCTCAGAGAATGGTTAGCATTTTTTAGCAATAAAATATTTTCTGATAGAGTATATGTATTTTCTTTCCAGACATAATGGTATTGTACACTTAATAGACCACATTATTGTGTAAACATGACTTTTATATGCACGAGGAAACCAGAAAAATCCATGTCATTCACTCCATTTCAGTATCTCACTTTACTGTGGTGGTCTGAAACCATATCTGCAACATCTCCAAAGGATGCCTGCATATATGGCTTTGTAAGACCGCAGTATTGTAGATGGAAAGCCATCAGATATTCTGAATAAGTCAGTCTAGCCAGTGACCAGACTAGAGTCAATTAATTTCGTTTAGAGCAGATTGTCAGTGAATACTGTTGAGTTAAGAAGTATATCTTGATATTTCTCAAGTAAGAAATATTTTCATGTTTTCATGGACAGAATTCATGCAGAAGGTAAGCAGAGGTCAGAATGACTGTACAGTTGGAACAGACCAAATGGCTGCTGCATGAGAGTGTGTGTACACCCTGCCCCTGGATACCAGAGCTTCTGTTTAAAAGTGTTCTCCATAGCCAAGTGACCAGAGTTGCTTGATATTAGGAAGCTAGTGGTCACTGAGGCTTGCTGAGAAGCAGATCGAGGCTCCCACCCCAGGCCTGGGCCTGGTCAACCTGTTGTCCTGTGGCCACCTTGTTGCATCTTCAGTTCAGTTCAGGGCTTCCATTCTCAGAGGGAGCTGTGGTGCTTACTTCCTGTAGATCTTATCTAATGAAAGATAAGAAAGGAGTGTGAGCTTGCCACTCCTGAAGGTTTGTTATCCATGCCTTTCTAGGATTCTAATGGCTACTCGCTGTGAAGTGCCTTATTGTGAGTGCCAAAATGACAGTGAGCTGGGTAAGTCTGTGTTGGCTCCTCAGGTGCAGAGAAGTGCCTCCCTTTTGCACCCAAGGCCTGCATTGATAGAGACTGGACTGGGCTGGGTGTCAGGGGTAAGTTTGGCCAAGGAATAGAATAGGTAATTGAAATAACCTAGAAGCCATCAACTTGGAAAGTGCATTTAGTGGTTGGATTTAAAATGGCAAAAGAAGGCTTTTGTGAAATAATTCAAACCTAGCCTAAGCACCTATCTATTTTTAAAGCCATTGAACTGGGTAAGAAGTAAAATATCCCAGGCTTTTGTCTGAATGAAAGAACAACTAAATCATCTTTTTCTCTACATTGAGACCCCTGAAGAGTGTGAAGCTGCCTGGCAGACTGAGTGTTTAAAATATCTCACTCTGGCCTCATTAGTGATGGCTGTGCATTGGCCTGGCATTGATGTCCACTCAGGATTATAGTTCTTCTATGAATTATGCAGGACAGGCAGCATAGCTCTCTTGTTGTGGGGAAATGGAAGCAGAGTGGCCAGTTGCTGTCTCCTGGGGATGGGTCTGGGTCTACAAGCCAAGTCTTCTGGTACAGACCTGGTGCAGTTTGGCTGTGAGAAGCACCCCCAGAGGGCAGAGGTGCTCCTTCTCTGTGCCCAGGAGCTGCTGGGGAGGGAGCCCTGTGGTTGAGGGTACTGACAGGTGTCTACAGGAGACAGCAGTGGGTGGTCTGCCTCTCAGCTGAAGGACATTCACCTGGGAAACTCCTCTCTCCCTTGGGAAAACCCAATGGCTTCCCCAGTCCCTCAGACGGTAGAGAATCTGCCTGTAATACAGGAGACGCAGGTTCGATCCCTGGGTCGGGAAGATCCTCTGGAGGAGAACATGGCTACGCACTCCAGTTTTCTTGCCTGGAGAATCCCATGAACAGAGGAGCCTAGTGGTCTATATACTCCATGGGGTTGCAAAGAGCTGGACATGACTGACTAAAACTTGGATAAACCCCAAGTAGGGAGCAGCCTGAGGAAGGAGCCTTGGTGAACGCCTGTAGTTTCCTCCTTCTGGGAGGCTCTCCTTGCCACACTGTGGTAACTCCAAGACTGTGTGCTGCTGTCTTATTCTAATTTTTTTAAATTCGTAGTTCTGTCCAAAGCCTTCTCTTTAATTGCCATTTTATTCTTTTTAGATTTTTAAAGCTGAAGCTGATTCAGGGTCTAACTTTTTTTTGGCCAGTTGTCATGAATGTCACAGTTTGTCCCTTTGTGTTTTCCAGACACTCTAAGTGAGAGTCCTCAAATCTCCTGGGAAAATGGTGGCTCTGTCCTTAAAGATTTGTGTCCGCCACTGCAATGTGGTGAAGACCATGCAGTTTGAGCCATCCACGGCTGTGTACGATGCATGTCGAGTCATTCGAGAAAGGGTGCCCGAGGCGCAAACTGGCCAAGGTAGGTCACTGGTTATTTGCTGGCTGCTTGAAGTGTGTTTGTATGTTTTGCCCTTGGTAGCTAAGGAAACAGAGGCTCTGCATATGTGCACAGGTCAGCTAGCGTATACGTTTCAAATGTAATTCTTATCCTGGACCTTACTCGCCTCGTATGTAAAACTTGTAATGACATGACATCATTGTGGTTCTGCCAGTGAACCAGCATCATCATGATGTCCCTTTCATACTTCAGCAACGTGTTCCGCAGTTTACAAATCACTTTTTGGTATAAAGGCCTGTAGAGTACAGATGAAGTTGCTCTAACAGTTATTGCTTTTGTGTATCCTGAGCCCTGTTTCACTGTTTCTACTGCCAGCAGCCTGAAGAAGACTGGAACTCCCATCAGGACCCAGGGCAAGCATCATATTTCAAGTACTTTGCAGGGGCTTCTAATCTTTATCTCAAACCTTAAAAAAAAAAATCGTGATACATGTTTTGTTTAATGTTTGGTTAAACCACTGACCACAGTTAATCTGAGTTTAAACAAGTCAGTCATACAAGTTTATTTTCCATTTCCCTTTGTCTTCTGTCTACGTTTCCTTCCTTTATTTAGCGTTTGACTGATGCATAAGAAATTGAGGTTACTCCCGAATTCATAAGCCTTTAGTGTGAAAATGGAGTAAAACTTTCCTTAAAAATTGGAATCATAAAAATCAAACAAAGACAGTTATTGTTAGGCATGGGTCTTCTTGAAAAGTTCTGTTACTCACAAAACCACAAATCTTTTGGTCCAAAAGCAATGTCTATATTATTCAAAACACTGTTATTTCTAGATTAATCCACCTACCCCCCCCCCAAAAAAAAAAAAGAAAGTTTGCCCAGGTTCCCAAGTTCTGGTTATCCAATCATATCTGATGTTTTTACTTTTCTGTTACTGTTTATTCTCAGACTTTTTTAAACTTTGTTTGAGTTGGATTGCTATAAAGCTCTGGTGAAGATACAAACCTTTATAGATCTTGAAGTTGTTTTTCTAAGAAACAACAGGAGCTCTGGCCCTCATCTGGGTCTCTGAGGTTTCCTTGAATCACATTTAGGAAGAGACAAATCTTGAGACAAGAAATGATACTGCTTTCCTCCTGCCTCCACCATCTTGTACTTCCTGGGTTCGGTTCAGTTCAGTTCAGTTCAGTCGCTCAGTCGTGTCCGACTCTTTGCAACCCCATGAATCGCAGCACGCCAGGCCTCCCTGTCCATC
Organism: Capra hircus; assembly: GCF_001704415.2. Taxonomy (NCBI): domain Eukaryota; kingdom Metazoa; phylum Chordata; class Mammalia; order Artiodactyla; family Bovidae; genus Capra; species Capra hircus. Next base: position 55,667,168 of record NC_030817.1, read on the forward strand.
ACCAACTCCCAGAGTTCACTCAGACGCACATCCGTCGAGTCAGTGTTGCCGTCCAGCCATCTCATCCTCTGTCGTCCCCTTCTCCTCCTGCCCTCAATCCCTCCCAGCATCACAGTCTTTTCCAATGAATCAACTCTTTGCATGAGGTGGCCAAAGTACTGGAGCTTCAGCTTTAGCATCATTCCTTCCAAAGAAATCCCAGGGCTGATCTCCTTCAGAATGGACTGGTTGGATCTCCTTGCAGTCCAAGGGTCTCTCAAGAGTCTTCTCCAACACCACAGTTCAAAAGCATCAATTCTTTGGCGCTCAGCCTTCTTCACAGTCCAACTCTCACATCCATACATGACCGCAGGAAAAATCATAGCCTTGACTAGACGGACCTTAGTCGGCAAAGTAATGTCTCTACTTTTGAGACAGGAAATGATACCGCTTTCCTCCTGCCTCCACCATCTTGTACTTCCTGGGTTAAATTAAGGGATTTCTGTGAAAACACAGAAGGTTTAACTCTCCAACTTTACTCATAATTTGATGGTATGGGGAGCAGAGACTTCACCTCATGGGAACTCTATCTTTTATTTTGTAATGCCATGTGGGGGTGATGGAAGAATTATGCCAAGTATAAAGTCTCCATCAGCCCCTCTTTACCTGAGTGGCCTTGGACTTGAGTGATTATTTCCATAGTCTCTCGTAAGTTCTTGGCCTGACTTTTAAAGCACATGGTAGGAAACAAAAGACCAGTTCAGTAACAAGAAATTTAGACTGCTTTTTTTCTGGCATTTCCCTAAATTTTAGACATACCTACTACCAACTGGTTTTAGAAATCTGAACCTCATATGTGGGTGCTGGTTTTGCAGCTCAGCTCTTATTCTTCTCAATCTGTTTTAGTCCAGTGGCTGCTCATGTTTGGAGAATGAAGTATTTCTCTGATGAAGGAGACCACCTCCCCCAGCCCCACCTCCCATCCTGCCAAGTCAGCAGATTTAAGGGCCTGGAAGTCAGTGATGGGTTCATCATCACTTTCCCTTTTATTTTTCCTTCTGTTTTTCCTCCAGCTTCTGACTATGGGCTATTTCTCTCGGATGAAGACCCCAGGAAAGGAATTTGGCTGGAAGCAGGCAGAACACTGGATTACTACATGTTGAGAAATGGGGTATGCTGTTGATCTTTCTTTGATTTTTCATCACTTTCTTCCTAGGCCTTCCATAGAAGGCAACATGATTATGCTTCAAAGAAAAGGAGAGATTGGAAAATCTATTTTGATTTCAGAGCATTGTTTAATAGTTTTGATGTAATGTATTTTGTAAAGTCTGTCCAGGTTAGTGATAGGAAATATCAACAGTCCAAATTCTTGAAACTTCACAGAGTAATTAAAACAGCATGAGGCTATGATTTTAAGCTATTTCGACATGCTGTTGTTGGACTTTGGTAATTATGAATTAGAGCATTTTCCTCTAAGTATGTAGGAAGTTCCCTGGTGACTGGTGATAGAAAGTAAGGATCCAGAGGGAACAAAAAAGTTGTTCGTTCTGTCTATCAAGCTATCAAGCTATCTATCAATCCTAAAGATTGTCAGAGGTTAAATCATAACCAGTGTTTTTGCTTTTATAAAAAGTTCATATTAGCTGTGTTTAATCACTATCAGTAATATTAACAACAAAAATGGTTGTGTTGTGGAAGTAGGAAGAAATAATGAGTAAAAAGTAATGAGTAACAGGAAACCATATTCATTATCATATAATAACATATAATGGAAGATGCCCTGAAAAAATGTACGTTTGTAACTGAATCACTTTGCTGTATACCCGAAACAAATACAAAGTGTAAATCAACTATACTTCAGTTTATTTTAACGTGTTATATTCTGTTCAACTTAACTTCTGAGATATGCTGGGTTTTGATGTACAGAATAGACATATCAGATTAGTCAAACTTCTGAGATATACTGGATTTTGATGGACAGAATAGAAGTATCAGATTAGTCAATATTCCATAAATGAGAGTGAAGTATGAGGTGCCAGTTAATTTTCCTTCCCTAGTTCTATTTTTAAGAAGTGTAGTAAAGAGAAATCTCTTATTTAGATATAACTCTCAAACTTATTACCTTTTTGGTTTTGTCATTATAGTGAAAACCACTTTTACAGTGATATACCATTACATGAAGAATTATGGGGGCGTTATTTATGTCTTTTATGACATATGTATACAAATCGCTTATTACTGTGTAAGAGACCATTGGAGAAGCACAATCTTTTCAAAAAACAAGTAGGCATTTTCCTTTGCTAATTCTCATTACAGCAGATCATTCTCAGCCTTTCAGAAGGACATAGGCTACTTTGACTTTATAGAGGTTAGTTTTCAGTAACTGTGAGCTATAAGTAGTACTTCTGGGGTGCAATTTGACTATCAGATTTTAAAGAAATCTTTATGTAAGCAGTTTAGCACTGGAGATTCTGTATTAGTGGCAAAAATCTTGTGAAAAATTAGAAGGAGGGAATCAGAGGGAGCTAGGGAAAATTCTTTTATTAAAGAGAAGTGCCCAAGTTTATTAACTAATTTCCCAGGCAACATGAAATATTTGCATGATTTTGCTCTAGGATATTTTGGAATATAAAAAGAAACAGAGACCTCAGAAAATTCGAATGCTCGATGGATCCGTGAAAACGGTGATGGTGGACGACTCCAAGACGGTTGGGGAACTCCTGGTTACTATCTGCAGCAGGATAGGTGAGCGTTCACATGCCAAGCTTCTGGATTTTGCTTTGTTTTTAATAACATGCCTCTCCTTTTTTCACCCACTTCGGGTGTCTAGGCAATTTTAAACATAACACATTGACTTTGGTGCAATCCCAAGAGAGTGTGTTCATTTTCCTGATTTGCAAACCGGCTAACTGATATCGTAAACACTTAAGCGTCTCTCTGAGTCACAAGTGAGAGCTTTTATTTCCCTTTCAAAATAAAATGAATTCTCCAGTTGAAAATAATGTTTCTGAAATCATATGGTTCAGGCTCCCACCCATGACTGGGAGATTCTGTCTAAGCATCACTGACTCCCATTACCTCCTAAAGACTCATGGGGACAGCCTATACAATCATATTAGACATTGCTTCTATTCATCTCCTCAAAGAACAAGTCTGTCTCCTTTCTACTGGGTTGGCCAAAATGTTCGTTTGGCTTTTGGTAACGTCTTACAGATGTTGCACTGTATGAACCGGCTTGAATATTTGAAGAAAGTGGCCTTTCCTGTCTTATTTTTCTCATCATGAAAATGAAGCCCAGGTCCTTCAGACACTGCTTGTTTGACATTGTCTTACCTTCCTCTGTTCTATTTCTACTTTGTTCTTATTACTCGAAAATTACTCAGGAGACTTTAGCATGACATTGGAATGTGACTTAACTAGTGGAGGACCCTCCTTTGTGGCCAGGTACTTGATGCATGTTCCCTGGAGTGACCCTGACCTTCCACCTCGGCAAGGCTTCTTTCTGTCCTTCATTCCCAGGGACTCCTTGGAGTATTACAGGCCCCAGGACGAAAGGGACTGATGGCGAGGTAGTCACTAATCTAACTGATAAACTCTTTGATAATTTTAGGAATTACAAACTATGAAGAATACTCTTTAATCCAAGAAACAATTGAAGAAAAGAAAGAAGAAGGGACGGGTACGCTAAAAAAAGACAGGACACTGTTAAGAGATGAGAGGAAGATGGAGAAGCTGAAGGCCAAGCTTCACACGGATGACGACTGTGAGTGTCCAGGGAGGAAGTGTGATGTGGGCACATGGGCTGCCCGGCCTCTCTCCTCTCCCATAATTTGTATGGTCCAGAACAGGGGTCTTTATTCCTTTGTTTTATTTCATCTATGAATATTTGGGTCTATGTCACTAAAAGAAAAAGACCCTTAAGGGGGAAAAAAGTGATAATAGCATTTCACACCTAAAAGGTAATCTTTTAATGTCAAATATATTCATGTTTACAGTTTCTCTATTGCCTTCTGAAAAAAGCTTTTTTGTTAGCAGTTTGAACTAGGGTCCAAATAAGCTTGGATGAAAGGCTGCTTAACTCTTTTAGTCCCAAGGCTTTCTTTCCATCCCTCTCTCTCTCTCTCTTTTTTTTTGCCTTGTAATTATTGAGGGGAAAAACCTGGATTGTTACTTGTATAAAATTTTCTACATTCTGCATATTGTTAGATGCCTGCAGTGTCATCTAACATGTTCATAGGTCCCTTTTAATTCCTGAGTTCTGGAGGCTTGATCAGATATGTGTATCCATGTTTAAGAATAGCGACTCCTATGTGGTACGTCCATTGGGAAGCTGAATTTGATTGTTTCCTTTTTGTGACGTTAACAGCCTTGGATGACTATTGCCTCGATCCATTATTTCCTTAGGGGTTACAAAATAGTAATATAATTCCACCACAGGAAAATCCTTTTCTATGGCTACAGAGTTAATATACAGAAAAACAAGTATGTGTATACCATGTGTCCCCAGAGCCTGTATTTTGTGCACTGGCTGACATCTCCCCAACATACCTTCCCAGAAGGATCATACTTTATGCACTTTTCACTCAGACCTTCCCAACTTCTTACTTTCTTTCATTGTTCTTTCTCTTGCTGTTGCATTGGGAAGATGTCATCCTTGTCCTTATGTTCGTTGGACTTCAGTGGGGCTTTCATTTCCTCTGACCCTTTCTCCAGTCTCTCTCTCTCTCTTTTTTTTTTTTTCTTTTGCCTCATTCAATTTCCAGTTGCATGCTTCTTTCCAGGTGAGACCTTGGTAGACAAATCCTGAGGATTATACTGTGCATGTTGCTCTCTGGGCTAGTGTGGGAGAGGAGGTCCATTCGATACATTCCAGGTGCTAAAGTCAAAGTTTGTTAATAAACACTTGCTCTCAGTATGTGTGTGTGTGTTAAGCCTGGGGAGGAGTGTAGGAATGAGAGCTGTGGGAAGCGTAGAGGAACGATCCATCCCCATGCATCTAGGTATCAGGCCAGTATTTTCTAAATGGGTGAGGTTACTGGTGGGCCATGTGCAGGGTTCTGCCCTCCCCTACCCCTCAGTGTCCTGTCCTCTCCTGGTCCCATTACTTCCAGTTACCTCCTCTTTTCTGCCTAAGGTCAAGGATAGTAACTCACTATGCTCAGAGTTTATAAATTATTTCACCTGATCAGAGTAAAGACCAGTCTTGACTTAAAAGAAAATGCAGACTTGATTGTCTTGGCTTAAAGCACTGTTTTCCTTGTTTCGTCCTCCACTCAAGGAATCGGCATATTATAAATTCATTGTAGGGTTTTACTAACTTAGGAATAGCCATGAACTTCTCTGTCATTTGCTTTTTCATATGTCATGTAGTATGCATCCAATTACTTTGCCAAGTTAAAGAGCTCAGATTTAATCTAAGAAGCAACTGTAACTGGATATGAGCATATTAAAAATCCACATCTGCATCATGCTGCTGTTTTGGTTAATCCCCTTGAACTAAGAGGAAAAGTAGACACAGTTCTTTCATATGTCATCTTGCGTTGCAGTAAATTGGCTGGATCACAGCCGAACATTCAGAGAACAAGGAGTAGATGAAAACGAAACACTGCTGCTTAGACGGAAGTTCTTTTACTCTGATCAGAATGTGGACTCAAGAGACCCCGTGCAGCTGAACCTGCTCTATGTTCAGGTACAGTATCGAATGCTCAGACCCTGAGGTTGGTGAGCTTTCCAGAACTCCGGCTGTGGCTGGTGGAGGGCAGCAACTGGGCTCTGGTTCTTGCCCTGTCTGTGACGTTCTCTTTTCAATCATGTTGAGTTATGGTGCAGGTTGATGTCCACTGTGAGCTGCCAGCCACCCTGAGAGGGACTTTGGTTGGCTTCCCAGCGGGGGTCCTGGTAGCCACTGCCGTCTCTCTCTGTCTTTTGGCTTTGCAGGAAATTGCTGGCTCACCATTCACATGTACTACTGCTTTCTTACCTCACATCTAGAAAACAAGGGTGGATATTGGTCAGAAAATCAGTATTTCTCATTAACTGAAAGATATTCTCTCAATAACATTTTAAATTTTTACCACTAACCAACTGTTTAAACTCAGATGAATCATTTGATTCATCTGAGTTGCAGTTACCCAGTACGTAAGATGTGGGCTTTGAGTAGACAGTCCTGAAGACTTCTGTTGGCTCAAGGAAAAATCTTCCTTCCTCTCTTACTTCTTCTTCTTCCCTGTGTTCCTTCCCTTTCCTCTCCTTTTGCTTATCAACCTGTTGGCTCATAGAAATAACGTGGGAGGGGGAGGGTCAGCAAAATGCAGCCATGGTGTCGCCTGTATTTATAAATGTTAAAGTTTCATTGGAACCACATCTCATATTGCACATTGGTAAATACTCTTCTTTATCACATAACTGTCTACGTATTGTCAGTGGCAGCACTCTTATTCTGACAGCAGAGTTCAGTAGAGACAGAGACCCATGGCCCAGAAGATGTAATTTGTTGACTCTCCGGCATTTTACTGGAAAACTTTGCTGGCCCCCAAGTTAGTGGATGGAGGAAGGGCTTGGAGAAATGAGGCTGGTAGGCCAGAAGGGAGAGAGAGAGATCCAGACAATAAGAAAATGCTTGTTGGTTTAAGGCTCAGGGCCATAGGTCAGAGTGTACATCTGAAAGTGTTCTGGGGGTCATTTAACTAGAGAAAGGAAAGACAATAAATAGCAACACAAGTGAGGGGTCAGGAAACAGGAGAAAGATTTCAAGTGCAGTGCCTCCCTGATTCCTGGGCTGTGTATTTGTTTATCATTTCACCCAGATGTCTGCAGTACTGAGTGCTTGTCTGTTCTGTTTATCTTGGGGTGAGGGTTGGGTTGATTTTACTTCTAGGTAATTCTTCTATTAACTTTATCACTTAGGGTCATAAAAATCTATTGCATTTCTGTCCCCTATGAATCTGGTCATTATACAAGGATTTCCCCTTTATTTTTCGCAATCACGTCTACCTCCCTAGATTGCACTCAAGCTTTAGTTTTAATATACTGGGCATTGCTGATTCCCTCCATCCATAGGCAATTTGAGCATGGACTCGTTTTCCCTTTTCATTAATTCTGCGGCGCTGCAGTCGCTCACAGCGTCCTGAATGAATGCCTCACTCTGGGTTGGCTGGCACACTTCCCCTCATTTCCCCAGAGAGGGTAGGCTTGGGAGCCAGGAACATGGCACTGGAGAAATTGTGTTGGTCCCCCCAAGCTCCTGATGCTTTTTGCTTCCTCTTGTGTTGCAGGCTCGGGATGATATCCTGAATGGCTCCCACCCTGTCTCCTTCGAGAAAGCATGTGAGTTTGGTGGATTTCAAGCCCAGATTCAATTCGGACCTCATGTGGAGCATAAACACAAGCCTGGATTCTTAGAGTAAATGACCGTTTGGTTTTCTTTTTTCTCTTGTTTTCACTATTTATCTTTGAGCTTGTTATGCAACATACACACTGTAGTTTTGGTCAATTGTGAGACTGTTAGCTTTTACTTGATTCAATATATGATGACATTTGTGGGCCTTGGAGAAAGCAAGGGGCCTAGAAATTCAGTGTTGGGATGACTATGAAGATGGCTTGTTCCACTTTTGGGCAGGGTGTGTTTTCCTCTGGACCGCAGGGTCTGCAGTATCCCTCCAAGCTGTTGTCTAAGGCAGTGGTCCCCAACCTTTTGGCACCTGGGGCCAATTTCATGGAAGATAATTTTCCCAGGAACAGAGTAGTGGGGGATGTCTTCAGGATGATTCAAACACTTTACATTTATTGTGTACTTTATATCTATTATATTACATTGTGATGTATGAGAATCAGCCACTGCTGATCTGACAGGAGACGGAGCTCAGACGGTAATGGCAGCCATAGGGAGCAGCTATCAGTGCTCACTTCTTGCTATGTAGCCCAGTTCCTAACAGGCCATGGACCCAGTACCAGAGGTTGGGGACCCCTGATCCAGGTTATCTCTAGAATTGAGATACTCACTTTTCCCATCTTCTGAAATCTCTGCTCTTTACAATATTACTTCTTCATATGGGGCAGCATTTTGTCATGTTGCATTTCTTTTAAAGACTCCAGTATTAGAACAACAGAGTATAAAAGAGAGAGTTTCACATCATTTAGTATAATTTAGTGAAATTGTCACTGCTCTGAAAAGGTGTGATGTATATATTTTTAAATACTGGCTCTACACTTCCCACACATCTGGTCTTTGGTTTGCTTTTATGAAATGATGAGGGTGATTTTTCTGGCCCAACACTTATGGGTTCAAGAGAAAGCTAACCCTCCAGATTCATCACGGCCCCACTGAACATGGGCCTTAGGACTGGGTTTCCTAGAGATGTCTAGCAGACAAGCCTCACCATGTGTAGGCAGCTGTTTGTCAGAGCTCATCTTCCCCTCTGGTTTGGCCTGGGCTTCTCCAAGGATTTTGTCTCTTTCTTTCTCTGATAATATTTCTTTCCTTTATCTGGTTTCCCCCACTTTTTCTTTCTCTCTTCCACTTCCTCTTAGATCTGATGAAATGTTTGGCTGAGCCAAAAATATCACAACAGGACGTCTTAACCTGGTCAAAATCATGCTCTCACCTAGAGTGAGCTTTTGTAGAGGCTTTGCAAGTGGGGACCTGACAGGAATGCCGACTGGGGTGGGTAGGCATCATCTTTTCTACAGGATACATGAATGTGAGGTGCATTAAGTAGGTCATTCATCATATTGTATCTGAGTGTATTGAAAGGAGACAATAACACTGCTTATTTGGCCCCTAACCTCACTTTTGCTTTGGTGGAAAGTAACTGGGACCAGCACATGCCCTTCTCTCCGGGTGGCAGAGAATGCCTCGGCCATGTGCTGTTGGGTCTAAACTGAGTTGTTATTAAAAAAAGAAAAACTCTCCTCTTGGGTTGATGAATCCCAGGGAGCCCTTCCAAAGTGATGCTTTGTCCTACAGTATTCCGCATAGCGACCTTGAGTCTGAGACGCTCTAAGCAGGTCCTGTCATTGACTTTGTTCCGCATCCTCCAAATGAGTCATTTGGCCAAGGTCCTCAGGGCCACTTGTATCCAGTTGGTCTGACTTCCTTCCTGCAGGAGCCTTGGAAATTTGCCTTTCCCTGTGCTTATAGCTCAGATGCCTTCCAGAAAACCACATGCACATGAGCTTTTAGTTACTCTCGCCCTCCCATATTCTGCCCTCACAGTTGGTCCCTCAGATACATTTGGTATCATAAACCTATGGATTATGGCCACGGAAACTGACTACACAAAGAATTAAGCCCCGGAGGGAGGAAATGTGTTTTGTTTCTTTGAGTGACTGATGAAGCATGGGAGAAAGTGAAGAGATTTATGAACCAAAAAGTTTTACATGTTTAGTTTTTAAGCTTTCATACCTGTGAGCCTGTGTGGCCCTGATCAGAAGGTGATCCCAATTCAGCCTTTTATTGGGTACCTCAAATGATGCTACCCTGGTCATTTTATTTATGCCTTTTCTCTGGAGCTTTTGGACAGATTATCCTCAGGGCCTACTTGTGAATTGAACAAGCAGTATATTTTATGCTATGGATGCAGAAGCAGCAGCAGAGAGGGGAAGTGGCTTGTCCATGGTTACATAGACTTTTTCTGCAGGTAGCTTCTGACTCCTCACATTGGGATTTACATTTTTTACAAACAGATGTCTACTTGGAGGGCAAAGTTGCCCCCTTCACTGGTCTCCCAGTGTGCAGCAAGGTTAGGAAAGTACTTTAAAATGTGATCACAGGATTCTTTGGTCTCTTTGCTGTTACAAGTTGTGCCTATTACATCCCAGTGAGTGTCATCACACCACCAACTGCTTGTGTGTGGATTGCAGGCAGTATCAGAGCACTGGTATTGCTCATACACTGTCTCCTGGGACTTATGGGCCATCGAATGTGGCACACCTACACTCTATTAAAGATGTACCTTCTCTTAGTAATGTGAGGTCACCAAGGTTAAGCAACTGTGTTCAGCTTTCCTGTTTCTGAGATTATGGTATAAAGCTCAGGACTCTAGTGGTATATGTATCCTGACTCAGGTTCCAGATTAAAACAAGCTTATTGTGCCTCATAGAAATTATTTTTCTCATGAATTTGATTTACTCTTTAATTAGGCCAAGTTTAGTCTAGGTAATGAGGCATTTTTATTTAATGTAGATGTTTAATTGTGTATATTATTGCACACACATTACAGGTAAAAACTTGCCTGAGAATATTCATCTCCTTTTAAACAAAACAGCGAGGTCACAGTTCCCTGACTGCATGTTGGATAGTCTGAGACCTTTCAGGGTTAGGGTCCCTGTGCTGTCCCTGATGACAAACCATGTCTACTAGTCTTTGTTTTTCACCATCTTGCTGTCATATATACTGTTTGCTTTGAACAATTCACAGTTGAAAAAAAAAAAAGAAGAAGATTGGCCTTGTCACACAGCCTGGTTGAAGCTAAAGCCAGGCAGAGGTTTTAGTCACACAGCTTTTGGGTAAGGTACATGGAGGTATGTTTAATGACTTTAATTCCTTTTTTTTTTTTTTTACTTTTAATTATAAAATTAATTTTCTTTTAATTTTTTGAAAATTTGTGTAGCGCTTGTGCTCAATGTCAGCATACTATGGACCTTTTTTTTAAAAAACAAAAAGCTTTATTGAGGAATAATTGGGAATAATTGACAACTATGTATATTTTAAAGTATGCGACTTGATGATATGATGTCCATATACATATGGAATGATTACCAAGATCAAAATAACCAACGTATCCATTACCTCACATTGTGTGTGTGTCTCTATGTGTGTGTGTGTTGAGAATGCTTATTGACTCAGCAGCTTTCAAGTGCACTGTACCATGTTATTAACTATAGTTGTAATGCTGTGTGCTAGATTCTTACTGTAAACTTCATACACTTTGGCCTGTGTTACCCCGTTTATCCCTCTCCCCCAACCTTTGTGTCCACCATTTCTGTTCTCTGTTTCTGTGAGAACGGCTTAAGAAAGAGCTCTGTGTAAGCGACACCGTACCGTTTTGGCCACTCTCTGTCTGGCTTGTGTCACTCAGCATGTTGCCCTCTGAGTTCACCTGTGTTGCCACAAGTGGCAGGGTTTCCTTTTCTCTTACGGTGGAAAATATTTCAGTGTATATATCTACCACACATGTTCTTTACCCATTCATCAATCAGGGGACATTAAGTTATCTCCCTATCTTGGCTATTCCAAATAATACTGCAATGAACATGGGTTGCAGACCCTGATTTCAATTTATTTGGATATACACCAATGAGTGAGATTGCTGGATCATACGGTAGTTACTATGGACCTTTTTATGAGTATTGGGTGTGTTTTTTTTCTACCTTTCTTAAGACCCCTTGATGATTTCTGTACTCAGTAGCACCTTACTAAAGGTGCTTATTGAGAAAAATGAAAATCAGAGACTAAACGATTCTCAGAGTTTTCAGGGATTTAAAAATTATTTAGTGTCCCCCCCAGCTGCTTTATTGTTGGGAAAATGGGTGCAAGAGAAACAGGTAATTTCAGAGACACAAATTTAGTGGAATAATTTAACGTACCTTCCTCAGGAAGTGATAAGTAGAACAAGATCAAAATAATATAAAGAAAATGTTTTAGTCAAGAGAATGAAATAGAAATTTCAGAGAGAATCAACAGAACCTGAAGCTGCCTTTCTGAAAAAATTAATAAAATGTATAAATCTCTGGTAGATTTGGTCAAGTGAAACAAAAGAAGAAAGAGGAAAAAATAATCAATAATGAATTATAGGGGCAGAACTTCAGATAAGGATTTTAAAAATCATAAGAAAATAAAATGGAAATTTGAAGCCAAAAATTGAAGATATAGACAAAAATGGACAATAAGAAAATCTGGATGGATCTATGATCTTGAAAGAAATAGTCTTCATAATATGAAATAAATGAATCAAAAAGAAAGTAGGCTCAGTTTGTTTCAGAGAACAGAAAGGAAAAAAAAAAAATTCCTCACCTTACCTTGAAGCTAGCAGATCAAGATAGCAAAACTGAATTGAATATAGACCAATAAAATTTTAAACTCAATATGGGTCCTACCTAGAATTCATAAAAAAATCAGTAAAGTCCAGCATTACTTCTGTTTATCTGTAACTGCAAGTTAGAACTGGTTTCTCTAGGAACGCAAAATTCATTGTTGAGTAAATAATTTTTTCATGTCTTCTACCTGGTAAGCTCTAGACATTGAGGACAGCAGTGTAAAACAGTCAAACATTCCTTCCCTGATGGAACTTTTGTTCTAGTGTAGAGGGAGATAATAAGTAACAAAGAAGTTATGAAATAAGGAAGGAAAAAGAAACAACTTCAGGATTAGAAAAATGAAACTGTCAGTTGCGAGTGATGGGCTTATCTACAGAGATAATTCACTCAATCTATGAAGAAATTTATCAGAACTGTTAAGAGAAAGCAGTCTCTGGAAGAAAGATCAGTATATTAAAGCAGCTTATCATCACCTAGATCCAGACAACCATGGTATTCATCTGCAGGGCTGAAAAGTAAATATATAGATATGTTTGTATGTGTGAAAATATATGGAAGACTCACAACTAATCCCAATTTCTTAGAAAGCTATAATAATTTAAACACTCTATTATTAACATAGGGTGATATAACAGTTCTGAAGGTTAACGAACTTGCCTTAATGAAAGTTAAAATAGGCAAAAGACGTTTTCCAAATGGGGCTTTCCAGATGATTCAGTGGTGAAGAATCCTGCCAGGGCTGGAGACGTGCGTTCAATCTCCGGGTCAGGAAAATCCCTTAGAGAAGGAAATGGCACACTCTGGCCCGGGAAACCCTATGGACGGAGGAACCTGATTGGCTACAGTCCAGGGAGTCAGAGGAGTCAAATATGACGGTGACTGAGCACGCTCACTAGGGAAAAAGATCAAGATAGTGCCCAGGCACTTGAGAGGAGAGGAAATTCAACTTACTTACTTGTAAAGACAGGGAAAGATACTCAGCCTCGTAAGCAATCTAGAATGCAAAATCAATAAGGATATAGCTTTTTCATGCCTCTCAGATGGGCACACATTTTAATGTATGAAGACACCAGAGCACAGAGGAAATGATAGTTTAGAAGATGAATCTGTTGAATTTAAAAATACAAAGAGAAACAGAAATGTATTATTTATAGACGCAAGTAGAGGGAGGAATGTAATAAACCATGCATGGAAATTACCTTCAGGAAAATGACTACCTATAGGGTGAAAAAGAAGGATGGTGTGGGACTTCAGCTAAATCTGTAATTTGTTCTTTAAAAACAGAGAAGTCGCAATCATAAAGCGAATATGACAATATGGTAACGTGTGTTTATCCTTGGTGATTGGTATATAAGTTGAGGTGTATACTTTGTATTTCATGTTCCCACAGTTAATGTCTTTAAAAAGGATAGTTGCTGTAGTCTGTGTGTGAGGTGATAAAAGCTTGTAATCACTGAGGCTGGATACATACCATGTAATAAGGAAAAAATTAAGAGACCTTGGAGGTCAGGCACAAAGGTTCCGTGACCCTGGATGCCTCGGGGAGGAATGGTCCAGTGGTTGGGTGCAGGCAGGCAGGGGGAACCTCCCTCATTCTTGGTTTCACCCTCATCCTGTTACCGTGTTCCTTAGGAGTGTTTCACTGAGAAAACACTGCAACCAGGGTATGAGTCTCTGAGGAAGGCTTTAGAGCGGACCTCGAAATTTTCCCCCACAAACTCAAGATAATTCTACTGTCAACAAACAAAGCTTTTGACACAGTACGAAGTCTTAAGTCAGTTTTTCTCTTGGCATCTGTTCAAACACATAGTCCTCCTTTGTAGTTGGTCTTCTGTGTGTGCTTTGTCAGAATAATTTGGCTGTGGATTCTGTTTTCAAACCCACAGTAAAGCAAGAGTTTCAGCTTTGTTTCTTCCCAGCTCCATCTTCCCTCCTCTTCCTCTCCACTGCCCATGCACTGGTTTCTCTAGTTGGCTTTTTAAAATTTTTTCAGAGATAATGCCATTTTATTTATTTATTTATTATTTTTATTTTTAACTGAAGGATAAGTGCTTTCCAATATTAGGTTGGTCCCTGCCATTCACCAGCATAAACCAACCATAGATATAGATATGCCCCTCCCTCTTGAACCTGCCTCCCATCCCATCCCTCTAGGTAGTCACAGAGCCCAGTTTGAGCTCCCTGAGTCACACAGTAAATTCCCACTGGCTGTCTATTTTACCTATGGTAGTGTATATGTTTCCACACTATATCCGTTTGCCCCTCCCTCTCCTTCCCCACCCCATGTGCTTAAGCCTGTTCTCTGTGTCTGCATCTCCCCTGGTGCCCTGCAGATAGGTTCATCAATAACATCTTTCTAGATTCCATATATATGCATTAGTATACAGTATTTGTTTTTCTCTTTCTGACTTGCTTCACTCTGTTTAACAGGTTCTAGGTCCATCCACCTCATTAGCTCTGACTCAAATGTGGTCCTTTTTGTAGCTGAGTAATATTCCATTGTAAAAATGCACAGCTTCTTTATCCATTCATCTGTTGATGGACATTTAGGTTGCTTCCATGTCCTAGCTATTGTAGATAGTGCTGCAGTGAACACTGAGATACATGAGTCTTTTTCATTTATGGTTTTCTCAGGGTATATGCCCAGGAGTGCTATTGTTCAGTTATATGGTCGTTTTATTTCTAGTTTGTTATAGGAATCTCCATACTATCTTACATAGTGGCTGTAATCAGTTTCCATTCCCACCAGCAGTGGAAGAGGGTTTTTTGTCCCATGCTCCTCACAGCCGGGAGTGCTCCCATCAGTCTGGGGTGGTGATGAGCACTCAACGTTGCCTTCACTGTTTCCTCTTAGCTTCAGCCTCCTAAGGTTGCTGTCTCCCTCCCTAACGACTTTCAGACTGCATAACTTTCAAACCAGGAACCTCTGCATGTATCTAACCCTAGGCTATTTTTGAACCTCTGTGGGGTTTCCCATCTTTACGCTGAAGGGCACTGGGTTTGGTTCAGGAGCACACAACTGCCATGAGACTGAGACAGGTCCTCAGCGCCTTGCCTGTGCCTTCCCCGTGTGATCTTCACTCTCTGCTTTTTTGCCACTGTAACTATTTTCCAACTCGACCAGTGTTTTCTTCCACCTACTTCATCAGTTCAAATTAACCAGGACTTGACCAATATTCTTAAGTCACATTTTCATCTTTAAGTCTGGATTTAAACCCAAGATTTAAATCCAGTGTATCCAACTCCATCATTTAAGCTTTCAGTCCGCTAGACCAGTGGGTCCTCCACCTTGAGCGTGTGGCAGGCCCATCCAGAGGGCTTGTTAAAACACACTGTTGGGTCTTACCTCAAAGCCTCTTATTCAGTGGGTTTGGCGCAAAGCCTAAAAACTTGGCGAGTGTTACGTGATTTCACGTGGTACCGATGCTGCTGGTCCTCAGACCACACTTTGAAACTTTGTGTGATACCAAATTGAAATGTTATTAGTCATTTGGTGATTCAGCATAAAGGTTGGGTTCAGGAAACCTGGGTGTTCTAGCGTCCCTGAGTGACACTGTCTCTGCTGCACCTCTGTGCCATGCCTCCTGTCCTCTTTAGAGCTCCGCTGTGTGCTGGTAGACTTGTCGCTGCCCGTTTTGTTTTGTTTTGTTTTAACTCTGGCTGCACTCTGTCTTCATTGCTGCACGTGCGCTTTCTCTAGTTGTAGAGAGCAGGGGCTACTCTTTGTTGCAGGGTGCCGTCTTCTCGTTGCAGTAGCTTCTCGTTGCAGAGCCCGGGCTATAGGGCTCATGGGTAGTTTTGGCTGTGGGCTTAGTTTGCTCTGAGGCACATGGGATCTTCCCAGACTAGGGACTGAACCTGTGTCCCCTGCATTGGCAGGTGGATTCTTATCCACTGAGCCACCAGGGAAGCCCTCTTCACTGCTTTATGTTAATATTGTTGCCCTCCTTCCCCAGGAATGAGAGGGCGGCCATTGTTTTCGTATGAGCAGCACCATTCCTAGGTGGGAATCTTAAATGCTTCCCAGGTGATAAGACCAGCTAAGAGAGAGGGGAGTTGCCTGTGGTAGTGCAATTTCTAGATGAGAGTTCTGGGACAGGTGAGAAGCGGTTAACATTTCCCAAACCATGGCTGCCTCCCATGTACTTGTGCACTTCTTTTGAGACCAGAGAACATCTTTAGAATGCCTCTTTTGGAATTACTTATAGAAGCAGCTTACACTTGCTATATGAAAGTGAAGTTTTAAGTGGGTGTCTGGATTTGAATCCAGACCCCTCTCCCCGAGATGTGTTTATTAAATTCCCCTTCCCTTATTCATTGCTTCTTGGCATTTCTAAAACATTGACTGCCACCACTGCGGTCATTGTTGCCATTATCTGATTGGGTGTTTCTGTTTCTTTGTCCCAAGGTTCTCAAATACCTATCATATGGTATGTCTTTTGACTGAAGGGTAACGTGGGGAGACCAGAGTGCTAAGTGGCTAAGAGCGTGGTCTCTGGAGCCCACAGATGAGGCTTAAGTTGTTGGCTATGATTGTGGGCAACTTCCTTAGAATCACTGAGCCTCCTGTTCCATGTATAAAAAAAACTGGAATATTGAAATATTTTCTTCCAAGAATGTTGTTAGAGTTTAATCTATTTATGCATGTAAAACCCCGGAAACAGTATTTGCCTTTCAATAAATGGCAGCTGTTGGTAGTGGAAAACCCCCTATGGACATGGTTTACTGTTTCTTGGATCATCCCCCAAAATCATTTAAAGGACAGAATCTATGCTTCTACCTCTCTGAAACCCTGTATTTTAACTTTCAACTTAGGCATTTATTTCCCAGTCTTTTGATGCAGGACCAACTTTTTCCTGGTGTGGGTCACCTGGTTAGGGCTCTCCATTATCTTTATTGGATATGCCACGTCATCTATAAGGGAATATAAAGACAATCATGAAGCAATCTGAGGACAGACTATTTTTAAATTTCAATGTTTTTTTTTTTTTTTTTTCTGTTTAGTAGTTCACATGTCTTGTTTATATCTAATAACTTTTTGTAAATATTTACTGTTAGGAAGCATTCAGTATGCTCTCTTTTGTACTGTTTTAGGGACTATTTTAGCCCCAGGTTAGGGGCTACTTTGGTTTATTGCATAATTATGTGATACACAGCCAGCAGTGAGATTGAAGAATAAATGCAGATCAATACAAACGGGAGAAGAAAGACAACTGACTCAGGCAGAGCAAAAGTAGAGTTCATGAGAGAAGAGTCTGTTGGCTGCAGATTTCAGCCTGCCGTGGATCTGAGAGCATGAGAGGAACTCTGACTAGTCTGCTGTATTAGTAATCAGTGTTACTCTCGCACTCAGAAAAGATGATACATACGAGGCTGGCAGAGGGTTTGCAGGCTGCCCTTTTAAGGTGGGAATATTTCAGAAGGCAGTGGGTAGGACTTGGCTTGGCCAGTGCTTGCTTAATTAGGAGAAAATTTTCCAATCAGATTTGACCATCTGACCCATTTTCTCAGAGAAGGCCAACAGATTTCACATGTACGCTTAGGAACCTTCCATACTTGGGTCTGGTAATCAAAAAAAAAACAACCGAGCTGGAACTGCTCCCCCGTGGGCTGGCAGGCAGCAATGATGGCAGGCTGCCTGCTCTTTCTGGCTTCCTGCTGACACTGTGCATGCTGTTGATTTACTGGGGAAGAATACATCCCCCACACGTGCACGCATACACGCACACTCCCTCAATTCATATTTGAAAACACAGTAAGTGAAGTGTTGGTCTCTCAGTCATGTCCGACTCTTTTTGTGATCCCATGGACTGTAACCCACCAGGCTCGTCTGTCCATGGAATTCTCCAGGCAAGAATACTAGAGTGGGTAGCCTATCCCTTCTCTAGGGGATTGTCCCAGCCCAGGAATTGAACCCGGGTCTCCTGCATTGCAGGCAGATTCTTTACTATGTGAACCACCAAGGAAGCCTGCACTTTAGAGTACACTACCCTGAAATTGACTCTTGCAACATCAGGGGTCACACCTCCAGTGCAAGCTTCTAGAAGTTGTTTTCTCTTCCTACCACAGAACGGGAGTGTTAGTTTGCAGAGTCTGAGTCCAGGGCAGCTTGTTGCCACACAGAACTTTCTCACCATAAATGACCAAGATGCCACCATCTGGTGTTCTAGTAACAGTCATTCTTGTGAGGGGGTTGGCATGGGCCCCTTTGCCAGGTCTCCTTTGTTGATACTGTGGGGCTGCCGTCCAGAGGCTCACAGCAGTGGCCCACCCTGATGCTTCCCGGTTATCATTGTTCGTGTGCTCCAGGGGAACCTGGAACAGCCCTGGGTTCACATGCATCTGCTCTTGAACTGGAGGTCAGAGGCTCTGTGCTGCTGTGACCTCAGCCAAGTCTTCTGACCTCTCTGTGACTCAGCTTCCTCTTCTGTGACATTGATGTCTTCCAGTCCTCTCAATCAGACCTTTTTGTCCCCAAAGCTGCTTAACAATAGTCACAGCATCTAAGGTGCTGCCGCCTAGTTGTTCCCTAGGTTACTTCCTCTGGACTGACATGGGGGTCTCTTGATTAGGCTTGAGTATTCTGCTGATGCTCAAACCTAGTTCCCCAACCTTCCAGAAAATGTATTCAGAATTTTTTTTGTACCAATGCAGTTTACAGGTTGAAGAGGCATCATGATTCAAGTCTTAATGTAGCCAGAACTTTAACTTGACCCCTTCTTAAAATATTTTTTTGTTTATTTGTTTATTTGGCTGTACCGGGTCTTAGCTGCAGCATGCAAGACCTTTGTTGAGTCATTCAGATCCTTCTTTCAGGTGCACACACTCTCTAGTTATGGTGTGCGGGTTCAGAAGTTGTGGTGCTGGGGCTTAGTCGCTTCTTGGCATGTGGGATCCTGGCTCCTTGACTTGGGTTGGAACCCATGTCCCCTGCATTGCAAAGTGGATTCCTAACCACTGGACCACCAACGAAGTCCCTTGCCCCTTTTTCTGGCTAGTGTGATTGAAAGCAAATCCAAGACTGCATACCATTTCACATGTTAATACTTAAGTATGTTTTGCTGACATTTACAGAATTTTTAAATAATTAAAATCCCGCCTAACTGCAAATGCATCCTGATGCCAAACAAAATTAGCAGCAATTCTTTAATGACATTTAATACCCGGTTTGTGTTAAATTCTCCCCCACATAGTATGTAAAATGTCATTTTATACTTGGTTTGTATGAAGAGCCAAATAAGGCCTAAAGTGGTTGATGTTTTTCCTTTTTGAAGAACAGCTTTATTGAGATGGAGCTTACATACCATACAACTGACCCATTTACAATTTACATTTCAGCACTTTTTAGTGTATTCACAAGATTGTGCAACCTAATCACCACAACCTGATTTTGGAATGTTTGTATCCCTCCTAAAATAAGCCCTGTGTCCTTTAGCAGTCACTTCCCTGATCTCCCTCTCCATTCCCCAACCTCTGCAGCCTCTAATCCTATTTGCCTCTATAGATTTGCCTATTCTAGACATTCCGTATAAACAGAAACATAACAATTTGCAGTCTTTTGCCATGAACTTCTTTCACTTAGCATAGTGCTTCCATATTGTGGCATATATCATACTTCATACATTTTTTATTGCCAAATAAAGTTACACTGTATGGCTCAACTACATTTTTTTCATCCATTCATCAGTTGATGGAAATTTGAGTTGTTTCCATCTTTTGGCTATTACAAATGATACTCCGATGAACGTTCATGTACAGATGTTTATGTGGACATATGTTTTTACTTTTCCTTGATATATGCCTAGGAGTGGAATTGTTGTTTAACGTTTTGAGAAACTACCAAATCATTTTCCACAACAGCTGTGCCGTTTTACATCCCCGCCAGCAATGTGTGAAGGTTCCCATTCCTCCATACCCCCGCCAACACTTCTTATGACCTGTCTTTTTTATTGTAGTGTCCTACTGGGTATGCACTGGTGTGATAGTGTGGTTTTTCTTTGTGTTTCCCTGATGGCTGCTGGTGTCGAGAATATTTTCACACACTTTTTGGCTATTTTTATATCTTCTTTGGAGAAGTGACTGTTCAGACCCTATGACCATTTTAATTGTTTTTTAAAAAATCATTCAGTACAGTTCAGTCGCTCAGTCATGTCCGACTCTTTGTGACCCCATGAATCGCAGCACGCCAGGCCTCCCTGTCCATCACCAACTCCCTGACTTCACTCAGACTCATGTCCATCGAGTCAGTGATGCCATCCAGCCATCTCATCCTCTGTCGTCCCCTTCTCCTCTCTCCCCCAATCCCTCCCAGCATCAGAGTCTTTTCCAGTGAGTCAACTCTTTGCATGAGGTGGACAAAATCATTAGTTGCAAGAGATTTCATACAAGTTGTTATCAGCTACATAATTTGCACTTATTTTCTCCCAGTATGTGGGTTGCCTTTCACCTTTTTCAGTGATTTCTCTTGCAGTTCAGTTTTTCAGATTTTTATTTAGTCCAGTTTACTTTTTTTCATTTGCTGCGTGTACTTTTAGTATTATATCTTAAAAGCCTTTGCCTAACCCGGGGTCATAAAAATTTACTCTATTTTCTTCTAAGAGTTAAACTTTTAACCCTTACATTTAGGTCAGTGATCCATTTGGAGTTCATTTTTTATAGCAATCTTTTTTTAAGTTATTATTTATTTATTTATGTGTTTTTGGCTGCCCTGGGTCTTCATTGCTGCGCACGGGGTTTCTGTAGTTACAGCCAGCAGGGGCTACTCTCTAGCTGCAGTGTGCTGACTTCTTATTGCAGTGGCTTCTCTTGTTGTGGAGCACAGGCCTGGCGCTCACGGGCTTAGCTGCCACACTGCATGTGGAATCTTCCCAGACCGGGGATTGAACCCCTATCCCCTGCACTGGCAGGTGGATTTTTACCACTGGACCACCAGGGAAGTTCTGGAGCTAACGTTTTATGTGTCATGTGAGATAAGAGGTCCAACTTCATTGTTTCGCATGTGGACATCTAGCTGTCACAGCACCGTTTGTTAAAAACACTGTTATTTTCCCATCGAAACATCTTAGCACTCTTGTTGAAAATCCGTTGTCTGTAAAGGCAAGGGTTAATTTCCGGCTTCTCAATTCTATTCTAATGTCAGTACTACACTATCTTTGTAACTGTGGTTTTACAATACATTTCTTCTTTCTTTCTGTGCTAACAGATTTCAGCTCTTCTTTTAAATAATTATTTAGTTTTGGTTGTGCTGGGTCTTCATTGCTGCACAGGCTTGCTCTAGTTGCTGTGAGAGGGCCTACTCTCTAGTTGCTGTGCCTGGGATTCTCTTGCTGCGGAGCTGGGGCTCTGGGGTGTGCAGGCTTCAGTAGTCGTGACACGTGGGCTCAGTAGTTGTGGCTCCCAGGTTCTAGAGCACAGGCTCAATAGTTGCGGTGTACAAGCCTAGTTGCTCCTTAGCGTGTGGGATCTTCCTAGATCAAGGATTGAACTTGTGTCTCCTGCATTGGCAGGCAGATTCTTCACCACTGAGCCACCAGTGACACCCCATAAATACATTTCTTAAAACTCTCTTAATCTGTCTGTGTGTCAAATTTTTTACCTCTACCCGCAAGCCATTTATTTGTGAAAAGCCTGGGTTATTTTTATAATATTTACCATGATGGGATTTGGCTCATAGTATCCTGGTGGTATCACTTACCATGTTTCTCTCTCTCTCTTTTTTTAAACTATTATGAGGTTTTTTGGTAAGCTTATATTTATATCTGGATTCTTAAAGAAATTTATATTCAGTTATATATTTACTTGTTGTTTTTCTCTATTGCCAAGAATACTTCTAAGTGAAACTGTATACTTACTGGTTTATCAGTCAGAAGGCATGTGTTGGGTGGTTATCCCACTTTCATTAATGCTAAAATTGACCATTTGATTTGGATCAGACATCCATCTATTATAAAGTCCCCCATTGACTTGCCACTTTCTGGTTTTAGCAGCCACTCATGCTTGCTTAGAGCTATTGACTATCCCATGTAGAGTTGTAAAATGATCATTTTGGACTTCTGTTATTCCTTCCGCATTTATTAGCTTTGTTTCTTTTCCTTTGTCAATTGTCAGTATGAATTTGTGCCCTAGTAACCTCTTAAGGTGATCAGTGATTATTTCTCAGAATCGTTACTGAATTTTACACACCTGTGTTTTGACCCATTGAGGTCTTCATTCTTTCTGACACTCAAATTGCCCCTCACATAAAAATAATTATATGACGTCTGGGCTTTGCCTCAAAATCATCCATTAGAGGTAATGTGGATAAGGAAGTAGATGAGTCATGAGTTGTAATTGTTGAGTCTGGGCAGTAGGTTCACTGTTCTATTTTCTCTTCTTTTGTATGAGGTTTTAAAAATCATGTTAGTGTGTGTGTGGGGTGCGTGCTCATTCCTGTCTGATCGGTTATCCCTTGATGTCAGTCCATTGTCATTCTGATAACTCCCTTGATTGCAGTGCAGGAGACCCCGGGGTTGGGAAGATCCCTTGGAGAAGGGAATGGCTACCCACTCCAGGAGTCTGGCCTGGAGAATCCCGTGGACTGCACAGTCCACGGGGTTGCAAAGAGTCAGACACAACTGAGTGACTTTCACGTCACTCACTTGATCCTCAGGCGCAGGAAGCCCCAGGAACATTTTATACATCTCCTGTCCCAAAGCTAGAATCAGTCATTTCTCCAAGGATTCTTTTTAGTGGAACTGACATTGAAGGCCGTCTGGCTGATCCACTAGGGTGCTCGTCTCAACCCAGTTGTCCTTGCCCTTAGCCTCTGCAGTGGACAGAACTAGAAAAGGTTTTTAGGAAAAGAAAAGTGAATCAAAATTCAGGTCAGTATTTGCATTCAAATGAAAGAGTGCAAGATTTCATCTAACTTCTTTTGCTCTATTTTATGCTAAAAATCTTGATTTCTGACAACTACCATAATTACTCATTTATTCTAGTTATTTTTAACATCTACTTATATAATGTAATATACTAATTTTACAGTATGTGTATTTGTGTATATATTTATATATTTGTGTATATATTTATTTGTGAGAGTAGATATTAGTTTAAAAATAATGATTTAACAAGTCTATTATGGCTCATTTTATATTTAAGATATTTCTCATTGGGGTGGATATAGTCAAAGACTTTTTCATAGTTAGGCTCTATCAAACACTGTTCGGTTCATTTGTTTCAGTTTGCTTTAGAGTTTTAGGTGTTGCATTTTATCCTCTTTGTGATTTATTTTGGTTCTAAAATGAAGACTACCGTATAAGGAAAATTCAAAGGTTTAATTTCCATCCATGTTCCCTTCTCCTTGTTTTTTCTTTCTTTCCATGAAGAATCATTTTTATTTGTACTAGAATTACCCTTCTAATGTTTAAAAAATACATATTAAAAGTATAAAATGGATATTCTCCTCCTTTTTCCCCAAAAGCTAGCATACTGTACACTCTAGGGTGCTTTGCTTTGTTACTTTACAATATTTCAGGACATTCTTTCTTCTTGAACTATGTTATAATAGTCTGACCTTTTTATCAGACTAGTTTTATATTTGTGTTCTACTTAAGTGCATTGTGGGATATGGCCGTCTGTTATTAATTATACCATAAAATACTGAGAGTTAGGGACTTAACTGTGAGTTTTATGAAAAGTCTCTTTTTCTTTCCTTCTCATCATAGAGTACGATTAAATGCCTTACCTTTTTTACTCTCTCTCTCTCTCTCTCTCCTCAGTCTAAAAGAATTCCTGCCCAAAGAATACATCAAGCAGAGAGGAGCTGAAAAGAGAATATTTCAGGTATTGGGAATGGTCAGAGCTTTGTTATTCTCCTCACTTCCTGTTCTCATTCATTAGTCTGAGAGGGGCCTCTGTACATAAAAGCTTCAGACCCCATGCATGTACTCCACTTATATAATAAATGATTAGTGACTCAGGAGGAAAGGGTCTGACAGTTCTACTTTGGGCAGATTTATTATCTTAATCCATACCTTCTTGCTAAAGGTTACTTAGCCCTTCTGAGAAAAATGTGCATACATTTAATTTTAAAGACATTATCTTTCAAGCATTGAAACAAGGTGATTTTCCATTTAAATGTACCAAGGAAGACAAGCTTTTTTTTAATCCTGAGATTTGTTTTTGCGCCTTAGAATCTGGGAACTGGTGTCTTTTTAAAATCCAGATTTATTCTAAAATTCAGAGAGGTATCTATTCTAGGCAATCAGTGAGAAAAGCTTTGTCGTCAACTTTGCCAAGAAACACTCACTCTAGTGAATCCAAAATATCAAAGTCTTCTTTGGCATTGAAATGTAAATATAAATTGAAAGAGATAAATTTCATGTGTATAAAACATAGTTTTTAATCCATTATTGTTTCCACACATTGAGATGTCCAGGCTTTTATATGTCATGCTGTTTGGAAAATTTTATCTTTTGCCTGTATATTAGAATGATAGCTCTCTCAGGACAATAATATTTTTCTAGTCCTCGTTTGAAGTATTGGTCCTGAACCTTTTGAAACATAGAGTGCTTTGAAAATTAGGTTACAGTTACAGCCCCTGTTCTTGTCACACTGCGCATGCATGAATTGTTCCCTATAATGCAAAATCTACAGGGAATTTGGGCTCACATTCTAGTTAAGAAGCCTTGCATTAGTGCTTTCTGTGTGCTCTGACCCTTGGTCAGCAGGGACGTGCATCTACAAATAAATAGATGCCATGTGAAGTAGTACCTCTCACCAAGTCCACCTGTGGTCAGAGCTGCAGTAACTGGTCCCTGCCTCCGTCGCTTTTGTAGGAGCACAAGAACTGTGGAGAGATGAGCGAAATAGAAGCCAAAGTCAAGTACGTCAAATTGGCCCGGTCCCTTCGGACATATGGTGTGTCCTTCTTCCTGGTGAAGGTGAGTTGGGTGTGGTGGAGGGAGCATTTATCTTTACCACTTCTTTTGTTAAAAGTGTTCACAGATAAGCTTGGTGGTAGTCCCTTTTTTGTTGTTGTTTAGTTGCTCAGTCTTGTCCCTTTGCGACCCCATAGACTGCAGCATGCCAGGCTTCCCTATCCTTCAGCATTTCCCAGAGTGTGCTCAAAGTCATGTCCATTGAGTCAGTAATGCCCTCCAACCATCTCATCCTCTGTAGTCCCTTTATCCTGCTTTCTACTTTCCCAGGATAACGTGGTCTTTTCCAATGAGTTGGCTCTTCCCATGAAGTAGCCAAAGTATTAGAGCTTCAGCTTCAGCATCAGTCCTTCCAATGAATATTCAGTGTTTATTTCCTTTAAGATTGACTGGTTTGATCTCCTTGCAGTCCAAGAGACTCTCAAAAGTCTAGGGGTAGTCCCCAGCCCCCTAGCATTTGCACGTGCAGCATCTTGGCAGTTGTGACCTGAGTTGAGCAGTGGGACAGACGTGAAGTCAGCTATGAGGCTGGTGAGTGAGCCTGGCTGCCCTCAGGTCTCAGAACAGCTGTGTCTTGGCCCTGCTCTTTGTCACTACTGTAAAGTCCCCAGAGGAGTGCCTTTACTTTTACTTGCTAGTGCTTTCTCCTAAGAATGTTTCACTTATGTTATCAGGAGTGCACTGGACTAGGAAGTTTGTTGACCACAAACTTAATGGTACTTAATTTGTATCCTGTTAGATGGGTTTGCTCGGAAAAGGCAATGGCACCCTACTCCAGTACTCTTGCCTGGAAAATCCCATGGACAGAGGAGCCTGGTAGGTTGCAGTCCATGGGGTTGCTAAGAGTTGGACACAACTGAGGATTTCACTTTCATGCGTTGGAGAAGGAAATGGCAACCCACTCCAGTGTTCTTGCCTGGAGAATCCCAGAGCTGGGGGAACCTGGTGGGCTGCCGTCACACAGAGTCGGACATGACTTAACAGCAGCAGATGCGTTTGCAGATTTTATGTGGCCTTCAGATCTGTTTTTTTTTTGCAAATTGCTGGCCTTCCAACCTAGAAGGACAGAGGTGGGTCTGAAATTCAGTTTATGAACAAGCAGAGAGTGTGTTATTGAGTTGATGAGGAAACTCTTCCAGTAACTTCCTCATTTTTACATCTTGCCCAGCATATGATTTATCCTGGAGAAGGTTCCATGTGTACTTGAAAAGAATGTGTAATCTGCTGCTTTTGGATGGAATGCTCTGTAAATATCAAGTTAAGTCCATGTGGTCTAATGTTTCATTTAAGGGCTGTGTTTTCTTATTGATTTCTCTGTCTGAATGAACTGTCCATTGATATAAGTGTGATGTTAAACTCCCCCTGTGTTATTGTGTCATTGTTAATTTCTCCTTTTTTCATGCCTGTTAACATTTGTGTTTTATGCTGAGGTGCTCCTATATTCGGAGAAGGAAATGGCAACCCACTCCAGGACTCTTGCCTGGAAAATCCCATGGGCGGAGGAGCCTAGTGGGTTGCAGTCCATGGGGTCGCTAAGAGTCGGACGTGACTGAACGACTTTACTTTTACTTTTTACTTTCATGCGCTGGAGAAGGAAATGGCAACCCACTCCAGTGTTCTTGCCTGGAGAATCCCAGGGACTGGGGAGCCTGGTAGGCTGCTGTCTCTGGGGTCGCACAGAGTCGGACACGACTGAAGCAACTTAGCAGCAGCAGCAGCTCCTATATTGGGATGCATATATATTTACAATTGTTATTTTTTTTTCTTGGATTGATCCTTTGATCATTATGTAGTGTCCTTTGCTTCTTGTAAGATTCTTGACTTTAAAGTCTTTTTTGTCTAAGTGTTGCTACTCTGGCTTTCTTTTGATTTCCATTTGCATGGAATACCTTTTACCATTTCCTCACTTTCAATTTGAATGTATCTCTGGATCTGAAATGAGTCTCTTGTAGGTGGCGTATATACAGGTGCTATTTTTGTATCCATTCAGCTGTTTGTTTGGTGTCTTTTGGTTAGAGCATTTAGTCTGTTTGCATTTAAGCTAATTATCAATATGTATATTTCTGTTGGGCTTCCCTTGTGGCTCAGCTGGTAAAGAATCCGCTTGCAATGTGGGAGACCTGGGTTTGATCCCTGGGTTGGGAAGATCCCCTGGAGAAGGAAAAGGCTAACCACTCCAGTATTCTGGCCTGGAGAATTCCATGGACTGTATAGTCCACAGGGTTGCAAAGATTTGGACATGACTAAGCGACTTTCACTTTTCATATTTCTATTGCCATTTCAGTAGTTGTTTTGGATTTTTTTTTCCCCTTTCTTATTTTGTTCTCTTCTGATTTGATGACTATCTTTTGTGTTGGGTTTGGATTCCTTTTTCTTCTTTTGTCGGTGTATATCTATAATAGTTACCATGAAGTTTTTGTATAGCAGTGTATGTGTATACCTACTTGTTTTAAGTTACTAATCTCTTAATTACAAATACATTTTAGATCCTCTGCATTTGTACTCTTCTGTCCTCGTGATTACTGTTTTTGATACTGTATTTTACATTTAATTGTTTTGTGTATCCCTTAACTGCTTATTGTGGATACAGATGGTTTTACTACTTTTGTCTTTTAACCTCCTTACTAGTTGTATGTAGATGACTTCCTACTTTTATTTTATATTTGCCTTTACCAGTGAGCTTTTTCGTTGTAACCTCCTTTTTAGTTGTAGACTTTTCTTTTCCACCTGGAGAAGATCCTTTAGCATTTGTTGTAAAGCTGAATTCATTTAGCTTTTTCTTGTCTGCAAAGCTTTTGATTTATTCATCAGATGTTAGTGAGAACCTTGCTGGGTAGAGTATTCTTGGTTGTAGGTTTTTCTCTTTTATTACTTTAAGTATATTGTGCCACTGTCTTTTGGTCTGCAGAGTTTTGCCTGAGAAATCAGTAGATAGTCTTATGGGAATTCCTTGTGTGTTATCTGTTGCTTTTCCTTTGTTGCTTTCAATATTCTCACTTAAAATGCTCTCATAACAGCTAAAAAGAGGTAATTATGTGAAGTAATGAATGTCTTAACATTCTGTGGTAATCTTTTCTCAATATTTACATATATCAAATCATTATACTATGCACCTTAAACTTATATAATGTTCTGAATCAGCTTTATCTAAATAAAATTAGAGAAGATGGCATCATGTGATCATTTTAAATAAAACTCCTAAGGTGTTTGATAAAATTCAACTATTCATTATAAAAATTTCTGTAAAATTCTAGAATACAAATATACTTCCTCAATAGGATAGAATGTTTTAAACCTATCACAGTTTTCTACTCAACAGAGAAGTGCTAGAGAGAAACTTACAGAAATTGAGATCAGAACAAGTTACCCTTTAACATTGTTTTGTACATTCTAGGAAGTGTGGTAATATGTAAAAAAAAATTTTTAAACATATATCTTTAGGAAATGAAGAAAAATTATTATTAATATTTGCTATGTTTGTTTATCTTTTAGCAAAGATATACAGAATCATATTTTTAACTATTTGATATAACCATAGATTCACAGGAACTTGGAAAAATAATGCAGAGAATCAAAAAGTCAGAGTAACAAGTATGGGTAAAGATGTAGGGAAACTGGAGTCCTCATATACTGCTGGTAGGAAAGTAAAACAGTGCAGTCACCTTAGAAAACAGTCTGGCAGTTCCTCAGATGTTAAACATAGAGATGCCGTATGACCCAGGAGGTATACATGCCTAAGAGAATTCAAAGCATGTATTCACAGAAAAATTTGTACATGAAAATATATAGCTGCATTTAGCCAAAAGATGGAAATACCATATTCATCATCTGATGAAGGGATGAACAAAAAGTCATATATCCATGAGGTGAAATATTAATTGGTCATAAAATGTAATGAAGTGTACTGCTTCATACTACAGCATGGATGAATTTTGGAACTGTTATATGAAGTGAAGGAAGATTTCTTTACAAGAAAAACAAAACAATCCTATCACAAGATTTCTTTGGTATAGAATGTCCAGAAAAAGGAAATCCATAGAAACAGAAAGTAGATTAATGATTGCTTAAGAGTGGGGTGGGATCATGGGACATAGGTGAGTATTAACTAATGGTACAGGAATTCTTTTTTTAGATGATGAACATGTTTTAAAATTGACCATGGTGATAGTCACACATATCTGTAAAGATACCAGAATCCACTGAATCAGATACCTTAAATGGGTGAATTGTATGCTATGTGAATTATATCTCAATAGCATTTTAAAAATTATAAAGATGCTGAGAGTTCTCTTTTCATCAATTTTCCCTCAATGGTAACATGTCAATAGTGTAATGTCACAACTAGACAGTCGCCTTGGTACGTACAGTTCATAGACCTCAATCAGATTTTGTGTTCTATATGTACTCGTTTATGTGTGTGTGTTTAGTTCTATGCAGTTTTCTCACAAGTGTAGACTTGTGTTACCACCACTGTAGTCAAGATATTGAACTGTAATCCATCGAGAATACCTTGTGCTACCCTTTTATGGCCATAGACACCTCCCACCCCTTCCTGCTCCCTTCCCTTGGTCTCTTTACCCAGTAGCAACCTCTAATTTCTTTTCTGTCTCAATAATTTTGTTATTTCAAGAGTCCCACATAAGTGAAATCATACAATACATAAATTTTTGACTTCTTTTTTGCATTTAGCAGAAATCCCTTAAGATCTATCCAAGTCATAATGTGTATCAATAGTCCCATCGCTTTTTATTGCTGAATAGTATCCCATAGTATGGAAGTAGCAGTTTGTTTAGTCATTCATCTCTGAAGGACATTTGGGTTGTTCCTAGTTTGTGGCTATTATGAACTAAGCTGCTATAAATATTTGTGTATAGATTTTTGTGTGAATGAAGTGTTCATTTCATTGGGATAAATGCCCAAGAGAACAATTGCTGAGCCATATGGTAAGAACACATTAAGCATTATAACAAACAGCTAGGCTATTTTCTAGAGTGACTATACCATTTTACATTCTTACCAGCAAAATATGAGTGCTCCAGTTTCTTATCATCCTCTCCAGCATGTGGCGTTATCATTTTTTTTTAATTTTAGCCTTTCTGATATGTTTTATGAAATCTTATTAGTTATATTTTGCATTTCCCTAATGGCTAATGATTTTGAACATCTTTTCCTGTGCGTATTTGTCATCTGTGTATCCCCTTCAGTGAAATATCTGTTCACAGTTTTTTTGGCCAGTTTTCTAGTTAGATTTTTTTTTTCTTACTGTTGAATTTTAAGGGTTCTTTATATATTCTGGATCCAAGTCCTTCATTGAATGTGATTTGCAAATATTTTTTCATGGTCTGTAGCTGTGTTTTTATCTCCTTGACAAGGTCTCTCACAGAATCTTGTTGTTTAGTCAGTCACTAAGTCATGTCCTACTCTGCAACTGCCTGGACTGCAGCATGCCAGGCTTGAATACACATTCTTAATTTAGGTGACAAGTGTTTTATCATTGTTTTCCTTTTTATGAATCTTGTTTTAAGTGTTACATCCAAGAGTTTCTTTCTGTCTGGTACTTCCCTTGGTGATCCAGTGGTGAAGAATTTGCCTCCCAATGCAGGGGACACAGATTCGATCCCTGGTCCAGGAACTAAGATCCAACATGCCGTGGGGCAGCTAAGCCCATGTCCACATCTACTGAGCCCACACTCTAGAGCCACAAGCTGCACCTACTGAGGTGCACATGCCCTAGAGCTTGTGCTGAACAAAAACAGGAGGCACTGCAGTGAGAAGCCCACACACTTCAACCAGCGAGCAGCCCCCACTGGCTGCAACTAGAGAAAGACCACACAAAGCTACAGAGACCCAGTGCAGCCAAACTAAGGAAATAAATGAACTTTAAAAGCAGAAAAACTCAAAAACAAATAATACATTAAAAAATTTTAAAAAGAGCTCTAACTCTAGGCTCCGAAGATTTTGGATACTTTATGGTTTTGCATTTATGTCCTTGGTCCATTTTGAGTTTTTGTATAAAGTGTGAAGGTTTTCGATCAAGGTTCATTTTTGACCTGTGGATGTCCAGTTGCCCCAGTACTGTTTGTTGAAAGGTGTTTTCCGCATCGTATTGAGTCTGTATCCTTGTCAAATTAATTTGAATATATTGCTGTGGATCTATTTCTGGGTGCCCTAATCTGTTTTGCTGATTTGCATATCTGTCCTTCTGCTGATATCACACTGTCCTGATCACTTTAACTGTATAGTATGCCTTAACATCAACCTGAATGATTCCTTTCACTTTTTTCTTCTTTTTCAGAATTCTTTTAGCTACTTTAGATCCTTTTCCTTTCCATGAACACGTTAGAAAAACCTTGTCTGTATTCACACACAAAAAAAACTAAGCTGGGATTTTGATGGGCATCGCATTGAAATTATAGATCAATTAGGGGAGAATTGATAACTTTACTATGCTGAGTTTTTCTGTCTATGAACACGGCATTAGATCCTCTTTGATTTCTTTCAACATTTTGTAATTTTCAGTGTGCAGATACTTGTACATGTTATAACAATATACAGAGTCATTTTAAATTTTTAGGTTTATTTTAAATTCAGTGAATAGATCAAGTAAATTTACATGACATATGTCAAAAACATGAAATAACCCGTGTGTGTGTGAATAACTATGTGCAACCATTTAGAATATGTGGTAAAAAAGAGATCACACACAGAATGGCAGACATACACACAAAATTGTTTGGGTAAGGGGTAGAATGTGTTTTAATGGCATAAATAACAGATTTCTCTAGGTCCTCAATTTGAACATACCATTAAATCTTGAAGGAAGTTTATTGGCATAATTTAAGAAGTAAATTAAAAGTGAGTGATTCATTCATTACTTGAATAGGCTATTCAGAATCCTAAATTTAAAAACTCAATGAAATTATAATTTACAAAATGTATATATTGATATTGAACACAATTATACCACACAGCCTTCAGATCAATCATATATATTGTGAGAGAACAAGTTTGATGTGTTTATAGATCCTTCTGTCATATTTCCTTCTATATTGGTGAACACTTTGTCCCCATTTGTAGATTCAACAAACATGGATCACTAATTCAAAAGTTAGAATTAACTTTTGAAAAAAGTAGGCTAACCTAGTTCAGACCCATGTGGTTCAGGGGTCAGCTGTACTTCATGCTGTATTTTCTATTGTTATTATGGAAAGTGCTTGGGTGTTGGAGCTGGGAAGATTGGCCTAGAATTCTTGATATAATATTGTCTCTGTGAGAAATAGCAGAAACTCATGACTTGGAGAGACATCTTTAACTTTCTTCAACCTCAGTTTCTTCATGTGAAAAATGGGAATTATAATTCTTTTTCATTTTAAGTGGAGAAGGCAATGGCAACCCACTCCAAGTAGTGCATTGACAGGTTCAGATGAAGAATCTGACAGGTCTTTTTTTCCCATTTATTGTTGTTGTTTCCATTGGAGAATAATTGCTTTACAATGTTGTGTTACTTTTTACTGAATATTAACATGAATCAGCTTTATGAGTATCCCCTCCATCCCACCCCTCTAGGTTATCACAGAGCTCTAATGAAGATTAAGTGAGATAATGTATGTAAATAAATGTAGTAGCTGAATATATAGTACATTTTAGGTTAGCTAACTCCTTACCCCTCCTTACAACTTCCTAATTCCTGGCCCCTGAGTCCTCCAACTTTTAACTGGTTTTTAGAATCATGATACAGAGCAGGGGTTGGAAAACCTTTTTAATAAAGGGCCAGAGAGTCAATGTCTGAGACCTTGCTGGCTGTGCCTCTCCTCTCTGTGCTTATAGCCCAGAAACAGTAAGCAGTATGTAAATAAATGAGCTTGGTTATGTTCCTATAAAGTTTTATTTATGGACTATGAAATATAATGTTTTCACTTTTCATGAAGTATTATTCCTCTTTTGATTTTCTTTCAACTCTGTAGAAATAGAAAATTTACTATTAGCTCTCAGGCCAAAA
This sequence comes from Capra hircus, assembly GCF_001704415.2. Classification (NCBI taxonomy): domain Eukaryota; kingdom Metazoa; phylum Chordata; class Mammalia; order Artiodactyla; family Bovidae; genus Capra; species Capra hircus. Next base: position 55,700,099 of record NC_030817.1, read on the forward strand.
AATCAGGGGGTGATGGGGCAGAAAACTGGCTTTAGTACCTGTCATAGTTTGCTGGCCCCAATAGGGAGGATGACTCTCATGAGCCTGTTACATGACAGTGTTCTCAGTGGCTAAGAACATACACTCTGAAAGAAAAGACCTCGGTGTCATATTCTGGCTTTGCCACCTAGTTTGACCTTCCATAAGTTACTTTACTTTCATTTCTAAACTTCAGTTTGCTAACCTAGGACGCTGACTTTTTATGAGGTTTAAAGGAAATAATACAGAAACGGAGACGCTTGTACAAATGATTTCAATAGATGGGAGCTGTAAGCATCTACAGTGTTCCTTTTTCATTGAAATCTTTTGCAGTTTATGTTGATAAGTTTTTCAAAACCCCATAAGGAACAGTAAGGCATTTCCCATGACTTGCCAAAGATCTTGTTTCTTTGCAAGAAATCTTTGTGTAAACCTTCCGATTTATAAATTTGCCTTTAACTTTCCTTGCAACCACAACCAGAGACTTGAGGTGAGAAACCTGGGGAACTGGCCCTCTTCTCTCTGAACTGTAAAAGCATCACAGAAGGCATTCAAAGCATCTCAGAATCATGAATTAAATCAAAATGAATTGCCAGTTGTTTTTAGGGAGAGAAACCGCTAATGAGCAGAGTCTTTAACACCATTTTGCTTTTGAGCAGCCATCCCTCTCTGCCATGTGCCTAAAAGATTAAAAAAAAAAAAAAGAAAGCATGCTGATGACACAGCGAAGCACCAAGGCAGCAGTTTGGCAGGAAGCCACTTTAGAACTCTGGTGAGCACAGCAGGCTCACGGACTTAGGCCACGTTGAAGTTGGGCTTAGAGCCAAAGCATGCCCACAGTTTAGCCCACTGGCATCCCTCCACCCCAGTCTGAACCTGATGTAAGGCACAGGTGATGTAGGAATCAGCCAGTACACACACCTGCAAGAAGAGCCCAAGGCTAAGCAGACTTAATCACAGCCAGCTGCCAGGACTGAATCCACAGTAACGGCTAAGAGGTGCTTGGCAGAGGATCATGTACATTCTCAGTCCCGTCTGACTCTTTGCGAACCTCTGGACTGTAGCCCGCCAGGCTCCTCTGTCCATGGGATTCTCCAGGCAAGAATACTGGAGTGGGTTACCATTTCCTTCTCCAGGGAATCTTCCTGACCCAAGGATCAAACCTACGGCTTCTGCATTGCAAGCCACTTCTTTCCCTCCGCACCACTTGGAAAGCCCCTGAATGAGGAAAGGCTGGGGTTATTAGTGGATCCTACTTCTCCTTGGTAGAATACATACCTTCTCCTGCCTTTAAGTTATGCAAGCTCGACCCCTCAGAACAAAACCAACCTGATGAAGATTGCCTCAAGATAGAAGTTGCTAGGTAGCTCACAGAATCGCAAGCAGAGTCTACATGTGTCTGTGCACAAAAGAATTGGGTCTTCACTGGATCCTGCCTAGGCTGCTGTCTTCTCCCAGAGATAAAAGGATACTGGTGTCTATAGTTGGAAGACTGGAGAGGAGACGTGTCGGGTGGACTCAGATTCTAGGTTTAGGGAGGAAGGGGGAACCTTATTGCCTCTGGACCTTCTCCTATTATGTAGGTCTGCCACTAAGGTTCTAAGGCAGATCCTCTCTTGGGAGAGCCCTTATATCACTAGCACAGAGCCAAGCCCCTTGCTGTTTTAACTTTCCCCAGCTGCTCTGCATTTTGTGGGTAGACTCAAAAATAATTGTGTCCCTTGATGGTGGTCCCTGTTGCTGAGTGACAGTATTTTCTGAGTTTCTTTTATACCCTCTTCCCCCACCCCCAGTTATGAACTTGTATTGGAATACCCACTGTAAGTTGTTTGCTTGTTCACTGACCAGACCAGAATGATCTCGGGAGTTGGGGCAATCCATCAGGATCCTGTGTTGCCTCACCCCAAAGCCCCTCACTGGGGAGGTGCAGATTTGAGAGCAGGAAGGCAACAGCTGCAAACCATATTTTATTTCTGATCCTCTTCCTAGGCCCTGCAGCTGGGCTAGTGCCAACCCTGTATGACTAAACCAGTGGCTCCCGAAGCCAAGTGATGCTGACTGGCATGGTCCACCCTGCACTGATTTCACCCCTGGTGGAACTAGCCTCTCTACAAAGGATCTGACTCTTCCCTGAGTTTTCCCTAAGGACTCAGAGGTTCTTACAGGGCTATATTCCCCTTCTCAGACACCCACTCAGATTCCTACTGCCTTTATCTCCTCCTCTTGGGAGGAAGCTGGAGGTGTGCCATGACCTTCACTGTCAGATGGTTTGTGAACCGCCCACGGAGACTGGGAGGGGTATTTTTGCAATTTCTCTAATTGTTTCCCTTAGAAGTAGTAAACTCGTAGACAGTCTCTTTTAAAGTCAGAGATGTTTTTGTTCAGACCTGTGTTCTAATCCTGGCTTTATCACTTATTATCATCGCTGGCCCCTTCATTTCAAGGCGGGGAAGTTGATGGTGCTGATATGATGGTAACATTTGAGGGAGGCTCTGAAAATTAATGATAATATTTATTAAGCATCGGTCGTACTACTGGTTTAAGTACCTGTCCTCTTGCATACACACCCATGTATACTTGCACACTTTGTGCTAATTTGTATGCATATTGCCTTTGTAGTGGTGGTGTGGGAATTAACTAGATTTTTGCAAATATTTTTGAAAAGTTTGTTTTTTCCTGACCACTAGAAATGTGTTTTAAGTTAAATTTTTGGAGTAAGGAAAAGCACAGGACAGTAATACAAATCATGTGAGATGATCATTGCTACCATTTCCTCATGTAGTGAATTTTCTAAAAAAAAAAAAAAAATGTTTAAAATTTTATTTCATAGGATCATGCTGTACAAACTCTTTTAATGTGAATAATTTATTATCATGGATCCAGCTGTTTTTCTGTAGAGTAGGAATTCCCAGGTGGCTCAGTGCTAAAGAATACACCTGCCAAGGCAGGAGACACAGGTTCAATGCCTAGGTCAGGAAGATCCCCTGGCGGAGGAAATGGCAACCTATTCCAGTATTTTTTGTCAGGACAATTGCATGGAGGGAAGATCCTGGAGGGCTACTGTCCATGGGATTACAAAGAGTTGAACACGACTGAGCATGATTGTGCACCATTGTAGAGTAGTCTTCTGTTCGGGATATCATAATTATCAAATCTCTTATAGTTGACATTTTGGGTTGTTTGTATTTTTTTGCTCTGAAAAACTCTAGTTGAGCCTTCTTGCTTTGTTATTTTTATACACATTTGTAACTTCTTTTTTAATAAGTTTCTAACAGCAAGTAGGACTAAAAGTAGGAACATTTTTAAAGCTTTGAATCGTTATTAACAAATTTTCTTCCATAAAGGTTTTGCTGTTTTAAATGACCATCAATAGTGGTCCTCTTTCATACCTTATTTAATTGAGCATTAATTTTGTAAAAGATAAACTATTATATATACATGAAAATTTATCTAATTTCTTCTTATGGCTTATTGACTAGTTATTTTATAATTTTAAACATTTTCTGATCATGTTCTTTGCCACTTATGTTTGATTTATGATAACCTGTGACATATAAAGCATATGGAATTTTTTATCATCCTATTAGTTGTAAATATTTATTCACCAGTCATTTGTCTTTTAATTTTTTATGGTGAGGTCTCTTTCTTTCATTTCTTTCTCTTTTCAAAAAAACATAGCAAAGTCCATATATTTTATAGTTAAAGCTTTTAATCTTTTCCTTTATTTTAGCATTTGTGCTAGACATTTCCACATCCCACCCCATCCCTCGCTGGAATCACAAAAATATCCAACTGTATATTCTTTCTAAATTATTAACCTATCTTGAATGTGCTATATCATGAGTATGAGGTCAGTTCAGTTCAGTCGCTCAGTCATGTCTGACTCTTTGAGACCCCATGGACTATAGCATGCCAGGCTTCCCTGCCCTTCATCAACTCCCAGAGCCTACTCAAACTCATGTCCATCACATTAGTGATGCCATCCAACCATCTCATCCTCTGTCATCCCCTTCTCCTCCCACCTTCAATCTTTCCCAGTAGCAGGGTCCTTTCCACTGAGTCGGTTCTTCGCATCAGGTGGCCAAAGTACTGGCGTTTCAGCTTCAGCATCAGTCCTTCCAATGAATATTCAGGACTGATTTCCTTTAGGATGGACTGCTTGGATCCCCTTGCTGTTCAAGGGACTCTCGAGTCTCCTCCAACACCACAGTTCAAAAGCATCAGTTCTTCGGTGCTCAGCTTTATAGTCCAGCTCTCACATCCACACATGACTACTAAAAAAACCATAGCTTTGAGTAGACGAACCTTTGTTGACAAAGTAATATCTCTACTTTTTTTTTTTTTTAGATCAGTGGAACAAAATAGAAAGCCCAGAGATAAATCCACACACATATGGACACCTTATCTTTGACAAAGGAGGCAAGAATTTACAATGGAGTAAAGACAATCTCTTTAACAAGTGGTGCTGGGAAAACTGGTCAACCACTTGTAAAAGAGTGAAACTAGATCACTTTCTAACAGCACACACAAAAATAAACTCAAAATGGATTAAAGATCTAAATGTAAGACCAGAAACTATAAAACTCCTAGAGGAGAACATAGGCAAAACACTCTCTGACATAAATCACAGCAGGATCCTCTATGATCCACCCCCCAGAATTCTGGAAATAAAATCAAAAATAAACAAATGGGATCTAATTAAATTAAAAGCTTCTGTACAACAAAGGAAAATATCTCTGCTTTTTAATATGCTGTCCAGGTTGGTCATAGCTTTTCTTCCAAGGAGCAAGCGTCTTTTAATTTCATGGCGTAGTCACCATCTGGAGTGATTTTGGAGCCCCCCAAAATAAAGTCTGTCACTGTTTCCATTGTTTCCCCATGTATTTGCCATGAAGTGATGGGACCAGATGCCATGATTTTAGTTTTCTGAATGTTGAGTTTTAAGCCAACTATTTCACTCTTCTCTTTCACTTTCATCAAGAGGCTCTTCAGTTCTTCTTAACTTTCTGCCATAATGGTGTCATCTGCGTATCTGAGGCTATTGATACTTCTCCTGGCAGTCTTGATTCCAGCTTGTGCTTCATCCAGCCCAGCATTTCACACGATGTACTTGATATATGTTAAATAAGCAGGGTGACAATATACAGGCTTGACGTACTCCTTTTCCTATTTGGAACCAGTCTGTTGTTCCACGTCCAGTTCTAACTGTTGCTTCTTGACCTGCTCAGTGATTTCTCAGAAGACAGATCAGGTAGTTTGGTATTCCCATCTCTTTCAGAATTTTCCACAGTTTATTGTGATCCACACAGTCAAAGGCTTTGGCATGGTCAATAAAACAGAAATAGATGTTTTTCTGGAACTCTCTTTTTCGATGATCCAGCAGATGTTGGCAATTTGATCTCTTGGTTCCTCTGCCTTTTCTAAATCCAGCTTGAACATCTGGAAATTCATGGTACTGTTGAAGCCTGGCTTGGAGAATTTTGAGCATTACTTTGCTAGTGTGTGAGATGAATGCAATTGTGCAGTAGTTTGAGCATTCTTTGGCGTTGCCTTTCTTTGGGTTTGGAATGAAACCTGACCTTTTCCAGTCCTGTGATCACTGCTGAGTTTTCCAGGTTAGCTGGCATATTGACTGTAGCACTTTCACAGCATCATCTTTTAGGATTTGAAATAGCTCAACTGGAATTCCATCACCTCCACTGGCTTTGTTCATAGTAATGCTTCCTAAAGCCCGCTTGACTTTGCATACCAGGATATCTGCCTTTAGGTGAGTGATCACACCATCATGGTTATCTAGGTCATGATGATCTTTTTTGTATAGTTCTTCTGTGTATTCTTGCCACCTCTTCTTAATATCTTCTGCTTCTGTTAGGTCCATATCATTTCTGTCCTTTATTGTGCTCATCTTTGCATGAAATGAGGTAGGAATTATTATTTTAATAGGCATGATAACTATTTCTTTAAAAACTTAAAAAAACATAAAAACTTATTAAAACCAATCAAAATATTTTGAATGCATAGATACACATTAAAAATAGCAAAACCCAAGCCTCCAGACGGAAATATATTTCAGGGAATATTAAAAAAAAAAATGGTGCTTAGTAATGAGAAGATACTACTCTGGCAATTTTAGTTAATTCTAAATAGCTGAAGTGCCATATTTAAATTCTATATTAACCTTTTTGTGTTACTCACTGAGGTGGCTACTAGGAGTTCACTTTAACTTCTTTTTCTCTGGATATGTTTTTTCTGTCACAATCTCTGTTTTTGGAGCAGCCTGACCTTCTGGATGGTATCTCTCTGCAGAGAAAACTTGTGGATCTTTCCAATTTCTGTGGATCCTTCCAGTCTTCTGATAGCTCTGTTTTAGCTTCCATCTCTTTAGTTTACGAGTGATTTATCTAGTCTTTTAAAAAACTCTGATTTTCCAATAGCCCTGCCTATTTTGAAACAGTGATGTAGGTTGACCGCAGGTAAAATATCACAAAATCACTGATGACTTGGAAAAATCAGATGTATTCAGAGGAAGAGGACTGATTCTTTGTACCTCCTGTTTCAGGAAAAGATGAAAGGGAAGAACAAGCTGGTGCCTCGCCTGCTGGGGATCACCAAAGACTCAGTGATGCGTGTGGATGAAAAGACCAAGGAAGTGTTGCAGGAGTGGCCACTGACCACGGTCAAGCGCTGGGCAGCCTCACCCAAGAGCTTCACACTGGTAGGGACTGGCTGAGGGCAGTGAGTGGGCTAGCATATTCTGGGTGATACCATGGGGTAGGGGAAACAATACAAGCCCATTGGGCTTCCCTGGCCTTGGAGAGGGACAGATGGTGGGGGTCCCTAGGGCAGGGAATGGGGGTAGTCACTGGTCTATAAGTGAGGGAGATGTCTGAGAGCTGGGTCTCCTTAGCCACCTCTTTCTCTCTGGTCCTCTAAGGCTGTCTGAGTTCCTTAATTAGAAAGAGCCAGTCAAGGATGATTCTCTCTCTTCTGTGGTTCTGATGCCATCCCCAGTATACCCTAAAAAGCAATTTGATGATGCTGTGAGGCCGTACGGATGCTTCTCATCTCTAGTTTTAGAAGTTTCTAAATGAGCTCTTAAGAATTGTGACATCTTGCCAAGCTGTGTTTTCCCAGCCTGCCTATGAAGAGAACGTGCTATCCAGTGGAAATAGCACAGACTGTGGGGTAGTGTTCGAAATCAGCTTTCCTTCCCAGTTCTATGCTTTGCTCAAGTTACTTCTCCTCTCTGAGCTTTAATGTCCTTGGTTGTGAAATGGGAGTAGTAATACCTGTTTCTCAGAGTTACCAGAGTCAAATGAAACGATGAGAACAAAATGCTCAATGTGAAAATACACTGAATGTAGGGAGGATGTGTGTTTGTTCCAGACCTTTAAACTTCTGAATTCTTCCTCCCAACCTCAGTATCTGCTTTCAGCAGAGTATCCCGTGTGGCCCTCACTATAGCCAGCCACACTGATATACAAAAATCAGTAGTGCAATTATTTTGTAGTGTGTATTGAGCCATAAGAGAATCAGAAAGTGTTGAAATTTATCAGTTTCTTCAGAACTCCTAAACTGTACTATTCTCCAGCTCTCATGAACACTTGAAATATCTGTATCTAGGCAAAATCTTACATCAGGGCATCAGAAAAAAAAAGGTATCAAGAAGGGGCCTTGGAGGGAATATTAGTTATCTAATTTGAGCATTGATTGATATACTCTTGCCAGTTGGGAGGAATCTTCAGAAAACATACCTTCCTTCCACTTAGGTCTACTTACCTGCCATGCTTTTTGAGTGTAATTGTTCAAGTATTTCTTCTGTATATTGTACATTGACCACTACATGAGATGGTATTACTTCTGCTTCAACCATATAGTAAGATTGAAGAAAATGCATGAGGTGAAGGATATAATTTACTTCTGTTTTTATCCATCTCATTGCTCTTTCTCATGCTAAAGTTCCCAGTTTTCTTTTGTTTTCATTTTCTTTGTGTTCAGAGAGTTTTTCTTAAGCCATTCTTTAAAGGTAAATCTGCTAGCAACAAATTCTTTAGTTTTCCTTTAGCTGACTGAGACTCTTCTTATTTTCCCTTCATTCATGAAGATTAATTTTGCCAGATACAGAATTTGAGATTCTCAGTTCTTTTAGTGCCTGAAAAATGTCATTCCGCTTCTCTCTGGCCTCTGCCGTTTCAGCATAGAAACTTTCTGTCATCGTGTTGGTGTTCCTTTATAGGTAACATGCTGCTTTTCTATGAATGTTTTGAAGATTGTCTTTCTCTAGTTTTCATAAGTTCTTGGTGTGGATTACTTAGGCTTATTCTGTTGTAGGGTTTGCTTAGCTTCTTGAATTTGCAGGCTTATGTCATTCACTGATTTTTATAAGTTTTCAATCATTGTTTCTTGATATATATATGTATATATTTTGGTCCAACAGTAGGAGGCTCTACTCTCCTTCTGTGTTTCTAATGGTATGGATATTAGGTCTTTTTTAAATTGTCCTACAGATCCCTAAAGCTGTGTTTTGTTTTGCCTGTTTTCTGTTGGTTCAATTGACTAAATTTTATCAATCTATTTTCAAGCTGACTGGTTCTTTTCTTTGTCATTTCCACAGTACTATTTTATCTATCCCATGAGTTTTTTACTTAGATTATAGCATTTTTTTATTCGCAAATTTCAGTCTGGTTCTTTTTTATGACTTAAATTTCTTTGTTAATCCCCTTGTTTTCATTTCTTTCAGGAGATTTTGTAATTGTTGAAACATTTTTTATGATTCAAAATTTAAAAATTCTTACCAGATAATTCTAACATCTGATTCATTTTAGTATTGGCATCAGTTGATTATCGTTTTTTTTTTCCTTCTTACATGGTATTCATCCTGGTTCTTGACATGAGTAGTGATTTTTAGTTATATCCTAGATGCTTTGGATTTTGTATTAGGAAACTCCCGATCTTCTTTAAACCTCTGTTTTCGTAGACAGTCACCTTGTTTAGGTTTAGTGTATAGTCCAGTGTTCTGGCATACTTCTGTGGAATTGAGTTGCAATGGAAATTTATTTTCTGAGCCCTGGCAATGTTCTGGGCTGCCTTGTTCTTCTGACATTGCTGGGGTTCCTGCTCAAAGCCTGCTAGTGCTGTCTATGAGGGAAGAAAGTACTTCCTGTGGCCACCTACTATTAACAGGTGACCTTTCTTAGGAACACAGAAGGTGAGTGGAGGGAGGGAGACACAGGGCTTCGCTGTGGCCACTGCTGCAGAGCGATCAGACCACCTGCCTGCCTGGGTTGTGGAGAAGGGCCTGGGATGGCCAGGCTTTCACTGCTTTGCAGCTGCCCATGAGCAACTCAGTTTGAAGCTACTTGAGGCTCCCAATTAGGTCTTTGTTGGGCTTCCCATCTCCTGGTCCCTTGTCCAGAGAGAACAGACTTTCATAAACTTCCTGTTGGAGGTTCCAAGTTTCAGGCCTCTCCAGCACCCAGCCTTGGAAATGTGGGATATAAAATAAAACTCGAGAACTCATCAGATTGTGGTCGCTCGAGTACTGAGGTCACCAGTCAATACAACTTTCCAGCTTTCAGAGCCCTTCCATTGTTGATTGAATACATTTTAGGGTGTTGTATTTAGGGGAGATGAGCAAGAACAAGTGAATCTATACCAGAACTTGTTCCAAGATTGGACCCCCTCACCTTTGAAACTGGTGATGTGACTGTATTTTTTCTAACGTGGGTTTCCCCCCCGCCTAGGATTTTGGGGAGTATCAGGAAAGCTACTACTCCGTACAGACCACTGAAGGAGAGCAAATATCCCAGCTGATTGCAGGCTACATTGACATCATCCTCAAAAAGGTATTTCATACTGTGCAGATTAGACAGCACTTCTTTATTAAAAAGTCTCAGTTTAGATGATGTAGCTACCTGGAAAATAAAAACACTCATGTAAAGTACTTGATGCACTAATGGAATCTTTGACATTAAGATTTCTTGAGTGTGCAGTCTTTGACCACATATCCATTTCTAATTTTGCTGCAGCTCACATTTGTGTCATTGACTGCCAGGTAGTGAGCACTAGTGTATCATTCAGCTAATGAATGAGCCTAGCTCACCTGTGAGCGTCTTCCTCTCTAGGTAGTTGTTACATTTTCCTCTCTAGAAACTGGGTTGAGGGCCTAAAGATTTTCTTTCTTTTTTTTTCTTTCTCTCTCATCCAGTTTTAACAAGGGGGAGGGTGTTATATACCATAGTGGTACACAAAATAACCTTTCCTAAGGTTTCAAGGTACCACCCACTGAAATAGCCAAGTTCTAGTAGAGTATTAGTATCTTAATTTTAACTGTATGAAACTGTCTGTGCAATAATATATACAAAAGGCATTTAATATATATATTAAATATCACATTCTTTTTCATTGTAACTATTGATTTTATTCACCTATCACTTATTAAATATCCCATACAAGAAATTTGGGGTAAACCTTAATGTATCTGCTTATGTGGCTCATTTTAAAAGGCCTCTTTAAAAGGAGCTTGTGTCAAGACCTGCTAACTTTCATGTTTGTCTTGTTTTACCTCAGAAACAAAGTAAAGATAGATTTGGACTGGAGGGCGATGAGGAGTCGACTATGTTAGAAGAGTCCGTTTCCCCTAAAAAGTAAGTGTATTTAAGATCAGGGATAACTGCCTTCTCCCAGCATGGGCAGGTTTCCTAGGCTAACTCTGGGCCGGTTGCCCTGAAGTCCTTCACGTGGAGGAGGTGATAATGGATGAGACAGATGAGTCTTGCTTCTCAAAGTGTGGTTCCCCAGACCATTGTCGTCACTGTTGAGGGTGTCCTGTTGGGGTGAGGGCGGCTGGGGGTTTCAGGGAGACACGGAAGACCATGTGGGGCTTAATTCCACCTTTAGACATGGTAAGCCTTCATGTCCTGTTTTGAATTTCTGATTGATTTCTCATAAGCTACATCATTATTATCAAAGCCTGGAGAGTGAGTTCAGTTCTGTATCTTTTGGGCTAGGGACCTAGCCAGTAGGGGAATTTTTGTTTATGAGACGCTTGTTACTGCCATGCTTGATACACATGTCATGAGGTAGCAAAGGGAAGTGGTAAAAACATGGACTCTGGAGCCAGAGTTAGTGGGTTTCAGTCTGGAGTCTGTTTTCCAATGTGTGGCCTTGAGGGCATTATGAGTTTTCTCTGTCGCCTTCATCTCATCTATAAAATGAGAATAATGATTGATAGTACTACCTCATAAGTTGATTTTGATGCTTGAGTTCTTAATAATGCTTATAAAACAAATAAAGCACATTAAGCCATCTCTAGGACATAATACATATTTGCTATTTTTATCATTATTTTAAATTTAGAGCAGTTTCAATTTAGCCCTATTTTGTGAATGAGGAAACTGAGATTTATTAAAATTTAGGAATAGGCAAGACTTGTTGAGAAGCCTGTTCACCCACTCCCTTCATGTTCATAGAACACTGTAGTGACAATTTTTCTTGTCTATACTGAGTGTCTCCATCTTGCTGTCTTGCTTGATCCCAGCAACATCCCCCGTGGAAGAGGTAGGCTAGATCTGGTCATCCTCAGACCATGGATGAGGAATCTGAAGCTCCTGGAGTTTAGCTGAGATGCACACCTGGGCCGAGCCAGGACTCGATTCAGGTCTGTGACATCTCCTCTAGGGCGCTGTCCTGGGGCAGCATCTTGAACTTGGCCAGGCGTAGTCACTATTTCCCTACCTGGGCTGCTGTGTACCAGTTTCCCATAGTTTGCGTCATAATCCCCTAGGAAGTGGTTCTCTATTTGTCCCCTATTAGTATACAACTTGGAGCCAAATTTGATGTACTGCAGTGGCAGCCCACTCCAGGACTCTTGCCTGGCAAATCCCATGGATGGAGGAGCCTGGTGGGCTGCAGTCCATGGGGTCACTAGGAGTTGGATACGACTGAGCGACTTCACTTTCACTTTTCACTTCCATGCATTGGAGAAGGAAATGGCAACCCACTCCAGTATTCTTGCCTGGAGAATCCCAGGGATGGGGGAGCCTGGTGGGCTGCCGTCTGTGGGGTCTCACAGAGTCGGACACGACCGAAGCAATTTAGCAGCAGCAGCAGCATTTCAAGTACCGTTTGGTACCCTCTGGCAAAAGACTTGAATTTCTTGGAGTTATTAATGACCATCAGATGAATGTTACTAAGCTAGTGCTTCCTAATAGGGTCAGCTGTGCACTTCACAGAATTCCATTGCACTTGAACTTCTCCTAGGAGAAGCTCAGTAAGTGTCTGTGCCCTGAGTGCTGGGACCCTCCCCTGCCTGGCGCCGCTGCATCCCCTCCCCACTGCAAAGGGCATCACAGTCCAGGGAGATCCTCATCACAAGATCTTTGACTTCTCCCTGTATGAGACATTGGCTGAGATCTTGGAATGCAGCTGAGCTCTGAGAGAAGCCTTAGATGTACCCTCTCTAGTGCCAGTTCCTCTGCAGATGTTAATGTCACTCCATGGATACCTGTCGATTGGTACCCTAACTTAACTCACAACCTTTGCCCTGGGCAACAGGAAGTGAACTGTGATGGTTCCAGAATCCTGGGACAGAGGCTCCTGTGCCTTAATACAGCTACTCACCAACACTGCCCTACTCCCTCCCCACCCCCCAACACAGACTCTCCCACATTCAATGTGGGTTTGTCCTCTGGATTATCAGATTCTTACGCTCATGTGCTCAAAGTCCTTTGCGCTCACCTCTCATTCCAGGAAAATATCAAGAGGTAAAAACTTGAAAATTTTTTTTACTAGATGCCCTGGGAGTCTTCCCAGACTTAAGTTGAAATCATCTGGACGAGGTACCAAGGTCAGCCAGTCATCAAGGCTCCACACGTGTTGAAACATCCTCTGTGGTCAGTGGCTTTCCACCTGGGGAAAGAGAGCTAAGCTGAGGGAGATGTGAAGTTCATTTCCACATTTCTTCCTTCAGACTATGGATTACTGATCTCTGTCCCCAGGGCTTAGAATAGAACCTGGCATGCAGTAGGTTTGTGTTGAATGAATGCTATTTCAGGTAGAATTTACCAAATACTACATCACTGTATCCAGATCATTCACTTAGGCCTAGAACATCATTGTTTTCTGTGTCTTTCTGAACAGCTAATAGCATGCCAGTAATTAATTACAGTACTGATTATATAAAAAGATTCATTCATCTCAGGGTTTTGCTGAGCATTTTAGTGCTGTTAACCTCATTCATGATTCTGTCTCTATTTGCCTCTTTTAAACTGGTTGTCGTAACATGAAGCACGAACATTGCTGACACCTGTGGTATCAGGTGACATGACACTCCACGTGAGCGGCCACCTCGCAGTGACCAAAGCGTCTGTTCCCCACAGGTCCACCATCCTGCAGCAGCAGTTCAATCGCACCGGGAAGGTGGAGCACGGTTCGGTGGCGCTGCCAGCTGTAATGCGCTCTGGCTCCAGCGGGCCTGAGACCTTCAATGTTGGCAGCATGCCCTCACCACAGCAGCAGGTCATGGTTGGGCAGATGCACCGCGGCCACATGCCCCCACTGGTGAGGCTCCCGGGGGCCTTGCCCTGCCCATCACGAGCCTGCCCCTGGTGTCCAGGGAGCAATACCAGCCTGCTGATGGGTTGTGTGTATTATCCCCACTCTTGCTACTTCCTGTCTGCATCCTGGCTCTTCAGCTGTGAGGTCCCAAATGCCCAATTCCCAGTGTGTTTTCTTTTAAATGGGTGGCTCTGGCAGTGCTCTGTCTAGGACTACAGGTTTCCTCAAGGGCTGGACAAGAGCCAGTGGCCTCTCCACGTGGTGTGTGAGTGAGGGCTAGGACCCTGCTTGCCCACTTGTTCATCAGCCCAGTACCCCTCAGAGAGGCTCAGAAGCAGTCCAAGTCTGTTCCACTCCATACATCCCCCGAGCACAGCATTGGTTTCTTGCACTGTGCTCGTCTGACTGGGTCTCTGTGGAATCTCATGCTTTGGGACAAGAACTTTTTGAAAGCAGAAGAGCCTGAAAGCCCAGAAGTGATTTGACTAAAGAAGCATGTTGACTGTATTGTAGGTTTGGGTAAAATCTTTATTTACTTACCAAGAATTCAGATGTAACACCCACATGATTCCTGTGCAGGGGAACTTCTGTTCTGAATACTCAAGGGTTGGATCCCCTGAGCTCCCAGCAGGGGACTCTTTCTGAGCCTTCTTGTCAGCTAATTACACACTCTACACTCTGCTGATTATAATCACTCTATTGCAAACACCCCTATTTAGTATTCTATTCATGTATTACAATACCTATTTCCAGCCCCAGTTGAAATAGAAGGTGGTTCAGGCAATTTGTTGAGAGATACTCTGGACCATTGTGTCTTGATCCCAGATCCAATTCCCTTGCTTACATAGAGGCTCTGTTGCCAGGCCAGGAGCATGATGTGACCCCTGTATTACCTACCTTTGCAGACCTCAGCCCAGCAGGCCCTCATGGGGACCATCAACACGAGCATGCACGCTGTCCAGCAGGCCCAGGACGACCTCAGCGAGCTCGACTCCCTGCCACCTCTTGGCCAGGATATGGTGAGAGTCGTTTAGCACTTGATTTACTTTTTAAAAATATTTATTTATTTGGCTGTGCCAGTCTTAATTGCAGCACATGGGATCTTTAGTTGTGGCTTGTGGGATCTGCTTCCTGACCAGGGATTGGACCGAGGCCCCCAGCCTTGGGAGGATGGAGTCTTAGCCACTAGACCACCAGGGAAGTTGAGCATTTTTATTTGATGTCTCTGCCCTCACAGAAAATGGGATTCTGCACTCCGGCTGGATTCAGTGAGGTGAATCTCTGTCTCCAGCTGGGTGAGGTCCCAATCCATTTATTTTTTAAGAGATGGAGTCCCTGTCTTTAAGCTGCACCCAAGGAAGAGGGTACTAGTGGTAAAGAACCCACCTGCAATGCAGGAGACATAAAAGATACTGATTTGATCCCTGTGTTGGGAAGATCTCCACTCCAGTATTCTTGCCTAGAGAATCCCATGGACGGAGGAGCCTGGAGGGCTATAGTCCATAGGGTCACAAAGAGTTGGACATGACTGAAGCAATTTAGCACTTAGCACAGGAAGAAAGAATCATAAAATGCCACAGGCTATTGGCAGTACCCCTTTAGGCTAAGAACTTAAACTCAAGTGGGGCCCAAATTCCAGCCCCACGGCTCAGTGGCTGTGTCATTCTGGGCAACTTACTCTCTCTAAGGTCCACTTTGTTATCCCTGAGAAAGGCTGTTGTGAGGGTTGACAATACAATCACGAAAAAAGTTCTTCCCTTGTGTGCGGGCTTCCCTTGTGGCTCAGCTGGTAAAGAATCTGCCTGCAATGTGGGAGACCTGGATTTGATCCCTGGGTTGGAAAGATCCCCTGGAGAAGGGAGCAGCTACTCACTCCAGTTTTCTGGCCTGGAGAATTCCATGGACTCTGTAGTCTCTGTACTATTCTTACTGTATAGTGCATGGGGTCACAAAGAGTCAGACTGAGCACCTTTCACTTTCACTTCACAAAGTTCTTAGCCCCGCACCTAACACAGTGCAAGCCCAGTGAGTATTAGCTGGATTTGTTGCAAACCTCAGAGTCATCCAGAGGTTAAAAATGGGCCCCTCCTCCATTTTTTCTGACTCAGTTGGTCTGGGGTGGGGCCGGAGAATTTGCATTTCCAGCAGGTTCGCAGGTGCTACTGCTTTTCTGGGAACCATGCTTTGTGAACTGCTGGGTTCCTACTACTGAACTTTTCAATGAGGCAGGGCGATTAACTGCCTTCCCATAGCTGCCATTGCATGAAATCATCTAGTCCCTTGCTGTTTAAATTGTGATCCCCAGGCCAGCAGCATTGGCAGCACTTAGGATCGTGTGAGAGGTACAGAATCTTAAGCCTTACTCCACCCTTCTGAATCAGAATCTACATTTTAGTTCCCAGCTGTTTTGTGTCCACAGGGAAGTTTGCCAAGCACCGGCTACCTTTGTCATTCTCTGTCCTGCTTTGCACATTAGAATCACCTGAAAGGCTTAAAGGACAAAGCCTAGGGCCCAGGTTAGACCAAGCAGATCAGTGTTGCTGGAGGTGGGGCCTGGGTTTCCATAGCATTTCATCTCTCTTTGTGATTCTAATATGCAGCCAGGGTTGGAAACCATGGCTATAGTACTGCCTGGACATCATAGGGGCAGAACCAAGACACAGTTTGTAGCCTCATCTCATCCAGCCAGGACAGCTGCCTCCAAGTTCTCTCTGCTCAGTGTGTTTTTCACTTGTGTACCTGTAAACCTGAAGGGTGTAGCATCCTCAAAGCTGTTTCTCTCAAGTCTCTGAAGTTATTAAGTATTTTGCTTTCAGGAACTTGAAACTAAAAATGCATATGGCAGCCTCCCATATCCAGCACAGCTGGGAGAAGGAGTTTTTAAGTATCTGGACTTGATATTCTTGCTTCACCAATTTTCAAAGAATTAATATATAAAATATTTTAATGCTAGACATACTCTGAACCAAGATTAATATTTGGGGACTATCTGGGGAAGGAGACCAGAACCATCTATTACCATGGGATCACCATTGCCAGTGTAAGCACTCATTGGCTAAGACCAGAAATGGCCAAAAGCAGAATTTGCTAAGAGTCACATGAGCATAAAGTATAAGAACTAGAAAGGTTTCAAAAGACCACTGAGTTTCTACAGTAGAAGAAATTTAGGCACAGGAACTGGGTGAAGTTTGCTCAACGTCATATCACATATTATGGATCCAGAGCAGGGGTCTTGAAGACCACCCCTCAAAATCCTGCTGGGAAAGGTGCACATCAGCATGATATTCATGTCATAAAAGACAGTTGCTATGCTGAGAGAAGACTCAGCTAAAATACCCTGATTCTCACTCCATTCTCTAAAACAATGAAGATGAAAATTAGCAACAGTTGTTGGTGCCAGAGGGTTTCCCAGGTGACTCGGTGGTAATAAATCTGCCTGCTACTGCAGGAGACACAGGAGATGCAGTTCAATCCCTGAGTTGGAAGGATCCCATTGAGTAGGAAGTGGCAACCCACTCCGGTCTTCTTGCCTGGGAAATCCCACGGATAGTGGAGCCTGGAGGGCTATAGCCTGTAGGGTCCGAAGGAGTCAGACATGACTGAGCATGCACGTTGGTGCCACTGTGCAGTATTATTATAAGATACTACTTATCTCCATTTTTTTAAACTGAATTTACCTACGTAAAACCACAGAGAGATTTTGTCTCCAAAATCTTAAAGAAAAGGTAACCCGAGTAAGAAGCATTGAGAATTTTCTTTCCATGTGGCATGAATGAATGAGCAAGAGGCCTGTTAAGGACATTGTTGAAGATGATGTAAGGGTCTCATGGGTGCCGGCCCAGTGAGAGGAGTGTGGTCAGAATGCTGGTCTCGTTTCATGGCACGGCTTCTCTGGTTTCCTGGGTAACCCTGCTCAGCGACTGTGTCATGCGGTTATCTGGTTTTGCAGGCGTCTAGGGTGTGGGTTCAGAATAAAGTGGACGAGTCCAAACACGAAATCCACTCTCAAGTCGATGCCATCACAGCTGGAACCGCGTCCGTTGTTAACCTCACAGCCGGTGAGTCCCTGAGGGATCTGTGGTGTATTGTGGTTTTGTTCAAAAAAAAAAACAAGAGAGAAGTTCTTATTCTTTGATTGAAGCAACAGATTTTTCCTATTCGGAGAGAAGAGTCTATTTTTAGGCCCTCACAATGCTTCAAGCATTTTCTCCCCCTGACCCGGGAGAAATGTGGGGAGCCTCTCTTGCCTTTGTGACTTTATCATGCACCCTCAGTGAAAAGCAGTTACTCAGCTCATTGTCCATCAAGCTGCTGGACATACTTCTAAGTTTACTGAGGCCAGTTTCTGCCTTCTGGGAGCTTACAGTCTCAAAGTGGTTTTGTATGGCTGGCCGTCATGGGTGCCTTCCTCTGTCTTGTCTAGCTGTGGTCTTCTCTGGATTGCATGGCCCTCAGCCTTGCATTGTCAAGTGAGAGCCAGGGACGATCTTGGCATCACCAAGCAGGCTTGCAGTGTTTCAGGGACAGAGCTGACCTCTCCAAGCTGCTGACCTTGGAGAGGCCTTCTGCAAAGGACCATGAGATGCTAGCTTTAAAGGTGTTCATGCTCAGAATCTCAAAGTGTGAGACCTCGGGGTGAAAGGACCCCGTGAGGAGCAGCCTTGGAGATGGGGAGACGAGACGTCTGACTCTTGCAGGATGTCGCAAGGGGGCGGGGTCTGCTGCCAGTGTCACCACCTGTCGTGTGTTACCCTGGGCTCCCCGCAGCCTTCACTGCCCTG
The DNA here is from genome assembly GCF_001704415.2 of Capra hircus. NCBI lineage: Eukaryota > Metazoa > Chordata > Mammalia > Artiodactyla > Bovidae > Capra > Capra hircus. Next base: position 55,718,455 of record NC_030817.1, read on the forward strand.
CTCTGATGGTGTCAGTCCTTCTCTGTCCCAGGTGATCCTGCGGACACCGACTACACTGCCGTGGGATGCGCCATCACCACCATTTCTTCCAACCTGACGGAGATGTCCAAGGGCGTGAAGCTGCTGGCTGCCCTCATGGATGACGAGGTGGGCAGCGGGGAGGACTTGCTCAGAGCCGCGAGGACCCTCGCCGGGGCTGTGTCAGATCTGCTGAAAGCTGTGCAGCCGACTTCTGGAGAGGTGAGCTTTGGGGTGAGCAGTCACTCAAGGTTCTTTTGTTTAACTTTTTATTTTGTGTTGGGGCATAGACAATTAACAATGTTGTGGTAGTTTCCAGTGGACAGTGAGGGCACTCAGCCATGTATATACATGGACCCATTCTCCCCTAAAGTCACTCAAGCTCTGATGAGGTAGATGCAGCCTTTGGGACCCACGGGACTCTTGCTGCCCTAGGTGCTCCTTCCATCCCAGTGGCTCACGTTACCACACTGCAAGGTTTGGGGTTGCTGAACTGTGTGCAGAAGCTATGGTGCAACCTTTGATACTGGCTAAGCATTACTCGGAGTACGTCAAGGCTGTATATTGCCACCCTGCTTATTTAACTTATATGCAGAGTACATCATGAAAACGCTGGGCTGGAAGCAGCACAAGCTGGAATCAAGATTGCCAGGAGAAATATCAATAAGCTCAGAGATGCAGATGACACCATCGTTATGGCAGAAAGTGAAGAGGAACTAAAGACCCTCTTGATGAAAGTGAAAGAGGAGAGTGAAAAAGTTGGCTTAAAGCTCAACATTCAGAAAACTAAGATCATGGCATCTGGTCCCATCACTTCATGGCAGATAGATGGGGAAACAGTGGAAACAGTGTCAGACTTTATTTTTGGGGAGCTCCAAAATCACTGCAGATGGTGATTGCAGCCATGAAATTAAAAGACACTTAATCCTTGGAAGGAAAAGTTATGACCAACCTAGATAGCATATTAAAAAGCAGAGACATTACTTTGCCAACAATGTTCCGTCTAGTCAAGGCTATGGTTTTTCCTGTGGTCATGTATGAATGTGAGAGTTGGACTGTGAAGAAAGCTGAGCACCAAACTGATGCTTGTGAACTGTGGTGTTGGAGAAGACTCTTGAGAGTCCCTTGGACTGCAAGGAGGTCCAACCCATCCATCCTAAAGGAGACCACTCCTGGGTGTTCACTGGAAGGACTGATGCTGAGGCTGAAACTCCAATACTTTGGCCACCTCATGCAAAGAAATGACTCATTAAAAAAGACCCTGATGCTGGGAGGGATTGGGGGCAGGAGGAGAAGGGGACGACCGAGGATGAGATGGCTGGCTGGCATCACGGACTCGATGCACATGCTACTGCTGCTAAGTCGCTTCAGTCGTGTCCGACTCTGTGTGACCCCGTAGACAGCAGCCCACCAGGCTCCCTCATCCCTGGGATTCTCCAGGCAAGAACACTGGAGTGAGTTGCCATTTCCTTCTCCAGTGCATGAAAGTGAAAAGTGAAAGTGAAGTCGCTCAGTCGTGTCCGACTCTTCACCATGAGTTTGGGTGAATTCCAGGAGTTGGTGATGGACAGGGAGGCCTGGCGTGCGGAGATTCATGGAGTCGCAAAGAGCCGGACACGACCCGAACTGAAGCATTAATCTGCTGACAAAGGTCCATATAGTTAAGACTATGGTCTTCCTGATAGTCACATGCAGTGAGAGCTGGACTGTAAAGAAGGCAGAGCACCAAAGAATCGATGCTTTCCAACTGTGGTGCTGGGGAAGACTCCTGAAGGTCTCCTGGACAGCAGGGAGATCAAACCAGTCAATCTTAAGGGAGATCAACCCTGAATACTGGTTGGAAGGACTGATGCTGAAGCAAAAGCTCCAGTATTTTGGTCATCTGATGTGAACAGCCAACTCAGTGGAAAGTCCCTGATGCTGGCAAAGATTGAGGGCAGAAGGAGAAGAGGGTGTCAAAGGATGAGATGGCTGGATGGTATCACCAATGCAATGGATGTGAACTTGAGCAAACTCTGGAAGATGATGAGGGACAGGGAAGCTTGGCATGCCGCAGTACATGGGGTCGCAAAGAGTTGGACGTGACTGAGCGACTGAACAACCAACAAGCTCTTGGAATGAAGCCTCCCTTCCCCCACCCAAGGCTTCTTGATTAGATGCAACCTGAGAAACTAGCACACACATTACCAATACACGTGTAAAGGGAATACAAGTCTGTACTCCAATTTCCTACCAATTGAATGAGGCTTGTCAATTGATCATTTCAAATCTATTCCGACATTGCTGGTTTTGAGCCATCAACCAGTTTCTTGCACGGATTCCACAAGGACGTGTATGTCTCCTGTCTGGCAGACAGTTCCAGAGTTTATTGGGCTGCAGGAGGAAGCCCTCCTGTAGGACTCCTCTTCCTGCGCTGCCCTGTCTGATGGCCCTGGGGAGGCAGTGCGCTCTCTTTCCCACTAAGATGTGCTCTGTGTTTGTAGCCTCGACAGACAGTTTTGACCGCCGCTGGAAGCATAGGACAAGCCAGCGGGGATCTTCTGCGGCAGATTGGAGAGAATGAGACTGACGAGCGATTCCAGGTGAGATATTTGCAGTCCATAATCTTGGAACCTAAGTGATGGTCTTAGACCCAAGCAGGGAGAAGGTAATGAAAAATGGAGTCTTCCTTGAACTGACAAGAGAAAGGTGAAGGTGGATTATCTTAGACTGTGATCTTTTTATGTGTTAACAAAAAAAAAAAATTTTAATTGAAAAACTCAATTCACTTACACCATACATCACCACACTGAAACATCTGCTTAGCTGTTCTCACTAGTCAGCATGCTGCACTTTCTTTAAACACAAACATGGAGGGAATAATGTCACAACCATCCTTATATCAGCCACCCAAGTCTACAGTTATCCACTCACGGCCAGTCTTGTTTTATCTATTTGGGGCAGCTTTGAATTGCATCATTCTTGAGTCTGCATGTAAGAGTGGAAACACATGCACTCCCATACACTCTGCTCCCACATAGCACAAGCATTCCTTTGTGTTGAGAGCTTTGAATATGTCTGTGTCATATTCAAAACCACAAGTGTGGCAGAGAAGTCCTTTTTGTCACCCCCCACTTTTTTTTTCAATACCAGAGACATATCCTCTGGGGACCAGCTGTAGCCACTGTCTGCAGCTGGCTGGCTGCACTGCCAGCTCAGACAAGATCGCAGCTTGTCTGCCTCCATTCCCAGCCCCCGCAAATAGGGTGGGGAGGCCTCCTGCTAGGGATCTTCAGGCCAGATGAACTCCTCTTCTCACATACTTATGGGCAGATGCCTTTCATTCCTCTTCCTCCTCACTCTTAATTTTACAAGGAACATACAGATACATTCTCATTAAACTGCTGCAGGTCAAGCTCAGGTTTTCAGGAAGGTACCCTTTTCTAAATCCTATGTCAGGTTCAGTGTTTGGAATTTCTATAGAATTTAGAATAAAATCACCCAGCTTTCTATCAGCATTCCAGTTGCCTCGAGGAGGGCAATTTTGCTTGCTATTTCATCTAGCACTACTGGATTTCATCACCTCGAGATGTGTTAGTTAATCTAAGATATGATCATGTATGTTGTGGATACATTAAACATGCCCCTTCTCCTCTACTCTCCACATTCCTGGAGTGCTGGGGACATAAGACTCATTCAGATCCTGCATTAAGGCTTGAGCGTTCAGTGCATGAACGTTCATGTGATCAGGGAGGCTGAGACACAGAACGGGTGGTAGGGGTATTCCTGGAAGCCATTTCTGTCCTAGCGTGGCCAGTAATAACTGTAAACGGAACTAACTGTAGACCACATAAATACAACCTGCTAAAGCCAAGCTAATTATGTCCTCGTCCTTCCTTCCCCTTGATTAGATCCCCAAACACATGTGTTGTCCTGTGGATTTTGTATTAGAGCAAGTAGTTCTTTGGAGGTAGGTACCTACTTAGAAATTGGTTAAATACGAGATTCGTCCGTTGGTTTACTAGGCTTAATTATCCTGAAGCAGTCAACTTATTTTCTAATGTCTGGGAAGAGTTGAGAGGGAAGTCACAGCTCTTCTTTAAAGCATCTCCCATATCCTTGTGGCTTTGTGGTTTTTTTTAAAAAAGTAGATTTCTCCCCTTTTATTCTTTGACAAACTGCTTCCATCACATGTGAATATAAACTCCGCCTCCAATGTCTGCTTCCATTCAGATGGGCTAGAGAAGCAGGTTCAAGTTCAGGATAGTGTCTCATGGTGGCTTTCTTAACAGGAAAGCCCTGGCTTGAATGTTTCCTGTTCTCTAAGGTCTCTCGGTAAACACCAGTGCAGTAAGGTGATCTACAGTCTCCTCCAGGTGTGGGTAACCCCTGGCTTAGTGACATTGGATTTCTTACTCTCTTGGTTTTCCAGTTCTTGAGATCCTATCTTGGAGCTTTTTCTTGAGTTTTCAGTGTACTGCATGTTCCCAGAGTTAACAAAGGTTTATTCTACATGAGCTGCATAATAGTGGTCTTGTTGAAAAGTTTGACAAGGGCCTTGTCAGCAACTATAGCCATAGGATCATGTTCTTTTTCTAACTGTATTTTTTGTGTGCGGGAGGTGGACAAAATTAGTAGGAGAATCAGGATTTCTTTAAATCAGTCTAACAAAGCCGTGACCAAATCTTGGTGTCTGGGTGAGAAGATGGATTCCTTTCAAGGGAAGGAATACTTTGATGCATTTTGAAAGACTGCTTTTTAAAATCTTGATAATGATTTGTGACTTTCAAATTTTGCTTTCACTAAGCATGGGCCAGGAACCATAACTTTGCAGGCTCTGTTGGGATCAATTTCTAGAAGTTATGTGGCAGATGAGTGCCGGTCAGATCCCAAAGGTCTCTTCACCTCTTGGCACCACAGGCTGTGGCCTCTCCCTGGACATCGAGTAAACACCAGCAACCTAAGAAAGACTGGATCAAACTGCCCTTTCCTGACGGCTTTGTTATTGTCCATTTTAAAATCTCCTTACTTGGTGGATTCATGGGTTTCTGATTTGCCTGGGTAAGATATATGGTCTTGGGCTTTCCAAGTGGCTCGGTGGTAAAGAACCGTCCTACCATGTGGGAGACATGGGTTCAATCCCTGGGTCAGGAAGATCCCTTGGAGAAGGAAATGGCAACGCACTCCAGTATTCTTGCCTGGGAAATCCCATGGACAGAGGAGCCTGGCGAGCTACAGTTCATAGGGTCACAAAAGAGTGGCAGGAACAACAAACATAGTCTTTGCTCTGTATAAAATTGTACAAGCAGAACACTCTTTCCAGTATATCTTCTCATAAACTATCTTGTTGTAAAGACTCTGTGGGTGCCCTTTGCATTGAGAATCAAAAGTGCTTTTCATTATCTGATGAATTAGTAAAGACTTCTGACCACATTTCCTCTGGGGGAAAGTTTTGACATGTTAGTTCAAAATAAAATTGGCCTCTATGTTTGGGAAGGCATTTCCAAACCAAATAAATGACCTTCAATATTAAAAGCCAAGAAGTGCATTAAATGTAGCAGTGGTGATTCTTTAGGTCACAGAATGATGACAAACCTGATGGGGTGAGTCGAGGGATTCTGCAGCCTGCAGGCAGAAAGCCTTGATGTTGACCTGCAACAAAAACTGATCTTTAAAGGCTCAGAGTGCTTTGCATCATTGGTGAGGGCTTCTTGAGGCTGGTTTATTTACATAGGCTCCCTTTCCACTTTTCGTAATAATTTATCTCCATCTAGAAGGCTACAGAACATTGAGAATAACTTATGTTCAGAGAATTCATGAGCTATTGGGCTGGAGGTCCTATCCATGCATGTTCAATGTTGCCCTCTGGAGGCCAAGATGTGGCTGAATTTCTGATGACAGCTTGGATCCTTGTGCAAAGTAGAGATCCAAAAGATAAATTTTCAAGTCACAGTGGGACATGATGACATGGGCCATGAATTTCATCCTTCCTACCACTCATAGTGTATATTTTCAGCTGGATCTACCACATACTCAGGAGGCGTTGTCAAGATTCTAAGTGTTGTTTAAATGCACAAATGTGAATTAATGGTTAAAACAAAAGCCCTTCCTTCAAATTAACCTATTTTAGATTGAAACCTATGCTACTTACAGTATAGGAGACTGTAGTATTAGGATTAAGTCTCCTTCCTTAATTAGCTCTCAAACTAACTTGACATTTCAGTAAAATAAGTGGAAAAAGTTTTATTCTAAAGTACTGAAGGAAAAAGGCCGAATGGAATTTTCATAAAATATTTAAGTGCTTTGTTTTCCGGCTCTGATGGATGACTGGGAAAATATAAATAACTATTTTTTGTTTTCATTTTCTTAGGACGTTTTAATGAGTTTGGCTAAAGCTGTTGCCAATGCTGCTGCCATGTTGGTACTAAAGGCAAAGAATGTTGCCCAAGTGGCTGAGGACACGGTCCTGCAGAACAGGGTGATCGCTGCGGCCACCCAGTGCGCCCTCTCTACCTCCCAGCTAGTGGCGTGCGCCAAGGTAAGCTGGCGGGCACCCCAGCCCTTTCTTCAGAGTGTTTGTGAGAGGAAACAGGGGCAGAACTTGTTAAAATTGCCTAAGATTCAGAGCTTGCTTCAGGTGCCTTTCAGGTGAAATGGTAGTATTTTAGCATAAGCTGTCCAGTTCCACTCTAATAATTTTTTCCTTGCTCAAGCCCTGAAGCAATGGTACTTTTCTGTGTCTAATTGCCATTTCTACATGTAAATTGCTGTATCTCCCCTTCAGACTTGACAGCATGTCTTATTTACCCCTGTGCACAAAGAGCTCTTGGATTATGCCGTTACAGCATTATCTGCAGAGTTAGTGGGAGCCCTTTCTGCACTGCACAGTATCAGAATGAGGGATAATGATGTTGTTCATGGTTGTCATTAGGATGTACACACTCTGTATAACACAGTACCTCATGTAGCACCATCACCCCTGGTTTACTGAAGAGGAAACTGAGGCCCTTAGATGTTACTGAGTGATTACAGCCACAGAAATCATAAGTGCCTGGACTAGGCTTACAAATCAGGCTGGTCTAACTTCAGATACCCTTTGCACTCAACCACGTGTATCTTCGCTGAGATAATGCATCACAGGATGGTAGGTGTTAGTTTCTCCACCTGACGATATAACATACTGTACAGATCTGTAAGAGCTTCCCTCAGGGCTCAGCAGTAAAGAATCCTCCTGCCCGTGCAGAAGACATGGATTCAGTCCCTGGGTCGGGAAGATCCCCTGGAGAAGGGAAGGGCAACCCACTCCAGTTTTCCTGCCATGGATGGACAGAGGAGCCTGGTGGATTCCAGGCCATAGAATCACAGAGTCGGACACAACTGAGCAACCGAGCATACACGCATGGCTCTGTAATCTGGTTCCCCCTGGCATTTCCAGTCCTAGGAGAGGGTTTGCAGCATCAGTCGGAGGCATCATTGATGGTCTCCCTCCTGCTTTCCTTGTTCACCAGCCTAGTTTCACAGATGCTGATGCAACCCACTCTACTCTCTAAACCATGAAGCAGACTTCCAGGAAATATATCTGGAAAAAAATCATAATTCTTTGACATAGTCTTTATCTCAGCTTGGAAGACTCAGTTCAGAGGTTCCCAAGAGGAGGAGGTGTGAATGGTAAATATCAGAAATTTCTCTCTATAGAAGTAGTCAGTAGTATCAGTGGTTATAGAGCACTAATGGAGGTGAAAGTTAGTGGGCATCTAAAAATCACAAAGTGAAATGGTCGAGTATGAGAAACCTCCCGTGATGGTTCAGTTTAATCGCTGGTCCTGTAAGTAAGGAACTGAGGCCCAGGGCAGGGAAGGACATGGCAGAAATGCTAGTGGGCACTGGAGAACCTAGAGTTGTGATACGGTGCCCAAGACCCACTCCCGTCTCGCTTCAGGTCGTGAGCCCCACCATCAGCTCCCCTGTGTGCCAGGAGCAGCTGATTGAAGCAGGGAAGCTTGTGGATCGCTCTGTAGAAAACTGCGTCCGCGCCTGCCAGGCGGCCACCGACGACACTGAGCTGCTGAAGCAGGTCAGTGCGGCTGCCAGTGTGGTCAGCCAGGCCCTCCACGATCTCCTGCAGCACGTACGACAGTTTGCCAGCCGAGGCGAGCCCATCGGTCGCTACGACCAGGCCACCGACACCATCATGTGCGTCACCGAGAGCATCTTCAGCTCCATGGGCGATGCTGGTGAGGAGTTGGGCTGTGGGCTGTGGGTGGGCCAGGCGGTTTGGGGTTCCCTGATGTCATTGACTGTGAGCAAGTCAGATGATGGTTTCCTGGACGCCTGGTAAAAGGGCAAATGCTAATCACTCTCAGTCAGAGCCTTCTTCTGAAGCTGGGAAAGATCGGCTCCTAATCTGTCCATCCAAGCAACACCAAGAGACTTAACGTCATCTAGAGTTTTATATATATATATATAAAATTTAGGTGCACAGTATATCCCTTTTGTTCCCAGAATGTCCATGTTGGCTATGGTAAAGTTGGTGTTGCCACAGGAAGACGCAAGAATGAGGCTTGGAAGTTTATTATACTCAGAGGTCCCAGTCAGGGTGTCTCTGACTGTCACACAGGGTCACAAGGGAAGCATCAGGTTCTGACCAGATGGCAAGAGATAGGATTAAGGAGAGAGCTCAGGACACTGCCTTTATTGGGATTTCTGTAGAAAAAGCAAGATGGAGCAAGATGAACAACTTAGGTTTGACTAGTCTAAATAGTTTCATCTGGCTCTTGCTTATAGGTGTGATCCCAAGTTGCCTGATCCATGGCTCTGGGGTGATGAAGGCAGAGAAATATTGCCTCCTGGCTGTAGGGGCCAGATAGAGGATAGCTCTGGATTGGTTAGTTTGCCACCATACTCTTGGCTGGACCTTTTCCTATCTCTATTTGCTAGCTTTGTGAGGGGCAGTTTCTTTCCAACCAGAAAAGTTTTCCTAAGATGTCAAACATCACTATACATACATACATACACACACACACAAATATGTATATATAACCTTTTCAGCCTATTAGTTAAAAATTAAGTCTCCCCAGACCCAGCCCCGGAGAAGGCGATGGCACCCCACTCCAGTACTCTTGCCTGGAAAATCCATCCCATGGACGGAGGAGCCTGGTAGGCTGCATTCCATGGGGTGGCAAAGAGTCAGACATGACTGAGCAACTTCACTTTCACTTTTTACTTTCATGCATTGGAGAAGGAAATGGCAACCCACTCCAGTGTTCTTGCCTGGAAAATCCCAGGGACGGGGGAGCCTGGTGGGCTGCCATCTATGGGGTTGCACAGAGTCAGACACGACTGAAGCAGCTTAGCAGCGGCAGCAGCAGCAGACCCAGCCCATTACTATCCCATCTAAATCTCTGGAAATGACCACTTACCAATTTCTGTTTTACCTGTTCAGAAATGTTAAGTCTTCCTTCCTAGATATAGGTGTATGTGTATATAACATCCTCTTTCTTTCCATATTAATGGAGTTCTATTACATATACTCTTTTGCAACATTTTTCCCTGAATATATTAGAATGTTTCTGCCTGTTGACCTATACACTATTCTTTCTAATGGGAGCATAGTATTCAGTTCAAGAATACATCATAATTTACTTAACCAGTTGTTTTCTAATGGTAATTTCCAAATTTTTGTTTGTTTTACAAAATTAATATAGTAATGATTCTTGCAAAAATGCCTCTGTTTACTTTGGGGAGTATATATAGGACAGGTTCCCATCATTTGAATTTCTGGGTCAATAAGTATGTACATTTTTAATTTTAAACATGTCTGAAATTTCTCTCCAGAAAGGTTCCACAGTTTGCAACCCCACCAGTAGTTTGAAAGATATCTACTTTTGTACTTATTCATCAGCACAGAGCAGTTGAGTTTTGTTTTGTTTTTTTTTTTTAAGAAAACTACCTAGTGCTTTTCTCCATCTTTCTTGAGTGATTTAAGAAGTGGATTCTTGTGGTTCTTTTATTTAAATAAACTTCATATTGTGGAATATTTTTTATATCTATAGAAAAGTTGCTGGAGTAATAGACTTTTCCTTTACTATTCCCTGTTTCCTTTAACATCTCCCTCAGCCTACAGGACATTGGTCAGGACTGGGAGATGAGCACTGGTACATTATAGTTCTTTAAACTACAGACATTATTCAGATTTCACCAGTTTTTCACTAATGTCCTTTCATTGTCCCAGGAGCTAATCCAGGATGCCTTGAATCAAGCACATTTAGATTTTCATGAAGTTTCCCATTCCCACTTCATGCTGATAGTGCTTCAAGATTCTCCACATATGACCCAAAGGAGGATATTGCTCATATTTGAATCGTTTTATTTTTTAATGTATATGATGGTAGCCCTCCCACTTCCAAAAGGAAGTTGAAACAGATTTCAATAAAATCACAGTTCCTAAGAACAAGATCAAAACCAATGCTGGGAAGGAAAGAGTGAGCAAAGAAATAACTGGAAAAAAAAAAAAGAAATAACTGAGAGGGAGACTGGGCCAAAGCAGATCTCGGCATCTGAGCATGAAACTGGGGTCTGAGCTTTCTGTGAGTTAGAGCCAAGAGACACAAATAGAGTGGGTTATGTGATACCACTCATCTGATGTTAGGCAGGCTCAAAATTAAAAGATAATTTTTTTCTATGCACATTACTCAAAGAGCTTATCACAGGGGCTTTGGTGTAAGAGACTCTTGATATGAGGAAAATAGTATTTTTTATATAAGTATTTATTAAGCATAAATGCACATAATAAATCCACATAATCTTGTTCCCTGCCTTCTCTTTATAAAAAGTTCCTCTTAGGTTACTTATGTCATCTTTATCCCGCACAGTTAGAGACTGAACTTGGATGCCTTTGGGGTAGACAGGCCTGGCAGCCACAGGGAATGTTTTTGGTTCTGGGTCTGACTTGGCTTCATTGCTTCGAATGGAGCATGGAGGCTCATTTCTCTGTCCTTTTTGCCAGAGAAGCAGAGACGAGAATGTACTGGCCCCTGAGGTTTCCCCTGAGCTTTAAGAGGCAGACACACAGACTGCATCCTCTGTCCCACCCTCTAGGTGAAATGGTACGCCAGGCCCGGGTCCTGGCCCAGGCCACCTCAGACCTCGTCAACGCCATGAGGTCAGACGCGGAAGCTGAAATTGACATGGAGAATTCCAAGAAGCTCCTGGCAGCAGCTAAACTCTTGGCTGACTCCACAGCTCGCATGGTGGAGGCTGCAAAGGTAGTACATTGGATTTATTCACTTGAAAAGTGAACGTTATTGAAAGTAAGAATCTGAAAGTTACCTTCAGGATAGAGAGTGGGTAGCAGAATGCGTGTTTTTATTTGTTTAAAGTCTATGTGGCTTTGTAATGTTTAACCTTCTTCAAGTGGGAAACAGGGAAGTCATGGAACACATGAATGAAACTCTTTAGGGCGACGGTGCTGACTCAGCCATAGATAGCAGAATCCCTGCTTAGCATGTGTTCTTTCCATTGAGTCACTGCCATTGACTTTATTGAAAATGATGACTAATTTAAATTTGAGATTTTCAACAGTAAATTCATTTTGACCTGTTTTCTTCCTGTAGCCTTAATGTCACTTTACCCTCCATTTGACTTCTCAGCTAAACTTCTTCCAAGATTTTGCATAAGTGACCAACTTGTGGTTACCAAAGGGGATGTGGGGGAGAGATAAATTAGGAATTTGGGATTCATATATACATGCTATTATACATGAGATAGAACTACAAGTTCTATACGACAAGAACTAACTGTATAGCACATATAGTACAGAGGAAACTCTGTACTCAATATTTTATAATAACCTCTATGGGGAAAGAATCTGAAAAAGAGTATATATATATATAAAGGCAAAATTCAGCAAATTACCTTATATATAATTTTATATGTAATTACCTTATATAATTTTATACCTTATAAAATTCATGTATATATATGAATAAGAAAATAGAAACCACCTTCAACTTCATATCCCCAAGGTAACATGATGAATGTATTTCTATGTATTTTCAGGTTCGTTATCCATCCCCCACAGCTTAGCCTGTCTCCTTGGCTTCTAACAGAACAGTAGGGTATCTCAACCAAGTATGTGAATTTCATTCACTTCCAATGTCTGTGACATGCAGTGATATCCAATAGACCTTCCTCCTTGTCTAACTCATTATTATATTGCCTGAGGGGCTGAGAGTCCTTGGAGATATATCCTGGGTAGGACTGAAGAGAATCCCAGGGAGGGGCAGAGTCTGAACTTCCTTCCTCTGCTCTGATCCCTCTTTCTGCCAAGAAGCTCTGCTTCTAACCATGGCTTTTAGCAAAAATACACATTAGACCTTTGGATTATAGTAAGTTTTTTTTTTTTTTTTTAAGGTTGTTACTAGTTTTGTTTCCTTTTTTCCCCCTCTTCTTTCTAAGTTTAAACAAAGCCATTTCAAGCAAACCCTCATGTTCACAAAAATTACTTGCTAGGCTGGAAAGAACTTTAATGATAAGTCTGCATGCTGAGTTGCTTCAGTCATGTTCAACTCTTTGCATCCCTAGGGATTGTAGCCCGCCAGGCTCCTCTGTCCATGGAATTCTCCAGACTAGAATATTGGAGTGGGTTGCCATGCTCTCCTCCAGAGTGAAAAGTCTAGTCCGTCCTTTATTTTACAGATAAGAAAATTAGAGCTAAGAGCAAAGTTAAGCTTATTATCGCATAACCAGGACTGAGCTGACCAACGTGCACATTTGTTCCTAGATTTGTAGTGGTCCCCAGACCCATTCACTGCATATACCAGCTTACCAATGTATTTGTTATTTTGGATTATTTATATTAAATGGGACAAATTAAGTGTTTTTCTAAGTTATTTTAATCTTCTAGTTAAAAGTCGTCATGGCAATATTTTAATTGCTGAATTTTGTTGAAAAATAAAGAATATATGGTAGTTAGACTTACAAAGAATATATTTAATGTGAAGAAAAAAATACAAACAATCAGTAACTAAGATTACAGGCCAAAATTAGTACCCCATATCTAATATATGTTCATCATAAAAGACATTGCTAAGGAAGGATCGAGGCATGCACGTCAGTATAAAGTACAGAAATGGTGCTTTCCTGCTGCTGGAACACAAAGTTAACACTGGAGGCATTGATAAAAAAATACCCAGTGACCAGAAAAAATGACTCTCATAAAAGCAGAAGAATGCAAAAGGAGCCCTAACAATCCTTTCACATGTGAAGTGCAAAGATTCAATTTTTTAGTTGCTAGAAACACAAAATCAAGACTAGTAAAAGTGGTTTTAAGTTTGAAAGAATGAGAGATTCCATCCAAGAAGATTGCCAATACAACTCTGCCATAGGTGTTAGATCTGTTCCACTCAGTGTGAATTCCTATGGCTTCTTATAAATACCATAGCTCAGAGAAGTCAATTTTTGCAAATTGGTAAACTTGGCTAGGTGGCCATATGGGAAATGGAGACATTCAAAAAATTGATTTTCAGTAATTGGTGTGTTTCTTTCTGCCTTGCAAGCAATTATTATAGCCTGAAAATGTTCATGGAAAGAAACTCGTTCATCTATATACATCCAGTGCTGGTCACAAAACATGCAGGCCCTGTGCAAAGAATCTTGATTGATGCTTTTATTGCCGGTGGAGGTAGAAGACTGGATAAGCTTTACGTTTTTGTTGATTTGGGGCTTCTCTGGTGGCTCAGATGGTAAAGAATCTGCCGGCAATGCGGGAGACCAGGGTTCAGTCCCTGGGCCAGGAAGATCCCTTGGAGAAAAGAATGGCTACCCACTCCAGTATTCTTGCTTGGAGAATTGCATTGACAGAGAAGCCTAGCAGGCTATATAGTCTATGGGGTCACAAAGAGTCGGACATGACTGAGTGACTAAGACTTACACACTCACTCATCATGCAGTAAAATTATCTTCTCCCTACATTATCTTTAGCCTTTCTCTTCTACCTACTTATCTAAGTAAAATCCACTTGGACTTCTACAGCAACATGATAAAAGAGCCATGGGCTTACACAAGGGAAGCAGGGCCATCAGCAGTGCATGGAACCCTCCCCTTTCCATGCCTGGATAGTAGCATTTAATTTCTCTTGTTACTTTAGTACAATTGGGTACCAATTCTACTTGAACACATTTGCCAACTCAGGCTGTCTAGAAATGTAATTTTTAGATACGGTCTTTCTTGAACAACATTGCCTCATAGAACTTTGAATGGCATTCCTCTCCCTCCTCCCCCCCAACCTGGGCCCCTGTGTTATACTGTAATCTTAGCCCATTCTCATTCGCCAGTGCAGCAGGACAGGACAATCTTTCAGCAAGGATATGTGTCTGTCACTCTAATTAAAATATAGTTCTTCCCGAGAGATGTGAGCAGGAGGGACTTAACATGTTTTAAACCGTGGGTTTCTGACCACAGGGTAATTGATATGGATGACGAAGACTATGATCTTAAGCATTACCATTGGATTTCTCCTATTTAGCTATGCATTGTTGAAACATCCCGTCCCCTGGTAGATATTTTTTTATTGAGAGGAAACATCTTTGTCATAAAGATACTGCTCGGAGCATTCCGAGATATCTTGTACTCCTAGGAAAAAGTAAAATTGAAGGCATAAATTCAGTGTCTTTGGCACATTGCCCCCTGGACCTCCTGGAATCTTTGCTTTCACCTTGGCAGGGGGCTGCAGCCAACCCTGAGAACGAGGACCAGCAGCAAAGGCTGAGAGAAGCTGCCGAAGGTCTCCGGGTGGCAACCAATGCTGCGGCCCAGAATGCTATTAAGAAAAAAATCGTCAACCGACTGGAGGTCAGTAAGGAGTAAAGAGCCTGGTTTGCTAGACTTTAGATTTGCAGAGAGTCTGTTGAAAGAACAATCGAATTCATAAGGCAATGCCCATCCAAAGGAAGCTAGATCAATACGGATGACACAGTTTAAGGTATTAGATGCCATGAGCAGCTTGAACAGCTGGTTTAGGGCCACCATACGTTTAGGTCCAGTGGTTTAGATCCATTGACACAGTTTGAAAAACTGCTTCAGGTCATGTTTGCGCAAAGCCAAGATCTTTTCAAAGTTTAACAGTCTTGAATAAAATTCAAATTTTCTTTCAGGAGGAACCATGATTTTGGGGTTTTTATGTTTTCCCCTAGCATTAAGGGATGTACATGTTCAGAAAAAAAGTGTAAAAATGTAGCTAAAATGTAAATATTTTGTTGGAGGTAATGTTCTTTGAGGACTTCCAATAGAAAGTAATCACTTTTGAAGACTGGAGATGGGAATAAAGAGGTATGAAAGGGACTAATAAATACTTTTGTCATTTTTCAGAATGCTCATTTATTGGGAAAAAAGTAATAGGTACAAATTCTTTAGAAAATGAATCTCACAAATGTACACAGGAGACTCTTAGAATACAATCTGGGGGGATTTGAGGCCAGAACTTGCCTGTCTGGTGAGGAATCCCAACATGTGTAGTTTTCTGGGTTCCAGAAAACAACTGGCCTCCATGTCCGCAGAAGGAGACTGGAGAGTCGACATGATTAAGTATGCCAGGCCCAGAAAGGCCTGGGCCCTTCTGAACCCAGGCAAGTCAGGAGCACCAGTGTGTGTGCCTGGCGCTTGACCCAGAAAGCAGCCCATGCCTCATGTGAGAGAGAGGCCTTTTTCCTAAAACATTTAGGCTTGGTGCTGCTTATCAGTTCCATATGGTCTTAGGACTTGTCCCTTGTCTTTTGTAGAAAGACAAATGAACACCAGAACTTGGACACTCAAGCCAGCCTCTCTTTTTCATTTGTCCCAGGCAACATAAACCAAAGGAAGACATCAGGACTCAGCTAGGTTAGGATGTCAGTGGTGCTGAAAGGGTGGAGTCTGTGCCTGGCGCTCCCTTTCTTATAGCTGTCCGTTGCCCCCCTTTAGTGGAGAGAATGTATGTCAGTGTATATATGTGTTTGCACACAAGAACCCTGGCTCACCTCCTCTCTCTATCCCGCTCCCCTCCCCCGCCCAGGTTGCAGCCAAGCAGGCTGCTGCTGCAGCCACACAGACCATCGCTGCCTCCCAGAACGCAGCCGTGTCCAACAAGAACCCTGCGGCCCAGCAGCAGCTGGTGCAGAGCTGCAAGGTGAGGCTCTGGCCACCGGAGAGCCAGGTCTGCTGAAGGATACCCTGATAGCATTAGAGCACGTGGTGCCCGGCTAATTCAGTTAAGACCGATCATCCAGGCCCCTAATCCAGTTTGTTCTGGCTCCCATGTTTCAGGTGTACCCGCACATACACACATCTGGCTTTTGTCTATTAAGTGGATGGCCTGTACTTGGAAGGAAAGCACAATGTTTTTACCAGCATTGTTGCCTCCTTTTTGTGAGCACAAATCAAGGACAGTCGATTATGAGGCCATTTTTGGGCTCTGAAGCAGTAATGAAGCATCAATTTCCCAAGTGCCTCCCTCCCTTTGAACAGTGGCATGTACCTTCAGTCTTGGATTTATTGATCCTACCTGGTCTCAGTGCTGCTGTGCTCTGGGGCTTACTCTGGTTACCTGATCGATCTTCTGAGACCAGGCCCTGATTCCATGCTGAAGCCGCAGTGTGGCCGAGGGTGCAGCACGCCGCTGCCGCCTTCCCTGAGGGCCCACAGTTGACTCCCGGGAGAGCCCTGAGCAGTGCCAGATGCACGCTGTCGTTGCATAGCTGTTGCCCACATCTTGGCACCGTTTCTCACTGAAGCCTCCCGCAAGTGTTTGCAGTTCTCCGTGGGACCTGGGTGTAGGGACATGTTAGATTTAGGAGCCCTCTCTCTCCTTGCTCAACTCCCCTCTGAAATGCTGCATGCATGAGGGGTGTTGTTGCCTCTGCTTTAGAAATGGCTTTACTTCTGCAGGGAGACCACCCAGGACCCTTTAAGTCCCGAATCCCGGGTCTCTGAGCCCAGCCCCTCATTAGGGAGCAAGTTTTCTCTGGTAGAAAAGCCTCAGCAATACAGGAGGACCCTGACCTTGGGGCTGTGCATGTCAAGGAGGGCTTTTTCTGAGAGTCAGGCGCCTGCTGTGGAGGGAGATGGTTCCCTATCAGGGCCTGGCATCAGCCGCCAGTAGGGAGAGCAAAATGGCATTTCCCTTCTCAGAGAGCACATGCCACTTGTGTCCAGGTAAATAGTATGAAACCCCTCACCTATACATTTTATGAGGAAACTGAACATACTCAGCCTGTGGGTATCCCTGTCAGGGGATGAGAGCATTGCTGTCTATCAGGATGCCGTGCAGAAAGGAAAGTGGACCAGATTCCTGGAGAGGATCCATGGAAAGTCTCCTCGAAGTTTTTTTTTGTTTTTAGATTCTTGCCTGAATGGACTCCTGAAAAGAGCATGTCACCAGGGTGGGCTGCTCTTGGGCCCTTCCTGAGGGTGCTGGCCTCTGTGCCATGAGCTCTGAGGGCCTGGTTAGGCAGATGGGGCGTGGGCACAGAGGGGCATGTGGGAGAACTCGGAGTGAAAGGCCGTCACCTCCTCTGCACGGTGGACGTGGTCTCTCTCAAGTGCTCTCACCACAGGATGCTGTACTCCCTTCCCTGCCCTGGGCAGTGGGTTTCCCCATTTGAGAAATGAGAGCAGAGGAAGAGGAACCATGGTGACATGAAAGCTGATGGGCAGAAAGTATAACCACATAGTCAGAAATTGACATGCTCAAGTATACTGTTAGCTGAGTATTTCTCTCACTTTCTTCTGATCATGGGACTGAATAAATCTCTAATTTACCTATAAATTGGAGAGATTCTTTAATTCTAGGGTTTTCAATCCTCAGGAGTCAGGATGGTGTGAGGTGCTACTGGGGAAATTGTTTTCAGGCCAAGTTACAAAGGATCGCCTGTGCTGGGTGTGTTGGGACCTGGAGGACCACAGGGTAGGGCGTGTGCAGGAGGAACCTACCCACAGGTACTGTGTTGGGACTCAGTGTTGGCAGGGACCCTGCTGGCTACAGCTGCTGCGTGAATGCAGGGTCTGGACCAGGCATGCCCCCAGGAGTGAAGGCACACCTACAGAGCATTATCACTTGGGGCATTTGCCCCCACACGCTGTTTTGGTAATTCACCATCCCGGATGTGCTCAGTTTTCATCTTCCTTGCTTCCTGCAGGCGGTGGCCGATCACATTCCTCAGCTGGTCCAGGGGGTCAGAGGGAGCCAAGCTCAAGCAGAAGACCTGAGCGCCCAGCTGGCTCTCATCATCTCCAGCCAGAACTTCCTCCAGGTACTGCAGCAGCGTTCGGCCTGCTCTTCCCCAGGACCACAACCCACCCCACCCCACACTGGGCAGGGGGTTCCCTTTATCCTTTAGGAGAGGACTTCACAGATTCTAGAGCAAGAGCAAAGTGTTCATAGTATGCAGACCTGGAGAGGGAGATGGAGCTTGGCAAAGCAAGATGCCGACGTATAGGGAAATTTCCATTTTTCTATCTATATTGCTCTTCTCTGAGGGAACACATGTAACCAGTTCCACTTTTTGAGAACAGCCTAGTACTCGGTATTGCTTTAGGTTCGCTAGTTTCTGGAATATGTCATGCCATTATTCATTGAGTTTTCCTGGTGGCTCAGATGGTAAAGAATCTGCCTGCAATGCAGGAGACCCCAGTTCAATCGGTTCGATCTCTGGGTCAGAAAGGTCCCCTGGAGAAGGGAATGACTACCTGCTCTAGTATTATTGCCTGGAGAATTCCATGGACAGAGGAGTCTGGTGGGCTACAGTCCATGGAGTCACAGAGTCGGACACGACTGTATGACTAACACTATAACAAGTTTCCAGAATATCTCCTGCCACTATTCATAGCCAGGCAAACAAGAATCAGTGAGTATACCCTCTCCAAAGGTGTCATGCTTTCTGTGACAGTTGTAGAATTAGTAAGTATTGTTGGGCTTTGTTACATGAGGCTAGGTTCACTTTTTTTTTAATTCAAAAAAATATGACTATTAAGTTGTGGGAGCACTCCCTTTGTACTTCTCGTTTTCACATCTCTCAGCACTTTGCCAACTTGGACCCCGTAAACAGTCCATTTGGTTTGATATGTTTCTTCCTCATCCCTGTCTATTCAGATCTCTGCTTACAGGACCCACTGATACATCTGTTTGGTTAAAGTGCCTTAGCTCTGACATGCAGGCATAGAACATGAAAAGCTTGTGCTTCCTCACATTTTAACTTCATACATAAACATATTTATGTATGTATGCATTCTCTTAGGATTCACTGTGTATTAACTGTGCTTTTCATGTTAACATTTATATTAAGAACCTTGGTGATTTTGATTCATAGTCTCTCATCTCCTATACTCAGTGGTTATCTGTTCTCCTGTCATTGGGCATACAGGTTGTTTACAATTAGTTGCCATCATAAACAACCTGTGATATGATAAAAAAGACTTAATGTGTGCTCAAATCTTTGTGCCTCTCCTAAATTGTCTCCTCAGAGTAAGTTACTAGAACTCAGATTGCAAGCAGCTTGTTTTTATCTTGGGACATCGAGAATTATGGCTTAGACAAGCTGTTTGTCTTCTGCTGTAGGTGGTTAGCGGGCCTGGAGTCAGTCGTGTTTGCCCCACGGTCAGCAGGATTGTGGGGTCTTAGAATAGTACAGTGTGGATGTGTTCCAGGCTTACTCTGCCAGCCCCTACACTTGTTTTCCTGTTTCTTTTGTTCTTCTAATCTTGCTGTGCATCAGACTTTTACAAGAATAAGTTCAGAGTCAGAAATAAATAGAAATGGAATCAACAGACCACAAGTTTCAAACTTTTTTTCAAGTTTGCATTTTAAACTTTCTTCCTATGTGTGATGAAAGAGCCTTTCCAGAAGGATGAATGAATCTAAATGTACAGCTAGCAGTGTATGGAGCACACGTTTTAATACATCTCTTGCAAGTTGGGAAAGCAGTCATTAAAAAGTCTTTACCAATTTGCTTGGTCAAGCTTTCTTGTTTGATTTTGCCTTTCTGTGGTTTTCACAGTGTTTAACACTGGTTTTGTTTCAGTTATTTGTTTTTATTATGTAAACTTGTCTCTTTATGCTTTTTGTATATTCATGCTAATTTTTCATATAATCCTCTTGAATTCTTTAAATATTAATAATATTCCTATGTTGTTGATATTTATGACCTGGCATTTAAATTGTTATAGCTGTGCTAAGAGCAGTTGTGTAGCATACATATCAAAACCCTTAAAATTATGTATACTCTTTGCTCTGAAAACTTTATTCCATAGAATTTATTTTTTTAAAAAATGAATGTGTACAAAATTTTAGCTACAGAAGTGTTTATCACATTATTGTTTATTATATTTGAAAATATGAAAACATACTCAATACAGGATTGAAAAGTCATAACAGACATACACTGGAGTGTTATAACAGCTATCAAAAAATAGAATATGCGGAACAAGAAGATTGAAAAACAGAATAAGTAGTATGATCTTATTTTGGAAAATATATGTGCATGCACACAGCACCCACACATGGTGAAATTTTCCTGGATTCTGAGATGTGAGAGGTCATTTGTTTCATATTACATCCCTATATTTTTCTGAATAGTCTATTAGATATAGTTGAGACACAGATTCAAGAGCTATTCCAAGAAACACAATATCTTTAACAAGAAATCTCTTTCAAAAAAAAAGAACTCTCTTTCAAATCTTTTTTAAATAAGAATTTCAAGCCACCATCCCAATTTTAATTTTACTCCCCACTCTACCCACAAAGACACATACTTTTTGTTTCAGACATTCCTAGAATGTCCTGCCCTAGAATATCTGATTTGGGGTGGCAAATTTGGGGAGAAACTAGATAGTTTTAATATTCATTGTTTTAGGCCAAAGTGAGTTGTGACTGATACGGGGGCCTTGCTCTCCGGGTCTCTCTTCTCTGACTCTTGCTGCCCAGGAGCTGTCTGACTTTCTGTTTTTCTCTCTACAGCCTGGAAGCAAGATGGTATCCTCTGCCAAAGCTGCAGTGCCCACCGTCAGCGACCAGGCTGCGGCCATGCAACTGAGCCAGTGTGCCAAGAACCTCGCCACCAGCTTGGCAGAGCTGCGTACCGCCTCACAGAAGGCAAGTGCACCCTTGTCATGCAGTTAGCTTGCCAGAAGTGAAGCTTTTAATTCCTTACTACCTGTTGTGACCTGGGTGTTCCTTGGGGCCAGAACATTGCTGGGCATGTTTCTTGGTGAAATTGTTTCATTTGCTTGACCATTAAATATGCTCGTGTGGACTGGCTTCTACCACTCTTAACTGTCTCCTCGATTTAGTTATCACCTTCTGGTTACAGATGACTTTGGTTAAACTATGCTAGTTTACATACTCCCCCCTCCTCCCTTACGCTGGGACTAGCAATGACCTATTTCTCACAATCTTAGAGGAGACTGGTCATCTGTTTCTTGATGCAGGTAGACTGTGGGCAAAGTAAGTGATCACATCATTCAGATACTATCTTGTGAATTTAGTAACAAATTATGTAGGTGGTGGGTCTAATCTGGAGGATCATTTTCATTCCCTTTGTCCTGAAAGGTTTCCATGTCTTAAATGGGAACATTCACCTTACCGGGATTCTTAATAGAACAGAATTAGGGATTGAGGCAATGGCACCCCACTCCAGCACTCTTGCCTGGAAAATCCCATGGACAGAGGAGCCTGGTAGGCTGCAGTCCACGGGGTCGCAAAGAGTCGGACACGACTGAGCGACTTCACTTTCACTTTCATGCATTGGAGAAGGAAATGGTAACCCACTCCAGTGTTCTTGCCTAGAGAATCCCAGGGACGGGGAAGCCTGGCAGGCTGCCGTCTATGGGGCTGCACAGAGTCGGACACGACTGAAGCGACTTAGCTGCAGCAGCAGGGATTGAGGAGTTTCTGTCTCTGGAACTTATTCATTACCAAAGACCCTCCTTACCATTCTGTTTGATATGGTATTAGCATGAAGTTCTGGCATGAATTCATTGTTCCTTACTGTAACAATCCCTTTGTAGAAGCAAGCAGCCTCATACATGACTAAGGGAAGAAGATTTGAAGCTGATTTGAATTTATAATATAAACAGTGTACTATATCACCTAAGGAAAGATATAATCTAGAGATTTAGATTATATCTAATAAAAAAGTTATTTTGAACCCTGTTTCTCAAATAGAGGTCCCGAAGCCATCTGCACTGGAATCACATGGAAGCACTTAAAATACAGGTTCCTGGCCCTTGCCCTTGAGTACCCAAGTCAGAATCTCAGGTTATAGAGCCCAAACATCTGCATTTTAACAAATTTCCTCAGTGACCGTGACACACCCCCCTCCAACAACTGCTTTGGAGCTGTGAGCCCCAAAGTGGGACTCAAGCAAGATTGTGCACTGGGTTCATGAAGATTTTGTGAGAGCTTCTAATTATTTTATATATAGTGTGAGGGTTAAGTGTATAGGCTCTGGGACTTCCCTGATGGTCCAGTGGTTAAGACTGTGCTCCCAACACAGGGGGCCTGGGTTCGATCCCTGGTCAGGGAACTGGTCTCATATGTGGCAACTAAAGATCCCATAGGCCACAGCAAAGTTCTAAGACCCAGCTCAGCCAAATAAATAATTTAAAAAAAAAAAAAGAATTTGAATCTAAATATTCAAATTCTGGCTTTGCTATCGACTAATTTTTTTTTTTTTTATCGACTAATTTTGTAACCTGGCAAGTTAATTAACCTCTCGATGTCTCAGCGTCCTCACCTAGTAATACTCACCATAGAAATCAATCAAATAGTGTGTCCTGCTGCTGCTGTTACTATTATCTAAAAATGAAAGATGCTAAGATTTACCTGTTTTTAATATATTTGTATGTGTATAATTTATTAATAAGCATGTTGGGGGGGATGTGATTAAAGCATTTGGAGACTAGTGTTTCTAAAAGATCACAGAATGAAGTAGTTTTCTTTAAAGTTTTTACTAAGGAAAAGCATCTTTCATAACCTTCAGTATGAAAAGGTAATGGTTTACAATCTAGAGATTTGAAAAAGAATCGACTCTTGAGAGTCCCTTGGACTGCTAGGAGATCAAACCAGTCAATCCTAAAGGAAGTCAGTCCTGAATATTCCTTGGAAGGACTGACGCTGAAGCTGAAACTCCAATACTTTGGCCACCTGATGCGAAGAACTGACTCATGGGAAAAGACCCTGATGCTGGGAAAGATTGAGGGCAGGAGGAGAAGGGGATGACAGAAGATGAGATGGTTGGATGACGTCACTGACTCAGTGGACATGGTTTGAGCAAACTCGGAGAACTGATGATAGATAGGGAAGCCTAGCATGCTGCAGTCCATGTTGCAGAGTCGGACATAACTGAGTGACTGAACTGAACTGAATTTTGGTATAGACTTGTCCCTAGAGTCCTGGGTTCATTTGTTGGTTTGTTCATTCAGCTCCCACATGCTTCCCAAGTTTCGTGTGCACTCATACTGTGCTGGCTGCCCCATGTCTAGAACCCAGACACAGTGAGTAAGGATGCTCTTAGTCTGAGAGGCAGTGTATTGCAGATATAAACAGCTTCAAGGAGACTTTAAGTATATCCTGTTATGAAGCACACACAACTGATTATTTAGGAAACTTAGGACTGAAGTCTTAACTGAGCATAATTTTGTTCTCTTAGGAAATGCTAGTTACCTTTGCTTGCTCTTGCTAAATTAGGAGAGTCATTGGTTATATCCAGAAAAGCATTCATGTGTTGCAAGGTACTGGGGTTGCTTTTCCAAGCAGACCTTCGTGTACATATTTCCATCTCTGTTGACAGGCCCATGAAGCCTGTGGTCCCATGGAAATCGATTCAGCACTGAGCACTGTGCAGACCCTGAAGAGTGAACTGCAGGACGCCAAGATGGCGGCTGTGGAGAGTCAGCTGAAGCCACTGCCCGGGGAGACGGTAGGAGATGTCGGTGGCTGCCAGGGGTGGGGCTTCACCTTCTATTAGGATACGTCACGGCATTTTTAGAAGTTGCAGGTCAGTGCGCCTAAATTTCAAGTTTTGTTAGTGCAAAGCCCAAGATGGCCCCGTGTCTCTAGAACTGTGTTAGGGTAGAGATGGCTCCAAGGGGTCTCTGGTGATGGGTCTGTGTGTGCTCCCCTAGGGTGTGACTGGGATGGCCAGGCATCTGTTAATATTCACCCCTCTTTTCCATAAACAATACCTGCTGGTGGTTGAGGCCAGGGTTCTAATCCTGTGCCTTTTTCTGAAAAGAATGCCCAGTGCAGCTGAATGAACTATGTTTACACATTGAAGTTCTGGCTTTCTTGGTTCAGGATGTATCATCCACCAGTTGTGGGCAAGTCCTGATCTTCAAAGTATTTTATCTGTGAAATGGGTGGCAGTTAAATTATAAAGATAAATGCAAATTATTTTCAACAGTCATATTAAAAAAATTTTTTTTCCATAATATAATGGGCAGTGACAAAGCACTTTGCTGTAGTAAACCCACAACAGCAAATGGAATGATGGCACCAGAAATCTAGCTTAATCACGTTCTATCTCCTAATGCCTGTGCCGGGGTTCTCTTGGCTACAGTTTTACCAATTGTCCTCGTTTGTATATAGATACCTCCTTTCCCTTACTCTTGAACATTGCTGATAAGATACCTTCATTTATTAAGCACCTGTTAAGCAGTGTAAACACACACAATCCATCTAGTTTATCCTGACAGTAACTTAATTAACAAGTGTTGTTCATCCCATTTTACAGCTGAGAAAACAGAGGTGTATGTTGGTCACTGTTCTTCTTCATGCTACCTGGCATTAGCATCACAATCATGGTTTGAACCCAGATCTACAGGACTCCCTAACAATGTCCTTGATATTTTACACTGAGAACTTTTAACTAGTGCCATTCTTTGGATGAACTTTTTAAAACCATTCAGAATATAAAGAGACTAATTTATCATTGAGCAACCTGGTACATAGGAAGCACACAGAAAATAATCAAGGCAAGCTACCCTTCATTGTAAAAACTAGGCAACTCGGGCTCAGAGAGGTTAAGTCACTTACCTAAAGTGCCCCAGCTAATGATGAGGTCAGGATTGGCTCCTGGGCCAGCGGCTTTGCACTGTGGTCCAGGTGACCCTTTGCAAAGTTCTGTGCTCCAAGAAGCCCATTCTGCCTTTACATAAAACAACTGGTTAGTTAGAATGCAAGAAACATCATGTAATTTTTTAAGAAATTGTTGTGTGTACTGTATTATATGGTTGCCTGTAATGGACCAGGCTCTGTTTTTCACTTGAAGAAAATGCCTCTTAGAAAACATGTTTTGTAGTTAAAATAGCATGCACTTCCTGATCACCCAAAAGTTCTCTTCCAAAATGTTGTCCTCATCTAGTA
Source organism: Capra hircus (assembly GCF_001704415.2). NCBI lineage: Eukaryota > Metazoa > Chordata > Mammalia > Artiodactyla > Bovidae > Capra > Capra hircus. The sequence goes on from NC_030817.1 coordinate 55,743,845, forward strand.
ATCAAACAATTACTCATATCCTAGGTCTCTATTGACTTTATTCTCTGAATTATTTATTCTGTTGACAAAGCAAGATGACGTGCTCGTCATGGGAAGCAAGCACTTTGCCCGTTTTCATAATCTCATTTACCACTCCAAGCCTCTATTTCTATTGCATTTCCTTCGGGTTAGAATTCCATAAAAGTATTATGATCAAATTGAACAATGATAATGGTCCCACGTGCCAGGAAGGTGGAACAGCTGGCTGTCTGCCCACTTCCTGCCAAGGCATAATTAATTCTCACTAAGGATTTGTTGCAGACTTTCTGAATTAGCTTCTAAAGGCATAATACTAATAGCTACCATTTGTTGAGTACCTACATTAATTCTCTGAAAACCTTTGAGCTAGATACTATAATCTCAGGACACAGAGACCTGGAGAGGTTCAATGAATTACCCAAACCTATCACAGGTAGCAAGTAGAGGAGGGAAGCAGAGGGCAGGGTGTGAACTCAGATTTGTTTACCCTGAAGCCTGGGTTCTTTCTCCTCTATCACCTACTTCTTCATAGGCCCATTGATATATTAGATGGGAAAGAGTTGAAGCCCAGTTTGATTTGCGTTATTTGGGGACTAAGACATTTGTGGATGATTCAGTTCTTCTAAGTTCTTCTCCCCATTGCATATTCTTACAGCTGGAAAAATGTGCTCAGGACCTGGGAAGTACATCTAAAGCAGTAGGCTCCTCCATGGCGCAGCTGCTGACCTGTGCTGCTCAAGGCAATGAGCACTACACAGGTGAGACTCGCCTTCATGATGCCCTGAGGCCAGGTACAGACCATGGGCTGGTGGGAGGAGTTCATTGATTTGACAATGAACCTGATGTTTTTATTTCAGCAGTTCAACATACATTTCTCAAGCACATTCCGCATGCTTGTTACTGGGCTTGATGCTAAGCATACAAAAACTAATCAAATATGATCCCCAAAACTATCAATATTTGTGATTTTTGGCATCCCAGGGTAATTGCTGGGAGAAATAGTGGAAAACAATAGAATGGGAAAGACTAGAGATCTCTTCAAGAAACTTAGAGATACCAAGGGAACATTTCATGCAAAGATGGGCTCAATAAAGGACAGAAATGGTATGGAACTAACAGAAGCAGAAGATATTAAGAAGAGGTGGCAAGAATACACAGAAGAACTGTACAAAAAAGATCTTCACGACCCAGATAATCACGAAGGTGTGATCACTCACCTAGAGCCAGACATCCTGGAATGTGAAGTCAAGTGGGCCTTAGGAAGCATCACTACAAACAAAGCTAGTGGAGATGATGGAATTCCAGTTGAGCTATTTCAAATCCTGAAAGATGATTCTGTGAAAGTGCTGCACTCAATATGCCAGCAAATTTGGAAAACTCAGCAGTGGCCACAGGACTGGAAAAGGTCAGTTTTCATTCCAATCCCAAAGAAAGGCAATGCCAAAGAATGCTCAAACTACCACACAACTGCACTCATCTCACATGCTAGTAAAGTAATGCTCAAAATTCTCCAAGCCAGGCTTCAGCAATACGTGAACCGTGAACTTCCAGATATCCAAGCTGGTTTTAGAAAAGGCAGAGGAACCAGAGATCAAATTGCCAACATCTGCTGGATCATGGAAAAAGCAAGAGAGTTCCAGAAAAACATCTATTTCTGCTTTATTGACTATGCCAAAGCCTTTGACTGTGTGGATCACAATGAACTGTGGAAAATTCTGAAAGAGATGAGAATACCAGACCCCCTGACCTGCCTCTTGAAAAACCTGTATGCAGGTCAGGAAGCAACAGTTAGAACTGGACGTGGAACAACAGACTGGTTCCAAACAGGAAAAGGAGTACGTCAAGGCTGTATATTGTCACCCTGCTTATTTAACTTACATGCAGAGTACATCATGAGAAGTGCTGGGCTGGAAGAAGCACAAGCTGGAATCAAGATTGCTGGGAGAAATATCAATAACCTCAGATATGCAGATGACACCACCCTTTTGGCAGAAAGTGAAGAAAAACTAAAGAGCCTCTTGATGAAAGTGAAAGAGGAGAGTGAAAAAGTTGGCTTAAAACTCAACATTCAGAAAACTAAGATCATGGCATCTGGTCCCATCACTTCATGGCAAATTGATGGGGAAACAGTGGCTGACTTTATTTTGAGGGGCTCCAAGATTGCTTCAGATGGTGATTGCAGCCATGAAATTAAAAGACACTTACTCCTTGGAAGAAAAGTTATGACCAACCTAGATAGCATATTGAAAGGCAGAGACATTCCTTTGCCAACAAAGGTCCGTCTAGTCAAGGCTATGGTTTTTCCTTTGGTTGTGTACGGATGTGAGAGTTGAACTGTGAAGAAAGCTGAGCACTGAAGAATTGATGCTTTTGAACTGTATTGTTGGAGAAGACTCTTGAGAGTCCCTTGGACTGCAAGGAGATCCAACCAGTCCATCCTAAAGGAGATCAGTCCTGGGTATTCATTGGAAGGACTGATGTTGAAGCTGAAACTCCAATGTTTTGGCCACCTGATGCAAAGAGTGGACTCATTTGAAAAGACCCTGATGCTAGGAAGGATTGGGGGCAGAAGGAGAAGGGGATGACAGAGGATGAGATGGTTGGATGACATCACTGACTCAGTGGACATGGGTTTGGGTAGACTCCGGGAATTGGTGTTGGTCAGGGAGGCCTGGCATGCTGCAGTTCATGGGGTTGCAAAGAGTCGGACAAAACTGAGCAACTGAACTGAACTGAGGCTGTGTTCTTGCCTGGAAAATCCCATGGACAGAGGAACCTAGTGGCCTGCAGTCCATGGAGTCACAGAAGAGTTGGACACAGCTTAGCAACTTTAAGAAAAAACAAAGCTGTTCAGCTACTCAGCTACACTCCTTCCTGCAGTGCCTGAAAGTTCTAATTGTTCTACATCCTCATCCCCACTCTGTTCAGTCAATTTTAGCTTTTCTATTCAGTGTGTAGTGGAATCACATTGCGGTTTTTAGTTTGTGTGTCCCTGAGAAGCAGTGTGGTTGAGTATATTTTCAGTTTATCAACCATTTGGATACCTTTGTGAAGCATCTCTTCATGTCTTTTGTGCTTTTTTAAAACTATTGGTTTTCTGTCTTTTCCTTATATATTTGCAGGAATTAGTTGTCATGTATACTGTGGCTTGCATTTTCTCTGTCTTAAAGGTATTTCCTGATAAACAAAACTTAAACTTTAATATAGTCCAATTTGTACTTCTCCTTTATGGTTGGTGCTTTTTGTGTCCCATTTAAGAATGTTGCTTTTCCAAGTCATGAAGAGATTCTTCGCTGTTATAGTCTAGAAGCTTTGTTTCCATGTATTAAGTCCCCTGTATATGACCTTCAGGCTGTGGACTTTGAAAGATGCACGTATGCATTCCATCCGCATCAGGCATGAGTGAGATTGCAGCTTGCCCTCCATCCCCTGTTGCTGACAGTCCTTCAGCTCTCCCCTCTCCCACCTCTTCCCCCTCGTCCAGTCAGTAACTCTTCTTGCCTGTTCACTTGATGCCAGGCCCTGTATGCCAGCTGTTTTACTGCACTACTGTGCTTTTCTAGGTACTGTACTGTAAGACTTAAAATATTTGTGTGTGTGTGTTTTTACGCATTCTTTGTGTGTAAAGTATTCTAAACCGATTACAGTACTGAATAGCTGATTGTGTCAGCTGGGTAAGTAGGCTATTTTTGTTGGACTTACAATTTGGGCTTAATGAATGTGCTCTTAGAATGGAACCTGTTCGTTTGTGATGGACTTGCGATATTTAGAACTGTGATCCATCTGGACTGAGTTTTATATGTGGCAAACGGGGTCCTAGTGGAGTTGTTTTTGCCCTAGGGCATCCATGCACTTCCTTTCCCCAATGGTCTTGAAGGCCACTTCATTATAAATGAAGCAAATCAATGTGTGTGAATCAATTGCTAAACTTTGCTTCTTTTTCATTGCTTGAACTGTCTGTTCCTACCTTAGTACCACACTTTCCTAATCACTGCAGTTTTATACTAAGCATATCCAATAACATGAGTGCCCTGACCTTACTGTTGTTCCTCAAGTTAGTCCTGACTTCCTTGAATCTTTATATCCAGTCTGTTTTAGATGCAGCCTATCAATTTGTGCCTTCCCACCGATAAAAACATTTTTAGTTTTTTTTTTTTCCCTTGGTTTGATTTTGATTTTGGTTTCCTGAATCTGGAGATAATTGGCATTTTTATATCACCGAACTTCCAATCTACAAATACAGCGTGTCTCTACATTTATTTAGGCTTCCTTTCTCTCAGTATTGTTTTATAGTTATTTGCATAGATATTTTGGTTTTCGTTATAGTATGCATCATCAATCTTCTCCCTTTTTACTTTCAGTTTTTCTCTATGTTCGTATTTAATGTGAGTCCCGTGTATATCATGCAGGTGTCCTTTTATGGGGGGAGAAGTTGTTTGTTGCTGTGACAGCATTTTCGTTTCAGTTGGAGTATTCGGTCTCCTTACATACTATGTAATTACTGATATATCGAGGTTTGAATTTGTCATCTTACTAGTTCTTTTCTATATGTCCTACCTACCCTTTCTTCTCTCCTTTCTTGCCTCCTTTCAGATTTATAAGTGCTTTTTAAAATCGGTTACCCTTGATTTGTTTTTTGTTCTTTCACTCCCTATTTTGTTTCTTTTGCGGCTGTGCTGGGTCTTTGTTGCTGCACGTGGGCTTTCTCTAATTGCAGTGAGCAGGCACTACTCTTGCAGACTTCTCATAGTGGTGGCTTCTCTGGTTGCAGAGCAAGGTTGTGGCCCACAGGCTTAGTTGCTCCCTGACTTGTGGGATCTTCCTGGACCAGGGATCAAACCCATGTCCCCTGTATTGGCAGGTAGATTCTTAACCACTTGGCCCACCAGGAAAGTCCTCATTGCCTATTCTCTAACAATTTTTTAAAAGTATAATATAGGTTAGTATGTCTACCTCTTCCTGGACAGTGCAAGAATCTTGGGACACTTACACTTTATCTTTCTTCCAACTCGTTCCTTGTTGTTGAGTGTTTTAATTCTATATATATTTAACCTCCTCAATACAGACTCAAAGTTGCATCATAGTAATAATTAAGTTCATGGGAAATAGATGGGGAAAGAGTGGAAAAAGTGTCAGACTTTATTTTTTCGGGCTCCAAAATCACTGCAGATGGTGACTGCAGCCATGAAATTAAAAGATGCTTACTCCTTGGAAGAAAAGTTATGACCAACCTAGATAGCATATTCAAAAGCAGAGCCATTACTTTGCCAACAAAGGTCCGTCTAGTCAAGGCTATGGTTTTTCCAGTGGTCATGTATGGATGTAAGAGTTGGACTGTGAAGACAGCTGAGCATCAAAAAATTGATGCTTTTGAACTGTGGTGTTGGAGAAGACTCTTGCGAGTCCCTTGGACTGCAAGGAGATCAAACCAGTCAATCCTAAAGGAGATCAGTCCTGGGTGATCATTGGAAGGACTGATGTTGAAGCTGAAACTCCAATACTTTGGCCACCTCATGCGAAGGGTTGACTCATTGGAAAAGACTGATGCTGGGAGGGATTGGAGGCAGGAGGAGAAGGGGACGACAGAGGATGAGATGGCTGGATGGCATCACTGACTCGATGGACGTGAGTTTAAGTGAACTCCGGGAGTTGGTGATGGACAGGGAGGCCTGGTGTGCTGCGATTCATGGGGTCGCAAAGAGTCGGACACGACTGAGCGACTGAGCTGAACTGAACTGAATAATTAAGTGCTCCTCCATATTGACCTTTCCATTGTTGTTCATTCCTCCCGGATCACAGTGTGCCTCCACCTGGGATTATTTCCTTTCTGCCCAAAGAACTCCCTGCATTATTTCCTTTAGTGCGAGTCTGCTGTGACCAATTCTTTCAGTTGTTGTTTGCCTAAAAATGCCTTTGTGTAACCTTTATTTTCAGTGGATAATTTTATGTATTATAAAATTTTAGGTTGGCAGTTGTTTTCTTCTAGCTTTTGAAGATGTTATTCCTTTGGTTTCTGGCTTCCTTTATTTCTGCTGTGAAGTTAGCTGTCACTTTACTCTTCTACAGGTAATATGGGTTTAGTTTTCCCTCTGCTACTTGAATTTTCTCAAATTTTTTTTGAATTTTTGAATTTTCTCAGTCTGATTTTCAACCACTGTGCCCAGAAGAGTTTTGTTGTGTGCTGTTTTGCCTACTTATCCTGCCTTGGGTTTTAGTACTCCTTGAGGATGAGATTCATTTTCTTAGGTCAGTTTTAAAAAGCTCGACCACTGTACCTTCTAATATTGCTTCCATCCCATTTTTTCTCTCCTCTTTGGAGATTCCAGTTACCCCCTTTATTGGACATTTTCACTATATGTGTCTTCTATGCTTTTTTTCTATGTTGGGCATAATTTTTCTTCCTGCTTTATTCTGTGGGCTTTTTTTAATCTGCAGCTCACTACTCCTCTGTTTATTTGTGTCTATTCTATCTTTAAACCTTCTGTTGAGTTTTTAATTTTTAATGTCATATTTTATACTTTTTAATGTCACATTTTATATTAGTCTTTTGATAGCTTTCTTATACTTCCCCCTTTTCTGCAGAAATTCTCTATCTTGTCATCTAACTTCTTCAACATACTTTCACATTTACCTAAAACCCAGGTAAAAATTTTAAAAAAAAAATTTTTTTTCTGCTTTGTCATGCAGCATGTAAGGTTTTAGTTCCTTGACCAGGGATGAAACCCATGCTCCCTGCATTGAAAGCACAGTCTTAACCACTGGATGGACCATCAGGGAAGTTCCAAAGTCCCAGCTGTGAGGATCCAATGTCAAGATCAACTATGGGCATCTTGTTGTCTGTTTTGGGGTTTTTTTCCTCTGTTTTCAATTACTGATCTTATCTCCTGATGTTTCTGATATTTTAAAAACTTAATGCTAATCATTGGTATTTTCATTGTAGAGATAATTTGAGGTTCTAGATTGTGCTTCCTTTGATACAGAGGATTATTCTTTTATTTTAGCAGGTGGTTTAGAAATGAGCAGATCACCATAGTATGAGTGGATCTAAACTGACTGGATATTGTAAAGTCTATTTCCAATTTACTTTCCATGATGTAGCCCTTTGTGCCACCTGTCCAAACACCTGTGGTGTTTATGAGCACAATTCTGACAGTTGAACTCAGAGCTATGTTTTTAACATCCCAACCCCACGTAATTGCAGAAGGTTTTGCTCAGCCTCTCAGCTTCTGGGCAGCAGTTTACAAATTAGAAAATGCTTTGAGGGAAAAGCAACATTGTACTCACTTCTATGTGCTTGCTTTCTCTTCAGGATCTTGGCTTTCTTTACCTCGGCTCCTTGGTATCTCTCCATTGTCTTCAAACAGATGTTCCATATATTTTTCCCAGTGTCTCTAGTTGTCTCTCAGGAGGGGAGGATTCATCTGCAATAAGTTATTCTGCCTCTTTGGTTTTTTAAAAAACTGTGTATATTTATCACTTTGAAAATAAAAGCATAACAAGAGCACAGAAAGAATTATAGCAGAGTGTGATATAGTACCTACAACAGTAAAAATGAGCAATTCTATCTTCATGAGAGGCTAAAGGAAGGTACTAAAGCAGAATTGACACTTGATAGGGGTCTTAAGGATTATTACAACTCACATACTATCTAAGGAGAAGGAGACGTGTATGTACATTTTTAAAAGTGTAAGGCATAATAGAGATGTAGTTTCAAGAATTTCTGCACGTTCCTGAAATCTTGCCAAATTTTATGTAGATGATGAAATGGATTTTTACTGAAGGAAGGACTGCTTTACAAATTGTATCATCTGATACTGATTAACATCCAGAATGACAGACTGTCTAGCTGGTGTCTGAAGAACAGACCAGGAACAGCCCCATTTCGTTTTGGCAGGTACCAACTATGTGGACTTGGAAACAGCATATGTGAAGTCCCAAGAGCAGGAGAAGAAGGCTAATCAAAGGAACTGAGAAGGATCCAAGTAAAAGGCAGGGAGGTAGGGAGTGAGAAGATAAGGCTGTGAAGGTCGGCTGGGGTCAGATCCTGAAAGGCGTCATGCATGCATCCTCAGTCGATCAGTAGTATCAGACTCTTTGCGACACTGTGGACTGTAGCCCACCAGGCTTCTCTGTTCATGGGATTTCCCAGCAAGAATACTCAAGTGGGTGGCCATTTCCTCCTCCAGGGGATCTTCTCAACCCAGGGGTCGAACCCGCCTCTCCTGCGGCTCCTGGATTGACGAGCAGTTTCTTTACCACTGAGCCTCCTGGGAAGCCCCAAAAGGCCTCATAAGCCAATTTAAATAAATTGAGGGACTTTCCTGGTGGTCAAGTGGTTAAGAATCTGCCTTTCGGACTTCCCTGGTTGTCCTGTAGAGAAGAATCTGCCTGCCAGCGCAGGAGACACGGGTTTGGCAGCTGCTCTGGGAAGATCCCATGTGCTGTGGAACAGCTAAACCCATGTACCACAACTACGGAACCAGCGTGCTGAAATGACTGCAGCCTGTGCACCTGGGAAGAGACACCCCGGCTGGTGCAACTAGAGGAAGCCTGTGCATAGCAATGAGGACCCAATGCAGCCAGAAATAAAGTACTTACTAAAAAAAAGAATCCGTCTTGCAATGCAGGAGACACAGGTCCAATCCCTGATCAGGGAACTAAGATCCCACATGTGGTAGGGCAACTAAACCTGTGCCCCGCAACTACTGAACCCGCCAACTCTGGAGCTGAAACCCCACAACTGGAGAGCCCATGAGCCGCAACAAAGACCCGATACAGCCAAATAAATACATATTTTTAAAAACAATAAATTAAAATTTAATCTCCGAGCATGTGAACGTACCGAAAAGTTTGCATCCATGGACACAGTCTAGATTGCCCTTCAATACAGATTACCCTTCTTTCATGTGCAGATAAATGAGAGAGAAACAAAGTTGGGGGCACTGAGACCAGTGAGAAGGCTGTTGCAATTATCCACATAAAAATGTTAGTGGTTTGTTGTGGAGATTTTGTTGTTGTTCAGTTGCTAGGTCGTGTCCAACATTTTGTGGCCTCATAGACTGCAGCACTCCAGGCTTCCCTGGCATTCACTATGTCCTGGAGTTTGCTCAAACTCATATCCATTGAGTCGACAATGCCATCCAACCATTTCATCCTCTGTCACCCCCTTCTCCTCTTGCCCTCAATCTTTCCCAGCATCAGGGTCTTTTCCAGTAAGTCCAGCTCTTCTCATCAGGCGGCCAAAGTATTGGACTTTAGCTTCAGCAACAGTCTTTCCATTGGATATTCAGGGCTGATTTCCTTTAAGATAGACTGGTTTGATCTCCTTGCAGTCTGACGGACTCAGAAGAGTCCTCTCCAGCACCACTGTTTGAAAGCGTTAATTCTTTGGTGCTCAGCCTTCTTTGTGGTCCAACTCTCACATCCATATGTGACTAATGGAAAAACCATAGCTTTGCCTATATGGACTTTTGTTGGCAAGATGATGTCTCTGCTTTTTAATACACTGTCTAGGTTTGTCATAGCTTTCCTTCCAAGAAGCAAGTGCCTTTCAATTTCATGGCTGCAGTCACCATCTGCAGTGATTTTTAAAATCACTTAGAAAATAAAATCTGTCACTGCTTCCACTTTTTCCCTTCTATTGGCCATGAAGTGATGAGACCAGATGCCGTGGTCTTAGTTTTTTGAATGTTGAGTTTCAAGCCAGTTTCTTCACTCTCCTCTTTCACCTTCATCAAGAGGCTCTTTAGTTCCTCTTCACTTTCTGCCATTAGAGTGGTATCTGCCTATTGGAGGTTTTTGGTGTTTCTTCCAGCCGTCTTGAATCCAGCTTGTGCTTCATCCAGCCAGGCATTTCACGTGATGTACTCTGCATAGAAGTTAAATAAGCAGGGTGACAGTATACAGTTTTGACATACTCCTTTCCCAGTTTGGAACCAGTCTGTTGTTCCATGTCTGGTTCTAACTGTTGCTTCTTAACCTGCATACAGATTTCTCAGGAGGCAGGTAAGGTGGTTTAGTATTCCTATCTCTCTAAGAATTTTCTACAGTTTGTTGTGATCCACACACTCAAAGGCTTTAGTGTAATCAATGAAGCAGAAGTGGATGTTTTTCTGGAACCCCCTTGCTTTCTCCATGATCCAAAGAATACTGGCATTTTAATCTCTCAAGAAGGTAGGGAAAACCACTAGTCCATTCAGATACGACCTAAATCAAATCTCTTATGATTATAAAGAAGTGATACATCGCTTCAAGGGATTAGATCTGACAGAGTGCCTGAAGAACTATGGACGGAGGTTCGTAACATTGTACAGGAGGCAGTGAGCAAAATAATTCCAAAGAAAAAGAAATGCATGGAGGCAAAGTGGTTGTCTGAGGAAGTTTTGCAAATAGCTGAGGAAAGAAGAGAAGTGAAAGGTGAAAGACAAAGGAGAAAAGGAAAGGTATACCCAACAGAATGTAGAGTTTCAGAGAATAGCAAGGAGAGATACGAGCAATGCCAAGGAATAGAGGAAAGCAATAGATTAGGGAAGACTAGAGATCCCTTCCGGAAAACTGGAGATATCTAGGGAACATTTCATGCAAAAATGGGCATGATACAGGACCGAAAACAGTAAGGACCTAACAGAAGCAGAAGAGATTAAGAAGAGGTGGCAAGAATACACAGAAGACTATACAAAAAAAAGTCTTAATGACTCGATAATTATTATGGTGTGGTTACTCACCTAGAGCCAGACATCCTGGAATCAAGTGGGCTGTAGGAAGTATTACTATGAACAAAGCTAGTGGAGGTGATGGAATTCCATCTGAGCCATTTAACATACTAAAAGGTGATGTTGTTAAAGTGCTGCACTCAGTTCAGTTCAGTCGCTCAGTCGTGTCCGACTCTGCGACCCCATGAATCGCAGCACACCAGGCCTCCCTGTTCATCACCATCTCCCGGAGTTCACTCAGACTCATGTCCATCGAGTCCGTGATGCCATCCAGCCATCTCATCCTCGGTCGTCCCCTTCTCCTCCTGCCCCCAATCCCTCCCAGCGTCAGAGTCTTTTCCAGTGAGTCAACTCTTCTCATGAGGTGGCCAAAGTATTGGAGTTTCAGCGTTAGCATCATTCCTTCCAAAGAAATCCCAGGGCTGATCTCCTTCAGAATGGACTGGTTGGATCTCCTTGCAGTCCAAGGGAGTCTCAAGAGTCTTCTCCAATACCACAGTTCAAAAGCATCAATTCTTTGGCGCTCAGCCTTCTTCACAGTCCAACTCTCACATCCATACATGACCACAGGAAAAACCGTAGCCTTGACTAGACGGACCTTAGTCGGCAAAGTAATGTCTCTGCTTTTCAATATGCTATCTAGGTTGGTCATAACTTTTCTTCCAAGGAGTGTCTTTTAATTTCATGGCTGCAGTCACCATCTACAGTGATTCTAGAGCCCCCCCCCCCAAAAAAAGTCTGACACTGTTTCCACTGTTTCCCCATCTCTTTCCCATGAAGTGATGGGGCCAGATGCCGTGATCTTCATTTTCTGGATGTTGAGCTTTAGGCCAACTTTTTCGCTGTCCTCTTTCACTTTCATCAAGAGGCTTTTTAGTTCCTCTTAACTTTCTGCCATAAGGGTGGTGTCATCTGCATATCTGAGGTTATTGATATTTCTCCCAGCAATCTTGATTGCAGCTTGTGTTTCTTCCAGTCCAGCATTTCTCATGGTGTACTCTGCATATAAGTTAAATAAGCAGGGTGACAATATACAGCCTTGACGTACTCCTTTTCCTATTTGGAACCAGTTCACTCAATATGTCAGCAAATTTGGAAAACCCAGCCATGGCCACAAGACTGGGAAAGGTCAGTTTTCATGCCAATCCCAAAAAAAGCAATGCAGAGAATTTTCAGACTACCATTCAATTACACTCTCTTCGCACACTGACAAGATTGTTTTCAAAATCCTTCACACCAGGCTTCAGCAGTACGTGATCTGAGAACTTCCAAATGTAAAACTGTATTTAGAAATGGCCTTGGAGATGAGGGATGGATTAAAGACAAAGAGACTTGACAATTGTTGGCAATTGTTTCCTAAGTTTAAGAAAAGTAACATAGACAGCTCTAAGTTTAGCCTGATAGCTGAACTCACTGTGGTAGAAACACTGGATCATGGGCAGCCATGTTGAGAGCTGGAATTTCAGGATTCCAGGTTCAGCTTCAAATGGATTCAATTTGAAGTTTCTGCAGGATATCCACAGAGAGGCACTCATTAGGCAACTAGATATTTGCTTCCGGAACTCGGTAGAGAAGTCTGAGCTGGAGATAAATATTTTTAAAATTTGAATAAAATGGTGTTGGTTCATACCATGGTAGGGAGGTAGATAAGTTTGCCCTGGGGTGGGGGTAGTGGTACAATAAGAAAAATTTTATCAGATATAACCCTGCAGAACCCTTTAAGGAGAAGGCTGAGCAATAGAAATCTTTGAAAAACACGAAAATGTGCATCCTTATAGCAAGGAAACCAGGAGAGAGGGATGTCTCTCAGCTCACAGGGTCTGCCTAGAAAGACACTGAAGAGAGGGACTGAAGCATCTGCTTGGCTTAAGGAAAAACTAAGTCACTGACTCTCCCTGTTGAAGGCCGTTTCAGTTAAGTTGAAGTGTTGATGGGAAGCAGGGAGAGGACATGAGTGTGGATGACTTCTCTCTGGGTGTTAGTTCCCTCTCCACATCTGCGATGTGTGGGGTATGCAGAAGTTATACACAAGCTACCCCTGGACTGTATTCTAATACAGATGTATGTGTCTGTGGGCGGGGCGGGGGAGGCGGGGCGGGGGGGGGGGGGGGGGGGGGGGGGGGGGGGGGGGGGGGGGGGGGGGGGGGGGGGGGGGGGCGGGGGAGGCGGGGCGGGGTGGGGCGGGGGAGGCGGGCGGGGGGGGGGGGGGCGGGGCGGGGGGGGGGGGGGCGGGGGGGCGGGGGGGGCGGGGGCGGGGGGGGCGGGGGGGGGCGGGGGGCGGGGGAGGCGGGGTTTGGCCAGCATGGTGTTCAAAATGCATTTAGTCTCGTCTGATTACAGTTGCACAGAACCCTTTCCAGATCCTTTGGGGCAGATTTTTTAAATCTTTCATACATGAATTTTTAAATTTATATTTTAGTTGGAGTATGAAGTGAAGTCAAGTCGCTCAGTCGTGTCCGACTCTTTGCGACCCCATGGACTGTAGCCTACCAGGCTCCTCCCTCCATGGGATTCTCCAGGCAAGAGTACTGGAGGGGGTTGCCATTTGCTTTCTAATGTTGTCTTAGGTTCTGCTTACAGTAGCATGAATCAGCTACGAGTATGCATACATGGTTTTTACCTTGTGAGTTTGATATGTGATCTAATGCTGTCTTTACACAATCTACATGAATTCTGATCAGGAATGATAATTTGATAAAGAATTCCCCTGTATTTCATATTATTAATGTGCCTCCTTAAGCTCTGTTGGAGAAGGCAATGGCAACCCACTCCAGTACGTTTGCCTGGAAAATCCCATGGGCGGAGGAGCCTGGTAGGCTGCACTCCATGGGGTCAGTAGGAGTCGGACAGGACTAAGCGACTTCTCTTTCACTTTTCCCTTTCATGCATTGGAGAAGGAAATGGCAACACACTCCAGTGTTCTTGCCTGGAGAGTCCCAGGGACGGGGGTGCCTGGTGGGCTGCTGTCTCTGGGGCCGCACAGAGTCGGACACAACTGAAGCGACTTAGCAGCAGCAAGCTCTGTTGCTGAATATGTTGGGTTCGTCAAAAAGTTCATACGGGTTTTTCACTTCCCGCTTATGGAAAAAGCCAAACGAACTTTTTGGCCAACCCAATATTTTGAGAAGTAGCTGACAGGAATACTGTGAACGTAATCTGTGTCTTCCAAGGATTGTGGTTATTGAAATAGTTGCCTGCTTCAGTGTTTCCCACTGGCAGTTTGGGGTATGTTGCATGCTTGACTACAGGAATAATTTGGGGTGGGTGGGAGTGCTGATTGCTTGGACACATGACCTTGATGATAACCAACATCACTATTGAGAACACTGCCATAAATTCAGCCCCATACAGACTTGGATGTTTATTGGGCTCCCTGCCATCTGGTGGTCCTCCTTCATCCATTTGTTGGTGTGGCTTCTGCTTTCTCCAAAACCTAATCCTTCCAGAGAGGATTCCCGATGTGCCTAGAGATTTCATAGTGAGTCCTCAGCAGAAAACACATAGGGTGGATATGCCTTAGCTTTTGGAATTCCACTCTCCTGGTTTCTGCCTTTTAGAAAAACTGTCTGAGTCTATAAAAGGTTTTCGTGAATGAATTTTGCATGATCATGACTTTTCTAATTGGATGTGATAAATGTTTTATTCTTCCAAAATCATACAACTCAGATAAATTGAAGAGTCCCTGTAGGAAGTCAAGAGGCGAGGTCTAAGGAATCACAGTGTCGAATTTTCTCTGGTCAGAGATGTGGTCTCATCCTCTCCTACAACCTGTGGGAAACCAATGCCCAGAGGGAAAAAGTCACAGGAGTTTAGCCCACACAGCTCACCAGCCCCGAGCTGTACAAGGTCTTAACCACTCTGGGGCCCTTCTGAGCAAGGATGTTCTTCCACTGTGTGCCGGCAACTTCAGCATAAAATGCAGACTTCTGCTCAGCGTGTCTGTCTGCTTCACCTTGGCTTTATTTATCTTTATGTTTTCTCCTCTTCCATAAAAAACACTTTTTAAAAAACATGCACTCATTCCACATGCTATGCTCAGAAGTGCCAGGTGATAAAGGGTAGATTGGCAGCTTTGTAATTTTTCTTGATTAGATTATAAAGTTATGTCCCAGCTGTGTGGCTTCCTAAATATTTACAGATGAGCCAGTCTGCAACACTATGAGCTTGTTTTACGGGTCTGGAGCCTTTCACATTCTTTATTGTATTAGGTCACCTCGTCCCCAGTAAGGCAAGGACCACCTGCTGCATCTGTGTCCACTCAGCTGAATCAGCGGCAGTAAAGGCCATGCTCAGTGGTGCCCGGAGACCATCCAGCTGAAGCCTGTAGATGAAGCCTTCGGCCTATAGCTGAAGCCTGTGGTGAAAGAGAAGATGATCCGAATTCTTCATGCGGATGTTGTGGGTTCTGACAAGAATCCCTCATGGTCCTGTGTCCCAGAGAGCACTGTGTAGGGTCTGACCCCTTTCTTACACATCTGAGATGTAAGAAACCTCAGATCTCAAGTGTGTCCATAGACAAGAAGCTTTGCAGCGCTGGTCCTCATCTGAAATGGTTTCATGAGACAAGCTTTAAGGCTGGATATTCTGCAGTCCCCCGGGTTCTGGGAGCCTTTTGTTACACGCTTCGGCATTTCCAGTCTTCATCCTTTTCTTCAGTGTGCCAAGTTCTAGGTGTCATGTAGGGTGGCACCTCTCCTTTCTATGAGAGGAGGTGCTGTAGTTTTTAAAGTTTTTAAAATTTATTTATTTTTGGTTGTGCCGAGTCTTTGTTGCTATGTGCGGGCTTTTGCTAGTTGCAGTGAGCGGAGGCTACTCTTCGTTGCAGTGTGCATACTTCTCATTGTGGTGGCTTCTCTTGTTGCAGAGCACAGACTCTGAGGTGTGTGGGCTTCAGTAGTTGTGGCTCTGGACTGGTTCTCCGAGGCATGTGGAATCTTCCCAGACCAGGGATCAAACCTATGTCCCCTGCATTGACAGGTGGATTCTTAATCCACTGTGCCACCAGGGAAGTCCTATCATTTTTTTAAGAATTGGTTTATATTTACAGTTTATCACCAAATCCCATCATCTTGCTGCTGCTAAGTCACTTCAGTTGTGTCCGACTCTGTGTGACCCCATAGACGGCAGCCAACCAGGCTCCCCTGTCCCTGGGATTCTCCAAGCAAGAACACTGGAGTGGGTTGCCATTTCCTTCTCCAATGCGTGAAAGTGAAAAGTGAAAGTGAAGTCGCTCAGTCGTGTCCGACCCTCAGCCACCCCATGGACTGCAGCCTTCCAGGCTTCTCCATCCATGGGATTTTCCAGGCAGGAGTACTGGAGTGGGGTGCCATTGCCTTCTCCGCCCATCATCTTTAGAAGTAAATTTAAAGATGAGCAGGCCCTTCACAAAAGAGGATGTCCAGCCACTGAGAAAACTGTTCAACATCACTGCTCACTAGGGGCAGAAGAATTAAACCTCAGTAAGGAACTTGCCTGGTGGTTCAGTAGTTAAGACATTAAGACTGTGTACTGCAGGTAATATGAATTCAGTCTGTTGTTAGGGAACTAAGATCCCACATGTCAATCATTGCCACCCCCCACCCCCCAAAAAAGAAGAGTCTCAGTGAGATGCAGCTGAACACTCCTCAGAGTTGGCTAAAAAGGAAAAAATCTAGCAATAGCAAGTTTGGGTCAGGATGTAGAGTATCTGAACTCTCATATGGTGCTGGTGGAGTGTAAAATGGCAAAAACATTCTGAAGAAGTTTTGTAGTGTCTGCCAAAGCTAAATATACACTTCCTCTGTGGCCCAGGAATTCAACTTCTAGGTTTAAATCTGCTAGAATCAATTCCACTTGTCTACCTAAATGCTGCTATGAGAATTTTTCTGGTAGTTTCATTCATAATAATCCACACAGGAAACAGTCCCCAAATGTCCAGCAAGAGTGGATAAGCAGATGTTGCTGTGTTCCCATAATGGAATATTATGCAGCAAGGAAAAAATGGACTGCTGTGTGTGACAGCATGGGCGAATCTCACAGCATTATGGTCAGAGAAAGAAACTAAACAAAAGAAGAACACCTGCTGTGTGGTTCAGAAAACACAGAGTTTAAGAGCAGGTAACACTAGGCTAAGGTGATAAAAACTAGAATAGGGATTACTTCTGGTGTGAGAGTCTATTAACTGGGAAGGAGTACAGGTGATGGAAATGTTCTGTCTGCATCTGGATGCCAGGTACGTGCGTGTACACATCTGTAGACTCAGTGAGTCTTCCTGGGAGACTTGTTCACTTTGTTGTATGTAAGTTATGCCCTGATAGAAATGACTGGAAAGAAAAGTGAATTAGAATGATTTATCTGTGAGTTGGATCCTGTGCCCTTGGCATTTGAGGTCTGAGGACAGATGGGACAGTGTAGGGGACAGAAGCGGAAGGAAATAGATTTTAGTGTGGCATTTGCTGTGACATCCCTCTTGGAGCAGCCCAGAACCAGTGGCATGGGCTACTTCTTTGAGAAGCACATCAATTCAAATTTTATAAAAAGCAATTTGGAGCTTACCTGTGCCAGGCACTGTCTGAGGATTCTCTTCCCTTTAGAAGGATCTAGAGATTTACTCCCAAGTAGAAGTATGGCTTTTGGATGAAACCTAATAGAAAGTCTGGTGGGCTTCTTTTTTTTTTTTTTCCAATCCCCAGGGGTGGCTGCTCGAGAGACAGCCCAAGCTCTGAAAACACTGGCCCAGGCTGCCCGGGGCGTGGCTGCATCCACAAGTGACCCGGCGGCTGCCCACGCCATGTTGGATTCCGCCCGGGACGTGATGGAGGGCTCGGCCATGCTCATCCAAGAGGCCAAGCAGGCCCTGATTGCACCTGGAGACGCCGAGAGTCAGCAGAGACTAGCACAGGTGAGGCCCAGAACTGGCAGCTAAGGTCACCATCGTGGTGACATGTTGACAGGCTGTCACCCAGTAATGAGCACCTTCAAAAGCTTTGCCTGGTAGCCCCCATAACGTGAGATCTTCTTAATTCAGTCAACAGAAAGTACAGGGGTTTTGTCGAGGCCTGTGCTCGGAGCTTGAAGGGCCTGGTCACAGCAAGCTGGTCTTGGCCCAAGTGCGCTTACACGTATCCCTCTTCCTGGCCTGGGAGGTGAGGTAGATACACTTGGTTTAGAAACTCAACACTTTAAACTCTCTCTAGTGCTTCTTCAGATGAGTCTTCCCAGAGAGTGCAGACGTAGAGCCTCGCAACCTCCTTTCAAGGCAGCGTGTGGGCAAACTCCAAGCTGCTCTGGAAGAGCTCAGAGCGCCCCTGCAGCCCTTGAGCTGGGAGAGGTGTGGAGGTGATGGCACCAGAGGGGCACTGGGCAGAAATTCATCACAGGCCTGCCTAACGGTGATCCAAAGAGCTCGGGGCCTCCTTCCACCTCGGGCCCTCTGCAGGCCTCCCTAGCGGGGAACTCTTTCTCTTCCTCTTGGTATTGGCTGTCTTTGTCTTAGAACCTGACAGAATATTGGAGGCTTGTGTTTGAGTCAGAGTCAGGACTTGGCCTGGCCTCCAGTGCTGTAGTCACACCTGGTGCCAAGACACAGGATGTTCCCCCGAGTGAGAGGCCTAAATACCCTGCTGCTGCTGCTGCTGCTGAGTCGCTTCAGTCGTGTCCGACTCTGTGTGACCCTATAGACAGCAGCCCACCAGGCTCCCCCGTCCCCGGGATTTTCCAGGCAAGAACACTGGAGTGGCTTGCCATTTCCTTCTCCAATGCATCAAAGTGAAAAGTGAAAGTGAAGTCGCTCAGTCATGTCTGACTCTTAGCGACCCCATGGACTGCAGCCCACCAGGTTCCTCCATCCATGGGATTTTCCAGGCAAGAGTACTGGAGTGGGGTGCCATTGCCTTCTCCGCTAAATACCTAGGCAGTGGTAGACAGTGTCAGGTGGGCGCTGGCGGGTCCTTTCCCTGTCTCTTTTAGCTCTGCTCACTCCCAGCACATGTGCAAGTCTGTCTGCCCTGGAAGCTGCTTTCTGACGGGGCTTTTCTCCCTCTGTGTATTCAGGTGGCCAAAGCCGTTTCTCACTCCTTGAATAACTGTGTGAACTGTCTCCCTGGGCAGAAGGATGTGGATGTGGCCTTGAAGAGCATTGGGGAGTCAAGCAAGAAGCTGCTGGTGGACTCGGTGAGAGGTTTTGGCTCGGGAAGGGGTACCTTTGGGCCTGGGCTCACCTCAGGTGCAGGTGGGGTCTTCTCCCCTCCAGGGACCCTTTGAGTAGCTAGCCTTCTCTTAGGGGGTCCTGGTTTTCCTGCCTATTTGCCTTTTCCTTATTTTGCTTTCTGATCAGCCGAATTCCCAGGTAGAGCTTCTAAAATTTACTTTTTCCTTGAGCCCACATTGCCGTTCGATCTCGGGTTATCCCTGTGAGCCAAGAATGGGGCAGGCTGTTGAGGGGGAGGGTTTGGATCATCTGACCTCTCCTCAGGACATTTCAGGCCATGACAATCAGTGATAAAGGGACGCAAGTGTCCGGAACTCACTGCAAGAGTGAGTGGTCTGTGGGATTTCATTTTGGAGCTTGTTCCCTTCTCTTTTTTGTAAGCCCGCTTTGGGGGGACTTGGTCTTCTTCATCTCTGTTTCTTCTCTGCTGCGTGCTTGGCACATAACCAGGTACGCAGACAGTGGGTGTGGCGTGACTCATATAATCTAGCTTAACTCTCTAGAACTTTCTACCAACAGTTACAGTTCTGCCAGTGGCACTTCTGAGGGAAAGCTATATTGTTAGCAGAGACCAACTGATGAATAAAATTGGTGGCTATTAGTTTGGAAAAATAGGATTTAAAGGTTAATAGCATCTGTCTGCCTTTTAGTTCCAGAAAGCTAAAAATTTGCAAGTTTCCATCTGAGAATGCCAAGCTAGAGCGTGGGTTCAGAGAGCAGATCCCAGAGTCAGGTTGTCCAGGTACGAATCTTGACTGTGCAGCTTAGGAGCACAGAAGCCCTGTGGAAAGCCGTCCTTAACTATTTTTAGATCCACTCTGTCTAGCACTGAATAAGTGTTCAACAAATTTAAGTGAATGAGTGAATGGGTGTATTTTTTTGAAAGTCACACTTAACGTGGGCTCAGGCCACACAGAGCCTTTTCACCTAAACGATTCAGAAATGCATCCTGGAGAGCCTGTCTCCCCTCTGCAGCATCCACCATTCCTCCTACACTCAGAAAAACTCTTTCCGCAATGTGCCCTCCGTTCCCACAGTTACCTCCAAGCACAAAGCCCTTCCAGGAAGCCCAGAGTGAACTGAACCAAGCAGCCGCCGATCTGAACCAGTCTGCGGGGGAAGTGGTCCATGCCACCCGGGGCCAGAGTGGAGAGCTGGCCGCAGCCTCCGGGAAGTTCAGTGATGACTTCGACGAGTTCCTCGATGCTGGCATTGAGATGGCAGGCCAGGCGCAGGTGAGAGGGAGGGCTGTTGCTGAGTGAAGCTGACCCTTGCCTCTTGCCTCTGGTGGACTGTCAGCCCCTGAGGCTAAGCGGCACATAGGAGCTGGGAAGCTGTGAACAGCCCACGGCTTTACATCATCTTTGCTGCTCAGAGAGCTTAATGAGCTTACAGGAATGGCATTCCCAAAGATGCTATTAGCTTGTGTGTGAGATAAAGATGACCGATAACTTCTCCCATGATCCTCCAATAGAATTCATCATCTTATACTGTTTGAAAGGAGGGCAGAGGAGAGAAGGAGGAGAGCCCTGCATCCTATACTTCAAATGTAGTATGGTACTATTAAAAACTCATGTTATTTGAGGTTCGGTGAGTCCATTTGAAAAGGTTGTGTCTAACCCTGAGTATCAAGTATTCAAAATTACCTCCTTCAGATGAATAGATAAACCCCTACTTTAGAACAAGGGAGCATGACTGGTCTGGGGTGAGCTCACTGAGCTACTTATTTGCCAGCTATTTATTTGCTTTGAACTCCCTCAAAGTGGTACCCAGCATGCTGCTTACTCTGTTACATACAAAGGGGCTGTTTCTCGGATGGGAAGCCAGGTGAGCAATGTATTATTTCCAGAGTCAGAAGCCTTTGGGATGCAGTGAGCTCTCAATGTCCAGACAGTGATGGTTCTTGTATGTGCCAGGCTGGGATGCACCAGCCCCTGGACAACTCCAGCACTGTTGAACAAGATGCTGGAATTGTGGCCTGGTCACTCCCCACCCCACACCCCCCATTAACACCCACACTTGTGATACAGCATAGTTCTTGGCTGACCCACTTGGGAAACCCACTTGGGAATGGATTTCTGTGCCTCTGTGTGCATCTTGGTCTGGGCTCTGTTTGGGGAACAGTAGACACCAGGCAGAGTCTCGACACACTAGGCGTCTGCAGACTAATTGGGCTTCATGCCATCTGTACAGATGACCTCCTAGCTCTGAATGCTGCTTAGGAGAAATGGACAGCCCCTAATTACTTTGGCTCCTTTTCACCTTCCAGACGAAAGAAGACCAGATCCAGGTCATAGGGAACCTCAAGAATATCTCCATGGCCTCCAGCAAGCTACTGTTAGCTGCCAAATCTCTCTCTGTAGACCCAGGAGCCCCCAACGCGAAAAATCTCCTGGCTGCAGCTGCAAGGTAAGTGTGGAACAAAATGGGCTTTCATGTGTGGTTAAATAGCATCAGTGTTTGCGAGGTCCGCCTAACATCCTGCTGCTTTTGCTGAGCGCAGAAGTGGTGCTAACCTTCTGTTCTGAGTTAGAAGCGACAGTGACATAAATGCTGGTGTCTTATTAAATGGGCTCATTTGCATGCGCATTCTCCACTAAAGATGCCTTCTGTCTCCTCTTAAAGCCTTTTCAGGAGGACTTGTTTAGACTGAAGGCCTCCATTGATTTATAAATATGGTGGCTTAAACAGATTTTTTTTTAAGTAGTGCTAATATCATTCAGATTATGAAAGTACCATATGTTCTTTAACAAGAAATCAGAAGATGCTGAAAAGTTAAAAAAAAAAATACTCAACTAGCCATTCAACATTTCTTGAGTGTTTGCTACTATGAGCCTGGCACCCATGTTAATTAGCTGGATTTAAACATGGTCACTTCGTCACGTGCAGAAGGGCTCAAAGTCAGGATGGATGGGGTGGTGATGAGAGTAAATTGGGGGAATATATTTAAACATGAATCTGACCTTGGGATGATGTGAATGTCCTTCTTTGCTGTTGTCTTCACCCAAGGAAGTAGGTAATACGATATAATTTCTGCCCCAGGTCCACTCTGGCAATTTAGTTCAGTGATTAGTGATTAAATGCTGGTATCTGGAGAAACTGCAATGATAGCTAAGGAAGATTTTACGTTGGTAATCCCACATTCGTATTCCTGAACCAAGGGGGTAGGGTGTCCTGTAATTCTGTGGTGGTATAGGCCTGTTTTCTTAGCCTTACTTAGTATCACTTTATCGGAAGCCTAACAGCAGTGAAGGATTAAATGCAGGACAGTTAGGGTCTGTAGCCTAATGGGAAACATTTTCAAAGTGTGCAGATGAGTGATTGTTAAAAAGCATGGCTTGAATTCTACTTAAAATTTTTAAAATTTGGTTTTGTTTGCTTATTTGTTTTCAGTGTCTTTATCTCTCCTGGCTTTTTTTTAAGTTGTCACAATCAGGAGTCCCAAATCCTAGTACAAACTTCAATGCTTGACTAAGTAGGTTACTTTGGTCAGACCACTCAACCCATCTTAACTTTCCCATTCACAAAATAGGAATGTGTATAGCCCACATCACCCTTGAGCTCTGTTCCATTCCTAATAGACAAGGTATCTTGGTACCACTGGTTAATACCCGTCTCTGGTCTCCTCTTTGTTTGCAGTATAATTTTTTATGGGGGGATTTAGATAATTTCAGAGCAACTCCCTTGAAAACTTTTGAGTTTCTTTATTCATTCTCATCAGCATACTTTGAGTGCTTTGCTTCAGTCATGTCCGACACTTTGCAACCCTGTGGACTGTAGCCCTCCAGGCTCCTCCATCTGTGGCATTCTCCAGGCAAGAATACGGGAGTGGTTTGCCATGCCCTCCTTCAGGGGATCTGCAGGTGGGTTCTTTACCACTAGTGCCCCCTGGGAGGCCCAAACATATTTTACCTTCAAACAACAGTGAGAGCCACTAGGTGATGGGATACATACTCACATCTCCCCACCTCCATCTTGTGCTTTGCTTGTGATTGTTCCAGCAGGTGCATGCCCTCCTGAGCTCAGGGTGGGGATGAGGAGGAGCAGTGATATCCTCTCTGTTGAGCAGCTATTTCTGATATGCTGCTGCTGCTAAGTCGCTTCAGTCGTGTCCAACTCTGTGCGACCCCAGAGACGGCAACCCAGGCTCCCCCGTCCCTGGGATTCTCCAGGCAAGAACACTGGAGTGGGTTGCCATGTCCTTCTCCAATGCATGAAAGTGAAAAGTGAAAGTGAAGTCGCTCAGTCATGTCCGACTCCTAGTGACCCCATGGACTGCAGCCTACCATGCTCCTCCGTCCATGCGATTTGCCAGGCAAGAGTACTGGAGTGGGGTGCCATTGCCTTCTCCATTTCTGATATAAAACCCTCTTAATTACTTTTTTTCCAAGAACAGCCTTTGGATAAGGCAGCTAATGTTTCCAGGTACCTGAACTCAGTTGTTTTTCGTTATCTTCAATTTTTTGCCCCTTTTCAAAATTACAGTTTCCAACTGAGAGGCATGTTGTCATCTCTCATAAATTGTGGGAAGGAGAGGAGAGTATAAATGGACATTTTGAAAGCCCCTTAAAAAAGGGACTCAGGAACCTGAAAGCTTTTTGCTGGTGTCCTTCCTCCGTGAGTGTCTGCACGCCCCCTGGTGGTTACATTGAGGAAGGGCCCTGGAGGTGAGGTGAGAAAGCTTCCGTTGCCCTGTCTGTCCTGGCTTTCAGCAGTTGATAGGGAGAATTCCCAGCCTGCTGGTTCCACAGCCAAGTCAGCACTCAAAAATCATCACGTGAATTGATAGTCTTAGGTTAGAACTGCTGCAGGAAGTTGCTGGCCGTTTCTCCTTGGCTTCTTGGCAAGCTTGGCTCCCTGGGGTATTTTCCCAGTGGGAGCTTGCCTGCATGAGTCAGGCCAGCTCCTCTTTGGGGTAAAGCTCTGCCCACTGGGGTGCAATCATTCATTCTCTTGTTACTTCATTTGTACGTTAATCTAACTTTTGGTTGCATGCCTGATATGGGCCCAGTGGTGGGCACACACTGTGAGTAAGAAAGGACAGCCCCGGTCCAGTCAGGACAGGCCCACCCAGGGCATACCACCGCCGTTCTGTCTGGGCCTCACAAAAGTCCTGTGCATAAGCACCTTTGGAGCTGGGTAGCAGGAATCTGATGGTTATTGTCCTCATCTACAGTCCCACTGGCCTCCCTATTTTCGAGACAGTCATGCCCTCCCTGTCCGTGTGGATGTCCAAAGACCCCAGACATGCCACTGTAGGGACCCACACCTGGACCGACTCAGCTCCACCCTGCTCCTGTGTCAGCAGACTGGAACCCTTTCTTTGTTCTTTCTAGTCACCATGATTCTTCCTGCTTTTGGGGAAAAAAAAAAAAATGATTTACTTCTGGGAGAGCAGTAGAGTATGTGGGTTTTTTGCTCTGCTTATCATTCTGCATTTGAGCCCTGGTACAAACTGGTCCCTTGGTTTCTGATGCCTCATGGGGAGGAATTCATCTTCTGTGGAGTGTCTGGTTTGTTGTTCTTCCCATGTAAATGCTTGGCTCCAGCTCTTTTCTGGCCAGTTGGGTGGGCTGGAGACTCTCTGTAAATTGTTTATCGCTTTTTCTGTGACTTGGGGCTGGTTTGATGCTCCCTGAACTTAGCCAAGGAAGTGAAAAGCCAATCTGCAGTGGCGAAAAAGAAAAAAAGGAGTGTTCCACCTCCAAGCACCCCCAAGCTGCTTCTCAGACTACAGTCACCCTGCTCAAAAGGCCTCCTGGGAGCTGAAGACTTGACGCCCACTGCCGCCCGCAGCAGGACCATCCTCAGCCAGGAGTTCAGCGGCTTTCCGGTTTCCCCAGGGCTCCCTAGGACCTTGCAGGAGGTGCCTGTTCCCACGCTGCCCTTTGCCTTGAGGTTCCTGCCAGGCAGGCATCTTTCTGGCTCCAGAGATGGTGAAAAAGGATGACCCAGCAAACAGCAATTCTGTGCTATAAAGGAGAAAAATGTACACTGGGCCTTCTGTCTCTCAGTCTCCTCTACAGTGTTCTCTTCCCATTATCAAAATTGGGATCTTGCTGAGCCCTGACTTAACAATTGCTCTGGTCCCTGTCTGGTGCTCCCTAATAGGCAGAGCCCACACCTGTGGTCAAGGCTTTACTTTTCTTTCACTCCCAGTGAGTCCTGCCTGTGTCCCGCCAGTCCTGTCTGATGTCATACCCCCATGACTGCTTCCTTTGGTGCACCTTCATGTCTTGTCTGTGCATTATCTTGCCTCTCCAACTGGATTGCTAGCATCTTGCTTTCCTGGAGAGCTTTAAACTGGATTATTTTTTTACTCCCCATGCCTGTGATGGTAGGACCCGGGGAATACCAAAGGTTAAATTTTGGTTTGCTCTTTGCTGCCTTCCTAAGCACATCCTCCTTTAAGGATGGGAATTGTCTGAAGTTGCTTTATTCCCTCCAAGCTCGCTCGCTATTGGATGCTTAATAGATCATCATGAGCACAAATTGATTGATTTTCTTCTCTCACCTCTGCCCCAATTGCCTGTCTACATACAGTCTCCTTCCAGAGCTCACAAACTCCTGCCTGAATCGATTTAGTATCTCTGAACACTAACTGGCTGTAGGTTAGAAAGCCTTTAACATCTAAGGTTGTAGATTCCAGTTATTTAAAGACAGAGAGTAGCTACATATGCTTAGATAAAGAATGAATTATAAGAAAACACTGTCTCTAGATGATGAAATTATGGTTATTTAATTTTTTGTATTTTTAAAATGAATTTGTATAGCTTTGATCTTTACCAAAAAAAACTATGGGGAACATAAAAATAACTATAATTCAAGCCAAATGGGATTTACATGTAACACAGGGAGCATGCAACTAATTTTGGCCATATTTTTATGATGATGTGAGTTGGTTGGTTCGTATTGTTTTAGTCAATTTACTAAAATCTTTGCTTTAAAATAATATTGTTTGGGGATTCCCTGGTGGTCTAATGCTGAGGACTTGGCACTCTCAACCTGGGCACCTGTGGCCCAGGTTCAATCCCTGGTCAGGGAACTAGATCTGCAAGCCGATCAGTGGCAAGAAATAGTAATAATAAATTTTAAAAATAATATTGTAAAATCACTTACCATTTTGGTATCGGTGCATATGGTTTACACATTTATATATTCTTTATATATATTTATATATTCTTTTCTAACATTAACTTATTATATATCATGAATATTCTATGATATAAGGAATATGATATCATCACTTAACAGATCTTCAGAATTATGTTGTAGACTGTCTGTTAGTCATCCTTTATTGTTGCGTGTTTGGGTTTTCTCTAATCCTATGCTCCTATGAATATGTTTTATAGTTTGAACCATAAAAATACTATTTCCAATTGTCAGATCTACATAACTAATTGCCTCTGTAGGTTTTTTATTTAGCTATGCAATTCACACTCTAAAATGATTTATGAGGATAAATGATACCTAAATAATGCTTTTCAGTCATGGATCAGTATTACGAGGTGACTCATTCAGACAAGCAGTGCCATGCTGGCACTGTTATGGATTATCCAACCACAAACCCTTAGTCTGTTGTTGTTTTATTTTTAACCCCAAGTTTTTATTTGAAATTTTTTACTTCTAAAAAATATTTGACATAGGCCAGTGAATAGCTACATAGTCTCTGAATTCACCAACTGTAAGCACTTGGGTTTTCATTATTATTATTATTGGAGTATAATTGCTTTCCAGTGCTGTGTCAGTTTCTGCTGCACAATAACATTAATCAGCCATGTGTATACATAGACCCCTCTTTTTGGACTTCCTTCCCATTTAGGTCACCACAGAGCACTGAGCAGGGTTCCCTGTGCTGTACAGTAGGTTCTCATTAGTTTTCTATTTTATACATAATAGTGTGTTTTTGTTTTGGGGTTTTCCTTTTTCGGCTGCACCACGAGGCTTATGGGATCTTAGTTCCCTGACCAGCTGTCGAACCTGGGCCCACAGCAGTGAAAGCACTGAATCTTAACTGCTTAACCACCAGGGAATTCCCATGAATACCTAGTTTCTAATGGAAAGATCTTTATATAAAGACCACGCTTTTTTAACGTAGATGAATGGGGAGCATTGAAAGAAGCTAAATGGAAAGCTTGTGTGATATGTGGAAATATTCCCCAAATGATTGTCATCCTAGTTGGGGCCTTTTTGCACCCTTTGCCGTGTTGACACATGTAGCCTGCCCACTCTAAAATGTGTCTTGAAGGCTGCCACACAGAACACGGTGCTGGACTCTTTGGGGGCCCCTGCCAATGAATACGTCATGAACTGCACCCTCCAAAGGCGGTCCCGACTAGAGACTGTCCTGCTGTCTCACTTGTCTTTGTTTCGCTTTGCACCTAGAAGACACAGTGCTTCCCCCATGACACCATAGTTAAGCACTTTTCCCCAAATAAATGAATCAATCGTTTTGTTTTTTAAAATGAATCAATCTTACAGAAACTATTTGAGGATTCTTTCTTGAGTTGAGGAATGTTTTTCTTCTTCCCATCATTCTTGCTAAATTTAAAATTCAAAGCAGTAGCTCCTCATCAAATAATTAAGCTGATTGCCTTGGTACATTGGCAACATCACTTTCCATCTAATTTGATATTCTGTGGGACGCTGCAAAGCCAATTTAACTAATAAAATGAGGCATTTTTATATTAGACAGTGTTAATGATTAGCAGCAATGTGCATCCTATTTTTATTTTGTTAGTTTAAGTTGCCCATTAGCTGCAGTGGTTACCGACTGAATAGCATTCAGGGTCCTGCCAAAGGTACAGACCAGTAATCACCCGGCAGAAAAATGGTTTTGGATCTGGCACTGGAGTCAGATAAGCATGGGTTTAAGTCTTGTTTTTGCACCTTATTGTAACATCTCCTTATGGAATTATCTCGTGTCTCTCTCTTTCTCTCTCTCTTTTTTCCATTTATAAAAACAAGGGTACTATATTCAATTTTAAGACCTAGTATAAAGGTGTAGTAATCCAAACAGTGTGATATTGGTGAGTTAGACACACAGTTCAATGCAATAGAACAGAATCCATAAGTAGACCCACACAAATATGGTCAACTGATTGTCAACAAAATTACAAAAGCAATTCAGATCAGGAAGGATGGCATTTTATTTTTTTATTATATTTTTTTAACTTTCTTTTTTTTTTAATTTTACTTTATTTTACTTTACAATACTGTATTGGTTTTAATCCGCCACGGGTGTACATGAGTTCCCAATCCTGAACCCTCCTCCCTCCTCCCTCCCCATACTATCTCTCTGGGTCATCCCAGTGCACCAGCCCCAAGCATCCTGTATCCTGCATTGAACCTAGAGTAGTGATTCGTTTCTTACATGATATTATACGTGTTTCAATGCCATTCTCCCAAATCATCCCACCCTCTCCCTCTCCCACAGAGTCCAAAAGTCTGTTCTATACATCTGTCTCTTTTGCTGTCTCGCATTCAGGGTTATCATTATCATCTTTCTAAATTCCATATATATGCATTAGTATACTGTATTGGTGTTTTTCTTTCTGGCTTACTTCACTCTGTATAATCAGCTCCAGTTTCATCTACCTCATTAGAACTGATTCAAATGTATTCCTTTTAATGACTGAGTAATACTCCATTGTGTATATGTACCACAGCTTTCTTATCCATTCATCTGCTGATGGACATCTAGGTTGTTTCCATGTCCTGGCTATTATAAACAGTGCTGTGATGAACATTGGGGTGCACATGTCTCTTTCAATTCTGGTTTCCTCAGTGTGTATGCCCAGCAGTGGGATTGCTGGGTCATAAGGCAGTTCTATTTCCAGTTTTTTTAAGGAATCTCCACACTGTTCTCCATAGTGGCTGTACTAGTTTGCATTCCCACCAACAGTGTAAGAGGGTTCCCTTTTCTCCACACCCCCTCCAGCATTTATTGCTTGTAGACTTTTGGATCGCAGCCATTCTGACTGGTGTGAAATGGTACCTCATTGTGGTCTTGATTTGCGTTTCTCTGATAATGAGTGATGTTGAGCATCTTTTCATGTGTTTGTTAGCCAGAAGGATGGCATTTTAAAAGGTAATGGAATAATTAGACCTCCATATATCCCCCCCCCCCAAACCAGTCCATTCTAAAGGAGATCAGTCCTGGATGTTCTTTGGAAGGACTGATGCTAAAGCTGAAACTCCAAAACTTTGGCCACCTCATGTGAAGAGTTGACTCATTGGAAAAGACCCTGATGCTGGGAGGGATTGGGGGCAGGAGGAGAAGGGGATGACAGAGGATGAGATAGCTGGATGGCATCACCGACTCAATGGACATGAGTTTGGGTGAACTCCGGGAGTTGGTGATGCTACAATTCATGGTGTCGCAAAGAGTCACGTGACTGAGCAACTGAACTGAACTGATATTCCCCCCGCCATTAAAATCTGGATCAAAAAGGTAATGGAATAATTAGACCTCCATATATCCCCCCCCATTAAAATCTGGATCCATATTTCTCACCTTATTAAAGGAATTAACTCAGAATGGACCATACCTTTCTAAAATATATCCATGGCTTGACCTAAACAGTGACTGCCCAAGAAGAACTGCCCAGGGAGAACCCTTGCCAATGAAGAAAAAAGTCTGGGCTGTGTCTGAAGTTCTTGGAAGAATAGAAACACATATAAAAACATCTAAGAATCTCTGGTTCCTATTAATGTTAACAAAGAAAATAGCTCTTTTAAAGAGTGATTTTGTTATAGCTTCTAGGGACTGGTCAATCAGGTAAAAATGAAAGGAAAGAAGAGGTTTTAAAATCATAAGGCACAGTTTACAGTGTGGCTATTTTAAAATATACAGAATAGTCCAAACTACAAAAAGGCTGTCCAAAATAGCCTGGCTGAGATCATCCTATTCCTGATGGGCTGCTAGTGAAGGATATTGACTTCAATGTTAACAGGAGCTCTTTGCTATTTGCAACTTCGTTGTGACTTCTTTCTTGTGAGTATATGGCCACACTTTTCTTGCTGCTGCTGCTAAGTCACTTCAGTCGTGTCCGACTCTGTGTGACCCCATAGATGGCAGCCCACCAGGCTCCCCCGTCCCTGGGATTCTCCAGGCAAAAACACTGGAGTGGGTTGCCATTTCCTTCTCCAATGCATGAAAGTGAAAAGTGAAAGGGAAGTCGCTCAGTCATGTCTGACTCCTCATGACCCCATGGACCACAGCCTACCAGGCTCCTCTGTCCATGGGATTTTCCAGCAAGAGTACTGGAGTGGGGTGCCATCGCCTTCTCCGATGCTTTTCTTAAGAGAGCTATTAGTACTTTTAAGGTTAAATCAGTGAATAAATAATGAGAAGCAAGGTGTGGATTCTCATTCTCTCTTCTCTGTGATTTATTTTTGGTTTAGAGCCTTGTGAAAGAGCTCTCACGGGGACCGCAGCCTTTATAGTGAATTAATTGTAGTCCTGTCGAACCCACAAAACATCATTGGGTAAATTTCTGTTGATCTTTACAAAACGCAACCCAAAACGCTCTTCCTGTTTCTGTCTCAGAGCTGTGACTGAGAGCATCAACCAGCTCATCACACTGTGCACGCAGCAAGCTCCTGGCCAGAAGGAATGTGATAACGCCCTGCGGGAACTCGAGGTGGGTCCCTGGAAAGGCTGCTGAGGATTTAAGAGCATGTGTCTGTCTGTCCTTTCCCTCCAGGGTCAGATTCTCCTTGATTGCCTTTTATCTTTCCTAGGAAACTTTTGGGGCCAAAGTTCTAATCTTGAATTCCATCCATCTAGTGGGATGGAATTCAAGAAAAATTAGATTTGGTGAGGTTATCACCCCTGCTTCTGTATTTCCTCTAAGAGTTGTTTTTTTAAGAGAGTCTTTACTTCAAACAGGAAGAGGCCTCTGGTATTGAATGGAGGCTGAGAGTGAGTAATTTCTACCTAAAAAGTTTGAGAGTAATTTTTCTAGGGCTTTTGGGAGAAGCTAGGATAGAGTACTTTTTGAGTAAAAATGGTCTTCTTGTACATTTGATTTTGTAGCATGTAAAGGATACATTAGAGAAAACCCAAGAATAACACTTACTACTATGAAGGTGGCCATGAGGCCCCTGGTGGCCCAGAACACGGCGGGAGCGGGGGGAGGGGGGGGAGTGCTAATCAATTTATATTCATACTTAGGGTTTATTTTCATGGAAAATTTATTTATGCCTGTAGAGTATATGTGGGTAAAAATAAAATCAATGTGTCCACTTGTCCATAAAGCAGTCTTAACCAATTCAGGTTGTATTGCTTATCTCAGTAGATGTGGCTTGGTCATACCCTATGTACCTTTAGTTTTCTGAAATAGGAATACTTACCATGTGAGAGAGGGTGGGCTAGGGGTGGAGAGGAGAGTTAATTGCACCTTCTGAAGGGCCTGACTGAGACCCAGGTCGTTGATCAGGCCACTGATACAGCTGAAATTCCTCCCAGGAATGTGTGTAATGAGCGATTGTGATCAGCATTCTGTGTGTGCCAGGGAGATTGATAATTGGTATTTTTTGTTGTTTCCCTTGTTCTAAGGCTGGGTTGCTTTTTAAGTCATGTTCTCCTTTGTAGACTGTTAAGGGGATGTTGGACAATCCCAATGAACCCGTCAGTGACCTCTCTTACTTTGACTGCATCGAGAGTGTGATGGAAAATTCCAAGGTGAGCCTGGCTTTGCTGTTAGCATCCCTCCACACTATGGGAAAGAATCGTGCTTTGTGTGCACAGGCCTGGGGATGCCCTTGTCTTAAAAGGCTCGTGGTGCCTTTGCCCGGGTGTTTCTCAAACCTAGACATGCATCGCAATCACCTGGGGGTCTTGTTGAACACAGATTGCTAGGCCACACCCACATCCCTAAGTTTCTGATTCAGTACCTCCCAAAATGGGCGAGATTGTGCATTTCTGACCAGTTCCCAGGTCTGGCCATGTGGTCCAGGAGCCACACTCTGAGAACCACTGCTTATACCCTCTCAGGGATGAGTTTTACTGTGAATCTAAGCATGTATGTCCATCAACTGGGACTGCATGCTGGCGAAAGCCTATTAATGACCGTATACGAGACTGTCCTGTGTGTTTCTGTTACCATCCGTTTATGGCATGTGTTCTCAAGGGACATGAGAATTTGTGGGGGTTTTGGGGGTGCAAGCAGTGAAAATATCTAAGATAATACAACGGTTTGTATCCTCCCTTCTCCAAATCTTAACCTTGCTCAACAGATTCTGATTTCTTAGTGTTTAATTTGATATGCGTGGCAATTGGAGGGAAGGTAGTCTAAAAAGTCTTCTTAGCAGAGCAGTAATAATAATATTTTAAAAGGTTGAAAAAAAAAAAAAGGTTGAGGAACACTGACCTTTGGTAGTAACACCAGTGTTTTTGAGAATGTCTCAGGACCAAGTGAAATGAAATGCAAGTCAGCTGAATGGATATTGAGCAGTTGCCATTTGGCTTTGTACGTGGAGTGTTCCTGCGCGTTGGTTTATGTCACGTTTACGTTAGCTCTGGGGAGACAGCAGAGCTCCCCTGGTGGCTCAGTGGTAAGAACTTGCCTGCCAATGCAGAAGATACACGTTCAACCCCTGGGTCGGGAAGATCCCCTGGAGAAGGAAATGGTAACCCACTCCAGTGTTCTTGCCTCGGAAATCCCCTGGACAGAGGAGCCTGGTGGGCTACAGTCCATGCGGTCGCAAAAGAGCCCAACCTATCATAGCGACGGAACAACAGCAAGCCTGCAATGAGAATGGCTCGGGCTCTTCTGCTTGGAGAGACAGCTGTACTGGTGGTGTCAGGAGGGCTTACTTCAAGCTGGGCTAAGACTAGAGTGTGCTTTGTCCAGCATCCTTTATGGTACTATGGATTGTCTAAACGGAGGCTGCACGTGTTTCCCACACTTAGATCCAAAGAAACTGTTCTTCTTAAAGAGGGGTGCAGGGAGAAGGAAAGGAAAATACCGTATATAAAAATACCCACCAACTGCTTTGCAAGTCCTTATGTAAACTGGATTATTTTGTATATCTAGGCAACTTCAGGGAATTTCTTTCTTTCCCCATCCAAGATGGCATCCTGACAAACAAAGAGCTCTGTGTTGTGCTCTAGACGTGAATTTGATAGTCTCCCTAAAGCGTCCCTTGCACATCCTTCAGTTCTACCATCCGTGACCCTGGAAAGTAACACCTGCCTTCCTGGGACGTGAGGAGACTGTAGAAGACACAGCCCCAGATATGGGGCAGACACCCTGCCTCTGCCCCTGTGACCTTCTGTCTCCCCTTGTGCAGGGTGCTTGACCTCCTTGGGTTGGATTCTGAATACTAAAATCCCTTTTGGCTATTATTTTCAAGACCTCTGAAAAGAGAATATACCAGTGATTTTCAAAGTAGAGGGAAATACTTTAAGAATTTAGCCTTAAAAATTTTTTTTAGCCTTAGTTTCAGACTATCTTCCTCTTTACATGTATACTCCTTAAAGACATATTTAGATTTTACTGTCAATAAATAAATGAAGGGACGGGTGTGTTTTTTACTTTCTGGGTGTGTCTTCATCTATAGCTCGGCAGATATATGTGATTTTGTGTGATGGTCAGTTTAGACCATTTGCCCATAGGATGCCCTGTATAGATTTTACTTTAGTGATTGGTGTATATTAACTGTACCTCCTTGAGATATAGATAACTTTTAGAAAGCTTCATACTTTCATTATGTACTTCTCTTTAATGAGATAGAAGCGATATAATTATCTTGAATCTCTTCTTACTCCAAATAAAGGAAAATAATGCAAATATTATAAATAAAATGTCCTTGAGTATGCAAGTTGGAAGGGTAGCCCCTTTATCTCATGGTCTGAAGGAATGCTGGTCACATTATCACTGGTGATGTGTTTTGCAGGTTCTGGGAGAGTCGATGGCAGGGATTTCGCAGAATGCCAAAACCGGGGACCTCCCTGCCTTTGGGGAGTGTGTGGGGATTGCGTCCAAGGCTCTCTGTGGGCTGACAGAGGCTGCAGCCCAGGTAAGGGACTGGTCCCCATGCCCCATGATGTAGGCCTTCCAGCCCATCCTGTGCCTGGTCCACGAGGGAGGCGCGGGGGCCTTCAGCCCCAACTCCAACCACCACCACTTAAACCATGGAAACTGTGGTGGCTCTTTTGCTTCCTGAGCATTTAGGCAAAATATCAGCCAGTTACCCCCAGGAAGAGACCAGACTGGAGAGAACCCTGAATACTATAAAGCCAACATAAGGGTTCAGAGGCCAGCTTTTTAAAAGAAATTTTTTTAAGGTCATAGTTGCAGATAAGTTGTTTAGGGTCGGGGGAGATGGGTACTACATAATTCAAATTCCCTCTGAGGCTTTAGAGTTGCAAAAATCTTAGTCATGCTCTTTTTTAGAATCAGCGGGAAAAAAAATTAGATGCCATCGCTCAGAGACGTGATCAGGCATGTTCCTGGCTCGTCTTTGAAGGTCCTGTGCATTTCCAATAATTACTGGGCTCATGTCACTGAACTTTCAAAAATGTCAGCATTCACCTTGAAGGATTTATCATCTGACAGTTACCTCAAGCCAGGAAGTTGGTGTTGAACTGAAGGAAAACATCCCTAGTTTGGGGAGTGAAATTGCCTCCCTCTTATTCTGCCCCTCGCATCTCAGGAGAAATGAGCTGAGGTTAAAATGCCCCCTCACAGATTCATCTCTTCCCTGTTATTTGGCTAATACACTCAAAGCATTTGAAGAAAAGACCTTCTCTTCTAGCCTCTTGTCCTGTTGGAGACTAAATATTACCTTTATTTTGTTTCCCTGAACCGTCTTACTCATTCTTACTTACTGTTCGAAAAAATTGGCCAAAACACTAAGATACATTAGACTATGAGATGAGAAGCCCTCGTGTAGGGCAGGTTCCAGGGTTGGCTTACCCAGCAATTCCACGCCATCAGTCTACACCCACTTGTTTTTTTCCCCTCTCACGTCTGCCAGCTAAAGAGAAAGCTTCATGCTGAGCCTGGGCCTCCTCAGTCATAAGGTGGCTGCCAGAGCACCCAGGGCTACATGCATCCTTTGTCATGTTCCCCTGGAAGAGCTTCTCGAAGAACAAGGAGACTTTGTTCCCCAAAGCCCATAGCAGACTCCTGCTGGCACTTCCCTGGCCCAAGCGAGCATCAGCTTGTCTGCCACTAAACTCTTACTGATGAGATGACTCTGACCGCCTGGCACTGGGAGTGCCTGAGAATGACTGCTGCAGGCACACTGTGGGCCCAGGGTCCCCCGCAGGCTTATCTAGGTGCACACAGAGCCTGAGCTGTGGCCTTCTTCCTCCCTCCCAGGCTGCTTACCTGGTCGGCATCTCTGATCCAAACAGCCAGGCAGGCCACCAGGGCCTTGTGGATCCCATCCAGTTTGCCAGGGCCAACCAGGCTATCCAGATGGCTTGCCAGAACCTGGTGGATCCCGGCAGCAGCCCATCACAGGTAACCTTGGGCAGGGGAAGGGGGTGAGGAATGTGAGGTCTATGCATCCTTGAGCTCTTGGAGGTGGGTGGTAGGAGACTGGGAGGATGAAGATTACTGCTTTTTCAGAGCTTGCAAGGCCAGCCAGATAATGACTTAGAGGATTATGGCAAAATATGTTGAAGGTGAATACAGGTAGGTGCTTTGGAATGGAGTGCTGGAAGGCAGTCACAGTGGTGTAATCACAGCGCGATTCATCAGGAGGCTCACAGTTCCATTCATCAGTTCAGGGGAGATACATGGAGCGCTTGTTCTGTGCTCAGCACTGAGGGTCACCATGAGTAAGACCCAATAAGCTGGAGTGATTGGGGTATGATGACCATGCCAGGATTGTCAGTGGTTTCTCTGAGGGGCTGTCAGGGGTCACTTCCTAGAAATAGTGGTGCTGAGCCAAGCCCCAAAGCTGGGTCAGAACTGCAGTGCAAAAAGAGCCATAGAGACATTTGAGAACTAGGTAGAATTTGCGACTTTCTGTGATATTTCTGATACCCAAGTGACATGGATCAGATTCAGTAATTCCAGTGTGCTAAGTCGCTTCAGTCTTATTCAACTCTGTGCGACCTGTGCCCTCCTCCAGGGGATCTTCCTGACCCAGGGATCAAACCTGCATCTCTTATGTCTCCTGCATTGGCAGGCAGGTTCTTTACCACTAGCGCCACCTGGTAAGCCCAGTAATTCCAGCAGTATGTACTATAAGGAACAAGAGTGGCCTATATGGGCCAGCAGAGGCAGCTCATGAGGGGCTCGTCCATGCTTGACCCTGGGACCAGTATCCTTGAGGCAAGAGAAGGACCCCAGTAAAGGAGATAATACAGGGACCACCTGGACCCCAACTACCATCAGTGTACCTGAGATGCCTCACCTGTCCAGTTAAGGCCAAAGAGTGTTACCAGCCTCAGCAAAGTGGATCAGGCAGATTCAGAAAAGCAGTTGAGGTGGAGCCTGCAAAATTCTTGAGCCAGACCCCTTCATAAGGTGCCTACAGCCTGCCTGGGGGTGGGGGTGACACACAGCTGCACATAACTGTTAAGCACTTGAAATGTAACTGGTCCAAACCATGATGGGCTGTAAGTATAAAATACAGACTGATTTCAAAGACTTCGTATGATAAAGGGTTATAAAAGCTTAATCTTCTTAAATTGATTACATGGTGAAATGAAATATTTTGGATATCTGAGGTTTAATTAAATATGCCATTTAAAGTAACCTCCCTTGTTTCTGTACTTATTTTAATGTGGCTACTAGAAATTTTAAAATTAGGTATGTGGTTTGCACTGTATTTCTGCTGGGTAACCCCAGCCTAGGCCCTGGGCTATATCCCTCCTGGCTAGAGGTTGCAAAGCATACTGACAGCCTCTCCTCTAAGACCACCTGGAGCCCAGCCCACTCCCATCACCACAGCAGCTCCAGCTTTCTTTTTCTTTGTTTCTTCTTTCTACCTTAATAATTCTTGCCCTCCCCTTTCTTGCTGAGACTCTGGGGGTAGCAGAGCTAGAGACATGGGTTTTAGTTACAGCAGCCCTAGACGTGTGAGTTGGGGGAATCCAGGGCTGGGGACCTGGGTGGACTTCTTTTGAACTGATCCCCTCTGCACTGAAGCGTGGGGGGCCCCCAACCTAGTCCCTGCGTTGTAGGTTTTGTCCGCTGCCACGATTGTCGCCAAGCACACCTCAGCCCTGTGCAACGCCTGCCGCATCGCCTCATCCAAGACAGGCAACCCCGTGGCCAAGAGGCACTTTGTCCAGTCCGCCAAGGAGGTCGCCAACAGCACCGCCAACCTGGTGAAGACCATAAAGGTAGGTCACTGAGCTAAGACCTCAGGAATCTTTGTAACACCTGCTGCAGGTGAGAAAGAGGTATGGTAGTGAAGCTCGGCTCCTAGACTTGCTTCTAGTGAGAGGCAACTTCTCATTTGTTCTCGTGATTTCAGTCACTGAGGAGGAGTTCACTGGTGATGGACATAGTTTTTAGGAAAAACCAACAGCCTTGGTCTCTACGAACCTTCTGCATAGTGTGTAGGGAGGGGTAAGCTATGTGTTTGTGGAGGGGGACAGTTTTGAGGGGCCTTACCATGGTTGTTACATATCTCTGGACTAAGAGATAAGGTGGAAGAAGAAGGGAATGGGAAATTGCTGGGAAAATCTCTTTCATCTTTTAAAAAAAAAAAATCTATTCTAGCCTATGATATCTCTTCCGTTTATAGTTGTTTAAATGTTTTCAGTGGAGCATCAACTTCTTAAAATAGAATGTCCCGTGTCAATAACAAGTTCATCTTTGTGATCGAGGTCATAAACAGGTGCGGGGGTGGGAGTAGCAGGTCAGGGTGCCCTGTGAGGAGGCACTTGCCGTAACTGGGCTGTAGTGTTTGTATCTGGGCAGTCAGACTGTAAACCTGGCCTGCCCTATGTGGGACACCAAGCAGAGAGCAAGCAGCTGACCAGGTGGGGAGACAGCCACCGTCTAGACAGTTGACCCCAGGCAAAGAGCCTCCAAAGGAGACTGTCATAGAGGCAAGCTGCCAGTTCTGTGCAAACCAGACCTGCCGGAGGAAGGGGTGTCAGAGGGCTTGACTTTACTGAAGGGTTTTCACAGTCGTGGAGGTGAGGTGAGCTGCTTTGTTGCTGGGCAAGTCCTGGAGGAGCGGGGCTCCCCTACCACCTATTCCCTCCTGAGGATATGATACCACCCTCCTTGTTCCTGCACTGTGCCTGCATGCCAAGTCGCTTCAGTTGTGTCCGACTCTGCGACCCTATGGACTCTAGCCCACCAGACCCCTCTGTCCACAAAGCCAATTTAATCTTGTGGAGAAATTAGTCAACAGGCTGGGCCAAGCAGAAGCCAAGGAGAGACTGTGCAGCTGTTTAAACAGCCTTTTTAAAAAGTAAAAGGCACCTATTTGAAGATATAATAAGATCGATTGAAGATGAATAAAAAAATTAAAGTTCATGCCCAGGTGCCCCCAGGATCCTGGTGGCAGCTCACTTTAATGAGCATCATGATCCATAGTATTAGAAATGAAGAAAGCTTACATTTTTTAATATTTAATTTGAGCAAGGCCTGTTCCATATTTTGTATAGATCTCTCATTCAGGCCACACAACCAACCACCCTGTGCTTATCATCCCCATCTTTACAGGAAGTTAAGTAACTTTCCTGGGGTGACTCAGCTAGTAAGGAGTGGATTGGAATTCAAACCCAGATCCCCTGCTCTTTCCAAACCCG
Organism: Capra hircus; assembly: GCF_001704415.2. Classification (NCBI taxonomy): domain Eukaryota; kingdom Metazoa; phylum Chordata; class Mammalia; order Artiodactyla; family Bovidae; genus Capra; species Capra hircus. The sequence goes on from NC_030817.1 coordinate 55,782,501, forward strand.
CTCTCGCTCTTGGCCTGCAGAGTACATACCATGGAGAGACTAACCCCTCTCACCAGCCTGGGAAGAAATCCCTGGGTGTGTTCAGAGTGCTTGTGTGCAAGTTTGGGGAGATGCAGGGGTGGAAGACAGCTGTAGAATTGAAAAGTAGTGACATCATAGTTCATTGCCATGTAATTTACTTACTTCAGTTAAACTTGACCATTTTCTGATCATTTCGATTGTCAAAAAACAGGCTGTATTTAGATGGGCCAAGGAAGGGAAAAGGTAAGAAACTCTTCTTTACAAATTCTGCTGCTGCTGCTAAGTCACTTCAGTCGTGTCCAACTCTGTGCAACCCCATAGACGGCAGCCCACCAGGCTCCCCCGTCCCTGGGATTCTCCAGGCAAGAACACTGGAGTGGCTTGCCATTTCCTTCTCCAGTCCATGAAAGTGAAAAGTGAAAGTGAAGTCGCTCAGTCACCTTTCTTTGCTGCCCCGTTCCTCGGTTTTCAGTCCTGACCTGTCTCCTTTAAGATCTCGTCTCCTCTTCAGATTCTGCTCACAGTGGCAAACCCTCTTTATAGCTCCCTATAGCCAGTGAGCTCTTGGGATGGCCTGAAAGCTAGGCCTGTGCATGCAGGCTGCTGTAACGTGGGGGAGATTGAGGCCTCCTCCCCCCACCAGTACCCCAGGGATCAGTAGCAGCGCAGGAGGCATAGAAATGACCCACTCGCCCCTCAGCTTGCTGCAGTGAGCTTGGCTTTTCAATTCCCATCAGGAGGCAGGCTTTGCTGAATAAACTTTGTTTTTAATTTACTAATAGGAAAATGGTGAAGGTCCTTTCGGTGGAGCATACCATACTACATATCGAATAGATTTCCTGAGTTAAGGAGCGGTTAAGAATTCTGCCAAATAGCAGAACAAATAAATATTTAATTCTCTAAATGCTTGAAATGGCTGCCATCAAGGCTGCATTTTGCTCTAGGTTCTGTACTTCTTAATCAACCTTATTTTTCCCTTTAAATCACAAGGGTACGCCTAAGCACCGCACCTTTCTAGTCCTGAAGAAAGGGGGGAACCTCCCCCTTCCCGGAGGGGCATTGGAGAGCAGGGAGCAGATTACATCACAGTGGGTTATCAGCACCCATTAGAACGTCTGCCTCCAGGAATCATAAATCTCTACTGATGGCATTCTTTGTGATCCCAAAGCATGGCTAGGAAAGAATAAATGTGCGCACCCTCCTTCTGACCAGGCCCTGCTCTCGATGCCGGCCAAGTTGGAAGCACTCGGACCCCTAACCGTGGGTGCCATCTACCTGCTTGTCCCCACATGCACCTGTGCCGGCTTCTCCCTTCCGTCAGCTTCTTACCTAGCCTCAAATCAGATGTGGGGAATGGAATGTTATTTTAAATGTGCAGTCACTCAGGTTTGGGTGCCAAGTAGAAGTTGTGCAACAACGGCTTCTGTTGCTCTGAGAAGCCGGAGCCCAGCCTTGCATTTCACAGCAGAGTTGAAGCTCAGGGTTTTGCCATGAAGTACTTCCTGGGCGTCCAAAAGATACCAGGTACAGCTCTCACTAACCAGTTTAAACTCGGCTGTAAGTATGCTTTGTTGATCATCCTTTTGTTTGAATTGGTAAAGTGGGTTTCTTGAGATAAAAAGGAGGGAGAAAAAAACCTCTTGGGCTTCTTATGCCTTTTCTTGTTGCCTTTTCTAAGGTCAGTAGGAGGGAAGGGAGCCAGGGGTCTTGGATTCTGGTTTGAGGCATGAGCTTAGCCTCACATGTCACTTTCTAGGTGTTAGTTTTGTCACCTGGAACATTGGAGCTTTGGGATTAAGTGATCTTTAAGATCCCTTCTGGAGCTTCCCTGGTGGCTGAGCAATGAAGAATCTGCCTGCAATGCAGGAGACCCGAGTTTAATCCCTGGGTTGGGAAGATCCCCTGGAGGAGGGCATGGCACCCCACTCCAGCACTCTTGCCTGCAGAATTCCATGGACAGAGGATCCTGGTGGGCTACAGTCCATGGGGTCGCACAGAGTCGGGCACAACTGAAGTGACTAAGCAGCAGCAGCAGCAAGATCCCTTCTAATCCTTGAAATCCATGAAGCCTTGATTCTGTTGCACATGCAGAAATGATTTCTCCCCCATCTCTGTGAGGTTTTGCTAAATAAGAAAATTCAGAGTTGCTGGCCCAGGGTGGAGAGTGCCCTTCTCCTGGTGGGGCCTGCGCATTTGGTTCAGTGGAGCTGTTGTTATGGCTGGGGTGCTAGTCATTACGTGACGTGGAATGTCTCTATGAAAACTGTCATGCCTGCCTAAAATTTACCTGTAGCCAGATCTAAGTATTCAGTTTACTGGGGAGTCTCAGCCATCCCCAGAAATAACTGAAATAACTGAACTGAAAATAACTGAAATAACTCTCCATGAAAACTGAAATTACTCTCCATGTAAACAAACCATACTTTCTGACACTTGGTGCTTTTTCCTCTTAAAAATGAACAACAGTGCTGGATTGGAGCTTGGCATTCTAGTCCACAGTCCATACTATTCAGGGTCCTGCCCTTGACCTGCAATGGGCCACATGATTTATGATTTTAGGGCCCATGCTCAAAAAAAAGAAATCTTTTCATCATCCTGTTGATGCAGTTGATGAAACTGCACAATTAGAAAAACCATTCGTTGGAATTTACCTGGGGTAATCATCTTGACATTTTTCATAAGTTCACCTAAAGTTTGGTGACATGATCAGAAATCTGCCTTCCTAATAGACTGAGGGCATTGTCGAAAGTAAAGAAGAGGATGGGAGGAGAGCAGAGAGGGCAAGAGTAGGAGGAATAAGTGGCACCGCCCAGAAGCTGGGCATCTTCCACTGAGCTGGAAGGGCCTGACCTCAAGCAGTCAGTGATGGTAATAGTGTAAGATCATGAGAGCAGCGGGATTGCTCACTGCCACATCACCAGGGCGGTGCTGCAGGGCAGGTAACGGGTGGTGCTGACTTAACACTTAGTGAGCACATGCGGCAGTCAGATCGAAGCCATCAGTGTGAGTGAGTAGCGGGCACGTTGGGTTTCCACTGGGCCTGGAAGAACCGCAAAATGGGCAAGGTTGGGTCAAGGTCAGTGCCTGTCTGGGGGAGAAGGGCATGAGCAGAGGTGAGCTCTGCACAGTTATTAGCAAAGATACTAAATTAACCAGGCTTATGGGAATTCCTCTGAAAGCAGTAGCATGGTGGATGTATAATTACTGTCCCAAGTTGCCAAGGCTTGATTGGAATATTGTTGTTATTCAAATAGCCTTTAAATCTAATCATGCCTGCCTCCTCTTGCCGTGTTGAAAAATAGAAACATTCCCATCTCAAATCCAGTTTACTTCCTAATGCTGGTGCCTCTGGCTTTTTGCTCACTAATTGTCTAAACTGACTTTTATATACTGCTCATAATGGTTACATTAAAAGTTTGGTTGGTCATTTAACAAGAAAGTGTATGTTATTCTACAAGCGTAACTGCCTTCTCAAATGTAGCCCTTTGCTGTGAGGCAGGAGTGCTGTCACTGGATCACAGACTGTTGGTTCTAACAGTCTTGGACTTGAGAATGTGGTGTCCAGGGTTGGGGAACTTTGAATCCAGGTGTTAACCCTTTGTGGGCTGGCCTGGCATGCGTCACAGGCTGCTTTCCTGGATTGGTTTCCAGGCAGGCTGTTAATCGGTGATGTGATGACTCATTCAGTGCTCTGGTCACGTTGTTATTGTTCAGTCACTAAATCGTGTCCAGCTCTTTGCAACCCCATGAACTGCAGTACACCAGGCTTCTCTGTCCTTCACCATCTCCCAGAGTTTGCTCAAAATCATATCCATTGAGTTGGTGATACTATCTAACCATCTCATCTTACACCCAAGGCAAAAGGAGAAGAGGGATATGGTGTTAATCCTGCTAATTTTAAAAAGAAATAAGCTTTGAAAGCATAAGATACATAGACCAAAAAATCATATGTGTAGAGTTCAGTGAATTTTCCTAGGCTGAAGAAGCCTAAGTAACTGCAGCCACATGAAGAGACAGAATATGGCCAGCCCCCAGAAGCCTACTTTGTGCTCCGTTAGTCTCGCTGGCTCAAAACGGTGATCTGACAGCCAACACTCAGAAGTAGTCTCACCTGCCTTTGTACTTTGCACAAATGGAATCATATCATGGATATCATATTGTATCTGACGTCCTTACCTAAACATTACAACTGTGAGATTTGTCCATATTTTAGGAAATAGTTCTAGTTTTTTAAATAGTTTAAAATAGTTTAAACTAGTTCTAACGCTAGTTTAAAATAGTTTAAACTAGTTCTAACTCTAGTTTAAAATAGTTCTGTTTTTTCTCCATTGCATTCCATTTTGCTCATTTCAGAATAGCAGATACAAAAGTCCTCCCTCTGTCAGTTATTCAGGGACGACTGGGTAAACTTAGAAGTTCAAAGTGCTACGCAGTGTGAAAATCTGTATTTTTATAGTTTTGGAGGGAATAGAATTAACTGGAGTGGAAATGGAGGGGCCAAAACATAGTTTCAAAAGTAGGGAAGAAAGTGACTCAGCCACAAGGTTTGGTAGCATGACTGGGGAGTGGAGAACAGGGCACCCTTTGAATCATGTGAGCAGGGAGTTGACGGACTGTGAGGTTGGCTGGCCTGTGAGCCATATACGTTCAGCTTCATTCCTTATCATTGCTCAATTAGCCACTCCGCTTGCTGGCGGAGATCCTGCTCGTCAGTTCTTATTCCTTGTTTATGAATTCACCAGACCTTTTGAGTATTCCCATTGAACCTTTTCACTGGGCGGTGATTGCTGTGGCCCAGGAGTGATCTCTGTGTCTGCCCGCGTCAGGCCCTGGATGGGGACTTCTCCGAGGACAACCGCAACAAGTGTCGCGTCGCCACCGCCCCCCTGATCGCAGCTGTGGAGAACTTGACGGCATTCGCCTCCAACCCTGAGTTTGTCAGCGTCCCTGCCCAGATCAGCTCCGAGGTAGGGAGTCTTCACAGCAACAGCGACACTGAGGCCTGTGGCTAGTTTTGTGTGTCCCTGAATAGAACGAACAGTTAAGAATTCCAAACCCCTCTCTGTCAACACATAGGGCACTGTTATTTTGTCAGTGATGACACGTGCAGTTAATGAAACTATGTTGGTATCTCTCAAAAGGTGATGTCTTGGTTTTATATGTTGAGAACAATCTCTGGGCAGTTTGGGGCTGATTCTTGGTATATGTCAAACTCAAAAATGATACTTAAAGATTGGACGTATTCTCCCCAAGTTCTCCCCATCCAGGCTCCATGTGAGCCAGCTTCCATGGTTCCCTTCCCTCTGTCTTGAGAAAGAACATGACCTTCCTGGGTCAAACTCATTCACTTAATCTGTGTGCCCTGTGCTTGACTTCCACCGTCTGGTTCCAGGGCTCCCAGGCACAGGAACCAATCCTGGTCTCAGCCAAGACTATGCTGGAAAGCTCATCGTACCTCATCCGCACTGCCCGCTCACTGGCCATCAACCCCAAAGACCCGCCCACCTGGTCTGTGCTAGCCGGACATTCCCACACTGTGTCTGACTCTATCAAGAGTCTCATCACGTCCATCAGGTTAGTGTCTCCTTCAGAAACTGCTTGCAGCCTGCATCTGACAGGGCGGGAGGGGGATAAGCCCATCAGGACTTTTATTTAATAGTAATTTTATTGATTATTGTCATCATTTTTTTCTTCTTTACCTCTTTGGGACCAATGGTAGCACTTATCACAACAATACAAATATTAGCTTAAGTATTTGTTATATGGTAGATACTATTCAAGGCATTTCACCTGTATTAAATTTATGTTTATCATAACAACCTTGTAAAGTAGATGCTGCTATTATCTCCCTTTTCCTGATGAGAGAATTCAGAAAGAAATTTAGATAACATTCCCCAGGTCATCCCCAGGTCTGATTGCTTTAGCCTAGGTCCTTCTAACCGTTGTACCATATTGTCTATACCTAGGAGCTTAGGCAGAGAGCACCACTGTATATTGAGCAGGATTCATGGTTAACTTTGGGATTCCCTTGTGGCAATGGCAACCCACTCCAGTACTCTTGCCTGGAAAATTCCATGGACGGAGGAGCCTGATAGGCCACAGTCCATGGGATCGCAAGGAGTCTCGGACATGACTGAGCGACTTCACTTTGTACTTTGCACTTTTGTCCCTTGTGGCTCAGCTGATAAAGAATCCACCTACAATGCGGGAGACCTGGGTTCGACCCTGGGTTGGGAAGATCCCCTGGAGAAGGCTACCCACTCCAGTATTTTGGCCTGGAGAATTCCATGGACTGTATAGTCCATGGGGTGGCAAAGAGTTGGACATGACTGAGCAACTTTCACTTTCACTTCATGGTTAACTTACCTTGCTGATAAGACAAAAAGAATATTCTAGTTCCTACAGTAACTCTTGGCATCCCTACCCTCCTTGGTGATAGCAGGAGCCTGAAAAGTTATTCCCTGCGTAGATAAAACATTTTTGAAGTTGACCGAAGTTAATCGCCCACAGTATGGAATTGCGTCCCTTTCCTCAGTTATATTTTGTCTTTTAATTGCTTTTAAAACTTAGGATTACATCAACTTTCTAATACCTTGCGAAGAAAGATACACTAAACATTTTAACTCCTGCCATAGCCCAGGACTTTGTGAGTAGTATGCAGTGTAGAGAGCATAGTATATTTACACTGGAAATGCACTGATTTTTGTTTTGTTTTGTTTAAATGATGTTTCTATGTTTAAGCCACTGAATGGAGAATCCAATACCAGACTGTTCCATTTGCCTGGCAACCTGCCTGAGATGCAGGGCAGCACCCTACCTTCCACCATGAATAAGCAGACTGAGCACAGGTGTTAAATGAAGAAATGCCTGGGTTCTGCAGACAAGCATTGCCAAGCAAAGGCCAGGGATGCACTTGCTAAAGCAATGGAAAGGGAAAGTGAAGTCGCTCAGTCGTGCCCGACTCTTTGCAGCCCCATGGGTAGTAGCCTGCACCAAATTCCTCCATCCATGGGATTTCCAAGGCCAGAGTCCTGGAGTGGGTTGCCATTTCCTTCTCCAAGGAATCTTCCCAACCCAGGGATCGAACCCAGGTCTCTCACATTGTAGACAGACGCTTTACCATCTGAGCCACCAGGGAAGTCTGGTGGGGTAGAAAGTAGACAGGGGCTCCGGGCCCGCTAGTGCTAGAGCAGGCTGTGGGGCTTGCCCTTCATGGAGCCTTTGTTCAGCTTGCCCTGTCCCTTCTAGGGACAAGGCCCCGGGACAGAGAGAGTGTGACTTCTCCATCGACAGCATCAACCGGTGCATCCGGGACATCGAGCAGGCCTCGCTGGCAGCCGTCAGCCAGAGCTTGGCCACGAGGGACGACATCTCCGTGGAGGTATGTGGGGCTGTTTGGTCAGCCTGAAAGCCTGTGGAAGGACTGAAGAATCCCAGCACCAGGCTTTGGGAATGGGGGAATAGCACCAACACATTGTTGATGCAAGAGTTTCATCATTGGACCATCTTCCCCTGGAACCAGCCTGGGAAGTTGTTGGCAGGGGGTAGGGCACATGTGGAGCAGAGAACAATGCTTTGGTGAAAGAACATGAGTACTGCGGCTAAAATTTGGGAGGAAATGATTATTATCAAAGAAAAGTATATCAGTAAGTGGAGTTACCATATTCAGTTGAATGCCTCAGTAGAGCAGACCTAAGCATGTAGATTTTGAGTGCTTCCGTGTCATATTTCAGCAGTATGCTTTTTGGACTAATGGGCAAATTCAGTACTCAATGCTCTGTGTTTTGTCCATGAAGAGATCAAAGATTCTGCCCTTATTACTCAATATTCAGAGTCACTTTGCCCTCTCTTGCCCATTATTTTGAAGTTGAGAATAGACTTTCCTACTTTGCTCCCTTGAGTTTTTTCTATTACTTATTGCAAAGTCCCCTGATTCATACTTCCTTTTTTCCTGTGTGAAAGTGCCTGAAACTCAAGGTGCTTAATAAATATGGATGGTCTATTGACTGATGTTTCCTTCCTGACCCAGAGCTCATCAGCAATAAACTTTGGGGTCCTCCCTGGTGGTCCAGTGGTTAAGACACTGCCTTCTACTGCAGGGGGCACAGGCTCAGTCTCTGGTTGGGGAATTAAGATCCCACATGTCGTGTGGGATGGCCAAAGAATAGGGGGAAAAAATGAACTTTGGCCTGTCTCTAAGCAGGGTCTTTAGTTATAATTAGTTATTTTTATTAATAGAACTATTTCACTCCAACTTTACCCATCTTCCCCATTTCCAAGGAAAGAAAGAAATAATATCCATTGTCATTCCATGTGGAATGTTAGAATTATTGTTAACTTATTATTAAAGTAGAATATACATAAAAACAGTTGCTAGTCATATGTGTGCAGCTTCATAGACCACCACCAACTAAGCACACTCTGTAACGAGCACCCTGAGCAAGCAGCTGAGATGATGAGCACCCCTCCCACTTCTTGCTCTCCCATTCTTTCACCACCCTTCCAAAGTATATCCTCTGTCTTGACTTCCTCCTTGGGAAGAAAATCCCTTCCTTTTATATGCATGTGCTTCCTATTTATACCATATTTAATTTAACAAGACAACCTTGCCTGGATATTCTTACATTCTTAACTGCAGTTACATTATGAGTGGGAAGACCAGAAGTAATTTGCTAAATAAGACCCTTGAAAGTGTGGAGGTTTCTCTCCACCCACCTCTATCACTCTTTTTCCTTTTTTTATTTTTTATCCAGGATTTTGTTTCCAAGCTTGTGGGTTAGGTTGCTCCTCTCATTGAGTGAACTCTGCTCAAAGCTCACCAGCCCATGTGAGCACTGCTGGGTGGGAGAGTAGCCCAGATGTCCTATTTAACAGGCAGGACATTGTCACTTTTTTAGGAATCACCCCATTCCGTGCTGGCATGTGCAGACCTAAAACACCCAGCATTCTGACCTAGAAATCCTGTCTGTCTCGGAAAGCTCCATGGAAGATTCCCATTGAAGGATCTGATCTTTCCCACCACCAGTTAGCACTCTCCCTCTTTGAATTCCTCACCCCCTTCACACTTCAGAATCATCTAGGCACCTTTCCCCATCTCTTGAGAGCGCAAGTTCAATTCTTTGGGATGGAGAAGTTAAACTGTCTCTCAAACCTGAGAAGAAATGCCTTGAGGGTGCCATTTTCAACAGTGGTATCCACGTCACCAAGTACAGTGCATAGAGCGCCTGACCAAAGCCTAGTGGGCACCTCATCTGGCATTTTCATTGTGTGGTGTCTGGGAAATAGTCCTTCTTTAAGAGCCAATATCATTTTTAGGTTACCCTCCTCCCCATTCCCTGCTTTAGGGGTTCTTAGTTCTGAGGACGCAGCAACCTGAATATTCCCTCAGACCCCAAGGCAGTTCCTTCCATTTGGACATGGTTGTTTTCCCTTATTGGAAAGCCACCACAGTTCCACTTTTCCAGTAATGATGCTGAATAACCCAAAATAAAGATACCACTAGCACCAGTTGAGTGAGAAGCCAGTAGCAAAAGTGTTCCTAGGGCCCACCTCATGCCCCTTATGGGTAGAACTAGGGGGTCTATCCCAGGGGAACCAAGGGTGCCTGGGAGGGCTAGAGTGGAACAGTGGCTGGAGGGTACGCCCAGGCATTTTGACATCCAGTTTTTTGTGACCTCCCTTATCTTTCAAGTGGGCCTTTTTAAATCAGTACAGCTACGTGGGGAGCCATTGTGGGGTGAACTTGACAGATCTGTCTCCTTATCAGGCTTTGCAAGAGCAGCTGACTTCAGTGGTCCAGGAAATCGGGCACCTTATCGATCCCATTGCCACAGCGGCTCGGGGAGAAGCAGCTCAGCTGGGACATAAGGTAACAGACGCTGGGTGCGGGGACCCTGCCAAGAGTGTGCAAGAAGGAGGCGGGGGTGGCGGGGAGAGAGGATATTGATTCTGTTGCTCTTGTTCCTCAAAGGTTCTTGGCCGGTGTTAGAGCCAGGTCAGTGCTGGCCTACATTAGCGAAAAGACCACTCAGCCTCCCTTAACAGCTTCTCCAAAAATGACCCCCTCAAGGATCTCTTTTCACTTGGCATTGAGACAAAAACTGCAGAGACCTTTTTCTGCGGCTTCCCAGGTGGCACTAGTGGTAAAGAACCCGCCTGCCAATGCAGGAGACACAGGAGCCTCACGTTCAGTCCCTGGGTCGGGAAGATCCCCTGGAGTAGGAAATGACGCCCACTCCAGTGCTCTTGCTTGGGAAATCGCATGGACAGGGGAGCCTTACAGACTACCATCCATACGGTCCCAGAGAGTCAGACACGACTGAAGCGTCTGAGCACTTAGCCATGGTCAGACTTTGAGGTTACAAGGCACTTACAGTTACTTCTTGCTCTTGATCTTCCCTGGAACAAGCCAGAGACTGAACTTGGCTTTCCTGGCCTGGTGTCTGCCGTTTTTCTGCCCTGGCTGGCCGGCCTCCTCCCAGTGTGTGTAGGACACAGTGTGCCTCCACGGTTTCTGGTATTGTGTCCGTTTTCAGACATGAGGAAGCAAAGCAGACTTTCAGACTTCCCCCTCGATGGCTAAAACTTCCGTGTGGCCACTCTGTCAGCCCTTCAACTGAGCACTCAGACCCACGTGGTTTTAGGCACCGCATAACGCTTTGCCTGTTTGGGGTCATTTTGCAGATCCTTCAGGGAGCATTGGCTTGTCAAGCAAGCAGCCTGTGCCTCAGCAGAGAGAGGACAGACATTGGATTTTTAACAACATGCAGGGCTTCCTATCATTTATCAGTGCCACCATCAGCATCAATGTGCAGATCAAGAAATCCAGTAGCCAAAATCGTCTCTGCAGGTATTGATTTTAAAAAATCAATATTCCTGCTTTTTCACATTACCTAAGGGCCTACTAAGCTTCCTGCCGGTTGTAAGGAGAGGTGTTTGAGATTTAAAATGGCCAGTGTTTCTCTGCCATTTCAAGTGTGGCCAATTTCATTTCTCAACTGAGCCCCTTTATGATAAGAAAGGGCTTGTCCACCAGTGTGAAATGGTTTGCGAGGGTGGAAGGACAGGCCTGGAGGCTGGCGTACAGTGTATGTGACTGCTGTGGGCAGAATAAGTTTGGCAGAGGAGTTGAACTTTGTTTCAGCAGTTACTTTTATTTAACATATTAATTTTATTTTCTGGCTGTGCTGTGTCTTCATTGCAGAGGAATTCTAGGTGCACAGGCTTTGCATTGCAGTATCTTCTCTTGTTGCAGAGCATGGGCTCTAGAGCTTGCAGGCTCAGTAGTTGTGGGCTTAGCTGCCCCAGTGGCACATGGAATCTTCCAGGACCAGAAATCGAACCTGTGTCCCCTGCCTTGGTAGGTGGGGTAACCACTGGGTCACCAGGAAAGTCCTCGACAGCTGCTTTTGATGCCAGTAGGAATTTCATAAGAAAATCTTTCTAAACTTCCAGGGTAACATCTTTATCTCTGCCTGTATGTTGTTTGTGTGGAAGGTAATTCCTCTGTCAGTGGGTGGCCTGAGAAGAAAACTTACTTGTGTCACTTGAGTTATCAATTGATTCTTGGCCCCTTGGCTAAACAAGGCTCATCTTCTGAAAGGGAGTTCTAGACAAAGGTAGCCTAGGGGCCCTTGGTCCACAGAGATTGTGGGCTGATGGTTAATACCCACCTGGTTCCAGTGTTTTGTGGAGGTGCTCATGTGGGGCCCCAATTTAGCAGCTTCGGTACCAGTTGGAGTGATAAAGGCAGATTCTCAGACCCCACCTGGATTGGTTTCCCACGGCTGCTGTGACAAAGTACCACAAACTGGGGGGCTTAAAACAACAGAAATTTAATCTCTCACAGCTCTGGACTCCAGAAGCCCAAAATCAAGGTGTTGGCAGGGCCACAAGTTTTCTGCAGGCTCTGGGGAGAATCTGTTCTTTGCAGCTTCCTGCTGGTGGTGGTTCTTGGCCTTCCTTGACTAAATCTTGGCCAGTCTCGCTCCCTGGCCACTTTTTTGCCCACTTTTCTGCCTTCCCTTTTCCTGTCTCTTCTAAGGACACTTGTCATCAGGTTTTGGGCCCACCCAAGAAATCCAGGATGATCTCATCTTTGTTGCTGTGTTGTTCAGTCACTAAGTCATATCCGACTCTTTGCAACTCCATGAACTGCAGCACACCAGGCTTCCCTGTCCTTCGCTGTCTCCCAAAGTTTGCTCAAACTCATATCCATTGAGTCAGTGATACCATCCAACCATCTCATCCTCTGCCACTTCCTTCTCCTTTTGCCCTCAGTCTTTCCCAGCCTCGGGATCTTTTTCAGTGAGTCAGATCTTTGCATCAGGTGGCCTAAGTATTGGAGCTTCAGCAGCAGTCCTTCCAGTGAAGGGTTGATTTCCTTTAGGATTGACTGGTTTGATATCCTTGCAGTCCATGGACTCTCAAGGGTCTTCTCCAGCACCATAATTTGAAAACATCAATTCTTTGGCGCTCAGTCTTCTTTGTGGTCCAACTCTACATTCATACATGACTATTGGAAAAACCATAGCTTTGACTATACGGATCTTTGTCGGCAAAGTGATCTCATCTTAAGATCCTTAAATATTCATGCAAGGACCCTTTTGTAAGATCACCTTTACAGGCTCCAGGGTTTGGACATGGACATACCTTTGGGAGGGGTCACCATTCAACCCACTCACCTTCCCTAGGCCTAGGGACTCACAACATGTAGCAAATACTCAAAATTCTGTTTTATTTTAACTTCTGTGCTAACTCACATAAGGAGGTTTCCTGTTCTATCATGTCTCTAAGAACAGAAGGTGTTGAAGTCCTTGCCAGACTTCTTAAATACAGAAAAAAAATCCCATCCCTTTCAAACCTTTGCCCCACAATATGTGAGGAATAAGGACCCCTAGTGCTTGCTATACTATATGGAGGCTGGTGCTAAGGCCTTTACATATGCTGACTTAATCCTTGAGAAATCTGAAGAAACTTACTTACATTTTACCAAGGAGAAATCTAAAATTTAGTATTAATAATAGGATGGAACCAGCCTAAGATGTCTTAAAACGGAATCAGTAGGGAGGATTCGAATCTAGAGGCTTTGCAGCTACAGCTTACTCCCCATCACCCCACCACCTTCCCTCCCTGAGGCAGTCAGGCACGTGGTTAGCTGTGTTCACTTATGCTCAGCGCATAGCATTTTATAGTTGCATTTAAAAAATGTACTTTAAAATATATATATATATATTTACTTGGCTGTGCCAGGTCTTAGTTGCAGCATGCAGAATCTTTAGTTGCAGCATGTGGGATCTGCTTCCCTGACCAGGGATTGAACCCAGGTGCCCTGCATTGAGTCTTAGCCACTGGACCAGGGAAATCCCTAAAATGCACTTTCAAAATAATAAAGTGTTAGTCACTCAGTCATGTCCAACTCTTTGCAACCTCATGGACTGTAACCTGCCAGGCTTCTCTGCCCATGAAATTCTCCAGGCAAGAATTCTGGAGTGGGTAGCCTATCCCTTTTCCAGGGGATCTTCCCAACCCAGGGATAGAAATTGGGTCTCCTACACTGCAGGCAGATTCTTTCCTATCTGAGTAAAACTAATCTAGAAAACATGTTGGATTCTAGCGCGTTAAATATTTTGACTCCTTTAGTACTGACAGGACCCATCCTGAGCCCTGACTCCTGATGACCCATCACTGCTCTTGGTGGTGAGACCAGCGCCCTTCCTGGGGAAGTGGAGATGAAATCCAATACAAGCATGCAGGAATGTGCCCTGGATCATGCAGACTGGGCCTGACACAGAGGTCTTTGCCAGAAGCAGGGAGCCTGGGGGCCAAAATCCAGCCAAGTCACGTGCCTTGGCATCAATCAGTCTGCCCAGAGGATGGGGAGCTCCTTTAATTAAAATTCATACAAAGCACCGTAAGGGCCAGCAGCAGCCCTGCTCAAGTGCTTTGAAACCTATGTGTAAGATAACTGTAATTAGGGATAGAAAAGTAAAAGTGTTTGTTTTTTGCTGATAGTCTTATCTCACTATTAGCTTTATATATATAATTTTACTTTATTTGCTTATTTATTTTGGCTGTTCTGGGTCTTCACTGTGGCTCACAGGCTCTTCTTGGCGATGTGCAGGCTTCTCTAGTTGCAGCACATAGGTTTAGTTGTAGCACGTGGGATCTTAGTTCTCCACTCAGGGACTGAACCCAGGCCCCCTGCATTAGGAAGACAGAGTCTTAACCACTAGACCACCAAGGAAGTCTCACAGTATTAGTGTAATGAACATTCATATTTTGGACCCCCACCTTGCCACAGCCCCCACTACCACCACCCCCCTCGTGTATTTTATCTGAGTGGGAATAGATGATGGCATTTGAAGCAAGTACAGCAAAATGTTAACATCTGATACTACAGATGCTAGGTAGATGGTGAGCTTTGGTGAGCATGTCCAGTCAGCCCCGTGTATCCACAGATGCGGAAACCACAGATGCAGAAACCACAGATGCAGAGGGCCGACTATACTACAGCATTTCATATGAGATGTGAGCATCCTCGGATTTTTGGTATTCGTGGGGATCTTGGAACCCCCTGCAGATACCAAGGGACGACTGTGTGCGCCATCTACAGTGTTACCAACTGGAGACAGAGCTCTGCTGTAGCATTGCCTAACTGTATTGATGGACTTTTTTTTTGTTCTCCCACGTAGTTGTTCAACCAGTAAGTCATGTCGTACTCTGTAACCCCCTGGATTGCAGCACTCCAGGCTCCTCTCTCCTCCACTATCTCCTGAAGTTTGCTCAAATTCATATCCATTGAGTTGGTGATGCTATCTAGCCGTATCATCCTCTGCTGCCCCCTTCTCCTCCTGCCCTCAATCTTTCCCAGCATCAGGGTCTTTTCCAGTAAGTCAGCTGTTCACATCAGGTGACCAAAGTATGGGAGCTTCAGCCTCAGCAACAGTCCTTCCAGTGAATATGCAGGGTTGATTTCCTTTAGGATTGACTGGTTTGATTTCCTTGCAAAGGACTCTCCAACACCACAGTTCAAAAGCATCAATTCTTTGGTATTCAGCTTTCTTTATGGTCCAGCTCTCACATCTATACATGACTACTGGAAAACCTATAGCTTTGACTCTATGGACCTTTGTCAGCAAAGTGATGTCTCTGCTTTTTGATACACTGTCTAGGTTTGTCATAGCTTTCCTTCCAAGGAGCAAGTGTCTTTTTAATTTCATGGCTGCAGTCACCATCTGCAGTGATTTTTGGAGCCCAAGAAAATAAAATGTGTCACTGCTTCCACTTTTTCCCCTTTTATTTGCCATGAAATGATGGGACCAGGTGCCATGATCTGTCCCAGGTTGGGTTCATCATAAACAGAACATTTTGACTGATGGGAAATCATTTTTTTCCCAAATCCATGGTTTGGTCAAAATACTTGGGGGTGGAGGGCAGCGGGTTGACTTTCTAAAACCCTTTTGAGTGTGCCTTTACTCCAAAGCTGCTTTTCTCATCCCCCTGCTCCCCTGCCCCTCTCCTAGCCCCCTTCCTTTTGAGTCTGTAACTTGTTCACCTTTGGTTTTTTCAAAGGCTCTTCTATTCGTGAAGTTAAATCTTTGTAAAATTTGTAAAATTTTGTAAGATTTGTAAAATTCTCACACCTAACTGTGGATCTCAGGACAGATTTCTTAGCACTTCTGCTATGATCAGAGATAGACAAAGAACTTCCCAGAGGAATAAAAATCCAAGCAAGAGTTCATTCATTACAAGTACTCTCAAAATTGAAGCTGAACAAGGAATAAGGTCTGAGGATCTAATAAATGTCACATGGTAACTGTAGTTCATAACACTGGACGTACAGCAGAGAAAAATAAAGTGGAGTCCAGCCGATCTGCCTCTCCCTGTGACTCCTTCCATCTCTGCCCTAGTCCTCTCCCCACCAGTGGTGGTGCTATGCTCAGTCGTGGCTGACTTTGCAACCCCATGGACTGCAGCCCACTGGGCTCTCTTGTTCAAGGGATTTTCCAAGCAAGTATACTGAAATGGATTGCCATTTCCTTCTCCAGGAGATCTTCCCAACCCAGGGATCAAACCCTCAGCCCCTGCATCTCCTGATTTGGCAGACGGGTTCTTTATCGCTGAGCCACCCAGGAAGCTCCTTCTTCACCAGTGGGACTCCTAAAGGAGATGTATGTGGTGTTTTTTTTGTCTTGAAAGGTGACACAGCTGGCGAGCTACTTTGAGCCCTTAATCTTAGCTGCAGTGGGTGTCGCCTCCAAGATTCTGGACCATCAGCAGCAGATGACGGTGCTGGACCAGACCAAGACGCTCGCAGAGTCTGCCCTGCAGATGCTATATGCGGCCAAGGAAGGCGGAGGAAACCCCAAGGTACAACTCAGGATGCTGGGAACTCACTGAGGACACTGAGAAGCCATCAGAAGTTCCTCTGTATCATGTCCCTCCAGGGGGAAGGCACCTCCACATTTTGGATGGTGGCATATTTTTTGTTGTTGTTGTTAACCATTTTATTATCATTATTTTGTTATTATTTTTTGACTGTTGGATCTTGCTGCGCATGGGCTTTCTCTACTTTCGGGGAGCGAGGGCTACTCTTTGTTGTCTTGTGTGGGCTTTTCATTGCAATGGCCTCTCTTGTTGCAGAGCACAGACTCTAGGCTCATGGGCTTCAGTAACTGCAGTGTGTGGGTCAGTAGTTGAGGCTCACAGGCTCTAGAGCTCAGGCATGTGTCGGAAAGAGTCCTTGGGAAAGAAAAATATACTGTGTGGTTATTACAGGAATAAAAACCATACCAGCCGGGCACCTACTTGGTGTTGACACACAGCTTACACAAAGCAAACTTCTGTTGTTTCCCAGTAAGTGCCATTTCCATTCCTGGTAGTTAAGTTCAAAGAGTAACATGGTGCCCGGTCACCTGTGGCATACACTGCTGTTGCCTTGGGGACAGCAGTCTAATATGAAAATCTCCCTCACCAGTTTGCAAGTGGAACGTTTCTTCAGCCTGATGTGTCGCTCGGGTACTGTAAGTGGCCAGAGATGGTGGCAGCATGTTCTTTTCTCTTGGGAATGATTTTGTCCGAGTGATTGTTTGACTTATAAATCCAGCATGAACCTTGAGTTTCCTTAGGTTTCTGGAACCTGGAGAGGGTGTGGAGGCTTGCCACGACACTCGGATTTTGTTCTAACAGGTTCCTCTGTTAAGTCATCTGATCTGAATGTCTTCTTCTAAGCAGACTGACTTGAGGGAACACTACTGGGAAGATTTCTGTAGGGTACTGACCTACAAGCTTCAGGGATCCATATGTATTTCTTAGTGTGTTTTGTTGTATCTCTAAGATCTTCAAATGAGTCAAGTGGTATAGCAGGGAAAACTCTAGACTGAGTCAGAATTGCAAATAGTGTTCTCAAAGCTAATAGTTATTGAGTGCTGACTCTATGTCGTTTAAACGACATCTTATGCCCTCATCCTATTTAATCTTCATAAAAACTCTGTGACATAGGTGGTTCCCATTGTACACATGTGGAAGCTGACCTCTCTGCTGAGTTGCCAGATGAGGCGCTTGTGGGGACAGGGCTGAGCCTGCACCCTATGGAAACAGAGGTGGGCTCAGCGTGGAGCAGGGCCAGGAGGGTCAAGCAGAGAGATGAGGAGGAGGGCTGATGAGTCTCAACGAAAGGAAATTACCTGGTATATAAGGGTAGCTAGAGCCATAGAAGGAAGAGGAAACAGCATCTGCATAGGTAGAGACAGAGATTTAGAAGGATTGTGATCTTAGCACTTGGCCTGGGCTTCCCCAGTGGCAAAGAATTCACCTGCCAGTGCAGGGGACACAAAGAGACTCGGGTTTGATCCCTGGGTCAAGGATCAAAGGAGAAGGAAATGGCAACCCATTCCAGTATTCTTGCCTGGAGAATCCCATGGACAAGAGGAGCCTGGCGGGCTGCAGTTCATGCGGCACCAAGTCAGACCTAACTGAGCACGCACGTGCACGCTGGTGTGTATAGGACATGGAGGGCAGGGACGATGGGAGGGGAGTCTGGGTTGTATTGTGACCGGCTTCCTCCCCACACGGAGCAGCTGGGGCTTTATTGTGAGCCGCGAGGGATAACAACCCATCAATAGTCTAGAAACTCCATTCTGGAAACAGCATGGATAATGTTTTGACTTGCAGCCTCTATGTTCAGTTTTTCACTCATGCATCTGACAACTCTTAAGAGGCTAATTCTGTGGATGCTAAAAATATTGCGAGCCAGCCTCAGCCCTCAAGTTGTTTTGAGTCTTCTGGCAAAATAAGTCTAGTTACTGAAGTACTGGGCAGAGCAAGAACAAGAATGCCCTCTTGGCTGTGATGGGTTAGTGATAGGTGTCCCAGAGTCAGGCCCACCCACTTTCCTCTCTCCCTGAACTGGAGGAGCCAGGACTCACCTTCAAGACTCAGTTCTGGGTTGTCTTTTCTCCAGGGCTGTTTAAATGCCGCATCTCTACTCCTAACCTGAGGGAGTTTCGTTCTCAGAGATAACTCAAATTACGATGCTTCTGCATGTTTATGATATTAGCACATCTGCTGGGACTGCGGGTTCTGAGGTCCGCATGGAAGTCTGTTTTTTTTGCCAAGGAAACTCATGGTTGAGCATTTGCAGGCAGCACTGTAAGCTTGATAATGACATCTTTTGATCAGAGGTGGTGGCTGGAGACCAGCGTGGGGTAGCTTTCAGTGAAAGGCCTAAAGCACCAGGTGATGAATGTGTGATGAGTGACAGCAACTCAGGACTCGATGTGGATCCTCCCACCAACGGCAATCACCCGTGCTATCTGCTGACTCCACCAGCCTGTCACAGGGAGCCTGGGACACTGCACCTTGGCTTGCAGCCCCTTTCCTAAGAGGCCACATGCAGACTTAATCCCCTTGGATTAAGGGGATTGCTATTCTTTGGGCAAATATTCACTAGGTGTTACTTGCTGTGTGTTAGGTGATGTATGTATGTACGTGTTATGTGTCATAGTCTTTGTTTGCAGAGGAAATGTGGTTAAAATGTGGTTGAATGGTTTTCAGTGGTTTTGATCTAGCAAGAAAAAAAATTAAAAAGAGGCAGGCCCAGAGCCTGGTGTTAATGAATCACATGAGTACAAGGCATTTGGTGTATGACCTCACCCTCATCCCATTGAGCCCCTTCTATACTCCTCTACCGCCAGGGCTCTGGCCCTCAGTCCCCCGCCCCCTATCCTCCTTGAAGGGACCTTCCAGCTTCTGCCTGTAACATTCCAACAAATATCCCCCGCTGTCCATCATTGGGCAGTTCTCATTATCAGTTGTTTTTTTCTACTGAAATTGAGGTCTGCCCCCATAGCCTTTTCTTCCATTTTCCAAACTCCTGTGATGTCCACGCCTGCTTTCCTGGGCTTTGTAGTTGAAACATTGTAATAAGGAAGTAAGGCTCCCTTGGAATTGGACTTCAGACTTGGTTCCAAAGAGGAGTGAAGTCTGATTTTTCTCCTGTGTTGTTCTGTGAGGAACAATAACAAGGAGCCCCTCCAGATTCTAAGGTAACGACCTCATTGTTGAGCCTGCGGGCCCCCCTTTCCAGATGTCCTTGGCCGGCTAAGCCTGCCTTAATTGAGAGCCTGCTGTGTCTTTCCCTGTCTGAAGGCAGCCTGCATGTGGGGTTTGGCCTCCGCAGTGTGATCAAGATGAGGTTGCCATTGGAGTTAGACAAAGCGGTCCTGGGTGAGGCATAGAGTAATTGGAGCAGGCTTCAAAGACTCTGAGCTGGCCCTTTAAGTATCTGTAAAACTTTAATATGTGGGGTGAAGGAGAATAGACCTTCTGGAGAATTCTGGGTGGTTCATTTCTGGGACAGCCAAGAGCAAGGATGCATTTTTGTAGGTTTTGATGCTTGGTGTGGAAAAAGTGTCCTTTATGTTTTCTAGGGAGTTTCAGAGAACTGTTTTGTGATTTACTTCTGCCACTCCCCAAATTAGCTTCTGATCCCTTACGATACCTTTATGGGAAACCAGATAACTTGGCCAGCTGCTCTCTTCTCCCTCAAAATGTGTACTTGCTTTAATATAAAGGCACAGAGTTTTTGCCACCCATAGTCACTTCAGTCTGAGTGAGATTTACAGAAAAGTGCGAAAAGACTCTGATGCTGGGAGGGATTAGGGGCAGGAGGAGAAGGGGACAACAGAGGATGAGATGGCTGGATGGCATCACCAACTCGATGGACGTGAGTCTGAGTGAACTCCAGGAGTTGGTGAAGGACAGGGAAGCCTGGCGTGCTGCAATTCATGGGGTTGCAAAGAGTCAGACACGACGGAGCGACTGAACTGAACTGCACCTTACATTTTACCTTTTTAATCAATGAGATCATATTTATGTGAGATTCTCTCTCTGAAGAGTTACGTATAGATGTCATTTTTCAGGCTTCCATCAAAATGAAGCAGTCTGCACATTTTATGTTTTACCTTCTCGGTGCTGTGAAATCCGCCATTGGCCTAAATGACCAGTTCCCCTCCATCACATCCCTCCGGGAGAGAGCTCTGCATTCTGGCACAGTTCCTGCAGGATCGCCATCCGTGATCACATACGTCATACTTCATCAGACGTTGCATTTGAAGGACTCTTCTTGATTCCCGTGGCTTTTCAATTTTCACGTTCCTATGGCTCACATAGCCTCTTCTTGGAGTTCTTCTATTTCATTTAATCATTCAAGAGAGTTATCATTTCCCGTCTCTCACTACCTTCTCATCTACCAAAGCAGTTTCTTGGGTCTTTTGGAAGGCTCCTTTCTCCCTAAGGTGGATCAAGGCAGCCACAGCCACTGCATGGCACCTGGGCAGTGTGGTTCTCTCACTACCTGGCATTAGGTCAGATTCCCCGGGTAAGACCACAGGCCCCTGCTAGACTGTCCTCGATTCAGACACTGGCCCTAAGCTCCAGGCTCCCTAGACCTCTCTTACTCCAACCAGCTGGCTATATTCAGGGGTTCTCACCACTCCTTAGGTTGGTTAATTTGCTGAAACAACTCAACTCAGGAAATTGCTCTGCTTACAGTCACACTTTTATTATAAAGGATGCATGTGTGCGCATGCTAAATCACTCCAGTCTTGTCTGACTCTTCATGACCCCATGGATTATATAGCCCTCCAGGCTCCTCTCTCCATGGGATTCACCAGGCAAGAGTACTGGAGTGAGTTGCTATGCCTCCTCTGGAGGAGCTTCTCTACCTGGGAATTGAGCCCACATCTCTTAAGTCTCCTGCATTGGCAGGCGGGTTCTTTTACCACAAGCACCACCTGAGAAGCCCATGATAAAGGATAACCAGCCAAAAGAAGAAACCCAGAGGGTGAGATCTGAGAGGCTCTCAGATTTGCAACTCCCATATCCTCAGGATGTATCACCCTCCTGGCTTACTGCTGTGCGTCACCCACCAGCTTCCTGTCCAGAGCTTTTATTGGGATTTCATGATGTAGCCTTGATGGACTGAGTTTAGTCATATGACCAACGATTCCATCATTCCCCCTCATTTCTCCAGAGGTGGTGGTCAGAGTGATATTGTGTTGCTTAAAGTCCCAGCCAGCCCCATTCTGAATCTACCTAATGGCCCCATGAGACCTTGTTGGCATAAGCTACTATGTGGCCACCATAAATAACAGACACTCGTGTGATCACTTGGGAAATACTAAGGGGTTAAAAGTTCCTAGGAACTGAGGACAAAGATCAACCAAATGTCTTAGTTTTCAGCAATGGGTGAGGTTCCAGGACTGGGTTTCATCCAGTGGCCAGCTACCTGGAGTTGAAAGACACATGCAGTCTAGGCCCTGGGAGGCGAGGAGTGAGGCTCTAGGGAAAAAACTGGGGAACTGGTAACAAGTTCATGGTCAGGCGTGGAGGCCGCAGTGACTGAGAGAGCTGGGGCCAGGCTGATGCCAGGATGTTAGGCGAGGGGGCCCCCAGCCAACTTTATGGATAGCTCCTGATCCTGAGGTCTCTTGCTTTTGCCACATGGTACCTGGTTGTTTCACTTTGTTTAAAAGCACCCTTTTTAGAGGGACAGGCTGAAACCTCCCCCTTGTAGATGGTACATTCCCTCCATTAAGGTTTATTTTTTCAGGAGTGCCGTTAAGCCTGACCTGATCTAGCCATAGGTTCATTTCCCTTTTGACTGGTGGCCTAGGCTCAGCAAATGGCCAGCTGGTCAGTGGCGATTGTCCTCTACCAGGCCTGTAAGCTCTAAGTGCTTAAGCTCCCGTTCCAGATTGCAGCTGTCAGAGGGCTCTCATCCAGTCCCCACCTTCCAGAGTGCTGTCGGGATTTCAGAAGGTGTATGACGCTCAGCGTAATGCTTAACACAGAAGGGTCCCCTGGAAATGTCCCTTGCAAATTAGCGGCTGTCCTTGCATTGCCGCTCTTCTGTGGTTTGATGTTTATTGTTATTCCTGGTCCCCTGTCTGTCACCTAAGATGAAGCATTGTCTATAAAATGCTCAAATACCCAGCCAAGGATACAAGAACCAAGACTTTAAAACTGAACAAAAGTCACATTGGGTCCACAGGTTGGCTTTCGCGTATACAAGTACATGCTAGCCCTTGGCATCTTGCCAGCATCCTTAGGAATGTTGTTGGGTTTTCTTGGTCCAGTTAGAGGAGCTGGGGCATGTCATCATAGCCCCAGTGAGCCCAGTCTGTGGCTTGGGGGCAGGGGAGGGCCAGGTCCTGTTTTGACCACCCCCGCTACACACACACACACCACATCTCTGCCCCCAAGTGTGCCACCCATGCTCTTTTGAAGCCTAAAAACAAATGATTCCATTTCTTTCTTTTTTCTGTTTACCTGTTTGGCTGTGCTGGGTCTTATTGCTGCATGCAGGGTCTTTTAGTTGCTGTATACAGAATCTTTAGTGCTGCATGTGGGATCTAGTCCCTGACCAGGGATCAAACACAGGCCCCCTGCATGAGGAGTGCAAAATCTTAGCCCCTGGACCATCAGGGAAGTCCCAAGATGGCTCCATTTATTTCTAAATGAGTCTCCAGAGGAGAAACTTGCACCAATGGCCTATGAAGTTTATACTTATAAAAATACCTCCAAAAATAAAAATGAGTCTCTTTCAGTACCTTAAACCCACCTTCTAGAGGAAAGCAGAGCAAATGGCTTGCAAGGAGCACAGAGCCTGGCTGGAGAGATGGGGCTGAGGTTAGTTGGCGGAGAGACAGCAGAAGGGGGCAGGGGTTGTGTGCCAGGCACTGTACCAGACTCTTCCCATACAGCGCTCCACTCCTCTTCTCGGCGCATATGCCTTCTCACCCTTCAACCTTTGTACAGGCTGTGCCCTCTGCCTGGAAGCCTCCTCCCTTCCCCCCTTCTCCTCACCTGGTGAGAGACTGAATTCTTCCTCCAGGGCCTAGACACGTCTGAGAAGTCTTCTCTGATGCCAAGGCTGGGTTAGGAGCCCTTCTTAGGTGCTGTCCCACTCAGCTATTGCTATAAACAAGCCACCCTGAAATGAAGTGACTTAAAAGACTGCTATTTTTGTATTATCTCCGGCAGATGTGCACTGGGCCCCATGAGGCAGTCTTCACCCAGTCCCTCCTGCGGCTGTAGCCATATGGCCGCTGGGGCTGGAAGGACCTAAGGCTCAGTCACTCCCAGGTCTGGCTCCCGAGCGGAAATCACCCAGACTTTGGGGGTCTGGAACACCCCTTGCTACTTCTATGTGGTCTCGCCATGCAGTCTGCCAGGCATACAGCCTCAAGATAGCCAGCCTTCTCACATAGAGGCTGAAGACTTCAAAGGCATACATCCTCAGAGAGAGCCAGGCAGAAGCTGTATCATTTTCCATTACCAGAAATCAGGCAGCATCACTTGTCACCCAGTTCTTTACTTTGAGGCCATTGCCTTCTGATGACTCTTTGGCTCCTGAGTTTCATCTCAGGGCTGTAGGAATGTAGAGGAAGGTTGATGAGCATACAACCATAACTGGAGGGCTTCTGGGAGGAGGTGGTATTGAGGTTGGCCCTTGAAAAAAGGGCTAGGGTTTAGATGGAGGGGAGGAGGGAGGAGGCAAACAGAGCCAGTTCCTGCAGGCAGAGCATGAGAGGGTGGAGCTGTGAGGAAACCAGCCAGGTGGCAGCCAGAACTCTATGCCAGGGAGATGGAATTTGTCTGCAAGGGAGTTGCCTCCCAACCCCATGGAGGGCCTGAGAAATAGAGAAGGTGGACACTGGTCTGGGAAAGAGTCAAAGGAACAAAGTAATCTTTGTTCCTCAAGGTTATTTGTCATGATTACCTTCTAAAGTAATTTCAGCAGTAATGTCAATAGTTCACGTTTATGTCCTAGCACCATTGCCTTGAAAATGTTGTTATTGTTCAGTCGCTAAGTCGTGTTCAACTTTGTGACCCCAGGCTGCTCTGTCCATGGGATTCTCCAGGCAAGAGTACTAGAGTGGGTTGCCATTTCCTTCTCCAGAGGATCTTCCTGACCCAGGGATCGAACCTACATCTTGAACCTGTATTGGCAGGTGGATTCTTTACCACTGAGCCACCTGGGAAGCCCCACCTTGAGAATAACCATCCATAATTAATACATTTCACATCTCATCAGATGTTGATTTGAAAGGACTCTTCTTGGTTCCCATGACTTTTCAATGCCACAGGCTGAGCCAGTTCATGTGGCTCATGTAGCCTCTTCTCTTTTATTTAATCATGCAAAGGAGTTATCTCTTATTGGCTTCCTTACTTTCTCATCTACCAAAGTAAAGATGCAGTTTCTTGGTCCTTTTCAAGGGTTCATCTTCCTCCGAGGAGCATCAGGGCAGCTGTGACCACTGTGTGGAGGCATCCAGTACCTGGTGCAATAGAATTCTGACACCAGTTGCCCATTATTATAAATGATAAGATGCCTGCAACCATATCACCTCATTAGACCTTCACTGCATAGCATGGTTATAATCATTACCATTTTGCTTAGGAAGCCTCACCCCAGACCACTTAGCTAGTTAACAGTGGAGACAAAATTCAGCCCCAGTACTTTCTCTGACCTCAGGACCTTAGCTCTTTCCCCCTTCATCTTGCCATCACTTGAGGAGTTCTTTAAGGAGGCTGGCACCACCATTCTTTCCGCCTTTCATTCACTCACTCGCCAGCGCCTGCTCTGGACTGCATACGTGTTGTTAAAGCTTCTCTGAGGACTGTCTAGGGGAACTCATGAGCACTCCATCTTTGCCTGCAGAGTGTCTGTCCCTGGAGAACTTTCACCATTCATCCTCCAACCTCATGTAAATATAATGTGTGACACAGTTTCAAACCCCATGTAGCTTTCTGCAGGTTTCTCTCTCCTGTCTGTACTTATATTTCCATAATCCAGTCGTGTTTATAGAAATGGAATTCTAGTGTGTCGGGTAACTTTGAATAGAAGTGTGTTGGTTGTAAGCACATTTTTTATTTATATCATCTTTCTTTTCCTATTAAATCTGTCAATTTGTTTTTTAGGGACTCTGTGGCATTCTTTTTCTACCACCCTAAACATAGTGATAGCTCAGAGGTTAAAGCATCTGCCTCCGATGCGGGAGACCCGGGTTCGATCCCTGGGTTGGGAAGATCCCCTGGAGAAGGAAATGGTAACCCACTCCAGTATTCTTGCCTAGAGAATCCCATGGACAGAGAAGCCTGGTAGGCTACAGTCCATGGGGTCACAAAGAGTCGGACACGACTGAGCGACTTCACTTACCAAAGTATACAATATCTCTTTTAGCAAACTCTTGGGCTTCCCTGGTGGCTCAGAGGATAAAGCGTCTGCCTGCAATGCAGGAGACCCAGGTTCGATCCCTGGGTCGGGAAGATCCCCTGGAGAAGGAAATGGCAACCCGCTCCAGTATTCTTGCCCGGAGAATCCCATGGACAGAGGAGCCTGGCGGGCTATAGTCCACGGGGTCACAAAGAGTCGGACACGACTGAGCAACTTCACTTTCACTTTAAACATAGTAACATAAAATTAGTCATAAGACGCTGGTTGAAATTGCAGGGGTTTTTTCCATTTTGATTCCAAAAAGAGATTTTTTTTCTATTTGTCCTTCTGGTTTTTATTTATCTGGCAAAGAAATGTATACAAATATAAGAAAAGGAGAGGAAAAAGTAGAGAATACATTTTTGTGTTACATAGTGAGAGTATAGTTTTATATTCTGCTTTTTAAGGTTATCTTTTTTAAAAAGTGAAGCGATAAGAGATTGAGCACCATTGTGTTCTGCTTATGGAAACAGCTTACAATTATCTTCTTCCAACCCCTCCTTCTCAGGCACAGCACACCCACGATGCCATCACGGAGGCCGCCCAGCTCATGAAAGAGGCTGTGGACGACATCATGGTGACGCTGAATGAAGCTGCCAGTGAAGTGGGGCTGGTGGGAGGTATGGTTGACGCCATCGCAGAAGCCATGAGCAAGGTGGGTCTGGGCTCCCCGACGCCCTCCTGCACTCCTTAACTCCATTTCCTCCAAGATGTCCCTAGAACTTGGTCCCAGAGGTTTTTCTCTAAGGAGCTGGCAGTCCAGGCTGACACGAAGTAATGACGCGATTCCCAAGTGCTGGTCTTCAAATTGGTTCCTTTGGAATCCCTGGAAGCATTTTAGAGTGTACATCCCTCGACTCTATCCCAGCCCTAAACCCTTGGAATCTCTGTGCGGTGGTGGATCCTAGTATTTTTTTAATTTAATTTAATCTCTGTTACTTTATTTATTTTTAACATGGATCCTAGTATTTTAAAAAATCTCCCCATGGTTCTGGCATCTAACCCGTTGCAGAGACCATGGAAATGGTAAGTGTAAAACCCTCAGAGAACAGCAGAGATGTCAGAGGTATCCTTTCTTCTCCAGTGACCCTTCAATTGAGTTGGGTCAGTAGGAAAGGATGACTGGACAGTACCTCATGCTCTTTCCCCAAGGAATCCTTCCTTAGTCATGCCAGTAACTCATTAGAATGAACAACTCTTCATCAGCATCTAATTGCCATTTTCTGATAGCATAGCCAAGAACTGTAGACTTCATCTGTGTTTTGGAATGTCCATTGTCAATGGTGAATACATTAATGTGGTTTTTCAGGATAATAAGTGGTCTTTAATTGCTAATTTAGAGAAGATTGGTTGGTGTGTATCTCTGTAAAGAGATGATAGCCTGAAACTGTCATTAGGATAATTCCCATTAAACATTATGCAGACATTATCAAACTAATAACATCCCAAGCTGGGCTGGGATGCTGGGATCCCTCAGAGACCCCAAGCTTGCCTTGTCAAAGCACTCCAGTAGTTTCTGCTACGGGCTTCTCATGCTTCAGCTTTGGATAGTTTGGCAGAAAATGAAGGGAATTCTCCTATTCCTCAAGGCCCTTAGTTAAGTCTTAGTGGGCTTGTTTGATTTTTAGAAAATCGGAACAACAAAACTTTGAAATTAAGCCCTGTATCTACCAAAGATATTAAATAATGCAACTCAAGGTACAAATTAGAAAGTCAAATGATAATCTTTTCCTTCATAGGAGGTGCTTTTCTCCGTCACTCTTATTATAGGGAAGATTTGCATAAATTCCTGGAAGAGGGAAGTCTTTTTTGATAGCCTTTGAGCCTTGCATATTGGGACAGCTCTTCAAGAAGGAAAGTGGCTTTTGCACTGTCTGATTTCAGGGGTGTTACAGCTCTGCTCTCAGCCCAAGACACACGGGATTCTTTTGGAAGTACTGGGGAATAGGCCTGGTGTTACCTGAGGGTGATAATTAGGAACTGCTAATAACATGAGCGCCCGAGGCTATGAACAGAGGGTTTTTTCCCCCCTCAGTTCTGCAAAGTATATACAGTAAGTCCCCTATATATGAATGAAACTTCAAGTTGCAAACATGCATCTGGTTCCAGCAAGGAACCAGAACCTGTACCATCAACGTCAGGCACGAGTGAAACTGCAGCTTGCCCTCCATCTCTTACTGCTGACGATCCTTCAGCTCTACCATCTCCTACCTCCTCTCTCTCCTCCAGTAGTAACTCTTCTTGCCTGTTCACTCAATGCCCACCCTGGTATGCCAGCTGTTGTAAAGTGCTACTGTATTTTTCTAGGTGCTGTACTGTAAGATTTTAAATGTTTATTTTTTGTTTGTATGTATTATTTGTGTAAAAAGTATTATAAACCTAGTACAGTGCACAGTGCTATATAGTTGATTGTGTTAGTTGGTTACCAAGGCTAACTTTGTTGGAGTTAAAACAAACTGGACTTACAAACACGCTTTTGGAATAGATTTCCTTCATATGTAGGGGACTTACTATGATTGGGATTTCACTGATGCTCCTGAACTCCTATCTACCCTGACCTTACATCCCAGGTACCATATAGTGTCTCTTTCCTTTGCTAAGCCTGCCCGGGCCTGCTCATCACTGAGAACTCTGTATTAAGTGATATCTCAGGTCTTTTGATCACCTAAGCAGCAACACATTATATAAATATATATTATATAAATATGTCATTTTCTGAGCTTGGGTTATTTGGTTAAAACACTGACATACCATTAGAATCATTGTCTGAAGTTCCAAAAGGCAGTGAGTGACCGAAAAAATCCAAGTGTACACAAAGTTAATTCTAACTTGGGTACAATTCTTGACACTTTTAGAGCCTCTGCTCTGGAGGATCTCTTTGAGACTTTTCTCTCTGTATATAAGCACCAGAAGGTTTGGGAATGAATAGGTTACCATGAAGTAATAAGCTTTCTGGGTAACCTTGGGCAAATTACTCAAGCTTTCTAAACCTTGTTTTCCTCCATTCAGTGAGCTTAGTCTCAATCTTTGGGATTTTATGGTCAAGTCACTTTTCCTTGTTTGCTTTGGTGTTTGGGGGATATTTTTTTTTCCTTTTGGTCAAGGAAGGTAATTTAAAAAAACAAAACAAACAAAACCCTTGGTATCTACATCAGTAATATTCCATAAAATAAAGGACATGTTAATACCAAAAAAAAAAAAAAAAAGAAAGGCTATAATTTTAGAATGATGGAAAGTTCTTTCAACTAAACGAATTTTAAATCCTACTTTTTAAAATAGTCACTTCTTTGTTCTTACTGCTCTCATTGTCTTCACACTGGGAAAAGGTTCATCGTGGCAGCCCATGGACACTGTGTTCTAAGCTTCTGTCTAGCTCTAACACCCTGGCATGTTTGAAGTTATATCACATCTCATATGGAGGTTCCCAGCACATGGCCTGACCCTTACGAGATGCCCAGTTAATTTATACTGAGTATGTGAGTCCACACCTCAATCCTCATTTGACCAGTGAGGCACCCTATCTCCTGATAAAGAAACATTTTTAAAAAAATCTATTTTGGAGTCTGTGTTGTTGGTTTAGTAGAGATTACATCCAGTTT
The DNA here is from genome assembly GCF_001704415.2 of Capra hircus. NCBI lineage: Eukaryota > Metazoa > Chordata > Mammalia > Artiodactyla > Bovidae > Capra > Capra hircus. The sequence goes on from NC_030817.1 coordinate 55,811,904, forward strand.
ATGCAAGCACTTTATACTAGGCTACAGTGACACATTCATTCAACTCACATTGTAGCAGGGATCTGCTCACGATATGCAGCTCCCACTGAAGACTCCATCTAACCTTTTCCTAATTGCTCTGTGATCCCTAGTGTGTTCCCAGACTGTCTAGCAGAGAGCTGCCAGGGAGATCTTCTCAGATAGATCATCGCCTACTGCAGATCCCACCATTTTCTTCATGATTGCAAAGTTCTTCGTTAAATAGGTCCAGCCTGATTCCCACCCCCTCCACAGCCCTCTCCCGTTCACTGCTCTCACTCTTCCTGTATCCATTTCTGTTCACCTTGTCTCCTCACCTAGAATATTGTTTGGCAGCCAGTGGTGACAGTCGTGGTGGTGGTGGTGGTGGTGAGGATGGGTTGCCTTCCTCATAACCACCATGGACTTGATCACCATCATCATCTTCATTATCACGCTTATCCTTTCCACTCCATTCATGTAGATGGGGTGTCATCTCAGTTGATCTTTATTATAGCCTTATGATGAGCTTTGAAATTTCCAGTGAAAGATCAGAGGACCAGTTTAAATACCCAGCTTGAGGCCCATTCACAAGTCTTGGAACCAGATTTCAAATCAAGTCTTCTGAGCCAGTAAAATCTCCAGCCCTTCAAGGGGCAGACCCCCGACCCACTTCTCTACCGCTTCCCCTCCACACTGATCTCTCAATTCTTGTGGCGCTAGAGTCAGATAAACAAGTTCTTCCTATGTTTTCACCTCCTTCTCTTCCCCAAGGTAGATCAGAAGCGAGGGTTCTAGGGTATAGACATCTTTGGGCTACACTGTTCTAGGAAAGCCCTTTGTGATGGAGGGTCTGTGTCCTCCCCCAGCTCTTTGTTCTCCATTCTGACTTTCCTGCATGTGTCCGACTCACACCCACCTCCCCGTGTGCTTGAGTGCTGATCCCGCTCCTTGAGACTCCTTCCCCACCTTTTGTGTATGGCAAACTCCTGACCTGGTAAGACTTGATTGGAGGACCATTGCTCCAGACAGCCCTGCCACTCTCCTCCAACAAATGGGGAGCCTCTCCTTGTCTGTGTGCCCTGAGTGACTTGTGTGCACCTCTATCACAGAAGTCCCTATCACAGGACCTGGGGGATTCTGCTGACTCTGGACCAAAAAACTCTGCAGGCCTCTCCATTTTTTCCAAGTTACTGATTCTGAAAAATGAAGCTCACATTGAACAAGCCTCTGATGACCCATGGGCTCTTTTCCTCTCCCCTGTAGCTGGATGAAGGTACTCCTCCAGAACCGAAGGGGACGTTTGTCGACTATCAGACGACGGTGGTTAAATACTCCAAAGCTATCGCGGTAACAGCTCAGGAAATGGTAAGAGGAAAACGGGCTGCTCCGCCACTGCTGGTTGCCCTCTTACCCGCTGCACCACTGGATCTTCGGATCTGGGGTCTGTGGTGGGGAGAGATCAGTTCTCTGTATTTCTAGTTCCTCCCAGGCCACAGCTTTGTCCCAGTCTGTGGTCTTTCTGGCTGCCTGTGGTCTAGAAGCCCCAGGCCACTGGACACAGGCCACAGTGGACACTCTTCTCATGGAAAAGCTCCAGATTAAAATGACTGAGAGTTGGGCATGAGGACAGGGGAGCAAAGAAAAGGGAGAAAATGAGGAAATGAGATGGAAGTTGCGAGTTACAGAGAAAGAACAAAATCCTGTTTATCTCACAGGAAACTTGAGATGTTTTTAACAATTAAAGTTACAGTGCAAGAGAAGGCACTTGGAGACAAAACTGAGATTGTCTGGTGGAATCAAATTTAAATGTTTGGACAGTGCTTATAATGAATAGCACAATATTGACAGTCTTTTTCAGGCAAAATGAAACACTGTGGTTATATGAAAAATTTTTTCTCCTGGCAACAGAAAGGCATGTAACTTTTGGAGGTGGCTTTTTTGTTTTGTTTTTTTTTTCTGAAATGTAATGTATTCAGAATTGTATTACATGGATATTTAGCTGAAAATGGCATTGAGATCCAGTGAATACTATCTTGATAGGTTAAAAAGTTGTACAAGGAAAGAAAAGTATTGTCCTCAAAGCATTAATATGAGGACCTAGTAAGAAAGTTCTTAACTTCTGAAGGCTCAGATGTCACAGGATAAAATTAAGAGATGGCCTCTTAGATGCTGCCACCTAAGCCTGAGTTGCAGGGACCAGACTGGGCCACCGCATGGTCCCTGCCCCACCAAGCCAGGCGCCTCTCTGGATGGTTTTGTCATGTAGTCAAGTGTCCACTAGAGGTTGAGCTTGGACCACAGAGGCTCCCCTGGCGGCAGCTGTTCATTCTTAGAAACTCTGCGGTTGTGCCAGGCTCGATGTTGTTGAAAAGGACTTGGACTGCAGAGGAAGGAACAGTGCCCATCTCGGCGACGGGGAGAAGGCTGGAGTCGGCCCTGAGCTGGCCCTGCTCAGGAGTGCTTAGGGGCACCATGGCTCAAATCCGGCAGCCCAGCAGCGCTGACTCCTCTGAGCAGGGAGCGCAGCGCAGAAGCAGTGAAAATATCTTCAGTGGCCTCAGGAGTTTCTGGAAGAAAGTTTCTCAGCCCACCCGTCTTGACCTTCAGTGTCCACACACCTAAGGAGCCCAGTATTGCTGCTCCTGGGTGGGCTGGCTGGAGCCTTGAGGGGTGAAGAGCCCTGGGGGGTGAGAGCCCCCCAACACTGACAGTCCCCAGGGTCATTGTGCTCCTCATGGCAGGGTCACGTGGAGCAGCTCTGGGCACAGCCTTGTTCTCTCAGCATGCAGTGTGTATTTCCTGCAACCCCACACCTCCACCCGAAAGCCTATGACATTTCCTGGTAAACATGCCTTAGATGGGCCCACGTTCCTGTCCAGCTTGAGTGGTTGTGTAGTCATTTAACAGCTTTTTTTCAAGTCCTTTAAAATCAAGGACTTCAAATGCCACAAAGAGTGAGGGAGTATTGTCACCCAGAGTGAGAGAACAGGAGGGACGGAGGGAGGAGGCCTTGGATCCCATAGGGACATGGACACCTGTGTCGGTGGCACTTTACAACTGCCCTTGCGAGACCTAAGAGGCATTTTTGTCAGAGGCGAAAAAAAAACTAGAAGCAAGCACGTTAGCTCGGTAGAGTACACTGAGGTGAGTTTTTCTGTGAAGCGGAAGAAAACTATAGAATATCTTCAGAGTAAAAAAAGGCAGACCTTGACCATTTAGGCTACAGTATTCTCCTCATTGAATTTATGACTGAAACATCATTATTCTTCAGAGCAGTGTTATTACAAAGCTGTATTCTGTGAGTTCCTTCCACCAAAACGTTAGACTTACCCATCACCGCAGGCACGATTTCCTGATGATCCTGTCCTCATGCCCTCGCTCGGTGGCATGGCACCTGCTCCTGGGTCCACAGAGACCAGACCAGCCTGGGAGAGCATACGACCGGGGGTGCGCCCTGCCCAGGGCTGGGCTCCCTTGTGGTTTCTCGGGGGAGCTCCCCTGGTGACCCCACAGGGCAGGGCTGGTGGAGGCTACCGCTCTCACCTCCCAGAGAGTGGACCCCTTGGCCCGGCCTCCACACTGCACAGCCTGCACCCGAGCATGTCGCCTTGACCCAGCCAGGACCCGCTGGCCTGTCGTGTGGGCTGCAGCATGGGCTTTGCTTGAACTGGGCTCTCCAGCGTCCAGCCCCCACACGCGAGCCACAAGCTTAAAAGTGAATGAGACCCTTTGGCTCCCAGTGGTATTAACACGTGGTTCTCATGCTTCTCTCTGTGTGTCTGTGTGTGTTTGTGTCTTGCTTGTTTTCTTTTTCCAGATGACTAAGTCGGTTACTAACCCGGAGGAGCTGGGAGGACTGGCTTCACAAATGACCAGTGACTATGGGCAACTGGCTCTCCAGGGCCAGCTGGCAGCAGCCACGGCGGAACCAGAGGAGGTCTGCCACCTTAAGTCCCTGTGTTTAGACGCAAACCCACACTAGGGCTCCCCCGGCCGGGCAATGGTGGGGGTGGGAGGGGCGGGCGGTCTCCATAGCTCAGCTCCACTCCAGAACACCCCACCCCAATAGTTCCCTCTCCTCTGCTGCCAACCCCACAGGTTCACACCCAGTAGCCCCGCCTGTGTTCCAGGCTCACTGCGCTTCCTCAGGCTGCTGGGCATAGAGCTGGAGCCACCTGGGGAGGGGGTCTTGCAGACAGAAGGACTCTGTTGACAGTTTTCTGCCACGTCTCCTGTCCCCCAGCCCATCCCAAGAGCAAGGAGCACATGGCCATTCTCCTCGTACTTCCTGTGCTTGCTTAGCAACCCACTTGATTATTTGTGTATTTTCCAAAGGCTCACAGAAGTATTAGACAAGCCAAGTATGGGATCTACCTGCCCCTCCCTTGAGAAAAACCTGTGTAGCCAGCCTGCTTTTGTGAAACAAAGTCTTGCCCAAATGTTGGTAACTTTTGAAGAATTGGTCCAGATCCCTGTCCTTGGATCCCTGTGGACTTCTTGTCCTTCCCTCCCTGTCTTCCCCAAGCCACTTTCCTTAATGGCCAACACAGACTCACCTTGGAACACGTACATCTGTAGGAGGCTTAAAGAGGCAAAAGATTGACTCCAGAGGCCACTCTCTGAGAGGTCCCATATCTCATACCTCTGAGAAATCAAGTGGTCCATTGACCAGCACACAGGGTGGGTGGAACTCTGGGGCCCCTGATTACCCGCGAATCAGTGTTAAACACATGGAAGGGGCCTGACCCAGTGCACGGCCCCCTAGAGAAAGACAGACCAGCTTGCAGTAAAGAATAGTGGAGTGAATTTCAGGGACCAGGGACAACAAGGTAACGATATCCATGGGATTCTGAGATGTACCAGGCTGTCAAGGCAGAAGGTTGTGGCTGGTCTTCCCTTCTCCTTTCGATGACAGACAGTGTCCCCAAGTTACTGTTTCTTCTGGGAGTCAGGTCTAAGCATGTCTTCACCAAGACTCCCAGTGACACTACCGAAGTGAAGACCCAGAACCCAATCACTTTCTAACGTGTGTTGTAACAATGCATGTAAATGGAAGTATCACATATATATGTACTTGCATACATATATATCCAGCATGGGATGACTTTAGTGTCTAACAGTGCCTGCGTTTTGAGATTTTAGGATGATTGATTGAGTTTTTAGACTGCAGCATGAATAATTCTATTTGCCATGAGTCTGTCAAGTCACTATCAGGAAAGAAAAATGGTCAGAGACCCACATAAGATTCCGTTGATTTCTTTATACAGGCCCATCATTTAAAAAACAAAAAACAGAACCCCCCCCCCCCGCTTTAGTAAGAGCAAGTGGACTCATAATTCATTTCATGAACATGCAATTTTGAATTTCATAAACAAGCATAAGGGAACTTCTGTTACAGTAGGGAAAGCTTGGTTGGACAAAAGGAAGAAGTGTTTGGCTTTTCGAGAGGATTGAAAACTAAAAGAGACTATGATTGTGGGGGGGGGTTTGGTTTGGATCTCTTGTCTCTAGGAATCTTTAAAGATGGAATTTCCATGATTTTTCTTTGGTTAGTTTCGGTTCCGTTCAGTTCAATCGCTCAGTCGTGTCCGACTCTTTGCGACCCCATGACTTGCAGCACTCCAGGCCTCCCTGTCCATCACCAACTCCCGGAGTTTCAGTGCTAGCCTAAACAGCATTGCTGAGTGAAGACCTCGTGATCTATAGAACGCATTCACATCTGAGTTCTTATGAGCTAGCAATCCCACCCTGTGTATGAAGCAAACAGTTTTCTAATTGCAGCCCAGACCACTGAAACAAAATAGGCCAGGAAGAAAATTGCATTGCTAAAAGCAAAGCAGCAAGCTCCTGTACATCCTGGCCCTGCCTTTGCGGCAGCTGACGTTCCATTAAGGTTTCCCCTGTTCACCGTTACATCTTGAGATGTGTTCTACATTCCAGACACACGAGCAGTGTGACCTGGAGCGCAGAGGGGCAGAGAGAATATAAAATTACTGGTGGCTTGCTAAAGGAAAATTCTTTGTGTGCATTTGCCAGACAGATATTTGGGGGGAAACTGAGAAGGCTAGGAGATCCCTGAAGCAATGTAGTTTTTTTCCCCAAGACTGTGGAATTATGTGTATACCCAAGAGAGCCCCACATCACAGCATGTGAAAATATTTATATCCAGGGCAAGTAAGAAGCCGGCCCCTTCACTGCGGGCCTGCAGTCTGCTCTGCCGAGTCAGCATTTCGGGCTTTTCCAGAATGTGACAATGACAGGAAAAGTCCTGGCTCTGCCCTCTGAACATCAAGCTGGAGCTTTGTATCTGCTAGTTTTTCCATGGAAAATTCAAAACTTTTGCTAACATCACTGCAATAACTTCTCCAGAAAAGTTAAAACCCTCTGGCAGCTTGGCATTTTATGATATACTTCCTCTTTTTAAAGGGACTTCCCTTTAAAGAGCTCAGATGTTAAAGAATCTGCCTGCAATGCAGGAGACCCAGGGGAAGATTCTCTGGAGAAGGGAATGGCAATCCAGTATTCTTGCCTGGAGAATCCCACGGACAGAGGAGCCTGGCGGGCTGCAGTCCATGAGGTTGCAAAGAGGCACAACTGAGCAACTAACACTACACTGCTACTACACTTCCTCGTTTTAAAAAAAGAAGGAAAAAGATATATCCCGTGAGCCACTGGCTTCTAAATGTAGATACTGGGGAAAGGTTTAGTGATGATGGTGCCGTGTCTGAGAGCACGTCGCTGTAACCACTCATAACACTGGGTGTCTTAAAAGCTGGCAGGAACATTTGTCAAGAGCCCGTGGTGAGAACCACAGCCCTCTCCCCGAGATGGGATGGGCGTCCACTCTAGACGTCCCTAAAACTTTCCACTCCAAGGCACACTTTCTGTAGGTGGGAAAGCAGTGCCCTGCACACGCTGGTTTTCCCTGCCATGTTTTCTGTCTCAGGAGAAACTGTAGTTTGTCAGATAACATCCATTACTGCCTTTCCAACTTCCACAAGCTCTCCCAGGCAAATTATACTTGACCTGGTTTCCGATGTAATTGATCTTGAAGCCTGAGAAAAATCTGTACGTTTTGTTTAGTTTGAGGCAGTAAAAGATGATGGATCAGTGTTTCTTAGGCTCCCTCCAATTGAAATGAGAGCCAGAACTTCATGAAAGCCAGGCTTCTAATTTCCCGCAAGGCACAAAACCAGGAGACAATCTTCTCCATTTTACTTTTATTTGGGCAGGATGGGGGAATTGAGGGTTTTTCTTGAGGTTTAAGTATTGCTTGACTCAAGTTGCCAATTTCAAACTCCAAGTTTTATGTCTTAGAGCAACATTCCTTTATAATAAACACTGGCGGTGAGTTGGATCACTGTGGGGGTGGAAGGTGGAAGGGGTTAGTGCTGTTTGCTGAGAAGTTTAGTGTTGCTTTGAGAAGCTTAGCATTTGTAAAGCCCTTATCTGCAACAGCCTTTCAAAATGTGTTCCCTTCTAGGATGTTCCTCCAGCAGTATAAAACATCCCGTGAAATTGCAGTACCATTGAGTGTGTTGATTCTGGTGTCCTTCACTAACCCATGTGATCATGGAGACAGATAGGAATATGCAAACCATTTATCCAATCCATACGGCACAGATCCTGTGATGGGCTCTGGCCCATCTTCCCTGAACTGCAGTGTGTAAGGCGAGAATCATTTGCCCTTCCCATTTCATAGATAAGCAAACCAAGGAGACTCAGGGAACACTGAGAAATGCCCAGGACCACACAGCTGCAACAGTTCGTGTTAAACCCACCCTCCTTTTAAAATCTGACTTACTTATGACTGCACTGGGTCTTCATTGCTGCACACAGGCTTTCTCTAATTGCAGTGAGGGGCCACTCTGTAGGTGCAATGAGAAGCCTTCTCATTTCTCTGCCTTCTCTTGTTGAAAATAAGGGCTCCAGGTGCACGGGCTTAGTTGCCCGGCAACATGTGGAATCTTCCTGGAGCAGGGATTGAACCTGTGTCCTTGACATTGGCAGGGAGATTCTTAACCACTGAACCACCAGGGAAGTCCGAAGCCCCGTTTTTAAATAACTTTTTGGACTAAGTGAATGTTTCAAGTATAATAAGAAGGTAACAAGTTACTGTGTAGATAGAAAAGTCAGGATTCGAACCCAGGTTTATTGGGAATCACAGTTTGTGCTCTTTGCCCTGCACCAAGCTATAGAAGATAGTCATGTGATCTAGCACAGACCCAGACTCCAGGACCAAGCCCAGGGTTGACTAAGGACTCCAAAGCTTTTCTGTTGTTGAATTCATTTGGTCTCATCCCTTTGCTTTCTGGTGCTGGACTTCCTTGGGCTTCCTAACTGAAATTTCCCACTGGTGACCACTGCCAGCTCCATAGCTGTATTTAGAGGATTGCTTGCTACAAACATGAAGTCATCTCCAGGAAGGAGGCTGAACGCCAGGACGCTGGGAGTGTTTCTATAGCACAGCCTTCTGAGGGGGCTAAGAGAACATGAGTGGGTCGTGGTGGTGGAGGTTGAGGGGGTGTCTTCCCACCATTTATCATGTCAGCCAGTAGATTTCAGGTTTGGAATGGCTCAGGAGTGGGTGCCGCCTCCTTCCCACCCCCACGTGACTGAGGAGTGATTTCGGTGGCCTGTGGTTGTCCCAGGGCCCTGTCATTCTGCAAACAGAAAGCCCAGGCTCGGCTCTATGCAGGGAGCAGGAGGGGTGCCTGGAGAAGGCTCTTCTGGAAACCAGGTCTTTTCTGGCACGGTAGCCTCATACCACATTCTCTAGAAACCCCATGCAGCTGGTGCTCTGGAATTCTGCACATGTTTGACTCGAGTTTCCCTTTTTAAACATACACTGCCCGCCCCCCCCGCCCCCTGCCACCCCGGGCCTTGCCCTGGGGCATGGGTGGTTTTGTGCTGGCTTCTAGCTGGCATGGCGTCTGCTCTGTCTGGGGTGGTCAGGGATCTGTAAGAAAATGCTCCCCTTTTGCTTTATGCACAGGCCAGTATCCTCCACACCATGCAACCAGGGCAAAATGTAGAAACAAGTCGGTGGCCAAGGCTGTAACTGGCCTTTATAATCCCACCTTTGGATCACTTAGCCTCAACTGTTGACTATTTGAGCCAAGAATATAAATTTTAACTCTAAAGAAAGAGTAGAGTAATAACAAGTTCCTTAAGTTTTAGATGTTGAGTTTCCATGAAAGATTTTGTTGGGGAGTGGGAAAGAGTTCTGCTAAGTGGAAAAAAAAAAATCAAATTAGAAAAACAGTGATCTAATGAACAGTGCACCGTGCTTGGGATGAAAGACTTAGATTGTCATTTGGCTTTGTGAGGGATTGGCTATGTGATCTTGGGCTAATCACAGCACTTCTCTGGGCCTCAGTCTCCTCATCTGTAAAATGGGAAGATTGAACTCATAAGGTCTTTTTTTATTGTGAAAGTCTGTGATTGTTTCTTTCTCCATCCCCCTACTTGACTTCCCTGTTAGTATCTTGCCCTTGAAGACCTGTGCTCATCCTTGACAGCAGAGCTCTTACCTTTGGGTTCGCTCTCTTTTCTTTTTAATTGTAAACTGTATTTATTCATTTATTTTTGGCTGTGCTGGGTCTTCTTTGCTACACAGAGGCTTTCTCTTGTGGTGGCGCACTGGCTTCTCTTGTTGCAGAGCATGGGCTCTAGGGCTCAGTTGTGGCGCACAGGCTTAGTTGCTCCTTGGCGTGTGGCATCTTCCTGGACCAAGGATTGAACCTGTGTCTCCTGCATTGGCAGGCAGATTTTTAACCACTGGGCCACCAGGGAAGTCCCTTGCTCTGACTGTTGGGAACTTAGGGTTACACCATATGGGTCTGAAAAGCCTCTAGAGCCAGCCTGAGAATAGTCTTTACTGGGGCATCCCCCTGCTTCAACTTGACCTTATGTTTAAACCAGCAGACATGCCCAGCAAACAGATGCACTTCAATGGCATTGCCACTGTGTGGGCTGAATTCAAGCCTCTCTCGTTCTCAGTGGTGACCCTGATGCTGCACTAGTCCAGATGTGTTTTCAGAACTGTCTGATTGCACGATCCTGGCCTGATGCTCATGTCTCATTCCATGTGGAGACGGTCAGCAAGAAGCCCTGCCTAATTACAGAGCTTTTGTAGCATCTGCTCATGTGTGAATAGAAGACACCCCAAAGAGCAGAAGCTCATTTCCTAGGCAGGAGAATGCATTACAAATGGATTTAAACATCCTTTGGGCCTCAGAGGGTTAAGGGAATAACATTTTCCCCTGAAAGCATTATGTCTGTCCATAACAGAGTGAGCAGTTGCAGCCTCCTCACTGCCCAGAATCGCCCTTTCTTAAACTCTGACACATGGGATGATGTTGGAAGACTGCATCCAGGTAGCTCAAATTCCCAGGTGTGTGAGTTCCCAGGTTTTACTCATAAAACCTGGACTCTCTGAGTAACTCTTCTTGAGAGATGCTGGAAGGATAAGCACCCAGCTTCTAATTATTGTGGATTTTTTAAAAATAACTCTTAGCTTAGGGGTATTTTGTTCTGTGTTCCTTTGCTTACCTGGGCTGTATTGATCAGACAGAAAAGGGAATTGTGAAACGAAGCCAGAAGAATGCGAGCTTTGGGAGATTGTTTGCTGTTGTTCAGTTGCTAAGTTTTGTGCAACTCTTGGATCCCATGGACTGTAGCACACCAGGCTCCTCTGTCCTCCTCTCTCTCCCAAAGTTTGTTCAGATTCATGTCCACTGAGTCAGTGATGCTATCTAACCATCTCATCCTCTGTCACTCCCTTCTCCTTTGCCTTCAGTCTTTCCCAGTATCAGGGCCTTGTCCAGTGAGTTTGCTCTTTGCATCAGGTGGCCAGAGTATTGGAGGTTCAGCTGCAGCATCAGTCCTTCCAGTGAATATTCAGGGTTGATTTTTAAGATTGACTGGTTTGATCTCCCTGCTGTCCAAGGGACTCTCAAGAGTCTTCTCCAGCCCTGCATTTCAAAAGTATCAATGCTTTGGCACTCAGCCTTCTTTAGGGCCCAGCTCTCCCATCCATACATGACTACTAGAAAAACCATAGTTGGGAAATGGAGGTGGAATTTATTAACACCACAAAGAGACAGCTGGCACCTTGTCCATAGTGGAGCTTATTTGGCTTTTTTTAAGCAAATTCCCATTTCTGATCACACAACGTAGGAGTCATAAAAAGCATGCATGCCTGCTGGGCCAGCAGCTCTAAAAGTGTGACTTTTTACGGAAACCTCAACCTGGCTTGCTGGAAAGGAAGCCTGGGCCCAGCATGGCTGCTCTCGCTCCGTGGTACAGCTGAGGAAAAAAGGCGTTCTGGTTGGTAAACACAGTAATTTTGTAAGAATCTGAACCCTTTAAAATATGCTTTATACTAAAGCTGTATATTCTGAACTTCTAATTACCCTCTCTAGGCTTTTGTGAGGAATCAATGAAATTAAATGCCTTGCCTACTTCAAAGAGGCCCTGACACACAGGAAGGGCTCAATAAACATGGGTTGAATGAATAATCCCACAGAGTTCATCTAATTAACATTCTTACCTAGTGGCTCAGGATACAGATAAGCAATGCAGCAGAAAAGGTAACAAATATTACCAAGCTTGCTTACTGGGGACTGTGGGCATTTTACAGTCTCTAAAAAGGGAAGCAAACCCAACCAAATTCCATAGTTCACCAAACACAGGCTCCTAATAGCAGTGGAATTTTCCTAGCCAGGCTCCCCTAGGACATAGGAGAAATTTTCCACGGAGGGAAGACCTCGACGGCAGGGCCATCATACTTTGCCTCCCCACCCCGGACTTGCCTCCACAGATCGGCTTCCAGATTCGCACTCGGGTACAGGATCTGGGTCACGGCTGCATCTTCCTGGTGCAGAAGGCAGGGGCCCTCCAGGTGTGCCCCACGGACAGCTACACCAAGAGGGAGCTGATCGAGTGTGCCCGCGCTGTCACAGAGAAGGTAAGGAGCAGCCCTCAGGCCAGGCAGGCATGATGACACCCAGCTGTGCCCAGGCACAGACCAGGCAACCAAGCCCAAAACCAGCCGGCCCAGTCAGGTCCAGATGTCTTCCCTCCCACCCAGGGTCTTCCCAGGGCAGCTGGGGGTGATCCGTCATCCTGAGAAGCTGAGGGACTGTCCCACCGAGGTCAGGGCCCTGATGGTCACCTTGAAGGGCTCTCCTATGGACAGACTGGTCAGACCACGTCCAAGTCACAGTCAGCACCAGGACCTCTCCTGAAGCCCCTGGGGACATTGTTGCCCCCACCCTCCCTTTTCAGGGAGGCTCCCAAGTGCTGAGACTAGGTAAGAAGGATCCACATCTCCTCTTGTGTAACCTGTTTATTTCCAGAGGAGACAGTGCAATGAGTAGGGTTAAGCCCCCCAAGGTCACATGGTGGGGAAGGGGGACAGGAGCCACAGGACATTTCCTGACTCTGGGCAGCTGTTTGTAGAGACAGACTCTCATAGCAGAGAGCATAGGGCTCAGCTAAGCTCCTTCCCCCTGCCACACCTCGATTTCCTTGTCAGTCAAGGGAGGATGAAGAAGTAGACTATCTGGCCCAGGGCTTGTGCAGGTTATATACAGAGATTAGTGTCAAAGAGCTTGGCACCATGCCAGGCACACCGTTCAAAGTTTGATTGATTTCAGCCACTGTTCCTTAACTCTGTTCTCCAACACCCCTTCTTCTAGGAGGTTTTCCCTGGTTCACAGCACCCCGTTCTGAATGTCCCTCCCTCCTAGACCCTCCTGCAGTTTGCTGATGGTTTTGCTTGGCTGGTTCCTTGGAGTTATTTTTCAGGGCCGCTGCTGTACAGGCCGCGTGGGGTGCCGGCAGCATCACCCGTGCTTAGCGGGTGTTGCCCTCTCCTTCGCTTGGGTTGCAGGACAGAGAGCTCCGCGTTGTTGAGAAGCTTGGCAGCAGGACTTGAGGGGTGCACAGGGGACCCTCCCCTGGAAGCTGCCGGGACAGAGGCTCCTCTGTCCGTGGTCTCTCACCGTGGTCAGGCATCGGTCTCCCGCAGCCCACAGGACTATCCAGGCTTCCCCAGGACAAGGAAATAAATCTCTCAGCTCGAGGAAGGCATTCTCCCTCCTTTGAAAGCCCTTCCTGTTGTTGAAGTTACTCCTGCCAAGTTCCCCTGTAGGAGACTTTGGAATAGGAGCATGAAGGAGGGGAGGAGGGGGTCCAAGTTGCGAGGTGCCAGTGAGCATGGCCATGCAGCCTGATCTTCCTGAGCTGGCCTCCCTCCATCTTCCTGCTTCTCCAAGCAGAGTACCCCTGACTCAGGATGCCAGGAGAGGGATGAGAGGCAGGGAGTTGGCTTGTTCAGAGTATCTAGCCTTACGGGTAGATTCCTGCTGCATCTCCCTGCCCTCCCATCTCCACCCAGCATCATCCTTACCTGCCTAGGTATGTCTGTGATCATCCCCAGCCAGGAGGACAGACCCATAAGAGGAAGACAGCAGGTGGGTAGAGAAGGAAGGAGGGGGCTGGTGTGGCAGGAACATGGGGGGAGGCCTGGGAGATAGGAGGTGGTTGTGAAGGGAGCTCAGCTCCTCTACCGTGGCAGAGGAGCCATCCCCAGGGCTGGGGCAGACCCAGCTTGCCTTGTGGGGGAGATGTCTCTAGAAGCATAAGGGTGTGCTGGTGGCAGGTGGTGGCGCAGGGGGGTGGTGGAGTGGAGAGGTTAAAGGAAGGCATCCTCTTTGGGCTCCAGCCCCTCTGGGGTCCACTCTGGAGAATTTCTAGTCAAGAGGCAGCCAAGGGAAGGAGTGACAAGTGTCAGCCGAGAGCTTGTTGTTGTTGTTCAGTTGCCCAGTTGTGTCCGACCCTTTGTGACCCCATGGACTACAGCACACCAGGCCTCTCTGTCCCTCACCATCTCCCGAAGTTTGCCCAAGTTCATGTCCTTTGCATCAGTGATGCCATCCAGCCATCTTATCCTCTGATGCCCCCTTCTCCTTCTGCCCTCAATCTTTCCCATTCCAATGAGTCGGCTGTTCTCATCAAATGACCAAAATACTGGAGCTTCAGCATCAGTCCCTCCAACAAGTATTCAGGGTTGATTTCCCTTAAGATTGACTGGTTTGATCTCCTTACAGTCCAGTGGACTGGCAGGAGTCTTCTCCAGCACCATCTAGTAAACCCTTATTACATGCCAAGTACTTTATATGCATCTTCCCCCACTTATTCCTCCCATTGGCCTTGACTGGTAAGAAGTAATAGCCCCCTTTTCCAGATGAGGAAACTGAGACTTAGAGAGGTGAAACCCTGCCCAAGGTGGTGCCACCAGCAATGGCAGCGCTAAGTCAGGCAGGCTGCTGGATCCAAACTGCTGGCAACCCCAAGCCATACTGACTCCCAGAGAGAAAATTCACTGTTCTGTTTGGTTTTGTTTTTTACTTTCCCCCTAGATTTATTGAGATTTATATAGTTGACAAATAACACTGTATGTTACTCATAGTTCATTATAAATGCAAAAAGTGCCTTTGCCTGTGTATTTTTTCCTTGTGATGAGAACTCTTGGGACTTCAGCATCTTTTATAAAGATCGCAGAGCAGTGTCAGCTATAGCCATCATTAGTGCATTGCAGCCCTAGGATTTACCTTAGAACTGGAAGTTTGTGCCTTTGACCAATTTCCTTCAGTCTCACCATCACCAAACTCTACCCCACCCCCTTACCATAACTACAAATCCGATCTCTCTTTCTGTACATTTGATTGAATTTTTTTGTTTTGTTTTCATTTTTATTCAGTGTATTTAAACTGAAAACGAAAAGTTTCTTCTCTGTTTCCCATTTCTCCTCCTCCTCACCCCCCGCCACTGGCAATCACCGATCTGTACCTTTGGGCTCGGTGTTTGTCTTTGTCTTTGTTTTCAGAGTCCACATAAAAGGGAGGATATGTGGCATTTGTCCTTCTTTGATTTATTTCTCTTAGTATAATGTCTTTGATGTCCATTCATGTTGTTGAAAATGGCAAGATTTCATTCTTATGGCTGAATAATTTTCCATTGCATGTATGTACCACGTTTCCTTTATCTAATTTCCTTTGATGGATGCTTAGATTTTTTTCTATGTCTTGACTATGACAAATAGTTTTCCAATGAACATGAAGGTGCATATGTCTTTTTGAGTTAGTGTTTTCATTTTCTTCAAATACATAGCCAGAAGTGAAATTGCTCAGTCATATGATAGTTCTATGTTTATATTTTGAGGAATCTCCGTAAAATTTTTCATATAGGGCTGCACCAATTTTTATTTCCAGCAAAAGTTGTATAAGGATTCCCTTTCTTCTACATCTTCGCCTACACTTGTTACTTCATTTTGATAATAAACTTCCTGACAGAGGTGAGGTGATAGTTCACTGTGGTTTGGATTTGCATTTCCCTGATAATTATGTGGAGCGTCTTTGCATGTGCCTGTTGGCCATCTGTATATCTTTTTCAGAAAAAATGTCCATTTACATAGTCTGCCCATTTTAAAAATGATGGTTTTTTGGGGGGGGGTGGCTATTGAGTTGTATAAGTTTGAGTTCTATTTATGTTTATCAAATATATGAATTGCAAATATTTTCTCCATTTCAGTAGACTGCCTTTTCCTTTTGTTGGTGTTTTCCTTTACTGTGCAGAAGCTTTTCGGTTTTATATATACATATATATTCATATATACGTACATATATATGTATATCAGTATGTAAACGAGTTCCGCTTGTTTATTTTTACTATGTTGCTTGTGCTTTTGGTGTCAGATCCATTGCCAAGACCTCTGTCAAGGAAGTGACCAGCTATATTTTCATTAGGAGTTTTATGGGTTCAGGTCTTACATTCAAGTCTTGCATTTAACCCAGTTTGAGTCAATTTTTGTGTATGGTGAATCATAGCGATCCAGTTTAATTTTTTTGCATTTGGCTGTTCAGTTTTTTCAACACCATTTAACGAATACACTGTTCTTCCCTCATTGTATATTCTTGGCTCCTTTGTCATAAATTAATTGATCTAATATGAATGGGTTCATTTCTGAGCTCTCTTAATTCCATCTACACATCTGTTTTTATGCCTTTACCATACTGTTTTGATTACTGTTGCTTTGTGATTTAGTTTGAAATCAAAAAGCACAATGCTCCCAGTGTTGTTCTTTCTCAAGATTGCTTTAGCTATTTGGATCTTTCATGGTTCCATACAAATTTTAGGACTGTTCATTTTCTCTGAAAAATGCCATTTTAATTTTGGCAAGAATTGTGTTGAATTGTATATTGGTTTTGATAGTATGCATATTTTAATAATATTCTTCTAATCCATGAGCACAAAATGTCTTTTCATTTATTTGCACTTTTTCAATTTCTTTGACTTCTTATAGTTTTCAGTATACAAGTCTTTCTCCTCCTTGGTTAAATTTATTCCTAAGTATTCTATTCTTTTTGATGCAGTTATAAATGGGATTGATTTCCTAATTTCTCTTTCTGATAGTTCATTATTAGTATATAGACACACAAGAGGTTTTTGTTTATTGATTTTGTATCCTGCAAGTTTGCTGAATTAATTTATTAGTTCTAAAAGTTTGGTGTTTTTTTATGGAATCATCAGGGTTTTTTATATAGAATATCATGTCATCTGCAAATAGGGACAGTTTTACTCTTGCTTTCCAATTTGAATGCCTTTTATTTTTTTTCTTGTCTTACTGCTCTGGCTAGGACTTCTACTATTGTATTGAATTAACCTGGTGGTGGCCATCCTTGTCTTGTTCCTGATCTTAGAAGAAAAGCATTTAGCTTTTCACCTTTGAATAGAATGTTAACTATCAGCTTGTTGTATGAGGTCTTTATTACATTGAGATGTGTTCTCTCTATATGCACTTTGTTGAGAGTTTTTATCATACATGGCTGTTGAATTTTGTCAGATGCTTTATCTGCATTTATTGAGGTGACTTATTTAATTTTTTACCCTTTGTTTTGTAAATGTGGTATATCACATTGATATCTGGATGTTGAACCAATCTTGCAACCCTGGAATAATTCCCACTTGATCATGGTGTGTGATACTTTTATTGTTTTGTTGAATTTGGTTTCTTGATAGTTTGTGGAGGATTTTTGCTCTGTGTTCATCAAGGATGTTGGCCTGTAATTGTCTGTTTTTGTGGCATCTTTGCCTGGTTTTGGTGTCAGAGTGATGCTGGCCTCGTAAAGTGAGTTTGGAAGAGTTTCCTCCTGTTCTATTTTTTGTGTTCTTTGTGTTCTTTTTTGTTTTTTAGTTTGAAAACTTTGGGGTTATATTTTCTCCATCTTCCACGCCCGCTGACGTGCCCTCTCTGCCCTCAGGTATCCTTGGTGCTGTCAGCTCTCCAGGCTGGGAACAAGGGAACCCAGGCATGTATCACAGCTGCCACTGCCGTATCCGGGATCATCGCCGACCTGGACACCACCATCATGTTTGCGACTGCAGGGACTCTGAATGCAGAGAACAACGAGACATTCGCAGACCACAGGTATGGGAGTGACAGCCATCCTGGGGGCTCCTGGACAGGGAGAAGTTCAGTGTGGCCTGATGGACTTTGGAGATGCTGCCCAACATCCAGAAATACGGTTATGCATTTTTATTTTGGAAGGGTATTCAAAATGGACATGGGGGAAATGGACCACGTAATCCAAATAAGTGCCTTTTCTCAACTACAAACAGAATTGTGTTCCAGTTTTGCCTTTCACAGGCTACATCCAGTCTGTTCCAACTTTTTCATCTTTTTTTTTTTTATTTCTAAGCTAAAAAGCTATGCCCTTGATTTTTTCACTAACCCTAGTGGGACTGGGAGTGGCCCAGCCAGGTGTTTAGCTCCTACCTAAATGGAGAGTGAAGCTCCAAGCCTGCTGTCTCTCCCAAGCTGGCTCTTTCAGACTCTGCTTCAGAGGCTGGTGCTAGGGTCTCCATTTGCTGCTGGATATATCCCCCCATGTCCTTGCCACACGTCCAGCACCTTTCTTCCTCTCTCTGTAGCCCCAAGACTGGGCAGGGGAGGTGATTTCCAGTGCCTTGTCACCCCTTCCAAAACTCAGCCCCCTGGGCTCTGACGTCCAGGTCCCCTTGCCCATGTGTCCTCACAGCTCCTTGTCGCTATGAAGTATTTTCAGGGATACTGGGAACCACAGGGAGGAAGCTACAGGGCTGGGAAAGGGGACCAAACTGATAGCCCTGAATCTGTAATTGAAGTTTTATGATTAATTGACTGGGAATTCTGAGTTGACTTTCCTCTCCTCTATCCTAATTCTCTTACATGGGAGATGAGAGCCTCCTATTACAAGAGGAGAACTGGATCACCTCTCTTCTTTAATAAAAGCCCTTAGCAGGATTTCTTTTCTTCCTAACTGGGCTTCCTGGGTGGTGCTAGTTGTAAAGAATCCACCTGCCAATGCAGGAGACATAAGAGATGTGGGTTCAATCCCTGGATCGGGAAGATCCCCTGGAGTAGGAAATGACAACCCACTCCAGTATTCTTGCCTGAAAAATCCCATGGACAGACGTACCTGGAGGGCTACAGTCCATGGGGTTGCAAAGAGTCAGACATGACTGAGCACACACACAGGGTTTCTTTTCTTCCTGACTACCAGTGACCAAGGTCTACCCTTTGTCTGCCCCCTTCCCCTACCCTCCCCCAACCCTTCTCAGGGAGAACATTCTGAAGACAGCCAAGGCCTTGGTGGAAGACACAAAGTTGCTGGTGTCGGGGGCTGCGTCCACTCCAGACAAGCTGGCCCAGGCAGCTCAGTCCTCTGCAGCCACCATCACCCAGCTCGCTGAGGTGGTCAAGCTGGGGGCCGCCAGCCTGGGCTCTGATGACCCTGAGACCCAGGTACGCATGTCATCAGGCCTCATGTTCCCACAGACTCGATGCACAGGTCTTAGAAGAAACTGAAGGTAAAATAGGAACTTGGGGAATAGACAGTGTGTGTGTGGGTGTGTCTGTAGTTCAGGGACTGGTAGGAAGCAGTTATCCAGGCAGGAGAGTGGTATGGACTGTAGCACAGCCGTGGCGATAGATACAAGCGCACAGATTTGAGAGGCAGTCTCTGCCAGGCTTGGTAAATGATTGGTCACACTAAGTGTTTGGAGATAACAGCAAGGGAGCTGGCCAGGACAACCGTGTGTTTCAGGCTACAACAGTGAATGGACAGTGGCTCCCGGCACCCAACCGAGGCTCCCTGAAGGGAGGACTGGCCTGGGTGGAGATGCAGATGAATTCAGATTGCAGTGTGTTGAATTAGAAGTTCCAGAGAGACACTCAGGTGGAACAAGTGAGTAGGCTTGAGCTGGCTCCGGTGTGGATACAGGGATTGTTCGCCAATAAACAGTGACCACAGCCACAGAGGAGAATGAGGAGACGGGGTCAGGGCAAAGCTGAGGAATCCATCATCTGGACCATCTTCAGGAAAAACAACATGCGCAAGGAGACTGAGAAGTGGCAGCAGCGGGTGGGAAGAAAGCCGGGGGCCTGATGTTAAGAGCAAGCAGTGCTTCAGCCCTCCAGAGACACTGCCAAGGAGGCAAGAAAGGAGACAACGTGAGAGCCAGCTCCAGGGCCATGGATGGCAGTGCTCACCCCATCAGGGCTGTTAGTGAGGAGTGGCCAGATGAGGGTGAAGGTAGGAGGCAGGATGTATAGATGCCCCGTTTGAGAAGTCTGACTCTGAAGGGGAAGAGAGAGAGGAACTGAGGGGCAGAAATGGTCTCCAGGCTCTGTGATTCTCTGCTTTGGATTCAGCCCCTTCACTGATGTTACCTGCTGGGTCCCCAGCCCCCAGCCAAGACCATCAACTCCTCAAGGACAGGAACCATGGTTTATTGATCTTTGAAACAAACACACGGCTTCCACACATCGTGGATGCCCAACAGAGTAGCTGAGCTCTTGCTGAACTAACAGCCAACTATGGCCATCGTTGATGGATTCTTCCCATTCCTGAGTGCCAGATTTAAACATCTCTCTGCTGTTTCACCCCCCAGCACCATCAAATGGTAAACACTTCAGTTTCCACTGCTTAAACTCAGTTAACAAGCCTGTTAGGCCCATTTGGACATCACTGGAGACAAAGCGTCCCTCCGTCCTGTGCCAGGGTTGATGACAGCTACTGTGCTGATGAATACAAGACCACCAGCTCTGTTCCCCCACGGCTGTGAGCCCTCCCTTCCCGACATCTTCCAGTGGAGCGGAGCCCCTTGAAGGAAACATTCCGTGTGTTGGCTTTTTACTCCTTGTGCTGGCTTTCTCTTTGATAATATCAGGGCCCAGATTGACTGCCCTGTGGAATTCAAAGCATTCACAGAAGTCTCTGCCTGGGCATTGTTCTTACCCACATGGAGGAAAGAAAAGCTAGAAAATGCATCAGTACAGTTGGAACCCGAGCCTGGCTCGACCTGGAATGAATCAGCTGGGAGGATTTAGATCTTCGGATTTAAATCCAAAATGTATCGAATTGCTTAGTCTTTAACTCCCAAATGATCCAGATGTCCCAGAACCCATCTTCTTTTGAGACCACCAGTACAAAATGCCCCGTCTGAAAGGTACACCCACTTCTTCCTGGTCACTGTCCGGTGACTGGGAGGGGACAGCCTGTGCCAGGTGTCAGCAGCACGCCTGCCTGCTCCACCTTTCCCTGTGGTCCCCACTGCAGCCCCTCCTCAGGAGCCCTGTCACAACCCAGCCTGCCCTGTGGTTTTCGAGGCTGGCAGAGGTCCATGCACTTTGTGGGTGAGAAGCCACGAGCTAAAGAGGGTGGGAGGCTGGGAGTCACAGCATGGCTGTGCTTGCAGTGTCTGGGACGCTAGTGTTTCTAAGATGTTTTCACATTTGTTATTTGGTTCATCCTGCTGGAAGTGTGGTAGGGGGTGGAGGGCTGGCTAGCACTACTCACCCCATTTGCAGATAAAGGAGTCAGGGCCACAGGAGCCCAGTACAGTGTGGAAGTGAAGACTGTGTCCTTGGCATCACGCTGATCAGAGTCTGAATCCCAACCCAGCTGATCCCAGGCTCTTCAAGTATGGACACAATTATTGTAGTTCCCACTCGAAAAGGTAGTGATGAGGGTTAAATAAGATCGTGTGCCTTGTACTTGGCACCTGGAACACTGCCCTCTGTGCAGGGAAGCTATTGTTGTAAGAATTAGGAGTTTTTATTGTAGCTATTGGACCCAGAAGACTTAAATGTAATACCCAGCATCATGGAATTCCTAAGGACGCCTGGTACTTGAGATTCCAAGTCTAACACCCAGAAGTGATCTGTTGTCTATTCAGTTAGAAGAGTTAAGGCGCTGAGTTCCATCTAGTGTTACGTGGGTTCACACTTGTATATTATATCCACTCATTCCCTGAGGATTTGCTGAGTGCCCACCACACGCCAGGCCTTGTTCTGAGTGCAAAGCACAACAGAAGTCCAGGCCGGCCCTCCTGGAGCTTCCATTCCAGTCGACGAAGGCAGATGGTATATAATGAAGTAATTCCACATTACTGTATCATTATTATACTACAGCTAAGTGCATTAAATAAAGCAGGGCAAGCTGAGGGCATACCGGTGGAGATGGGCTTGTGGCGCAAGTGGTCAGGTAGGGTTTCTGAGGACATGACATTTGCTTTGAGACCTGAAGGATGAAAAAAGCTGGGGTCCAGGCAGAGAAGGGGACGGAGCAGAGGCCCTGAGGTCAGTGGGGGAGGATTTGCAATGGGGAAAGAGAGAGACCTGCATGCCTGTAGCATGGCGAGTGGGTCAGGATCCTACCTAGGGATGCAGGTGGGCTGCTATAGGAGCTGCAGGCCAGGCCAGGGGGGCATGCATTTTGTTCTCAGTGGTTTTGGTGACCAGTTCTGGGTACAGATGAGTGGTGTTGTCTCATGGGGTGTCTGCCGAGCTGCCTTCATCCTTTCACAGGCAGCTTTTCAGCAGAGCTGTCGGCCAGGACGTGTTTCTGAACTTGCCAAATAGACTGTACCTGGGTTCTGCATGCTGGCTCAGCATCTGCCTCCCTCAGGGGGCCTCTTCAAGCGTGGATTCTGGATCTCCACCCAGACTCCTACACCGGAGTCTCCAAGGGCAGGCCCTGGGGACCCTCCTGTGCTGCGGGCGGGGGAGCTGTGGATGCTGAGCCCTGCCTCCCAGGTGCCCCCCTGCCTTGCTCTTGTGCTGTGTGATCTTGGCATGGCTGCTCACCCAGGGTGCATGCTCTCTTTCAGGTAGTATTAATCAATGCCATCAAAGACGTGGCCAAGGCCCTCTCAGATCTCATTGGTGCTACCAAGGGAGCTGCCAGCAAGCCTGCTGACGACCCCTCCATGTACCAGCTCAAGGGGGCTGCCAAGGTAGAGTGGAGCCCCAGCCAGGGGCATGTGTGCCAGGGGTGCCCCAGTGAGAGACTGAGGTGACACTGCAGGGTTTTGGAGGGGGCAGTGTGCATCTGAGTTCCTTCCTCACGTAGAGATGTGGGCACTCATGCCACCAGACCTGCACTAAGAGGGATGGGACCTCAGCACACTTTGTTTTCTCTTGGCCTGTCTTCCCATGCAGGTGATGGTGACCAATGTCACCTCCCTCCTCAAGACCGTGAAGGCAGTGGAGGACGAGGCCACTCGGGGCACACGGGCGCTAGAGGCCACCATCGAGTACATGAAGCAGGAGCTCACGGTAAGAAGCCACCAGTCACCTCCCTAGGGCCCTGTGTCCAACAGCTGACCCCAGTGCAACTTCTCTGAGATTTTGCTTGGAGTCCTGAGCTAAAGAGGCCCACTCACCTGCCTGCTGGTAGCCTTGTGCCATGGAGAACCTATGTGATACTGACCTCAGAATTTGCTGAGGATCAGTTTGCATTTGTAATTAAATGAATTAATGTATGACTTGGGACCATTCAGGTTTAATTCCACTAAAATTGCAGCATAAAATGAAAGCACTGCAGAAGAGCCTTGGCAAAGGGAAAACTCACCGTGGCCCTTTGCACTTGCCTCGAGTTTATGCTTTTTTAAATTTTACTTATTTTATTATTCATTTTTGGTTGCACTAGGTCTTCATGGATGCATTCAGGCTCTCTCTAGTTGCGGGAAACAGGCTGTTTCTTTGTTGCGGTGCACAGGCTTCTCACTGAGGTGGTTTCTCTTGTTGTAAGGCGTGGGCTCTAGGGTGCACAGAATTCAGCAGCTGCAGCTCACAGGCCCTAGAGCACACAGGCTGCAGTAGTTGTGGCACATGGGCTTACTTGCTCCGCGGCATCTGGAATCTTCCTGGACCAGGGATCAAACCTGTGTCCCTTCCATTGGCAGGCAGATTCTTATTCACTGAGACACTAGGGAAGTCCTCGCCTTGAGGGGCCACACATGGCCCCTCCTGATTCCCATGGCCATCAACAACAGCTCATCCTGCTGCACACAGATAGATGTGGGAGTCTGAGATCACTGTTAGGAAAACCCAGACGCTTTTACCAGGGACACTTCCCTTTAACTTCAGGCTGCCTTCCACGTGAGGTGTCTGATCTCAGAGACTCGACCCTGTGTTCACTCTTGCCCGGTTCCATTGTCTTAGAACGGGGGTATCCTGGGGTTACTGTGATTGTCTCCTGTTCTTTTGACTCCATGGTGTTGTGGATTGCCTCATCCTAATCCCTCGAAACAAATATGCTGAAAATGAGTAGCTTCAACCTGAGATTCTTCTTTTTTTTAATTTATTATTACAAATGCTATTTATTTTCATTATTTTATATGTACCTTTATTCTTAGTAGGCCAAATGACTGTACACAGACAGCTTTAGGACATTTTTCAAAGAATTACAGATAAATAAAATTTAAATGTAGAGGCAACATGGGCCATCATGTGAGGTTCCTTTTTAATAGCAGATCTGCTCACAGATTCAGCTTCTCTTTTGGAAGGAGGAGTCTTCAGAGAGTCACCTGCAAAGGCCACAAGCTCCTGAGGGTCAGCAGTGTGTGCGTGCTAAGTTGCTTCAGTCATGTCAACTCTTGCAACCCTACAGACTATAGCCCTCAAGGCTCCTCTGTCCATGGGATTCTTCAGGCAAGAATACTGAAGTGGGTTGCCATTTCCTTCTCCAGGGGATCTTCATGACCCTGGGATCGAACCCATATCTCTTATGTCTCCTGCATTGGCAGGCGAGTTCTTTAACACTAGTGCCATCTGGGAAGCAGTAGAAATGAGCAATTCTGTTGGGTTTTAGTGGCGAAGACTTGGGTTCTTGTGTCCTGTTTTTAATGATTCCAACCTTGGTTGCCATTGTGCTTAGTTC
Source organism: Capra hircus (assembly GCF_001704415.2). Lineage (NCBI taxonomy): Eukaryota > Metazoa > Chordata > Mammalia > Artiodactyla > Bovidae > Capra > Capra hircus. Next base: position 55,836,179 of record NC_030817.1, read on the forward strand.
TCACACAAAGAAGAAATGAAAAACTACAGGCAGTAACCTTAAGACCGCTGCCTGGCTCTTGCCTGCCTACATGGGCTGGGAGTTTCTTTTCTTTTCTTTTTTTTAATTTTATTTTTGGCCATACCATACCACATGGCATGTGGAATCTTAGTTCCCTGACTAGGCATGGAACCCTCACCCCCTGCATTGGAAGCTCAGTTTGTTAACCACTGGATCACCAGGGAAGTCCCTGGGCTGGGGTTTCTTGTCAAAAGTATCGAGACACATTCTGACAGGTGTGGGTGGGCCAAACAGTAGCAATGGAAGAGATTTGTAATTCCTGGGATATTACACATGTCAGACTAGAACTGACCTAGATCCAAAAAAAAAAGAAAAGAATTGACCCAGATGATGCATGTCCATGAACACAGGAGGTTCCCAAAGGAGCCTGAGGCCCCAAGGCCCGTGTTAGCATGGAGGGCTCTGTCCATGCTCATCACACTGAAAGCATTAAGGGCTGGTCCCGGGCAGTCAGATTGCTGCTATTCATTTTTAGGGGGTTAGTGATGTTCGACCCTGATTGGCGCATGACAGGGATGTCAGCTGGGTCCTCCCTTCTGAATCGTGGCTCAAACATGGCTGCCTAGGGCAGAAGACTCTGGGTGATAGAAAAGGACAGGGAAGGCTGGTGTGCTACAGCCCATGGGGCTGCAGAGACACAACTTAGCAACCGAACAAGGACTGAAGACAGGGCGGCCCCACCTGGTTCAGGAGTCCTTGTATGCAGGGACCCATCTCTCACGGTAGAACCACGGCAGATGGGCTGGAAGCAGAAATGGTTGGCTTGACTGGCAGGTGGAATTTTAAAGTGAGATACTCAACCTACCATGGCTAATGTATTTCAGCTTCTCTAAAGGTGTATGAGTGTTGTTAAATAATTCCCAATGTCACGGTGGCAGGCTCGACATGAACACCTCCACACAATTAGGCAGTTCTATTTGTAAGACAGGCTGAGAATAGAAGAAATGTAATGCTTCATTTTTCCCCCAGCCGCACACTGTCTTTAAGAGAGAGAGCTGAGTCCAGAGTGATTCATCCAGGTCAGTCTTGCTCTGGAACCAGCATCAGGGCTGCGGAGCTTCTGGGAACCCCTGAGGTATCAGCAGGAATGGGCCAGAAGATCTGGGAAGCTGCACAGTCCACCCCACCCACCACCCCAGGGGCGGAGTTAATGCACATGGAGTGTCAGTTTTCGAAGGCAAGCGTGTTAATGGTGTAGATCATTCTCCGCCCCACGTTCTTCCCCCAGGAATGCTGCAGACAGGTGTGTGGGGCTTATCCACACTGGAATTTTGAAAGCAAGACTGATATTACTGTGCTCCAGTTACATTTTTCATTTCCTGCCATTTGACCAGTTTCCTCCCATAGCTGGCTCAGTTTCAGACACTGCACTGCAGCCAGTAGGGGAAGCATATGTTATTTCCGTCTTTCCCTTTTTGACTTTTTTCAGCTCTTCCACTTCTAACTTCCAGGTATTCCAGTCAAAAGAGGTACCTGAAAAGACATCATCACCTGAAGAATCCATCAGGATGACCAAAGGCATCACCATGGCAACGGCCAAAGCTGTGGCCGCTGGGAACTCTTGTCGACAGGAGGATGTGATAGCCACTGCCAATCTGAGCCGGAAGGCCGTGTCGGACATGTTGACGGCCTGCAAGGTAAAGGCCTTGGCGTTGATTGGGGTGGGTAGGGTGGTGCTCTGTCAGACATGTTGATGGCTGCAAGGTAAAGGCCTTGGCGTTGATTGGGGTGGGTAGGGTGGTGCTCTGTCAGACATGTTGATGGCCTGCAAGGTAAAGGCCTTGGCGTTGATTGGGGTGGGTAGGGTGGTGCTCTGTCAGACATGTTGATGGCCTGCAAGGTAAAGGCCTTGGCGTTGATTGGGGCGGGTAGGGTGGTGCTCTGTCGGACATGTTGATGGCCTGCAAGGTAAAGGCCTTGGCGTTGATTGGGGTGGGTAGGGTGGTGCTCTGTCATGGCTGAGCTGTTGCAGTCAGTCTGGAGAAGGAGAGGGGCTGGCCATGTGTAGGAGTGAGCAGCTTAGTACCCTAGCCTGTGTGATGAGTGCACATTGATGGCAGGTGTGCCCGTCAGCCATGGGAGGTGACACTCTGGAGGTAGTTTTGTATTTAAGAGGGTGTGGACTTGGTCTGCTGACTTACCCTCCCACTTCATCTCTCAGTTCTTCCTAAATAGGTGGGGGACACCTTATTATAGGGGCTGTAGTAGAGGCTGCTCTTGCAGTAGGGGAGCAGGACTGTGAGGTTTTGTCCCAGGCCCTCCAAAGGAAAACTGCACCCCTCATCAGCCTGTGCCCTTACCTGCTTCCTCGATCGGCCATTTTGCACCAGGAAGGGTATTGCCATGATTGGGTGAGGGAGTGAGTTAGAGGAACCAAACAGCACCAGGCATCTTGGGGAAGCCCTTCCAACCCTTAGGAAGACAGTAGGGGCGGCTGCCCTGAGCTGGTGCTGCTGGAGAGAGCTGGGGAGACCTGAGCTTTATAACCTTCACTTTACATCTGTTAAGCCAAGGAGCCATAAGAGGCCCCCCAGCTCCCACTGAGCAGCCCCACCCAAGTCCTGCACCCTTCTGGGGAGAGCCATGTCCCTGGGACCCTGACTTCTCCCCATGATGGATCAGTGACACCTCACCCCTACCCCACCCCCTCATCCCCCCACCCCCACCACCCTGGTCAGCAGATGGAGATGAACCACAGAAGGGGAAAAGCAGCTGTTGCACCTTGGGGTCCTTGGGAACAGGCCCTTCTCTGTGGTGAAGTGAGTTGTGGGGAGAGCTGGTGCAGGGTCGGACAATGGCTTCTCCTGTTCTTCGGCAGGGATAGGATGGGCTGGTGTCCCTGGGCAGAGGCAGGGCGAGGCAGTCAGGCTGAAGGGCTGGGTGTGGGAAACAACACTGCATTTCCTGGTCCCCAGGGTGTGGGGGAGGGCAGGTGGGAGGAGGAGAGGGTGACAAGAGGGTGGGGCCACTGTCACGAGTTCCACATGTGCTGGGCCAGGGAGTTTCTCTCCTCAGACCCCAAGTATAGTTTTGTTACTTTATTTCTTTTTATTTATTTATTTGTTCGTGTTGGATCTTAGTCGCGTCACGAGGGATCTTTCCTCGCGACACGCAGACTCTAGTTGTAGCACGTAGGCTCCAGATAGCGTGGGCTCAACAGCTGTGGCATCAGGGCGTAATTGCCCCTTGACATCTTGGCATATGGGATCTTAGTTTCCTGACCCAGGATCAAACCCACGTCCCCTACATTGCAAGGCAGGTTCTTAACCCCTGGACCACCTGGGAAGTCTCCCAAGTACAGTTTTGATGCACTCAATGGGATCTATCCTGGTAGAAGTGATCATTCTGCTTGGATTATAACCTCCATCACTGCAGTAGTTGCCAGCCAGATATGGCTAGTGAGCCCCACCACGGTTCACGTGCAGAGCACCTCATAGTTTTGGAAGGGCAGGTGTGTATGTCCTGTCATTCGATCCTAGATGGAAAGGGTAAGGGAATTCTTCTAATTAGGAATTCTCCTAATTTGACTGGAGAGATTATGTGGCATGACCAAGGTCACACAATCAGAACCAGAACTGAGATCGTAACTTCTGAGCTCCGGGCCAGTCTGTTTCTGCTCCTTGTGGCCTCCCAGTCACAGAGATCAAGGTCACCATGGTTGATGAACAACGGGAACCTCTGTCTCCATGTTACAGATGTGAAATGGAAGACAGCTCCGATTTTCCTCCTCTGGGTTCCCATCTTCAAGGGAAGAGGTTAAGGATTAAAGTACTAGCCCTGACTCTTCTTTGTGATCTCGCCCTGGATCAAGCCATCCAGCCAGAGCTTCACATGCTAATACGAGACTTGTTGACAAGGTCACTGCTGAGCCCAGAGACTCCTCTCAGGATAGGACTTACTGATGCTTACGTTTCCTGTGGTCTCTGGTATTTCCCATCCCTTGCAGAAAGGAAATGAGGCAGCTTTCCAGAAACGGTGTACAGTAAATATATAGAAAACTAGGCATGCCAGTTGGTGGGCCAAGGACGAACAGTTGTGTGCCAAGCAGAGGGCTACATGGCCATATATGAACATCACCTTTGGGCTGAACAGGGCAGCCAGGGCAGAAACAGAAGTGTAGTAGGACCCACACTGACTCATCTTCCCAGACGTGGAGGATTACATTAATTGCTCCAATGGGGACACAGACTTCCCTACACCCCCAGCTAATTCCAGTGTGTATTTCTTTCTGAGCGTGCTTTCATGTTCATATGTCCTTATCAGACACAACTTCATATCTCCAATTACGATTAATGTTACATGACTGTTTCTTTGTCACTATAAGTCATTATAACTGATTCTTTAATGAGCATGAAATATATTGTTAATGAATATACTCTTTCCCCTACTATTAGCTATTTAGATTATCTGCACTTTCCTTAATCATCAACTTCAGTGAACATCTTTGGGCATCTCTGGGTTTTTTCTATGCTTTGGATAATATCCTTAGGCAAAACTCCCAGAAGTAGAATTAGTGGGTCAAATGGTGTGACTTTCTAGTTATTGCTAGGTTGCTTTCCCCGAGGGTTCTGTCAAGTTAGAGTCACCAGCAGTGATGACCAGCACCCACACAGCTCTCAATGAGGGCCTTGCGCATTACCTACTAGAGGAGCATCATAGCCCTCGTCTTCCCCCTTGAACCAGACCTGGGCTCTGTCTTCACACTTGGAGACACGGGGGAGCAAGGCTGATGAAAGTGTGGAAGGAGTTAAAGGCCTGGCCTGTTAGTTCTCAGATGAATAAAACCAGGCTCATAAATGATAGATGCTGGCCACTCAAATTGGGGGGCAGGTAAGGATAAGTTCCAGGTATTCTCCAAATAGCCCCCACTCCCTGGGAAGAAGGATTTGACTGGAGGAAGCACGAAGACAGGTCACTCTTCCCCTTCTGCCTTGACCTTTTATCCTAATGTGTGATTTGTGTTTGTCCTGACTTGTGGGTTTTTTTTTTTTTTTTGCAGTTTTTTGTATTGTAAGCCCCTTCAAGTTCTTTCCAGAGTGAAGTTATAGCAGGAAAGGCTAAATGGGTAGGATTGCCAGACTGAGCAAAAAAAAAAAAACACACACACACCAGGGTGCCCCATCCTTAGGCTAAAAGTTGTCATTGTTAATTCAAACATCATTGGATGTTATGTAGTTCATCTGGTGGCCATGTGAAATGCTATCTCTTGAGTAACTCAAGTCAGCAGGTCACAAGTACAAAAAGAAGGGGGGCCAGATGCTGTGTTAACCATATGTCCTGGTTTGCTTATCTCGACATGTATAATGTGAGTTATTTATGGCACCTTGAGGGTGCTGGGGAGCTCACTCTCTGAAGGTTCCCAGGAGCCAGTGGGCCCGGTCAGGAGACTGGCTATGACCGCAGTGTGGTCTGGTCACAGAGTGAGGAATTTCTTCCTTTCAATAAAAGATGTGAGGGTCGGCGTGATGAGAAAGGAAGGAAAAAGGGGCCAGATTCACTTGCTTTTGTCTGGCACCTCGGCACTGGAAAAAGCAAGACACGAACTTGTCAGAGAACCTAAAGTGGAAACGGGTAGGACGTACAGGACCACGTGGCCGCCTGGTCCACTTGCCTCCTGGTTCTGCCTGTCTTAAGGTGACATTCCTTTGTTTCTCCAGCAAGCTTCCTTCCACCCTGACGTCAGTGAGGAGGTGCGCACCAGAGCCTTGCGGTATGGGACGGAGTGCACCCTCGGCTACCTGGACCTCCTGGAGCACGTTTTGGTGGTGAGGAGGGGCGTGGGCAGGGCTGGGGCTGGGGAGGAGCTAAGCATCCTTTCCTTGGGAAAATCCCACTTAGAGCTTCATGCAAAGCTCCACTTGCAAGGCTTGGACTAGATTGAGCCAAAAAGCGTCTCACAATTCACTGCTCCGACTCACAAGATACAGGTATAGCCTGGAGAGAGGTGCCATTCAAATCCAAAAGAACTGGGGGAGGTCTGGAAGAGAGCTTGTTCAGGAGTCATAAACAACACCCCAGGAGAGACTTGACGGTAGCTCCCCTCCCTTCGTTACTTTTGCTTCTTCCCAAATCTTAAAAAAAAAAAAAAAATCCATCAAAGACTGTCAAGCCTTTTGATTCTCTGGGCATTGAAATTTTTCTCCTTTCATGCAACCACATGAGGCTCACAGGGCAAAGGAAGGATCCAAGACTCAAAGATGTTTGGCCTCCTGGTTGAGGTTACCAGCTACTAATGACAGACCTGGGACCATGCCCTAGTTATTATTCTCAGCTGTCCCCATCCTAGCATTTCAGTGCCTTCTCTTTAACTTAAATTTCCCTCTGATGTTAAGCACTTTTGGTTTCCTAAGGGAGCATCACTTTCATTCTTCACCCAGGTAACTGTTGTTGTTTAGTCATGTTGTTAAGTTGTGTCCAACTCTTTGGAACTCCATGGACTGTAGCCTACCAGGCTCCTCTGTCCATAGGATTTTCCAGGCAAGAATACTGGAGTGGGTTGCCATTTCCTTCTCCAGGAGATCTTCCTGACCCAGAGATTGAATCCACGTCTCCTGCATGGGCAGGCAGATTCTTCACCGCTGAGCCACCAGTAACTGTGGTCAGTACAAAAGTGCATCTTTTGTTAGAGTGACCAGTCTGGGGTTCCTCACACTGGGCTCCCAAAGCCTGAATACTTGTGAGTAGAAGCCAGTATATTGCTTGTGAGCCAGGTGAGAACATCTTGGTCAGTCAGCGTTTGCAGGCATGAGCCTCCCTTAGCCAAACGAGCTCTCTGTGTTGAAACTGAAGTTTTCAGCCCATGAGTACACTTAGCAGGAAATTCAGTGTAAAGAGAATGAAGCCAGTAAGGCTTCCAAAAGGTATCTTTTTCTTGATGAGAAAGAGAATGAAGCCAGTAAGGCTTCCAAAAGGTATCTTTTTCTTGATGAGACGATCTGTTCTGGACACATGGAATCTTGTTATGTCTAAACATTAGAAAGCATAGTGGAAACAGGCTAAGGTTTAGAACCGTCGAATTCAAATTCAGGCTCTGCCAAGAAACTAGCTGCACAACCACCATCTCTGGACTTGAGTTTGCTCAGATGTTAGACAGGCAGCTTATTCAGGATTAAGTGAGACTGTGGGGAGGCCAGGGCACTGGCTGAGCTCACGTCTGCTACACGCTTTGCTGAAATACTTCTGTAAGGTGCCCGTCCTGGCTGAGCGGAGGTGCAGAGGTGCGGGGCTGCAGCAACAGTGCCCACCTTGCTTCCTAAGTGGGGGCTCTCCCCTGACCCCCTGTTTCTCCTTGTCTCTGCTATGGTTTGATTTCTGTCTCAGTCATTTAATACTTCTTTGTTGTTCAGTTGCTGGGTCCTACTCTTCGTGACCCCATGGATTGCAGCACGCCAGGCTCCTCTGTCCTCTACTGTCTTCTGGAGTTTGCTCAAATTCATGTCCATTGAGTCGGTGATGCCATCCAACCATCTCATCCTCCACTGCCCCTTCTACTTCTGCCCTCAATCTTTCCCAGTATCAGGGTCTTTTCCAATGAGTCAGCTCCTTGCATCAAGTGGCCATATTATTGGAGCTTCAGCTTCATTATCAGTCCTTCTGATGAATATTCAGAATTGATTTCCTTTAGGATTGACTGATTTGATCTCCTTGCAATCTAAGAGATTCTCAAGAGTCTTCTCCAGCACCACAATTCTGGTATCTTCCTCTTACTCACAGGAGGGATCCTTACTTCACCTGTTTCCTCCAGGTCCGTTTCTTGGTTAATCCATATTTTTTCCCACTCCTATGTCCGTATCTGTGTTGCACTGACAACTGACTCAGGGTTAGTAGGTCCAGGCCCCTGCACACCTTTGCTCTTGGTGAACCATTTAACGAGAATGTTACTGCATTGGGGCCCACCAGCAGTGGCATCTCTGCCAAATCCATGAAGCCGCTTGGAACAGCTGCAGCGGACTTCAAGGCAAACAGTGAAGATGTTGCATTTCCTTCTCCGCTAGTCCAGGGTGAGTTCTGTCTGCATGAGGAAGGACAGGTGCCCGCACTTGTTTTAAGAGGTTTCTCCCAAGGGAGAAGGAAAAGGGAGCCCTCATAGGGGCCCCTCCTTGACCTCAAGCCACTTGTAGCCCCTCTCCCAGTATCTGGGAACCAGGTGCGGCATCCACCAAGGCGCTTCCTGTCTCCACAGCTCTTCTCCCTGCATGGCAGCAGACAAGGCCTCCTGGGGGTGGGGGCCAGGGAGAATGGTCGGCCTCTTTGCTCAAGAAGAAGCCCAGGATTCCGGGTCTCAGTGAACATGAGGGAAGACCTAGAAGCCGTTTCCAGGCCACACACTCAGGGACCCCAGCTTTATGGCCACTTAATGACTGTGTTGGACTTCCCAGGTGGCGCTAGTGGTAAAGAACCCACCTGCCAGTGCAGGAAACATAAGAGACACATGTTCAGTCCCTGGGTTGGGAAGATCCCCTGGAGGAGGGCATGGCAACCCATGCCGATATTCCTGCCTGGAGAATCCCATGGACAGGGGAGCCTGGAAGGCTACAGTCCATGGAGTCACAAAGAGTCAGACACTACTAAAGCGACTTAGCACAGACACAGTGACTGTCAGGCATCAGCCCTAGTGATAATCAGCAGGTTCTTCTGGAACAGGAAGGACACATTCCACAGGGAAACTCCACATCACCTGTGATTTAGGAGGTTTCGTGTTGAGGCCAGAGGTTAGCGATAGGGGAGCGACCATTCGCCTCTTTCCATGGACCCCACTTCCCTGGTGTTTTCTGAGTTTACTAAAGAGACAGGACTCTGAAACCTGATGTTTTCAGACCTAATTTAGTTGATTGTGTGGTAGTCGATGTGTCTGTTAGAAGCCTGCCACCCGAATTTCTTTTTATTTTTCTATACAATTATTATCATTGTAACCCATAAGTAAAGTAGAAGTATAAATGTCCTGTTTCCCCATAGTTGTTTTGAGATTTACAGTATGAAAAACGCTGGTGCTAAGTTAAAATCACTAATAGGAAGAAAAGCTAGATGACATGAAAACTTTTATACTGTGTACAGAAATGGTCTCATGCTTTGCAAGAAGGATGTTATTGCCTTTTTATGGTGACAAGTGCTGATGGTTCTAATGTCCAAGGAGATAAGAATGAAATCACATCAAATATTTGTTTTAAAACATTAGCTCATATATTTTTGTCTCTTTAGAGACTTGCACATATTCCATAAAGGATATTTTCCAATAAAAATACAGAAAGGAAACATCCAGACAATGTTCATTATCATAAACATGAAAAATACCAGTTCCTAACTGAAAACGGTGGAACCTCTGTGACAGCGTTCCATCCTCTAAGCTGCAGACAGTGGTAGTTTCCTTGGTCCTACAGCTGAAAATAAGCTCACATTTCACCTCATGTGCCCTCACTCCTTCTCCAAACAGATTTGGAAGAAATCTGGGCTAATACAATGCTAAGTATGAGGAAGATTGTTCCACATGAGAGGCATGCCTGCTTAGTTGCTTAGTCATGTCCGACTCTCTGTGACCCCATGAACCACAGCCTGCTAGGCCCCTCTGTCCATTTCCCAGGCAAGAATACTGGAGTGGGTTGCAATTTCCTTCTCCAGGGGATCTTCCTAACCCAGGCATAGAACCGACATCTGCACTGCAGGCAGGCTCTTTCCTGCTTGAGCCACCAGGGAAGCTCTCCACATGAGAGGACCATGAGCCGTAAGACCGCTTAGGACAGAGCTGGTGGAGCCCCGACCCAAGAAGAAATGAAGAAATTGGAAATGCACAGACATAGACACTAGTGTCCACTTCTGAGGGAACTCAGAGTCAGATAAAGAAAGCCAAATTGCAAATTTAGAGAAGACATTAGATTTATTTGGAAATTACCTTTAGGGTAAGAGGGAAAGAATACTAAGATAAGCTATTTGAGGGTGGTGAATTAAAAAGCAGTTAAAACTAGAGATTTACACCCACATACACACGTACACCATACTCCCCATTCTGCCTTCCTCCTCACTTGAAGAAAGTGTCTGGCAATTTAGAGGAATAAACTGAGATCACTTTTAAGTGGTCCAAAGGAGTTCAGCCATCCTCTTCAGGGGCTGTTTTTCTTAAATTTAGACACATGAAAATGTGGGAGAAGGTATCCTGCTCTGGCTTGTTCAGTTCAAATATCTTAGAGTCAAGGATTCCTCACCTGTTTTGGCTGGTTTGTATATTTTAGTTTTACTTTAGGAAAAAAAAATCTTAAAACACAGAAAACCATGTCAACATTTGTGTGTCTACCATCTATAATTAACTAACTTTGTTAATTAATATTTTGTCTTATTTGGTTCAGATTCTTATTTGTTTAAAAAAAAACTCTCAATAATAATTTTATACCCTTTACCGATACCATTCTCCTATTTTTCTCTATTGAGGCACAAATAACTATCATGATTTCAGCTTTCTTAACCTTTGATAGATTTGGGCCTCCCTGAATTAGCTAAAAGCCCATTTCCTGCCATCTCCCTACCCTCATCAGAAAAACATCAGCACATAAACATAAATGTCCTTAAACTGTTAGGAGGATTCCCAGACACTCCCCTCAATCCTTTGGGAATTTAGAAACTCCAAATCGAGAACCCCTCCTTGGGGAATGTTTTGTTTGTTTGGTTGAGAATCCAGTTATCATTCTATAAACAGAGGGATCTAATTTAGGCAGAACCCTGTCCTTGCTGCCCTGGGAGCTACTTTATGCAGCTTTAGCTGTGCCTGTTTGAGCAGTCTTGGCCTTCTGCATTTGCTGTTAGCTGGTTTGTTGTGGAGGATTTCTACTGCAGGATGAGAGGCAGCCAGTTGGCTTCTGCAGCGACCACAGTTCAATATTGCTGCTAACCCACAATATGAGCTCTTCAGCAGGGTTAAAATTACCCTCACTTTCACTAGCTGCACTTTAATTTTGTTCTGTTTCCTGCTATTAGAAATCATGTTGACTTAATTGCAGCATAAAAATAGAACTCCTTTGCTCTGCCTTGTCTAAATAGGGTGCTTTGTTGCCAGGGCCGTTGACTTTCTTAGAGCCAGAGTGTATACAGAAGTGGTTTTCTCATTCCATCAAGGTTCTTTAAAAGACGGAAGGCTTTCACCACTCCACTTGGGTGATTTAAGTGAATCTCCCTACCACACCCTTCACTTTTGTTTCAGCTTTATTGAGGCATAGCTAGCATACAATAAACACTTATTTGAAGTTTACCGTTTGAGTGCTCATATTTGAATACATCTGTGAAAACATCACCACAATCAAAACAAAGAGTATATCCATTACTCTTCAAAACTTCCAGGCAGCCACTGATCTGCATTTTGTTATTCTAGATTTGCTTACCCTTTCCAGACTTTTATATGAAAGTAATCACCTAGTGCGTACTCTTCTTTGTCTAGCTTCTTTCACTCAGCACCAGTATTTTTAATTCCATCCACATTCTTATGTGTAGCAGTAATTTGACCCCTTTTATTGTTACATGGTGTTCTCTAATCTGTTTCCCTGTTGATGGATACTTGGGTTGTTTCCAGGTTTGATTGTTAAAAATAAAGCTGCTAAGAGCATCCTATATATGTCTTTCTGCCTATATGTTTTCATTCTCTTGGATAAATATATTAAAGTGGAATATTTATATCATAGGATGGGTACATTTTTAACTTCTTAGGAAAGTTAAATTCTTTTGTAAAGTTAAATTCTTTTCTAAATTCTTTTGTAAAGTGGTTATTTCCAGCAGCAGTATATGAGAGTTCCCATTTCTCCATGTCTTTGTGAGCCCTTAGAATGGTCAGTCTTTTCAGTTTTATCCATTCTAGTGTGTATGAGGTGGTATCTTATTGTGGTTTCCTTTTTAATATGTATATATTTTGGCTGCACCAGGTCTTAGTTTCGGCATGTGAGATCTAGTTCCCTGACCAGGGATTGAACCCTGGCCCCCTGTACTAACCACCAGGGAAGTCTACTGTGGTTTTAATTTACAACATGGAGTATCTTTTATGTACCTGTTTGCCTTCTGTATATCTTCTCAGAAGATCTCTGTTCAGATCTTTTGCCCTTTTTAATTGGGTTTTTGTCTTCTTGAACTTTTAGAGTTCTCTATATTTTATAGGCACGAGTTATTTGTCATGTCGGTGAAAAACATTAATAGTCAATCAAAGAAATGAAAAATTTTATTTGAGTGAACCTGAGGATTATATCCTGGGAGACAGTCTCTCAGAGAGCTCTGAGAACTGTTTTGAAGAGGTAAGTGAGAAGGCGGGCATCAGAATATATGTGGTTTTAGCGAAGAGAGTACATACAATTATGCACTCATCTCGGGAGAAGCTTGCTGCTAGTGACTAGGAACAGACATCTTCGTTAAAGGTTTTAGTGCTTTCACAGTATAAGATGTAAGAATTCAGGTTCATTTTCAAAATCTCCTGAAAATATCTAATTCTCTGAGGATCAGTTCAGTCGGTTTTCCTGGAACGCAAAGGGCCTCACCCTTGCCCTGAATTTCTTTCAGGATGTATTGTAGGTCAGTAACTTAGTGGAGAATGACTTAATCCTTACAGGCCTGGATGGTGGGCAACATTCTTTATTTTACGCTCCCTTCCCTTCCAGTTTTAATTGCAACCAGAGGTTGGAAGGCAGTTTGTGACCAACTTGTTCCACTGCGCTAGAAATGCTCATTTGCAGGTCAGGCCAGGATTTTGTTGATAGGCCACTCAGTGTGCTATTATAGGACCAGGTGCTGTTAACAGTAACCAGAGGCCTCTGGACCGCCTGATTTACTAGTCTGTTATGCTCCAGGATGCAGTTCCCTCTTGTTTCTTCTTCCCATATCATGAGTTACACTGTTACAGTCATTGATGTCCTGGCACTATATATTTGGTCAATCATTTCAACTCACCTAGTCATTATTAGTTTTATCTGAAGCTCAGTCACACATTTGGTAATGCAAGAAACAATAATCTTGTAAAATAGGCAGAGTACAAGTAATTATTAATGCTGGTGGCATTAATAAGGTTGTAAGTGTTTAAGCTGAGAACTTTCATTAGGTGTGGCCCAGTATCTCTTCAGTCTACTCTGCATCCATCTCTGTCTTTAAGGGAAATGGTATACTGACACTGTACGTAAAGTTCACCAAAGAAGTCTGCATGTACACAGTGTGAGTAGTGGGTCATTGTGACCCGTTACAGGACTGAGAAAGGGATTTTATCTTCTAAGGAGTTACATGGCGGCATCAGAAGGAGAAAAATTGATCTTTATGGTTGAGCAGCTATTTCTGCTCTTGGGCAGATCAGTTAACGTATAATGCAAACTCACAATGCACACTAGAGGGGAGCGAGGAGGCCAAAGGGGATCTTCCCAGGGGATCTTCCCAACCGAGGGATTGAACTCAGGTCTCCTGCATTGCAGGCAGATTCTTGATCATCTGAGCCACCAAGGAAGTCCAACAGTGTCTGGCAGCAGAAGACAAATATATATTTAAAGAGAAAAAAATGACAGCAATGCAGACCAAAAACAAAAAAGTGCAGATAGAACTTGAGTAAAAATGAAAGTGCAACTAATATATGTCTTATATCTAAAATATTAAACATTAGGAAGAACTGAATGTTTACTTGCAAGTGTGTGTTAGTCACTCAGTCATGTCCAACTTTGCGACCCCATGGACTGTAGCCTGCCAGGCTCTGACTCTGCGACCCCATGGACTATAGTCTGCTAGGCTCCTCTGTCCATGGGAATTCTCCAGGCAAGAATATGGGAGTGGGTTGCCATTTCCTTCTCCAGGAGATCTTCCTGACCCAGGGATCAAACCTAGGTCTCCTGCATTGCAGGCAGATTGTTCACCAAGGTTATCAAGTTATTTTTAGGATTATACCCCAGTGTGGGGGAAGAAAAATAATTTTCCCTCTGCTCTGAGTTCTTGCCTGAGATTGCATGTTGTAAGACAGATTAACCAGAGAACAAGAAACAAAATTTTATTCACATGTGTACCCCATGGATAAATGGAAGCTACCCAGGGAAAAAACGAGTAATTCACAAACTGGTCTAAGCCACCCGATTATATACTGCCTTTAGGCAAAAAAAAAGAAAGGTGTATATGGTGGGAGGAGGCTGGTTGGAGCAGGTGGTCAGGAAAAGCAGGGTTAATGAGGGTTAAGATTGTTAGCAGATTTAAGTCAGAGCATTTTTTCTTTTTTGTCTGCACTGGGTCTTTGTTGCTGTGCATGGTCTTTGTCTAGTTGCTGCAAATGGGGGCTACTCTTTATTGTGGTGCATGGGTTTCTCATTTCGGTGGCTTCTCTAGGGAATGCAGGCTCAGTAGTTGTGGCTGGTGAGCTCTAGAGCACAGGCTCAGTAGTTGTGGCCCATAGTTTTAGTTGCTCTGGGCATTTGGGATCTTCCCAGAAGAGGGATCGAATCCGTGTCCCCTGCATTAGCAGGCAGATTCTTTTCCATTACACCACTGGGGAAGTCCAAGTCAGAGCCTTCTTCATTGATAGCATTCTCTTGTGATTTTGAGTCAGCTTTCTCTTACTGGTACAGAGAAGGAGGTTTCTTTTATAAATGTATATTTCCCTTTCAAAGGGTAATTTCCCTGTTTTCAGAGCATCTCCTGTGTCTGATTTTTCTCAAAATAACCAACTGAAAGCAATCTGTATGCCAAAGAGGCATATTTTGGAGTGACATACTTTACTACCAGCTTCCTTGCTTTCTTCTTTCATTTGCCTGCCTAGTTAATTCTCTTCTTGTTAACAACCTTATGGAGATATAATTGGCACATGACAAACTTTTCCAGTTAAGTCATACAATTCCTTGATCTTCACTATATACAACTATGGCCATAATAATAATTTTAGAACATTTTCTTCTCCCCAAAAAGAAACCTCATGCTCTTTAGCTCTCCTCATTCCCTTCAGCCCCACTCCTAGCCCAAGGCCAACACTGATCTTGTTTCTGCCCCTATGGATTGCCTGTTCTTGTCATTGCGTATAAACACAATCATACAGCATGGAGTCTTTTGTAACTGGCTTCTTTCATGTAGCATAATGTTTTTAAGGTTCTAAGACAAACTTGCAGGTTCCTGCTTTTTAAAGTTTTAAAGCATAATTTATGTGTTTTGTCCCCTATTTAAGAAGCTAAGATCACTAAGGTTATTTTCCTGTATTCTACAGTTTTCGTTCTTACAGTCAGATTTCTACTCCATTTCTAGTTCATGTATGCATATAGTGTGAGGAAAGGGTCAGGTTCATTTTCTTACCTATGGCTATCCAATTGTTCCAGCATCGTTTGTTGACAAAATTATCCTGTTCTCAATCAGTCAACCAGTATGGCTGACTGAATCTAGTTCTGGACTCTCTCCTGGTCCGTTGATCTGTGTCTGTGTACAATATCATGTTGTCTTGATCACTGTTACAACTTTATCACGAGTCTCGAAATCAGATATTGTAAGACTTGTAACTTTGTTCTTTTTCAAAATGGTTTAGCTGTCCTAGGTCCTTTGCATTTTATATACCACTTAGAATCATCTTGTCAGTATCTTAAAAAAAAAAATCCTGTTGGGATTTTGGCTAGGATCATGGAGATATCTGAGAACAATTGATGTCTGAATAATCTTCTAATCAATGAATATACTATGTCTATCCATTTTTGTGGGTCTTCTTTAATATTTTCAATAATATAGTTTTTAGCATCCACATCTTGCACATTTGTTATCGAATTTAACAGGTCTGTCATGATCTTTATGCTACTGTAAGTGGTATTGCTTTTTTAAAACTTTAATTCCCCCTGCTAATATGTAATAGCATATTGGCAGTGAAAATCTGTTTTACTCACTGGTAATATGTAGAAATATAATTGGTGTTTGTAGATTGACCTTTTACCGTGTGACCTTGCTAATAAACACATTTATTCTACCTTTTTTTCCTTGATTTTTTAACAAATGCCTCAGAAATTTCTTCGTAGACATTCATGTTATTTGTAAACAAAGACAGTTGTACTTGATTCATTTGTTCACTCATTCACAGGTTTGTGCTGAGTTAATATCTGCGTGGTGACATGTGTAGGTAGGTCCTAGGGTGAGGGAAGGAGAAAAACAGAACTGAGCTCAGAACAGTAACAAGTATGAAATCTAGAAGAGTGCCAGAGGAAGGAGGGTAGGGATAGGTGCCTGGGAAGTGATGTTCAAGAACCTTTGATCAGTTCAAGGGTATAACATAACGTCTTCTATGCACTGGTATGTCTGGGACTGGTCAATGTGTAACCCTGTTAACTCTCCCAACCCCAGACTTTTCACCAAGCTTCTCTTAAAATTCTCTTATAATTTTTGGATTCAAAAGACATCTTTTGCAAACTCATGTGAAAGAGTACAATTCCTGGCCATGTGAAAAGGGTATAGGACACCAAACAGGGAATTTAACATTTCATGAATGCCTGCTGTGCTCCAGGCATTGTGCAAGATACTTCTTGTGTGTGATTCCGTTTGATGTTTATGCCGCTCCTAAGGAGTAAACATCACTACAGTTTTACAAATAAGAAAACAGGTTCTGAGGGGGGTTAGTAATATGCCCATTGTCACAAACCAGGAGCAGGTGGAGCCAAGTTTGAACCACAGGTTTGACAAAGCCAACGCCCATGCTTTGTCTACTGCTCAGAGGTTCCGAAACTGTCCATAGTCATCAGCAGTGGTGCTTTCTTCCTGAATATCTGAGCATTTCTAAATCTCAGCAGGACCCCTGTAAAGCATGGGTAAGAGATGCAGAAAAGAGTATTGAAAGAAGGAAATTTCAAGATTAGGGAGGTGTAAGTCAGATGTAAATCCATGGGGGAGGATGGTAGGGAATGCTCATCTATTTCATAGTTCTGTTCTTGAATTAATTTGGGAAGAAATCAGCTGGAGGATGTCCTTTAAATTGGATTAGGGTTATATTTTTTAGGATCTTTTTTAACACCATAAAAAAAAAGGCAAGTTTAAAGCCCCTTGAAGCCAGGTTTAAAAGAAGGAAAGTCCATAGGACTTCTCCCAGGAGAGGTTGCAGTCAGAACCCTGGAAATGACTTGTCCTTTTAGGAGCAGCCCTCCTCTTGAGGATTTTTCCCTCCAAGATCCCACCTAAGTCCCACACGTGTCTTTTGGCCCCATATTTGCTTTGTCACAAGCACCAGATGACCTGTGGCCCTGGGCTTTTGTGTTCACTCAGAGCATTCTTTCACCTTGGGTAGTTTTCGTGTGTGTAGATTTGTCTTAGGCACAAACAGAAGAACAACTAAGAACTTGATCTCCCTTATGATCTCAGGGAAGTATGTCAGAAAGACCTTAGGAGAACCCCTGCTCCCCAACTCATTTCTCACGTGAGGAAACTGGAGGCCAGTGAGTCTTAGGTGCTTCCCCGAAGTTTCTGAAGTCGCTCAGGGACAGAGTTGCAACTTCAAACCAGGGGGTCCAGCTCTGCATCCACCCGCAAGAGTGGGCTTCCTGTCACAGTGGCTGCCATCTTCCTTCATGTCTGACGTGTTGTTCACACATAGATTCTTCAGAAACCAACACCAGAACTCAAGCACCAGCTGGCTGCTTTCTCCAAGCGCGTGGCAGGCGCCGTGACCGAGCTCATCCAGGCAGCAGAGGCCATGAAAGGTAGGCTGGATTCTCACATGTCATCCTGTGGGGCAGCCTGGACAGCCAGCTGAGCAGAGAGAATGTGCAGCCAACACAGGCCTTTTCTTGACAGCCAGAGGAGTAGAGTGAGGAACTTTTTAAAGGCTAATAGGAGTAGAGTTAGACTTAAAAAGTAATATCCTCCTGAAACAAGCCTTTTCTCCAGTTATGCATTAAGTGCTTCAACATAAATGGTGTAATCCATCTAGAACTGTTCACTTCTCTTTTAAGGGTCTTGCCATCCATTTTCTTCTGTATTTTTCTTTGAATATTTATTTTTATTTAAATAATACACTTCATGTTTAGAAATGGTGCTATCTGGATACATTGTACGTGGAAGCAATCAGCTCACCCGGGAAGGGTTTTCTAACCAATCTCCCTTTGTTTGCATTTGAGGGGAGTGGTTGTTCTCTTCTGGGAACTCATGAGGATGAGTTCCCAGAAGAGAAAAACAAATCTCTGTGCTCAGCATGATCTCATTTCTCCTGTGGATGCTGACTTGCATTCATGAGCTTTAAGTTACAAATCAGAGTAAAACTCAAGCTAGCCTCGGTCTGTAAGACCTTGATTTTTGCAGCTCTCATTGATGGTTGCTTCTGTGGTAGGGCTGTCTGTACAACTGGTTTGGAAAACGAGGATCAGACAGGAGGCCACTGCACGCAGTTGACCTCTACGAGAGCTTGGGGAGAACATCCCTTAGGAGAATGCAGCTGGTCGGCTTATGGAGCATGCCTGCATGCAAATCCCGATATTGTTTGCAATTAAGTCACTGCCCTGAGGTCCGCTGCTACCAAGAATGACCCTTTTTGGACTGATTTTAGGAACAGAGTGGGTGGATCCCGAAGACCCAACCGTCATTGCAGAAACAGAATTACTGGGGGCTGCAGCATCCATTGAGGCTGCTGCTAAGAAGTTAGAGCAACTGAAGCCAAGAGCAAAACCGAAAGTGAGTGTCCACGTGTGGCTGCTTGTCTGATGTCTTCCAGTAGGTCTTCCAGTGGATGGCTGTGAGTGGAGCCAGGTGGGCTTCAGCAAGCTCATGTCCCTACCTGTGCGGGAACTAGTAACCTGCAAACCTGTTCTGCCTGCCTAGCACCTTTTTACTTGGTATGGAAAAAAACCCAAGGGTAGGTCTTTCCAGTTAATCACCCCAAGAGATGCCTTTGGGTAGCCAGAGGAAGAATCCAGGTGTTTCTTGAAACAAAATCGTGATTTTTGTTTCACTATTATATGAAGCAGGTATTGGATGTTTTCTATAGAAAGCCCCAGTAATTGAATGTGAGGCTGTCTCCCTGTAATTTTCTGGTTTCCATAATGCTTTTTACCAAAAGTAGCAGTGCTGGGCCTCTCCTTTCCTTAAAAATCAGCAGAGAGTAATGTGAACCTCAAAAGTGGACCCAGTAACAGACTCTTTTCAGTACATGCTGGAGACTGTGGTTAACTGGCATGTTCTCTCCATCTATGGTTGTCATCTAGATAAATGTTGAGAACTTAAGATCATAAATGTGTGTTAAGAGAAAGGCTTTTAAAAGAAAGAGATACTTTAAGGTAGTGCAGTAGAGAGGACAGTTAATATGTAAAAAGATGGTGCGCTGGTGCTCTCTGGGGGACAAAGCCCAACCTTGTAAAGAAATCATAATCCCGTCTCCCCCATGTCTGTCTTCACCAGGAAGATGGTGGAACCAAAGGGAGCCATCTTTCTAGTCAAGCAAGTCCCTGCTGATAACCTCACCTCCCTTCCAAGGACCCACATACAATTAGGAAGTAAAATCTGGCTCTTCTCAAAAAAAAAAGTTGGATCTCCAGTTTAGATATGCCTAAAAGTGTACCTTTAAATTTAAAAAAAAAAAAGGTGGAGTTTGAGTACTAAAATACACCAAAGTGCTCAAAAGCAGTTCTTGGGCTCATGATGTGTGTAAAATACACATGGGCATATAGGCACTCTATTAAGTTTGCAAACATTCTTAAAACCTTGGAATTCTTAGAGCCAGTCTCCTAATTGTCACTCTAAATTTGGTAAAGGCCTTTTTTAGAATTTCTCATCTGAACTCAAAAGTTCAGGGTTTTGGCTTCTAGTTTTTAAGTTTGTCAAGGTCCTCTTTACTGGCCTTAACCTGAGGGTCTTAGGTGATACGAGATTTTAACCAAGTTTTTCTCTGCAAACTTCAGAGCTAAGTGTAGGGGTAAGGGCAACTCCATCTTCTGGACTTGACTTTATTTCTGCTTTATAAAATAAGTTCAGCGTGAGTGGAAAACTTCTTTCAGCTAAGAAGCAGGCAGCCATTAACTGTGATTTTGAGGCTTAAACTTAATTCATTGTCCTTTTCCTTCTCTGATTTGCCACGTACTTTCCCATCCTCTGGGGAAAGCTTCTGTCTGCTAGTGCTGCAGCCGCGTCAGTTGCTCTTTCTGCTGGAGAATTAGCATGGCGTTAATTTACACCACCACTTCCCAAGCTCTAAGAGCTCCTGTCTCAATCCCAGTCCTGTTGTCCTTTGTCAGGATCTTCCCAAGCTCTGTCTGCTCTCAGTTCTGCTTCCCCTCTGTCCAGCTCTTGATTTATCTCATGATTCTTGATCTGAAAAACCAGGTCATTAGAGTTCCTGCCCCATAGCATTATTGACATAACATTAGATAATTTAGAAATAGTGCCTGACATGTCGTAAGACTTAGTAATATCACTATCACCAAAAATACACTTCTGGAACTTTTATCTGCTACCTCCTAGGAAATGTCTGTAACAAAAGTTATTCCATGGATCCATGAACTTATGGCCTTAGCTAAAAAAAAAAAAAAAAAACACCTCACGCTGATTGAGTACCAAGCACATGCTAGGTACATAGCATTTTACATAGATTAACTCATCTGGTCCTTACAAGTCCACAAGGCAGCAGCATTAGCATCCCTGCTCTAGGGATGCGGAATCAGAGGCAAATTACTTGCCAGAGTCAGGTGACCTCGACTGAGCTAGAAGCAGCATTGCATGGGCTCCAGGTGGCAGTTTAGCCCATTCCAGTCCTCTTGGCCTACCTAGTATCAGGAACTCTGGTGCAGTCGCATCGGGGATGTTTTTTGATTTACCCATCATCTTTGAGCCATTAATCCCACCTCTGGGAATCTGTCCTGAGGAGGAAATCCAGAGAGGATAAAAGTCTTGTGTGCATGAGAGAGTTGCTCCTTTCCTCCAATTCAAAGCAGCAAGAATTTGGAGGTGCCCCTGAGTGTCTCCTCGAAGGACAAGTATGTAGCTGTTCGGAATAATGGATGATCAGTCTGTGTAGCATGAAGAAGATACTCCTGGCATAACATTAAGTTATGCCAGAAAACAGGATGTGGAGTCCTGTACTCAGTATGATCACAACTGTTAAAAGAAACACTTGTGAATGAAGGAGACAGGTGGGGAATGTGCAAGGATGATGGTGGGACTGGGGTGGTGGGAGGGTCTATGTCTTAAAATTTCGTAAGACAATGTTTTAAAAATAATAGCACTTTAAAAGTTAGTGATGACTGCTGAACTGGGCCGGTGTGCGTTCCCCCAGTGCCCTGGGATCACCCAGCCTTTCTGCTTACAGTGTGGGTTTATAAGGAAAGCCAGGGTCACAGTTGACATAAGTGTTGATTTGAGTCCCTTCCTTGGGGGTACCTACTCTGTGTCACTCCCATCTTCATATGAGGGAGTATTTGGCCCTTCCTGAGTATTTAAAATGATTAAAAATCTCACTCCAGCCAGGGACAAAGGCTCCCACCACATGGATTGTGTTATCTATAAAACCATTCTGAAGAACCCATCACCCTAAGCCAGATTCTGTGCCTGTCTGGGAATGCCATCAGCTCTGTGGTTAATGCCTGCATGCAATAAAGTATCTTTCTTGAATTCAAGAAGGAATTTCTCCCCAGTTAAAAAAAAAATCGCAATCTGACATCATAATCAATCAGTCTTTTGAGACCAACCAATTCTTCCCATCCCCTTCCGAAATGGAAGTCAATCAATTAATCAATCACAAATCCTCAGGGTTCTGTAAGTAGGCCACTGCTTCTATACCTGTGTCCCTGATAACGCTACATAAAACCCCAGGCACCCAAGATTGGGTGAATGTGCTTTGCTTCTGTACCTGGGAAGCAGCTCCACTGCTTTGAGGGAGTCTGGGGGATGGGCAATGTCTTCATCTCTGTGTTTTGCCCACCACATTCCCAGGTTGCCTGTTTTAAAAATAGAAATTGTCCAGGGTTTGTAAAGATGATTCCTGGTATGTTGCCAGCTTGGGCCCTTAAAAATGTAAGCATCTCTTTTTACCGGGAATCGCCCAGACACAAGTAACAAATTGGCATCTTTGGATCCACCGTTTGCTTGGGAAGGTGGTATAAAGGCAAAATGAGAATGTCAGTGAGCCCAGGTGCATGTGCCTAGGATACCGCTGGTGGCGCCGTTTCCATGCCTACAGACACACCTGTGCTCCACAGACAGGTAATGGAGGTGCCACAGTGGCTCCCTCCCCCTCCCCCCTCCCGTGGCTGCAGCTTGCAGTGCTGTGCCCCATTCTCAGCTCAGTCAGACCTGGATGCCTTTCTGCAGGCCTCTGTGTGATATGTTTGATATATTAGGTTGTTATTTAATCCAACTATATATCAAACATATTCCTACAGTGTCTTGCCCTGTCTCCGGGGGTTCCTAATATAGCTCATAAGGCAACAGGAAAGAATATGTTAGAATCAGAGGTAGATTACTCATTACATCTCTTTGTTATATTCCATTTCTTCTTGTAGCATTTAAAACCTGTATTTGTACTGCTAGATTATTTTGTTTATTATAGAAACAAATCATAATTAGTGATGTTTCATAAGAGCTTAGATATTATGTATAGCTTAGTTTTGTGCAGTGATGAATCCTTAAAGGCTGTGCTCATTGTGGGGGAATAAAACCCATGTTTGTGATACAGGGTCAGGATTATAACCTCCGGACACATCTAGATTTACATTTCATTTTAGTTCAGTTTTATCCTGATCTTCAATTTAGATATTAGTAATTTTCACAATCAAGCTTTCAGCAAAAAATTCAAACACAAATCAACTCTCTGTAACGTTGCTTTCACCCATAGTAACAAAATGTATAAACCAAATCAGCCAAACCAAATGTATGGATGGTGAGTCACTGGGCTTTATATAAACTTTGGGGATGAAATATATCTAATAAAGATAATGCAGTGTGGAATATACTCTGTCTGTTGAGTTTCCTGTTGTAGGTTAACTTGTCAGTAGAGGTTGATAATATTTAGAATATGCTGACAATCAGAAAGTGATTCCATAGCCTAATTGGGTGCAACAGGAAGTTCGGGATCGTGAAACATTTTTTCCTGGCACGTAACAGCCTAACTTGGTTGGCTCTGACCTCCTCCCCCTAGGAGAGCCTGTGAAGGATATGCGAGTTCATTCTGATCTCTTTCAACAAAAGACTTAAACCTCTGCTTTCTGAAAGGGGAAGTATTGTGCTAATGCCTCTGATTTTTGGAGCAAAGAGGATATGCTCTTACAAAGGTCACTCCTGAATATGCAGACACTGCTCTATGAAGATAGTGAGCCAGAGGTGTGTACAGGTGGGTTAGGAAAGCCTCTTCTGGTGTGTCTAAGAGCCAGCCCAATGCTGCTGGCAGGGACTGCCTAGTGACAGGTCACAGCAGCAGAGAAGTGGTGACGCAGGGAAGGTCAATACAGTGTTGGGGCCCCAGCTTCCAGAGTTAGGAAGTGGAGCCTGTCCCTGGGATCCTCCTCCTTGAGAAGAGAGCAGTGGCCATGTACCAGCAGGAGCTCCTTCAGCCAGTTTCCAATATGCTGCCATAGTTAATGCTACCTTCACGCAGCTAGATGGCGCTGTTTTGAGTTTTAAGCCCAGTTAAAGTTGTTTGGCCAAAATGACAGATAGTCTTGGAAAAGCAACAGCAAGCTGTTCTGAACAATGAAAAGCTCTGTTTAAAAGGACTTGAAGTTTGAAGCCCTACATTAGAATTGATGTATCTTTTTAGGGTACATTTTGCTGTTGACCAGCAGGCTCTACTGATTAGTTGAGCAAATGGGGAAAAGCAGCCAGATGTTCAGGGAGGAGAAGGATACAGCATTTTCTCTATGACCAAGCAGTGGGCATTGAGCTCATGTACCACTAGCTGCTTCCAGGCCAGCACACATGAGTTTGGCGGAAGAATAAAGGTGAGTGGGGCCCCTAGTCAGCATGTATTCCCACATGACTCCCCACCAAATAGAGCAGTGGGTCTCTCAGACCCTCCTCAGACACACACAGGATTCATGTCACATGACTTTACAGTGTAACAATTCTACCTAATTAAATCTTTGGAAAAATTCTGTCATCTGTTCTTCATCCATGCTTCCTAGATAGACACTCGAGTGCCTATATATGTTTTTAAGAGTTTGACACATCTTTAAGAATTTTTCTATCAAATAGAAATAGCAATTAGTAGATTCTGATAAAGGATGCTGCTGCTGCTGCTGCTGCTGCTGCTAAGTCGCTTCAGTCATGTCCGACTCTGTGTGACCCCATAGATGGCAGCCCACCAGGTTCCCCCATCCCTGGGATTCTCCAGGCAAGAACACTGGAGTGGGTTGCCATTTCCTTCTCCAGTGCATGAAAGTGAAAAGTGAAAGTGAAGTCACTCAGTCATGTCCAACTCTTAGCGACCCCATGGACTGCAGCCCACCAGGCTCCTCCGTCCATGGGATTTTCCAGGCAAGAGTACTGGAGTGGGTTTCCATTGCCTTCTCCACTGATAAAGGATAGATGGATGGATAGATATCTGTAGCATAAATCTGGAATGACATACAGGAAAAAAAGAACAGAAATAGCATTTAAAAGATTATTCCAGTGGTATTTAAAGAAAGAGTGGTGGCTACTGTGGGAAAACTGCTCCCAAAATACTAACGGGACAAGCTTGGACTTTGTCCATCAGATGTTGCAGACACATGCAATTATTCCACACCTGGATGCAGAGCCCGGTCCCTTCCCAGGGGGCTGGCATAACCATTTGGCAGCACTTTCTCTCTGGCACCTGCTTTGTCTGTTGACTGTTTCCCTGGAGTTTCCCCTAGGACCAGATCAACCTGGGGAGACCAGGCCAGCTGACCAGCTCTGGTCTCTTGGCAGTTCCCATGGTTCTGAGAAGTTTCCCTTTCATTAAGACTAGTAAGTGTGGTAGTCCTAAAGACAACCGACCTGGGGTCCTCCAGAAGAAAAGCTGACCTGGCTCACATACTGTTCAGGTCTTTGGGTACAGGTAAGGTCTCCCCTCCAGCACCTCTCAACTCAAAATCAGAAGCAAACTGCTAGTGGCCAGACTCACTACCAAAAGGGAAGAACCTGAGACTGCCTGTTCCACTCAGGTTTCCACCTGGCAGGAAAATGCTTCACTCATGTTATGGAAGTTCTTGTTGTTTGCCTTCTGGTTTTTTTCCTGGAGGACATTTAAACTATAGGCAGATGTTCACACTTTAAAAAATTATACCCAAATATATTTTTTTAATTTCTGATGTGATTTACGACCTTGTTTTTAATTGTAAGTGTCTACAAGGCCTTCAGTAACACAGCATGATTCCTAACTGGAAAGATAGGGCAGTGAGTTGCAGTCTGGTTTTAGTGGCCAACTGTGAGAGAGATGACTATGATGCTTATCCGCACTCAGCAAGGTGATCCCTTGGAGAAGGTTTTCAGGGAGGGAGGCAGAAATGAGGCTAGTGACCCTTAGGCCATCTCCTATGGCTGTCTTCAGCTCCTTCACTATCAAGGCCATCAGGGGAAGGGGCGTGATGTTGCAGGGATGTAATTCACAAAGAAAAGGGGGGAAAAGAGGACCACAGATGGACACATTCTTCCTCTGCCAGGTGCATGCCCAGGGACCTGTCTAGGAGGGTGGGGTGGGTGGAGGTTAGTAAAGATCCTTTAGGAAGGAGGCCAAAAGAGAGGAAGGAAGAAAAAATGGAGTCTGTGCTAATTTTAGTTCATGCATTCTTTTAAAAAGATTTCACAAACAGAAAATGAAATGTTTGTTTGCTGTCTGGAGAAGGGCATCAAATTCCCCAGCCACATGGCCAGACAGGGCAGAGCAGGGCCTGAAGCCCAGTTGTCTAATTCCTAGTTGGGTGTCAAAGGAGGAGCTAGAAGCAGTGCCAACATTTGACACTTCATTTATCTTTGATTTCTCTTTTTTGTTTGTATTGCAGGTTGTATTCAGAGATAGCAGCTAGAACCTTTACTAGAATTATGGGTGAAGAATAGGGTTCAGGCAGAGAAACAAACTAGTTTAAGTCACAGTCTCAAAAACTATTGTTAAAAAAACACAAGAAGTATGTGTATTGATAGAAAAATGAAGTTAATTGTGAGTTATTGAGCATTTTACTATATGCTCTGTGTATATTAATAATTTATATATAACAGCCTTATTGGATAGGTAGGCTGGAAGGTAGGTTAGGAAAGTGAGTGAACTTCCACAAAGATTATGTTCTCAGAATGTCACTGTGACCAGGCTTATACTGCTTGCCACACAACATGACAGGAAATTAAGAGATGAGGCACTGGGGCAACGAACAGCAACTTTATTCAGAAAGCCAGCTGACAAAGAAGGTGGTGGACTACTGTCCCAAAGAACCATCTTCCCCGAGTTAGGATTTAGGCTTCCTTAATACTAAAAGGAGAAAGGGTGTGCTTGGTTGGTACAGACTTCTTGGTTCTGGGATCCTTTGTTCTTGCAGCTGTCCATGTAGGTTTGGTCACAACACTCCTAATAAACTCAAACGTGACACATGTTATTGTCTGTTCTGCAATTTTTTGTCTCTAAATGAATAGAAAAGTGTTATACCTTTAGAGGCCAGAGCCTTGCCAGTGAGCTCCTTAATATATTTCAGGTTCTAGGCAACATTCTTAACTCATAGCAAACACAATAGAATACAGACATTAAAGTTTAAAAACAAAAACAGATCCAATATAGAGTCAGATTTGTCCCTAGAACAAGAATTCCTGAAAGGTCGAAAGACAGAAATGAGTAAAGGCCTCCCTTTTCTGCCCTCTTTTTCCCCCTCCTTCCTCTTCTCCATCAGTACGAGAGTCTCAAATGCTCCCTCGTGCGTGGGAAGCAGGTAGTGAGGGAGTCAGCCCAAAGTGTGGCCTTTCCCCAGAAGGATCTCACCAGACCTCTACCTTTTTAAAAAAGGAGTTCTGGAGAAGATCACCTCACAGGAAAAATGTCAGCAAAAGGGTACTTAGACTTTTCTCAAAGCTAGAGTCTACTCAACAGTCCAGAAAAGACCAAGGGCTGAGTACTACAGATGACCTGGCCAATAGTCTTTTGGAGTAGAGACCAGGGAAAGAGTATTGTACAGAGGATGAGAAGGTGGATTCAGATCTGAGAGGCTGCAGCTGACACCTTCCTTAAGGGCATATTGTTAGCTTAGCATCTTTTATACTATTTTGTTAAGGGGGCCTCTTAGTAACATGCTGCTGTGTTTTGCATCTGTATATGCGTGAATCAGTGTCAGACTGTGAGTGCCAGTTGAGGGATACAGGCAGGGCATACAATTAACAACCCACAGTGTTCCACAGGGCAGAAGCCCGTGCTTTGATATGTATGTCCAGTTTTCCCCAGAGATCAGGAATGGAAAGTTACTGATGCAGGCACTTACTCCATGCCTCTCCCCTTTGCTTACCATGTAAATTGTCCCCTGGCTGAACTCTAGTACTCAGAAACTCATATTAAATGGATACATTCTCTCAACAAACCTTTTCTGCATGGGTATCTCTGCCTCATGCTATGCTCCAGAGACATAAGTTGGATGAAACATCAGTCCATGCCCTGGAGGAGATCACAGGCTAGTAGGATTCAGCTCACTGGTGTCTTGAGCCCAGGCCTGCATTCACCCTAGGGTAGCCTATGCCACCTGCATCTTGCACCAGACCCTCAGTGATCTGAGCAAGGAAGGGCTGTCCATTTACCAGCCCACTGAGTGAAAGCATTTCCTCATAGCCAGGTGTCCTGGTCTGCAAATTATTTCCCAGGGCTCCCTAGCAGCATCTCTAAGTTACTGTTCTCGATCTCCCAGCTACAGTGGGGTTTATTCCATTAACAGCCCAGCATTTGAATTGTGATTCTTTTATTTGGGGAAGGCCTTCAAAGACTATGCCCGTTCCGCTTGTCTCCTTTTTTGCAACATGGTTAAGCATACGTCCTTCTTTTTCTTGCTGCCCTCACACGCCTCTCCCAGAGTCCATCCTGTATGTTGGTGGGAGGAGCTAAAGCCAACAGGAACTCAGACTGCAGTATCATGGCTTTTCATGAATTCTCTTTGACTTGGAGAAATCCCATTTTCTCTTAGGCTAGAAGTTGTATGGTGTGAGGAAACATCAAGTGTCAATCCATAATTTCAGCAGGAGAGATACAGTGGGCATTTAGTCTTGATGGTAAATCTGGCCCACAGAAAGATACTGATCCAGCAGATAGAAAGCAGATATCATGGAACTGTGCCCAACTGTAGCATTTAAATGTTTACTCTCCATCACAGTCAGCTTTATTAAGCCTTTTGTTTGGAAACTCTCATACTTTTAAATCAGAGCAAATGTCTCCCAGAGATAAGGCTTCCTGCCATGTCTATTTTAAAATCTAGAGATCTTATAGAAAAGAAAAGATATTCATCAAAGGGCGTTACAACACTTGCCATGGCAAGAAAAATATGTGGTGTAAGAAATATTTCCAAGTTGAGTATATATTTCAAGTATGTGGGGTTTTTTTACATTTTTTTGGAGTGTAGTTGATTTACAATGTTACATTGGTTTTGGTATATAGCAAAGTGACTTGGTTTTATACACACACACACATATGTTCATTCTTTTTCAGGTTCTTTTCTCATATAGGTTATCATAGAATATTGAGTAGAGTTCCTTGTGCTATTCAGTAGGAGGTCCTTGATGGTTATCTGTCTTGTATATAGTAGTGCATATGGCATATGTTAATCCATGTGTCTTATGAAAACAAAACAGAATACTTCAAGGGTAGCAGAAGATATGGAAAAGGTCTTTTACATTGATTCTAATGAGATATTCTTTTAGATCTATCCATGCTTAGAGTTGGCACTTAGTTTTAAGGAAATTCCATTTTTGTGCATGTTAAAATTTGGGAAATCAGAAACCTCCTGTGAAGTGGACTCGATCTTAGAAACTATAGCATAGCTGAGGCCACCTGTGAAAAGGGCCTGGGAGATATTAGGAGCCACCAACGAGCCTCCATCTCCTCATCTGCAAAATGAGTAGGAGCTCCATTCGGACTCAGAAACTCCGTAGTTTCCCCAGTGCTTATATCTTTTATAAGCTTAACTTTTCTTAACTTTTGCAGAACGAATTTCCAGAAAAGTTCTTAATTCAAGGTCACTGAATATACCGATTAGAGCCCAGTACCATTTCTTCGTGGCTTGTGTATTGAGTTGGCCAAAAAGTTCAGTTGAGTTTTTCCATAAAGATGTTACAGAAAACCCAAATGAACTTGTTGGCCAACTCAATATAACAGTACCTTTTATGCGAGAGTGTGTTACGATGGGTTGTTTTATGTTTCAATAAACAAATTTTATATTCCACGATTACCACAGGCTTCCCCACCCCAGGAATCCAAACTTGATCTTTTGGAACTGAACCCATTTCTATCCTGAATGCTCCTGGAGCAAGACTTTGTCAGAAATAGAGAATAATACTGCTTCTGTCTCAGAACTTCTCAAGTGCTACTGTCCATCTTCAGATCCACAGGACTTGCATGGAAATATTTTTCTGATAATGAGTTATTAAAACAGAAATGAGAATGGCCACATCTTGAATCATGAGAGATACCATAAAGAATAGGGAACTGGAAAAGCATTCTGTCTGTTTATCCATCCTGTTTGGTGGTTCACATGGGACCATCGGTGAGCCAACTTGGAGTCTCTGACCTGAAGTCTCCCCTGCACTAGTGCCCTAAGAGGTGGCCTTGTCTGGGAAAAACCTATCATGATGAAGGCAGAGAAGCGTAGATTTAGATTCTTTACGCCTCCACTGGCCTCCTTTGGGCCAGTACTCCACCTCCCTCAGCCTGAGCGTTCCAATGTAAACATAAGGATAAAGATAACTTCAGTGTAAGACTTTTTGCTTTTTTGGTGTGAATTAAGTCAATGTGCACGGAAGTGCCTTACAAAATACCTGCGCATAGTAGGCATTCTTAAAAACGTATTGCTGTTGTACATTGGTAATGTACTTAGTGCCACTGAATGGTATACTTAAAGTTGATTTGAAGAGTAAATTTTGTGTTACGTTTATTTTACCAACACACACAAAGAAAACTATTGCTATACTTGACCATCATCTCTTAATGCCTGAAAGGTACCAGCCACGTCTTTAAGGTACTGTGACCAAAGAGGCACTTATCCATATCCACACTGGCTCATGGCCACAGAGCAACACTGCTGGAGGGGACCTTGCAGGTTATCTAGTCTGGCCACCCTTTATGGTGATGCTCTGTCCCACTGAGCCTGGGACTAGGGTCTTTACACTTGCCCACCTTCCCAAAAGCTTCTCTTCAACAACCCAGGCGTTTTGGCAGCAGGAGACCTGGTGATGGCATTTCAAGCAGAGCCCTGATGACCTGAGCGCCCCAGTGCAGTGGAGCCTGTGTTCTTCCCCAGGTGGAGCCATGCTCAGGCTTCCAAGGGGCCAGCCCTACCTTGATGGCACATTGCCTGGTTTCTTTTCTACCACGTGTGATCTCTGGTTGGCATGTGACTCTCTGTTCAACCACAGAAATGCAAATACTATTTTACCTTTGTTTTCACCCAAGAGAAATAAGGTTTTTTGACAGCTAACAGCCATCTTCCTTTTTTCAACCCGTTTTTCAAGCCTTACACGGCGAGAGTGTGCTACCACTTGGTCTTTGAATTTTGATTATTGATTATTTTGATTTGAGTTGTTGATGTTGATGAAACCATTTGTATATATTTTCATATATTTGTATATATTTTATTTCCCAGTGAATTTATGTCTTTTTAAAGACTCTGGTCTGGAAAAATCATCTGTCTTAAAATGGCCTGATTTTAAATGTGTACAGAATCTCAACGCTGGTAATTTTTATCTTTTAGAGAAGGGGTGGGGGGAGGCAGCAGATGGAGAGGCCTCCAGCCAACTTAAGCCTTTCTACCCTGGGTATGGTTTGTCCATAAGAAGCCATGAACAGTTGAAGAGCCAGGTGACCGAGAAGTAAGTCATTTGGCAGAAAGTGTCCTTTGGCATATGAATTGTGTATGATGCTGTTTTCTTTTGGTTATAGCAAGCGGACGAGACCCTGGATTTTGAAGAACAGATCTTGGAAGCTGCTAAGTCCATTGCTGCTGCCACGAGTGCCCTGGTCAAATCGGCCTCGGCAGCCCAGAGGGAGCTGGTGGCCCAAGGAAAGGTTTGTAAACCTCGCTGGCCATGTGAGGAAAGTCGGGCTGCTGGAGCCTCTGCGGACCGAGGGAAAGGCAGTGCCGCGTGTGTCCTGAGCAAGGAAGCCCTGTCGCCCCGTGCCTCCCCGAGCCACCCCACTCTGCCCATTGCACTGCACACTCTGCTTCAGCTTGACAGACAGAATGGAGGACTTGGCTTCTAGGGCTCTCACCTGTTTCTTGTTAAGGAGAGCTCCCACTCCAGGCAGCCACCAGGGCCTGAACATTCATCTGTTTCCTTGCTGTCCATTAGTCTATTTAAAGATGTAAACTGTCACATGTTCCCAGTGGATGGCTATATAAGCACCGTAGTCAGGGGCTTTGTGATACCTTGTTCAGTTCCAGTGACTCCATTCATTTTCTTAGGACTGTTGAGCTGAATGCCATCCAGCTCTGCAGTTAGCATTTTCCTGAGTCCTTTGGTCAAAAACTGGTCTGTTTTTAAAGCTGAGATTTCTTCGACCTGCTTTATCTCCAGTCACCCATTCCATCTGCATTAGCGTGAAAGCCTAGTTCTTTTTCAGTGATCCAGAGGATTAATAGTACATTAGACTAATCCTGCGTGTGGGAAGGCCTTTCAGTTGAAAATATTCCATGTGTCCTGTTATGCCCATACGGCATGGAACCACTCCATCCAGATTACATCTTGCAGAAAAGACTTTCAATCATAGAGGCGCCACAGAAATCCTGACAGGTTGGGGAAATTTGGTCACCATACCTGTCAATCACTTCTGTTTGATATTAAAAGGCCTTTACTGTTAGTGTACAGATGACAGATGTGACTGTGTCTTGACCTAAAATCTTGCAATAGAGATAGCTAGGCTCAGCTAGTGGCCTTCCATTTTCCTCCATGAAGTCTCTCATAAGCTTGTTTGTTCTTGTTTAGTCGCTAAATCGTGTACTACTCTTTCACAACCCCTTGGACTGTAGCCCACCAGGCTCCTCTGTCTATGGAACTATTTCAGCAAGAATACTGGAGTGGGTTGCCATTTCCTCCTCCAGGAGATCTTCCTGACCCAGGGACTGAACTGTTTCTCCTGCATTGGCAGACATATTCTTTACCACTGAGCCACCAGGGAAGCTTAGCCATGTCTTAATCCAACCTACGTACATTGGCTCCTCTTTCCAAACCATTGTGTTCCAATTTGATGTATGTACATCTCCCCAGCCAGCATAAATCTGTCCCTTTACCCTTCTCACTTATCCCCTATTGAGGGAGCAGAGTGCCATCCTTACTCACCTAGGACTTGTTAACTGGTTGATACGTAAAGACCAAGTATGGATCATTGAGAAGAACATCCTACCTAGGAAGCTCAGTTCATCTGCATCTTGATGAAGTCTCATCTGCATGCTGGACAGAGGGCTAGACTCTAGAGAACTGTACTCGAGTATGGCCAAGGCTTTGTCCTCCAAGGAACTTATATGTTCAAGCATTTAAGAAGTTGGTAACAGAGGTTCTCAGAGTTGGACATGACTTGGCAACTGAACAACAACAACAGTGGTTCAGCTGGATTGGGGGAACTATATGCAGAGCTCTGGGGCCTCATCTGACCTTCAGCAAGCCCTGATGTGATGCCTGTAATTGCTAAGACAGCCCAAGTTTCATATTCAAATTTAGCTACTCATCTGTTACCTCTCCACACACCTCCCACCAGTAAAGGTATTTGCTCCCATAGCTCCTTCTACATCTGGTCAGAAAACATTTTATTTGTTGCCATAATTTCTAAATAGAAACAGAGATCATCCTACTTCCAGCTTCTTACTTCTCTCCCCACCCCTGACAAAATGGTCTGTATTTCCTTAAGACAAGGATCTGTGCTCAGTTGTACAGAGATGTACTGCTAGAAAGTCATAGTGTGACTTCCAGAGTCAGGAATCAGGAGAGATTTCAGCTTCCCTCACCTCTTGAATGAAGAGGCCTCCATGGCTCCCGTGTTAGAAATGGAGAAGGGTCAGCAGAGGAAACAGACATGTCAAGATAGCCCCATCCATCGTTCCTAAGCCATTTTCCCAGAAATGTGGTACCTGATGGCTAAATGGAGGTTGTTGAGGGCGTTTCCAGTCACCTTCTTGTGGCCCAGGTGGAAACTGGCCGGGACCTGCAGTCTTGGAGCTGCTAGGGTCCCACATAGGAAAAGGTGCCATTGGCAGGGGTCCCCGGGAGATGCTGAGTGTCTGATGAGCCGCTTTTCTGTCCAGTTCCAGGTCATGAGTAGGGCGTGAGGGGTGCAGTCACCCTGCACCGTCCCACTCTCCTTACCCCTTCTATGCTCCTCTCTAGGTGGGTTCCATTCCTGCCAATGCTGCGGACGATGGACAGTGGTCGCAGGGCCTGATTTCTGCCGTGAGTCACTCTCTCCTTCTTCCCCACTGGCTTTTTGGATCCCCTGAGGGAGGTTTGGGCTGGGGGTCACTTCTCTGTTGACTGTTGCCAGGCCCGGATGGTGGCAGCCGCGACCAGCAGTCTCTGCGAGGCAGCCAATGCCTCAGTGCAGGGACACGCCAGCGAGGAGAAGCTCATCTCATCTGCCAAGCAGGTAGCTGCGTCCACGGCTCAGCTGCTTGTGGCCTGCAAGGTGAAGGCTGATCAGGATTCGGAGGCCATGAGGCGGCTACAGGTAATGGTCACTGATGCTGGTGGGAAAATACTCCTGTTGGAGCGGGTAAGTGTCACCAGAGGGTAAGCAGTCTAACTTTCTTGGCATGACCTACTGGACCTTCCATCAGCCAGCTCCGTCCCACGTTTCTCATTTCCTGCCACGCGAGGCATGCATCCTATACCTGCCGCCCCGCCAAACTGACGTTCTCCACGTGTACCTTCTGGTCTCATGTCTTGGGGCCCTCCTCCCACCAGACCAATCTTGGTGAACTCCTGCTCATCCTTCATGACTCATCTCCAAAGCCACCTCGTCTAGGAAGCCCTCCTTGACTCCTAGGCCTTGGGGAGTCAGTCCTTTTTCTGCCCTGCCAGAGCCTCTGATCAGACCAACCTTATGGTTCCTGTCACCCTGTACCACCAGATTTATCTGTATGTCTGCCTTTGATGAGACTGAGCTTCTTGGGTGCAGGTCCCAGATCTTTATCTTTGCATCTCTCACCCCTAAGATGGTACCTGTTTCAGTGGAGGCTCTCATTTAGTGTTTGCTAAAGAAAAGAGCCAAAGGACTGAAGAATTTATATGAGATGCTGCTAAGGTTTCCCAGAGCTCAAAGAACACACTTATGAGGGTGACGCATGAATCCTGCCCAGTGGATCTAAGTTTTCCTGATTGTTTTCATTATAAAAGTATTTTAAACACAGTAAAGGAAATGTGGGAATGAAAAAGATAGCCTCAGCATCTTCATGTGTCCAATGTTACGTTTTTTCTTGTCCTATTTTTATCTTATACAAAATGCTTTTGTCTAGTCGTCATCCTAAGCAGAGACAGTCTGCATTTTTTACTTCACATTTTATTACACTTTTTTTTTCCTTGAAGAAAAGTCTTCGTAATGGCCCTGTGCAATGCTAACTGGTTCATTCTTCATGAGTCTCATTTTTAATGATTGCATGACATTCTATCAACTAGTTATCTCAGAATTTCTTTTTACAAAATTAGACATATTTGTGTCCAGTTTTCTAGATGTTCACTATTATAAATGTTGTAATGCACATGGTTTATGTTGCTAAAGATGTTTATGTAAAATCATAACTGGCTAAATATTTGAATAATTCCAGTGAAACTCCAGACTTTTGTTGTTATTTTCTAAGTTGTAAAGTGTGTTGCAGTCGTTTGGTTCTCCTGTGTCCATCTCTCTCCTTCACCTTCCTTCATTTTTCTCTTGGCATAAACCCAGGGGGGAAGTCGGGAGCTGCATGTTTGTGAATGTGTGACTTATGGATTTGGGGGACACTTTTTTGGAAAATGTCCTGAGTTAAGAGATACTTGTGTTCAAGACCTCTACAGATACCTAGGTTCAAGACCTTAATGCCTCTACAGTGCATTAAGTGCATGATCTTATACAAATCATTTCAAACGTTTCAGGCCTCAGTTGCCTCTTTTGTAAAATGAGAATAGAGATGCTGGCACTGGCTCTTACAAGAATCAAGAAATGTGAAAGTGATTTTGTAAGTCCTAAGGATGTACAGAGGTGCAGCCGAGCATCACTCTTATGTCCTTATTTCTGACTTAACTGTATGCTGCAATGTCCCTTACCATGTCCCAGTGGTTCTCTGGGGCTACACAGACCTCTGTTCAAATCCCAGGTCTATAGTTTATCAGCTGCAGAATCTTAGATTACTCAACTTCACTTTCTACATGGAAAAGTGCACCAATAATTTCTGACCTCACAAAGCTATTCTGAGAATAGGCATAGGTGACTGCTTGTCTAGTGCTAATGGACTGCACTACACTCCCCTTCTTGTGCAAGCCCTCGTGGTCCCCTTTGGCCACTTTTCTTTTTTTAAACCCCTTGGCCACTTCAGACCACCAACCAGATGAGCCAGTTAACTTTTTATTTTCATATTTATTTATTTATTTGGTCATACTGGGTCTTAGTTGCAGCATGTGGGAATCTAGTTGCCTGACCAGAGATCAAACCTGGGCCCCATGTTTTGGGAGTGTGGAGTCTTAACCATTGGACCACCAGGGAAGTCCCCAGTTAACTTTGAGAAAATTTCAACACTCTGACGGCTTACCCTCAAGTGCAAGTTCTTGACTCTAAGAGGGCTGGGCAAGGACTATGGGAGATTTAACAAAACCTTAACCACAATGAAAAGGAAATTCCAGACCTCAGGTGGCAGAGGTCAAGTCCCCTGGTCCACCCTTGCTACAGATCTAGGCTGCATGAGGACCATCCCTTCTGTAACTGTCTCTACCACCTGCCCCTTCCTTGAGCCTGCAACCCAAGGCCAGCTGTGACTCTAAAACCACTTCTATAAAGGCCCTAGTTACTGCAGGGCTCCATTCCTCCCTTGGGGGTTGGGGGGTAGGTTGTTCTCCCTTCATTCCCTCAGAAAGCCTTAGGTGAGCACAAGCCCCGGTATCCACTGCTCCCAGTGCTGGGGATGCAAAGATTCAAGTCACAGCTCCTGCCTTCAAGTTACTTACTGTCCATGAGGGAGAGAGGCAACCACAAGTGTGGTAAGGGCTGCAGATAAGCCAGCACAGAGCATTCCAGGGGTGCTTGGGAGGGTGTGGGTAAGGCCAAGGCAGACAGAAAAAGTGATCTCTGAGCCAGTTCCTCAAGTATGCCTCAGCTGGATGGGGCAGGAGGAGGTGAATTTCTCACCCAGGAGACAGCTCCTGAGCAAGCTCCTGTTAACCTACGTATCATAGTGCTATAATCATGTGTTCACGTAACTGTAATTCCCATTAGAATTGCATGTTCCATGGGAGCCAGGAAGTGTGTCTCAATCTGATGAATGAGCTAAGGTTAGGTAGGTGCCAATGCTGGTATGCAATGCATATCCAATGCAATGGTATCCAATGCAATCAATGGATACATGGATAAATAGTTGGATGGATGGGCGGATGAGTGGACAGACAGACAAATGAATACTACCTAGAGAGAAACTGTGTTATATATAATTGGATGATAAACAGATTCCTAGTCTCATGAACTGTGCCTCCATGTCTGTTCTTGCTGAATCCAAATGACTGTTTTTAATGATATCATGTGTGTCTTGTCCCCTCTCCAGGCAGCAGGAAATGCTGTGAAAAGAGCCTCAGACAACCTTGTTCGTGCAGCCCAGAAGGCAGCATTTGGCAAAGCTGATGATGACGATGTTGTAGTGAAAACAAAGTTTGTAGGGGGCATTGCTCAGGTTTGTGATTAAACCCAGACAGTGTTTACTCCCAAGATGAGCACTGAGTTATAACGGAGACACAAAATAACAGTGGCTTAAACAAGACGGGAGTTTATTTCTCCCTGGTAAGACAGTCTTGGGTGTAAGCAGTCTAGGGATGGTATGGCAGCTTCTTTGTGTCTGAGATGCAGGTTCCATCTGCCTTATCACTCCACCATCCCTGAGATGTTCCCTTGGCCACTTGGTCTGAGATGGCTTGATAACTGCTTCAGGTTTCCAGCCAGCAGGAAGATGAAAAGTTAGGGCAGGCATGACTCTGAAGTTGTCTGCATCAGTTAATTCACATGCCATTGGCCAGCACTCGGTCGCATGGCCAACCTAGCTGCAAAGGATGCAAGGAAACGCAGTATTCTTCTCTGAGTAGTAGTGTGTCTACCTAAAAATCAGGGATTCTCTTAAAGAAAAGGGAAAGAAGAGAATTTAAGGACAGCAATATTATCTTCAAATGTTGGATTTGGAGCTGCTACTCCAGATCTTTGGCCGTAGAGAAAGAATGAACCATGATCCTCTCCCAGAAGTTTTACAAGAGTGGATGGGAATCTGACTTACGCAGGCCTGCATTCTTGTGCATGGGAGTGAGGAGGAAAGGTCAGGAAACTGGGCTTGCAGTTTGGGTGTCTTCATATAAATCCTTCATGCAAGATGGGTTTTCCACCCAGAGCACTGAGGCTCCATGGCTGAACTTACTCATTCCCACACCTTTCTTAACTCTTCCTGAACGATTTCCTGTATTTGGAAATATATAGGATACGTTTTTCAGAGAAGGCAATGGCACCCCACTCCAGTACTCTTGCCTGGAAAATCCCATGGACAGAGGAGCCTGGTAGGCTGCAGTCCATGGGGTCACTAGGAGTCGGACATGACTGAGCAACTTCCCTTTCACTTTCATGTATTGGAGAAGGAAATGGCAACCCACTCCAGTGTTCTTGCCTGGAGAATCCCAGGGACGGAGGAGCCTGGTGGGCTGCCGTCTATGGGGTCACACAGAGTCGGACACAACTGACATGACTTAGCAGTAGCAGCAGCAGGATACATTTTTTGGAGAAGGAAATGGCAACCCACTCCAGTATTCTTGCCTAGAGAATCCCAGGGACAGAGGAGCCTGGTGAGCTGCCATCTATGGGGTCGCACAGAGTTGGACATGACTGAAGTGACTTAGCAGCAGCAGCAGCAGCGGGATACATTTTTACTGGAGTCTTTTTCTCGATACAGTAGTTCCATGAGAAATTCCATGAAGAAGGTTCTGTGATCCAGCAGTTCTGGGAATGGCTGAACTCTGTTCTCCTTCCTTAGATACCACAATGCTCGTTAGTCTAGCAAGGCTCTGAAAAGACCTTTGCTTTTCAGAAATCTATGTGGCTTTCTAGAGCACAGGCTTACCCTTTCCCCTTGAAATCTATGAACTAATATTCTTCAGATCACACCTTAGAGGCTTGAAATAAATATATGAAAGCCATCTAGTAGTTAAGGGCTCCAGCTTTAGCTTCAAGAATACCTGAGATGGGCCCTACTCCACTAGCTGAGGCCCTTTGGGAAAGTGGACCCACATCTCTTGAGCCTCACATTTCTCTTTGGAACAATGAGACATTCAATAGGCCACACTTTACAATGTCACCACGGAGGTGATGGAACACTCCATGTAAAGTGCTTACACCAGAGCCGGGTGCATCGTAGGGATGCAGGCCATGTCGGTTATTAAATCCGTGGCCAGAAATCAGCTTATTGTCTTGGATCACTAGTCTTAAAACCTGAACCGTGGCCCAGAGGTGGGTCTCCAGAGCTAAAAATACACACTCTTGGGGCAGAGCTGTGTGCCGTGGTAGCAGAGGCTGTGGGAGCTCTTGAGGCTAGCATAGAGGGGAGGGCAGTTTGCTAGAATCTTTGACACCCCTCCAGCTTGTCGCTCTCCCTCCAGATCATCGCCGCCCAGGAGGAAATGCTGAAGAAGGAACGAGAACTGGAAGAAGCAAGGAAAAAACTGGCCCAGATCCGCCAACAACAGTATAAATTCCTACCCACCGAGCTGAGGGAGGACGAAGGATAAGGCCAGAGCCAGGGATGCGCGCCCCAGGGGACGGCCGCGCGCGAACTGGACGGACAGTGGTCCTGGGAGGCCGGGGACTGCTCGCCTCCCCCTGGGGCGAGCCCGGGCCCTGGGCGCTCCGGCTCCCTCCGCTGTGCCGTCGGGCACCGGCTGCATGATCGTGATGTCTCACGGTACAGTGAGTCCCACCCACAGCTCCTCCGCCGCCTCCCCCAACCTCACGCATCTCAGGAGAGAGGGGCGCGGGCTCACGGACTGTTACCAAAACGAAGGCAGTATTACGTCGCCCTCGGACACTCGTGCTTCTGTCGGTCCTTCTCTAGGCCTGCTGCTGGGCCTGCTGTGAAATCTTAATAGAAAAAAACGAAAACAGCTCGGGGGAAATCACTAATGCCATAGATACTCAAAGATCTTCTTCTCCCTCTCAGGCGAAGGTGGACACTGGAGTTGGACACAGTTCATAAAAGCCAGAAACATAAACCAGTGCGGACTCCAGGAGGGCAGCTCAGGCCTTCCTTCCTGTCTCTAGCACTGGTTCACCAGAGGGTGAACATTACCTGCTCCCGTTTGCACGCTTTTTTGCCTCAGTGTGTAAGCTCCTTGCACAATCTAGATCCAACTTGTATCCTGTGGCCCAGAAAATTGAATGGTTTTTTTTTCCTCCATAATCCAAAGGGCAGAGGCATGGGGGACTGTCAGGGCTCGGTGAGCAGGGGCTGTAATAAAATGTGTGGGCTCCTTACTCTGCAGAGGCTGTTTGAGTTCATACAAATTCATCCACATAAACCCAGGTCCTCCAAGTGGCAGTCAATACAACAGCCCCACCTTAGGCATTCAAACTGAGGGTTCAGCTCCAGTAAAGCCATTCCTTGGGGACCCTGTCTTCTAGGCCCCGTATCAGATTTTCTGCTCTCAAAATGGTCGGCATTCAGAATCCTGTTTAAAACTCTGCTACCCACTCTCTAACCCAAGATGGATGTTTTCTCTATGTCGTAATAGTCCTAAAACCTATATGCATTCTAACACCATTACGAATTTTTAACAACACAGTTTTGCTAATTAGCCCATCTTAAAAGTGATGACATACGATATTTTCAGAGTTTGTCTTCTGGAGGCCACAGTTCAAGAATCTTATATTTCCCACCCCCACCTCCTTTCTCTTTTCAGAGCCCTCTCCTTGGAAGGGCATTTTAAGACTTTTTTTGAGCCTCGTCCCAAGACAGTATGTGAAGGATGAATGGCTTGTGGGATGGATACTAATGCCAGGTAGCAGGTGTCTTTGAAAAAAATTTCACTGGGGGAAGACAGTGGTGATGGAGGTACGTGGTTTTTTAAAAGCTGGTAACTGTTGACAGCAGTCATCCTCCATTTCTCCAGTCATGTGGTCTCACATCTCATATTTCATTCGCAGGATAGTTTGACTATTCCACCCGGGGGAAAGCTGATGCTTTGGTTCTCAAAAAGTATCACCTGCAGACCTTGCCCAGTGGTCCTGCTTTAACAGACCCTGGCCCATGCCATGGTTGTAAAATGCAATTAAACTTTGGATGGCTCCTCCTGTTTATAAGAGACTTGAAAGTGCTCCACGTAGAATTTTTTCCCAGGCAAGTAGGAAGCTACAAGAAATACAGTATAAATGAGAAGCAAGTGGAGAGAGTCTGTAGAGAGGTAGGGATGAAGGAATTAACCCTAAAGAAGAGGGAGCTGGCCGGGCCCTGCCATCTAATGGGAGAAGCTAACAAACTCGTGGCTCACCCTACTCAAGTGTGGCCCAGCACAAGTCTTCACTGCTGTTCTGGGCTGCACCCTGTCATTTCTTAGCCTGTGGACTAGGGGCTGTCTCCAAGAATCCCTTTGCGGGTGGGCGTAGCATGCTTTCTGAGACTCTTAGGAATCAGATCCAGAGGCTCAGGATCTAGATGTACTAATGGCCTCACATAGCAGGCCTCTGGGGAGCCCCACCACGCCCCACCATCACCCCCTTGTCTTCCAGGCTATGTGATTGCTCCTTCCCTTCCAGCTGTTCTGGGTCACAGCCTGGCATCCCAGGAGCCAGCCAGTGAGTTCTGTGTCCCTGCCTCAGAGTCGTTTAAAACCCGTCCTGAGTTTGATATCAGAAAACCCTTTGATATCAGAAAGCCAGGTGGAAGGCCTACCCTTTTTACAACTCCAAAAAACAGGTACAGAACAAAGTTGATTTTGTAGGACCTGGGTGCATATCCTCCATCCGGCATGTTCTGCAGCTGTGAGCATTGGGGAAGCTGGTTCCCCACCTGGTGTGTTGCTGGTTTTTCATCTGTCCCTCCCCCATCCACCCTGCACCACATACGTGAGTCACCTCGTGACTGGCTTGGTCTCTCCTCATTTCATGAAATGGGGAAAGGCTGTGCTTCGGGCGTGATGTAATAGGTGCTCCTGTAGGTGTGCCTGGATGGCAGCAAGGGAGGGAGGGTTCTGGTTTTCCTTCAAAGGGAAATATGAATTTGGGGGGAGCGGGTGTGAATTTTCATTTCAGAGCATCTAACGAGAGTGTTTTCAGATGAAAAATGGTTCCAAGCCTGGAGCAAAAAGATGCCTTTCTGTATGAAGAGGGAGTAGGTGTATAGGTGTGTGCCCCATGAGAGGAACTGACAGAAACCTTGAACTGATCTGAAGGTCACAAAAAGGAGCCTGAACTGGAGTTCAGAACTGCCAGGTGATTGGGGAGTTTGGGCTTTGCTTGGTTCTGCCTTTCAGAAAAAGTCTTTGAGTAAGAACGCTCAAGCCAATTCAGCTGAACAAACAGCTCTTGTTTAAGTTGCTGGCATCAGGCCAGGTGCAGGCCAGGTGATCAGTGCCAGCAGGAACCTTGGGTTGTAGGCACCTTTCAGTCAGGTGTTGTGAGCCCCCCAGGCCGCCAGCAGAGCACTTATATGGTTCAGTGATGAGCCCTGTGCGCTTTATCCCAGAAAGCCCCTTAGGGCTTCTCATCGGTTCTTCCTGCTTGTGTTCTAGGTGTGGTGTTAGTGAGTTTACAGACAACCAAAGTGTATTTCATATTTCTCAAAATGTTACAACCAAAATTCAGCCAGGAGAGTGAACCCTACCACACATGTGTTCCCAAAGCCACAACCTCACGCGGGAGCCAGGCAGCAGGGTGATGTGGTGAGCGAGCCTTCTTCCTCCATGGGTGTGAACCCCCATATCTCCCCCAGCGCTGAGGTTCTGGACACTGGCTGGGCCCCCAGGGACATGGCTCTCTGCTCCCAACACAGGCTATCCATATGTTTCAGCACTCAGACCCCTGGAGGAAGCAGCCCTCTGCTGACCAAGGTGATGGCCATCTCTCAGAGCCTTGAGGGGAGCCCAAGGAACTGGGGGATATTCACTTCAGGCTCAGAGGCAGTAGAATTCAGAAACCCAGAGGTCCTGAGAGCTTGTCAGCAACTCGAGTCCCACCTCAGCACAGCCTCCTCCAAGTGCTGGCCTCAGGATGGCCTCTGGCGGAGAAGGCATCTTCCCCCACAGAGTCCCCAGGCGCCATGTTTAAATGTCCCTGAGATGACTGCTCCATCCTTCTGAGCGCCTGCTCAGAGTGTTACGTTCATGGGCATTAGGGACGGGCATGTGACA
This sequence comes from Capra hircus, assembly GCF_001704415.2. Lineage (NCBI taxonomy): Eukaryota > Metazoa > Chordata > Mammalia > Artiodactyla > Bovidae > Capra > Capra hircus. The sequence continues at coordinate 55,878,881 of NC_030817.1, forward strand.
GAACGTCTGTGCACTGAAGAAACAAACACTACAGACAGAGAGAGTTCTCTATAAAGAGGTTTGGCTTTGCCTTCCTTAGAGCCCCCGCTCCCACCCCCATAGGCATCCCTGAGTCGTGTGAGCAGCTCCTGATTCCACAAAGCATGCAGCTGGGTCTCCCTTGGCTAACTTCTTTCCAAGCTGAAAAATCTGCAAGGAAGTGGGATAGCCGAGTTCTGCCCTGGGTCCTGCCCCGGGTCGTAATGTCTTTATTGATCTGGTCGCAAAATTTTTTTTTTTAATTCACCAGAAATAAACTTGTAAAGGACTGAACGCGTGTGAAAGTCTCATGGGAATGGGAGGAACATGGAAGAGAGGAAGAGGAGACTGTGTCTTTATCGTGTGAGAGAGACTCCCCTTTGAGCACTAGCTCTGTAATCACCAACCTGTGTTAGAGGAGGGGAGAGAGAGACTGAGTGTGTGTGTGTGAGAGAGAGAGAGAGACCAAGGCAAAGCCACAGGGAACCACTGAATCCCACACAGCATTGTTGACTCTGGAGGAAATTCAAACAAGAAATAGACCCTAAGTAGAAGATGCTATTATCTTCCTCTTAAAGAAGCAGGGTCCCAGACAAGGCGTTCAGGCCACGGGACCACACACATCCCCTGATGCGAAGGTTGCACAGCTAGATGTACTGTGCAGATGTTCTGTGAACCTGACTCGGAGCCTGACCCCGGAAGGATCATTTTACCTTCAGCAGCCGAGGCAGAAAGGCAGCCTCCAGAGACTGTGACCCCTCCTTCCTGTAGAGAGTGGGCACGCAGGTTGTTTGGCCAGAGTCCTTGTTTGGGGGAGCCAGGCTTGGCGAAACCATGCGGCATTTCTAGTCTCTGAGAGGGCGATGTCAAAGAATCACCATAGTGACAGAGAGAGTGTCACCACTATGTCTGACAACTAGGAGGCTTTTTCCTCTTAAAATGGTGATTTAGACTCACTAAGCCCATTAGTCATGTTTTTCTATCTTTGACTTAAAAATGGGGGTGGGACTGACTACCAGAGACAGGAAGGTGGGAAGTCTGAGATGTGTGGTCCAAGAGTGGGGGCGGGGGGAGGGCTGAAGTTTGTGGGGTGTCCTGGATGGACCGCACTGGACATGCAGCCCCCTCAGCCCTGACCAACAATGGGGAAGGTGCTGTGGCCATTTTTCAGAGGGACAGACAACTCAGCAAAGCTGGGCAGTGGCAGGCATGAGACTGGAAGCTGTCTGTGGGAATTCAGACGCTCTGCAGCTAAATCAGGCTGATTACAATCGAAGATTATCGAAAATTACTCACTGCCCCATCACCTACTATGTGCAGCACACTGGGGCCCCTGTCTTATTCCTGGAGAAGGTCACAGTCCAGGGAGGACAAACCTGAGGCCAGGCCAGGGGACAAAGAGGGCAAAACCTTGAATAGGAACAGCCTTTGCGCAGAGGGCATTTGGTCTGACTTCTGATGAATCGGAGTTCCTCGGACAGAGAAGCTGGGGGAGAAGGTGAAGGCAGCATTCCAGGCAATGGGAAGGGCACATGCAAAGACCTGGATTCATGAGGAGTTGGTTGCTTAGGGGGCAAGTAAGGGTTCTGTGTGGTCAGGGCTAGGGGCGAGCGGCACGGAGAGAGGCAGCCAGGAGCCCAAGGAGGGCCTTGCTCAGGCCAGAGCACTTGGGATGGTTAGCTGATGAATCGCTCTGCAGGCGCATCAGAAGAGAGATTGTCTTCACAATCCAAGTGTGGGATGACCTGACCGTGGTCAGCAAGTCGGGAGTAAGTGGGTCCCAAGCTGCTGGGCCAGAGATGTTCAGAGCAAGGAAAGAGGATGGGAGCCGAGCCACCAAGCCTCTCAGGGAGCTCCCATAGCAGGAAGGACCAATGCCAGGAGTCGGGACAGGCTTTGCTTAGAGGCGAGAGGGAGTTTTGTCTCTAGATGGCTGGCACTGAACTACTATACCAGGAGGTACTTGTGCCCAGGCATGGGCCTTTATTACCCCTTGAGTTCCCACCACAACATGTAAAGCGTGACCCATGTTGTTGTTTACTTCCCAGGCAGGAATACTGGAGTGGGTTGCCATTTCCTTTCCCGGGGATCCCAACGCAGGGATCGAACCTGTCTCCTACATTGCCAGATGGGTTCTGTAGCACTGGGGCACCTGGGGAGCCCAAAGCATAGGCACTGTTTCATCCTTATTGTATAGATAAGGGTGTTCTTGCCTGAAAAATCCCTTGGACAGAGAAGCCTGGCAGGCTACAGTCCATGGGGTCACAAAGAGTCAGACGCAACTGAGCACACACACAGACATAGATAAGACTGAGGCCCAGAGAGGTTAGGTAACTTGCCTAAGGCCACACAGCCAACAGAACTGGGATCTCCCAACCACGGTGTTAAGATCACACAGCTAGTCAGTGGCCAAGCAGAAGCTGAAACTCCAGTTTGTTTCCAAAGCTCATTTTTAGCTAAGAGTTGTTGGAGAAGCTATCTGAGCCTGGCAGATTGGATGGAAACTAGGCAGCAAGAAAGAGAAAGACCTTGGAGCAGAGGGAGCCACATGTCATGTGTAGAGCCTAGGACATCCAAGAGGGGCTGCTGGGCAGGTAGGGTGGGGCTCTCAGGGACAGTAGGGACCACAGGAGTCTGTGGTGAGTCTGCGTCTGTATGAGGGTAACTGAATGGGCATCCGGCTTAAGGAGCTTTTCTTTTTTAATGTACAGGTCACCACAAGCCTGGCTTGGCTCTACTCTGACCTTGTGTCTCAAAAATCCTGTTTGGGGGTCTTGTTCTCTCAGATCACAATTCTCTCCTGAGTCTAAACCACCAGTGCTCAAGAGTAACCCTGTGGTTCAGAGCAATTCAACCATGTTTTTGTTTAAGCACTCTCCACCCTGAGCAGGGCAGGATTCCAGCAAGTTTGCTCCTTGAATATCCCAAAGCAAGAAGCCATCAGTGCCTGGAGGCAGAAGTGCCCAGTGGGTCTGACAACTTGTGTGTGTTGTGGGGGGCGGGGAGGCGTATGGGGTAGAGGATGGGTACAGGCCTCAACCACAGGCCTGGGTATAGGCCATCATTAGGAGCTTCCTGTCCGCTTGGGCCTCTCTCTCCCGAGACTCTAGAACTTACTTTTTAGAAAGAGAATCCTGGTCAGTAAAGGCCAGAACTGAATGTTGAAGTTCTTTCTGGGTTCTCTGAGAGGCGGGCCATGTTGTAATTGTGGCAGCCCAGGGTGAGAAGGCACCTGAGCCGGGCCCCTAGTCCTGTGGTCCTAGCACCCCGATACTGTCGGGGCATTCAGGGAGAAGCAGGAAGGAAGAGGCAGACCGGACTCCGTGGGCATGAGGGAAGATGAAAATGGAAAGAGACTAAAAGGCGCAGTGGTACCCTTCAAAGATCTTAAACCTTCCTGAAGAATGCAGTCTCCTGCAAGGGAAGTGAGAATAGTGCAAGTTGCCTTCTGTAGGGCTGAGGGCTGGGAGGGTGCGGGGCATCAGGGCACGAGCAGCAACGTGGGCTAGGGAGGAGGCCAGCAGAGGAGGCCCACAGTTGATGGAAAACAGGTGGGCTGGGGCTAGCTGCCAGGAGCAGGGAGGACATTGGGGGCCTAGGCCTGCAGGCAGGAAGGAGCAGGTGGAGAGAGTGTACCACAGAGAGGCCGGGGGCTGGGGAGATGAGTCGGGGCAGAGGTGTGCTCTGTGGAATCAGAGCTTCATCCAAAAGGAAGGAGAAGACAGAGAAGCAGAGGAGAGACGCAGCAAAGCCTTCGGCTGGCTGCACTCTGCCTCAGGGCCACAATCTTCATGCTCACCCTTTGTCTGCCAGCTCACCGTGAGCTCACCTGATGCGTGGGATGTTTGGGCACCATGGAGCCCATTCTCGGTTTGCATCCTAGAGGGCCCCCTGTCTGCAGATTAGATGGCTCCTCCCAAAGCCCTCCTGCCACTGGGGCTGTTCTGGCTTCCGGGGAGGAAAGCCCTCAGCACCCAAGATTGTGTCTTCTTCGTTAGGTGTCATGGCAGGTTGTGACCACTGGGGGCAGTGTGGTTCCATGGGACACTAATAGAGCATTCCTGTTTTCCTTAAGGAAAACAAGAGGACATTTTGTGGGCAAATAAATGTAAGAATCATTGTATTAAATTTAGACAGACGAATGTCTTAATCCTCTATAAGACATTCTCTCTTGGGGCCAGTAAGAAATGCATATATTGGGCTGGCCAGAAAGTTAATTCAGGAACCCTCAAAGACTTTTTGACCAACCAATACATAGGCTACCTCCAAAAGGAGCATTTGACACATGATTTTGCCCCAGGTTGGTTTTTTTTTTTTTTTTTTTTTTTTTGGCCTTGAAGCACTTTTTATTCTAGTATATTTTGAGAGACAGATGCTCTAAGGATCATGCCTTGGGAAACCCTGTCCTAAAATCCCAGTGGAATTACTGTTTTGTGCCCCCGTCCCCTTAGCACACGTGGCTGGTGCTCTGTCTAGTGTTACTAGGTAATATTTCGTCTGTGCAGCAGCCTCATCTAGGTCACAGGCAGGGATCATATCTTGTCACATGTAGCTTTTCCAGCACCTAAAACTGAGCTGTGGATACATGAGAAATTCAATGAAGATTGATTGCCCAGGTGATCATTAGACCGCAGTTTGCAACCAGTGTTTATGACCTGGGGATCAGCTGTCTTGGACTCCAGCTTGGATTTGAACTTGAATAGGGAAAAAAAAAAAACAAAAAATCCAGTCACCATACACCACAGCTGTTCCTTCTCTTCCCACACCCTCATGGGGCCCTACCATGCCACAGGGCAACACTTTTGCTGAAATAATTCCTCAGAAAATTGCTTTCCTGGGATTCCCTTCCTAAGACAGCTGCAAGGAAGCACAACTTGATCCTATATATCCTGAAACCTCCTGGTAACACTATTGTTCAGAAAAATCCAGAAGATGGGTTCTAGCCAGTAGGGGGTTGTTAATAAAATATTGAAAACACCTCAGACGCTGTGAGCTGATGGCTGTAAAATGGTGCTCATGGCCCAAATCCCAGTGGAATGTGGAGGCCATCTGGAAAAAAGGGAAAGGCTGAGCTGGAGGTTTCTTTAATAAACCCAGAGTTTCCCCCTTGCAGCTGATGGGCACCTGAAATTTGACTCTCCAACCCCTCTTCCTTCCTTTCTCTCGCCTCATAAGGCAGCGCGGTGAGGTGAAAAGAACACACATGGGGGTGCTTTGGACTTAAGAGAGACGTGACTTTCAGCAAGTCACTTCCTTCCAAGCCTATGGGGATATGGACTGAACACTGCACTTCACCTCCCAACATCTGCTTATCCTGCGGAGCCGCAGCAGTAATTTGGGAGAGTTGACCGGCAAGTCTACAGCTGGCCTGATTAGTCCAAGTGTTGGAGAAAACACTGGCTGAAACTGCCCACCCTGGCCAGGCGCAATGAATTATCTCATATGCATGAGTTATCTCCATCAGGAAGTCCTGGTGAGGAATGCATAACTACCAAGCTACCACCAACGGGAAGAATACAGGAAAGGTCAAAAGGAGAAAGAAGACTCCAGTCTATTTGTCCTGCCAACCTCCCAGAAACCTTCTTATTGGAATCCATCTTGGCTGAGCGATGCGCCAGCCGCTAGGAAGAACCCTGAGTCATAGTAACTGGCCAGAGACAAGCCGGAAATTAACCCCATTACCATAAAACTCAAGGGCCATGTGGCAGGGACGTTCTCCTGGATTCCCTTACCCTGCTGCTCTCCACCCAGGCACCCCTTCCCAGTAAAGCCTCTTACTTTGTCAGCACATGTGTCTCTTTGGACAGTTCATTTTTGAGTGTTAGATAAGAGCCCACTCTCAGACCCCGGAAGGGCTCTCCCTTCTTACAACACAACGACAGCACCATTCCTCCCAATGGTGATTGGTTCTCTGATGAGCTAAAACCTGATTTGGCCAAGGAACTGGGAAGAAGTGTCTGCTGGGGCATCAGCCTCCCCACCCTGCATCAGTGTTGGATCAAGAAGCCTCTTCTGACCACTAGTAAAACCAGCCTCGGGATGGAGCCTTCACCAAGGATGGCAAAGATAATCAAAGAATCTGAGTATTTGGTGACATTGTTGATCAACATGTCTAACTAATTCTTTCATACATCCCAGTCCCTAACCACATACATTCCTGCCATGTTTAAGCCAGCCTGAGTTCAACACAGTGTAATTGATCCCAGGCAGCAGTCACGTGGGGAAAGGCCAGCAAGCATCTGGTCACAGAGCAGGCATTCAATAAGTTTTCTTTTTGCCTCATGCCTACATAAATGCAATCTTGAGAATGTGTCCCAAGAAAATCCCATCTCTGCCACTTTCAAGCATTAAATCAGGTACTCTCCTGTGAGCCTAATATGGCGCTAGACTCATGGCAGGTCTTCAGTAAATATTTGAATGACTCTTAACCTGGGACTCACCTCTAAACGGTGATGTTGGCCATGCCTGGACTCCAGCTTATGGCTGGCTCAGTGGGAATGGGAAGTAATAATGGATGTGCATGTGAAGAGCAGAGGTCTCAGTCCCATTTCTCGACTCTGGGACGAGCACCAGGAGCACAGGTCCTCCACTTCCTCCACCCCCAGTCTCCATGCCTGCTCTCAGACATCTGCCACTGGTAAGGTGGTGCCGTCTGTGGCCAATCACCTACAAAGCAAACCATCCGAGGAATGTCTGGTATGCAGGGTTATGTGGTATGGCGTGGGTTTGTTTTTTCTGTTCATCATTTGGCAAGGGAATCCTGAACTATTTTGTCTGGAGGCACAAGCATAGAGCTGAGGACCCCAGGGGAGTGGAAATTAGAGGGAGGGAGCGAGACAGTTCGGCCTCTATTCCTGCACCTGGGACTGCATGGTGCCATCGTCTACCTGGTGGTGTTTGCTCAGGCTCTGGCTTTTTCCTCTGGTCCCCCAGTGGAAGTCAAGTTGAAATACAGAAGCAGGAGTAGCAGCAGGAGGAAGAAGCTTCCTTGGAAAGGAAAGTTATAGGGAGAATAAGACAGGCAGGAGGCTGAGCCGTTTATAACACAGATTCAGTGTCTGGCTCCTGGGCTTTGTGTAGGGGACAGAATGTGGCCTGGGAGTCATGGGATTTGGGTTCTGGCTCTAGCTGAATGATCCTGGGAACATTGACTTCTTGGAACAGCTTTGTTTTCAAAACAAACCTTTCCCAAGGTTTTCTGCCTTCTCGGTAGGTGAATACACCCAGAGAGAAGACTCTTCCAACACCCGGCATGACCACTGCATCTTGGTAGATCTGATACTGGAGGTCTCTATTTGTATCCATGGATGAGGGTGTCAAAATACAATTTTAAAATAAAAGCTAAAAAGCATGAATCTTATATAAATATAGAGTCAACATACATCAAGGATTTATTGAACTCATTCATGAAGAAACCAGCAGAATGGCAAGTTTCATTCAAAAAGAAAATTATTAATCATTGCTGGAACAAAGTATGTGGGCTATTATTGTTAAATTAATTATTTTATAAGGCAGTGAAACTATAACCATTGGTTTGTAATCTATTCTTCTGGACAAAATCATGGCGCCTCTGTAAGACAAGAATTAGCCATCAATGCTGTCAGTCTCCTACGATTTCACATCCGTTTGAAGTAATCCAGTGCTTCAGTCAACTGGTAAATAGAAGGTCAAAACAAAGGAATATATCCCTAGAAAACTCAATAAGCCTCTAGTGTGTCTCCATGCAGTTTTTGTTTTTCCTAACTCCCAAGTTTTGGATACTTGAGCTGATGACCACCGCCCCACACCCCCAAGGCTGTTGTAACCTAGAAGAGCATGATAATTCACATTAGAAGACCACCAGGTTCAAACTGTGGCCCACCACTTTGTGTACATATTCACCTCTATACTCTCTATATTCCATCATCTTTTTCAAGTTAGGGTAACAGTACCCTCTCTTCCATCTCACAGAATTTTTGCGAGGATCAAATGAGTGAATAAATTGCTCTGGCTTTTGATTTATGGTGGACCAGCCACTGGGCTCAGCCCCAGCACGTGAAGCCTTTGATAAAAAGCAGGCTACGCTGCAAAGCCCTTAACTCTCTGGGATGCTCTGGCAAACTCTGGTGCATCCAAACTAGCGGACATCACCTTCATGCTGAGCTAGAGAACAAGGATTGCAAGAGCCTTTGAAGACCTTAGTCATATAAGGGTCAGAACCGCTGTGAAGGCTGTTTGTGACAGTGAAGCTTTGGAGGGACACCTCATCGAGGGTCATCTCCTCAGCCATCCCAGCGTGAGCTCAGAAGCAGGCGTCTGTCACTGTCTTAACCAGGGGCTGGCAAGCTTCTACCAGGGGGCCAGATGGTGGATATTTAGGCTTGGCAGGCCGCACATAGTCTCTGTTGTTGCATCGCCTTTGTTTTTATTTTTGTCTTTTCAAAACATAAAGGCCATTTTTGGGCTCCCCGACTGCATAAAAGTAAACAGCAAGCTGAATCTGGCCCACAGTCTACAATTTGCCAACCCAGGTGTGACTAGCTTCAGAGGCAAGCAAACTGCCCCCGAATCCTGTTTTCTTCATTTTGCAACCATGTGAGTTTAGGCGAGCTTCCCTATCTCCCTGAGCCTGAATGTCGTTGTTAAAATTTTTTTGCAAAATACTGGCTGCTCATCTACTATCTTGCCAGGCACAAGTGTTTATGAGGCTGAAATACAATGAAAAAGTCCCAGCATGTCCAAGGAATGTGGCAGGGGGCTTCTGCTACTGCCTAAACCTGGCAGTGGTTTGGACTCCCCTGAGCCAAGGAGGGTCACAAAAGGGGAGTTTGGTTCCATGATGATGGCCTGGAATCAGCAGGGCTATGTGACAACACCCCGAGGACTCAGATTCAGTTTGTCCGAGGTGGGTTCTGAGCATCAGTATTTTTTTAAAGGCTTCCTTGTTGAGTCTGACCTGCAGCCAAGGATGAGAACTCTGCCCTGCAGGAGTCACCCACTCACCGGTACACAGACGTCTGCTCCAGGTGGGCTGAAAGCTGTTGTCCACGCAAACAGCATGGTGCCTCTGCTGGCCTCATTCCCATCCGCATCCAGCTAAGCCTGGTGTCCTTCAAAGCAAAGCCTTGCCCCAGCCCACTGTGGGCCAAACTCCAGTTCCGGGTATCAGCTCGGAAGACTGTTTCACGTCAAAATCGATAACAAGTGTTTTACTGAGAGCACAGAAATGGCAACAGTAGTGGTGGCCAGATCGCCTGCTGTGACCGCCTCAGGGAAGAAAGCTGGCCTTTCAGGGCAAAGCCTAATGCAGGCCTGTTGTCTGACATGTAGACTAGCCCCCCTCTCCAAGCCCTGATCACAGACTCAGAGATTGAGGCTCAGAGAGGTCACCTAGCTGGCTCAAGGCCACTGAGCTAAGCAACAGTTTTGATAAAGAGAAACGTGCAATGAACCTCCAATAAGAAGATTCCTCCTATGAATTACACTCCTGTGGTCTTATTGAAACACTTCCCTTTATGGCATTTTCTTTGTGACCGTGAGATCAAAACATTTATGCTGAGAATATCCAAGGGGCATTTTTTTTTTTTTTTAATCTCAAAGGCTTATGGTTAACTCTATTTAAGAAGCAAATTCCTCCTCCCTTTATGGGAATTCAGACCCTGGGCAGTTCTGAGCGGGAGCCGCTGTCCAAGTTGTCATGAATTTGCTTTTATGTGATAAATACATTCCTGAAGACTGGATAAGTAAAATTACTACTTCATAATTTAAAGGGAATTCCTGTGCGTGTTTTGGAGTTTTGTTCGTTTTGTTTTAGAAATAGGAGAATCCTTCTGCAAGGAGAATCATTTACCTTTATTTGGTTTGCAAATCTGGATTTTAGCATATTGGGTTTTGTTCATTATTTCTGTAATTTTGACTGTTTCTTTACTGACAGTTCTTCAGTTCTCACAGATGGAGTCTGTGCTTTTTGAATACCAACTCTTTAGTTCCTAAATAGAAGCAGTAAATGTTTCTTCAGAACCCTTGTGCCAGCCGTTGCTGGGCCAGATCACGTCCACTGCCTCATTACCACTCAATAATTCTGCAGCATGAGTTGTATTGGCTCCGTTTGATAGATAAAGATGCTGAGGTACAATATCTTTATCTGCTAAAGGGTAGAAATGGCATTCCGACCCAGTTCCGTCTGATTCCAGGGCAAGTGGCCTTTTCAAATCAAGAAGCCCACAGTTTTTCTCATCATTGAAAAACCGAAACAAAGAAACTCCGTCCTCCGCGCCTGCATCCCCTCTGTGTGAACACACTGAACTCTGGCTGAGTAGCTAGGAAACTGGAGTGCTGGGAAGTGGAATGGGGTCAGGGGACCTGTCTTCGTATCCTGGCTCTTGGGTCTGTGTGTAACTCACCTCCTCTCGGTAAATCTCAGCCTTCCAAGTAATCAGAGGTGGGAAAGAGGGTGCAGTTGGGCTAGATTGGCAGTTTTCTTTAAAAAAATTTTTTTTAATTTGGCTGTGCCAGGTCTTAGTTGTAGATCTTCATTCTTCTTTGTGGGCACGTGGGATCTTTAACTGGCATGTGGGATCTGATTCCCTGACCAGGGATCGAACCCAGGCCCCCTCCGTTGGAACACAGAGTTTTAGCCACTGAACCACCAGGGAAATCCCTAGATTGGTGGTTTTCACACTAAATTTTCTTGGAGTCCAGGGTTTTCGGAAGGTTCCCAGGAGCCTCTCCTGCAGGAATGTGGGAAGGGGACACTGAAAGTCAGGACCCTGTACCTGCTTCGATGGAGCTGCTTTTATCTGCTTTCGTGTTGGGTTTCCATGTGTATTTCCACTTGGAAAAGGGGTCTGGTGCTTTAAGAACTCACACACGAAGGCTATCTCCAGGTCCCTTCTAGCCCCATCCCCCCATTAATGTGTGAATATTAACACCAGGCACTGTGTCCTCTGCTGGGGAGCAGAGGACCCTGCCCTTTGAGAGCAGGCGGGGCAGGGGAGAGGCTCCCTGGCCACGTGAGCACTCCTCTGTCCAGGGGAGAAGCCCTCTGTGCCCACACTCTCCTGCGGAGGCTGCGGGGCCCAGTGAAAGAGCTGCTGTGGGCCAGGAGTCAGGAGACCTGACTCGTGACAGCTCTATGCCCTCCTCTGTGTCATTTTGGGCAGGTTGTGAAAACCCCTCTGAGCTTTCGTTCTCTCGAGTCACAGCCTTCTTTGGAGAGTAAAATAAGAGGGTGGACATGGATCTTGACACAAACGATGTTAGTATCATTGTATTAATGAAAGGAAAATCAAGGCAGGAGGGTCCACGTGAAGCCAGCAGACCCCAAGCTCCAGCTGTGCATCCGTGGGTGAAGCATCTGTGCATTTGGTAGAGCCACGCTGGCAGGCGTGCCCTGATCCTGGTATTGAAGTACTGTCTTTTAAGTGTTAAGTGTCCCTTCCTCCTAAATAGCTTACTTGCCATGAATTGTAATGCCTGGGACAGACTTCCGTCACCTTAGGCCTCCTGTAGCCCATTATAGCATGCATTTGGGGAGTGGCAACAAAGTGCTTAAAAACCAGGCTGTCTGTTCAGGTCCTGCTCTGCGGCTTAATATTCCTTGTGCTTTGATTTCCCCACTTAGAAGAGAGAACTAGAAATGGGAACTGCATCAGAGAATTATGGTGAGAATTAAATGCTCTACGACATAAAGGCCTAGAAAGGGTTTAGTTTGTATTAACCATCATGATACTATCTGTATACTTGCCTGTCTTTGGCACCTAGTGTAGTACAAGCAAGAGCTCAAAAATAGTGCAATGAATAACAGCTTATGTTTTTGTCATTTCTGTTGAAAGAACCTTACGCATATTAACTTATGGAATCTTCATATAGCTCTATTATGTATTACTTACTGTTCCCATTTTCTGGATGAGGACACAAAGGCACATAGAACTTAGTTATCTGACCCAAGGGTACAACAGCAGCAAAGTGACAGAGCCAGTATCTGAGCGCAGGCAGTCGTAACTTGGCAGTTTTTACTCTTCTCTCCTCCCCCACTAATGTTTATTTGTCAGAGTATTCACCCAGTTATACATGAATATACTTTCAAGTTAAAAAATGTGGAACTATGAAGGGGCATGATCATCAAAAATCAACTTAAGTGTGATCACCCAGAAATGAACACCTGGTTGACTTCATGTGCTGTGTCTGAGTTTGTCTGTGCAGAGTACTTTCATATTGAGATCATGACACCATCACACTTTATCATGAGCCTGTTATGAGTGGAATTATGTTCCCCCAAATTCACATGTCGAAGTCTCAACACCCACCCCCGGTACTTCAGAATATGACCTTATTTGGAAATGGAGTCTTTATAGAAAGAGTCAAGTTACAGTGAGGTCATGAGGGTCCCTAATCCAACATGACTGGTGCTACTGTAAAAAGAGGGAATGTGGCCACAGGGACACATAGAGGGAAGACAGCCACCTACAAGCCAAGGAAGGAGACCCGGAACAGATGCTTCCCTCCCCGCCCTCAGTAGAGACCAACTCTACTGAACCTTGGTCTTGAAATTCTGGCCTCCAGAACTGTGAGACAGTATACTTCTGCTCGAAGCCCCTTAGTCTGCGCTGCTTTGTTCAGCAGCCCAAGCAGCCTACAGCAGCAGTCTTGTGATCTCTGCTCAGCCCTGTTTTTTATTGGAGTATAATTGCTTTACAATGTGGTAATTTCTGCTGCACAACAAAGTGAATCAGTTGTATGGATACATACATCCCCTCCCACTTGAGCCTCCCCCCACCCCTGCATCAGTCCCCTCTAGGTCATCACGGAGTGCAGAGCTGAGCTCCATGTGCTGTGAAGCTGCTTCCCGCTAGTTAACCATTTTACACGTGGTAGCGTGTATATGTGGAGAAGGAAATGGCAACCCACTCCAGTGTTCTTGCCTGGAGAATCCCAGGGACAACAGAGCCTGGTGGGCTGCTGTCTGTGGAATCACACAGAGTCAGACACGACTGAAGCGACTTGGCGGCAGCAGCAGCAGCAGTGTGTGTATGTCAGTCCTGCTCTCCCGGTCTGTCTCACCCTCCTCTTCCCCTGCTGTGTCTACATGTCCATTCTCTACATTTGCAACCTGCCCTGCCTCTGAGCATATGCCCTGGGAACACTGTCATGCAGAAAAGATACATATACCCCAACGTTCACTGCAACGCTGTTTACAATAGCCAGGACATGGAAGCAACCTAGAACACCAGTGACGGATGAATGAATAAAGAGGATGCGATACATGTATACATGGAATACTACTCAGCCATAAAAGGAACGAAACAGAGTCATCTGTAGTGACGTGGATACACCTAGATTCTGCCACACAAAGTGAAGTGAGTCGGCTTACCTCTTGCGACTTATCTCCAACCCCAGTTCCTTCCCCCTCACCTCCGATCCCATCCACAGGTCAACAGTGTCTTTCCCCCCTTCCCTGATGGAGTCCTCACTCTGGCCCAGCTCACGGATGAACAGCCAGAGCCACTCCTATTGCACAGTCTTTCCTACTGGGTGCAAATCAGTGCAGGGTCCCTTTTATCTTTTAAATGGATCCAAATCATCTTTAATTAGTGCCATGTTCTGCTCTGGGTGATGGGACCAGAAAGCCTTTTGAAACCCTAAGGGAGTATCTCACTGTGGACTGTTTGGTCCCCACTAAGGCCTCAACTTTCCTGAGAAAAGGTCAAGATTGTGAAGAAGCAGATGGGGAAGTTGTCCCCAGCTGGGTATCATGAGGAAGAAGGGCTGTCCACAAGCTATTGTCAGTGTTTAAAAAAAAAAAAAAAGCCTATCAGACACCAAAGTTTTTATTCTTAACAGAGCTGGATGGAGTACCAGGCCAGCTGTCCAGGTCACCAGTCTGTGAAGGTACCAGAACACCAGCCAACCAACTCAGAAAGATGGTGCCACTTAATGCCTGTCTCCAAGTATAGCACCCTATTTAGCTGGTTAAAGGTAAGTGAAGGATGGGACTTCCTTGACTGTTCAGCGGCTGGGTCTCCATGCTTCCAGTGCAGGGAACCTAGGTTCGATCCCTGGTCAGGGAACTAGATCCCACATGTTGCAACGAAGATCCCACAATCCCCAACTAAGACCTGGGCAGTCAAATAAAGAAATACCTTGGGGGGGGGGGGAGGAAGACAAGTGGGAGTGACAGCATTTTCTAGAGGAAATGAGGGTGAAAAGTCCCTCTGTGGAGCCTCTAGGCTGCCTCCACAAGAGACCTTCACCGAGCACTCTTGGGAGGCGGGGGATGGGACCAGCAACCCTAAGTCTGAACAGTAACAGGGCCCTGCAGGGCCAGGGTCAAGCAGCTGGATGCATGAAAACTAGTGATGCTTGCTCTGTGCTGATCACTGGAAAGTTGCTATCCAAGTTTGAAATCCTTTTAGATGCCTCCCAGGGGGTTATTAGCCTGGAACATCACAAAGACAAAAAAAGAAAATGATGAAATTCAATTGAGTGAAAAACGAAAGAAAACTTTTTAAACCCCACAAATAGATGTTGTGACAACATTTGTTGTACTATGTTAATACCTCTGTCCTGGCTGAGCGTGAGAGAGTCAAGATACCCAGTCACAAATGACCAAAAACTGGGTAAGGAAAGACGTTTTCTAATAAGTTAAAGTGTATTATATCTAGAGCAAATAGACATAAGAGAGAGGTATAATGTTTTATTAAAAAACATCGTATCTCTCTATTCATACTCGATATTGTTTTGGGGAAGGGTTAGCAAGAGGGCTTACCAGATGTCGCTAGTGGTAAAGAACCCACCTGCCAATGCAGGAGACACAAGAAACTCGGTTCAATCCCTGGGTCAGGGAAGATCCCCTGGAGAAGGAAATGGTGCCCCACTCCAGTATTCTTGCCTGGAAAATTCTATGGGCAGAGGAGTCTGACAGGCTACAGTCCATGGGGGCTGCAATGATTGGACATGACTGAGCACATGAGCAAGAGTACACCAAATCTACATTTTAGTTGCTACTGAAAGGCCAAGTGTTAAACATTCAACATCAGTTGAATATCACGATTATAGAATAACTTTGAAAATACAAGAATAAACCTGAAAATTTACTTTTAGATTTTAATTATTTTATAATTTTATTAAGGGAAATGTTATTTTAGTTATTAAAATTTCAAACCCTTAAAATTTGATCTGATGCTACAAGGGAAAAAAGAAAAAAACACAGCAATATCAGTTTTCAGATTGCTCCCATGGTTACTGTGCTACACATTTCTATTGCTAAGTAGGTGTCACACTTAGCTGGTACATATAATATCTCTATGTGTACCTCTCAGCTAGTATCTCTAGCTGGTACACATAATATCTCTTTTGACACAAGACAATATAATGTAGGAAAACATTTTTCAATAAGCTATTTTTGTTTTTTTGGCTTTTGATTATTTATTTTATAACAGAATCATTAAGAGTGATGAGAACTCAGCCAAAGGAGAGTTTTTTAATCAATTATTTTGTTAAAAACTTGATTAATGTAAAAATGTTAGAAAGGCTTTCTAGAGAATTCACTTACACTGGACCTTGAATTAATCAATGTTACATGCTTTCTAAAACTTTACATAACTTGTTTTTAACACCAGTTAGGGCTCAATCCCCCACAAGTTTTGGTGCTTCTGATTTTATGATTTTTCTTAACTGTTGTGGGCAGAAAAATGACCCCTCAAAGATTTGTTGTTCTTTGGTCACTAAATTGTGTCTGACTCCGCAACCCCAGGGACTGTAGCATGCGGACCCTCCCTGTACCTCCCCACCTCCTCATCACTTGAGCTGGTGATGCCATCCAAACCATCTCAGCCACTGACCCCCAAAGATGCTTATATTCTAAGACTCAAAACCTGTCAATATATCACATTACATGGCAAAAGACACTTTTAATGTGTGATTAGGTTAAAATCTTGAGATGGGGTGATTATCCTGGATTATCTGGGTGAGACCAGTATAATCACGAAGACCCCATTAGAGGGAAGCACAGGAGTCAGAGTTAGAGAAGGAGATGGGAAGACAAAAGCAGAAGTTGAAGTGATGCGATGACTGAGTTTAATGATGGGGAAGGGGCCTTGAGCCAAGGAATGTGGGCTGCCTCTGGAAGATGGACAAGGCAAAGATCAGATTCTCCCCAAAGCCTCTGTAAGAATATAGCCCTGCCAACACCTTGAAGTTAGCTCAGTAAAACCTACTTTTCAGTCTGACCTCCAGAATGGTATGATTATAGATTTATGTCATTTTAGGCAACTGAATTTGTGGTTGATTTTTTACAGCAGCAATAGGAAACTTTGGGAAATCCTTTTTTTTTTTTTAATTCCTTGTGCTTCCATTTGTGAAAAATGGTTAGCAGTCTATAGCAACTGCTTTGACAATTAAAAAATTTAGCATTTATAATTCAAAACTATAAAAAATGACCTTTTCAAGCTTTTTTTGGAAATCTGTTTTAAAGTGTGATGAGTGAGATAAAAATGTATTTTTGAAAACCTCATTTTTCTCTAACACTTCATTGTTTCATATTCTTTATATCAGTTCAGTTCAGTCACTCAGTCATGTCCAACTCTTTGCAACCCCATGGACTCCAGCACGCCAGGCTTCCCTGTCCATCACCAACTCCCAGAGCTTACTCAAACTCATGTCCATTGAGTCGGTGATGCCATCCAACCATCTCATCCTTTGTCGTCTCCTTCTCCTCCCAACTTCAATCTTTCCCAGCATCAGGGTCTTTTCAAATGGGTCAGTTCTTCGCATCAGGTGGCCAAAGTATTGGAGCTTCAGCTTCAGCATCAGTCCCTCCAATGATTGTTCAGGACTGATTTCCTTTAGGATTGACTGGTTGGATCTCCTTGCCATCCAAGGGACTCTCAAGAATCTTCTCCAACACCACACTCCAAAAGCATCAGTTCTTCAGAGCTCAGCTTTCTTTATAGTCCAACTCTCACATCCACACATGATTCCTGGAAAAACCATAGCTTTGCCTAGATGGACCTTTGTCAGCAAAATAATGTCCCTGCTTTTAATATGCTGTCTAGGTTATTCATAGCTTTTCTTCCAAGGAGCAAGTGTCTTTTAATTTCATGGCTAAGGTCACCATCTATAGTGATTTTGGAGCGCAAAAAAATAGTCTGTCGCTGTTTCCATTGTTTCTGCATCTATTTCCCATGAAGTGATGGGACCAGATGCCACAATCTTAGTTTTCTGAATGTTGAGTTTTAAGCCAACTTTTTGACTATCCTCTTTCACTTTTATCAAGAGGCTCTTTAGTTCTTTGCTTTCTGCCAGAAGGGTGGTGTCATCTGCATATCTGAGTTTATTGATATTTCTCCCAGCAATCTTGATTCCAGCTTGGGCTTCATCCAGCCTGGCATTTCGCATGATGTACTCTGCATAGATGTTAAATAAACAGGGTGACAGTATACAGCCTTTACATACTCCTTTCCCTATTTGGAACCAGTCTGTTGTTCCTTGCACAGTTCCAACTGTTGCTTCTTGACCTCCATACAGATTTCTCAGAAGGCAAGTCAGGTGGTCTGGTATTCCCATCTCTTTCAGAATTTTCCACAGTTTATTGTGATCCACATAGTCAAAGGCTTTGGCATAGTCAATAAAGCAGAAGTAGATGTTTTTCTGGACCTTTCTTGCTGTTCTTGATGATCCAGAGTATGTTGGCAATTTGATCTCTAGTTCCTCTGCCTATTCTAAATCCAGCTTGAACATCTGGAAGTTCATGGTTCATGTACGTTGAAGCCTGGCTTGGAGAGTTTCTAGCATTATTTTGTTAGAGTGAGAGATGAGTGCAATTATGCAGTAATTTGAGCATTCTTGGCATTTCCTTTCTTTGGGATTGGAATGAAAACTGACCTTTTCCAGTCCTGTGGCCACTGCTGAGTTTTCCAAATTAGCTGGCATATTGAGTGCAGCACTCTCACAGCATCATCTTTTGGGATTTGAAATAGGTCAACTGGAATTTCATCACCTCCACTGCCTTTGTTTGTAATGATGCTTCCTAAGGCCCAGTTGACTTCACATTCCAGGATGTCTGGCTCTAAATAAGTGATCATACCATCGTGATTATCTGGATCATAAAGATCTTTTTGTATAGTTCTTTTGTGTATTCTTGCCACCTCTTCTTAATATCTTCTGCTTCTGTTAGGTCCACACCATTTCTGTCCTTTATTGAGCCCATCTTTGCATGAAATGTTCCCTTGGTATCTCTAATTTTCTTGAAGAGGTCTTTAGTCTTTACCATTCTGTTGTTTTCTTCCATTTCTTTTCACTGATCACTGAGGAAGTCTTTCTTATCTCTCCTTTCTATTCTTTGGAACTCTGCATTCAAATGGGTATATTTTTCCTTTTCTCCTTTGCCTTTAGCTTCTCTTCTTTTCTCAGATATTTGTAAGGCCTCCTCACACAACCATTTTGCCTTTTTGCATTTCTTTTTCTTGGGGATGGTCTTGATCACTGCCTCCTCTACAATGTCACAAACCTCTGTCCATAGTTCTTCAGGCCCTCTGTCTATCAGATCTAATCCCTTGAATCTATTTGTCACTTCCACTGTATAATTATAAGGGATTTGATTTAGGTCATTCCTGAATGGTCTAGTGGTTTTCCCTACTTTCTTCAATTTAAGTCTGAATTTTGCAATAAGGAGTTCATGATCTGAGCCACAGTCAGCTCCTGGTCTTGTTTTTGCTGACTGTATAGAGCTTCTCCATCTTTGGCTGAAAAAAAAAAAATCTGATTTCAGTGTTGACCATCTGATGATGTCCATGTATAGAATCTTCTCTATGTGTTTGCTATGACCAGTGCATTCTCTTGGCAAAACTCTGTTAGCCTTTGATCTGCTTCGTTTTGTGCTATGAAAGGAAGATATGGAAGCAAGGAGACCTGAGTTTGGCAGAGCAGAAGGACGTGTGCTCATGTCCTCCTGTGAGAACTCCGAAATTACAACTTGCTGCTGAACGGCCATCAACAGAAGAATGTTGGATCCCACCAAAAAGATGCCCCATGTCCAAGGACAAAGGAGAAGCCCCAGAAAGATGGTAGGAGGGCAAAATAGCATTTGGAATCAAACCCAATACCCTCCAGAGATGCTTGGAGGGCTCAAACATACCTTGTGCACACCAGGAGCCAGAGACCCCACAGAGACTGAGCCCGAACTGTGTCTGAGTGTCTCCTGTGGAGGTACAGGTCAGCAGTGGCCTGCTGCAGGGGCAGGGGCTCTGGGCGCAGCAGACCTGGGTATGGCATGAGCCCTCTTGGAGGAGGTCACCATTAACCCCACCATAGAGCCACCAGAACTTACACAGGACTGGGGAGACAGACTCTTGGAGGGCAGGAACAAAACTGTGCACACCAAGACCCAGGAGAAAGGAGCAGTGACCCCACACAAGACTGACCCAGACTTGCCCATGAGTGCCCAGGAGTCTCTGGCAGAGGCGTGGATTGGTGGTGGCCTGCTGCAGGGTCAAGAGTACTGAGTGTAGCAGTGCCTGCATGGGACCTTTTGAAGGAGGTCACCATTATCTTCATTACCTCCACCATAGTTTGGCCTCAGGTCAAACAACAGGGAGGAAACCCAGCCCCATCCATCAACAAAAATTGGATTAAAGATTTCCTGAACATAGCCCCGCCCATCAGAACAAGACCTAGTTTCCCCCTCAATCAGTCTCGCCCATCAGGAAGCTTCCATAAGCCTCTCATCCTTATCCATCAGAGGGCAGACAGAATGAAAACCACAATCACAGAAAACTAACAAAACTGATTACATGGACCACAGCCTTGTCTAACTCAATGAAACTATGAGCCATGCCATGTAGGGCCACCCAAGATGAACTGGTCATGGTGGAGAGTTCTGACAAAATGTGGCCCACTGGAGAAGGGAATGGCAAACCACTTCAGTATTCTTGCCTTGAGAGCCCCATGAACAGTATGAAAAGGCAAGAAGATACGACACTGAAAGATGAACGTCCCAGGTTGTTAGGTGCCCAATATGCTACTGGAGATCAGTGGAGAAATAACCCCAGAAAGAATGAAGAGACAGAGCCAAAGCAAAAACAACACCCAACTGTGGATGTGACTGGTGTTAGAAGTAAAGTCCGATACTGTAAAGAGCAATATTGCATAGAACCTGGATTGTTAGGTCCATAAATCAAGGCAAATTGGAAGTGATCAACCAGGAGATGGCAAGAGTGAACATCAACAGTTCAGGAATCAGTGAACTAAAATGGACTGGAATGGATGAATTTAACTCAGATGACCATTATATCTCCTACTGTGGGCAAGAATCCCTTAGAGGAAATGGAGTAGCCATCATAGTCAAAAAAAGAGTCCAAAATGCAATACTTGGATGCAATCTCAAAAGCGACAGAATGATCTCTGTTCATTTCCAAGACAAACCATTCAATATCACAATAATCCAAGTCTATGCCCTGACCAGTAATGCTGAAGAAGCTGAAGATGAACGGTTCTGTGAAGACCTACAAGACCTTCTAGAGCTAACACCCAAAGAAGATGTCCTTTTCTTTATAGGGGACTGGAATGCAAAAGTAGGAAGTCAAGAGACACCTGGAGTAACAGGGAAATTTGGCCTTGGAGTACAAAATGAAGCAGGTCAAAGGCTAACAGAATTTTGCCAAGTGAACACACTGGTCATAGCAAACACTCTTTATATACTTTATTTAATTTCTGGATTAAGAATGATTCATCATGCATGCTTAGATGATTTCACATTTCATTTGCACCTCCTGAAATTTTAAGGTGGGTGGCAAAGCTGACACTCTGCTTCTAATTAATCTCAGAAGGCATGAAGAATTTCTAAACAGAATATTTTTTGGAAGAAAAAAAATCAAGTATACATCTAGAATACGTATCTGAGTTTGAGAGGAAATACTCACATGCACATCTTTCTGAATTGTTCATACTACCAACATTGTTTTGCCAATTGACTGCCAATTGACAGCCATTTGACAGTCAGGAGGGGCTTCCCTGATAGCTCCGTGGTAAAGAATCTGCTTGCCAGGGCAGGAGACTTGGGTTCGATTCCTGGGTAGAGAAGATCACCTGGAGAGAAGGAAATGGCAACCCACTCCAGTATTCTTGCCTGGAGAATTCCATGAACAGAGGAGCCTGACTGGCTGCAATTCATGGGGTCACAAAGATTCAGACACAACTCAGTAACTGAACACAAGCCATCATGAGGGATATTGTTTGCTGATTCCCTGACCTTCTAAGCAGTCACCCAAATCACAGGGACACGAAGCCTGGAAACAAGACTTCCCAGACTCCTTGGCTAGCTCTGTCAGAGACTGGCATTTGGAGGGGATACAGAAAATAAGGGGAGGCCGATGTCTCAGAGGCAGTGCAGACAGGCACATAAGCAGCTCCATCTGTGGGGTTTTACATGTGGTTGGGGGCAGCTCCTTGAGAATCACCCACTTAGGTGCTCCAGGATTCTGAAACCTCAGAATGGTCTGACCACTTCCTTATGGTCTTTGAACTTCCAGATTTGAATGCGGCCTTTCTGACTTCTCCTCTCACTGCTGTCCCAAGGTTGTGAATGCCTCTAATTTCCTGCATTAACCTCCTATTGAAAATACCTAGAACGGCTTATGTTATTTTGACTAAAACCCCAACTGATACCATCACATACACAGTCACAAAATCACTGACACACTCAAGTTCAGCGATGATGAAGGATCTTGAAGAAGGGAATTCCCTGGTGGTCCAGTGGCTAAGACTCTGAGCTCCCAGTGCGGGGGGCCCGGGTTCGATCCCTGGTCAGGGAGCTAGATCCCACATGCTACAACTAAGACCCAGAGCAGCCAAATAAATAAATAATTAATTAATTAAAAAAAAAAAGAATCTTGAAGAAGACTTTGGACTATTTGAACTTCCAAAGTCTGAAGACCAAGCAAAGCAGATTTTGGCTGAATATCAAGGCCATGTCCACATCTCCAGGAGTCCCTGTTACTGTCCAGCCATAGGAAACCCACAGATCTTAGCCTGACTTTCACCTTCAGTGACACCGCTTAGTCTTCTTAAACTGTCCAAACTGTTTTTACCAGGATGAAATCAACAGTGAGGTCATGCTGCAAGCCAGACGGGCATTTACATAAACCGCTTTAAGCAACAGGAGGAAAGAAGCAATGACCAACACATCAGGCTGAATACTTAGAATCTTCCTACATGTGAAGGTACAAGTTGGGACTGGAACAGTAACAATAAAATGCATCCTTGATGGTGCAAACGATGGAACCAAATGAACAAAAGAGTGGAGACATGGGTGAGGAGGACAGCCCAGAGACAAGAAAATCTCTGCACCCATTGTTGTACCAGGTCTGCAGTTCTCAAGGTGTTTGGCCTCTGGACCCCTTTACACTTTTAAAAATTATCAGTGACCTCAGAGAGTTTCTGTTGATGTGTATTATATCTATTGACATGTACTATTCAATAAATTAAAACTGAGAACAATTAAAAGCAAGAATACCCAGCACAGGGACTTCCCTGGAGACCCAGTGGTTAAGTCTGTACTTCTAATGCAGGGTGCACGGGTTTGATCCCTGGTGGAGGAACTAAGATCCCACATGCCACATGTAGAGACCAAAAACAACAACAAAAAAAGAGAATACCCAGCACACATTCCATTACCTGACAGAGTCAGTACTCTTTGGAAAACCCCACTGTACCCTCAAGGAAATGAGAGTGAAAAGGGCAAAAAACATCTTAATATTTTCAGAAAAATAGTTTTGACCCCACATCCCTGAGAGGATCTTGGGAACTTTCTGAGGCCCCCACCTACATTTTGAGAACTTCTGAGCTAGGTTGTTATTTTTAGCCTAGCTCATTTAATTCTCCTGACACCTTGAAAGGGCTGTATTCCCTATTCCCATTTTACAGATAAGAAAAGTGAGGATGAGGAAGGTCTAATATCTTGCCCTGGGTAACACAGCTACTGAATAGCAGCCAGGTTTCTACCCGGCTCTCTCTGCCTCCAGGGCCTGCATCTGAAGAGAAGACCGCTGGCAAGCCCCAGCCCAGGAGGGACATGGCTGGAGAGGCTTCAGGCTGTAATGAGGAACCCCCACAGTGGGACAAAGAGGCCTTCCCATCAGGAAGCTGACTGGCCATGAAGAGGGGCCAGAGTGTCCAAGTTCAACTGGATTCCATGAACACACAAAATGTGCACCCACGTACGGTCTGGGAGAGGAGGCCGTGGAGTGGGGGAAGCAGCGGAGGGGAGACTTGGCTGCCGGTCCAGGCTCTGCCATTCGCCTACAGTGAGTGCTTGGGCGAGGCTCTCCCAGAGGGGCCAGGCTAGAGGAGGCTTAGGCAGCCCACCCTGGCACTCACTCCCCAGCCCTGAGCTCTTAGCCCTGCATCCAAATGGGAACCTCAGGGTGGCTCGGTGAGCTGGGGTGGAAGAAAAGTCTGCACAGCCTGAGAGGAAAACAGCTTGATTCTCACAACCTACATGGGTGCAAGATCAGCCCAGGAAATCTGGGGCTTTTTCCAGGACCATAATAGGTGATTTCGCTCTGAAGCCTGACAGTGGGAGTATTGGTTGAAATCCACCCAGAGTGAGTTTTCTATTAGAACAGCATTCCAGAGCTACCGCTGGCCTTCCGCTGGGGAGCTCTGGTTCCAATCTCAGAGATGTCAAACAATTTTAAAGGCACAGGGGCTCGGTTCTGCCCAGCCGGGCAGCAACAGTGGAGGGCATGTGCTCCATGGCATTCCCACATCAGGCGCTCAAGGCAAGTCCACCTCAGCCCCTCACCATCTCCCACCCCAAGCTCTGATCCGCCGCCTGCTCCTGCTTCTGCTTCTGCTTCCCAGCTCCAAGCTGAGCTAGAGGAAGAGCTGGTCCTGAAAGTGGGGTCGCCCATACTACCTACACTTTTGAGTGTGTGGGGTGTGTGTCCACAGCCTCAGGCACAGTCCCTATTCACACACCTGGCTTCCAGGCACACTGTCCCGAATCACAGGCCCCAGCAAGTCCCCTGTGGCCCACGTCCCTTCCAGCTGGGCATTCTCTGCATGCCACCTCCCTGTCAGGCATGGCCACACTCAGCAGTCAGCAGTAACACTAAAAATATCTCACATTGTGCAGCTCTGTGCACCTCACACTTCAGTGCACCTGCCCCGTCTCTCGGGAGCCTCACAAAACCCTTAGGAGGTTTCAGATTTCCCTCTCTGAGAGGTGAGGAAGCTGAGGGTTGGTGGGGTAAATGGGAGAGTCTGAGGAGTCCAGGGAGAGTGGCCCTCAGTCCTAGGTCTCTCTCTCTCTCTCTCTCAGCTGTGGGTTCTGACTGCTGCGTAGAGGTTGGAGCAAAGTGGGGTGCAGGAGAGGCTCAGGGCAGCGGAGCCCATGGGTGAGGGTGGGGGTAGCTGATCTCTGATAGCCCATCAGCCATGAGTCCTCATAGAATCATTCTTTGATGATAGAAGCATACAAGCTTCAGGACTTCCTTCCCTCGTGAGCCAGTAGTTAAGACTTTGCCTTCCAAAGCAGGGGTCGTGGGTTCCATCACTCGTTGGGGAGCTAAGATCCCTCATGCCTCCAGTCCAAAAGCCCAAAACATGAAAAAACAGAAGCAATGTTGTAGCAAATTTAGTAGACTTTAGAAATGATCCACAGTAAAAGTCTTCTTTAAAAAAGAAACATACAAGTTATCAGCCAAGGAACTTGTTAGACCTTAATTCTCTCTCCAAAGAACGCCGCTCCTCCCCCCACCCATCACCTTCTGCCTCCTGATTTCTGAGCATGAGGCGCCTTCCCTGGAATCTCTGAAGTGTCAGGGGACAAGTCTAGCCTTTGAAAACCCCTTGTGTTGTGATCATGGCTAGTTAGTAATATGCCCTTTGAGAAGGGACCCCGTCTTATCTTGCAGCCATGACATGATAGCCCCTGTCTACCTTCCCTGAGGTCTGGTCACAATGAGAAAGACAGCTAACTCAGGGCACCCACAGTGAATGCTGTCCCAGGTAAAGCCACTTCTGGAAAACAGCTTTTTGCCCGGACCAGAGATGGGAGAACTTTGGGGTGGCCTTGCCAGGTGCAGGCAACCAATGACCTTTGGGGTCCCCTTCAATTCTACAGCCATGGGGGACAGCCCAGGACCATCCTGAACTTTGCACTGAACGTCCCTTCAGCTGTTGCTGGGCAAACAAGGCCCAGAGCAGGCTGCAGCAACAGGCCAGGCAGTCATCTGTGGTCAGAGAGCCTCAGGAGTAGGGCCCCAGGGGTGATACAGCTACTGCCACCTCTGACCTTTCATTCAGAGGGATCCGCATGCAGGTAAAGGAGGTTTGCCTGAGGCCTGGCTCCGGACATTGGTCTCAGTGTTAAGTTTGAGTTGTCAGAAAAGACCTGATACGTGAGTGTTATGGAACGGCTCAGAGGACCCTTGAACCAATAACACCATCACTCCCAGAGGGCTTTCCCCAGCAGGTGTGGGGTTCTGAGGCTAATGGTGGTATGGAAGTGTGCTCACCTGGCCACTCAAGGCTTTTCACCTCTAGTATACTGTTTCACTCCAGGCAGCTGCTTCTTGGGTCCAGAGGCTCCAGAGCTCCTGTGGTGACTCTCCAGCTGGAGGTAGAGCTGGTGAGGGTTCCAACCTTCCAGGTGCAGGCCACGCCTTGCAGCTCCCCTGCTAGGAAATGTCTCTGAGAATCTAAGCAAAGCTCTCTCCCAAGGAAAGCACACAACTGTGTTCTCTGAAAACTAACCTTCTCCTAAATTGTGGCCTCTTTGTAGAACTGAGGTCCTCAGCCCTGGCTTGCTCATGGGAAGATGAGAAGAAGAGCAGATTTGGCCCTTCAGTCTGGGTCATTTTGGTGCTGGGTCATCAGCTATAGTGTAAACTGCTTCCTGGATCGTCATCATCACCCTGATGGCCCACAGCCCTGAGGGACACATAGGCAGGTGGGTAAACAAACAGCTGCAAAAGAATGTGATTTGTCCCTCATGGGAGGTGAAGACCAGGTGCTGGGAGAGTGGAGGCGGTCATGACTAATGCCCGTGGGAGCAAAGAGGCTCTGAGGGCCGTCACCTTGGTCTGCTGCCCGATCAGGAAGCTGACTGCGCGTCCAGGTGAGGCCTGGAGGGAGGGCTGAATGTGAACAGTGAATTCACTGTTCACCTGGAGCCAACAGACTCCACCATGTGGTGACCCCTACGAAGGCTCCCTGGGTGGCAGCCTGGCCTTGACCTCCTTCTGAGAGAGGATCCTTAGAACTGGCTTCTGATGAAGGGGTGGAGTGGCCCACGGTCACTGAGGGCAGGTAACAGAGATTCATGAGCTGACTCAAAGCACAGAAGTCTGTAAGGAGCCTACATCAGCAGGAAATCCAGAGAATCCAGGCTTCAGTAGATGGGAACCAAGTGAGGCAGGGTGGCAGCCAGCAGGGCAAGCGCATGTCCAGCAAACAGCTACCGTTTCCAAGAGTAATTTCTCACCATCTCTGCATCTTTCCTCCAGTGGTCTGAGTCCCAAATTGTACAGACTTGGATCCCATTTCCACCTTCTTACTGCCAGCAGGCTGAGAGCAGGACCCTCTGGTTCCTGGTATCAGGGGAAGGAGGCCTAGAGGCCCCAAGGGACAGGCATCAGACATTCTTTGGGTGTCCTTTTCTTGGCTGGAGAGGTACTTCCTGTTGGGGATGGGCAGCCCGTTCATGAAGTCTTTTATCCCTGCCCCCATGCTATGGAAAAGTTTAGGAATACCCTTGGGGACCAGGGTGATGGGAGGGAAGAGGTGAATTTCCGTTTCTGCCTTTTCCAGTGTGACTAATTCATTTATCTTTATGGCTTTTTGAGAAAGTATCTTTTATTATCTGTAGGCGTGGAGATTCCACTACGTCCTGTGTGGGATGGGATAGGGGAATCAAACAGAGCAGAATGAGGACATCTCTGTAAGGGAATTTTACTAATCATAATGTATTAAATGTACTGTATTTTAGACATTGAATTAAGTACATATTTTATGTAGCAGGGAGAAAACTTTATTTAAAAAGCTTGCTATAAACTATTTGCAATAGCCTCAAACTGGAAACTACCCAAACGGCCACCAATATTGCGTGTGTGCTCAGTCGTGTCCAACTCTTTGTAACCCTGTGGACTGTAACCCAGCAGGCTCCTCTGTCCGTGCAATTTTCCAGGCAAGAATACTGGAGCCGGTTGCCATTTCTTACTTCAGGGGCTCTTCCCAACCCAGAGATTGAACCCATGTCTCTTGTGTCTCTTGCATTGACAGGCGGATTCTGTGCCACCTGGAAAGCCCAGCGTTAGAATACATGAATTAATTTGGAGGCTCTTCATATACTGGAATGCCACGCAGCAGCGTCTCATGGTGTGGCCTGCCCCTGTGAGTCCCTGATGTCCTTTCAGGAAATCTACAAGGTCAGATTATTTTCACAATAATTCTAAGACATTATTTGCCTTCTCCTCTCTATTAACATTTGTATTGATGGTGCACAAGCAATGGCTGATTAAAGTTTGAGTGACTGAACATAAATTGAGGCAGTAACATTTCACTGTACTTGTTGCTCTTTGTATTCTTCATTAAAAAAAAATTTTATTTGCCTGTGCTGGGTCTTAGTTGCAGCACGTGGGATCTTCTAGCTTCACTGTAGCATGTAGGTTCTAGTTCCCTGACCAAGGATTGAACCCAGGCTCCCTTCATCAGAAGCATGGAGTCTTAACCACTGTACCACCTTTTATTCTTCATTGTCATACCACAAAAAAAGAATTGGCAGTTTCATTAAGATGATGTCTTAATAAAACAGTAAAACTTATTAATTTTCTTAAACCTCAGTTCTTGGGCATGTCTATAATATCTTGTGTGATAAAACAGGAAGCACACCTAGGGAGGCACAGTGGACGCCGTGACACCAGCGTTTGTGTGATTGA
Organism: Capra hircus; assembly: GCF_001704415.2. NCBI lineage: Eukaryota > Metazoa > Chordata > Mammalia > Artiodactyla > Bovidae > Capra > Capra hircus. The sequence goes on from NC_030817.1 coordinate 55,906,816, forward strand.
GTCCTGGGCTGAACTAGCCACTTCCTCATATTGATTCTTGGTCCACATGAACAAAAGGCTCTTGGACCAGGCATGGCATTGCTGGACCGTAGAGGATACGTATGTTCAACTTCATGTTGTTGTTGCTCAGTCTCACTAAGTCACGTTGGACTCTTCGTGACCCCATGGACCGCAGCTCCCCAGGCTTCCCTGTCCTTACCATCTCCCCGAATTTCCTCAAACTCATGTCCATTCCCTGGTGGCTCAGATGGTAAAGAACCTGCCTGCAATGCAGGTGACCCAGGTTCAATCCCTGGGTAGAGAGGATCCTCTGGAAAGGGCACAGCAATCCACTCCAGTATTCTTGCATGGAGAACTCCATGGACAAAGGAGCCTTGCAGGCCGCCATCCATGGAGTTGCAAAGAGTCAGAAATGACAAAGCAACTTTCACTCATGTTCACTGAGTCGGCTGTGCCATCCAACGATCTCATCCTCGGTTGTCCTCTTCTCCACCTGCTTTCAATCCTTCCCAGCATCAAGGTCATTTCCAATGAGTTGGCTCTTCACATCAGATGGCCAAAGTATTGAGAAGACCAAACTGTCTTTCAAAGTAGTTATACTAAATTACAAGACTGCATAGAAGATCTTGTGAATTCACTTTCTCTCCAGCACTTGAATATTTTCAGACTTTTACACATTTTACCCCAAAAAATGATTATAAAATGGCATCTCATTGTAATCTCTATTTGTGTTTTCCTAATTATTAATGAGATTGGATGTGTTAGTTGGCAATATATTTTGCCTGCCACTGCTCCCTTTGAATCAGCCCAGTCAGCCAATGTCACAAAAAACATGACCATGTGTGGTTATCAGACTTAGTTATTAGCATGTTCAGTGTATTATAAGATGCCTTCAATTATAAAATGCATCATCAGTGTGATGTAGATTAAAAAAAAGAAATGTCACATCATATTATAATTTAAAATTCATCTACAATTTGTAATGAATAATGGTATACGTTTATTTATCTATACAATTACATGCCATTTTCTACTTTAATGTAACCATTAACAATCTACTCTAAATTTTCTCTGCATTTAAAGTCTGAGGACACTTCCCATTTGAGGCAAATACTGCCAAAGATATGTAGAGTTACAGAGCCTGCACCCGTGGACTTGACCTCCTGAGTGTACTTAGTAAAGACAGCTAATATGTCAGGTTTTCCACATATTTCCTGTTTGGTTAAACTCATGGTTTCATTTTCTCCATAACTGAATTGCCTATCACTGGAAATCTGAAAGTCAGCCAGGTACTTTTGACAAATGGATGTGTCGTGTCTAGTGATAATCTTCCACAAGGCACGGATTAGCCCCAGCAGCTTCTCACAGCTCTCACTTCCATGATCTACTTGGAGAGACTGGCTGAGTTTGCACAGCTCTGTGATGACAACCATGTCATAAGCCACTCCTCTATTTGCTGCGAGCAAATTTTGGTTGACATCAATTAAAAGACTCAAGCCACTCTCAGAAATGTTCAAAAGTGGGAAAGTGTGCATCTTATATTTCTTCTATTTATTAATTAAAATTTAAATATACACTTACATGTGTATGGGCGTCCCAGGTGGCGCTAGTGGTAAAGAACCCACCTGCCAATGCAGGAGACGTAAGAGATGCAGGTTCGATTCCTGGGTTGGGAAGATGCCCTGGAGGAGGGCATGGCAACCCACTCCAGTATTCTTGCCTGGAGAATCCCATGGACAGAGGAGCCTGGAGGGCTGCAGTCCATGGGGTCGCAAAGAGTCAGACACGACTGAAGAGACTTAGCACACATGCACGCTATATGTGAATATAGGTTTTAGTACATATGTGTATGTGTGTGTGTGTGTGTGTGTGTGTGTGTGTGTGTGTGTGTGTGTAGCCAACCTTTACTGAGCATCTCCTAGGCAATAAATTCCATTTCAGGGACTCTCCATTCATTATGTGAAGTAAATAATTTTATGAGGTAGGTAATATTTTCCTTGTTCTAAAGAAAACTGAGCTTCAAAGAGGCAAGATAACTTGACTATGACTCATAAGTGGCAGAATCGGTCTTCAAGTCTGGCTCTACCTGGCTTCAAAGCCCTTAAACTTCCTATCATGCCGTTAAGGGCACAGATGTCAAAGATGATGAGTCTCTTTTTTAGGTAGTGCTGGGTAAGGTCTCAGACAAATCATTGTCTAGTCTTGCCTGCTGTGTTTCTAAGGGTGAATGCCTCTGCTTACCAACAGGTTACTGGCAGGGACAATGAGAGATTTACTAGAGAGTTGAGCTACGTTAAAAATAACAACAAGGTATTTATTCCTAATCCCGTTGAGCTCCCTTGAGCTGTGTGCAAGCTGACCAGAGGGGATGTATGGCGCTGTACAGGTGGTTAGGTGCTGTCATAATCTTTATTCCTAATCCCGTTGAGCTCCCTTGAGCTGTGTGCAAGCTGACCAGAGGAGGGCATGCTAACTGGCCGCTGTACAGGTGGGTCTAAGGTTGCTGTCATAATCTCTTGCATTTTCCCACCTCAGCCTGGGCTCGGTGTCACCTGTTCTAGTGCTGCTTGATGCCAAACCCCAGCTTTTCTTGCTATGATGGACAATCATGAAGCCAATGAACTGGTTGTCAACAAAGAGGCTCAGGCTGGGCCCTAGAAATGCACTTTTTTTTTTTAAGGTATCTACTTATTTGACTGAGCCAGGTCTTAGTTACAACATGCGGGATCTTTTTAGCTGTGGCGTGTGAACACTTAGTTGCAGCATGTGGGATCCAGTTCCCTGATCAGGGATTGAACCCAGGCCATCTACGTTGGGAGTGGGAGTCTTAGCCCTTGGGCCACCGGGGAAGTCCCTAGAAACGCACTTCTTTTCATTTGGGATGTCCTAGTACTGAGCGAGGAGCTCTAGATGGGGGTTGACACGTGGTATCGGATCTCGAGGATTTGTTCGGTCTCTGATTTACACACAGGCTGGTTTGGAGCTCCTACAGGTCTGAAGAGATCTGAGGTGGGGGGTGGGAGGGGGGCTATTCCCTACCATTTCTCAGGATGAGCCTAATTTAACTTGGGCAAGTAAAACCTTGTGTGGATTTTTTCAGACCTTCCCAGAGGAGTGTATGCCTTCACCTCCCTCATATGTCTGGTTCTATCTGGCCATTCACAACCTTTTCACTGCCAAAAACCCCTTTTACAATTTTCTCCCCATGAGCCTCATCTTCAGAAGGACTTTTATCCACAAGCTACAGGTTGGGATTTTTAACTCTCTATGAATTACATATGACCAGCAGAAAAAGAAAATTCCAGCCAAAAGCAAAAGAATGTGAGTTTTTACTCATATAAAACATAATTTTTCTTAGGACTTTTTTTTGAAATATGGAAATAACTCCATAGTCCTAATCACTACCTTTTTTAGATAAATCCCCAGGGCTCTAACGACTCAGATTTAAGATCACTGGTCTAGTTTACTTGATACAGTTCTTTTAATTTTGTGATTGACTTTGCAGAAGAATCGCTTTCACCCATTGCTTGACCTTTGAGTCAAACCAATCCACATATCAATGAGATTCTGTATTTCTTTATTTCAGAGATGCCCCAACATTTTAAAAATTGAGGTATAATTTACATACAAGGAAATTTGCACTTTTTATTATACAGTTCTGTGAGTTTTGACAAATGCATATATTGATATAACCACCATCACAATCAAGACAGAACAATTACATTACCCCCAAACTTCCTCATATCACTATTTGTAGTCACCCTTTCTTCCTGCTTCTAGCCTCTGGCAATCACTAATCTATTCTTTGTCCCTAAATGTCTCCCTTTCGCTGAATGTCATATAAATAGAATCACATAAATTGCTGACTTTTGTGTCTAGCTTCCCTGGTGGCTCAGATGGTAAACAATATACCTGTGATGCGGGAGACCTGGGTTTGATCCCTGGGTCAGGAAGATCCCCTGGAGAAGAGAATGGCAAGCCACTCCAGTATTCTTACCTGGAGAATACCATGGACAGAGGAGCCAGGTGTGCTACAGTCCATGGGGTTGCAAAGACTCCGATCCAACTTAGTGTCTAACACTTTCACTTTTCTTTCACTTAGTAAAATGTATCTGAGATTTATCTGTGTTATTGTATATATCTGTGCTTGGTTTTCCTTTTTTATTGCTGAATAGTATTTCATTGCATGGATATACTGCAGTTTGCTTATTCATTTACCCGTTGATGGACATTTGAGTTCCACATTTGGTGATTTTGAATAAATTCACTGTAAATATTTGTGTACAGACTGTCATGTGAAAATGTTTCTATTTCTCTTGGATACATACCTAGACATAGAGTTGCTAGGTCATTTGATAAGTGCTTATTAACTTTATAAGCTAACAGATTGCTTTTCAAAGTGGCTATACCATTTTGCATTTCCACCATTACAATATATGAGAATTGTAGTTGCTCTCCACCTCAACAGGACATGATATTATCAATTTTTTTTTTTTTTACTTTAGCTGGTCTAATAGGTATAGGTGGTTTTTATTTGAAGTTCTCTAGTAATAATGCTCGGAGAAGGCAATGGCGCCACACTCCAGTACTCTTGCCTGGAAAATCCCATGGACAGAGGAGCCTTGCAGGCTGCAGTCCATGGGGTTGCTAAGAGGCAGACATGACTAAGCGACTTCACTTTCACTTTTCACTTTCATGCACTGGAGAAGGAAATGGCAACCCACTCCAGTGTTCTTGCTTGGAGAATCCCAGGGATGGGGGAGCCTGGTGGGCTGCCATCTATGGGGTCGCACAGAGTCAGACAAGACTGAAGCGACTTAGCAGCAGCAGCAGCAGTAATAATGCTGGGAGAAGGCAATGGCCACCCCACTCCACTGCTCTTGCCTGGAGAATCCCATGGACGGAGGAGCCTGGTAGGCTGCAGTCTATGGGGTCACTAGGAATCGGACATGACTGAGCGACTTCCCTTTCACTTTCATGCATTGGAGAAGGAAATGGCAACCCACTCCAGTATTCTTGCCTGGAGAATCCCAAGGACAGCGGAGCCTGGTGGGCTGCTGTCTATGGGGTTACATAGAGTCAGACACGACTGAAGCCACTTAGCAGCAGCAGCAGTAATAATGCTGGTTATATTTACATATGCTCATTTGCCATCTATACGTTCTTTGGTAAGTTGCCTATTTAAATATTTTGCCCATTTTTTTAAGTTGGGTTGTTTGTTTTCTTGTTCAATTTTGAGAGTTCATTAGGCACTATGAACATAATAAGCTCTTTGTCAGATGCATTTTGCAATAATATTTTCCTAGTCTGTGGCTTGTTTTTTTCATTTTCTTAGTGGTTTTTGCAGAGCAGATTTTTTTTATTGTGACAAAGTCTGATTTATTCATTTCTTTTATACATTGTTCTTTGAGTGTCATATCTAAGAAATTTTTGTCTAACCCAGTGTCAGAAAGATTTTTCTCCTATGTTTTCTTCTAGGAGTTTTGTAGTTTTAGGTTTTGCATTTATGTCTATGGTGCATTTTGAGTTAGTTTTTGAATAGGTTATGGAATGTGGATCAAGGGTCAAGGTACTTTTTTTTTTTTTTTTTACTATGAAATCCAGCTGTTCCAATACAATTTGTTGGGGAAAAAAAACGTTCTTTTTCCATTGAATTGTTTTTGTACTTTTGTAAAATATCAGATGACCATGTAAATATGTGGATCTATCTCTGGGCCCCTTTCTTCATTCACCAATACCCTAGGTCTTGATTACTCTAGTTCCATGGTATGTATTGAAATAAGATAATATAAACCTTCCAGCTCCTTTTTTTTTTTTTCAGAGTTGTTTTGACTGTTCTAAGTCCCTTGTTTTTCCATATAAATCTTAGCATCAATTTGTTGATTTCTACAGAAAGTCTGCTGAGATTTTGATTTGGATTATACTCAATCATTCTGGGGGAAATTGATATCTTAATACATAGCCCTCTAATCTACTTAACTTGTTTAGATTCCTTTGATTTCTTTAATGATGACTTTTAGATTTCAACATAAGGTCCTACACATATTTTGTAAAATTTAAACCCAAGTATTTCATGGCTTTTTTATGCTGTAAATAGTATTGCTTAAAAAAAATTTTTTTTTAATTTATTCATTCATTCTTGGCTGTGCTGGGTCTTCTTTGCTGCACAGACTTCTCCGCAGTTGTGGCGAGCAGGGCCTGCTCTCTAGTTGCGGAGCTCGGGTTTCTCATGGTGGTGGCTTCTCTTTGTTGCAGAGCATGGGCTCTAAGGGGTGCAGGCTTCAGTAGAAGCCGTGCATGGGCTCAGTAGTTGTGGTTCCTGGACTCTAGAGCACAGGCTTAGTAATTGTGGTGCACAGGCTTAATTGCTCCACGGCATGTGGAATTCTCCTGGACCAGGGAATGAACCCATTTCTCCTGCACTGACAGGTGATTCTTTACCACTGAGCCACGAGGCAAGCCCTGGTATTGCTTTTTAAACCGAAATTTTCAGTTGCTCATTGCTAGGATTTAGAGATATAATTGGTTCTTGTCATTGACCTTGGGTTCTCCAATCTTGCTAAATTTATTGGTTTAAATAGCATTTGTTAAGAGTCCTTGGATTTTCTATGTAGACACACCATCTGCCCATCAAGACAATTTTATATTTAACTTATATGCAGAGTACATCATGAGAAACACTGGGCTGGAGGAAGCACAAACTGGATCAAGATTGCCAGGAGAAATACCAAAAATCTGATATGCAGATGACACCACCCTTTTGGCAGAAAGTGAAGAGGAACTAAAAAGCCTCTTTTTGAAAGTGAAAGAGGAGAGTGAAAAAGTTGGCTTAAAGCTCAACATTCAGAAAACTAAGATCATGGCATCTGGTCCCATCACTTCATGGCAAATAGATGGGGAAACAATGAAAACAGTGTCAGACTTTATTTTTGGGGGCTCCAAAATCACTGCAGATGGTGATTGCAGCCATAAAATTATAAGATGCTTACTCCTTGGAAGGAAAGTTATGACCAGCCTAGACAGCATATTAAAAAGCAGAGACATTATTACTTTGCCAACAAAGGTCCATCTGGTCAAGGCTATGGTTTTTCCAGTGGTCATGTATGGATGTGAGAGATGGACTAAAAGCTGAGCACCAAAGAATTGATGCTTTTGAACTGTGGTATTAGACAAGACTCTTGAGAGTCCCTTGGACTGCAAGGAGATCCAACCAGTCCATCCTAAAGGAGATCAGTCCTGGGGGTGCATTGGAAGGACTGATGTTGGAGCTGAAACTCCAGTACTTTGGCCACCTGATGCGAAGAGCTGATCCATTTGAAAGACCCTGATGCTGGGAAAAATTGAGGGCAGGAGGAGAAGGGGACAACAGAGGATGAGATGGCTGGATGGCATCACCAACTCAATGGACATGAGTTTGGGTAAACTCCAGGAGTTGATGATGGAAAGGGAGGCCTGGCGTGCTGTGGTCCATGGGGTCGCAAGGAGTCAGACACAACTGAACAACTGAACTAAACTGATATTTCCTTTTGCAGTCTATGTGTCTTATTTCTTCTTCTTGCTCTATAATGTTGACTAGAATCTCTAATACAGTATTGTATTGACCTTTATATGATAGGCACTTTGCTTTGGAGAGAGGTTTTGTCATCCCCACAAGATGATGGTAGAATTACTATATTCTCCTAAGGAACCAGTATTGTGGCCTGGAGAATTCCATGGACTGTATAGTCCATGGGGTCGCAAAGAGTCAGACACGACTGAGCAACTTTCACTTCACTTCACTTCACTTCATACTGCTTATGATCTAAATCACTTTCAGCAGATCCCAGTCCTGTCTACGCACAAGAGGCCTTTGCAGAGTTGTTAAAAACTATGACTCCATGAGTCCCCCGCTCCCATTCCCCGCACCCCTCACCTCCACCACACGCACACCAAAGACCAATTAAATCAGAATCTCTGGGCCTGGGGCCTGGGCCTGGGTGCTTCTTAAAAAACGACTCGGTTGACACTGAGCTACAGTCAGGACTGAAAACACTGGGCCGGCTACTCCTAATGGGAGGGGTCCTCCTGCCCTTATAGGGACCGGAGGTGACTGGCCCTCGGATCTGGGAGCAGTGGGTGATGAATGCTTAGCAGGAAGCAACTGCCCTGTCTGCTTTGGGCCTGGGAGGCTCAGAGCTATAAAAGGCAAAGCTTTCTCCTTCATTTATTAAATGCTAGTAAATCCAACGAGTGTGTCATGGTATTCTAGCATCAACTTATCACACATGTTTGTGCTGGCGAAACATGAAACCTTGATGGAAAACAGGTGGGACTCCTCAAAGCTGCTGTTAAGGACTTAATGGGTTACAAAAGGATGCTAATGAGAATGTTTGATGAGAAGAATGTTGCCATTTCAGAGGAAATAAGGGGTTGGGGGAGGGAAACTCTCATTCCTCAGAGACATTCAGCCTGCTGGGTATCTTTCAAAGCAGAAAGCCAAGTTCCTTGCATCTCTGTGGGAGGCACCAGTATTCCTGAAATGTGCTCCCTGGAGTAGCCGTCATTACAAAGAAATGAATCCTTCTCTCTACCATGGCAGATTGAGTCTATGGTTGCATTATTGGCAAGATAAAATAATTGCACTTTTAGACCAATTATTACTAAAGCTTTAGGAAACACTTTGGAAGTTTTGCCACACTAGATATGATATCCAGTCTGGGTAACCTTACCTTGTTTGAAATGACCTGGACCAGATTGTTGTTATTATAAGGTTACTTTTCCCTGCAATGAGGATACAAACATCATGGAAAGTTTAGAAAGTGCAGAATAGTAGACAACTTAAGGCTGAAGAGGTGTTGCTAGAACTCTCCTACGTGGGCTGTATGCTCAGTTGCTCAGTCGTGTCTGACTCTCTTGGGCGAGAATGCTGGAGTGGATTGCCGTTTCCTACTCCAGGGCACCTTCCTGCCCCAGTCGAATCCATGTTCCCTGCCACTCCTGCAGTGGCAGGGGGATTCTTTACCACGGGGCCTTCCCTAGTGGCTCAGACGGTAAAAGATCTGCCTGAAATACAGGAGACCCAGGTTTGATTGCTGGGTCAGGAAGATCTCCTAGAGAAAGGAATGGCAACCTACTACAGCATTCTTGCCTGGAGAATCCCATGAACAGAGGAGCCTGGTGGGTTACAGTCCATGGGGTCTTTCTTTATCACTGTACCACCTGGGAAGCCCCCAGAGCTCTCACATACATCACTTTATTTAATCCTCACCAGAACCCTCAGAGAGTAGGAGCATTTTCAGATGAGAATACTGAGGCTCCTAGAATTCACTCAGAGCTGTCACCTGGAGGCAAGTAGCCTGGCCCCATAGCGCATTCTCATCCCACTCAACTATCCTCACAGCTATAGTGCATCTTGGAATCTTCTCTTTCAAACTCTCTTATTTTTAAGCAAGCATTTTTATTTTTAATCTAATGTTTGGGTTCCACACTTTTGAACACATGAAATTCCAGTTTTGCTTCCAGCTTTTCTTTTTCACATAACTTTATCATAAAAATGGTTTCTCAGCTTGTTTTTTAGCCTCTGTGCATTCATTTGGCACATGAATTCCAATCAGAGGCTTTGAGGGGAGCTCTTCCCGCATAGCGGGTTTGTCTTGGCAAACCTTCATGTGGGTGAAGCTTGGTTTAAAGAGCATGGCGCTCTCATGGAGAGGAATTGGGTGCTGTGGGGGTGAACGATCCAAAGGACGTCAAGAATTGGTTTTTCCCACCACTTAGGCCAATTATAGCTCAACTCTTTTTTAGCAAACCATTATCCTGATTGCCTGTAAGAAGGGAAAGTTCCCCTCCCCCCCCCTCCCGCGACTTTAATATTTATGTATTTGGCTGCTCTGGGTCTTCGTTGAAGCATGTGGGATCTAGTTCCCTGACCAGGGATTGAAGGCACTCTGCATTAGGAGTAAGGAGACTTAGCCACCAGGACTAAGGAGTGAAGACCACCAGGGGAGTCCCAAGAAGGAAAAGTTTTTAGAAATAAGGATTTTTTTTAAGAGACAGCATGACATGAGAAATAGAAAAGTATGGTCTTCCCACAGTTGTATGTAAACACAGAAAGAGGGAGCGAGGGTCTGTGCTGGCTTCTTGGAGAGAGTGCCTTGCAGAATCTCCATCCTGGCTCTGCAGGTCGAGCAGGCTAGCAAAGACTGTGGAAATCAGAGGAAACCAGCAAGACAGATTGTAACAGGCCTCAGAGAAACAAAGGCAGGTGGTGGAGAAGAGAGGCCTGGATTTCTGGCCCAAAAGATGAAAGAGGAGAACACATTTGTCTTAGAATGCTATGCAGTTAGGAAGGAAAACCCCCAGTCCAAGATGGTAGAAGTTGGCAAATCTCTGTTTATAACCTCTGTTTCAGGTTAAGGAGACAAATCCTACTTCTACATTTTGCTGGCTAAGGTCTTGCCTTGGCTTTCTTTTTTCCACAATGGATTCATTGACCCACACTGAAGCCGGTGGGTGGGTGGGTGTGGACCATAAACATGGACATTCCCACGACTGAGTAAACATTTCTGTGCGCAGACTAGGATTCCTCTGCTTCCTTTCAACATACGGGTTTGGGTAATTAACTACCAGGGCTTCCGGTGGGTGATCAGCCCCAGGCCTCCACCAAATGTCCTGGGTTTTCTCCCTTTCATTTTTTGACCCTGTGCATTTTGGCTGGAGTATACAAGAAGGAGAAATCTGAACTGTTTTCTCCAGCTCGCAAAGCCCCGATTACTACAAGGGAGAATTGAAAACAAACCACTCTTGGACTCTGAGCAGAAGTGGCAGCAATATCTCTGCTTAGAAACCTGCAGGTGAAGGATGGAGAGAGGGTCTGTTTCTCATTAGAGTTCTTGGCAAACGTTTTGAGGCGCATCTGGAAAAGAAGGGTGAGGGACTGTCGGTGAGGTTTGTTTAATGAGCCCCTTTCTCCCATCACTCGTCTGCTGGCTTTTCCCTCTCAAGGTCATCTGGGACCAGGTTTCCCAATCCCTCTGCATCCCCCTCATGTGTCTGTACATTATCTAGGAATATTGCATTTAAAGTGGAGGATCCAAATAAGGAAAACCCATTCCACTCATATTTTTTCTAAATGTCAGTTGAAGTTCTCCCACAGACAACCTCACTTTCACAGATGCAGTGAATTTCAAGGGCAATTGTCAATAATAAGAATCTCTTATATTTATTCACGTAGAATTCTTTTTCTGGGTGGTATCTTAGCCAATGCTTTCATCTGAGCATCACAACATTTGCTTGAGGTAGCAGATCTTCATTTTACAGAAGGGATAAAAAACAAACCAACAAAACCCAAACAAAATGAAAAGCCCCTGAGGCCCAGAAAGGTTAGGTGATTCACACAAAGTTTCAGTCAGTGAAAGCCAGAGGTGGGATTATGAATCCCATGCCAACCCACCACAGTGTGTTGTGGGTCAGATCACACATTATCCCTCCTTGGAGCCACCTCTTCCAAACCCTCACCATGCTTCTTTCCTAAATGTTTCAGGTCTAAGCTTAAATGCCACTTCCTCCAGGAAGCCCTCTCTGATCCCACCTCACCCTCAGGTTAAGATAGGTCTCCCTGTTAGCACCCTGTGTATTTTTTTCTTTATGACACTACAAATTTTAATCATAATGTGTGATTATTTGCTTAATATTTTTAGCACCAGTGAGACTATAAACCCCTTGTGGACAGGAACTGTGTCCAGTCTTATTCATCATTGTAGATGACCAAGACACCACTCAGCGCAGTGCCTAGGATATAATAGCCACCCCCACCACCTGCCACACACAGCTTGTGAAATACATGAACAAATGAATGAAAAACTCCCCACACAATGAAGAAGGCTGAACTCAGTCCACCCTTCTAACTTCCTTGGTGAATCAGCCAGTAAGGAATTTTCCAAAGAAATTTCTGGAGATTTTCAGTGACACTGTGTGAAATATTGAGATTTAGAAAAGGAGGGAGATAACCCCTTCTAGCTCCAAATAGCTTCATTTTTATTAATAATATAATACTATAATATACTATGATATAATATTAATTGATAATATAATATATACTATTTACTGTTTATTGACTTTTGCCTGACAGTTGTCACATGATATTATTCTCATAGTAACCTTATGAGTGGAGTATCTTTATTATCTTTTGCAATTAGATTTTGCTAAATACTGAGAAAATTCTGAAAAGGTTAGAGGCTGAAAGACTCTGAATAATGCAAGGGTTAGTTCTGTTTGTTATCAGCCTGGAGAGTGTAGAGGACAAATAGATCAAGGTGCCTGCAGAAGTTAGCACTTGCCCATGGGTTCTACCTGGCTCCCTGTGCCAGCTGCGTGCTCTAGGGGACCGTTCGCACTTCCCCAGGTGGGTGCCTGAGAACGTGATTCAGTCTAAGTAATGGATTCCATCTCCCTGGCCTTAACTTCAAGTCCTGCGGCCTGAGAGAGCTCCAGCGCTTAGCTGGCCAGCATCAAACAGAGGTGGGGGCACACATCAACACATCATCTGCTTCATGTGGGGAAACAGAGGCTAGAGAATGGGGAGGACTGGTCTGGAGGTGGCAGAGCTGGAAACAGAATCCAGGACGCCAGACTCTTGGTCTGCTCTCTCCACTGGCACTCAGTCCATCAGAGGTGTGCTCAGCACTGTGCAGTCCATAGCGGATTCCCAAAGAGAAACAAAACCTTCCCTCTTAAGGTTCTTGTGAGAATTACATCACGTGACAGTTGTCAGGCATAAGTTAATACACAGTAAATAGTATATGAAAGTGAAAGTCACTCAATTGCGTCTCACTCTTTGGAAACCCATGGACTATACAGTCCATGGAATTCTCCAGGAAGGAATACTGGAGTGGGTGGCTGATCCCTTCTCCAAGGGATATTCCCAACCCAGGGATCGAACCCAGGTCTCCTGCATTGCAAGCAGAATCTTTACCAGCTAAGCGACAAGGGAAGCCCAAATAGTATATATTATTATTAATAAAAGTGAAGCTATTTGGAGCTAGAAGGAATTATCTCTGGGGGTAGTGAGTCTCCAGTCAGCAATGGTGTTCAAACACTTGCTCAAAAGTATAAAAGGGGGTAGATTATAGAACTAGGTGACAATTTTGGACTTTCTAAGACTGATGCCAAATTAATTTTCAAGACTTGAACTGGTCCTTTAAAAAAAATTTATTTCTTTATCTGGCTGCACTGAGTCTTAGTTGTAGCATGTGGGGTCTAGTTCCCTGACCAGGGATCAAACCAGGGCCCCCTGCATTAACAGTGTGGAGTGTTAACCACTGGACCACAGGAAAGTCTCTGAGATGGTCCTTGAGAATGGCTAGGTGTTGCCAAAGTGGGAAGAGGGGAAGGATGGCCTCCACAAAGAAGGGAACAGCATGAGGTGAAGCTCCAAGATGTTCCAGAGCTGAAGGCTCTGTTCTGACCCCAAAACTCCATCCCACTGGAATTTTGTGGGCTTCTGGTGGAGGGCTTCTTTATCTAAGTTTTCCAAGGTGTGCCTAAGGTTTGCCATAACTCTAGGGTCTTCCATTTATGTGTATCCAAGTTTCATGAACTACTGAGGGAAGGGGAATTTGTGATACATTTTCTGCATTAATATCAATGGGTTTAAATCATGATGGTTCAATCCTGCTCATCATGGCCGTTTTCCAAAGGGCCTCACTGATTTTCTTATGATCTGCTTATGAATTCAACTAAAACGACCTTCCTCCCATTGAAATAAACTGAGGTCATTTAGCGCCTTGTCAAGCTTCTGCACAAACCTCCACATGGGGCAGCGTTACTGGAGACAGAGCTGATACAGGGAAGGCATCTCACCAGGAACAGTTTGCTCTTACCTTCTCGACTTTATAACTTTTAAAAAAAGTAAACATCGTGAAAGGCTGCTGCCACATTGAGTCACCCAGGATCTAATGATCTACAACTTTTATCAGCAACGTTGACAGGAAGGATAAAAGCTCTGGATTTCCATGAAATGGAAACTTCTGGATTCCTGCCCAGGAGACCCAAGAGAAGGTACTCTGGACACTCTGCTCAGAGAGGCTGAAAGTGATGATTACCCAATGTGCAAAGTAGCACTTAAAAAAACCTGACCCCCTCTGTAGGACTGCTTGAAAAACTAATTGGAAACAACCTCAGATATTTTATACTCTGTCATTTCGGTTACAACTGGCTGCTTTGTCTATGGCTCAGACAGAGTTGGCAGCTGGGAGGGGGATGAGGGAGTGGGAAGTCAGCTCCTGGAGGCCCTGACAGAGTCCTTTTCAGACGATCATCCCCCGAGTTTATCTCCTGGGCTGCAAAGGAGGGTGGAATTTGGGAACCCTCCCTCCCTGCCTTCTTTGATGCCTGAGGGACCCCCAGTAGGGAGAGAGAAAACATACGCTCCCTGTGGCATCATGAGCCTTTCCAATCAGTGGCTTTAGTGATGGTTCTCTGCTGTGCTGGGCTTGGACTTTGGAAGCCATGGATAGGAGAAGTCAGTTCTTCTGCTGTTCCACAGGGAAGCCAGACAGAAGTCCGTTACCTCTTTGCTGCCCATTTCTGGCCTGCAGATGGCTGCCTTCTCCCTGGATCCTCATGCAGCCGAGAGAGGAAGCTCTGGTCCCTTCCTCTTCTTATAAGGGCACTAATCTCACCACGGGGACCCCACCCTCATCTTCTCATCAAGAACTAATTACCTTCCCAAAGTCCCATCTCCAAACAACATCTCACTGGGGGTTAGGACTTCAATATGTGAATTTGGGGAGTGGGGGACACCTTCAGTCCAGAGCATTTAGGAGTTCTTCTTGGGAAGAACCAGGCAATTATCTGCTCTTGGGTAAGTGAAGGCAGTAGTTCTAAGTTCCCTAAAGGAAATCAACCCTGAATATTCATTGGAAGGACTGATACTGAAGCTGAAGCTCCGATACTTTGACCACCTGATGCCAAGAGCTGACTCATTGCAAAAGGCCCTGGTGCTGGAAAAGACTGAAAGCAGGAGGAGAAGGGGACAACAGAGGATGAGGTGGTTAGATGGTATCACCGACTTGATGGACATGAATGTGAGCAAACTCTGGGAGATAGTGAAGGACAGGGATGCCTGGCGTGCCGCAGTCCATGGGGTCCCAAAGAGTAGGACACAGCTAGCAGCTGAACAGCAACGTGTCCTCAGTGTGCTCAGGTTCCCAGGGATTCAAACCTGGTCCTGCCAAAGAGGCACAAATAAAACCAAGTCTAAGTGGAGTCTGTTACCTTCCGTATAGCTGGGCTTGCTTGGCAAGGAAGGTCAGGGACCTTCATCACCTTCTTTCCTGTTACAGCTTAAATTATATACCCAAGCAAAAGTCAACCCTGAATAATGACCATCTTTTGTTTTTTTCAAAATGAGAGATTAAACAAACAACAACAAAAAACTTTGGGAAGGGGACACAACTTGAATGTATTAAGTTTTAGGAATGTCGGCAGAAAAGTCAAATACAGCTAATGATATTTAATTTATTATTTACAACAAACTTACAAATCACATGATATTAAATCACAGAGAAAGATTACCTTTTTTCCTCCTCTTTTGCATTTCATGGAATGGATTTGTTCTAACTTCTCTTTACTATCTCTGTCTCTCTCACTGGAGCTGCTTCTTGAGTCCTCTCCCACAGTCTTCTTTAATTCCTAAAGCTTTGAAATCCAGCACTTTGTGAATCTGTGTTTCTTGTTGTTATCGGAAATTTATACCAAGCCACAAGTACCCACTGGCATATTTGTAAGACAAATTATCTAAGTTTCTTTTGTGAGTATATGTATGATTTCTGTAACATAACTAGTTTTAGTATCGTTTTGATCAGTGATCTTTAAAAGGTTGTTTGCAGTGATATCCAGTGCTTCCCTGGTGGCTCAGCGGTAAAAGAATCTGCCTGCAGTGCAGGGGACACAGGAGACATGGATTCGATCCCTGGGTTGGGAAGATCCTCTGGAGAAGGAAAGGGCAACCCACTCCAGTATTCTTGCCTAGAGAATCCTATGGACAGAGGAGCCTGGCGGGGCACAGTCCAGGGGATTGCAAGAGTCGAACACGACCTAGCGACCAAACCATCACCACCAGTGCTCACATTTGTGAACGTCTTGCCCCAGCAATAATGAGTACATTTATATTCATTTCTTTGCTTCCTCCAAAATCTGTCAAGTGGTCTCCTTACCAACCTAAAAATAACATCGATTGAGTTTCTTTGAGGATTTTGCACATTCTCCAAATAGTGTTCTTATTCAAAAATCCAGTTATTATGAGAACACCCTGTAATTAAGAGCTTGTCTAAGACCACTCCCTCTTTTCTGAAGGATAATTTTAGGGAGGAGATACATCAACAAGACTTTTTGGAAACACGGTACTCTCTAATTATTTAAGTCCTTGTTTCTTTCTGAGAGGAGGACTGATGCTGGAGCTCCCTGGGTGCTGTTAAGCTCCTTCAGAGGGCAGCTCCATCAGGCAGTCTGGCTTCTTGAGTGACACACATCCTCTCACGGTTGGATTCAGGCTGTGGTCCACTTGATGGCTGAAGAACGTGTTTATATTTTTAAAAGGCAGAGAAGGCCAACCGAGGCCAGAGAATTTCCCTTTCTGCAATATTATGGACTATGTAGAACTGTACAAAATTTAATTTCTAAAGCTCTGGGCACACAGATATCTCTGTCTTGGTGTGCCATAGTTGTAAGATTCTGTCACCAATTCCAATGTGGTTTTTCCCCCCACACCAAGCTGTGCTCCAACACCAGCTGGGTGTCCTGCAACTCAAATCTCATAGTGTCTGCCTGGAGATAACATCAGATTCCCCTTGTTAAGGTCTTAGTCCTACAAGACTATTCCCACCCCCCACCATCACTTCATGTGACAGTTGCAAGCCTAGGTTCTCTTCTGTGCTTCTAACCAACATATTAAACACTATGAATTCCAGTGACCCTATCCTTGGTCCAATTAATTTGCTAGAGCAGCTCGCAGAACTCAAGAACTCAAGAGAAACATTTAGCTTTCTAGATCATGTCTGTGTGCTTAGTCACTCAGTTCAGTTCAGTTGCTCACTCATGTCCAACTCTGCGACCCCATGGACTGCAGCACACCAGGTCTCCCTATTCATCACCAACTCCTTGAGTTTACTCAAACTCATATCCACTGAATTGGTGATGCCATCCAACCATCTCATCATGTGTTGTCCCCTTCTCCTTCTACCTTCAATCTTTGCAAGAATCAGGGTCTCTTCAAATGAGTCAGTTCACATCAGATGGCCAAAGTATTGGAGTTTCAGTTTCAACATCAGTCCTTCCAATGAATATTCAGAACTAATTTCCTTTAGGATTGCCTGGTTGGATCTCCTTGCAGTCCAAGGGACTCTCAAGAGTCTTCTCTAACACCTCGTCAACTCTTTGAACCCTATGGACTGTAGCCCACCAGGCTCCTCTGTCCATGGGATTACCCAGGCAAGAATGCCGCAGTGGGTTGCCATTTCCTCCTCCAAGAGATCTTCCTGACCCAAGGACTGAACCCGCATCTCCTGCATTGGCAGGCAGAATCTTTACCACTGAGCCACCTGAGAACAGGTTACCAGTTTATTATAAGAGGATATACTTCAGGATCAACCAGGTGAAAGAGGAGCATAGGCTAGGGTATATGGGAAGGGGCTCAGAGTGTCCATGCCCTCCCCAAGCTTGCCACTCTTCCACTTTTGGATTTTTATAGACGCTTCTTTACATGGACACAATAGATTGAATTACTGGCCCTTAGTGACTGAACTCAGTCTTCGGCTGCTCTCCCCTCCCCAAAGAGGGCTGAAAGTTGTCTCTAATCACCCGTTGATTCCTCTGGTGACCAGTCCCCATCCTGGGGTGACCTATGTGCTTCCACAAAGTCACCTCATTCATACAACAAAAGACACTTGTATTGCTTTCATTACAGGAAATGCCAAGGGTCCTAGGAGCTCCATGCCAGGAAGAGGGATGTTGATCAAATACATACTTATTAAAGATGAATTAAAGAGCCTCTTGATGAAAGTGAAAGAGGTGAGTAAAAAAGCTGGCTTAAGACTCAACATTCAAAAAACTAAGATCATGGCATCTGGTCCCATCACTTCATGGCAAATAGATGGGGAGACAATGGAAATAGTGACACTTTATTTTCTTGGGCTCCAAAATCACTGCAGATGGTTATTGCAGCCATGAAATTAAAAGACACTTGCTCCTTGGAAGAAAAGTTATGAACAACTTAGACAGCATATTAAAAAGCAGAGACATTACTTTGCCAACAAAGGTCCATCTAGTAAAGGCTATGGTTTTTCCAGTGGTCATGTATGGATGTGAGAGTTGGGCTGTAAAGAAAGCTGAGCACCGAAGAACTGATGCTTTTGAACTGTGGTGTTGGAGAAGACTCTTGAGAGACCCTTAGACTGCAAGGAGATCCAACCCATCCATCCTAAAGGAAATCAGTCCTGAGTATTCATTGGAAGGACTGATGCTGAAGCTGAAACTCCAATACTTTGGTCACCTGATGCAATGAAGAACTGACTCACTTGAAAAGACCCTGATGCTGGGAAAGTTTGAAGGCAAGAGAAGGGGATGACAGAGGATGCGATGGTTGGATGCCATCACTGACTCAATGGACATGAGTTTGAGTTGGTATTGGTGATGGACAGGGAAGCCTGGTGGGCTGCAGTCCATAGGGTTGCAAAGAGTCAGACACGACTGAGTGACTGAACTGAACTGAATACTTACTATAAATCATAGGTTGCTTATGAAATTTTTACTTAATCCTTTAAAGAAAAGATCTTTTAATTGCAAGGTCATTGATAGACTAGAAATGGAAAAATTGAGGCTCAGAGAAGTGAAGTAACTTGTCTAAATTCACACAGCCAAAAAGTTATGGAGCCAGAACTCAAACTCTGATTGATTTGATTCCACAGCCATTTCTCCTCAACCATACACTCCCCTGCCTTCTGTGGTATTGGGTGTGAGTTGACGCTAACCCGTGTTTAGCTGAATTTCAGTGTCATCCCTTATCTCAACCTCATGCATACACACTAAGTCATTTCAGTTGTGTCTAACTCTGTGAAGCCCTATGGACTGCAGCCTATCAGGCTTCTCTGTCCAGGGATCCTCCAGGCAAGAATACTTGAGTGTTTTGCCATGTCCTCCTCCAGGAAATCTTCCCGACCTGGGGATCGAACCCATGTCTCTTGTGTCTCCTGCTTTGGCAGGTAGATTCTTTACCACTAGTACCACCTAGGAAGCATCTCAACCTCATTTATCCTCAAATGGAGTGTAGTTCTTCCACAAAGAAAGACAACCATGAGACCAAGCTACTGGACACCAAGCTACTAGATGGCATCTGTGTGGCTTGATGTCATGTCCAAACAGGAGTATCCTAGAGAGACCCTGAAAATCACAGAAGCCAAAAGATTTCATAACCTTTGTTAAGGAAGGAGTTTTGTTTTTGTTTTTTGTTTTGGTCCCAACAGTTTCTCTACCTACTCCCCAAAGAGTGTGCAATACTAAGTAAATCGAGTAATTACTGTCTGAGTCAGGGACTACTGTGATTGAGAAATTAACCATGTCTGTTTTTCTTCTACAGACTCACTGGAAAAGAATGTGAGCTATTTTCCCCTTTTCCTCTCCAGAGGCCTCTGCGTTTTGGAGGGCTAGGTTTCTCTTGCCCCAGGGAAAAGTTAGAGGCCTTTCTTAGATTTTCTAAGGGTTTGGAGTCTTAACACTACTTGTTAGAGATGGAGAGGGTTGGGAGGGGGCCTAGGGCCCAGAATTCTTTAAGGGCTGGCAGGACCCTTCAGTGCTGGGCCTCCACCAGGCACTCTGGAGTTGGCAGGGCCTTGGAGGGAGTAACCAAGAGGGGAAGGGATGCCCAGGACCTAACACTTGCGCTATGGCCTTGGATTTGGAGAGGATGCTGTGGGCAGCAGCAGCAGCAGCCTCCAAGTGGTCTGCTGGAGCTTGGACAAGAGGCCACTCAGTAGTGACCACCACAGACCAGTGCCCTTCTCCATGTTTCTGGAGTCCTGAAGGCCTCAGAGTTCTATGTGGAGGGAGAGTGAGGGGCCCTGGCAAGTGGCTGGGAGTTTTCTGCTGTCCCAGTAGATGGAGGTCTAAGTATGATTCAATTTGATTTAGAAAATTCGTGAAATGTGTCATGGAACACATTCCTAAGTGTCGTGGAACAATTTATACCAGTTACGCTAATAATGACCAAATCCTAAAGGGAATTTTTATAACATATTTGGTAAAAACAGGTCTATTTTTTTTTTAATCCTTTGGAAATGGTTGATCAATAACTGACAGGATATAACTATTCCAAGCCTTTCTTCTGGTAAAAATATCCTCTCTCCTTGTAATTTAAATTCCAAATTACCTCCAGATGAGGCTTTAAAAATACCCTGTGATTAAATGCACACCAAATGGAGTTTCTGTGGGAACCTTTGCTGACTCAGAGGGATGACCTGTGAGTTTTTTTTTAAAAGGCTCAAGGTCTGGACTGGGCTAAAACTGAGACTTGGGGCTTGAGGAACCCATGACTCAGCCTTGGGGCCCTGGGCTCTGGACACTAGCCCAGAGCTGAACATTCAACTGAAAGGCTTTTGGAGGAGAGCACTGGGAATCTCTCTGGAATCGCATGACCCTTTCTCACCCACCCTTATTAGACCACAGAGTCAGAGCTGGAGAGGGGGGACCGCTGGGCCTGGGGGTTGGGAGAGAGCCAGTGTGTCTGTATGTCTTTGTGTCTGCCCGCGCGCGCGCGCGCGTGTGTGTGTGTGTGTGTGTGTGTGTGCATGTAGCTGCCAGGCTCCAGAATATCCCCTGGAGAAGGAAGGAACCAACTCCAGCCTTGGCAGAGAGCGGTGGTCAGGAATGCACTTGATTCTAGGTTTCCTAAGAGAAGGTGGCTCATAGCACAGGTGGCCAAACTTCTTGGACCAGAAGCCCACTGGGGTCTCGCCAACCACCTGCTGCCCAGCACACATGGCTGTGACCTGTGTTGTGGACAAGGAACAGAATCTTCTTTTTGGCTGGGAGTAGGGTGGAGGGTGTGTGGAGAGCCGGCCAGCACCCTGGGCAAGAGGATAGGGAAACTGAGGCAGAGAGGGAAAAAGCACTCAGAACAGGATAGTGTCCACCCCCTTCTGTTCCACACACACACACACACCCACTGCCCCTTTCTCTCCTATTCCAGATCCTGCTGTGGAACCACTGTCTCAGGCATACCTTTGTTTTCAAGCTCTACTTTAGTTAGACACTCAGCTGGGCACATCCCGCTTGGGATCTCCTTGAATGTGCTTGCTGACCATAACCTATGTTTTGTTATCCCTGTTTTACAGATGAAGAAACTGATTCCCAGAGAAGGGGAATGGGTTGGGTCAAGAGAACAGGCTGGTGAGTGTCAGAGCTGAGGCAGGAGCCGTGTGTGCTGAAAGCAGTCTTATCTGACAGTCCTCTACCTGTGGATGGCCCTCAAACATTTAGAGGTACACACACATGAACACACCCACTGCCTAGGGTCCCTTTATGAAAGCCCATAGCCCAGGAAACAAGGGATTCCACTTCATGGTAATCTCTATGATACAGACAAAGCAGCAACAAAACTGTAGGCCTAGTGAAAGCTAGCCATTCTTCTACATCCCTCTCCTATTTCTGAGGATGAAAAAGAGTCTTAATTAGCATAGCGTCAAGAGCATGAGTTTTGGAAGTCTTCCCAGGTCGCTCAGTGGTAAAGATTCCGCCTGCCAACGCAGAGACACAGGTCGGATCCCTAGGTCAGAACATCCCCTGGAGAAGGAAGGAACCAACTCCAGTATTCTTGCCTAGAGAATCCTGTGGACAGAGGAGCCTGGCAGCTACAGTCCATGGGGTTGCAAAGAGTCCAACACAACTGAGTGACTAAATGAGCTTTGGAATCAGCCTGTGATTTCAGTTTCCATTTATTAGCTCTGTGACCCTGGATGAGTCACTCAGCCTCTGTAAGCATCAATATCTTCCTCTGAAAAATGGGAAGACAGTATTTACCTTATTGGCTGTTGTGTGGGTTAAATCAGACCATACCCATGGAGGAACACCATTTGATGCCCAGTAATCAATCAGTAATTGGAAGCTGTAATTATTCTCAATAATCATGTTGGTAGCAACGAAAACAGCCAACACATCTGGATGATCACAAAAAGCAAGGTGAGCTTGGTCCTCTCAACAGAGGACATGACACTGTGTTGTCAAGAGTCTGGAGGAGTGCCAAAACCAGGGAGAAAGAGGTGAGCAATCTGCTGAATGTTCTGCTACCCGGAAGAGGGAGGGGACAGACATCAGGGCCGCTTAACCTCGAGGTGGAAAGTTCTGATTGATCCTGATGGGTGTCTCTAACCTCCGCCTCTTCTGTTCTCAGAGTTTTAGTGGTGTACACTAAGTGCTGGACATTGACAAAGATTAGATGAGTGTGACCCAAACTAAGGGCTGGAGGCCAGTACTGGGAAGCAAAAAAAGGAAGTCGGGCAGCCTGGCACCAGGTGCAGAGCGTGTGTGCTCTGTGTCCCCATCACCTGTCAGCTGGGAACTCTGCACGTCATCAGTACAGCTGAGTATGACCAGCCCAGAGTCAGAACCTGTTACAGACCAGCCATGGCTTCTGCCAACACCAGTGTGTCCCAGAGGAAGCCCTTTCTAATGGTTGCATTGTCTTGATTAATGAAAAAAAAAAGATTCTTTAACATTGTAAAGAAGTATGTTAAAACAATGAAGAAAAAGTGTGAAAGTAGAGTGATGTGGATTTTTTAGGATATATATATTATATACGTGTATGTGTGTGTGTGTGTGTGTGTGTGTGTGTGTGAGTGTGTTAGTGGCTCAGTCATGTCCAATTCTTTGCGACCCCATGGACTGTAACCCATCAGTCTTCCCTGTCCATGGAATTCTCCAGGCAAGAATACTGAAATACTGGAATGGGTTGCCATTCCCTTCCCCAGAGGATCCTCCTGACCCAGGGATTGAACCTGGGTCTCCCACATTGCAGGCAGATTCTTTACCATCTGAGTCACCAGGGAAGCCCTGGATGTATTATATACATATATATGTATACAATTTTAATTATGAAAGTTTTCAAACAGACACAAAAGTAGTACACAATACCTAGTGGTGAACCCCTAGCTACTCATGAGCAGCCTTTAACAACTGGAGTAGTATGTGAGTGGGAATTTCAATGAAAGCCACGTGGCTTTTAACACTTAAAAGTGACCCCATGGTGCAAATGTGTTAAATCTCCTGATATCCATGTACCCAGAATTACTCCCCATTCCACAACTGCCTTGAACACCTATCGAATGAAGTAAGAAAGAGATCAGATAATTAATTTGCCCCAAGTCATACAGGAAGCTGGACTAGTGCCAGAAACAGAAGGTGCTCCATCCAAGCGAAGAAGATAATCATCATAGCAGAACAAAAGCTAATGTTTATTGAGCACTTACTATGTGCCAGCCTCTCTCCCGGCTGCTCTACCTGTATCAGTTCACTGAATTCTCATGCCAGGCCTGTAACAGGAATCTTATCTTCATCCCTGTTTTACAAATGAGGAAATTCAACACGAAGGATCTAAGCCACTTGCCCAAATGTACACAGTTATTTAGAAGCAGAGCAAGGGTTTAGACTGAAGCTTCCTGACTCCAGCGCCTGCTTTCTTCTGCTTTTCAAATGTTTATTTATTTATTTGGCTGGGTCTTCATTACTCACATAGGATCTTTAGTTACAGCTCTCAAACTCTTGGGCTTCCCAGTTAGCGAAGTACCTGCCAATGCAGGAGACACAAGAGATGTGGGTTCTATTCGTGAGTCAGGAAGATCCCCTGGAGTAGGAAATGGCAACCCACTCCAGTATTCTTGCCTGCAAAATTCCATGGACAGAGGAGCCTTGCGGGCTACAGCCCATGGGGTTGCAAAGAGTAGGACTGAGCGTACACTTGAACTTTTAGTTGTGGCATGCAGCGTCTAGTTCCTTGACCAGGGTTTGAGCTCAGACTCCCCTGCTTTGGGAGCTTGGAGTCTTTGCCGCTGGACCACTAGGGCAGTCCCCAGAGCCTGCCTTCTCAACTAGACAGACAAAACCTGACACTGGGAAAATGATTCTGCTGGGAAAGATGAGGATGGAGAGGAGAATCGCTTGTGTGAAACAGGCACTGGGCATTTTCCTGTGACATTCTCAAAGCCCTGGCCGCAAAGCCTGTGGCCCTCAGTGGGAAAGAAGGTCAGCATTCCTCCTAAATGAGGAGCCGTCATGGTTTCCTCAGTACCAGGCCTTGGGTGGAGTTCCTGTTTTGCAAAAATAAATGTGTGTAAAAAATATTCATAGCAAAAAGTCAGGGAAAATATCCACCAAGTATTACCAAGCGCTGGTCCTCACCACAGTGGGATAGGATCAGGGGTTAATAGGGATTTTTCTTTTCTTTTTTAAATTAAAAAAAAAAATTTTTTTTTTTTGGCTACACTTAACAACCTGTGACTTAGTTCCCTGACCAGGAATTGAACCTATGCCCTCTGCATTGGAAAGTTGGAGTCTTAACCACTGGACTGCCAGGGAAATCCCTTCTTTTCTTTTTGTTCATCTCAATATTCTATTTTTTCTAAATGAATATGAATTATTTGTGTTACAGAGAATAAAGGAAGAGAAGAGGAAAATATAAAGGAAGGAAATAGGATACTCACCAGAGGACTTCTGCTCTGTTGAGGCTGGGATAGGGCAGGGCAGCTGGTGGAGGGGTTGGGCGCATCGGGCAATGAGAGATTGGGGGAGGGGTGGGGATGCCAGGCGCCGTCTCGGGTTAGGGCCCGACTGGATTTAAAGGTCATGGCTCATGGGGCTCCCACCCCGTCCTCACAGGACCTGCTGGCCCTCAGAGGCCACAGCAAGTCAGTGTGTGTAAAAATATGCCTGGCTGAGCAGCTCTAGTTTCTGGAGGGGCCTGGAGCGCTGGGAAGTGGCCATGTGCTGACCCCTCCAGGGCCACACTCATTTGGCAGGAACTCCAGGGCCAAGGCTGTTTGTTCTCAAACGCTGCATCTTTGGGATTAAAAATAACCCTCCCCTTGGCTTGGCCTGGCTGTGCTCTCCCTGCCCTTGGGGGCAGAGATGGGTGAATAATCCCAGATTGGGCGTTTTCAGCCTAGACAGAACTTCTACCCACCGTGGTCCCTGCCCAGCAAGTTACCTTCCATCATGAGCCCTTGATTAAAAACAGGGGGAGGGCGGGGAAGGAATTTGCAGCATCTACCAGATAGGAAATTTACAAAGCCTCACTGGTATAGCCATGCTGATGCCACTAAAATAGCAACAGAGTGCTTGTAAGAGAAAGTGCCAAACCCTTTATCAGCTGTTTATTTATCACCTGTTAGGCACCATGTACATGTGAGTTCTGTGGCAGCATGCGGTAGGTTTGAGGGTGCCACAAGGCATAGCTTGCCTCCAAATATCTATGCCAGTTAAAGATTCTACCATATAGGACTTCTCTGATGGGCCAGTGGCTAAGACGCTGAGCTTCCAATGCAAGAGGCCTGGGTTCAATCCCTGGTTAGGGAACTAGATCCCTCATGCTGCAACTGAAACCAAAGACCGTGCATTCCACAACAAAGACCCAATAAATAAATAAGCACATTTTTTAAAATTCCACTATCAGAATCGTTCCTTTCAAACTAAAAAGCTGTGCTCCCAAGTGAAGTCGCTCAGTTGTATCTGTTTGTGACCCCATGGTCTGTAACCCACCAGGCTCCTCCATCCATGGGATTCTCCAGGCAAGAATAACGGAGTGGGTTGCCATTTCCTTCTCCAGGGGACTTCCTGACCCAGGGATCAAACATGCGTCTCCTGCATTGCAAGCAGATTCTTTACTGTCTGAGCCACCAGGGAAGCCCTGAGCCCTCAAAGCATCTGTTAAAATATGCAAAGTGTTGTTGCTGGGGATTAAATGTAAGATTTTCTTAGGTTGATGAAGATCATTTCAATTTAGAATCTTATACATACAGGGGCTCATTTCTATTCTGAGCCTCAGTCCCGGGGCCAAGGATTCACAAGTGGGTGCCATTTGTCTCCTTTACAGAAGAGAAGAGCCTTAGCAAGAGGAAGGCAGTGAAGGGGGCGTGGCTGTGATGGGAACCTATTGTTCCTCCCATCATGGCCAATCAATGACCCCGATAATCTGTTTAGCTCCTCAACACCATGAGGAGATTGGCCTTCAGGAGAGAACCCAGCTCTGGAAGTAAAGGGGAAGGGGGACTGAGAGGCAAAGCCACACCTCATGCCTTCACAACTTGACCTTCAACCATCCCGCTTCACAAGAGGAGGGTGTTGGAGCTACCCACCCGACAAACGGAATAAAATCCCACCACACTTGTTTTGTGCTGCTGCCTGGAGTACCGTGTTGAGAAACACTGTACGACAGATTATGGGTGTCTGCCACAGACGCCAGATTAAAGCACGGTGAGATGTGTGTTTCAAGTGTTTGCCATCCCTGCCCCAACGCCCCCTGGAACCCCACAGTTAGGACAATGATGGGAGTGGTCCTGCATGGAAAGGATGGAGAGAGGTACAGACCACAGCATCAGACACTTCTTGCCTTAATATCAAGACAACTGCTGGCAGCCAGATGCAGCTTCTAATGATGGAGAACCTGATACAGTCAACTCTCCCAACCTGGAAAACGAAGTCACGGTGTTCATCAGATGCCCACTTAGCAGCCGGTGAGATAACTGGGGAAGGCTTTATCCAAGAATACAGTCTGGAGGCTGCAGCCACGCCCCTCTTTGGTCACTGATGTCTTCCTGAGAGTCAGTGTGGAGAAGCCACAGGGTAAAGGAAGTGGGTAGAGAGTATGCCAGATGTGTAAGCCCAAGGAGTCCTGTGGGGCCACTGAAAGGGCTCTATGTGCTCTTGAGTGGTGGCTTTCGTGGCTGGACAAGGAGAAAGAATAACTTATAGGTGAATAGGACAGCTCCCAGAGTGCCCAGAACTTGGGGTTCTCCAAGAACCAGGGGGCTGAGTAGCAGAGAGACTGAGCTAGCAGTCGTCTCCCCTACGTATAAATATCCGTCTTGCTGAGCACCCCTGATTTCCCGCCCTCCTTCCCCAGCTCCGCCTGCTGGGTTTCAAGATTTCTTTGCTTCTCTTGCTCTGCTAGGATACTCACTCAGGCTTATTACAAACTTGCCTTTCTCAAGCCTCCAAACTCAGGACTTCATTCCCTTAACTTAAGGATCTCAGCTCCTTTTTTATTATAAAGACAAAACTGAATCTCCACTTTTTTTTTTTGTAAAGGCAAAGCCTTCCTCTTCACCTCTAGGTATATCTCTCCCTTCCTGTCCTCCATCCTGTTCCTACTCTGAAAGGCTTGTCCCCACTTTGCCAAGGAAGTCCCCCCCACCATCTTTCATCCCATCTACCTGCTGTTCCCTCCTCCAGTATTTTCCAGCTCTTTCTCTGCAGGGACACCTGCTTTGAAGAGCTTCATGGACCGGCTGAGACACTGCCTTGCACCTGGGGTGTTTGGAACCACCTGTCAGTCCCTCCCTTCCCTCCATTGCCAAATACAGCATGTCTCTGGCTTGGTGGGTTGGTTGACTAACTGATTGATTTCTACCAAAGCTGCCTCCGCCTCCCTGCCCCCAACTGCCCTTCCTCTGCCTTTGGGCCCCAACACAAAGGGTTTCTTATCACCGAGCCCTGGGCTTTGGCCAATCCTGGAGTGTTCCCTCCAGCCCACAGATCACTCACCTGCCTTTTCCTTGTGTTTCCCATGCCCCACTTGACCTCGGGCACCCAGGTGTTCCCTGAATTCTGAACATGACTCACCTCAGAAACAACAGCTCCCTGCTAAGGGATCTCAACTTGTCACAAAGCCTGTTTCCTGCATCAGACAATGACAGTAATACCTGCCTCATGGTGTTATCATAGAAACAAATAGGATAAAAAGTGCACAGTACTTAGCATTAGTGCTGGAGGACATTAAGTGCCTAACAGATAATAGTTATGATTGATTACCTTAAAGAGCTAACACATCCTCTGTTATGGACAATTCAGTACCGTATTACTTAGACTGTTTATTGTGTACTCCATTTTTTAGTAAGTTTCCCCCTTTTTTTAAAACATATACTAACACAGTGCAAAGGTACTCTCTTAAATACTTTACAATTTTTTATTATTTTAACCCTCATGGCAATACAATGAGATAGCCCTTACTGTAGTTTTAACAGAAGAGAAATTTAGATCTGGAGGGATTAAGTAATTTATCGGAGATCCCAGGGTTGGTAAGTGGCACAGCCAGGAATTGAACCCAGGCTGTCTGACTCCAGAACTCTGCTTAACAGTATACACAGCTGCCTGTTAGGTTGAGCTTAATTTAAGACACAACTGCTCATGCTAGAGCTCTGAAATAACACAAGACAGTCCCCATATTGATTTCATTAAGGTCCAAACACTGCATCTTGTTTTCTCATTTAAAAAGCACTTAGGGAATATTCAGTATGTGCTGGCAATATGATGTGCTGAGGCCCAACGGTGAGCAAGACAGGCATGGCCTGAGCTCTTATGTTGCTCCCAGACCTAACAACAGCTGATTGCACCTGGTACACAGTAGGCGCTCCGAGGACTGGAGTGGGCCGGGTCTCTGTGGAAAAGCCTGTCATCCCTTCCCCCAGAGGGGTTGCAGCCAGAACACAGGGTTCCTGAGAGGGCACTGCTCAGTAGCGCTACCATGAGGACTCTTTTATGCAAGAAAGGGGATTTGAAAAGTAGTTTTGGGGGGTGGTGTTCAGGGAATTCTGGAGGGTTTTAGAGGTGAAAGTATCACTCATATTTTACTGGACAGGTCCTACAGCAGGACTACGACCAAGTCCCCTGAATCCAGTACACTGGTGACCCCAGGCAACTGCTGAGCCCTAGGGCAACTTCTTGGGATTCACTGGACGTCCCCCTTTTGGGTTCCTACCAGCCAGCCCAGGGCTGGCCCCTCTCTCTCCATGCCTTTCTGCAGGGCATCCACTTCCCGAACCCAAACTCTCACAGCCAGGGATGAGACAATGTCTGGTGGAAGAAACAGCAGGCTTCAGGCTTGGAGAGGTTTGAGATGTTGTTGAGTATCTATCTTTTCATGTGCCTGTTGGCCATTCTGTCTCCTTTGAAAATATCTCCTTTCAGATCTTCTGTACAATTTTTAATTGTTTTTTTTTTGGGGGGGGGAGTTAATATTGAATTGTGGGAGTTCTTGGTATATTTTATATATTAGCCTCTTATCCTACATATTGTTTGCAAATTTCTCTCTCATTCAATAGGCAGCCTCTTCATTTTGTTGATAGTTTCCTTTGCTGTGCAAAAGCTATTTAGCTTGATGTAGTCTCATTTATTTTTGCTTTTGTTTCCCTTGCCTAGGGATACAGAGCCAAGTATTATATATATATGTATATACATATATTGCTGAGACCAAGGTCAAAGAATGTACTGCCTATGTTTTCTTCTAGAAGTTTTGTGGTTTCAGGTCTTACGTTTTAAGTCTTTAATCCATTTAAAATTTAATTTTGTATATGGAGTGAGAAAGTCCAGTTTGATTCTTTTACATGTAACTGTCCAGTTTTCCCAGCACCACTTATTGAGGATGTGTTAGTCACTAAGTTGTGTCCGACTCTTTGTGATTCCATGGACTGTAGCTCACCAAGCTCCTCTGTTCATTAAATTCTCCAGGCAAGAATACTGGAGTGGATTGCCATTCCTGTCTCCAGGGGATCTTCCCGACCCAGGGATCAGACCCAGATCTCCTGCATTTCAGGCAGACTTTTTACCATCTGAGTCATAAGGAAGCCACCACTTATTGAAGAGACTGTCTTTCCCCCATTGTATATTCTTGCCTCCTTTGTCATAGATTAATTGCACATATAAACATGGCTTCATTTCTGAGCTCTCTTATCCTACTAGGTTTCTAGTCAAAGTCAAGGTGAAGTCGATCAGTCGTGTCCGACTCTTTGCAACCCCATGGACTGCAGCCTCCCAGGCTCCTCTGTCCATGGGATTTTCCAGGCAAGAGTACTGGAGTGGGTTGCCATTTCCTTCTCCAGTGGATCTTCCCGACTCAGAGATTGAACCCAGGTCTCCCACATTCAGGCGGACATTTCATCCTCTTTATTGTCCTACAGGATAATAAACCCATAATCTTTGGGATAATCTATTCCACTGGCAAGAAATCTACAAGTTAACATGCAATTCCCAGCGTCTGTAATCTGATCAAATGGTAAATAGTTAAATCAAACACAGGTGTGTCCTCTGGAGCACTGAATGATCTTTGGGCAGTACTGTTAAAGAAAACCCATGTGTGGCTTTGAAAGGATGTACTGTACTCTCATTTGCCTATTTCCAAGTTCAAATTATTTTTTCAACAGTAGCATGCATCTCTATCTGAGACTGTCTTTTGTATTTATTTGCTCATTTCCAGCCTCAACCTTTTGTATAGTTCTTCAAGAATGAAGATAGTGATGGCAGCCTTGAAATTAAAAGATGCTTGCTCCTTTGAAGAAAAGCTATGACCAACCTAGACAGCATATTAAAAAGTAGAGACATTACTTTGCCAACAAAGGTCCATCTAGTCAAGGCTATGGTTTTTCCAGTGGTCATGTATGGATGTGAGAGTTGGACTGTGAAGAAAGCTGAGCGCCGAAGAATTGATGCTTTTGAACTGTGGTGTTGGAGAAGACTCTTGAGAGTCCCTTGGACTGCAAGGAGATCCAATCAGTCCATCCCAAAGGAAATCAGTCCTGAATATTCATTGGAAGGACTGATGCTGAAGCTGAAACTCCAATACTTTGGCCACCTGATGTGAATAACTGACTCATTTGAAAAGACTCTAATGCTGGAAAAGATTGAAGGAAGGATGAGAAGGGGGCGACAGAGGGTGAAATGGTTGGTTGGCATCACCAACTCAGTGGACATGAGTTTGGAGCTCCGGGAGTTGGTGATGGACAGGGAAGCCTGGTATGCTGTAGTCCATGGGGTCGCAAAGAGTCAGACACAATTGAGTGACTGAACTGAATTTAGCCTCAACCTGCTAGAGTAAAAGCTCCATGTAGGCACAGACTCTTATAAATCTTTTTGACCACTGTGTCCCCAAATTCTGTTTCAGTTCCAGGTGCCAAGTAGGTATTTAATAACTATTTGTCAAATAAAGAAAATAAGACATTTATATAAAAAGTTATGATTGCAGACAAAGTAGAAGAGGTTATGAGGGGCTGGGGAGAAGGGGAAGTGCTGGGTTATTCTTTAATGAAACAGTTTCAATCTGAGATGATGAAAATGTTCTAGAGATGGATAGTGGCAGTGGTTGCACAACAATGTGAATGCACTGAACGAAACACTTAAAAATGGTTAAAATCGTAAATTTTATGTTATGCATGCTGCTGCTGTTGCTGCTTAGTTGCTTCAGCCATGTCCGACTCTGTGTGATCCTACGAACCTCAGCCTGCCAGGCTCCCCTGTCCATGGGATTCTCTAGGCAGGGGTAACAGAGTGGGCTGCCTTGCCCTCCTCCAGGGGATCTTCCTGACCCAGAGACTGAACCCTGGTCTCGTGCATTGTGGGCAGATTCTTTACTGCTGAACCACCAGGGAAGCCCTGTGTTATGCATGCTGCTGCTGCTAAGTCGCTTCAGTCGTGTCCGACTCTGTGCAACCCCATAGAGGCAGCCCACCAGGCTCCCCCGTCCCTGGGATTCTCCAGGCAAGAACACTGGAGTGGGTTGCCATTTCCTTCTCCAATGCATGAAAGTGAAAAGTGAAAGGGAAGTAAGTGTCCGACTCTTCGTGACCCCATGGACTACAGCCTCCCAGGCTCCTCTGTCCGTGGGATTTTCCAGGCAAGAGTGCTGGAGTGGGCTGCCATTGCTTTCTCTGTGCGTTACGCATACTTTACCACAAAAAAAATGATATGATTACAATAGCAGCCTCTTGTCTAAGGCTTGTTCTAAGCACTTTGTATATCTTAAGTAGTGTACTTGCCATGACTTTATGCAGTGGGCATTTTCAATGTTCTCAGATTAAAACTAAAGGAATGAAGTAGAGAGAAAGTAACTCACCCAGAGTCACACATCTATCTAGTCGATGACAGAGCTGAGATTTGGGGCCAGGCAGACTGTATTCCTATCTAGGGGTGCATTTATGGTACAGGTTGTCCATATTGTGTGAGTTTCCAAGAAGGAATAATCTACCTGCTCTGGAGAAGTCAAGGAAGGCTTCCTGGAAGAGTTGGAATGCTAAATAGACACCCAGTCCCTCTGGTGTGGTTTCTGTACTTGACTCACTTCGGACGCCAACTCACTGATGCCCACCGCCCATTTTTGAGCCTAGCAAAAGAAATGTGTGTGCTGTTGGAGTGGGGATGGGGAGGAGGGAGTGGAGCGAGAGTTGGGGGAGGGTGGGGTCAGCAGGGGCCAGGATGCAGGCATAGCCTGCTGCTCCCCCCCTTGGCCTCTGTTTTTGGGATAACGAGCCAACCTCACTGATCTGGAATGGCCAGCGTCTATAAGGAAAGAGAATTTTGGTGGCTGCTCCTGTGCCTAAAATGTAGCCATCACTTCCAACTCCTCCATAGCCCTTTAATGAGAGTGCCCCGTAGGCTGCTGGGCCCCTGTGGGCAGGCTTCAGGGGCAGGGCTTAAAGACTTCATTAGCAGACAGTGCCCCGCACCTGTCCAGCCCAGGAGCGCCATTTAACGCTTCAAGGGCCTGAGCGAGAAACACCGACCTGAGCCCCTGAGCGTGGATTTTTCTTCTCCTTTCTGACCCAAGACAGAGGGGCGATTTCACAGCAGATGGCTCCACATTGGAGTGCTCAGCATTGTACTCTGCTCCTGCAGCAGCTGGACGGCACAGATGCCGGGGAGCTTTGGTCAGACAGGCCCAGCCCACGGAGAAACTCTGGGCCCTGGGCACACATTTTAGAACAAAGGAGAGGAGCGTGGGAGGATGGCCTTCCTCGCAAGGTAGATGGTGTTTCTGTGTGGGCAGAGGGAGGGCTTTCTGAAGCGGCTCCAGTCCTAAGGTGTACGGGGTTCCTCCACAGCCTGCCCTACCTGGAGGGCTGCAACCCGTCCCTCCCTGGGTCCCTTGACTCACAATGATTTACTGTGGGTCTAGAAAGGCGTCCTCCTGCCAAGCAGACAAAGCTTCTCCAGGGATGGAGGAAGAGGATTTCAGAGCTCCCGCAGCAAGCTTTTAAGGGAGGGTGTTGACCACAAAGTTTCCCCAAGGCAGTTGGTAAAATGAAACATTTGTGGGTCAAATCTTATTTCCTGTTCTCTGACACAGTGGCTCTTTCTTTCAAATATAAATGCTGAAACTGGCGGAGACAAAAGTTACTGTCTGCTTAAAAGGAAGCAAATCTGCTTTGGGAGAGCTTCTGAAAATCGGACAATAGCAACAAGACAGCACCTCCACTCGGCACTGCCTGGGCGTGTCCCAGCCTGTACGGCCGTAATCCTCACAGAGGCTGGGGGCACACCCGTCTCCCTTACAGATGCAGGCACAGGGGCTGGTGCAGGCTAGCACAGGTTGTGGAGGAGGTGGTGGGTGGCCGAGCCTGGGATGTCGAGAGGATTTACAACCATTACAGCTCAGTCTCCACATTTTATTTCTCGCTTTCCCTCCTCTGAAAAATTTCCTCAGTTTAGCAGGTAAGAAACTGAGTCACAGTGTCAATATTCTTATTGGCTTCTTGTGTGTGTATTAGTTGCTCATGTCTGACTCTTTGCGACCCCATGGACCGTAGACTGTCAGGCTCCTCTGTCCATGGGACTCTCCAGGCAAGAATACTGGAGAGGGTTGCCATGCTCTCCTCCAGGGGATTTTCAGGACCCGAGGATCGAGCCTGCATCTCTTACGTCTCCTGTCTTGGCAGGAGGGGTTCTTTGTTGTTGCTGTTGTTTTACCATTAACGCCATCTGGGAAGCCCCTGTTGGCTTCTTGGGAACAGAAGACAAATCTAAGTCTTTTTTGTTCTCTTTTCTTTAAGAACAAAGGAGAAATGGCTCTTTGCTCTGCCTGCCCCAGCCTCCCACCCCCACCAAGGGGCCTGCTGGTCACTCCAGTGGCTGGATTGCCAATAAAATCCCCAGGAAGCACCTGTGCGTGGCTGAGCTTTGTGGGTGTGGGGTGATTCTCCTCTAACCACTGGAAATCCCAAAGAGGTGGGGGGCAGGGGAGGGAGAAGTTTCCAGAACTGGCCTCCAAGACCCTGGGAGGGATCCTGGCTGAGCCCCTTGGAGCTGACAGAGCCAGCATGGGCCCGATGCTTAAGAGAAGTGGCAGGTCAGCCCTCAGAGCTGGAGGGGTAATCCTGAGGAGGAGAAGTCAGCAGGCAGGGCACCCAGCTCTGCTCTGGACACGAGAACAAGTCTTGTGGATGCTTCATGATACCTGGGGAGCTCACCCTGGGAACTACCTGCAACCAAGAGGCCCAGGACACAGCTGCCTGTGGGGTACTGTGATTTCCAACCGCTCAGCTTCATGCTGAGTGAAGCTGGGCAGATCCATCAGAGTCTTACCCTCAGGGAATCAGGGTTCCGGTTGCAGACCTGTGTCTCTCCCTCACCACAGTCTGCTGGGTATGAACAATACAGTCCATGCTGGAGCTCACAGTCCCTGTGGCCCCATACTCTGTGCAAAGAGGTTCCTGGGCACACATTCCTCCTCCTCCTCGGTTCCCCCTTGGCTCCAGGGTTCCCTCAGCTCTTGGAGCCCTAGTGGCAGAACTCAGTTTCTGTCATAGAACAAAAAGCAAACCCAGAGGAGGAAGAGGCTGTGGACTCCTGGGGCCAGGGGCACGTATGTTCCGCAAGCCAAGGCTCTGAGGTCAGAGGCAAGCAGGACCAGTTCAGAAGGGCCTCACCTTAGGTTTAATGCTTTGTCATCACTGTCCTGAAATCCTTAGCAATTTTATCTTTCAATTTATGTTTTGCAAATGAAGTCTGAAGGATAGCAGGAAATGCATGTAAACTGAGATGTGTGAGCACAGGAGACCCCAGCAATATGTATCAGCCACTTGGAGCTGTTTCCCATGCACAAGGCTCTCAAGGTGCTCTGTGAATGCAGAATTCCAGGGGACCCATGATGCGTGGGAATCCAGTGAGACCCAATATCAGCACAAGGTTAAGGGTTAGGCCTATGACACTGAAAACTGCAAGAGGCTACACTTTCCAATCAAATCAAAACTTGCTTTCAAGGCAAAAAGAAGGCATTGCTATTGCAAGAAGCAGGAACATCTAAGGAAGTCAACTGTATCCTTTCTTACTCATGTTACTTCTCTGGATTCGCCAACCACTCGTGCAGATGACTTGATGACTCCACATACAAGTTAAATGCTCTTATGTATATTTAAAACTGGCATTGCACAATTTAATGGCCAGCAAAATTAATAGTAATAAAAAATTTTAATTTAATGACATTAAGTAAAAATAAAAAACACCAATACTCTAGAGAGTGACACCGGAAGGAAGGAAAAAGTTTTAAGTTCCTTGAATGGTATCTTTTCCCCCCCTGCATTTTGAATAAAGAGTTGCTCGTTTTTTGCCTTGCACAAGGCTTTGCAGTTTGTGTAGCTGCCTCTGCAGCCAGTGTTGGGGTCAGGATCCTGCTTGGCATTCAGGCAGCCTTGGGTAATTCTCTTTACCAGTTGGGAGTCACAGTTTCCCATCTGGAAAATGGGGGCAATATTTCACAGTTGTTGAGGATTAAGATACGTCATAGGGCAGCCAAGCCTTGGGGACTGCTTAGGAGTTACTGTGCTAAGCACCTTACTGTTTGATCTCCTTTGTTCCTCACAACAATGCCATCAGTGGGTGATACTGCCCATACTTTGGATTCCTCTGATATTTTGGCTCCAGCAGCCATTCATGCCATCTCCTGGTCCTGCAACCAGCTCTGACCTGAGAACAGTTTCTGTCCCTCTCTGTCCTTTGGTTTTAACGCTTTGCCATCACTGTCCTAAAATCCTTAGTAATTTTATCTTTCATGTTTTGCAAATGAAGTCTGAAGGGCAGCGGAAAATGTACGTAGACAGAGATATGGGGGCACAGGAGACCCCAGCGATATATATCAGCCACTTGGAGCTATTTCACATGCACGAGGCAGTTTGGCCAGGTTGCCTCACCTCCTTTCTTAGCCATAGGTTGGCCAGGTGATCCTGAAAGATCATTCGG
This sequence comes from Capra hircus, assembly GCF_001704415.2. Lineage (NCBI taxonomy): Eukaryota > Metazoa > Chordata > Mammalia > Artiodactyla > Bovidae > Capra > Capra hircus. Next base: position 55,943,056 of record NC_030817.1, read on the forward strand.
GTTCTGTCCCCCAGGATTGCTCCTTTTCCTTTTTAAAAAATATTTATTTGGCTGTGTCCGGTCTTAGCTGTCCCATGTCCCACGGTATCCTAGTTTCCTGACCAGGGATCAAATCCATGTCCCCTGCATTGCAAGGCGAATTCCTAACCACTGGACCACGAGGGAAGTCTCCCTCAGGATTGGGATGCTTGAGAGGGCTTGATTCATCCCCAGCGGGGAACACAACCTGGGCTGGTGTCTGGCTTCCAGGATCCCCGGAGTAACTCTGGGGCTGGATGTGTCCAAGCCCCCCTATCTGCAGCTGTCCCTCTCCTCTGTGAGTTACCTACACGTTCAGTCCCCCTTTGTTTAAGTGAACCAGAATCTGTTTCTGATGCCCATGACAGAAGTGCCCACTACCCCTCCTGTTTTCAGGTGAGGAAACCAGGCCCAGAGAGGTAAAGTAGTTTGCTCAATGCCCCACAGCAAGTGAGTAGCAGAGCCAGCATTTGAACCCAGGTAATCTCAGGAGGCATGACCCTTACCCTCTTTTGCCCCTAGTGTAAGTTACCTGGTATAGCGTATGTGTGCTCAGACGCTCAATCACGTGCAACTCTTTGAGACCCTATGGACTGTAGCCTGCCAGGCTCCTCTGTCCATGGGATTCTCCAGGCAAGAATACTGGAGTGGGTTCCCATACCTTCCTCCAGGGGATCTTCTTAACCCAGGGATCGAACCCACATCTCCAGCATTGGCAGGCGAATTCTTTATCACTGAGCTACCTAGGAAGCCAAAGCCATCTGGTACAGTACAACTCAATATATGTCAGCCCCCTTCTTTTGGATTTCTGCCCGCCCACAGCATCCTCACTGCTGTTCGGGGCTGGCTGTGCTCAGCAGGCTCCACCTCTGGCACCCTCATATCACAGAGCCTCACCCTGTGTCACAGAAGAGGCAGAAAGTGAGTGAGCCAGGAGACTCCAGGCCTGCACTCAGCATGGGAAGCTTACCCAGCCTACAGCCCAGAAGGCCTTGGCTGAACCGTTTCTAAGTTAAATGTTGGAGGCTCAGGCCTTTCTGTAGGACACCAGGCACCCTGGAAGGAGGCAGAGGCCCCTACCCTCACCCACCCCAGGCTGATCCTCTGGCTCTTAGGCCTCCAACAGGCAGTCAGACCCTGTGTGTCTCAGGAGAGTCAGTCCTGTGCCTACCTTGGATGGTAGATCCTGTCACCTGTTCTCCAGGCTTGCCTGGCTGAATGCAAATATCCCTTTCCATCCCAGCCAGACTAGACTGACTTCTGGGCTGACTGGCCTCGCCTTATTCCTGCAGAGGAAGCCTGATGGTTTGTCTATAACTTGGAGAAAACCGGCGCATCTGCCCTCTCCGCTGGCCCGCACGTTTTTTTTGACTGCCTCCACTCTGCAAGTGCAGGGCTACATTCTTTCCAGAGACACAGCTTTGGGGGTTCCATTTTCTCTACCAAGGAAAACTAATGGCTTGGGAAAAGTGAACCTAAGAAGGGCCATGTGATATCAACATATAGACAGTGAGATCGTCCTGAAATGATATAATTTTTCTTATTGTTAAATGTCATGTGTGTGCTTATTCAAGGAAGCCTTCTATTGCTTTATTTGGTCCTAATACAGATCCCATGGCCAAGGGAGCCAGTGATAGTCTCAGTGGGAGATGAGGCCACTGAGATGCAGAGACAGGGGAATTTGGAACCCAGCAAGATCTAAGGAAACCCCAGCTTTTTGCTGCACCTCCTGGGCCCTGCCTCAGGGTCTGCAGCTTGGCACCAGGCTCCTCCCACGTGGCTCAGAAAGAACCCGTGGGCCACACACTCCCATAATTTGCATGTGCTGACGGCTGTGAATGAGACCCTTCTGTCTATAGGCCCCTCCCAGGCACTCTTTTGGGCCAACTTGAAAGCAGCCACAGCACTTGCAAAGCAAACCTTGGGAACAAATGAAGATCTAAATCATTGTTTAGATCTTGGTTTTCCCAGTTATCAGACCACAACTAAAATAAGGCTGTATTGAGACTTCCTACGGGCTTCCCAGGTGCCTGGTAAAGAATCTGCTGGCCAAGCAGAAGACATGGGTTCGATCCCTAATCTGGGACGAGCCCCTGGAGAAGGAAATGGCAACCCACTCCAGTGTTCTTGGCTGGGAAATCCCATGGATAGAGGAGCCTGGTGGGCGATAGTCTGTGGGGTCACATAAGAGTCAGACACAACTTAACAACTAATCAACAACAACAATTGAGACTTCTCTAGTGCTCCAGTGGTTAAGATTCCATGCTTCCAATGAAGAGGGAGCAGGTTCAATCCCTGGTCAGGGAACTAAGATCCCCCATGCCACATGGTGTGGCCAAAAAGAAAAAAGGGCTTGGGGGTGGGGGTGCGTGGAAATAATGCAGCATTTGTTAAAAAAAAAAAGCCCAACCAATTATTCCAGATCAGAATACAGGGGTGAGTCCAGATGCTCGTTTGGGATTTCAAGGCCCTGGTGTCCTTGGGAAGAGCCCTGTGATAAAGAAGCTGGAGGATGGGCTCCAGGAGAGCAGGCCCCTGGCTGTCGCTTTCTTCCATAGTGAGAGCAGTGCCTGGCACGTAGGAGGTGCCCAGAGAGTGTTTACAGGGTGAGTGATTGACCTCCACTAGTTCTCAGCATGGTTAAGAAGCTGTCCAAGTGGTAGAGAAGGGATCTGAACTGGGGGCTCCTCTGGTCCTTCTGGGAGAGCACGCTGAGCTGGGGTGCCTTACAGGCAGAGAAGCTAGGCTCAGCCTTGCTAAAGGGAGCACAAGTAACAGAGCTACTAATGAACAAAGCTGGAACTCAAACCCAGGTCTCAGTGAACTCAGTTGAGTTCTCTTTCTCCCACGGAAACACCCATGACTGACTCTGAGAGGCCCTGAAAGCTTCATGTGTTGAGAGCACTAGGCCCTCTTTTACTGCAAGGTTGCACGTGGTGCTAACTGTGCCACCTGAAGTGGCCCCAGTGCCACACCCCAGCTACAAGCAGAGGAACAGAAACCAGAGGTTCGCAGCTTTGGAAAGAAGTGAGGATAGTGTGTGTGTGTTTATATATCACCTGGATTCCCAAGGCAGATGGAAGTGAAATGTCTGTTAGTTCATTAACTCATAAATATACAGCCTACAAGTGCATACAGAGGACTTAAAATTCAATCATTTTGAAAATAGAAATCACATAATATTCATCTTTATATTCTCAGTGGCTGACACATGAATCTCAGAATTCCTAGCACATGGTAGTTTCTTAATATACATGAATTGGATGAATTGATTAGGCTTTTCACATGTCTCATGTTGATTAGAATTAGGGCTCATAAGAAAGAGTAGTCCAACATTGACTTACAGCAAAATAACAATAATCCTATTGCACTTTTAGCTTTCACAGTACCTTGGGGTGTTGTATATGATTTATTTTGACCTCAAGGGATAGGCAGATATCAAATGTGTGTTAATAGACAAATATATATATATATATATATATATATATATATATATATATATATAATAAAGCTAAAGCAGACAGATGATCTGGCCAAGAAACTCAGAGCTTTTAGTAGTAGGAAAAGGATCCAAAACTAGACCCTGGCCTCATCACTCCTTTCAGCACTAGCCCCCCAACCCTGCCACAGCCTCCCAGAAAGACAGACTTCACATAGAGAAGCGTTAGACCCTAGGGACATTTCTTTCTTTCTTTCTTTAATCAAGAAGTAGATTGGGAACTTCCCTGGTGATCCAGTGGTTGACACTTCATCTTTCGTTGCAGGGGATGCAGGTTCAATCCCTGGTCAGAAAGTTAGGATCCCACATGCCTCCCTGCCGAAAAACCAAAACATTAGAAACAGAAGCAATATGGCAACAAATTCAATAAAGACTTTTAAAATGGTCCATACAAAAAAAATCTTTTTTTTTTTTTTAAAAGAGCAGTTTGTCGCATGTGCACAGGCTGTTCTGCGGTGCTGAGAACCCCCGCTTCTTCTCAAAGGTGTTTCTGGCAGAAAGTGGCTCATAGACTTCAGGGGGCATGTGGCAAGGTAGGAAGACCTGCAGCTGTTAATCCGTTGTCCTGTGAGAATGTGAACTGGTGACTCTAGAGGATGGGGTAAGCACAGTCAGCTATCAGTTTACCCCCTGCCCCCGGCGGCTAATGTTACAGGGCAACTTCGATTTGCTCTCCGTCCTGTGATGGACTGGCCCCCACCACTTTCAGGTATGTGTGAGCCATGCACTCGGCATTTGGTGTTAAATATCTTTCTAAAATAAGCTTGCTCAGATTTTATGTGCAAAGCAGCTGGGATGGGCAGGCCAGCCCAGCCATGTTCTCAGCACAAAGGCTTCTGCTCAGTGGTATGAAACCCATTCCCAGACATAAAAGCCCCCCATCCATCACACCTCCCTGAAGAGGAGAAATTCCCAGCTTGAACATTTCCGACTGACAAGGTTTTGTCCCAGGTTACTCCTCCCTCCCCCTCGTCCTTTGCCTCACTGCCTACCATAGAAAGCACAGGTTCCAATCATTATAAGGCTTCTATTAAATGACCTCATTTTCCTGTGAGTCTGCCAAGTCTTGTGCATGTCAAAGAATTATGGAGCCAAGAATCATTCCAGTCATTATGATACACTGTCAAAAAGTAGGGATTTTTGCCAAAGGAAAAGAGGAGGAGGGTGCAGAAAGAAGGTCTAGAGGAGGTATTGGTGGAATCAGTATTGACATTTATCTCCCCATGCTGTACATGCACGCACGCACAGGCACACACATGCACACGCACGCACACGCGCACACACATGCACACGGAGCCAGAAACCATGGCCCTCTCACTTATGTTTCTAGATCCCTTTGTGCGTATTTCAGTCACAGCACTTATCCAAGGGCTACTGCATGGTCCAGCCTCGGCACACACCATCCCCAGGTCTGGCACTCTAGGAACTGGAAATGGGATTGTGCAGTCAACAACCTACACAGCTGTAACTACAGCCTGGCTCACCTTCTTTGTCCTGTCACCTGTTATTCCGTTCTGACCCAGCCCCTCAGACCCCTACCTTGCCCAGGCCTGGGCCACTGAGCACATAAGCTGTACAGTATGTCTTACATTTTGGAGGTCCACAGTGTGTCACGCAGCACTTCTACGCAGTAGGTGCTCCTCACATCTGCCTCTCTATCTTCTACAACCAAGGCTTTTGCCTGCATGTCCTCTGGGTTTTACTCTGATAATCCAGGGACTGACCTGGCAGACTTTGCAACAGAAGGCTGTCTGCTGCTTGAAAGAAGCTGAGTCCTTCTTTTGAGCCAGAATTTGAGACCAGACGTGTTTCTCCTCAACACACAAATCCTGATTTCCTGTCTCCTCCATTGTCTATTTGTCTGGCCTTCTCCGTAAATAATGCTTAGATGCTGAAGTCCAGTGGAGGGAAATGGCTGGGGAGATGTAAGAACCCTCTGGGAGACCACGAGCATAATCGAGAGGCTGCCAGGTCTTATTCCAGATTCCAGTGCACGTGCTGATTTCCCTGGGGAAGACCCACAGAATAAGTGAAGAGGGTTGAGACAGCACGGAAAGAGGAAATCCACACACATGATGTTGCTTGTTTTTTAAAGGCAACATCGACCTTAATATTAAGTACTGAAATACATGCATGTATAATTTGGTGTTAAATTGCATGGTTCAAAGATAGGAAACTATCATCCCCAGTTTACAAATGAGAAGAACTGAGGCTCAGAACAATGCAGAGTCTTGCCCAAGAGCACAGAGCCACTAGGTAAGGAAGCAAGAGATTAACCCCAGATCTGCTTACTCAAGAGTCCAAAGCTCCTCCCATCCTGTAGTTCCCCACCTGTGCCCTCCCTCAGCACACCTGAGGAGGACCAGGGCCCATGGAGGACTGCCAGCTGCCTCAGCGTTGGGTCTGGGGGGAGCAGGGTTGATGATCAGGGGCTCAGAGTAGGGGGCAAGAGACCAATGCATCTTTCTAAAGAGATAGCACCCACCCCCTGCCCCACCCCTCTTGCAGAGAATCTCAGCACTCACTGACTCTTTTTTTTTTTTTTCAGTTTTTTATTTTTTTAATTTTAAAATCTTTAATTCTTACATGCGTTCCCAAACATGAACCCCCCTCCCACCTCCCTCCCCATAACATCTCTCTGGGTCATCCCCATGCACCAGCCCCAAGCATGCTGTATCCTGCGTCAGACATAGACTGGCGATTCAATTCTTACATGATAGTATACATGTTAGAATGCCATTCTCCCAAATCATCCCACCCTCTCCCTCTCCCTCTGAGTCCAAAAGTCCATTATACACAGCTGTGTCTTTTTTCCTGTCTTGCGTACAGGGTTGTCATTGCCATCTTTCTAAATTCCATATATATGTGTTAGTATACTGTATTGGTGTTTTTCTTTCTGACTTACTTCACTCTGTATAATCGGCTCCAGTTTCATCCATCTCATCAGAACTGATTCAAATGAATTCTTTTTAATGGCTGAGTAATACTCCATTGTGTATATGTACCACAGCTTTCTTATCCATTCATCTGCTGATGGACATCTAGGTTGTTTCCATGTCCTGGCTATTATAAACAGTGCTGCGATGAACATTGGGGTACATGTGTCTCTTTCAATTCTGGTTTCCTCAGTGTGTATGCCCAGCAGTGGGATTGCTGGGTCATAAGGTAGTTCTATTTGCAATTTTTTAAGGAATCTCCACACTGTTCTCCATAGTGGCTGTAAGCACTCACTGGCTCTTTAGGCTAATGGATAGGAAACAGCTGATTGAACTGAAGGGAGAGGGAGGCAGGATTCTTCACAAAGAGAGAGAACAGGATGATGGAGGTTGAGAGGCAGAAACACATCTCCTGGACCCAAGGTGAGAAGACCCATACCTGGGAGTTTGTCAAGGTCCCACCTTACCTGGAACCCGGCCCCTCCTTTCCCTCAGCCTGGCTCTGGCTGCCCAGGGGCTCAAATGCACTCTTTCACTCTCCAGGGTCTATCCCCAGTCTCCTGCCCCCTGTCCTCCAAGAGACATGGAACAGGAGGGGCCATGATGGGATCCCAGGATTCCAGGGCCAGACCCCACTGCCCCTACCCCCAGAAGCTCCCTAGAGCCTTTGGTTTCCCATCACTCAAGAGATGTTCAGCATCCCACCCTCTTTCCCTACTACTACCCCTGGCCCCTGCCCTTTCCAGACATTGATGGCCAAAGCCTGCCCTTCATTGTCTGAGGTGATTTGTTCCTTTTGTTATCTTTACCATCATGGTCTTTATAGTGTTATTTACTGTTATCGCTAAGACCCAGTACAGTCAGAAAACAGGTTTTATTTCTCTTCAGATGCCCAGTGTCTTCAAGTTGCATGACTCCTTAGAGGTCATCAGGCCCTTCATTCTCAGCAGGGGAAACTGAGCCCAGAGGAGTGGGTGGCTTTCCAAGGGCAGCATGTTCATAACAGTTCAGGACCTGCCATGGGAAATCGTCAGGGATAATTTCTGTAAAATGAGAACATGTCCATAAATTACATAGCAGCTCTGTTCCTGTGTCCAACTTCTCTATGGGGTCAGGAGTCATGGGGCAGTTGGTTGAAAGCATTCACCCTTGACGTTAGACAGAGCTGGATTCAGCTCCCACCAGCTGTATCTCTTATAGGCTGTAGGCAGCCCCACCACTAACACTTGCAGGAGCCGTGCAAGAGCAGAAATGAAGGCTGCCATGCTGTATGGCTTAATATTAGAGAGTTATATATATGTGTGTGTGTGATATATATATTTATGTTTATATATAAAACATAAACATGTATAATAAATGTATGTTTTACATGTGTGTGTGTGTATATATACATATATATATAACACATGGTTAAATGTGAGTTCTATACCTTGATAAACATACCTTTGTAAGAATCTGGAAGGCCAGCTTTGATTCAGAATTCCCAGCCTCCTTGAACTTCAACTCTGATACTGTGAGAATACCCAGGCTCCAGCCTCCTCCCCTATCAGTGTCTGTCCCATCCTTCTCTCCCCACTTTGTCCCCAACCCTGACTGTCCTACATCACAAGAAATCTCACATGGACGGGTGCAGACACCAGCTCACCCCTGCCAACGGTACCCCCTTGGTCCCCGCTGAGGCCTGGGAATACACATTAATATCTCAGCACCCCTTCAGGGTTGTGGGCTCAGGGAAGAAATCTCTGTGGGCCTTGAAAGAAGGCTTGGGGGTCCTCTGACAGAGGATTCCTGGGTTGCAGGTACTTGGAGCAGCATCTAGACGACGGGTGCACAGGCTCTGGGAAATCCCCTGCCCCTGGGTCTCTTGACCTCATGGAGAGCAATTTGGCCAAAGACCTCTACAGCCCACTTGCTCAGGGGAAGGGGACTGGCTGTGTGATTTTAGACAAGCATTAATTTCCTTGACTGCAAAAGTAGGAATAATATACCTTCATTGTCAGAGGTGCTTTGGGGATCAAATGAAATAGTTTACATAAAAATAAACTATTCATATGTGTTAGTATACAGTATTGGTGTTTTTCTTTCTGGCTTACTTCACTCTGTATAATAGGCTTCAGTTTCATCTACCTCATTAGAACTGATTCAAATCTATTCTTTTTAATGGCTGAGTAATACTCCATTGTGTATACTAACACATATATATGGAATTTAGAAAGATGGTAACGATAACCCTGTATGTGAGACAGCAAAAGAGACACAGATGTATAGAACAGTCTTTTGGACTCTTTGGGAGAGGGAAGGGTGGGATGATTTGGGAGAATGGCATTGAAACATGTATATCATATAAGAAACGAATCGCCAGTCTGGGTTCGATGCAGGATACAGGATGCTTGGGGCTGGTGCACTGGGATGACCCAGAGAGATGGTACGGGGAGGGAGGAGGGTTCAGGATGGGGAACACGTGTACACCCGTGGTGGATTCATGTCAATGTATGGCAAAACCGATACAATATTGTAAAGTAATTAGCCCCCAATTAAAACAAATAAATTTAAATTAAAAAAATAAAAAATAGACTTTCTAGTTTATAAATAGGTGCTCAATAAGCTTTCATTTTCTTCTCTACCTCTAATGTTCCTAGTTTTCCCCTCGTCTCCTCTTCCTTTCTCTGCACTCCCCATCCCACATCCCCTTTCCTGTCTCTCTCAAGCCCAGGTGGGACGGGGCTGGGCTCACCTGCCGACAGTGGCCTGAGAAGGGGTCACTCCTCCCATCCTGGCTGTAGGACAGCTGTGATTCCCCTTTTCGAGTTCTTTCCCCATTTAGAAAAATATTCTTGGGTTTTTCTGATTGGAATGAAGGGGACTCACCGCGGTTTACAGGGTGGGTGAGAACGCTCACACTATCCTCTGGCTTGCTAATGAGAAGTTTGAAAGACTCCTTTGGGTCCTGACCAAAAGCCCTTGGCTTTTCCTTGGCAGAACTGTGATTTCCTATGAGATGTCAAAACAGGTCATGAGCATAACTCACAGAGGTCTCTTTGTCATTCTCCCTGGTTTTGAACTGCACAAAAGACACCTCCTTTGTGTTGCCTCAGCAGAAACGCTCATCTGGGTAACATGCTCAATGTTTGCCGGGGCCTACGGTCTGTCGAGGGATTCAAGACACTGTCAAGTTCAGATCTCTTTTTATAGCTCTTCTTTCCTCTAAAAAACCCTTTCAAGAAACAGCTTACCGTCTCATCTTAGTTTCTTAGGGCTTAAGCCTGTCTTTACGAATGTTGCTGCTGCATAAACGGGGAAGCTGAACCTTAATTCCTAGTAACCAGAGTCTGTGCCAGTGGTCAGACCCTGTGTCAGCCACCACCCCAGGGCTCCCCTTGAGTCTTCAAGGTGAGGGTGTCTCAGAGAGATACAGTTGTCTTTGGTGTTACTGGAACTTTTCAAATGCTGTTTCTCCCACTGCACTGCCTCCAGGTCCTGAGGAATAAACCTTAACGTCCAGCCCCTCAGACTTGTCTGTTCTTCAGTTTTACATTGTTTAGGATCAGGGCAAGAGATCCAGGGTTTCTCTGACTCTGGAGGGAGGGGCCAGAACATTAATAAAACACTTAGGTTTCTTTCCTATATGAAATGTTTTCTGTGAGTTGGATTAAAGCATGTTTTCCTCCAACTTTTACCCAATTCTATCCTTCATCTTGTTTTCCCATCTGGAAAGGCACTTGCCTTTGAGCTGTAGGTGATAAATGCAATTCACAGTCATCCCTATCTTGATTTCATTCATTTGGCAAATAGACATTGAGTACCTATTCTGTTTGAGACAGTATTAGATACTGCGAGGGAGGCAAAGATTTATGAACCATGAGTTCTGCTCTCAAGTTTTTAAACCAGTTTTGGTTTGGTTATTCTTTCTATTGAGGTGTTTTGCGTTTTTTTGCATATATGTCTGAGTCAGTGACTCTGGGAGCAGAATCATGCCTATGCAGTTCTTTGTATATTTGGATAAGAAAGTATTTATATAACAGATACTGTACACCTGCCCCAAGTATCCAGCACCAAGGAGAAAAAGAAAAGTTCAAGTCATGAGCTGCTCCCCAATGATCCAAATAAGCAGAGAAGACAGTTATTCAGTAATATGAGACTGATGCCCAGATCTAAACAAATTCCGAATTTTATAGTTAGGTGATTTTCAAACTATGATAACCAAAATTTATTTATTTATTTATTAAAAAATTTTTTTATTTTAATTTTACATGAGTTCATGTCAAAATTTAAATTTGACAATTATAGTGTTTACTAAATACATACCTGAAGACTCAGCAATTCCAGTCTTAAATATGTATCCACCAGCAATGTGTACATATAGTCATCAAAGCCACCTAAAAGGACTTGAATTTCAGCATTCTTTGTAATAGGTGTGTACTGAGAACTACTTAAGTGCTTTTGGTATTTGATAAAAAGAATAAATTGTGGTATAATCAAATAATGGGGTGTGTGTGTTAGTTGCTCAGTCCTGTCCAACTCTTTGTGATCCCATGGACTATGTAGTCAGCCAGGCATCTCTGTCCATGAAATTCTCCAGGCAAGAATACTGGAGTGGGTTGCCATTTCCTTTTCAACCCAGGGATATAAACTGGATCTCCCACATTGCAAGCAGATTTCTTACCACCTGAGCCACCAGGAAGACCTTAATGGGATACTGTACAGCAATGAGACTGAACAGTCTTATCAGTCAGTTCAGCTCAGTCGCTCAGTCATGTCCGACTCTTTGCGACCCCATGAATTGCAGCACACCAGGCCTCTCTGTCCATCACCAACTCCCAGAGTTCACTCAGATTCACGTCCATCGAGTCGGTGATGCTATCTAGCCATCTCATCCTCTGTCATCCCCTTCTCCTCCTGCCTCAATCCCTCCCAGCATCAGAGTCTTTTCCAATGAGTCAAGTCTTCGCGTGAGGTGGCCAAAGTACTGGAGTTTCAGCTTTAGCATCATTCCTTCCAAAGAAATCCCAGGGCTGATCTCCTTCAGAATGGACTGGTTGGATCTCCTTGCAGTCCAAGGGATTCTCAAGAGTCTTCTCCAACTCCACAGTTCAAAAGCATCAATTCTTATATGAATATGCAAAAATATGGATGAAATGGTTGGCTAAAAAATGGTTAGCTAAAGCAAACAGAAGCAAAAAAATATTTATCTTTCCATTTCTAGAAAATAAAAAAACAGACAAAAGTATTCCATGTGCTTAAATATCAGAATAATAATAGGGAAAGTGAGCGGGAAGGGGCGGGGCAGTGACTTCTGGGGCTGAGTGCTCTCTTTCTTGGTCTGCGTGCTAGTTATGCTGGCGTGTTCGGTTTCTGATCCTTTATTTGTTCACTTCTCTGCCTACATATTATACTTCATTAAAATGTTTCAAAGATGCACCAATTTAAAATTAGTTAGAAGTCTAAATCACAAGGCAAGAAGCCTGAGTCTTAAGACATGATTCTGATATTTGAGCATATCCTTGGGCAAATCTTTCCATGCGAGCTTTGCACTCTTCATCAGTGAAACGGAGGTAAGGCTTTCTTCATATGCTCCCCCACCTGGATGTTTTATTCTTGCTTTTTCTTAAAATGATTTGTTCTCTTTTTATTTTTAAAAAATGTTAATTTATTTGGCTGCATTGAGTCTTAATTCTGGCACATGGGATCTTCATGGCATCTTATGGGACCTTTTGTTGAGGCACATGGACTCTCTGCTTGAAGCACCCAGGTTCAGTAGTTGCTGCACACAGGTTCTCTACCTCTGGTGGCAGGCTCAATAGTTACAACATGTGGGCTTAGTTGCTCCATGGTATATGGGATCTTAGTTCCCCAGCCAGGTTTCAAACCTGCATCTCCTGCATTGCAAGGCAGATTCTTAACCACTGGACCACCAGGGCAGTCCCTGAATGTTTTATTCCATGTAGAGAAACCTGACTTCTGTGTGTTACTTCACTGTATGTTTAGGAGCCTGCTCTTGGTTAAAATTCATTTCATGAAATCTGGCTTTTTCATTGTAGACCCTGAGTTGTCTTTGAATCATGCCTTCTTTTCACTGTGTTTATTCTTTTCAGCTCCTCAGTCTCACAGACCAGTTCCTTAATCTGAACGTCTTAATCTGTGACGCTATTGTATTTGGCCTCAAAAAAATGTGAAATGAACTATAGCACCCGGCTGAGAATATGGAATCTTATTTGTTATGGTCTGGAACAATCCACATGACTGCTAAATGTAGAGCCAGTGGGAGGAAATACTGAAAACACCCCTCTTGCCACTCCAGTTCTGAGTCTAAGAAATTATGGCTTATTAGAGGCTGGCTCTGGCCTCCTCCCACTTGCCCTGGTCTCGCAGCATTGCCTGACCAGGGAGGGGGTGTCCAGCTCCTGTCCCAAGTCCATCCCCAGCGTCAGCAGCCCTGATCCCGATGTTCCTGACCAGTACCTTTCCATGTCTATCTGTTCTTCCCCAACAGGACCAACAGAAAGCACATGGTAACCTCCTTAACCTACCATGTCCACTTTCAAGGGGGCTTCTTAGGTGTATGAGAACTTTATAACAGAGTGGCTCCATTTCTTCATTCTTGGCCTTTCTGCCAGTGTCACATGCTTTACAAACTCCGCACCACCTTGTTTTACTTCTTATTGAGGTACAATTAGTACACGGCATTATATAAGCCTCAGGTGTGCAACGTTGTACTTTGATGTCTGTATATTCTATTAGGTGATCACCACTAAAGGTCTAGTTCTCATCCATCACCATGCAACTGACCCTCTTCACCCACTTCACCCACCTCAATCCCCTTCTCCTCTGGTGACCACCAGTCTATTCTCTGTATCTATGAGTTAGTTTTTGTTTTGTCTGTACTGTATTTTTTTTAGATTCCACAAATGAATGTAATCATATATTGTTACTGTTTTTGCCCTAAACAGTCAAAAGTCATTTAAGTTGTCTCAGATTGTAAAGAATCTGCCTGCAATGCAGGAGACTGGGGTTCAGCCCCTGGGTCTGCAAGAGGTCCTAGAGAAGGAAATGACAACCCACTCCAGTATTCTTGCCTGGAAAGTCCCATGGTGGATTGGAGGAGCCCGGCAGGCTACAGTCCATGGGATTGCGAAGAGTTGGACATGACTGAGTGACTAACACACCTAATAATTTTTAAAATCTTACTATTTAGCCATGAAGTTAACATCTCTGGTGCTGTTCATTCCTTTACTGAGATCCCTGTTTCCATCTTGTGTCATTTTCCTTCAGACCAGAGAAGTTCCTTTAACATTGCTTATATTGCAGTTCTGCTGTTGATGGATTCTTTCAGCTTCGTATGTCTTAAAAGGTTTTTATTTCACATTCGGTCTTGGAAAATATTTTTGCTAGATATAGAATTATAGATTGACAAGTTGTATTTTTAAAAACTTCATTCCTTAAAAGATTCATTTTCTCACATTATTTCCAAAGAAAAATAACTGCTGACCTTCTTATCTTTGCTCTTTTGTACATAATCCATCTTATTTTTCTGGTTGCTTTTTAGAGTTTCTCTTTATTGTTGGTTTTGAGCAGTTTAACTGTGCAATGCCTTGAAGTAGCTTTATTCATGTTTCTTGTGCTTGGAGTTTGTCACACTTCTTGGACATGTGAGTTTATAGTTTTCATCAAATTTAGAACATTTTTGGTCATTATTTCTTCAAGTAACTTTTTGTTTCCCAACTTTCTCCCATTCTCCCTAGGAGACTTCTTTTACATGTATATTTGAAGTTCTCTCATGGTTCAGTGGTGCTCTGTTCATTTCCCACTCTTTTTTCTTTCTATTGGATAGTTTGGGATCATTTTTATTGCGCTGAATCATTCACTAGTCTTCAGGCTCACTATTCTGCATAATCTCCCGTTAATCTAATCTCAGACATGATTTTCATCTCTAGAAGTTTGATTTGAATATTTTTTATATCTTCCATGTTACCTTCGAACATGTTCAGTCTTTTCATTTGCTTCTTGAATATATATAGAATAGAATTATAATAACTGTTTTAATATCCTTTTAAACTAACTTTATCATCTGTATCAGTTCTGGGTCATTTTTTTTAAGTGTTTTTGTCTTCCCTTTATTTTTCTATTGAAGTATAGTTGCTGGATGGTATTATTTAAGTTACAAGTATACAATACAGTGACTCACAATTTTTAAAGGATGGGTCAGTTTGGGTTGATTGATTTATTGCCTCAGTGTGGATCTTATTTTCCCACTTCTTTGCATGCCTGACAATTTTTCATTTAATGCCAGACATTTTGGGGCACTGGATATTTTTGAATTCTTATAAATAATCTTGAGCTTTGTTCTGAGACATGGTTCAGTTAGTTGGAAACATCTTGATGCTTTTGGGTTTTGCTTTTATGACTTGTTAGGTGGATCTAGAGGACTCCACCTGAGGTTAATTATTCCCCACTGCGGAGGCAAAAGCTTCCTGTGTATTCTACCATTGCCCTCTGGAATTATGAGTTTTTCCATCTGGCTTGTGGGAACAAGCACTATTTTCAGTTCTGTGTGACCTCTGAGGATTGTTCCTTTTAATCCTTTAGGGTGGTTCTTTTTCCGGCTTTGGGCAATTTCTTCATGTGAATGTACTCTTCAGTACTCAGTTGGCTGTTCTGAGGCTCTCTGGAATTTTCTCTGTAGCTTTCACCTCTCTGGTACTTGGCCCTGTGAAACCTACTCACTTTGGCTTCACCAAACTCCCAGTTCCATCTCCTCAATTCAGGGAGAGCACCAAGGATCCACCTGGGTCCCCTCTCTCCATGCTACAACCTGTAAATTCTACTGGGGGTAATTGTAGGCTTCCCTTAGTTGTTTCCCAGCTCTCCAAGATCCCTGACCTTCATTGCTTGTTGTCCAATGTCTTAGAAACCATTTTATCCAGTTTTTAGCTATTTCAAGTAGGTAGGTATATTCAGTTCCTACTACTTTATATCAGCTAGGACAGAAAGCATAGGTACACCCAGTTTACTGGATGATGTTTATGACATCAAACACTCTTCTATCATGTTATAGTATTTACAAGGCTAGTATCTCCTAAGATTTTTTTTTTTGAAATAATTTAAAAATTATGCTGCTGCTGCTAAGTCGCTTCAGTCACGTCTGATTCTGTGCGACCCTATAGATGGCAGCCCACCAGGCTCCCCTGTCCCTGGGATTCTCCAGGCAAGAACACTGGAGTGGGTTATGAAAATGTTGCATATATAGAGTTTTGATACATACTTTACCCAGCTTACCCTAATGTTACTATTTTTATTGGTATTTTTGTAATGAATTACTTTTTAAAAGTAATGAATGCTAATGGAAAAAAAAAATCTGTCTGTAAAGAAAAAATATTTAAAACATGTTATATTTTATATATGAGAATATAAATAACACAATAACCGTATATCAGAGTATTCTTTTCATGTTTCTATGTATTGGGGGAGGAGAACACTGTTCTTTTTATATTTCTACCACAACAAATAGAGGAGGGAACCCATATCTCCCTTTCCTTGGAGAGGGTTGGAAGGAACTCATTCTTCTCTTTTCTCTCTCTACATTCAGTCACTCTTCTCAAGTGGGCAGAAGTAGCTCTTCTAGTGAGGCCCAGCATCAGGCTCTGTTTGGCTGGTGGGCAGAGTTAAAACGCTAAAGGCCAACTCCTGAGTGTGGGCTCGCTTGACCTCTCCTTAGCTTCCTTTCTCCCTGTGGTAAACTCATCCAGGGCGAGGCCCAGTGCCTCCCTCTTTTATTCTCTCTCTTTTTTTTTCCTGCAGTAACCATGCAAGTGAGACAAGCCAGTAGTCCATGATGCCAGTAGGGGAACTGAACTCAGATCATTGGGTGGGCCTACTCATTCCTACAGACAAGTCCTTAAGTCTGTATCCAGGGAAAGAAGGAGGCTCTACTTTGGCATCAACTCCAAGTCCTGTTCTCCTGTAGGCTGGTATTGGTTATTGGTGGTTCCCTTGTTAGTAATAACGCTATTATTTTGATACCATTTTGTCCAATGGTTTCCTTTTGGCCAGAATCTTAAAGAAAGAGGGGGACATGGTAAAATCTGTATACCCAACCTCACACCCCAAACCCCAGAAATTTACAGCATCATTTTTAACAGCAATAATGTACAACTACTTCGTAGTTACATCCACAATGAATTCCTTCAGTTCCCTACTGTTGTGCATTTTGCTTGTTTTTTATTTCTCACCATTATAAACAATGTTGTGATTATAATAATCTTATATACTGATGTTTTCATAGGCATCTATTTTTTTAACTTATTCTTTTCATGTAGATAAGCTTCTGCCAGCTGAATAATAGTGCCTACATCTAATCTTGAAATCTCACAGATAGATTCTCCTTAGTCCTGGATAAATAATCCAAAGAGTCTGCTAAATTATGTTTTTGTAGAAAGATCATTTTAGATGTCAAAAGAGCAGAGAATAAGCAATAAATTGATTTTTACTCTATATAAAAATATACCATTTTAAATAAGATTTAAACATATAGAATTGATGGCAAATAAAAAGAAATACAGGTATCCCAGGTGGCTCAGTGGTAACGAATCTGCCTGCCAAGTAGGAGACTCAAGTTTGATCCCTGGATGGGGAAGATCCCCTGGAAAAGGAAATGGCAACACACTCTAGTATTCTTGCCTGGGAAATCCAATGGACAGAGGAGCCTGACGGGCTATAGTCTTTGGGGTTGCAAAGGGTCGGACATGACTTAGAGACTAAACAACAACAGCAGAAAGAAATACAAACTCTTTAGCTCAGTGTGATGTTCTATGATAACTGTCGATTCTTCTCCTTTACCACAATATTTAATATAAGTTTTCCCTCAAGTCTAAGCAGAGATGAAGCTTCTAATTTACCTTTTATTAGTATAAAAAACCTTTTCTCAAGACATTCTAATTTTTCCTTTGCTGCACTGACACGTGGGATCTTAGCTCCCTGACCAGGTATCAAGCCCATGCCCTCTTCAAAAGAAGCACGGAGTCTTTTTTTTTTTTTCTTTAACTTGATGTAGGCTTACACATGCCCCATTTTAAAATTTTTATTTTTTTCTTTTCTTTTTATTAATTTATTTTTTATTGAAGGATAATTGCTTTACAGAATTTTGCTGTTTTCTGTGAAACCTCAGCATGAATCAGCACAAGTATACATATATCCCCTCCCTTTTGAAACTCCCTTCCATCTCTCTTCCCATCCCATCCCTCTAGGTTGATACAGAAACCACTCCTCCACTCCCCTGCCCCATTTACATTTCCTGAGCTATACAGCAAATTCCCATTGGCTATCTGTTTTACGTATGGTAATGTAAGTTTCCATGTTACTCTTTCCGTACATCTCACCCTCTCCTCCCCCCGTGTCCATAAGTCTGTTCTCTATGTCTGTTTCTCCATTGTTGCCCTGTAAATAAATTCTTCAGTACCATTTTTCTAGATTCCATATGTATGCGTTAGAATACAGTATTTATCTTTCTTTCTGACTCACTTCACTCTGTATAATAGGTTCTAGGTTCATCCATCTCATTAGAACTGACTCAAATGCATTCCTTTTAATGGCTGAGTAATTCCATTGTGTATATGTACCACAACTTCTTTATCCATTCATTTGTCGATGGACATCTAGGTTGCTTCATGTTCTAGCTATTGTAAATAGTGCTGTAAAATTTTATTATTTTTTATTGAAATATATTTGACATATAACATTGTGTAAGTTTAAAGTGTACAACCCAATGATTTAATATATTCACATATTGCAATATGATTGCTACTATATCATTGGTTGGCCTACCCCTATTGCCAAATGCATGAAAACAGAAAATAACATGGTGGTTACCAGGGCCTAAAGGGTGCAGGAACAGATTTTTTTAAGAGTATTACAACCAATAGATAAAAAAGTCCTAGAGGTCTAATGCACAGTGTAATGATTATAGACAACAATAATGGATACATGTATATGTATGGCTGAGTCACTTGACTATGCATCTCAAAGTATCAAAACATTGTTTAGAGTACATTGCTGTACTCTAAAATAAAGTAAAAAATAAATACAACCATCAAATTTACTAAGGGAATAAATCTGAATTATTCCTACCATGCCCGTGTTCTAGATGTGTATAAAAATACCTGGCAGCTTCTAGCCACCCTGAACTACAGAACTAGAGCAGTTTTCAGGCTTCTGTTGCTGATTTGTGTAATAAACACCATATCTTAAGTTTTCTCATTAGAACTTAGTTCATCTTAAAAGTTTAGAACATTTAAGCCAGTTTAAAACCAGTAACTCCTTTTTAATATATTTTGTAGCTTCACTTCACTATCCTGAAAACAAATTCATAGATTATATATATTGTTGGTGTTGTTATTTGTCACTAAGTAGTGTCTGGCATTTTGCAACCCCATAGACAGTAGCCCACCAGGCTCCTCTGTCATGGGATCTCCCAGGCAAGAATACTGGAGTGGGTTGCTCTTACCTTCTCCAGGGGATCTTCCCAACCCAGGGATCAAACCCACATTTCCTGCTTGGCAGGCAAATTCTTTTTTTTTTTTTAATTAATTAATTTGTTTATTTTAATTGGAGGCTAATTACTTTATTGTGTTTTTTGCTATACATTGACATGAATCAGCCATGGGTATACATGTGTCCCCCATCCCAAACCCCCCTCCCACCTCCCCCGCACTCTGGGTTGTCCCAGTGCACTGGCTGTGAGCGCCCTGTTTCATATATCGAACTTGGGCTGCTGCTGTATTTCACATATGGTATTATGCCCTGGGTGTTCTTTGAAAGGACTGATGCTAAAGCTGAAACTCCAGTACTTTGGCCACCTCATGCGAAGAGTTGACTCCTTGGAAAAGACTTTGATGCTGGGAGGGATTGGGGGCAGGAGGAGAAGGGGACAACAGAGGATGAGATGGCTGGATGGCATCACTGACTCGATGGACATGAGTTTGGGTGAACTCCAGGAGTTGGTGTTGGACAGGGAGGCCTGGCGTGCTGCGATTGATGGGGTCGCAGAGTCGGACACGACTGAGTGACTGAACTGAATATACATATTTCAATGCTGTTTTCTCAAATCATCCCACCCTTGCCTTCTCCCACAGAGTCCAAAAGTCTTTTACTTATACCTGTGTCTCTTTTGCTGTCTCCTATATAGGGTCATCATTACCATCATTCTAAATTCCATATATATGAGTTAGTACACCGTATAAGTGTTTTTCTTTCTGACTTACTTCACTCTGTATAACAGGCTCCAGTTTCATCCACCTCATTAGAACTGATTCAAATGTGTTCTTTTTAATAGCTGAGTAATATTCCATTGTGTATATGTACCACAACTTTCTTACCCATTCGTCTGCTGGAAGCAGAGTCTTAACAACTGGACCATCAGGGAAGTCCCCAAGATAATCTTATTTTTAATGTGTGAAAATTGAGGATGTTAGGGAAGGTTGCCAGCCTATTTCATTTCTCTGCAATGGCTTTGCCTCTGTATCTGTCTCCCTAGGACTTGTCTAAGATGGTCTATACTTATCTTTACAGACTCCAGGCCTCTGTCTTTCCTCTCCTTGAAGCAGTCAATAGTGAGGCCATGTCCCATCCCCCCGCCCCTGCCCCTCCCCCGGCCTGGCACTGAACCTGACACCGGGCAGGCTCTTGAAAATGATTATCCAGGCTCTTACGGTGAACACTGCTCCCAGCCGTGGGCTAACACCTGGAGACTGTGCTCTCCCAGCAAAGACTGTACTCCATTAACTAGATCCTGAGCATCATCTGGCTTTGTTTCCATGAAAAGCATGGGCTTGAGTTCAAAGGCCACTCTACAGGCACAGTGTGAGCACAGTGTCATTTTTGTTTGACTAAGAGACAGCCTCAAGGCACTATTTCAGGGGAGGGCTGTTATGGAAAACAAACTCCCAAGTTGACTATTTTGAGGCAGTGTGTGATTAGTCGCTCAGTTGTGTCTGATTCTTTGAGACCCATGGACTATAGTCCACCAGGCTCCTCTCTCTATGGGATTCTCCAGGCAAGAATACTGGAGTGGGTTGCTATGTCCTCCTCCAGGAGATATTTCTGACCCAGGGATTGAACCCAGGTCTCCTGCATTGCAGGATTCTTTACCATCTGAGCCACCAGGGAAGCCCATTTTGAGGTAACTGAAACTATAGATTCCCATGACAGGGGCTATTTCTTTAGAGCTGAATTGTTTAAAGAAATCGGGTAGGGTCCAAAAGGTCATTCCGGGGGTCCTTCCATTCTGTCCATGCCTGAGCCAAGGGTCGCTGCTGGTCTGGCCTGTGCAACGAAGTAGCCATAGAGCTAACCTCGCCACAAAGGCCAGAAGTCCACAATCCCACTACGGTGACCTAGGAAAGGACACAGAAAGGTCAGTAATGCAGAGACAAGATAAAGAGGTCCTAGAGGCTAAGGGCCTAGGATCCTGGGGGCACTCAAGAAAAGGAGCTGTTTTCTTTGTAAGATGATAGGAAAGAACAACCTTTCAGAGCCAACTAACCTCTCTCCACCTCCTTTGCCCTCCCTTAAGTGTTCTTTCTGTCTCTAAGTTTCTTCCCTGGGTGATCCCTTTGACATTTCTGCAAAGACCTCAACATCCCCCATCTTGAATCCGCCTCAGGTCTGTCCATCAGCCTGTAACCTCTATGCCCTGGACTTATCCTCACCAGAGTCATGGTTTGGTCCAGCTCTCCTCCATAAGCCAAATGACTCCAAGATCTTTCTGTCTATCACCAACATGCTTCTCAGACCAGCTCCTCTCCTCACCCCATTGTCCCTCCTTCCCTTGTTGCAGCCTCCTCCTGCCTCCCTAGGCTGTTGAGGTCTCCTCCAGCCTGACCTGAATTTAGTCTCGTTCTTCACTGAACTGGACATCACAGTGTCGTCATGACTACTCATAAAATCCCAGGTCTGACAATACCCTGCATGGCTTCCAAATCTGCTGTGGGTAAAGCCCAAATCTTTATATATTCACATATAAAGATTTTTTTAGATTCTTTTCTATTATATGTTATTACAATGTACTGAATATAATTCTCTGTGCTATACAGCAGATGCTTGTAGGTTATCTGTTTTATATATAGTAGTATGTATCTTTTAATCCCAACTTCTAATTTATCCCTCCCCCACCCCTTTCCGCTTTGCTAACCATAAGTTTGTTTTCTATTATCAGTAAGTCTATTTATGTTTTGTAAATAAGTTTATTTATATCATTTTTTAAGATTCTGCTATGAATGATTCATATGATATTTATCCTTCTCTGTCTGAATTACTTATTATGGTAATTTCTAGGTTCATCCATGTTACTGCAAATGTCATTAATTTTTATGACTGAATAATATTCTTATATATCACATCTTCCTCATCTATCCATCCATCAACAAACGTTTAGTTTGTTGATTGTCTGGGCTATTGTAAATAGCGCTACTGTGAACACTGGGTTATATGTATCTTTTTGAATTCAAGTTTTCACCTTTTCTTATATATATATTGACCAGGAACCAGATCGCTGGATCTTACGGTAACTTAGTTTTTTAAGGAACCTCCATACTGTACTCTATAGTGGCTGCACCAATTTATATTCCCACCAACAGTGTAGGAAAGTTCTCTTTTCTCTATCGTCTCTAGCATTTATTATTTATAGGTTTTTTTTGATGATGGCCATTCTGACTGATGTGAGGTGATACCTCATTGTAGTTTTGATTTGCATTTCTCTAATAATTGCAATGTTGAGCATCTTTTCATGTGCCTGTTGGGCCATCTGTATATCTTCTTTAGAGAAATGTTTATTTAGGTCTTCTGCCCATTTTTTGATTTTTTTTTATATTGAGTTGTATGAGCTGTTTGTGTAAATATATATATCAGTTCAGCTCAGTTCAGTTGCTCAGTCGTGTCCGACTCTTTGCAACCCCATGACTCGCAGCACGCCAGGTCTCCCTGTCTATCATCAACTCCTGGAGTTCACTCAAACTCACGTCCATCGAGTCCGTGATGCCATCCAGCCATCTCATCCTCTGTTGTCCCCTTCTCCTCCTGCCCCCAATCCCTCCCAGCATCAGAGTCTTTTCCAATGAGTCAACTCTTCACATGAGGTGGCCAAAGTACTGGAGTTTCAGCTTCAGCATCATTCCTTCCAAAGAACACCCAGGGTTGATCTCCTTTAGAATGGCCTGGTTGGATCTCCTTGCAGTCCAAGGGACTCTCAAGAGTCTTCTCCAACACACACTTCAAAAGCATCAATTCTTCGGTGCTCAGCTTTCTTCACAGTCCAACTCTCACATCCATACATGACCACTGGAAAAACCATAGCCTTGACTAGACGGACCTTTGTTGGCTAAGTAATATCTCTGCTTTTCAATATGCTATCTAGGTTGGTCATAACTTTTCTTCCAAGGAGTAAGCATCTTTTAATTTCATGGCTGCAGTCACCATCTACAGTGATTTTGGATATATATATATGTGTGTGTGTGTGTGTGTATGATATATATATATGTATATATTAGAGTTTACAGGACAGGATATCTTTTATTAAATTTTCACTTAAAAAGAAAAAAGTACACAGGGCATTAATTATAAGTTAGACCACAGTTGGGCTTCCCTGTTAGGTCAGATGGTGCAGAATCTGCCTGCAATGCAGGAGACCCAGGTTCGATCCCTGGGTTGGGAAGATTCCCTGGAGAACGGAATGGCAACCCACTGCAGTATTCTTGCCTGGAGAATTCCATGGACAGAAGAGCCTGGCAAGCCCCAGTCCATAGCATCGCAAAGAGCTGGATATGACTGAGAATGCTAGTTCTTTCTCTATAGGATCTTCCCAACCTGGGGATTGAACCATGGTCTCCTATATTGCAGGCAGATTCTTTACTGACTGAGACACCGGTAGACTTTCAAATCAGTCTTGCAATCTATCTGCTCTCGCCTTTGATGTTTAATTAATTTTTCTTCCATGGTTTCTCAAAGTTTCTACCATAGTTTATTTTATGCTTCTTTAAATTTTCAAATCCATAATTAAACACATAAGAGTTCAGAATGCATAAAATTCTTTGATTAACTAAATATAGAGTTGAGACTACCCAAATTTCACACACTTTTATGTACTGTTCAAAAAAACATTACATGGAGTGGGAATTCTAAGTTTAGATTTGAGAAGGTTAATGACATAAATGATCAGAAATGTATATGATTCTCATACAGCTGCATACTTGCCTGTCACCTCTCAATATCAATATTTATATAAGCTAACAAACCTGCTTCTTACAAGATCACTGAATATTTTCCATATTTTGGCAAGAGTGCTCAATTAAAAAAGAATGTGCTGAGATGTGCTCAAGAAAAAGGACAAAGTGTTTCATGTAGCCCCATTACAGCATACGCCCATTGTGTTATAGTGGTGAAGGGCTCAGCATGTATCCCACCACTCAAGGACTGCTTGGGCATTAGCCTGGGCGCCATAAATGCTACTGGGGCTATGGAGAGGTTCGGTGCTCATGCTTTTGTCAGCCTAGCATGCTGTCTCTAACATGCTAGCAAGGCACGTGTCTTTAAAAAGGACAGTTACTCTTCTTGATATAACTTCAAAAGTTGGGAGTCTTTCCCAAAAGATCTGTGTCTCCCTTTATAGTTCAGTCAACCCAGAATTTGTATTGTAAGCATTGACATTCCCCAGCCTGTTCCAGGGCTTCCCATGAGAAATCTGGCAATGTGATGCCTCCTTTCCTTGGTCCTAAAACTCCTGCCGTCTATGGGATTCTCCAGGCAAGAATACTGGAATGGGTTGCCATTTCCTTCTCCAGGGGATCTTCCCGACCCAGGGATCGAACCCAGGTCTCCCGCATTGCAGGCAGACGCTTTAACCTCTGAGCCACTAGGGAAGCCCCAAAACTCCTGAGTTCCATCCTCAAGGAAACTCCTTTAGGACCAGTATCTTGAGACTGCTAGTCAATTCCACCATATCTGTGCCTTCCTGAACAACCTGCACCAGTCTAATCTGGAAGGATGATCTGACTTTCTTCTCTGGACACTACCCCTGGGGCCCCCACAACACCTGCCCATGGTGGGCACTCAAGGCATGCTTATTGAGTGAATGTGTGAGCACCAACTGTGTACCCCTAGACCATTCCATACGTAAGCCCCAGCGTCCCTGACCTTTGTGACTCAACCACTGTGGGTTAACTTGACTCAGGCTTTGCTAGCAATCACATTCCAAGCCTATGGCAGCAGGAAGGCAGAAATGCAGGTTTTCTGCTTGAATCACTAGACCACAGTTTTCCTGTGAAACAGAAGACTGTCGATTCCCTGACCTCTTTCCTCCTTATTCCTCCATCTGCTGGGACCCATGCCGGGGAGGCAAACTATATCATCTACCAGGCAGCTGGGTTCAGCGGCTTGATGTCAGGTCATAAGCAGAGAACCATACATTGTAAAGAAACCCGGGGCTGTTGGCATTGTTTTAAGTTTCTCCAGGGACCTCACTAAACAGGGGCTGGCTCCAGGCAGGCACATTTCCCTGACAGTCCTCACCACAGACCATCCACTGAGGATGTTGAAGGCCTTAAATCACGAGCCATCCAGCTGAGCTGTAATTTCTCTCCACAAGTTGTCTCACATTCTGTGATGTGTTGAGAGCTGGCAGCCAACTGGCTGTGTCCACTCTCTCTGGTTCACTGTGGTCACAGTGCCCATGTGGAGGGGAGGGTTGCTGCTTGAGTCTTTTTCTGTCATTCCTGGGCAGAAGGGTAAGCTAGGCTGTAAAATCAGATGC
This sequence comes from Capra hircus, assembly GCF_001704415.2. Taxonomy (NCBI): domain Eukaryota; kingdom Metazoa; phylum Chordata; class Mammalia; order Artiodactyla; family Bovidae; genus Capra; species Capra hircus. The sequence goes on from NC_030817.1 coordinate 55,968,302, forward strand.
CATTTCACAAGCTCAGGCTTTGCTTCAAAGAGTGGCAGGTTACTGTTCACTCCCTGAACAATCATTGAGCGCTTCCTCAGTGCTCAGCAAGGCTAAATGGACAACTGGACATGATTCCTGCTCTCCTGTGTCTTATATGGTAATGGGTCAACTGTGCAATGAGCAATTGTAATCTGGTGATAAAGGCTGTAATAGAAGAAATGTAGAGTAGAATACGCTCTACTTTTCCCTCCTCTTTCATTGGGAGACGCACATATAGAAAAGTCTGTGTGTGTGTGTGTGTGTGTGTGCTAAGTTGTGTCTGACTAAGTGCTTCAGTTGTGTCCGACTCTTTGAGACCCCGTGGACCATAAGCCCCGCCCCCCAGGCGCCTCTGTCCATGGGGTTCTCCAGACAAGAATACTGGAGTGGGTTGCCATGCCCTCCTCCAGGGGATCTTCCAGGCCCAGGGATCGAACCTGCATCTCTTACATCTCCTGCACTGGCAAATGGGTTCCTTTTTTACCACTAGAGCCATCTATACCATATATACAAACTAAGAAATAATTACAGCCTACCAGAATCCTCCGTCCATGGGATTTTCCAAGCAAGAGTACTGGAGTGGGTTGCCATTTCCTTCTCCAGGGTATCTTCCAGACCCAGGGATCGAACCCAGGTCTCCCGCATCGAAGGTAGATGCTTTACCGTCTGAGCCACCAGGGAAGTCCAAAAAATAAAGAGACCATGACTCAGGTCTAGATTGAGACTATCTGTCTGCTCCTCGCTGATCAAAAGCAAATCCCACTCCCCTAATCCCCCTGAATAACCACTTTCCTGACTTTTGAAGTAATCTTTTTTTTTTGTCTTTTTTTTGCCTTTCATTTTGTTTTACCCTCTATGAGTGCCTCATTAAGGAATATAGTTTAATTTGGCCTGCTTTGGGAATGGAATCATCCTCTACATATTCCTTAGTGTCTGGCTTCTTTCATTCAAACTTGTGCTTGTGAGATTCATTCATTTTGTTTTGTAGAGTTATGTTCTGTTCATTTTAATTGCTGTATAGTATTCCATCATGTAAATAGACTACAATGTATCTGTTCAACTATTGATGGACATTTGTGTTACTTCCAGTTTTTGCCTATCACCAACACTCCTGGGTCATGTGATATGTATATGTTCAGTTTTAGTAGCTATTGCCAGATGTGCACAGTGAGTAATTCCATCCTCAGTATTTGTGAGTTCCTATTTCTCTGCATCCCCTTCTACACTTAAAAGTGTCTGAGTTTTTGCTCATCTGTTGGGTATAAAATGGTATTTCACTGAGATTTCATTTCACACATCCCTGACTACTAAGTAGATTGGGGAATTTTTTTCCACATATATCTAGGCTACTTTTATTTTTCTCTGAACATGTCTATGGTACATTTTGCCCATCTTTCTATTGGGTTGTTTTTGGCTTTATTTTTATTTATTTATCTGTTTTTTATTTTGGCTGCACTGGGTCTTTGTTGCTGTGTGCAGGCTTTCTATACTTGCAGTGCAAGGGCTTCTCATCGCAGAGGCTTTTCTTACTGCAGAACATGGTTCCAAGACACATGGGCTCAGTAGTTGCTGCTCAGATCTCAATATTTGCAGTGCGTGGGCTTAGTTGCCTGGCAGCATGTGGAATCTTCTCAGGCCAGGGATTGAACCCACATCCCCCACACTGGCAGGTGGAATCTTAACCACTGGACCACCAGGGAAGTCTTGTTTTTCTGTTGCTTGATGATGCATAGTTATTTTTATATTCTAGAGGCTAATTCTTTGGTGACTATATATGTTGCACGTATTTTCTTGTATTCTTATCTTCTTTATAAAAGGTGTCATTTTATGAAGAAGTTTCTAACTTTAGTCTAATCATATTTATTCATCTTTTCCTTTATGGCTTCTACATCTTCTTTCTTGGCTAAGAAAGTCTTTTCCACCTTGAGGTCATTAACACATTCTATATTGTCTTCTAAACATTTAATAGCTTTTCCTTTTATAACTTTTAATTTTGAAATAATTATAAACTCACAGGGAGTTGCAAAAATAACGAATAGATGTGACATCTTGTATACCTGTAGTACAATGTAAAAACCCAGAAACTTTGGCTAGATGACAGACCTTATTCCGTCTTCACCAGTTTTCACATATACTCTGTGTGTGTGTGTGTGTGTGTGTGTGTGTGTGTGTGTGTGTGGTTTTTATATAATCTGGTCCCATGTATAGATTTGCATTTCATTGTTTAGTGTTTAACCCACTTGGAATTGCTTTTATGTGTGGTGTGATGTAGGTATTCAATGTCCCTCCAGTCCCCAGGGATCATTTATCAAGAATGTTCTAGCATCACTTATTGAATAGTCCATCCTTTCCCCACTTATATGCAATACTGTTTTGTAATAATTCGGGTTTCTGTATATGTTTATGTCTGTTTCTGATCTCTCTGTTCTACTCCAGTGATCTACTTATCCATTCCTGCTCTAGCACCACACAATCTTAATTATTTTATATTAAGCTAATTAATCCCCAAGACTTTGTTCTTCAAGAGTGTCTTAGCTAATCTTGGTTTTTTTCTTTTCAATATGAATTTTAGAAGTCCTTTCAAGTTTCACAAATGATCTTGTTAGGGCTTTTCTTGGAACTACACTAAACTATGTTGTGAATAATCAATATCTTTACAATGATGAATCTTCTTATCCAAGAACATGATTTAGTTCTTAATTCAGCTTAATTTTTTTAACATCTTTCAGGAAAGTGTTGCAATTTTCTCCATAAAGAGCTTGCGTATGTCTGGTTAATTTCATACTTTGCATATTTTGTTTATATTATAAATCTATTTCAATTATATTTTCAAACATTGTTGGTGATGTGTTGAAGTATAACAGAATTTTGCATATTGACCTTCAATACATCAGCTTTGCTATAAAATCTCATTAATTCTAATAATTTATTTATAAATTCTTTTTTCAAGAAGGTAATTATGCAATCTTCTATAGTGGCCTTGGATCAGGTTAATTCATTTTCTCCCCTTCCTAGTTTATTTGCTCATCATTTCTCCTTCCTCAATCTTCCTTCCCATATTATTTTTTCTTAAATTACCTCCTTTAAAGATTCCTTTTTAAAATGTCTGTTTTTTCAAACTGTCTTTTTAAAATCTCTCTTGATTTATGCTTATCTGAAAATTTTTTTGCTCTTGTTCTTCAAAGAAAAATTTAATGGTATAAAATTCTATATCTCCACTTTATTGAAGTATAATTTATATCTCATAAAATTTATCCATTCTAAGTGTGAAATTCAATAGTTTTGTGACTTTATTGAGTTGTATAATGTAATATAACCACTATCATAATACAGCTTTAGAACTTTCATATCATCCCAGTAAGATCTCTTATACTCACTCATAGTTAATTTCTTCTCTTGCTCCCAGGCAACCATTAGTCTACTTTCTGTCTCTAAAAATTTACCCTTTCTGGGCTTTCCGTATCCATGGAATTATGCAACATGAGCCTTTTGTGTCTGGCTTCTTTCACTCAGCATTCCACTTCGTCTTTCACTGTATGAACATAGCTCATTTGGTTTATCCATTCACTAATTGCTTGTTTCCATTTTGTGATTAATGATGCTATGAACATTATGCAAGTCTTTCTGTGGACATATGTTTTCATTCCTCTTGGGTATTATATCTAAGAGTGGAATTGTTGGGTCATATGGCAAATTTATGTTTAAGTTTTAAGAAACTGTGACACATTTTTCCAAAGCAGCTTCCTACCAATAGTAATACTTGAGGATTTTGATTTCTCCACATTCTTGTCAATATTTGTTGCTGTCTGTTTCTGATTGTAGCCATTGTAATGGGTGTCAGACTACTTCATTGTAGTTTTAACTTGCATTTCCCTAATGACATTAATACTAAACATCTTCTCATCACATATTAACCACTTGCTTATCTTCTTCAGTGAACTGTCCAATCAAATATTTTGCCCATTTTAATTGAGTGTTTATCTTCTTATTATTGAGTTGTTAAGAGTTCTTTCTTTATTCTGCACACAAGCCTGTTATAAAATGAGTGTTTCTGTCCCCCCAGAATTCATATATTGAAATCTTAACCCCCAGTGTGATAGTATTAGAAGGTGGGCCTTTGGGAAGTCATGAGGGTGGGGTCCTCGTGTATGGGATCAGTGGCCTTGTAAGGAGACCCCAGGTGCTTCCCAGGTGGCTCAGTGGTAAAGAATCCACCTTCCAAGCAGGGGACACAGGTTTGATCCCTGGGTCGGGAAGATCCCCTGGAGAAGGAAATGGTAACCCACTCCAGTATTCCTGCCTGGGAAATCCCATGGACAGAGGAGCAAGGTAGGCTACAGTCCAAGGGGTTGCAAAGAATCAGACACAACTAAGTGGCTAAACAACAACAGAGAGACCCCAGAGAGCTCCTTAACTCTCCCTCTGCCTTGTGAGGATACAAGAAAGTAGCTGTCACTAGCACCTAACCACGCTGTCATCCAAAGCTTGGACTTCAGTCTCCAGAACTGCAAGAAATACCTCTCACTTGTTTATCAGTCACCCAGTCTGTGGTACTTTGTTATAGCAGCTTGAATGAACTAAGACAAAGTCTTTTCTCAGATATGTTATTTGCATATATTTTTTTTCTCAGTCTCTGTCTTGTGAATATTTATGGCTCGGTTCTTTATCTATGGAATTCTTTGTGGCCTAAATAGAAGTTGCATTGCTCCAGAGATGAATTGGGCTTCCCAGGTAGCTCAAACAGTAACGAATCTGCCTGCAATGCAGGAGACCTGGGTTTGACCCCTGGGTTGGAAAGATTTCCTGGAGAAGGGCATGGCAACCCACTCCAGTATTCTTGCCTGGAAAATTCCATGGACAGAGGAGCCTGGTGGGCTACAGTCCATGGGTTACAAAAAGTCAGACATGACTGAGCAACTAACACACAGAGAGATGAATTGGGTTTGCTTCTGCCAGTCACCTGGGGGATTTGCATGATCCAAGCAGACTCCCTCTACCCCCTGTTTACTTTCCAGAAAATAGGAAAGTCAGGAGGGGGAAGGGTGGTACATGCTTCTTCACTTTCAGGGCAGGTGAGTAAGTTGCGTATTCACTCCCACTTGGGATCCCAGAACTTAGTCATACAATCATATCCAGCCATGAGGTAGGCTGGGAAATGCAGCTTTTAGCTCGGTGGCTAAGGTACCCAGCTAAAAATCCTATGCAAAATGGCAATGCACGCTCTAGTAAATAACAGAACTCACATTCAAACTCAGGTCTGTGTCATTCCAAAGCCATGCCCTTGCACTTATGCTATGCTGCCTTCCTGGGAAGAGGCCAACAGGAAATCTTGCTTGAATAGTGTCCTGAGAAGCCTCATGCTGCCCCTCGCCCCCTACCCCAGCCAATGAGTGTCAGAGGCAGGGTTTGGACAAGGACCTACTCGAAGGATCCGCTTCTTGCTCCGCCACTCTACCCTCTGGACCCTTCCTGACAGGGGCATTTTCATGGTCGTCTGGATGGCCTTGTCCTCATTCTGTGTTTTTCTTGGGATCCAGTAGCTACCCTCCCAAATGCCGTTCCTCCTTCTCTTGCCAGAGAACTAACTTTGCTCTGTGGCCCAGGATTCAGAGTTTTTTAAATCTGTTCTGTGGCCTGGAGTCTCCCTGCCAGGGACAATACTTGGAGGACAAAGCTCCTGATGGAATGCCCACTGCAGTGGCCAGTCAGGAAATGCCACTGGACTCAAGGCCGCACACAGAGGCATCTATTTCAGCTGGGAGGGCACCTGAATGTGAAAATTGTTGTTTTTCTTTCCTTTGAGGACTTTTATAGGAGCTTGAGAACCAACAAAGTGAGAGGAATGGGTGATAGTCTGAAAGGCAGATTTCTCCAATGGTCTGGCTCTTATTGGGCATCTGTGAATGTCTTGGTCATGCCACTTCACTCACTGTCTTGGCTTCACTCTGTTGGCTCTGCTTTAGGGATGGTTCAATTCAGTTTAGTCCAGTCGCTCAGTCGTGTCCGACTCTTTGCCACCCTGTGGATTGCAGCATGCCAGGCTTCCCTGTCCATCACCAACTCCTTCCTAGAGCTTGTTCAAACTCATATCCATTGAGTCGGTGATGCCATCCAACCATTTCATCCTCTGTCATCCCCTTCTCCTCCTGCCTTCAAACTTTCCCAGCATCAGGGTCTTTTCCAGTGAGTCAGTTCTTCAAATCAGATGGCCAAAATATTGAAGTTTCAGCTTCAGTATCAATCCTTCCAATGAATATTCAGGACTGATTTCCTTTAGGATTGACTGGTTTGATCTCCTTGCAGTCTGAGGGATGATTACTGTCTCCCTAATCAGAGAGGGCAAACTGAGTGCTGAGCAAAAAGTTAGAGAGGTTCCCTTCCTTTGGGATAGAGGCCCTGGAGAAAATGAAATGCTTGGAGCTGCTTAAAATGATGAGGAAGGGACTTTGCCGGCAGTACAGTGATAAAGACTGTGCCTGTGAATGCAGGGGACACAGATCCAATCCCTGGTTTAAGAGCTAAGATCCCACATGCTGTGCAGTACAGCCAAAAATAAATTAATTAATTAAATTTAAAAACCTTCCCAGGGAGTTGGTGGTCCAGTGGCTAGGACTCCAACCTCCCAATGCAGAGGGCCCAGATTCAATCCCTGGTTGCAACCAAGAGTTCACATGCCACAGTGAAGATCAAGGATACCATGTGCTGTGACTAAGACCTGGCACAGCTAAATAAATAAAATATTTTTTCAATAAATAAAATGGTGAGGAAGTCACTCTGCATCTGTACAAAAGGAGCATTCACACTCTTACTTCCCACCTTCATTAGGTTGTGTGCTTATTCCTAAAGTCAGAGGTCATGATGAAGTTGCCTTATCTTAGAGCATCTCTAAAATGTAAGATTATTCATCATTTACCAGCACACTAAAATCCATCCTCTGAGCCAGAAGACAGCACTGGGGATGATGCTAATGTGATGGAGTGGCAGGAACACAGAAAAGTTAGAGGGCACTGTTCCTTTGGACAAATATTATTTGGGCACCTACCATGTGACAGGCGCTAGTCCAGGCATCATGACTAAAACAGCTACTTCCCTCCAGGGACAGAGAGAGTCATGCCAACACAGAATTACAGCAAAATGTGCTAACGCTCTTCTAAAAGACCAAACCTCCTATGGTGGCTTCCCAGGTGGCCCACTGGTAAAGAGTCCACCTGCCAGTGCAAGAGATGCAGGAGACTCAGGTGAGATCCCTGGGTCGGGAAGATCCCCTGGAGAGGGAAATGGCAACCCACTCCAGTATTGCTGCCTGGGAAGTCCCATGGGCAGAGGAGCCTGGTGGGCTAGAGTCCATGGGGTCGCAAAGAGCTGGACATAACTGAGTACACACACACACACACACCACACACACACACACACACACACACAGTGGAGCAGAGGTCAGAACAGACCCCTCCCATTGGAGGTGTCTGAACAAGGGTTGAAGGCAAGAAGACAGAGCATCCCAGAATCAGGCACCAGTTTGTAAAAGGCAAGAGGATGTTACAGTTCACAGCATGGGGAAGGCTTCCAAGTGCTGTAGTGGGATTAAGTGCACAGTGCTGGAGGATGTGGAGACAGAGAGACACGAATGGAAAACTGTGCTCTGGGGTCTCTGTGGCCCCTCTACACCCCTACATGGCCTTTCTCTGCTCTCCTCTTGCCCTGAAGGCTGACCTCTAGGAGCTCCCAATCTGCTGCCTGCCTGCTGGGTTTAGCCAATAGGAGGCAGCAGATGAAGATGGAGGACAGGGAGCAAGGTCGGGATGTTAGTACCCTCCGTCCACCAACTCCCTCTGTGCCAGCTCATCTGGCCCTTCACTGCCGGTTCCAGCACCACTGCTCTTCCCCTCTGTCCTTTAGGCTTCAAGGTGGGACCAGATTCTGTCTGATGGGAGGCCTGGGATGATGCACCATCGGGTCCCTTCACTTAACCAGCCCCTCTCTAAACAGTGCTTCCATTAAACCCTCTTGAGCTGACCTCTCCAAGTGGGCATCTGTTTCTGCCAGGACCCTGGCTGTTATTGGAAGTTTGGATGAAAATGTAAAGGACAGCCATGCCAAGGAACAACCACTGCTTTTTGTTTTGTTTTTTGTTTAGTATGACAGTGGCATACTATTCTTTTGAACTCCCATGAATTATATACTGAAATAAACCAGACACAAAAGATCATGTGCTTGTGCTATGCTGTGCTCAGTCGCTTCAGACTCTGCGACCCCATGGACCGTGGCCTTCTGTTCATGCGATTTCCCAGGCAAGAATACTAGAATGGGTTGCCATATGCTCCTCCAGGGGACCTTCCCCACCTAGGGACTGAATGTGGGTCTCCTGTGTCTCCTGCATTGCAGGAAGATTTTTTACTGCTGAGCCACTGGGGAAGCCCACCAAAGACCATATTTGCTTAATTCCACCTCTACGAAATGTCCAAAAGAGGTGACTTTGTAGAGGCAAAAAAACAGATTAGCTGTCGCCTGGGGCTGAGGTGTAAACAAGAAGGGACTACAAACTTGCGCAAGCAGTCTTTTCAGGGTGATAGGTTTTAGTGATGTCGTGCAATTCTGTACTGTATTAAAAAGCACTGAACTGTATACATAAAACAGATAGATTTTATGCTATATAAATTGATCCTCAATAAAGCTGTTATGATTATAATCCAAATATATCAATAGTATGTGAAGTTTGGAAAATAGAAGAAAAAAATCACCAATAAGCCCACCACCCTAACATAACTATTGTATTTTTTATATTCCATTTCAGTTCTATATTATCTGTATTTGACAATTATGGAAATAATGGCATTAACTGGCATTTATTGCATGCTTACCATAGCCTGGGTTCTAGGTTAAGCACATAGCATACATTATTTCATTCAATTCTTATAACACATTATAAGGAAGTTACTATTTTTTTCAGAATAGTTGATTTTCAATGTTGTGTTAGTTTCAAATGTATAGCAAAGTGATCCATATATATGTGTGTGTATATATTTGTATGTATGTGTATATGCATCTGTTTCAGATTATTTTCTCCTACAAGTTATTACAAAATAATGAACAATAGGTCATTGTTGGTTGTCTATTTTATATATAGTAGCAGTATATGTTAATCTCAAACTCCTAATTTATCCCTCCCCCTACTTTCCCCTTTGTCACCATAGGTTTGTTTTCTATGTCTGTGGATTTACTTCTGTTTTGTAAGTAAGTTCATTCATATCATTTGTTTATATTCTACTTGTAAGTGATATCATATGTCTGTCTTTTTCTGTCTGGCTTACTTCTCTAGTGTGATAATCTCTCGGTTCATCCATGTTTTTGCATATGGCATTATTTCATTCTTTTAATGGCTGGGTAATATTCCATTGTATATATGCACCACATCTTTGTCCATTCATCTGTCAATTACATTGATTTCAGTCTTGGCTCTTGTAATGATAAACAGTGCTGCTATTGAACATATCTTTTCAAATTATAGTTTCTCAGGGAAATTACTATTACTACCCACATTTTGTTAATAAGAAAACTGAAGCGCAGAGAGGGTCACTGAGTTGTAACGTAAATGTCATTTTCCACCTTGCCATAGTGTTGATTCTTTCAATGTCTGCAAAATCATTCATTGGGTTGGTATTAATGCATAATGTTTAACTCATCCCTCTTCTGTAACATATATAGTGTTTCCTTTAAAAATGTTCTGATAAACAGCTTCATTAGAAATAGCCTTATCTATATTTAACATCATCTTCTTAGGATGTTTTCTAGAAGCGGGATCAAAGGGAACAAGGCCATCTTTAAATGTCTTGAAGTGAAATCAATTTCCAAATGGTTGGAGTTAACAGTCCTACCTGGCAACTTTGTCCTAGCCTTACCAGCACTAATAGTCTAAGGTTTTTTATGTTCTGCTTAATTTAATGGTTTATTTGTTCTTATTTTAATTTTCATGCATGCATGTAACTACTGGAAAGTTGGAATTTTTACCATACCAGTTGAATGTCTTTTTTTACAAGAAGACATTTGTTGATATAGGTGTCTTGCTGGTTTTCTTATCTGTTAACCCTTCATGTTTTATCTTAGCTGGAAATGTTTCCCGTCACCTCTTTCTTTATTTCACAAACTGCTTTTACCTATTTTTACATGTGCTTAGTCCCTCAGTCCTGTCCGACTCTTTACCACCCTATGGACCATAGCCAATGGGATTCTCCAGGCAAGAATTCTGGAGTGGGTAGCCATTCCCTTCTCCATGGGATCTTCCTGACCCAGGGATTGAACCCAGGTCTCTTGCATTGAAGGTAGGTTCTTTACCTTCTGAGCCACCAGTGAAACCAATTATTCTTTCCCTTTGTGAGTTTATCCATGGCTTTTAGACTTTCAGAGACATTTCTCTCCAGGGCTTTGATAACATTCTGTTACATTTTCTCCTGATTTTTCTGTAGAAAAAAAAATTGTTTTATATTTAAGAAAAACTCTGTTTATTTTTGAGTATAGTTTGAGATGTGAGCCTAAATATTTTTGCCCAAACCATTACTTAGCTTTTCTAATGCCAAACATTAGTTCCTTTATCATATATTATGTTCTTATAAGAGAGTCCTTTGTGCCCCAGAGATGTACCATCTTAGTAATTGTCGGTTGACAATATGCTTTTGCATTTAGTTCATCTGAAATGTCTCACCTGTTCATCCAAGTGAGGTCAGGTCATCCCACTTGCAGGGCAGCTGGATAAACAGCAGGAAACATGGGTCTGCTCAATGCAGAGCATGTGGGAGCAAAACGGTTGCTACAGGCTTAGGGAAGCCTGCTGTCCCCTTTGGGGTGACTGAGATCCCAAGGATGAGGGTGAACAGGAAACCTGATCCTGAGATGCTCAAAACTACCAGGGCCAGGAGAGCCTCCCCAGACAATTTCACACAATCCTTTCGGTTTACAGAGAAGAAAACAGGTGAAGACATACAATGTCTGTTGCCCAAATCTACAATGGCAGTCGGCAGCAGAGCTGGTACTAGACCTAGGCCGCTTCCGGTTGATCTGGGGCTCTTGAATGTTCCCCAGGAAAGAAAAGTCACAAGGGGCAGAGGTACCTTGTGGGCTACAGCACCAGGGAAGACTCAGTAATCATGGCGACGGCTTATATATGAGTGCCACGTCACTAAATCCTGTCACTCCTGCTCCCTGCAGCTGTCCTCACCTCAGCCACTTCCAGCTAGCCCTAAGGAAAGTCTCTTAGTCAAGCTCTCCTCAACTGACTGGCCAGGTCATCCAGCCCCCACCCTCTGTCTTGAATATGCCAACCGATGCTCCCAACTAGGAGTTCCTCTCTTACACATCTCCTTACTTCTGCTCCCACCGAATGTTTACCAAGAATCAATTATTTTTGTTCCCCAATCTATTTATGACACTTATACTTACCACTGTAATTATTTGATTTAATCAAAAGGAATATAAACCAAAAGAGAGGAGTGGAACAAAAGATAACTATTGCTATTTTATGACAAACACATTACTTTAGAAAAACTTGACAAAGGTGAACCACTAAAAAATCTTTCAAACAAAGTATGGATGAGATAACTAAAACACAGAGGGAGCTTTCCCTGTAGCTCAGACAGTAAAGAATCCACCTGCAATGCAGGAGACCTGAGTTCAATCCCTGGGTCAGGAAGGTCCTCTGAAGAAGGGAATGGCACCCACTCCAGTATTCTTGCCTGGAGAATCCCACAGACAGGGGAGCCTGGTTGGCTACAGTCCATGGAGTCACAGAGAGTCATAAATGACTGAGCAGCTAACACTACTGCTACTTGTTAAATCTAGGATTCTGCATTTAAATTGTTTTGTGACTTAATTTCTCTCTATAAAAACAGAAATTATGGTGTGGCTTGTACAAGACAAAGAAGATTATCATTAGGGGGCTTTTATTTTTTTTTAAAGAAAAGACCCTGGATTCACATCAAAATAAGATTATACATGTCCTATTTTACAGCTTGATTAAGCAACCAACTACAAGTCCTAATCACAAGGAAAAGAGGACTTCCATTTGCTATTATTAATATAAAATCATCTGTATTTCTGAGTTGTCTGGGTTCTGAGCACCACAGTCAGATTCCGAGAAAGAGGCATGTAGATGTGACCCTGGGTGCAATCCTCAGAAGGCACTGGGTCCAGATTCCAGCTACACCCTAACCACTGGTGCTTGCTGGTGCTCAGTCATTCAGTTACGTCTGACTCTTTGCCACCCCACGGACTGCAGCATGCCAGGCTTCCCTGTCTTTCACCATTTCCCAGAGTTTCTCAAGTCATATCCATTGAATTGGTGATGCTATCTAACCATCTCATCCTCTGCTGCCCCTTTCTCCTTCTGCCTTCAGTCTCTCCCAACAACAGGGTCTTTCCCAATGAGTTGGTTCTTCACATCGGGTGGCCAAACTATTGGCGCTTCAGCCTCAGGATCAGTCCTTGGGCAAATCACTGATGGTCTTTGGACTCAGTCTTCTCACCTACTTAACAGTATCTGTGTCTTGGGATTATTATCTAGATGAAAGGATGTTGGCAGCACCCAGCCTGGTGCTGTGGCGTTGCATGCCTAGTTGATCAGTTGTGTCCAACTCTTTGCAACCCTTTGGATTGTAGCCCACCAGGCTCCTCTGTCCATGGGATTTTTCAGGCAAGAATACTGGAGTGGGTTGCCATTTCCCTTCTCCAGGGGATCTTCCCAGCCTGTGTTTCCATGGGATTGAGCCCATGTCCCCTGAGTCTCCTGCATTCGCAGGTGGATTCTGTACCTGCTGAACCATCAGAGAAGCCCCAGCAAGGTGCCGGACCCACTTTTAAATGTGAGCTTCTTGTGCTGACTCTAAATGGAAGAAGTGGGGATGAATGAGCCTTGGTGTGTGAACTGGATGTGGATGAGCAGAAAGATGGATTGGCACCCCTCTTCACTGGCAAATCCCAACTTACAGAATGAGATGGCCTTAGGAGAAGGGCACCAGTGAAGTGATTCTGTGAGGTGCACAGATTCATACCCTGCACCCCAGGGCCAAGACAAGGGGATCCTGGGAACAGAATGTGCGGGACCATCCTGGAGCCAAGAGCAAGGGGAGTGTGAGAGCCTGGGCAAGTTGGGAGCAGACAGACTGACTGACTGGGAGGAGTCCATTTTGGGGTGGGGTGGGGGTCACACCACCTTGCAGGTGTGGCCGGCAGTGTCTCGGGGTGGGGGGGAACATCCTGAGTTCTGAGACTCATAAGCTGTTTTCCCTGGTAGTCACCGCCCTGTGACTTCCCCAGCTGCCGAACCAAGAGCTGAGGAGCACCCGACCTTACTGCTGGAAGAAGCTCCACCCTGCATCTCTCTGTCTCTCTCTGAGTCTCTGCTTCTCTTCTCCCCTTCCATATCTGTGGCTGCGTCAGATGGAACAGTCCTCCCATCTCAATGGTTGGCAGTTTGGGCCTTCCCAGTTTGCCTGTCCCCAGCCCGCAAGATGCAGAAAGAGCTGCTGCTAGCATGAGTTATTTTGGTCAGCTGAGTCACCACACCAGAAAACAAGATATGACCCTGCCTGTGTCCAATGTGAGAAGCTGGAGCTGGCAAGGACCTCCAGAGAACTGAAAGCCTTAACTGAGACATCATGCATTTGGCCCTAGGGCCCAGCGTCTAATGGGGAACTATCCCTCTGCCCTGGGGATGAGGACCCCGGCACCAGGGGTGCCCATCCATCGCAGCCCCTCTGCAGCCTCTGGACTTAACAATGGCCCTACTGCTCCCTGATGCCCCCTGACTTGTATTATGGTTAATGGTGCCTGGGACTTGCCTGTCCACCCACTTGACCCTGTGCTCCCTCAGGTGAGGGACCGCACCTGTTTACAGCCTCTGGGACATACCCCAGTGACTGGGACATAGCAGTGTTCAGTAAGCGTTCACTACCTTCTCTTTCCTGTTCCTCCACAGCACGACATCTGAGTGTCTGCTCCTCTACCTTGAGTCATCTCTTCTTTGAAGGACTTCTCATTTCCTCTCTGTTGCCAAGTCTAAACCAGGGTCCAGACTGCAGCTGCCCCTCCCCGTCCCTACCCGTTCGGCCTGAACCCCTTGGATTGCTGCTCCCTCGAGCCTCCTCCAGCACCTGCTGCCTTATATCTGCCTCCCTTCACTCTCCTGCAACTCCTGGAATCACAGGCAGAAGTGGTCTGCACGTGGGCACAGGCATCATCTTCTGGGAAATCCCAAAAGAGTCTTCAGTCCCCCCAGAAGTTATGGGGATGGAATAAGGAGGCTTAGAAGGATTTGGGATAAGCAGCCGTTTAGCAAGGCTGGCCTGGCTGTGTGCTCTCCTCTGTCTCTTTTGTAAGGTTCCCTTTAGAGGTGGGGAACCACGACAGAGGCCAGGGGCACCAGGGTGAGTGGGCGGGGGACCACACAGAGGGTGATGGCACACCAGTGTGTGCACAAGTGGGTACCTTCCCTGTGAGAAGGTTCGAGCACCAGGAGTAGTGGCCGCCATCAGACCAGCCACTTGTTCGACTTGTCAATTTTTTTACATTCTAAATCTTTTAAAGCAGAAATCATTTTAGCTTGGCTGGAATGGAAACTCAAGATAGAGTGAACCATCCTGGTCTCATCTAAAATAGATAACAAGGCTAAGTTTGGTGAGAGGTGTAGTAGCCACAGCTGCTTGAAATGATACCCGTTTGTAAATAAATCACCGGCTGGCAGCCTCACCTTGGAATATTTATAAGGAAATAGACCTGGGAAGGAAAAGCTGTAAGTCTAGGCTGCAAAGATGCTTGGAAGAGGGAGTTTATAGTGTGTCCAGAAAGCGTGATTCTTGGTTGCCTATGGGGAGACAGGGGAAAGAAGGAAAACATGTGGGAAGGGAACAATGTGTGACCTTTTATTTCAGTTTCAACTGTGCCCTGTTCTCGTGTGTCTGTCTTTTTTAAAAATGGGAGTATATAGTTGATTTACAATGCTGTGTTAGACATCAGGTATATAGCAAAGTGATTCAGTTATATACATTATATATAATTATATATACAAGAAATAACCTGAAATGAGTATATATATTTGTATGTAAAATATATGGGGCTTCCCAGGTGGCACAGGGTCAAGTCCACCTGCTAATGCAGGAGATGCAAGGCATACGGGTCTAATCCCTGGGTCGGGAAGATCGCCTGGAGAAGGAAACGGCAGCCAGTTCCAGTATTCTTGCCTGAAAAACCCTATGGACAGAGGAGCCTGGCGGGTTACAGTCCAGGGGGTTACACAGAGTTGGACACCTCCAAGAGGCTGAGCACTATATAAAAAATATATATAATACATAATAACATATAAATATAATGATAATTATATATAATAAAAATATATATTATTTTCAGATTATTTTCTATTACAGGTTATTACGGAATACTGAGTTGCCTGTGCTGTACAGGAGGCGCTTGTTGCTCATCTATTTTAGATATAGTAGTGTGTATCTGTTAATCCCAAGCTCCTATTTATCCCTTCCCTCCGTGTGTGTCTTTCTCACCACAGGAGAGGGGAGCTCACAGGGGGAGTCTGCACCCCTTCTTTCCTAAACTCTGAGCACTGGCCGGGCAGCCCAGGGCAGAATACTTCGGTGTCTCAGGGGAGTCCCTGAGTTTGCTCCCAAATTACGCCAAAGCCCTGTCTATGCCAGGGGCCACAGGGACACCGGCCTGTCCCCTCTGCTCTGGTTCTAACGTGATATAGCACTTTAGGTGTAAGAAGATCTGCTGCTGAGAAGAGATACAGCTGGGCCTGGGGCGTATCATGTAGGCTGATCACGGTGCAGAGCCAGACGCTGCAAGGGGACCCCCAAATCCAGTGAGCATGGCGTAACCTTAGGCAAGCTGCCACCTCTAAGTCTCTTCCCTACCCCACCCCTCCCACCGCTCAGCTTGTCCCATCCCATCCGTTAAATTCCTCCAGGGACATTGCAGAACTGCAACTCCTCCCCCAGGAAAGCCTCAGAGAACCCCAGGAAAGGAACCTCAAGGAACCCTAGGGGAAGGACTCCAGCAAGGGGCAGGGAGCGCTAAGCTGCGTGACGTGGGCAATTGCTTTAGGCCTCGCTGAGTTCTCAGCAGCAACAGCTGATTCAACACCCATCCCTGTACTACTTCCTTGATCTACGGGCACCACTGCTGTAGGTAATGGGATGAGAAGATGCAAGAGGCAAGGTCCTGTGCCTCCCAGGAATCAGAGACGTGAAAGCAAGCTGACCACTGTAACACAAGTCACAGTACAATCGAGGAAGCTGCTAGACAGTAGACAGTCAGGGAAGGCTGGGGGCTGCATAGCGGAGCACATCAACCAGTCCAAGGGAGGGATTGAGACAGGAGGGAGCAGCTGAGCAGAGAGCGGATGAGGACTGAGCCCAGCCAAAGGGGAGGGGTCTTCTGAGCAAAGGAATAGCAAAGCCCCAGGGTGGGAAACATCACAGTACCTAGAGGGAAATGAGAGCGTTTTGGCGTTGCTGATAGAAGTGGCCAGAAGTGAGTCCAGATCTGTAATCAGGACCAAAACATAAAGGACCGTGAACCTCAAACTAATCCAATAGATGGCCTTTTTATTTATTTTTCTTAATATTCACTTATTTATTTGGCTGTACCAAGTCTTAGTTGAGGCACACGGGACAGATTTCTTAAATCCTTTCAGAGGCATAAGCAGGGTCTTCATAACAAAGTGAACCACTCAAGCGGCCCACAAAGGCAGAGATGGAAAAGAGAGCATGAGGGCATGATCTCTTCTGTTCATCAATGGCCTTCAATCACTATTTAGCATTTATGTTAAGAACTGGGCTGCTTCGCCTGCAAATGTTCTTGAAACCCTTATCACCTGTGAAGCAAAATGCTCAGGTGCCGAGAGGGGCACAGGCTAGGCCCCTTCTCACCTGTACAGAATCTGTGTGTGAAATAAAAGAGTCATCTTCTCCTCTGGGCTGACACAGGCTGTTGCCAGGCAGCACAGCTTGGTGAGCAATGCTCAGCCCACATCCTCTCCCACAACTCTCTCCCTTCACCCGTCCCCTCACTTCCAAGCTGGATGTTCTTGTGCAGAGTCCCACCTGCGCAAATGTATACAGCAGCCCTGGAGACAGAGATGAATATGGCAGAGTCTTCAGCCCCCAGAAGCCCCAAAACTGGTTGGCAAGCATGTACATATAACCAGGCAACTAACAAAAGCAGCCTCTGAGAAACGGTAAAACAGAAATGCTAATGGTGGTGGGGTCCTACAGACAGGAAAAGTTCACCCTGATGGGGAAATCCAGGAAGACTTCCTGAGAAGATAGAATTTGAGGCAAACTTTGAAATGTTGGCAGATAGGGGAGTGGAGAAAGGAGGCATAAGATGTCGAGGTGTCTTCTTGGGAGGAGTAGATTGTTATGGCTGGAGGAAAGGGGAGCCGGGGGATGGAAGGAGACACTGGGGAAGATATTGTAGGAGCTAAGAATGAAGGTCAAAATTGTGGAGAGCACTGAGGGACTTACTGAGGAATGTGCGCTTGGAGAGAGCCCGAGAAGGCTGGGGAAGTGAGCACTGGAAGACCCCGCCCCAACAAATGCTTTAGCCCCAAACTGACACTCACATCGCTAAGGCTCACATCCCATTGGTAAGAACTAGTCAAATAGCTTCATCTAACTTTTTTTCCCTTTTTAAAAAATTGAAGTATAGTTAATTTATAGTTAATGTTGTGTTAATTTCTGATATATAGCAAAATGATCAGTTATCTATATGCATACATTCTTTTTTAATTTTCTTTTCCATTATGGTTTATCACAGGGTAGTGACTAGTTCTCTGTGCTACACGGTAGGACCTTCTTGGTTGTTCATTCCATATGTAATAGCCTACATCTGCTATTCCAACCTTCCACTCTCTCTCTCCCCTAACTCCCTCCCCCTTGGCAACCACGTGTCTGTTAGCCCCATCTAACTTCAGAGGACAGCAGTGGAGGGTGACCCTGCTGGGCCATGGGCTAGAAGGAGAGAGCAATTGGGCATAGGTGAGCGCTAGAAATCTCTACCAGCCATTTCTCGCTCTGCTCCGTCTGCCCCTTAGCCCTTATCATCGTCTGACATACTGTGTGTTTGCTCACCGACATATTTTTGTCCTGCTCCCCCGCCCCCACCCCTGCCGCTGAAGAGTGTGAGCTCTCTGGTGGCAGACCATTTGCTGCCCTTGCTGTATTGTTCATTGCCGTATTCACTGTACCTAGACCAGAGGCTGGCAGGCAGTAAGAACTTGATACATACTTGATGAATGAGTCACTAATAAAAATGAATAAATGAAGGCCTGGATGGTGGCGGAAGGGCCGGCAGTGGGGGAGGGGAGTGGTGTGAGAGGCCTGTGAAAAGTAAGAAGTGGTAATACCACAAAAGGCATTATAAGACAGGCAAAGGAGCTTTTGCTTTATCCCATGGAGTGTAGAGAACCCCGGGCAGGGGTCTTACAAGGGGAGGGATGTTCTGGAAGATCACTGTGGACGCAGGTTGGAGGATGGCTTGGGATGGGGTCACATAGGAGGCAAGGAGACCAGCTGGGAGACAACGGGTGGTGGTTTAGACAGTGGGCTTCCTGAAGGAGGAGAAACAAGGCTTGATGAGGGAAAGCATGTGGGGTTTGAGAGGGGAGAGGATGGCTTTAAAGGGTTTGGCTGGAGTTACCAGAAGTAGAGTCCCTTTGTCATGCTTACCCAGGAGGATTGAGGGGTGGAACAGACCTGGGGGGAGGTGGTAACAAGGAATTTGCTTGAGAACTTTGACCCAGTCCACACACCTGGGCCTTGTTAATGACAGGCAACTCAACACTTAGAGGATATATTTCCTCACCACTGAAATTTTGTCCACAGTTTTCTGTGGTTGACAGAGAGAGAGAATGTCCCCTCACTCTCTGTCAACCACTCCTAGCTCTGACCTCACAGAAGAAATCAGAAGGAGAACCTGAGAATATGGGCCCTTCTTCTCGCATCTGGCTGAGAGCTCACTCCTGCCCTGAGGACACAGGCCCGCTCCCGTGCCCCCAGTTGGGTGTCAAGGTCTCGGGGCAGAGGGGAGCTATCAGCTGGCGCCTAGTGGGTCAGGATGGGTGGGTCGACAGCCTCCAGGTGGGGCCGCCATTTAGTTAAAGGCGGGCAGGGCCGCCAGCTCTCGTTCGCATGGTGACTTCCTGGTGACATGCTGTGCCATGGCAGCAGCCTCTCCCCACTCCCTGGGCTCTGATCCCCAGTCTTGGCCACAGTTCCCCTGTCAGTCGTGTTTTGGGCTTGGCCCAGTGCCTTGTGCTTGCTGACTTCCCTCCCACATGTCAGTCTTTTCCAAAGTTGTCCAGGATTGAAAATGATCCCCTAAACCCCCACCACCATGCCATCACTCAGGTCACAGGACAGAAGCCCCCAGGCCCTCTCTTTCAGCTTGAGGGAAAGAAGTAAGCTTATTTAATCCAGGCTGTAGGAAATCCTCCCTGGCCAGCTTTGGAAACAATGTACTGGGAACCGGTGCGGAACCTGATTGTTGAGCTACAGCCTGACTCCAGTGGTGTCTAGGCTGGGCATTTGCTGCTCTCTTGCTCCCAACTGCTCCGCGGGGAGGTGATTGAATATCGCCTCGTGCATTAACCATGCACGGGAGGGGGCTGCCAGAGCTCTGTTACCTGCCTGCCCACCTGCAGCCCCCACGCCTTCATCACAGGCCATCTGGACTGACACCTTGATTGATTATGAGGGTTCCATCCTGGATGGAGCAGCCACAACCTTACCTGGTGGGAGGCGGAGGGCAGTGTTGTAGCCAGGCCATCTGTCTGTGCTGAGTACCCCCTCCTGCAGACCTGGGCACCTCTCACTGACATTTTCATCAGAGCTCTTGTTTTGCAGGCGCCTCTCTCCTGCTAGGACAGCATCTGCCAACCCACCATCTGCTTCACATCCTACAGAAGGGGCTTTGGCAAAAAGAGTCCAAATTCAGCAGTTTCGATAAACCCCAGAGAAGATCATCCCTGTGCCATTTCCAAGAAGTACCCACACCAACTTGTGAATTATAGAACCCAGCCACAAAATAAAGGGTTGGTAGTTTGCAGAGAAATTTGCACAACCAGGAGAGAGAAGAGAGCTGCCAATGATGAATGCCTCCTCTTTCCAAATACTGGTGGGTAAAGAAGTGGCCAGCCACTACATTCAAAGCCTTTAGAGGAAGAAAAAAAATAAAACAAGAGTTTGATTTGAGATTGCAGTGCAGAGCGCTGTAGCCGTTAAGTTCTGCAGGAAGTGGGAGAAGAGGGAGGCAACTATTTGTTGATTCCTGGCACCTCTGGGTCAGATGTTGTGTGGGTGATTTCGTGGACTTACCTCACTGTGTCTCTGCCACAGCGCTCTGAGGCAGAGAGGTGACATAGCGTGCCTACCGTCTCACAGCTCACAGGGCAAGGCGGTGATTCAAGCCAAGCTGCCTGGTGCTGAAGTTCACCCTCTCTCTGATGGACCATGTGTTCTCCCCAGCATGTTCCAGGAAAGTGGGAAACCAAAACAGCCTTAACTCATAGTAAAGCAAGATCAAAATAAGAAACTTGAGAGCAAGTGTCACCGAATAAAATTAGTTTGAATAATCTACACTTAATTAAGGGTCCCATGAGGCACCCACCCAGAGGGAACAGTTGTTGTTCAGTTGATCAGTCATGTCCAACTCTTTTCAGCCCTTTGAACTGCAACACACCAAGCTTCCCTGTCCTTCACCATCTCCCGGAGCTTGCTTAAACTTAAGTCCATTGAGTCAGAGATGCCATCCAACCATCTCATCCTCTGTTGTCCCCTTCTCCTGCTGCCTTCTATCTTCCCCAACATCAGGGTCTCTTCCAGTGAGGTGGCTGTTCATATCAGGTGGCCAAAGTATTGGAGTTTCAGCTTTAGCATCAGTCCTTCCAAAGAACACCCAGGACTGATCTCCTTTAGAATGGACTGGTTGGATCTCCTTGCAGTCCAAGGGACTCTCAAGAGTCTTCTCCAACACCACAGTTCAAAAGCATCAATTCTTCGGCGCTCAGCTTTCTTCACAGTCCAACTCTCACATCCATACATGACCACTGGAAAAACCATAGCCTTGACTAGACGGACCTTTGTTGGCAAGGTAATATCTCTGCTTTTCAATATGCTACCTAGGTTGGTCATAACTTTCCTTCCAAGAACAGTAACTGTGCCTAAATACACATTGTGTTGAATAAACACATTTCCCTCAAATACAACAGTTACTGTTATTGAACACTCCTACAGTGGGCTTCCCTAGTGGCTCAGCAGTAAAAATCTTCCTGCAATGCAGGAGACAAGGATTTGATCCCCAGGTCAGGAAGATCCCCTGGAGAAGGAAATGGAAACCCACTCCAGTATTCTTGCCTGGAGAATCCCATGGACAGAGAAGCCTGGTGTGCTACAGTCCATTGGGTCACAAACAGTCCAACACAACTGAGCAACTAACTCACACACACAATCCTACAACAGCCTTTGTTCCTGAGGGGAAATGGGCAGGCTCTAAGAGACATGCCACGATGACGCCTGAAGACACTCCTGAGCTTTATTCCCTTGGTGACAGGTC
The DNA here is from genome assembly GCF_001704415.2 of Capra hircus. Taxonomy (NCBI): domain Eukaryota; kingdom Metazoa; phylum Chordata; class Mammalia; order Artiodactyla; family Bovidae; genus Capra; species Capra hircus. The sequence goes on from NC_030817.1 coordinate 55,989,932, forward strand.
TGGGCAGTACATGAAGTACCCAGGAGTATTCAGAACGCCTTCCTTGTTCATCCACGTGTCTCCTCCTTTGGCAAGTCCAGTATCACTCTTAGCCTTCAGGTACCATCTGCTGTTCTCTGAATGTGTTGGCTCTGGGAATCCCTGTACCCCTCCCCTCCTGGCCCCTCACCAACTGAGTTGCCTGCCTCCCACCACTGTGTTGCATAAAATGCCCAGTGTGGCTTCAGAATTGCTTTCAGAGCAGCTGTATGTCTGATAGTCGGCTTGGGCTGCTATAACAAAGCATCACAGATTGGGTAGTTTAGGAACAATGGAAGTTTATTTCTCCCAGTTCTGGAGGCTGAAGCATAAGATCAGAGTACAGGCATGGTTGGATTCTGGTGAGGACCCTCTTTTCATAGTATCCTCACAGGGCAGAAAGAGGGCAAGAGAGTTCTCTCGGTCTCCTTATTTATTTGCTCTTGGCTGCGCTGGGTCTCGGTGCTTTTTCGTGGGCTTCCCCTAGTTCTGGTGCACAGGGCCTGCTCCCTGCTTGTGGTGCACGGGCTTCTCGCTGCAGTGGCGTCTCCGGCTGCGCAGCACAGGTTCTGGGCATGTGGGCCTCAGTGGTTGCAGCACCCAGGCTCAGTAGCTGCAGCTCACAGGCTGTAGAATGCAGGCTTAGTAGTTGTGGCCCAGGGGCTTCCTTGGTCCACAGCATGAGAAACCTTCCCAGACCATGCATGGATTAAACCCCTATCCCCTGCCTTGGCAGGTAGATTCTCATCCACTGCACCACCAGGGAAGTCCTGTGGGTCTTGTATACGGGCACTAATCCTATTCATAAGGGCTCCCTCATCACCTAATCACTTCCCAGAGGCCTCACTTCCTACTTATACTGAGGGTTAGGATTTCAAAGGGGCGTCCCTGGTGGCTCAGACAGTAAAACATCTGCCTGCAATGCAGGAGACCTGGGTTTGATCCTTGGGTTCAATCCCTGGCTTGGAAAGATCTCCTGGAGAAGGAAATGGCAACCTGTTCCAGTATTCTTGCCTGGAGAATTTCATGGACAGAGAAGCCCAGTGGGCATAGTCCATTGAGTTATAAAGAGTCAGACACAACTGAGCAAAAATGAGAGAGAGAGAGAGAACAGAACTTCAAAAGAGGAATTTTGGAGGGATGCAAACATTCAGTTCATTGCTGGTAGTAACCATATTTGTAATTTCTCAAACCAGTGGAATTGAAAGTAAGGGTTTAAAACACTCTGGGCACAAGGTCCCCCAAACCATTTTCTGCTTGCCCTTCCTACATCCAAATTTTTGTAAGGAGGCCTGGGAGCCTTGGAGTTGAATTCTCAGGCCATGAGGGGTCAGCAACATTGGCAGCTAGGACGTGCTGTGACACTGAAAAGGTCCTTTATCTGCACTCTCCAGCATGATGGCCACTAGCCACACGTAGCTACTGAGCATTGAAAATTGTCGCTAGTGTGACTGAGGAACCATATTTTTATTTAATTTTAATGAATTGAATTTTGAAAGGAATTTCCTGGTGATCCAGTGGTTGAGAACCTGCTTTGCAATGCAGAAGACGAGAGTTTGATCTCTGGTGAGGGAACTAAGATCCCACATGCCGCAGGGCAACTGAGCCTGCCCACAACTAAAGAACCTAAGTGCCACAACTAAAGAAACCCACACATCACAGCAAAGAAACTGTGTGCCACAATGAAGACCCAGCACAGCCAAAAAAAAGAAAAAAGAGAAGAAATTTGAAATGCAAAGAGCTACATGTGACTAGTGGCTCCCAAACTGAATGGTACAAGAGAGGAAACCTAGAAGTTTGGAAAATTGTCTACAGGGCATCAACCTTGATTAGGCACCATTTTCGGAGGTTGCTAAGAAACTCTGAGCATCTGAGGCACCAAAGGAAAATTCTAAAGGAAGGAGGATGGCTGAGGAGGGTATGAAGGTAGACTCATCAGTTCAAATTTGTCCAGAAACAGCCCTGTTCATTCAGCATCTGGATTGTGACCAGGTGGATGCGGCTCTAGGGTGTGCGACTGACCTCCAAGCTTTACATAAGCTCTGGGAGGCACAGTGCTGTGCAGGAGGCTATGTGACTTCACACTGACTCTTGTTTGATATTAGGCCCATTCTGTCCAGGCTGTGGATACCATAAGCCAGGAGAGTTGCTGCTCTAGCCATTATTCCCCTTGACCCCTGTATGTACTTCCTGGAGGGTACCCACTCTGTGATCTCAACCTTGTTTCTTTTTTTCCTGGCTTCCCTGGTGGCTTAGAGGGTAAAGTGTCTGCCTGCAATGCGGGAGACCTAGGTTTGATCCCTGGGTCAGGAAGATCCCCTGGAGAAGGAAACCGCAACCCACTCCAGTACTCTTGCCTGGAAAATCCCATGGACGGGGGAGCCTGGTTCGGCTACAGTCCATGGGGTTGAAAAGAGTCAGACATGACAGAGCGACTTCACTTTTCCTTTCCCTTCCTTCTGTAAAAAAGCTTTGAGGTCACAAAATGGAATTTATTCACAGGCCCTAAGTTTTGCCCTGTGGGTTCTCTTATCCTAGCAACTACCTCTCTCAATTAATGTATCTGTCACCTTTGCTTGAGGCTTACAATTGCAATTCTAGAGGTCACTTTCTGTTTTCTTCTTAGCCCCATACAGGGTGTTATCTGCAGAGCATCTTAGAAATCAGTGTGTCCAGATCTCTTGTTGTATATGAAAGGACAGATGCTCAGAGAGTGGAGAGATTCATTCCAGTCCTTCCCATGATTTGGTGGAAGAGGGGGGATTAGAAACTGTACATAACATACCCAGGGCCTCCCTAACTAGGGACCGCTCATCCTTCCTGCCTAGGATTTGTTGTTCAGTCACTCAGTCTCGTCCGACTCTCTGCAACCCGATGGACGGTAGCCCTCCAGGCTCTTCTGTCCATGGGACTTTTCAGCCAAGAATAGCAGTATGTAAAGGTCAATCCCAGACTTCTAATATATCCTCCCCTCCCTCACTTACTTTCGCATCAAAGATTTTATCTTTGAAAGCTGTGTATATGTACATAGAAAAAAAGAACTAGAAATACATACACAAAACTGTTCGCTACAGTGATCTCAAGTCAACTTTCTTATGTTTTTCTCCATCTCTCAAGCTTGCCACAATAAACACACACTAACATAAAGCAACAATCAAAGTAAATCGCTGATACCCCATCTCAGGATCTTAGAAAGCATTTTTACTCAATAACTATTTATTGAGCGCCTGTTATTCCTACTTACACTGCTGTGTGATTCTGATCAATGTTTATATGATATAATGACAAGGCACAAGTCTGAAATGTAGTCTGTAGCAAAGAGAAATTATAGACTATTCTGTACGGTTTTAAGTTTGAATTTATTAATTTTTCCAATTCTCTGAAAATTGCTCATCTACATAACAGATACCCTATAACTGTCCATCAGCTCCTGGTTTAGCATTGCAAACTCCTGCTCCCCTCAGGTCTTGGCAAAAGGGTGGACAGAGCTAGGACCTCCTGACTCCCACGGCTCTCAAAGACCGCAGCCTGTCTGCCTGCCATGAGTGATTTTTATTTCGACAGTCTTCCTCCCTTTTTTTGCACTGTTTTTTGCACTTTTTTGCACTGTTTTTTGTGCTGTTTTTGCTGCTTTTTTCCCCTCAATTAACAGTCAAGTTAATTGAGATTCATGGCTGGCTATTTAATAAGGATTAATAACTTGCCAAAACCCCCTTGGGTTTGGAACCCAGCTCAGAGCAGCAGAGATGGTTGGATGGCATCACCAACTCTGTGGACACGAGTTTGAGCAAGCTCCGGGCGTTGGTGACGGACAGGGAAACCTGGCATGCTGCAGTCCATGGGGTCGCAAAGAGATGGACAGGACCGAGTGACTGAACTGACTGACTCAGAGAAGCAGAAGCGGCCCTCAGGCAATCTGGAGACGTGGTAGCCAAGCCGGTCTCAGCTCTCGGGCTTCCCTTCTCCCTCCTCCCTGCTCAGGCCTCTGGAGGCAGTAGGATGCTGAGGGGTAGGTGGGGAAGGAAAAGCTGCCGGATTATCCTGAGCTTCAGTGCTGCTCTCTGAGCGCCGAAGCCCTACAGCTCCTGCCCACACCAGCTCCTGCCAGCACCTTCTGCTGAGCAAGATGCAACCCTGCCCCAGATCCAGCAGCTCCGTCCCCAGCTCAGGAGTGTGCCCCAGGGGCCTGGGCTCCTAATGAACACTAAGGAGCCTCCCAGTTCTGACTGCTTCTGGGTCTCATGATCTCAATCCTGGCTCTCTCTTAGAAACCCCAGGGGGAATTTTGTTTGTTTGTTTTATTGTTTGTTTTTATTTTATTTATAGTTGATTTACAGTGTTGTGTTAGTTTCTGGTGTAGAACAAAGTGATTCAGGTCTATATATAATATACACATATATACCTGTCTGCTCAGCCATGTCCAACTCTTTGTTAGACACCTTGGACTATCGCCTGCCATATTCCTCTGTCAATGAAATTTTCCAGGCAAGAATATTGAAGTGAGTTGCCATGCCTTCCTCCAGGGGATCAATCCAACCCAGGGATCGAACCCATATCTCTTGTGTCTCCTACATGGGCAGGCAGATTCTTTACCACTGCACCACCTGGGAAGCCATAGATGGATAGACAGAGGTATCTATATATGCATTCTTTTCCAGACTTTTTCCCATTATAGTTTATTACGGGATATTGACTATAGTTCCCTGTGCATAAATAGGACCTTGCTGTTTATCTGTTTTATATATGGTAGCATATATCTGCTAATCCCAAACTCCTAATTTATCTCTCCACTGTCCCTTTCCCCTTTGGCAGTTTTGTTTTCCGTGTCTGTGAGTTTGTTTCTGTTTTGTAAATAAGTTCATCAGTATCATTTTTTAGACCACAGATAAGTGATATCACAACATCTGTCTTTGTTACTTCACTTAGCATGTTAATCTCTAGGTCCATCCATGTTGCTGCAAATGGCATTATTTTATCCTTTTTTATGACTAAGTATTGGAAGAGGGTGTTTGCTATGATCAGTGCATTCTATTGGCAAAACTCTATTAGCTTTTGCCCTGCTTCATTCTGTACTCCAAGGCCAAATTTCCCTGTTACTCCAGGTGTTTCCTGACTTCCTGCTTTTGCATTCCAGTCCCCTATAATGAAAAGAACATCTTTTGGGGGTATTAATTCTAAAAGGTCTTGTAGGTCTTCGTAGAACCGTTCAACTTCAGCTTCTTCAGCGTTACTGGTCAGGGCATAGACTTGGATTACCGTGATATTGAATGGTTTGCCTTGGAAATGAACAGAGATCATTCTGTGGCTTTTGAGATTGCATCCAAGTACTGCATTTCAGACTCTCGTTGACCATGACGGCTACTCCATTTCTTCTAAGGGATTCCTGCCCACAGTAGTGGATAAAAGGGTCATCTGAGTTAAAGTCACCGATTCCAGTTTATTTTAGTTCGCTGATTCCTAGAATGTCGACATTCACTCTTGCCATCTCCTGTTTGACCACTTCCAATTTGCCTTGATTCATGGACCTAACATTCCAGGTTCCTATGCAATATTGCTCTTTACGGCATTGGACCTTGCTTCTATCACCTGTCACATCCACACCCGGGTGTTGTTTTTGCTTTGGTCCCATCCCTTCATTCTTTCTTATTTCTCCACTGATCTCCAGTAGCATATTGGGCACCTACTGACCTGGGGAGTTCATCTTTCACTGTCCTATCTTTTTGCCTTTTCATACTGTTCATGGACATCCCCAGATGGCCAACACCAAAATCAGATTGATTATATTCCTTGAAACCAAAGATAGAGATGCTTTATACAGTCAGCAAAAACAAGACCAGGAGCTGACTGTGGCTCAGATCATGAACTCCTTATTGCCAAATTCAGACTTAAATTGAAGAAAGTGGGGAAAACCACTAAACCATTCAGGTATGACCTAAAACAAATCCCTTATGATTATACAGTGGAAGTGACAAATAGATTTAAGGGACTAGATCTGATAGACAGAGTGCTGATGAACTATGGGCAGAGGTTCTTGATATTGTACAGGAGACAGGGATCAAGACCATCCCCCAGGAAAAAGAAATGCAACAAAGCAAAATGGCCGTCTGAGGAGGCCTTACAAATAGCTGTGAAAAGAGAAGGTAATAGCAAAGGAGAAAAGGAAAGATATACCCATCTGAATGCAGAGTTCCAAAGAATAGCAAGGGGAGATAAGAAAGCCTTTCTCAGTGAACAGTGCAAAGAAATAGAGGAAAACAATAGAATAGGAAAGACTAGAGATCTCTTCAAGAAAATCAGAGATACCAAGGGAACATTTCATGCAAAGATGGACTCAATAAAGGACAGAAATGGTATGGACCTAACAGAAGCGGAAGATATTAAGAAGAGGTGGCAAAAATACACAGAAGAACTGTACAAAAAAGATCTTCATGAGCCAGTTAATCACGATGGTGTGTTCACTCACCTAGAGCCAGACATCCTGGAATGTGAAGTCAAGTGGGCCTTAGAAAGCATCACTACAAACAAAGCTAGTGGAGGTGATGGAATTCCCATTGAGCTATTTCAAATCCTGAAAGATGATGCTGTGAAAGTGCTGCACTCAATATGCCAGCAAATTTGGAAAACTCAGCAGTGGCCACAGGACTGGAAAAGCTCAGTTTTCATTCCCATCCCAAAGAAAGGCAATGCCAAAGAATGCTCAAACTACCACACAATTGCACTCATCTCACACGCTAGTAAAGTAATGCTCAAAATTCTCCAAGCCAGGCTTCAGCAATACATGAACCACGAACTTCCAGATGTTCAAACTGGTTTTAGAAAAGGCAGAGGAACCAGAGATCAAACTGCCGACATCCACTGGATCACCAGAAAAGCAAGAGAGTTCCAGAAAAACATCTATTTCTGCTTTATTGACTATGCCAAAGCCTTTGACTATGTGGATCACAATAAACTGTAGAAATTTTTGAAAGAGATGGGAATACCAGACCACCTGATGTGCCTCTTGAGAAACCTGTATGCAGGTCAGGAAGCAACAGTTAGAACTGGACATGGAACAACAGACTGGTTCCAAATAGGAAAAGGAGTACATCAAGGTTGTATATTGTCACCCTGCTTATTTAACTTATATGCAGAGTACATCATGGGAAACGCTGGGTTGGAGGAAGCACAAGCTGGAATCAAGATTGCCGGGAGAAATATCAATAACCTCAGAGATGCAGATGACACCACCCTTATGGCAGAAAGTGAAGAGGAACTAAAAAGCCTCTTGATGAAAGTGAAAGAGGAGAGTGAAAAATTGGCTTAAAACTCCACATTCAGAAAATTAAGATCATGGCATCTGGTCCCATCACTTCATGGGAAATAGATGGGGAAACAGTGGAAACAGTGGCTGACTTTATTTTGAGGGGCTCCAAAATCACTACAGATGGTGATTGCAGCCATGAAACTCAAAGATGCTTCCTCCTTGGAAGGAAAGTTATGACCAACCTAGATAGCATATTCAAAAGCATACTTTGCCAACAAATTTCCATCTAGTCAAGGCTAGGGTTTTTCTAGTAGTCATGTATGGATGTGAGTGTTGGACTATAAAGAAAGCTGAGTGTCAAAGAATTGATGCTTTTGAACTGTGGTGTTGGAGAAGACTCTTGAGAGTCTCTTGGACTACAAGGAGATCCAACCAGTCCATCCCTAAAGGAGATCAGTCCTGGGTGTTCATTGGGAGGGCTGATGTTGAAGCTGAAACTCCAATACTTTGACCACCTGATGCAAAGAGCTGACTCATTTGAAAAGACCCTGATGCTGGGAAAGATTGAGGGCAGGAGGAGAAGGGGACGACAGAGAATCAGATGGTTGGACAGCATCAGCAACTCAATGGACATAAGTTTGTGTGGGCTCCAGGAGTTGGTGTTGTACAGGGAGGCTGGCGTGCTGCAGCTCATGGGGTTGCAAAGAGTTGAACACGACTGAGAGACTGAACTGAACTGAATATTCTGTGTGTGTGTGTGTGTTTGTATAAATATATATATACCACATAGTCTTTATACATTCATCTGTTGCTAAACACTTAAGTGCTTCCATGTCTTGGCTATTGTAAATACTGCTGCTATGAACACTGAGGTGCATGTGTCTTTTCAAATTATAGTTTTCTCCAGATATATGCTCATTAGTGGGATTGCTAGTTCATATGGCAACTCTATTTTGTTTTTTGAGAAACCCCCATACTGTTCTTCATAGTGGCTACACCAGTTTACATTCTCACCAACAGCGTAACTAGGTTCTCTTTTCTTCACACCCTCTCCAGCATTTGTTATTTATAGACTTGAGATGGTCATTCTGACTGACGTGAGGTGATATCTCATTGCGTTGGGTTGGCCAAAAAGTTCATTTGGGTTTTTCTGTAAGATGTTATGGAAAAAATTGCAGGCACTTTTTGGTCAACCAATAGTTTTGATTGCATTTCTCTAATAATTAGCAATGTTGAATATCTTTTCACGTGCCTACTGGGCCATCTGTATGTCTTCTTTGGAGGAATGTCTGTTTAGGTCTTCTGCCCATCTTTTTGATTGGGTTGTTTGTTTATTTGATATTGAGCTGTATGAGCTGTTTGTAGATTTTGGAAATCAATCCTTCATCAGTCACATCATTTACAAAAATTTTCTCCCTTTCCGCAGTTAGTCTTTTTGTTTTATTTATGGTTTCATTTGCTGTGAAAAACCTTGTAAGTTTAATTTGCTCCCATTTGTTTATTTTTGCTTTTATTTCTTTTGCCTTGGGTGATAACCCAAGAAAACATTGCTATGGATTATGTCAGAGAATATTTTACCTATGTTTTCATCTAGAAGTTTTAAGGCGCCGTGTTGTATATTTAAGTCTGTAAGCCACTTCGAGTTTATTTTTGTGGATGGTGTGAGGGAATGTTCTAACTTCACTGATTTACATGCATCAGACCAGCTTTGGGGGAGAGTTTTTTCAAAATGCTGATGCCCCAGTCATACCCCAGGGGTTTGGATTTAATTGGTCTGGCAACTGGGGGACCATTTTGGTAAAAATTCCCCAAGTGAGTCTGCCAGGGAGATCAAGGAGTATTTGTAAGCAGAGTGGCATGAAAGAAACAAACTGAACCACAGCCGCTGATAAACCAGTGACACCGAGGGGTTTATCAGACTGAGGAGAAACAGGGTAATCAGAGCAGGACAGGAGGCACACCAGAGGGAGCTGCCCCTCCCCGCTTTTGGCAGCTGTGGAAGGACTCTGGTTGTTTCTTCTCATCTTCAGCAGAAAAAGAATCAATGACATGGATGTTTCTGTCTGTTACTGTCTGGACTGATCCCCTTGGCTCACTCAGCAGAGGCCTCACAGAGGTGGGGCCCTTGTCTCCTGTAAACTGCAGCTAGCCTGCATGCTTTGATGAAGGGAAGCCTGCTCCAGCTGCCACCTGCCTCCCCTCCCGAGATGGACCAGCTCTGTCCCCTCCCTTCCCACTGTCACTCAGCCTGCAGGTCTGACCAGAACACAGGAGCCAGACTCCAGGGGGTACCTGGGCCTGCTGGCCAGCTGATAAATCTAGTGTTACAAGACTAGCCACTCCCCTCCCTCCTTCCAAACATCAAAGGCTTCACGAGAATTTATTGTGTGGCTCTGAGACAGAGACCTTTGGAAAGAGGTGGGAGGCTGTGCCTGTCCGGTTGAGCGGGCATTGAGTGGACCGAGAAAGCTAGATTGATTGTTGGTGGGCGGCGCCAAGAACCATCCATCCTGAGGGGAAGTGAGGAGTGAAAAGAGAGGAAAGAGAGGCATGTTCCCTGAGAGGTTGGGGGTGTTTTGAGATGGGATGATGAGAGGTCTTGGAGCGTCCACTCTATTCTCATGAGGGGTGTGAGATGTGTGTGCCCACCTTTCTAAACAGTTGGTTATGCTTTTTGGATATACGGTCCCTTTAGATGCTTTTCAGAGCTTCCCTGGTGGCTCAGATGGTAAAGAACCTGCCTGCCCTGCAGGAGACTGGAGTTTGATCCCTGCGTCAGGAAGGTCCCCTGGAGAAGGAAATGGCTACCCCCTCCAGTATTCTTGCCTAGAGAATTCTATGGACAGAGGAGCCTGGTGGGCTACTGTCTGTGGGGGTTACAAAGAGTTGGACACTACTGAGCAACTAACACTTTCACTTAGATGTTTTTCAAAAGAAAACGGAAACAATTTAAATTGCTTTTCCTTTATATTTGGATGTAGGACCAGGGTTACTTCTGAGCACAACACCTCATGAATGAAAGCCAAAGCTTAAATCAAGAGTCCTGAGTTTATTGTGGGACACCGGTGTCTACCAGGTGCAGGTGAGGATTGAATTCACAATGCAGCCAGTTCCCAGTAGCACAATGTCTGGCAGAAAACAGGCCCGTCCTCGCTAAATGCTGGATCCCACTACGTCCTCCCACCTCAGTCCTTCCCTAAGCTGATCTCCAAGAACCATGTGTTAGCCTAACTGCATGACAGAGGCTGTCTCTTTAAGGGGTGACTGGAGGTTTTGTGGGCTCCCAGGAAACGGCTTAAGGACGATTGTGACCTGGTTGTGTCTGTGTGTTGGGGAGGGTGGGGGCGGGGGCAAATTGCAGGGTGAGGCTTACAAGCAGTTTACTCTGGGCACCAATACTCCCTGGCAAGGTCAGTCCTGGAATGGCTTCTTCTGAGGTGTGGTCACCCAGGTGACCTCTGTAGCAGCTATCCGTCAGTCCACACCCTGGCCTGGCCCCAGTTCACTCTGGCTCTTCTTTCAGGCTGGGCTCTGGCTAGGCCTGCAGGGTTGGGGCTGTGGGAGGAAGTGGTGAGTTGCCATTGGACACTCCACGATCAGGGTCTGTAATTTGGCCTGGAGAGAGTGGCCGTCCAGATGCAGGCAATTTTGACTTTGAAGTGAGCAGAATTACAAGGAATCATAAAGAGAGCCCATGATTTGGGCTGAAACCCTGCCAACACAGTCTGGTCCTGGCTTTGAGTCTTTCTGAAAAGAAATACTTGAGAAGTCAAAATCCTTAATACCAACCGGCAGCAGCCGGTGGGACTGACCCCACTGAGCTCCCCAGCCCCATCCTTCACCCCCACCCCACCCAAGCCCTAGCACCCATATTAGCCATCCTCAGCTCCTCCCCCTGGCTAGGCTCCTCCCCCTGGCTAGGCTCCTCCCCCTGGCTAGGCTCCTCCCCTCCTAGCTTTGTCACAGGATGCCTGTTCTGCCTGCAATCACTCCTCCCATCAGTCACCATTTACCTGGCCTCGTACTTCTCCAGGGAAGACCCCCTGACCTCCACCCTCCAGAAGAGTCTGCAGGCCCCACTGTCCTTGCTCACAGCCTTCCACCCCTTCATTACACTCGGCACCTGTCTGGTGACATCGCTATGGTTGATTACTAACCCCCTTCTCCCCTGTTAGACTGAATGTTCCATAAAGACAGAGACCACAGCTGTGTTCAGCCTTGTGTTTGAGAGATTGTCCTGGGCACCTTTGTTAAACAGATGAATAAAAATGAGCTGCTTTGTCAGTGGGACGTTTTGTGTTACATAAAGGGTGTGCCACACAGTCCACAGACAGGGGAACCCCAAAGCTTATATAATTTGAGAGCCCCTTTGAAGAAAAATAAAGTTGACAAAAACATAACATGGGCAGGCTCACGAAAACATGTACAGAGGCCATGCCCAGGACTTGTCCGTTAGGAACCCTACAGCTTCAGTCTCACTAACTTCCTCGTAAATCCACCCCTACTCCTGACCCCCCCCCCCAACACCCCGCAAGTGGGAATGGCCAAAGTGAGTTCCAGAACACTTTGGGGTGCAAAACGCAGGCCTCCCTCCTCAGTGAACCCTCTCCCCTCCCCTTGCCTCTTTCTCTCCTGAGCCTCAGCCCTGTTGGTTAATTTGGGTCCTGAAAGGTTAGAGATGCTGGGGTGAAGGACAAAGACACCAAGAGGGTCATTTTAGGGGGCCCTCCATGCTCCTCACAACCTCATCTACATGAAGTCGCTGCTGTCTTGAATCCTTTTAATAGGAGCAGTGATCTTCTGCCCAGGCCCTTGTGGGTATCTCAGTGTTAATCCAAGACTGGATAACAACCCTGTAGAGCACTCTCTCCTCTCCTGTGCTTTGCACTCCGCATCCTAGCCACCTGGGCCCCTCTGAACCTGCAGCTCTGTTTTCTCAATCTGGGGAGATGGCTTCTCTGTGCATGTCCTCCCCACAATGTGGCCTGGAAGCTCTTCTGACAGTGAGCTGGGACTCACTTCTCTGGGAATCGCTGTCCCAAGCTGATGTTACCTAACCAGACTTGGTAAAGTCAACCTGTTGTGGTGAAGTAGAGTGCAGAGTTTATTGCAGGCCCCAAGCAAGGAGTCCAGGGCAGCTAGTCTTAAAAGACCCAGACTCCCTGAAGGCTTTCAGAGAAAGGTTTATAGAGACGGGGGCCGGGGAGGGAGGTTGTGGGGTATGTGATCAGCTAGTGGACATTCTTCCAATTGGTTGGTGTTGAGGTAATCAAGGGTCAACATCATCAACCTTCTGATTCCAGCTAGTCTGGGGTTTCCATGCTTGTGGTCAGCCTCTAGTTAACTTCTTCCATCTGGTGAGGGTTTCACTCTGCAAAATAGCTCAGGATATTATCTATAGTCCTTGAGGAAGAACTAAAGATCCTTGACTTTGTTTAATGGCTAAAGTATCATTATTTTGTCTTGCTTGACTGTTTTCCTTGTTTTCCTCATTTTCTCGCTTCTCTGATTAAATTTATCCTTTGACTAAAGTTTTCCTACAGACACAAGGCAAGTGGAGGACATGGCTGGGGGTCTATTCTGGGAAGGCATTATTATAGGGTCCTGCTCACTTACACTGTCTGTTGTCTAGGATCTGAAGACCACTGTTTTCTATAGTTTCATCTGGCTGTTTTCATTTGTTTGTTTAGAGTGAGAGAATAAATTTAGTTCCTATTGCTCTTTTGGCCAGTGATGAAACTCCGCTTCATCCAGCTTCAGGAATCTGTGTGCCAAATACAAGCGTAAAGAACTGGAGTTTATATGTCAGTCATTCTGGGCCGTCAAAACAATGTTCCACAAAAAAAGTGACTAGTTCATCTTGCAACTCAAATAGTGGCACAGCTGTTTGTCCTGGAGACAATGACCAGTGGACTTGGGTACACAGCAGCATACATCCGATTTCATCACTTGGGATATTAAAAATTTTAAAAAACTGCTCAAGAGCTGAGATGTAATTAATAGTTTTACTGCTTCATCAAAGATGTTTCTAACTGTAACTGGCATTTTCTCCCTTCGTTCCTTTCTCGTTAATCCCAAACTCCCCATTTATCGCCGCTCCTTTCCCTTTGGTAATCAGTAAGGCTGATTCCTACGTCTGTATGGCGTTTTCTTTCTGCTTTTCCTTTTCTTTCTGGTGAAGATGACGGCTGGTTCACGCCCAGGGCCCACCTTCACCCCCACCTCTGCCTTTGCACCAGCAGTGCAAGGGTCATGCAGCCATGCGATGGCCATGAGAATCGCCTGGGCCTCTCAAACCCTGTGGAGGAGTCTCCCAAGCACCGCTCCAGAGTGTGCGCTCGTGGGCCTGGGACTCCCTGGAGACGCCACCTTGCTATGGATGCGTTACAGCTTTCCTAATCTCTTTCTCATTTTCAAAAATGAGCTTCCCCCCAGGGTGAGCTTGGGGGCATTTCTGTCTTTCCTGCTCTCTTTTCTGCCTCTGGAGCCAGGATTCGGGGCCCCAAGTCAGTTGTCACCACCCCAGAGCAGAAAGACCCCAGCAACTGTTCACGATCTCAGCTCATTCGAGCTGAGTAGGTTTTTAGGATATTGATGTCACTGACACTTCTTCTTTTCCCTAAGATTTGTTTGTTTATATGCTTTATTTTTGACTGTGGTGGTGTTCATTGCTGCGCATGGGCTTTCTCCAGTTGCGGAGAGTGGGGGCTACTCTGCTGCGGTGCTTGTGCTTCTCATGGCGGTGGCTCTCTTATTGCAGAGCACAGCCTGGAGGACACGCAGGCTTCAGTAGTTGGGCTCATGGGCTCAGTAGTTGTGACACATGACTGTAGTTGCTCCAAAGCATGTGGGATCTTCCTGGGCCAGGGACAGAACCAGTGTCACCTGAATTGGCAGGCGGATCCTTTACCACTGAGCCACCAGGGAGATCCCTATCAACCCTTCTTGATTCCTTATTCTGTGCTAAGAAATTGCAAACATTACTTCACACACTCTGGAGTTTTCTTGACTAGTTGCAGGCTGAGCCCATCACTCTCTACTGAGGCTGGTTCCATTCCTGGGAAAACAACCCAGAAATCACCCCTTTCTTTTGTGCTGTGCTTGACAGATGTGATAGAGTGGGTTTGTTTTTTTTTTTTTTTGTATTTTTTAAATTACAAATTAATTCATTCTAGAAAGTAGCAAATGCATTTATTTTCTTCTCTGCATTTTAATTTCCTCTCTGAATTTGTTTGATAGCAAGGAAAATAATAAAATAAAAATTTGTTAAGTGTGTTCTCAGAGCTCGTAACTGTATGCCCCACTCTTCTTGAGGAAACAATAATCATATGCTACCTTTTACATGAATCAGACCTTTGTTGGAATGGACCCATGTATATCGGTTCCGTTCAATTCAGTTGCTCAGTCATGTCCAACTCTTTGTGACCCCGTGAAATGCAGCACGCCAGGCCTCCCTGTCCATCACCAACTCCTGGAGCTTACATAAACTCATGTCCATTGAGTCAGTGATGCCATCCAACATCTCATGCTCTGTTGTCACCTTCTCCTCCTGCCTTCAGTCTTTCCCAGGATCAGGGTCTTTTTCAGTGGGTCAGTTCTTCACATCAGGTGGCCAAAGTATTGGAGTTTCAGCTTCAGCATCAGTACTTCCAATGAATATTTAGGACGGATTTCCTTTAGAATGGACTGGTTGGATCTCCTTACAGTCGAAGGGACTCTCAAGAGTCATCTCTACCACCACAGTTCAAAAGCATCAATTCTGCAGTGCTCAGCTTTCTTTATAGTCCAACTTTCACATCCATACATGACTACTGGAAAAACCATACCCTTGACTAGATGGACCTTTGTTGGCAAAGTAATGTCTCTGCTTTTTAATAAGCTGTCTAGGTTGTTCATAACTTTTCTCCAAGGAGTAAGTGTCTTTTAATTTCATGGCTGCAGCCACCATCTGCAGTGATTTTGGAGCCCAAAAAAATAAAGTCTGTCACTGTTTCTACTGTTTCCCCATCTATTTGCCATGAAGTGATGGGACCAGACGCCATGATCTTAATTTTCTGAATGTTGAGTTTTAAGCCAACTTTTTCACTTTCCTCTTTCACTTTCATACAGAGGCTCTTTAGTTCTTTTTCACTTTCTACCAAAAGGGTGGTGTTACCTGCATATCTGAGGTTATTGATATTTCTCCCGGCAATCTTGATTCCAGCTTGGGCTTCATCCAGTCGAGCATTTCTCATGATGTACTCTGAATATAAGTTAAATAAGCAGGGTGACAATATACAGCCTTGACATACTCCTTTCCCAAACATACTCCTTTGTTTGGAACCAGTCTGTTCCATGTCCAGTTCTAACTGTTGCTTCTTGACCTACATAGAGGTTTCTCAGGAGGCAGGTCAGGTGATCTGGTATTCCCATCTCTTTCAGAATTTTCCAGTTTGTTGTGATCCACACAGTCAAAGATTTTGTCATAGTCAATAAAGCAGAAGTAGATGTTTTTCTGGAACTCTCTTGCTTTTTCAATGATCCAGCAGATGTTGGCAATTTGATCTCTGGTTCCTCTGCCTTTTCTAAATCCAGCTTGAACATCTGGAAGTTCACGGTTCACATATTGCTGAAGCCTGGCTTGGAGAATTTTGAGCATTACTTGCTAGCGTGTGAGATGAATACAGTTGTGCAGTAGTTTGAGCATTCTTTGGCATTGCCTTTCTTTGGGATTGGAATGAAAACTGACCTTTTCCAGTCCTGTGGCCACTGCTGAGTTTTCCAAATTTGCTGCCATATTGAGTACAGCACTTTCACAGCATCATCTTTTAGGATTTGAAATAGCTCAACTGGAATTCTGTCATCTCCATTAGCTTTGTTTGTAGTGATGCTTCCTAAGGCCCACTTGACTTCACATTCCAGGATGTCTGGCTCTAAGTAAGTGATCACACCATCGTGATTATCTGGCATCTTTTTTGTACAGTCCTTCTGTGTATTCTTGCCACCTCTTCTTAATATCTTCTGCTTCTGTCAGGTCCATACCATTTCTGTCCTTTATTGAGCCCATCTTTGCATGAAATGTTCCCTTGGTATCTCTAATTTTCTTGAAGAGATCTCTAGTCTTTCCCATTCTATTGTTTTCCTCTATTTCTTTGCATTGATCACTGAGGAAGGCTTTCTTATCTCTCCTTGCTATTCTTTAGTACTCTGCATTCAGATGCTTATAACTTTCCTTTTCTCATTTACCTTTTGCTTCTCTTTTTTTCATAGTTGTTTGTAAGCCCTCTTCAAATAACCATTTTGCCTTTTTGCATTTCTTTTTCTTGGGGATAGTCTTGATCACTGCCTCCTGTACAATGTTACATACCTCCATCCATAGTTCTTCAGGCACTCTGTCTATCAGATCTAATCCCTTGAATTGATTTGTCACTTCCGCTGTATAATCGTAAGGAATTTGATTTAGGTCATACCTGAATGGTCTAGTGGTTTTCCCTACCTTAATTGCCAAATTGTTTAATATTCACACTGTCCTAAAAAATATTTGTCAACAGTTTACAGATGAGGAAACTAAGGCTCAGATAATGCCTCTGGTCCATGTCATACAGCTTAGTAGAGGCAGAGGCAAGATTTGCACCCAAATCTCTCTGACTTCAAAGCTGGTTCTCAGATGTTCCCTAAGAACCCCACTGTGTACAAGACAACTTGTCAAGTGCTGCGGAGACCAGGAAAGGGACTGGTGTCAGGCCCTGACCAGAAACAGCTTGCTGTTGTTTAGTTGCTAAGTCATCTCTGACTCCTTGCAACCCTGTGGACCGCAGCATGCCAGGCTTCCTTGTCCGTCACTGTTTCCTGGAGTTGGCTCAGACTCATGTCCATTGTGTTGATGATGCCATCCAACCATCTCCAGGGTCAGAAAACAAGATATACAGAAACCCAGAGTTTGGAGAAGCCTTGTCTCTAGGGAGCCTGGCAGGTTTCTTGGAGGAGATAAACTTGACCCTCTGCAGGCCAGTGGGCCCTGCTGGGGTCAGTCTGTGGATTGGAGGCTGGCAGGAATGCCCAGAGCAGGAAACCACGCAGCATCCTGAACCCACGCTGATTTTAGGCTGGCCAGAACTGGACGGGAGCCAGTAGTGAGCTCATTTCCCCAGGTCAACTCGGAGCTGTGGGGAGAGGACATGGCCAGGGCTTGGGATTTAGGCTCAGCTCCCTCGTCTGGTTTTGCAATAGCTGATTAATTCACCTGCTTCTCCAGCCCTCCCCAGAGGCTTCCTCCAGCTCTCCCATCACCCTAATCTCCTGCTGAAGAACGCACCCTTCCAGCATGGCTGCTGAGAACCTGGGTTGAGGACATGTGGCCCTGGCCCTGTGATCCCTTCCCGAGCCTGGGGACTGAGAAGTAAAGTAAAAAGGAACTCCACCAACATCCCCTGCAGGACAAGTCGGAAGTGTTTTATCTCCCAAGTCCTTGGGAAGCGCCTCACTAGTGGCCATCATCCCATTATTATTATTGTCATTACTGTTGTCTGTCTTTACAGTCTTCCAACCTTTCTTGAATGGCCTTCTTCCCCTTTCCTTGACTCCATTCCTGTCCATATTTCTCTGTAGCATCTATCTCTCCCTCCTGGCTTCCCCACTGTCCCGGACTTTTAAAATATACCTTCCCTTGTCTCATTCCACCAGTGCCTGGGAAATCCCTGGGAGTCAAAAGGGATCTTCTCTAACAGGTGGTTGGTCTTGGCGTGTGTGTTAATCCACTAAATGAGCCCATGCTGACATGTGAGTGAGGTGGGTGGTTCCACGCATGGCCTCTCACACACAATATAGGAAGACACAGCCCTTACTCCAATCCGTGTTTATTGAGCAACTATTTAGTGCAAGGCACCATGGTGAACTTTGTCAATATCTCCCAAAGCCAAGAGGGTTATTTCAGAAAGTACTGGAAACGGCATTTCCTGAACTTAGTTCTCATGTCTTTCTGTCTGTCTGTCCTTGCAATTTGTTCATGTTTTCACATTTTAACCCTGAGACAGAACTCTTTCCCCTCATCAGGGACAGAGTCAGGAGCATGCAAAAAAAAGGATGGCAAAGGCAAGGACAGAGAGCCCACAGAAGCCCAAGCTGTGTGTGAAACAAGACAGGCATTGCTGAGCTGTGGCCTTGGGACTCTCCCTTCCAACAGCAGTCACAGTGTGGAGGAGGAGGGTAAAGGATGTCCCCCACCAAAGCTAGAGCTGCTGGGGATTATAGAAAGCTCCACCAGAGGCCCAGCCAACAGGGATCCAGATGAGAGTCTGAACTGTGCTTTAGATAATAGACAACTGAAAGTAGGGTCATGAGCCCACTTTCTTCTCAATCCCATGGGTCTCCCTGGAAGGCCACATGTTTCAGAGCAGTCTGGGGTCTGGAGAGAGAGAAGTCTGAGTAATCATGCCAGTGTAGTGAGAGATCCTTCTTATCCACCAGTGTGACTTAGCCCTGTGCCATGGTGAACTTCCCTTTTTGTTTCCATGAACTCTGTAGCAGGGCTGGGTTTCCTGTTCTGGAGAGGGACCATCCACCAGCTTGCTCTGCTCCCTCTGCTTTCTCTCCTTCGAAATTCCTGGAAACAGGCCCAGAGCAGAAGTGAAATTGATGCAGAAGAGGCACCGCAATGTGGTTGGAGCCCAGAAACTCACTGTTGTGGGCACAAGGCTCCTCGGGGGCTTAGCAGTCAGCACTCCTGCTTGTGTTCCAGAAGCTCTGGGATGGAGTCCCCTCCTGACATAAGCCAGAAGGGCCCTGAGGCAAGCTTTCTGCTAACTTGCAGAATCAAGAGGTTTCTTTTCTCCCTGCAACTCTTCCTTTTTTCAAAGGAAACCTTAACCACAGTGGAAAAGATTTCTAATTTTTTCCTAATTAGGTAAATAACATATATTCTATATTATAATTTTTTAATTGAATACCACAAAAAAGTACAAAGAAAATAAAAACCACCTGAGTTCTCGCCACACTGAGTTGTCACCACTGACAATTTAGTAGCCATCATTTCATTCATCGTCATGTACAGACACACACATACCTTAACATGAAAGGGATGTCACACATGATGCTTAATCACAGACATTTTGACGATGTGTTTTTGCTTAGGTTTAGTTTAGTTTGGTCTGTTCTGGACTTGACTGACTTGGTTGGGTTTAGTTGAGTTTAGTCCAGTCTGTGTAGTTTGGTATGGTGTGGCTTGCTTTGGTTTCACTGGTTTGATTTGGTTTAGTTGGATTTTGTTTGGTCTGGTTTGGTGTGTTCTGTTTGATCGATTTTAGTTGGATTTAATTTGATTTGGTCTGATCTGGTCTGTCTTGATTTGGCCTGGTTTGGTCTACTCTCTTCTGATCACATCTGATCTGGTCTCATCTGGTTCGATTTGGTTTGTTCTGGTTGAGCTTACCTCCCCAGTGTCCCTCCTTGACATGTATCCTCAAGTATCTTTCTTCATGTTCATTCAAACGTGAGGGGGTTGGAAGCATAGTTTATTTCACAGAAACTGAGACTTTGCTGTATACATGTCTCCACACCTTGCCTCTCTTTTCCCTGATGTATCCTGGAAATCCCTCTGAGTCAGTAAGTATCGATCCAGCGTATTCCCTTTAATGACTGCCCAGTATTCCATGGTATGTGTGGACCCTGGGCACTCAGGTTTTGTCCACCAAGAGACTGTAGCCCGATCTCCCGTGTTTGGCCGCTACACATGTGTTTCTCTCGATGCCATCGTGCTACACCCACCTCCAAGGACTATTCACGTAACTGTGCTACCCTGCAATGCAGGCTGCCATTATTATTATCCTGTGACTAGTCTTCCATTCTGATACTTTGTTCCTGTGGAAAGCACACCCAGCAGTGAGATTGCTGGGTAAGAAGATCTGTGTATTTTTACTTGTAATCAGTTCAGTTCAGTTGCTCAGTCGTGTCCAACTCTTTACAACCCCATGAATCGCAGCACACCAGGCCTCCCTGTCTATCACCAACTCCCGGAGTTCACTCAGACTCATGTCCATCGAGTCAGTGTTGCCGTCCAGCCATCTCATCCTCTGTCGTCCCCTTCTCCTCCTGCCCCCAATCCCTCCCAGCATCAGAGTCTTTTCCAATGAGTCAACTCTTCACATGAGGTGGCCAAAGTACTGGAGCTTCAGCTTTAACATCATTCCTTCCAAAGAAATCCCAGGGCTGATCTCCTTCAGAATGGACTGGTTGGATCTCCTTGCAGTCCAAGGGACTCTCAAGAGTCTTCTCCAATACCACAGTTCACAAGCATCAATTCTTTGGTGCTCAGCCTTCTTCACAGTCCAACTCTCACATCCATACGTGACCACAGGAAAAAACATAGCCTTGACTAGACGGACCTTAGTCAGCAAAGTAACGTCTCTGTTTTTAAATATACTATCTAGGTTGCTCATAACTTTTCTTCCAAGGAGCAAGCGTCTTTTTATTTCATGGCTGCAGTCACCATCTGCAGTGATTTTGGAGCCCCAAAAAATTAAGTCTGACACTGTTGCCACTGTTTCCCCATCTCTTTCCCATGAAGTGATGGGACCAGATGCCATGATCTTAGTTTTCTGAATGTTGAGCTTTAAGCCAACTTTTTCACTCTCCTCTTTCACTTTCATCAAGAGGCTTTTTAGTTCCTCTTCACTTTCTGCCATAAGGGTGGTGTCATCTGCATATCTGAGGTTATTGATATTTCTCCCAGCAATCTTGATTCCAGCTTGTGTTTCTTCCAGTCCAGCATTTCTCATGATGTACTCTGCATAGAAGTTAAATAAGCAGGGTGACAATATACATCCTTGACATCCTGACATATTGCTTCTCTCTCCTCCAAAAAAATGTTGATAACTTACATTTCCATTGACATTGGCAGTATATGAGCAGAAATTCCCACTATCTCCCAATTCCAGTCATCAGCAATATCT
Organism: Capra hircus; assembly: GCF_001704415.2. Classification (NCBI taxonomy): domain Eukaryota; kingdom Metazoa; phylum Chordata; class Mammalia; order Artiodactyla; family Bovidae; genus Capra; species Capra hircus. Next base: position 56,011,118 of record NC_030817.1, read on the forward strand.
GATTGTTACTTTTTTCTGGTGGGGGGGATTGCTGTGTGGGGTCTTCACTGTGGTGCACAGACTCTAGAGAGCATGAGCTCAGGAGTCCCATGGTATGTGGGATCTTAGTTCCCCAACTAGGGATCAAACCCATGTCCCCTGCATTGGAATGGGGATTCTTAACCACTGGACCACCAGGGTAGTCCATTTATTTTGCAGGGTAGTTACTCTATTTTGCATTTTCTACATTGGTAATGAGTCAGTGAGGCTGAGCATCTTTTCATTTGTTTATCAATCAATTTGGATTTGCCCTGTAATTTTTCTATTGAGCTACTCATCCTTTTTGTTTAATAAGAATTTTCTGTTATAAATTTTCATCCTTTATCTGTCATATAAGCTGTGCATCTGTTCCCTCACCCCAACTTTAATGTTTTCTTTTCCATCTTGTTTATGGTATCATACATTTATTTCAAATTTAATACTGTAATTTCATGTAGTAATTCATCTATTTTTTCATTTATAGCTTTCAGGTTTATTGCCTTAGATTACAAGGTATTGCTATTCCCTAGACTATACATATATTTTCCTAGATTTCAATATTTTTGTTTTATTTTTTACATTTAAGCTTTTAATTGATCTAGAATTTATTTGTAAATACAGTGTAAGAGAAGACTAGAATCCAACTTTATTTTCTTTCATATGGATGGCCAATGATGCTATCATCATTTATTAAAGAAATATTCAGGGACTTCCTTGGTGGTCCAGTGGTTAAGAATCCTCCTGCCAATATAGGGGACACAGGTTCAATCCCTGGTCCAGGAAGATGCCACAAGCCATGGAGCAACTAAGCCCATGCACCACAACTACTGAGCCTGTGCTCTAGCGCCTGCATCACAACTGCTGAAGCCCACGTGCCTAGCACCCGTGCTCTGTGAAAACAGAAGTCACCACAAGGAGAAATCCACGCACCACAACAAAGAATAGCCCCCGCTGGCTGCAGTCAACTAGAGAAAGCTGAGGCAGCAATGAAAACCCAGTGCAGCCATAAAAAAATAATAATAATAAATAATTTTATATAAAGTATATAAATTATATGATTTGTATAATAAATAATAATTTGTAAAATTTATAAAAATTTTTATTATAATTTATTCTGATAATTTTATTATAAATTTATGTTCATTATTATAATTTTAAATAATTTATTATAATTTTATTAATAATTAAATTTTATTATAGTAAATTTATTTATAAGTTTATAAAAATTATGGTTGATAATTTATAAATATAGATTATAATTATATAATTTCTATAAATTTATATAATTTATAATAAATAAATAAATAATTTTCTCAAAAAACAGAAAAGAAATATTCACTTGCAACTGAAATAAAATCTCACCCTTGTCACATATTGGGTTGGCCAAAAGTTCATTTGGGTTTGCTCATAACATCCTGCAGAAAATCCGAACAAACTTTTTGGCCAACCCAATATTGCAGTCACATGCATTGCGACCATTCTGGTGCTTTCTCTTCTGTTTCAGTGTTCTATCCCTCTGTTTTTGTGCCAGGACTATTCTGACTCTGATTGCAGAGGCTTTGTGGTATGTTTTAATATCTTGTAAAGCCCTCTAGCCTTATTTTCCAGAAGACATGCAAGCCATTGAGATGCCAATTAAAACTGTACTACCTTCTAATTATATTTTCTATCCAAGAATGTGGATGTGCTTCCATCTGTTCAGCTCTTTAAGACTTTAAATTTTCTCCCTATAATTCCTGTACCTGTTTTCTCAAATTGATTCCTAAGTTTATTATAACCGTGATGCTGTTCTGATTGAGTTATTTTCCATTTCTTCCTATGGCTAGTCTACTATTTGTTTAGAAATAAAAACCCTACGCTTTAACATATTTATCCCAGTACCAAGTGCCAAATTTCCTGATTAGTTCTGAGTAGGGGAGGAGTTAGTTTGGGGTTTGTTGTTTGTTTGTTTGTTTGTTTTTACTGACTGTAAAATACTGAGGTTTTCTAGATGTAACTATACCATCAACAAAATGGGCAATTTTATCTCTTTTTTTCCCCAAAAATTTTCTACAAATTATTTCACTTTCCTGTCTTTCTGTACACATTAAAACTTCCAGAACAATATTTAACAGTAATGGGGACAGTGTTTCTGATTTAAATGGAAATGTCTTAACAAATCACTATTTGTAGCATTTGTTGTCTTTTGATATTTAATTATATTAACTATAGTTAATGTATTAGTAGTTCCTTCTATTTTTCTTAGGATTTCTATTGGGAAAGGCTGCTGAATTTTACTGAATGCCTTGTCAACCTCCATTGATCTGATCACATTTTCTTCCTTTAATTTGTTGATGAATATAGAAGTCTAAATAAAACATTAGCATTAAATCAAAAGAATAATACATTTTGACCCAAGGATTAATCCCCAGTATGTAAGGGTATATTGGCATCTCTTTTCACAAATTAGATTACTTAGATTTTGGTTTTGTACTTTTTCAGGTTTCACATAGAAGTTGACAGTGTCGACCTATGCAAGTTTTTCATCTCATTGCATCTATTTATACGCTACCATTTCTTCGGGTTTTTCAAGTCTGTTGCTGTAGTCACACCTGCGTTTGCCTATAATTGTTCTGATTCCTTCTACAGGCATGCTCACACTTCCCTTCCTCTGGGCTGGTCTTCTGTAATTCTGCTTTCATTTTCTTTACCCCTTCGTCATATTTTTTTTTCTTCTGTTTTCATTGGGCTTTTTGAAAATAGAAGTAATGTTTACCACTAGAATCTGGCCATTTAAAATCTTGCACATGTGTTTTTACTAACTGAAGCAATGTGGCCGCTGTCCCATCTTGACCCACCTTGATTGACACAATTCCTTGGGGGTCCTGACTCTTTCACCTGAAGAGGTGACACCCACACTGTGACAGAAGAGGGCTTATGAAACTGTGAGCCCTTTCGAGATGAGAACTCTGGCTCCCGACTCCTGGCAGAGGCCTGGGCACTGCTGGCTCTTCAGGAATGCTGAGAAGAAGGGTGCAGGGAAAGTTGAATGAGTCCCTAGAGTGGTTCTAAAGAATGGGAAAAGAGATGTCTCAATCACACTTTTGCTTTTTCCTTATGACAAAGGCAATATATACTCACTGAAAAGAATTAAAAATATGGAAATCAAAAGGAACATTTAACTCACCCAACAGGGACTTCCCTGGCAGTCCAGTAGTTAAGACTCCACACTTCCAACGCAGGGGGTGTGGGTTTGATCCCTGGTCGGGGAATTAAGATCCCACGTGCCTCATGGCATCACCAAAAAAAAAAAAATTAAAAACAAACCAAAAAACCACCCAATATCCCCTGACTCAGAGATTAAATGTTACTAATACTCCTACTGAGAGGGGGCTCATGGCAGCACAGGCTCAGCATCAGAAGAGAAGCTCCATTATCCATTCTGGTGGGATCTCAGGCAAGCAAGTCCACCTCTTGATCCTCACTTTCCTCATCTAAAACAGAGAGAACACTTCACCATATAGGTTTGTTATAGGATCAACTGAAATAATATTTATAAAGCACTTGACACATAGTAAGATTTCAAGGGACAGATATTATTTATAACATTCTTTATATGTCCATTCAGTCTTTTCCTCTATGCAAATCTATGACATTATATAGACACATACACATATGTAGTAAAAATGGAAGCTGGGCCCCAGGATGTTTCTAGAATAAGCAGTGAATGCTCTTATTTCTCCCCAGCACATGGATGCAGAGTTGGCTCTCTTTTCTGCCCCCCCACTCCATGCACAGCACACATGCTTCTCCTTGGCAGTCAGACTGGAGCCTGCCTCCCACTTCAAGGTGTGAGCTCCTCCTAAACTCACCTGGGGTCTATTAGTGGACAGGATCAAAGGAAACCCAGTCTATGTTTTTTCATTCAATGTGCCCCATGTGTTCTACATCTTACTCTAGAGCAGTGATACTTGTCAGAATGAAGCAGCATTCACTATTTGCAAATCACAGGATATAAATAATTTAAATGCACTCCAAAGATATTGTTTTAAACTAGGCTGCCCAGACAGGCTGGACAAAGGGAGGTTGAGCAAGTCATCTCGTTCTATTTAATCCTGCAACAATCTGGGAAGGATTTCAGAGTGCCTCTCTAACCTAATATTTATAAAATTCTCTTTTCTAAATGTATACAGTTATTTCAACATTTGGTATGTTTCTGTGTGTACAATAACACTTCAGCTCTGCACCCAGTTTTCGTTACCCAGAGTTAGACATGGAGTGGATACTTTCAGTGCTCATTGAATGAATGAATGAATGGGTTAAGTGAACTCCTGCCCAAGCTGGGAAATAAAAGAGAACTAAATCCAGAACTAAAATCCAGATCTCACGACCTCTGACCCCAAATCTTATACCTTTCTATCTTTTCATCAGGGTAATTTATATCTTACATCAAACCCAAACAGCCATTTTCAGTCCTATTCATCGTCCATTCATTCATTTAGCAAATAGTCACTGGGCACCTGCTGTGTGCCAGGTTCTTCTTCTAATAATTACACACACGGAAGTATGAGTGATGACCTTGGCCATTGCTGTTATTGAAGAGTCTAAGTGGTCCGACCCATGCTATCCAGAGGAGGACCTAGTCCCCTTTACACCCTGCTCTAGCCCAGCCTGAAGGAGAGTCAGGATTGGGAGGTGGGAATAGCAGGGAGAAATATTGTTCCAAGGGTGCCCTGATCCCTTCTTTGGGTGCAGCATCTCAGGTTCCCAAGTCCTTCCAGCCACACTCAGCTCCCCCTGGTCCCAGCTATTGCACTTCACCCACGATGCCATGCCTCAGGCTGTAGACCTCTTCTTCCCCCTTTCAGGAAGGATCTAAGTCCACCTGCACCCTGGTCATTGGTCACTGGTCACCCACGGCATGTGAGGCCTCTCTCCTCACATGCTTCAGCTTTTTACACTTTCTACCTCATGTTCTGAATTATTCAGTGTGCATCTTCTCTCCGCTACTAGATTATCAGTTCCTTGGGCTCAGGATCCATGTCAAATTTATCTTCGCATCTTCAGCTGTACCTGGCATGATGCCTTATGGTGAATATTGCTTTGTTGAATAAATAAGTGGATGAATGTGTAATGGAAGGAGAAAATGTCATATGATGAGAGAGAGGTTAGAGAAAACAGGATTACTTGCTTAGTGTAAGTAATGAACTAGAATTTGGGGGGACAGAGGAGAGAAAAGAGGAAGGGAGGAAAGTCTATGTACATGGCAGGAACCCAAGTAAATAGAAATGGCCACAGGACTTTTTAAGAGCAGAACTTGATATTTGAATCTGGGGTTTATAGGATATGATGGAGCCATCTCTCACCATATCCTCAATCTTCAGTGGCATGTGCTGCACTGATAGAAACCTTGAATGAGTCTATGGGAAATCAAAGAAGTGGAGCAGTGTTGCACATCTGGAATGAAGGCAGAGGGTGTGTGTATGTGTGTGTGTGTGTGTGTGTGTGTGTGTGTGTGTGTGATAAGTTGCTTCAGTCGTGTCTGACTCTTTGCGACTCCATGGACTGTAGCCTGCCAGGCTCCTCTGTTCATGGGATTCTCCAGGCAAGAATACTGGAGTGGGTTGCCATTAACTTCTCCAGAGGATCTTCCTGACCCAGGGATCGAACCCGCGTCTCTTGTGTCTCCTGCATTGGCAGGCAAGTTCTTTACCACTAGTGTGACCTGAGAAGGCAGAGAGGATAGATGTGAGAAATCCACAGAACTAATTCAGTAGAAGCTGACACTCAGAGCCCAAGGTAATGGTGAAAAGCCCAAGCCCCCTTCCCCACCAGAGTCCACAGAAAATTTAGAAGGGAGAGGGAGGGTCCCATCACACATGGATTGAGGTTGAGGTTATTTCATTTGAATCTTAAAAGGCCAGGATACTTGATACCTGGCATATGAATGAATGAATGAAAAATTAATTATGGCTAAAATGTTAATGGGCTATATATAGAGGCTTAGTGCATGTTCCTTTCCTCCCAACAGCCCCCCCCCAAAAAAATCATTTCCAATGGCCACCATTGTCTTGTGGAGTGGCTTTCAGGGTCTATGTGAGAGATGCTTTTGAGCTGAGACAATTATTTGGGAGTTCTCTAAGTTTATGAACACTGATTCCAAGGACCCTTTTAACTCTATCTTGCCAGATAAGTCGCTGTCCCAGTGAAATCAAAGGTGAGTGGCTAGAAGTATCTGACCATTGTTATATGCTGCCAGCTGACCTGGTAGGCACAGAAGGAAGCTAGGCATTAAAATGTTGTTGTTCAGTCACTCAGTTGTGTCCAACTCCTTGCCATCCCATGGACTGCAGCACACCAGGCTTCCCTATCCTTCACCAACTCCCAGAGTTTGCTCAGACTCATGTCCACTGAGTCAGTGATGCCATCCATCTATCTAATCCTCTGTTGTTCCCTTCTCCTCCTGCCTTCAATCTTTCCCAGCATCAGGGTCTTTTCCAATAAGTTGGCTCTTTGCAACAGATGGCCAAAATATTGTAGCTTCAGCATCAGTCCTTCTAATGAATATTCAAGGTTGATTTCCTTTAGGATTGACTGGTTGGATCTCCTTACAGTCCAAGAGACTCTCAAGAGTCTTCTCCAACACCACAGTTCAAAAGCATCAATTCTTCAGCGCTCAGCCTTTTTTATTGTCCAGCTTTCACATCTGTACATGACTTCAAGAAAAATCATAGCTTTGACTCTACAGACCTTTGTTGGCAAAGTAATGTCTCTGTTTCTTAATATGTTGTCTATGTTTGTCATTGCTTTTCTTCCAAGGAACAAGTGTCTTTTAATTTCATGGCTGCAGTCACCATCTGCAGTGATTTTGGAGCCCAAGAAAATACAGTCTGTTACTGTTTCCATTGTTTCCCCATCTATTTGCCTTGAAGTGATGGGACCAGATGTCATGATATTCATTTTTTTGAATGTTGAGTTTTAAGCCAGCTTTTTCACTCTCCTCTTTTACCTCCATTAAGAGGCTCTTTAGTTCTTCTCCACTTTCTGCCATTAGAGTGGTGTTATCTGCATATCTGAGGTTACTGACATTTCTCCTGACCATCTTGATTCTAGCTTGTGCTTCATCCAGCCTGGCATTTTGCATGATGTACTCTGCATATAAGTTAAATAGCAGGGTGACAATATACAGCCTTGATGTACTCCTTTCCCAGTTTGGAACTAGTCTGTTGTTCCATGTCTGGTTCTAATTGTTGCTCCTTGACCTACATACAGGTTTCACCAGAGGCAGGTAAGGTGGTCTGGTATTCCCATCTCTTTAAGAATTTTCCACAGTTCATTGTGATCCGCAGTCAAATATTTTAGTGTAGTTAATGAGACAGTAGATGTTTTTCTGAAATTCTCTCTTTTTCCATGACCCAACGGATATTGCCAGTTTGATCTCTGGTTCCTCTGCCTTTTCTAAATCCAATTTGTACATCTGGAAATCCTTGGTTCACATACTGTTGAAGCCTGGCTTGAAGGATTTTGAGTATAACCTCTTACTAGTGTGCCAAACGAGTGCAATTATCCAGTAGTTTGAACATTCTTTGACATTGCCCTTCTTTGGGATTGGAATGAAAACTGACATTTTCCAGTCCTGTGGCCACTGCTGAGTTTTCCAAATTTGCTGGAATATTGAGTGCAGCACTTTAACAGCATCATCTTTTAGGATTTGAAATAGCTCAGCTGAAATTCTATCACCTCCACTAGCATTCAAATGACCTTGTTTCAAATTCCAATTCATGAGTTCATGTGAATCCAAGCAAACCACTTAATATCTTTGAGTTTCTGTTTTCAGACCTGTCAAACAGTGGAAATGTCACTGTCTCTGCCAAAAACACAGTGTTGTTGAGGTATAAACTAGGAAGATCTCTGGGAAGCCCAAAGGGCTGTTTCTGCTATGGGCACAAATCATATTTTACTTCATGTTAAACATAGTCCTTTAGTTTCCTTGGGCAGTCTTGATTTAGTTCTACCCTCAGTTCCAGACAGAGTAGGGAAATGTGTGGAGGTCGTAGAAATGGATATCCAGGCAACTGGCTTCTAGAAGTGATGACAGAGAACAAAGAAGATCACAAGGTGGAAATCTGAAAAAACAACAACTCTGAGAACAGAACACACTGAGCTATTTATAGGGCTATAAAGCTTCGTCACCTCATAAAACTGAATAATCCCCTCAAAGTATCTATGGGGAGGTGGAAAACAACAGAGTAATTCTGGCCAAGTAGTGATGGCTCAAGTCAATGACTAGGCCCCTCCTTGGTGCTCAAGCACACACCAGACAATGGCCTGTGTTCAGAGGGCTGGCCTCACAGCAAGAAAAATAGGCTGGACTGTGTTGCTCCATGTTTACTAAGGAAGGTGCCATTGAAGTGTACTTTAGAAAGAGGTTCATTAAAGTGGGACCAAGGGGGAGTGGGAAAGTCGTGTAGACATGGATTCAAACTGAGCTCCAGAACTTCCCTGTGGTTAAGAATCCTCTTGCCAATGCAGAGGACACGGGTTCGATCCCTGGTACAGGAAGATTCCACATGCCATAGGGCAACTAAGCCCATGTACCACCATTACTGAGCCCATTTGCTGCAATTACTGAAACCCATACATCCTGGAGCCCATGCTCTGCAGTAAGAAAAGCCACCACAATGAGAAGTCTGAGCCCTCAACTTGCCACAACTAGAGAAAGCCCATGCACAGCAGCAAAGACCCAGTGTGGCCATAAAATAAATGAATAAATAATAACTTTTTAATGTAACTATATAAAGAGCAACAAAATCCCCAGGTCCGTCCTAACCAGGCGACCAATGTGTACAAGTAACACCTCTGAGCCTCAGTTTGATTATAGGCACAATGGGAATACTAAGAGCCTTCTCACAGAATTGTTGAGGGCCTTAAATGACATAACAAACTGCAGCCAGCATACAAGTTACCCTTAAAAGGGTAGGTTTCAGTGATCAAGGAGACTTATGGATCCGAAGCTTGGACCCCTGCCAAAAGACTGCGTAAATTACGCATTGCATCGTTATTGTCAGTAGCATTGCTGCTCCTGCTCCTCCTACTGCTAGTACTAAGCTCATTGTTACTCCATGCCCATGAAGAGACTAAGGAGCTGCTATCGATCATGTGACATCCGCTGGATCATTGAAAAAGCAAGAGAGTTCCAGAAAAACATAGATTTCTGCTGTATTGACTATGCCAAAGCCTTTGACTGTGTGGATCACAATAAACTGTGGAAAATTCTTAAAGAGATGGGAATAGTAGACCATCTGACCTGCCTCTTGAGAAACCTAATGCAGGTCAGGAAGCAACAGTTAGAACTGGACATGGAACAACAGACTGGTTCCAAATAGGAAAAGGAGTATGTCAAGGCTGTATATCGTCACCCTGCTTATTTAACTTATATGCAGAGTATATCATGAGAAACGCTGGACTGGAGGAAGCACAAGCTGGAATCAAGATTGCCGGGAGAAATATCAATAACCTCAGATATGCAGAAGACACCACCCTTATGGTAGAAAGTGAAGAGGAACTAAAGATCCTCTTGATGAAAGTGAAAGGGGAGAGTGAAAAAATTGGCTTAAAGCTCAACATTCGGAAAACGAAGATCATGGCATCCAGCCCCATCACTTCATGGGAAATAGATGGGGAGACAGTGGAAACAGTGTCAGACTTTATTTCTAGGGGCTCCAAAATCACTGCAGATAGTGATTGCAGCCAGGAAATTAAAAGACGTTTACTCCTTGGAAGAAAAGTTATGACCAACCTATATAGCATATTGAAAAGCAGAGATATTACTTTGCCAACAAAGATCCATCTACTCAAGGCTATGGTTTTTCCAGTAGTCATGTATGGATGTGAGAGTTGGACTATAAAGAAAGCTGAGTGCCAAAGAATTGATGCTTTTGAAGTGTGGTGTTGGAGAAGGCTCTTGAGAGTCCCTTGGACTGCAAGGAGATCCATCCAGTCCATCCTAAAGGAGATCAGTCCTGGGTGTTCATTGGAAGGGCTGATGTTGAAGCTGAAACTCCAATACTTTGGCCACCTGATGCGAAGAGTTGACTCATTGGAAAAGTCCCTGATGCTGGGAGGGATTGGGGGCAGGAGGGGATGGGGACAACAGAGGATGAGACGGCTGGTTGGCATCATCGACTTGATGGACATGAGTTTGGGTAGGCTCTGGGAGTTGGTGATGGACAGGGAGGCCTGGCGTGCTACAGCTCATGGGGTCACAAAGAGTCAGACACAACTGAGCAACTGAACTGAACTGATCGATCATATGGGCAGAAAAGCATTTATCTTCAAGGCTGAAATGAGCCCTCAGTTCACAGACCACTTCCTCAATGAAAGACCGCTTTCTCACCACTGGCCTCTCTCAAGCAGATAGACCCACCCTGCTCTGTGCTCCCCAGGCACTATTCATATGTCTATTAGGCAGGCTTTCCTATCTTCTTGGATATGGTTTCTAATAATAGGTAAGAGCAATCAATTGCATTTGGGTTGCCTGAGTTCAAACCTCTGTGTATCTTTGGCCAAGATGTTTTACTTCTCTGCTGCTGCCACTGCTGCTGCGTCGCTTTAGTCATGTCCGACTCTGTGTGACCCAATAGATGGCAGCCCACCAGGCTCCCCCGTCCCTGGGATTCTCCAGGCAATAACATTGGAGTGGGTTGCCATTTACTTCTCTATGCCTCATTTTCCAAATCTGTAAATATGTGTGTGTGTGCGTGCGCACACACATGTGCACACTAAGTGTTGTCCGACTCTTTACAACTCCATGGATTGTAGCCCACCAGGCTCCTCTGTCCATGGGATTTTCCAGGCAAGAATACTAGAGTGGGTTGCCATTCCCTTCGCCAGGGGCTCTTCCCAACCCAGGGAGTGAACCCACGTCTCTTGTGTCTTCTGAATTGACAGGTGGATTCCTTATCACTAGCTCCACCTGGGAAATCTATAGAGCATTGTAAATTACCTACCTCATAGAGGTAGTGTAAGGATGAGATGAGTTCTTACATGTAAGTTTCTTGGAACAGTGCTTGGGGACAGAGTAAGTGTCACCAAATATTAGCAGTTATGATTTGTATACAATATGTATATATTTGAATCTGTGAAATAAATAAACAGCACCTCGTACAATGGATACTGGGTGTTACACGGTTGAAAGTAGATGGGCTGGGAGAAGCTCTATTTCAGTGAATTGCTGGGCAGTTTTGCTAGAAGGTCTGTGACCTTTCTTTCCTAGTCAATAGGCTTTTGGAGGTGGGGAGAGGGTTGTGAAGCAGAAGACACTGAAGTCCTTTCTTGATTTTACGAGACTCCCTGTCTTGTGACAGCACAGGATTGGAATTCAGAGGCTCTGAGACCCTCGCCTGAGGCATTTAGGAGAGGAATTCCATCTGCTGTCCTATCCTGTGTAAACAAGCAACGTGGCAGGGACTAGTCCCTTTTCTCTATAGGAAGCCACTTGTTCCTCTATTTTGTTTTTGCCCTCTTGAGCCTTTATAGGATAATAAATCACTAAAATGGTACATGACTTCAAAAAGCTAAAGTTGCATTTTTTTCCCCATTCAGCTCAGATCTTCGGGCTTCCCTGGTGGCTCAGATGGTTAAGAACCTGCCTGCTAATGCAGGAGACATGAGACACAGTTTCCATACCTGGGTCGAGAAGATCTCCTGAAGGAGGACATGGCAACCCACTTTGCTATTCTTGCCTGGAGATTCCCATGGGCAGAGGAGCCTGGTGGGTTATAGTCCATGGGGTCGCAAAGAGTTGGACATGGCTGAGCAACTGAGCGCTCATGCAGCAGATCCTCACATCCATAGGAACTTGCCGCTCCCCGGAGACTTGGAAAGGTCCCTAGGAATCCTCCCCCCATCAAAGCTGGAGGCCTCAGAGCTCCAGCCCCCTATGTAATTCCCATCCCCCTCTACTTAGGCACATCTTCCCTGGTGGCTCAGAGGTTAAAGCATCTGCCTCCAATGCGGGAGACCCGTGTTCGATCCCTGGGTCAGGAAGATCCCCTGGAGAAGGAAATGGTAACCCACTCCAGTATTCTTGCCTGGAGAATCCCATGGATGGAGAAGCCTGGTAGGTTGCAAAGAGTCGGACACGACTGAGCAACTTCACTTAAAAGGGGCTGGGGGAGGCTCTAAATGGCCTTCTAAGAGTGTAAGAAACAGTTAGGAGTTAGAGATTTAGAGTGAGAAAATTCTGGCAGTAAGAAATTACTTATAATATCATATATGAAACGAATTGCCAGTCCAGGTTCTGTGCAGGATATAGGATGCTTGGGGCTGGTGCACTGGGATGACCCAGAGGGATGGTACGAGGAGGGAGGTGGGAGGGGGGTTCAGGATGGGGAACACGTGTACACCCATGGCGGATTCATGTTGATGTATGGCAAAACCAATACAACATTGTAAAGTAATTAGCCTCTGATTAAAATACATAAATTTATATTTAAAAAGAAAGAAATTGCTTAAATTCTCTGAGCACTCATGCCTACATCTGTGAAAGGGGGAATCAGCTCTTCTCGCCTTCTTGCCGCTTCCTAGGACTGTTGTGTGGATTAAGTGGTAGTTGGTCGTAAAGCGTTTAGCACATGGAAGAGAGAACCAGTATGTGGAGCTGTCTTTGGCTACACAGGCATATATGGTCCCTGGAAAGACCCTTATCCTCAGTTAGGAGTCCTTTCATGCTGATCCCAGCCCATGAATGCATCCTGGAGTTTGTGCACATCATTCAAGTTCTCTGCCTCAGTTTCTTCTTTGCTAGCATGAAGAAAAAATAATTTTCCAGCTTACTTCCCAAATTTACAAGAAGGTAAAAAATAAAGCTTACGCACTCTGAAAGTTCTCCAAAAACGTGAAAACTATTTAGCTTCTTTTTTCTGAAGTATCACAACCAGGGACCTCCATGGTGGTCCAGTGGTTGAGAACCTGCCTTTGAATGCAGGGGACATGGGTTTGATCCCTGGTCGGGAAACTCAGATTCCCACATGCAGAGAAGTAACTAAGCTCAGGTGTTGTAACTACTGAGTCTGTGTACTCTAGAGCCCTCGAGCCGGAACTAGAGAAAGTCTACACACCACAACGACAACCCAACGCAGCCAAAATAAAATAGATAAAGCATCAAGACCAGAATTTATTTGAATTAAGCCTGATTTGCACTGTGGCCTTTCGGAAACCAAAGTAGATCACCTCTCACAGATGAGACTAACTTATCAGAGGCACATTCAGAGAAAAGCCTTGTGCGGCTTTAATTCTCACTACAGTGTCCATGACTGATGTCAGAGCCTTTATGGAGAGAAGATTTTGATAGAGCAGAAGGAAGGAGTGAACACAGGAGCCTCTGTGGGGTCGAAATATGCTCCACAGAGGGGTACCTGAGACCACTGCAAACACACTTTGCCAGACTCATCTGCAGCCTTTAGGCTGGTCTGGACACACAGTTGTTCTAATTCTTGCGTTATGTTGTCCTCTCTCAGGACCAGCTGCCTCCGTCATTTCTAAATGGAGAGGCAAGAAGAGCTGGTTATAATAAAGTATCTCGTTTCGGAAACAAGTGTTCTTGTACAGATACGGCAGCAACAGGCTGCCTAGTGTCCCCAGCCTACCCAAAGCCAGGACAAGTGTTCCTGCCAATCTCCAGCCATCCATCTCTCCAGCAGACCCACAAATCACCACGGCAGTTAAAGAGCTGCTGGTGGCCTCAGTGGTATGAACTAGATCCTCACTGTCGCCCGTGAAAGCTCCGTGGCTCCCCGCATCCCACAGCAGCAACTCTTCCTCTTGTCATCAGACCCAGGTGATGAGCTCAAAGAATGCCCCAGAGCAAGCCAGGAATCTCTTTGTCTGGCTTGGCAAGTGGTTTCCCCGCCCTACACTGGCCAGGACGTGGGGGTAGAAAATTATTTTTGTTTCCTTCTGGAAATGACCACAGTGACAAGGGCCAGGCACAAATCCTTTAACTGCCCCGAGGGATATTTGCCTCCCTTCAAAGGACAGTAGCAGATTTGGTCAAGCTAATTTGGAAAACCAAAGTGTCTCCCAGCTGCCACATTCTACCCCTGGGCCACAGACTGAAACCAGGACGGTCTATTGGATAAGAGCGCATCTCGCTTGAGTTTCTTCACTAGGTTTTCAGACATCTTCCAGCTTCTACTGTTACCAGACCAAACTTGAGTTCACTTGCCTACTGAGCAGTTTGTGTTGAAGGAAAGTACAGTGTTTATTGTAGGCACCAAGCAGGGAGTCCAGAATGGCTAGTGCTTAAAGGGCTGGAGCTCCCTGAAGGCTTTCAGGGAAAGCTTTATAAAGACAGGGGGAGAGAGAGGGGTTGCGGAGTGTGCGATCAGCTCATGGACATTCTTCTGATTGGTTGGTGGTGAGGTAATCAGGAATCAGCATCATCAATCTTCTGGTTCCAACCCGTCTGGAGTCTACGTGCTTGTGGTCAGAGTCTAATTAATTTCTTCTACTGGATAGGGGGTTTCAGCCTCTACAAAACAGCTCAAAGGACACAGCTCAGAATATTATCTCTAGTCTTTGAAGAAGAACTAAAGGTCCTTGACTTTGTTTAATGGCTAAACTATTTTTATTTCTGTCTTGCTTGACTGTTTTCCTTTCTTTCTGCATTTTTCAACTTCTCCAATTAAATGCACTCTTAGGAACCTAGGGAAGCCTAGGAGGCTGCGGTTTTTCTACAGATAAGAGGCAGGTAGAGGACTTGGGTGGGGAGGCTGTTCTGGGAAGGCTACATAGGGTCCTGCTTGGTTACACTGCCACCATGACTGCTGGTGACTGACTTTCCAGCCCGTGTTCCATTTACTCAACCAGGCGGTGATGTCCATCTGAGCCGCAGTGTGCCAGGTGCTGTGCTCCCAGAGAGGAGAGGACTCTATGAGGGGAACCCACTCTCAAACCCTCCAATCTCACTTCCTGGGTCATGAGGAGGTGGGGCGGGGGGAAAGGGAGATGGCCTACGGTCATAGTGGCCCCAGAAGAATGCTTCAACTCCCATGTGAAATGCTTTCCCTCAGTGACCCTTTGCAGAAGCAGGACAGGTTGAAACCTCCTAAAGAGTGTCTATAAATTCTAAGGGTACAGTGAGGGGTGGGGAGGAGGAATGGAACTATGATTTATTCAGCTGCTAGTTGCTAACAAATATTTCACGAGCCAGTATTGTGTGCCAGGTAGTGTGTTGGCAATGGGGAAACAGGTGGGAGAGAGCTGTCCTCTGACTTCAGGAGATTTGATAAGCTCAGGTGCAGAATTCGTGGTCTGCTGGCTCCCAGGAGCAGCACTCCCACCCCCACCCCACCCCTTCCTTCCTTCCACCACCAGTCATTTTATTAAAAAATGAAAGCCTAATGTAATTTGCTCCCCCATGTCAGTTAGGAGGACCTAAACTCCCACAGGCCAAAAGTTCACACTAACAGACAGGATTAATTAGTAGTTGTCATGGAAATGGAATGCCATTAATTATACAATTTGAAACTGTTCAAGTCCACTTCCACCAAAATTACATCCTGAAACTATGGCATCAGAAAGCCTCCACACACCTTTGAGTCATATCTGAGTCATGTACAACACTTAGGCATTAAATATTATCTGCAAAACAGTCCATGTTGCCCACTTTTGTGGTACAGCGGCATAGGAGAGGTGATGCTCCACACACACAAGAATGTTTGAGCATCTGGCCCATTATTCAAATCTAACACAATCAGTACATCCGTTGTGAAATGCTGTTGCCTCCACACTGTCTGGCAGATGAAACCTCCCATGAGCCCCATAAAATGTGCAAGGTGCCTGCTTTAGTCATTTATTGTTGCAAGACAAATCACCCGCAAAAGGCAGCAGCTTAAAACAGCAATAATCATTCCACATTTCTCGCAGTTTCTGTGGGTCAGGAATTTTGGAACGGCTCAGCTGGAAGCTCGAGTTCAGAGTCTTTCCTGAAGTTGCAGCCCAGTGTCAGCTGGACTTCGGGGCTGCACCCAAAGGTTAACTGGGGCCAGAGAACCCTCATCCAAAGTGGCTCATTCCTGTGACTGGTGAGTTGATGCTGGCCCTGCAGCCTTTTTCCCTCCATGTGGGCCTTTCTGTGGGATATCCTGAGTGTCCTTGAGATACAGCACCTGACTTCATCCAGAGCAGGCAGGAGAAGAGAGCAGGGCTGAAGTGCCAGTGCTTTTTAGGGCCTGTTCTTGGCCCTAATTGCCATTTTACAATATGTATTAGCCACACAGGCATCCCTGACTCAGTGCGGGGAGGACTCACACAAAGGCTTGAATATCAGGAGGTGTAGATCATTGGGGGCCGTGATGGAAGCTGGCTACCACCTGTGCTCATCATTGCAAATGCTTCCTCTGCTCTCTCACACAGTCAGGGCCAGGATATTCCCATCAAATATCTGCATATTTGAGTGAAGCTATGTATAAACTGACATGTTTTAGAGAATTCTGTATGAAGAAGATAGACACTACCAAAACTCCATCTGTTTTTGGACATTCAGAGTCTCTTGATGCCACTGTCTACAGATAATCACTGTTACCATTTCAGCATTTGTCCTTCCAACTCTTTTCCATGTCCTTTCCACTGCTGCTTCTCCTGTGTACATGCGTGCTAAGTCGCTTCAGTCATGCCCAACTCTTTGCGACCCTATGGACTGTACCCACCAGGCTCCTCAGTCCACGGGATTCTCCAGGCAAGAACAGTGGAGTGGGTTGCCATGTCCTCCTCCAGAGGATCTTCCCAACCCAGGGGTCAAACCCAGATCTCCTGTAGCTCCTGCACTGGCAAGTGGGTTCTTTACTACTAACTCCACTGGAGTATTAAAAGTTGCTTATGTCTGTCTCATCTTAACAAAACCTTTTCTTATCCTCTGAAGCTGCCCCTTCAGCTGTTAACCTTATCTCTTTTATCACCTTCACAGCCCAGCTTCTTAAACAGCTTGGCTAAACTTCTCACCTCCTGATTGCTCTTCACAGTACTTGATCAGTCCCCACTATTCCGTGGGAATTGTCCCTTCCACAGTTACCCATGGCCATCTTTTTGCTAAATCCAGTGGACCCTGGTAAGCCCCTTTCTTTTCTGGCCTCTTAGCACCATGTGATGCTGTTAACCAAAAATCTCCCTTCCTGGGTTTTACATTTACTTCTCTGGCAGCTGCCTATCAGTCCCCATTCTGGGCTCCTATTCTTCTATCCATCTATTAAATGTTGGGGTTCCTCAAGCCTCTTAGACTACTCCTCACTCTACACATATTGCCAAGGCAACCCCATCCATTTCCACACCTTCATTTACCAGGTATAGCCAGTGCTTTTTAAATCTATGTTTCTAGCTCAGATGTCTCTCCTCAGCTTCAGACCCATATATCCAACTGTGTGATGAATATCTTTGGTGAGGTCTCAAGCTCACCTGGAAGAAACCGGATTTATCATTTCCACCAGCTCCTCCAGTGTCCTCCCATCAGTAAATAGTACCTTTATCCACTCAGTTACCCAAGTCAAAAATGCAGTCTTTACTTATCCCTGACACCACCCTCTCTATCTCTCAAATTCATCAGTCACCATGTCCTGGGGATTCTACCTCCAATATATCTCTGAAATCCATTCTATTTTCTCCAGCCCCTACTGTCAAGCTCTCAGCAACTCTTAACTAGTCTCCCTGTCTCCAATCTTGCCCCATCATTGACTTTACCACTCTTCTATCATGGAATGTTTAGGTTTCTTGTACATGATTATACTTAAAAAAATTATTTTGGGGTTACCAGAGCTCTTTATTCGGAGAAGGCGATGGCACCCCACTCCAGTACTCTTGCCTAGAAAATCTCATGGACAAAGAAGCCTGGTAGGCTGCAGTCCATGGGGTCGCTAAGAGTCGGACACAACTAAGTGACTTCCCTTTCACTTTTCACTTTCATGCATTGGAGAAGGAAATGGCAACCCACTCCAGTGTTCTTGACTGGAGAATCCCAGGGACGGGGGAGCCTGGTGGGCTGCCATCTATGGGGTCTCACAGAGTTGGACATGACTGAAGCGACTTAGCAGCAGAGCTCTTTATTATAGATTGGGTTTTGATTTCATGATGTTAACCTATTTGACTTTAGTGTATGCTTTACAAATAAAGAATCAGGAATAAGCATCTGATCCCCTTCTATCCAGACCAAAATCTATCTCCAAAGTCCTGTGTGGTCTAGATTCCAGGGGAATGGATTTCAGTGTGTTCCCATGAGTGGACACGCCATTCCTCCTGACAAAGCCCTCTGTAACTCAGGCTGACTGCATCCAGCCAGCCATGTTCCCAGTCACACTTTCTTTCATTCTCTTATGCTTCTGATTATTCCTCCATCAAGTATTTGGGCTTCCCCAGTGGCTCTGTGGTAAAGAATCTTCTTGCAGAGCAGGAGCCGCAGAAGACTCAAGTTCAACCCTTGGGTCAGGAAGATCCCCTGGAGAAGGGCATGGAAACCCACTGCAGTATTCTTGCTTGGAGAATCCCATGGACGAGGAACCTGGCGGGCTACAGTCCATAGGGTCGCAAAGAGTCGGACACAACTGAAATGACTTAGCAGGCAGGACACACACATAAGGCACTATGCTAATTAATATCTTCACTGTGAAAGAAAGTGAAAGTGAAGTCGCTCAGCCATTGGTCTATACCCTCAAGGCATGCTCTACTCCATCTCCAAACTGCATCTGATCTCTTGATTCTGGACCTTTGCTTACCACCACCCTACTGCCTGAAATGTCATCCTTCATCCCTTTCCCAATTGCCAAGTCTTTCCATCCTTTGATGTAAGCCTACATTTACTGACCATCCTAGTCCGCAATGATCCCTGTATCTTTCCATTTTAAAACATCGTGAAGTATTTACTTACCTGGCTGTGCTGGGTCTTCGTTGCTGTACAGCCTTTCTCTGATCGTGGGGAGGGGGGACTGCTCTCTGGTTGTGGTGCCTGGGCTTCTCTAGTGGCAGAGCATGGGCTCTAGGTTCGTGAGCTTCAGTAGTTGCAGCAAGGAGGTGCAGTAGTTGCATTTCAGGGCTTAGTTGCTCCATGGCCTGTGGAATCTTCCTGGACCAGGGATCAAACCCTTGTCCCCCACATTGGCGAGCAGATTCTTAACCACTGGACTACCAAGGAAGTCTGCTGTGTCTTTCTTATCTCTTCTATTTCAAAATGCAATCAGCCTATCTTATATTCTATTTTCTTATTTCTCATGCCTGTAGTTCTAACTGTAGCTCTATCAATACTGTCTCCCCATCTGGACTTAAACCCCTGGAGATTCAGGATCATATACATTTTTGTTTTTCCATTCTAGGGAATTACTTATTAATAGCTGGTTAATTAACTAGTTCATGATTTTACTGCTCTGGTCCTCGAGGTCCTCATATCTAGGACTAGATAATAATTCCAACATTATAGGGCAGTTGTGAGAATTAAATGTGATAACAGATGGAAAGGGGTATCATATTGTACCTGGTACATAGAAAGTGCCCAATAAATGGTAGTTCTCATCCCTCTAATGCCTAATCCTGGGCTGAAAACACAGTAACTCAAAGTACTTATTTTTAAACCAAATTAATGAATGAGGAAATGAATGGCAAAAGGCTGAAGGAATGAAACAGTGCATTCTGAACACACCAGAGTGGCCGGTTAGAGAACGAGAGGGACTTTTCTTGGCTGCCGTGGGAACTCGTTCTGCCAGAGGGGAAACTGTAGATAGATTTCCTGCTTGGCTCCAAGATCATGAAATGTTGATTAATGGGAAATCAAGTTTGATTTTTGCTGCAGCCAGCTAATTCTTGCAAGTTTGACTGAATTTGTGATCTGTCAGAATTCCCAGAAGAAAGTAGTAGGCACATGTTTCTTATAAGCTGAAAAATTCTTGTGTAAATTAATTTTCACTGGCATAGATCTGGCTCCAGGCACTGAAAGAAATGAGAATATGTTGGTTTCGGAGCCCAGGCTATAAATATTTATCCCCTCACTGTCACTGGTGTTTGTAGAAACTCCTTTTTCACTAATGGTCATTCCATTTGTTTTGAGAAAGACATAAAACTGTCCAAAAAGTACTGAAGGTCAAGATGTTAGAGGCCTTTGGGGAGGGAGACACTAAGAGGATGGGGTGTCATCTCCAGATGCCAACCATTTGGTTTTTAGCTTCATGCTTTGAGTGCATGGTACTCATTTTGTGTTCTTTGCGGAGGGAATGTGGTCAGCTGCAGTCATCAGTGGCAATTAATCCCTGTCTTCCTATCTTCACCCAGGGACTGACAGAGGTGAAAAGGATCTCTCCAGGTTTCCCCTGATCCCCCTTTTCTTTCCCCATTCACCTCTCCTTTCCATTTCTAACAGACTCACCATCATCCTACTCCATGTCATCCTGACTATACGAAATGTTCTCGAAGAAGGGAGATCACCATTAGGGACTGTAGCCTTGGAACACTGACCTTCCATAAATGCATGAACAAATTGGAGAAAGGCATTTTATGTGGCAAATCTGAGAGACATCACAGATCCTCTCCTTCAGAGACTTCTCACCAGGGTCCATTGGAAATTCTAAGGGATTTGTGGATAGAATTCAATGAGTCCAGGCATTTGGATGGAAAGTTTCAATCTTTATTTTCATTACTCACTGAAATTCAGCATTTTCTTAGATTATGAATAAAGATAACACCCCACAATAGTGCTGCCATCTGTTAATTTTTCACCAAAGAAATTGTACTCATTTTTTCATATCTCAATATAAATATTGTAAAAATCTCACAATAATCATTTCTTTCAATCATTTTCTTTCTTTCTTTCTTTTAATTGCTTCAAAATTACAGTACAATGATAACATTATAAGTAAAACTTACCTGCCACCAGATCTTATTTGTTACATTAGTAAAGAACCATATCTATTATTATATCAAGTATTTATTCTTTTTTCAATTATATTGAAAGCTATATCAACATAACTTCTTTCTTTTGTAATTCTTGGTATTTTGTCTCGTGCATTTAAAAACATTCTTCTGAGAGGGGAATCCATAGGTTTCATTAGACTGCCAAAGGGGCTACAGCACGGAAGAGGTTAAGAACTCAGATCTAATCCCTGGAAACACAGAATCTATCTCACACCATATTCAGGGATCTCTGAGAAAGATAGTGAAGACATATCAAGTTTCGGGGGAAAGACTACTGTGATTGATTAGGAATGTCTGTCAGGGGCACCTATGAAAAAAGTGGTAGAATGGAATTGTATACTTTCTAATCTAGACCAGTGATGTGAATACGACTTTCTACAACGATGGAAATGTTCTATCTGCACTGTCCAATATGGTGGCCACTGGCCTCTCATGGCTTTTGAACACGTGAAATGTGGCTAGTATAACTGAAATTGTGAATTTTTAATTCTATTTAATTTTAAATTAACTTACATTTAAAGTGGCTAGTGCACTGGACAGCAGAGCTCTGAACTAATCCCACTGCCACCTCCCACCATGCCCTGCCCCCTCTCATGGAGGAGGACCTGGGCCCGGAAAGTGATTTCTTTGCCAAAGGTCATTGGATCCATTGGTGACAAACCCAGAGATCTCTCTACCTCTCAGTTTGGAGTTTTCTCACAAGCAGCATTTCTAAACTGTCATTTAACAGAACGCTTGTTCCCTTAACAACACCCAGGTGTGCCATGAGAGAAGAAATTATTGAAAGTTATATGAATCTTCTTAGTAAAACCAGGTGAGGCACTACCTCTTCGTTGCAATGAAGTCTGATATAATGGTTTCATTTTTATTTATGTCAGTTCGAAGGGCAAGAGGTGGCAATAGGAATTATTTGGTTTTTCAGTCTGCTGACTTGCTTTGAGAAAAGGTTCACAGATATTCTCGATAAAAGGAAATTGTCTGCTGTTTTGCAATCTCCAAACAGTTCAGAAACCTGCTCTAAACCAGACCATTTCTGAAGGTGATTCATGTCCCAGAGCAGGTCCCCATCTTCATTCAGAGTTGAAGAACACTGACTGTTTGGTGCCCACTCTGTTTGCCAGAGGGGCCTGTGTTGATGAAGAATGGGTGGCAGAAAGTCCTGACCTAAGGAGGAATGGACTCTGATGAGGTCTTGAGGAGGGAATGCCTTCCAAAGCAGAGGTGGGATCCTGGATCAGCCAGGAGTGTGGTCTGGGAAGCATAGCCCGAGGACACAGAAGCAGGAATCACACACATCAGAGACCTTGGGGGGTGTCAAAAAGATGCTTCTCAATTTCACCTCCTGCAAGCTCAAGCCTCAGGAAGAAATAAGAAAACCAACCAAACAAACAAAAAACAATGGCCTTTTCTCCTGTCCTGGCTAAGAGAGGACTTAACCTTGAGTTAACTTTGCCAATCTGACCACAGCTAAGGCCTGCCACAATTCAAAACATTCATAGACAGCAAAACTGGCCAAGACACTGACTACAGTGTCTTCTAAAGTTTCAGGGGTATATAAACAGTTTTCAGAGATTTCTTACTGTGAACCAGTAGGCCCTCCCTCAAGACATGCTGAATCAGAACTTTTTTTTTTTTAATCTGATTCGGAATTTTTGAGGCTGTGTCCTGGGTAGCTAGGTTTTAAAGAAAGCTCCCAGCTGATTTCAATGTACCACTAGGTTTTAGGACTGCTGGCCTAAGGGATGCCATCTATACCCTTAATCCTGGCATCCAAGGCCTCTTGGAGCTGGCTCGACTCTATACAGGTGAAGCATCGTAATTAGAAACACACACATTGTATAGTAATTGTCAATTAAAAAAACACACAACCTAAAAGTTGAGAGTTTTATTTTATTCAGGGGACCATAGCCTGGGAATCAGCTTCTTGAATAGCACTGAAGAACTGTTCCAAAGAGATAAAGGAGGAGTCAAGATGTACAGGAGTTTTTGCTGAAAAAAAAAAAAAAAAGTCAAGCATCAAAAGATTGCTTATGACAAAAACAGATATCTCAGGTTAATGATTTTAGTACTTTTCTATGTATGGGAAGATACAAGAGTCTGGACTCCCTGAAATTATTCCTTTGATACACATCTTAACAATCTTGGACCAAGATCTTGATTTCTTTGTCCTGAATTCCCCTCAGGGTGCACCACTGGGGATGGTTGCAGTGGTTGATGGTGGACAGCCTTCCTTGCTTACTGGAATGGCAAGCAACATTTTTGTCTAACAGCAGCTTTATTGGTTGCTTGCCAGGTGCCAGGTATCAGACTAAGAGGTTTAAATGAATCACCATTTAATTGCACATTGGCTGTGTTCTTACTGTTTTACAGATAATAAATTGAGATTTAGAAGGGTTAAGTAATTTGCCCAGGAACATACAGTCAGGCAGTGTAGAAGTAGAATTCAAAACGAGGTCTGTCAAATTCTAAAGTCCATGCATTTGACCTTGGGTGACCAACGATCCCAGTTTGTTTGCCCGAGACTGAAAGTCTCCATAACATCTAGAACATAATGCAAGTTCTGTGCTAAAACCAGGATGATCCTGGGCATGTTGAGACAAGTTGGTCACCCTGTCTCCACTTGGAGATTTCTGCCTGAGATTGAAGTTCAGTTCCACCACTTGTG
Source organism: Capra hircus (assembly GCF_001704415.2). Classification (NCBI taxonomy): domain Eukaryota; kingdom Metazoa; phylum Chordata; class Mammalia; order Artiodactyla; family Bovidae; genus Capra; species Capra hircus. The sequence goes on from NC_030817.1 coordinate 56,034,726, forward strand.
ACTGTACAATATTAAGGAAGCCTGCCCACCTGCCAGTCTCCCAGTTTCCTCATCTGAAAACAGGAAATCTCACATCTGTCCCAGAAGGTGGCTGTGAGCACTATGAGACAGTGCCTGTAACAACATCCGCTGAAGGAAAAGGTGAGCTTCCCCACAGGCCTACCTGGTGGAGTCCTGCTTTGTGTTTGTTTTCTTTTCCTTTTTTAAAAATATATCTTATTTTCAGTTCAGTTCAGTCACTCAGTCGTGTCCGACTCTGCAACACTCTGGGCTGCAGCACGCCAGGCCTCCCTGTCCATCACCAACTCCCGGAGCTTGCTCAAACTCATGTCCAACAAGTCGGTGATGCCATCCAACCATTTCATCCTCTATTGTCCCCTTCTCCTCCCGCCTTCAATCTTTTCCCAGCATCAAGGTCTTTTCTAATGAGTCGGTTCTTCACATCACGTGGCCAAAGTACTAGAGTTTCAGCTTTAGCATCAGTCCTTCCAATGAATATTCAGGACTGATTTCCTTTAGGATTGACTGGTTGAATCTTCTTGCAATCCAAGGGACTCTCAAGAGTCTTCTCCAACACCACAGTTCAAAAGCATCAATTCTTCAGAGCTCACCTTTCTTTATAGTCCAACTCTCACATACATACCTGACTACTGGAAAAACCATAGCTTTGACTAGGTGGACCTTTGTTGGCAAAGTAATGTCTCTGTTTCTTAATATGTTGTCTAGGTTGGTCATAGCTTTTCTTCCAAGAAGCAAGCATCTTTTAATTTCATGTCTGCAGTCACCATCTGCAGTGATTTTGGAGCCCAAGAAAATAAAGTCTGTCACTGTTTCCATTGTTTCCCCATCTGTTTGCCATGAAGTGATGGGACCAGATGCTGTGATCTTAGTTTTTTGAATGTTGAGTCTTAAGCCAGCTTTTTCACTATCCTCTTTCACTTTCATCAAGAGGCTCTTTAGTTCTTCTTTGCTTTCTGCCATAAGGGTGGTGTCATCTGCATATCTGAAGTTATTGATATTTCTCCCAGCAATCTTGATTCCAGCTTGTGCTTCATCCAGCCTGGCATTTCACATGATATACTCTGCATATAAGTTAAATAAGCAGAGTGACAATATACAGTATTGACATAGTCCTTTCTCAATTTGAAACCAGTCTGTTGTTCCATGTCTAGTTCTAACTGCTATTTCTTGACCTGCATACAGATTTCTCAGGAGGCAAGTAAGGTGGTCTGGTATTCCTATCACTTTCAGAATTTTCCACAGTTTGTTGTGAACCACACAGTCAAAGGCTTTGGCCTAGTCAATAAAGCTGAAGTAGATGTTTTTCTGGAACTCTCTTGCTTTTTCGATGATCCAGCAGATGTTGGCAATTTGATCTCTGGTTCCTCTGCCTTTAATTACTTTACAGTATTGTGATTGTTTTTGCCATACAGCAACATGAATTGGTCGTAGATATACACATGTCTCCTCCCTCTTGTACCCTCCTGCTCCTTCCCTCCCCTACCCATCCCTCTAGCTCGTCAGAGAGCACCGACTTTGGGTTCCCTGCATCATCTCCTCAAATAATTCTTCTCCATTCCCTCTCTTCTCATCTTCTGGAATTCCTATCCTATTGGATATATATTAGCGTCTCTTAGTTAAGCCTGATGTCTCAAACATTCTCTTTCCCTCTGGAGGAGTTCCTCAGTGCTCTCTTTTTTTTTCATTTAATTTCTTTAAAAAACATTTTTTTGATGTATAGCTTACAGTGTTGTGTTATTTTCTGCTGTACAGCAAAGTGAATCTATGTCCAACTAAACTTGACATTGATTATTGAGTTTATCCGTAACTATATTTTCAACAATAGAATTTGTAGTGTTTTTTCTTTATACCCATCTTTCTCTTGCCTCCTATCTGCCTGCTTTTTGTTTTACAAATGTCTTGGGTTTTCAAGTTTCTTTCCCTTTGTGTCCCTTTTGAAACACTTCTCCTGCTTGGTGACCCTCTTTTCTAACATCCCTTTGCCTCCTAGTTTGGAATTGAGGTTTGCAAATGGCTCTGAGCTGGAGTGAGCTGTGTTTCACTGTGCATTTTTCCTCCATCTCTGGTCATCCCCTCTCCCTCTCGCTGTCATGTTGCCTCCGCCCTGACCCAGGGCTCCCAGTTCACAGCCGAGTCTAATATTGGTGTTTCTGGGTTTTCTCTGGGGGTGCTGGCATTGCCCAGGTCCTGGTTACCTGGTCAGGCCTGCTTCCTCTTCCTCCCTTGGCCTGCAGCTTCGGGGAGGCAGTACCCGCACAGTGACGCTACTTCCCTTCAGCCTCCTTTCGCAGGTATGGGGGCCCTCCCTGGTCACACACAGGGGGCCTGGCTTTGTCCCTACCTGACGCAGGGTACTTTCACTCCCTATTTGTCACAAGGAGCGGGAACGGCCTCTTTCCCCCTCCCGCTCCCAGCCCCAGAGTTCCGTGCCCCAGCTCATTTATCCCAACTTGCAGGTTTCTGTCCTGTGCTTTTTTTTCCCCTCTTATTGAAACATAGTTGATTTACAATGTTGTGCTGGTTTTAAGTGTACAGCAAAGTGATTCAGTTATATATAAAGTGTTAGTCACTCAGTCATGTCTGACTCTTTGTAACCCCATGGACTGTAGCCCACCAGGCTCCTCTGTACATGGAATTTTCCAGGCAAGAATACTGGAGTGGGTTGCCATTCCCTTCTCCAGGGGATCTTCCCGACCCAGAAATGCAACCCTGGACTCCTGCATTGTAGGAAGATTCTTTACCATCTGAGCCACCAGGGAAGCCACATATATTCTTTTCCAGATTCTTAAAGGTTATCGCAAGAATATGGAATGTAGTTCCCTGTGGCTATACAGTAGGCCCTTGTTGTTTACCTATTTTATACATAGTAGTACATATATATGTGTCCTGTGCTGTTCACTGAATAATGGGATGTTAAATGTTCCTGTGAATTGTGGGGTTTTCCCTTATATCTAGAGTCCCTTGGACTGCAAGGAGATCCAACCAGTCCATCCTAAAGGAGATCAGTCCTGGGTATTCATTGGAAGGACTGATATTGAAGCTGAAACTCCAATACTTTGGCCACCTGATGTGAAGAGCTGACTCGTTTGAAAAAACCCTGATGCTGGGAAAGATTGAGGGCAGGGGGAGAAGGGGACAACAGAGGATGAGATGGTTGGATGGCATCACTGACTCGATGGGCATGGGTTTAGGTGGACCCAGGAAGTTGGTGATGGACAGGGAGGCCTGGCGTGCTGTGATTCATGGGGTTGCAAAGAGTCAGACACGACTGAGCGACTGAACTGAACTGAACTTATATCTAGGCTTTCTTTCCTCAGCATTTGAAAACAGAATTCTGAAAGGGTTGTCCTACAAAGCCATTTTGACTTAGACATTTTCCTGAAATTGTATTTCAAAAGAAAATTAAAACCAAGGAAGATACAAATCATGTTTCCTCCAGCGTTTTCTAGCCCAGAGCAACTGTGAGAAAGAAAGGGGAAGCCTCATACCAATGATAGAGCCTTTATCTGACTTTTCCCAGACCAAAGTCACACTGCAAAGAACCCTGTGCTGGGACCTCATTTTAGAATCTATGTTAACTCAGTGCTAATTATTGAGTTCCTCATCTCTCCCTGTTAGACTGAGTGCCCCCTCCTCCAGTTGTAAAAATTGTGATTCTCTAACCCAAGGACAGTCCCATGACCAGCGTTCCATGGCCCTGAAGCTGTCCTGAGTGTTCCCTTCTTACCTACCCCCACCTCAAATGACTGCCCAGCCACCAAGTGACTGCCCGGCCACCACCTCCAGGGCTGCTGTTTCAGAAATTACAGCCTTTAACAAAGTTTGTTTGGGGTCACAGAGGGAATTATTGCTCAAATACTACCCATGCTTTTCATTTTCCTCCTTCCTTTCCCTCTCAGCCAAATCTGAACTCCTAACTAGCGTTTCAGAAAGCTCCAGTTGGGGCTAGGGGGCGGGGGTAAGAAGAAATAAGGGTGACTAGACAGAAATAAGGGAGACATCACAGCCAGCAGAGGATAAGGAACGTGATCGCCCACCCTGCCTTATCCAAGGCAGGACTTGAATGCAGACCCATCTGCTTCCACAGCCCTACTTCAGCACCACATACCACTCCCTAGGCAGATGGAGGGTGGTCCTCTGAGCAGTTGCCATAGTAACAAAGGTCTCTATAATCTCTCTCCATCCCTATGCATGGCTTTTTGGAGCAATTCTTCAGTCAGAGAGCCCAGATGCCCATGGGTACTTACAGCAACTCCAGAGCACCCACCCCAGGTTTAAGGACAACTTTTCCACAAACATCCCACTAAATCTTGCCAGTTGGAACCTTATTGAAATCCCAAGGTGCAATTTTTGCAGATCAAGTCGGGATCTCTTTCTCCACTCACCATCACTTATTACAACTCTCAAGGCAGTGTTATAACCTCAAAGCAAAGCACCTCTGCCAAGAAAAACATCTTTCTGTTGTTTTCTTGACTTTGTAATTCCTACTTTAGGGCAAAACTGTGAAGCTGGCAGATTTCATCCCAACCACCCCTGCTCTGCTCTGCACCCTTCCCTCTCTCCAGAGGCCCTGGTCACCCTCACCCCAGCCCTCCTTCCCACTCCCTCCTCACTCAAAGCAGCTCACACCGGAGGGGCAGAGACTGGAATGGCAGCAAAAAGGACCTTTTCCCCAGGGGATTTCCATACTGAGGAGTGTGCAGTCTTTAAGCATACACCTATGTTCACACGTGTGCACACACACACACAGGTTTGTTGTTTTATGATTAGATCATGAACACATGTCCATCACAGAAAATTTGAAAGGTTAAAAAATATATGAAGAAGAAAGTCAAAACCCATAATCCAACCACCCAGTCAAACCTCCATTAACTCTTTGATATATTTCCTTCCAGTTCTTTGTCTTAATATATATGTGTATATGCATGCATGGATGTATCATACATGTGTATGATACACATACATTCTAGGGTCTGGTTCAAGGTTATCTTGTTTCATTGCTGTGCCTGCCAATTCTTCCCTAATACCACAGTGCTTACATTATTATAAGGTTCTTCCCTGATAGCTCAGTTGGTAAAGAATCCACCTGCAATGCAGGAGACCCCAGTTCAATTTCTGGATCAGGAAGATCCACTGGAGAAGGGATAGGCTACCCACTCCAGTATTCTTTTGAAGAAGGCAATGGCACCCCACTCCAGTACTCTTGCCTGGAAAATCCCATGGATGGAGGAGCCTGATAGGCTACAGTCCATGGTGTCGCTAAGAGTCGGACACGACTGAGCGACTTCACTTTCACTTTTCACTTTCATGCATTGGAGGAGGAAATGGCAACCCACTCCAGTGTTCTTGCCTGGAGAATCCCAGGGATGGGGGAGCCTGGTGGGATGCCGTCTATGGGGCTGCACAGAGTCGGACACGACTGAAGCAACTTAGCAGCAGCAGCAGCAGCCACTATTCTTGGACTTCTCTGGTAGCTCAGCTGGTAAAGAATCCACCAGAGACCTGGGTCCAATCCCTGGATTGGGAAGATCTCCTGGAGAAGAGAAAGGCTACCCACTCCAAATTCTGGCCTGGAGAATTCCATGGAATATTCCATGGGGTCACAAAGAGTCGGACACGACTGAGCAAATTACACTCACTAAATTATTGTTATTCTGTAAGAGACTTTAATCCTTGATGGCTTGAATTCTCCATCATCACTTTTATTTCAACCTTTAAAAAATTATTCTCAGGACTTCCCTGGCAGTCCAGTGATTAAGACTCTGCTTCCAATGCAAAGGGTACCAGTTCAGTCCTTGGACAGGAAACTAATCCACATGCCACGCAGTGTAGCCAAAAGATGTTTTTTAAAAATAGATTTTAAAAATTATTCTCAACCCTTTTTCTTGATAAGTTTTAGATTCATTGTGATAAACAAATAAGCCATAATTTCTTGTATTGCAAGTTTATTGCACTTATAAATTGATTGGGTAAAATCGGCATTTTTACAATATTCAGATTTTCTATCCATAAATATTGTATTTAGTCAGATCTTTTTTAATATCTTTCAATAAAGTGAAAAGGTTTTCTTCAGATGGGTCCTACATATTCTTTTTGAGGTTTATTTTTTTAACATTTTAAATTTTTTATTGGAAATTGGCATCTTTTTTCTCTACATGCTCCTAATTTGAATTGATTTGGAAAATTTATCCTACATCTCTTACTCTCTGAATGATTCTAATGCGTTATCAGTTGATTCCCTCTTTTTCCTAGGAAGACAACTATACCATCTGCAAATAATGATAATTTTATCTTCTCCTTCATATGTATAATTTTGTTTTGTGAATCATTGTATAGCTTAAAGAGCCATGTTAAATAATATCAGGAAAATCAATAATCTTTCTTAATTTACTATGGATTATTTCTATCCCATTAAGGCACTATTTTTCTTTCTTTTTTTTTTTTTTAGATTTTTATTTTTTAAATTTTAAAACCTTTAATTCTTACATGCGTCTTTAGTCTTTTAAATAAAGATGGGATATAGAAATTTCTCAGATATATGTTCATTACCTATTGAGATTATCATATTTTAAAAATTTACCTCTTAATATTAGGAATTACCTTTAATTTCTAATATTAAATATCTTTATATATCTAGAATCATAGCACTACTTTTTCCTGGAGAAATTTTTGAATTGAATTTGATTCATTGATGTTCTGTCTAGAATTTTTTATAGCTGCCTTTTGTACAAGTGAGCTTAGCTTATAACAGCATGTCCCAAAATCTGTTCTGTGGAACACTATTGCTATGAATTGTGCTACAGGAAAGGGAAGAGACAAGAAGTTCTGTGCTAGAACTAATTGGGAAAATATTACATATGCCTCTTGGAGATTCACAAGGTAGAGTCCCAGTTTAGAGATTCTGAGACAAGCTGGAATTTAAAAAAGAAAAAAGAGGGAAACTTGGGTTTAAACATGTATAACCCAGTATTTCCCAAACTGACTGACCATAAGAGTCCCTATTTGACATAATTCCTATTTTTAAAAAAATACTTCCTTATTTATTTATTTTTATTCGTTTATTTGGCTGTGCTGGGTCTTAGTTGTGGCTTGCAGTATCTTTAGTTGTGGCCTGCAAAGTCTTAGTTGCAGCCTATGGGATCTAGTTCCCTGACCAGGAATTGAACCTGGGTCCTCTGCATTGGGAGCACAGAGTCTTAGACACTGGACCACCAGGGAAGTCCCCATAATTCCTATTAACATCTTACAGAGCTCATGTCTGAGGAATGCACTTTGGAACTGTCTTTGTCAGTGTTGACACTGGTTTTGCTGGAAAGCCTATTGCATCAAAAGTTCTCATCAAAGGCTTATAATCAATTAAACTCTGTTGCTGCTACCCTACACAATAAGATACTTATTGTTTCTTCCAGTTAAAGCCGATGCCTTCCAGTTTCATGATTCTGAGATACTGATTTCACTGCATCCCTTTGGGATCTCAAGGATGCAGAAAACTGTGACCCTTCAGATGGATCCAGTTCAGGGTTGTCTTTTGTTAACTTTTCCACCATGCTTAACTGGCTCTTCTTCAATCTTCTCATAAGTTCTTGGAGATTCATAGCCTTGGCCCTCCACCAATGATGTCTTCCTTCCAAAGCAGCCAGACTGTTCAGGAGACCTTATGTGGAGAAGTCACCTTCTCCTCCATCCCTTGCCTGCATCCTAAAGCCATCTGCCCCCACTCACCATCCCCTTTGCTCTCTCTTCTCCCAACTCCAAAATCCCACTTTTTCTATAAATCCCAACAGTTACTCAAGCCTGAGAAACACATAATCTTAGTTGCTAAAAATTTCCCAGAAGCAAAACCCTTCTAGGAATTGTGCAAGATTGATTAATTCACCGTATGGCCTCTGCCCTTCAGGAGCTCCAATTTTCTTGCCGGAAATGAAAAATACATCATTGCAGTGAATCTTTTGCCCAGAGCCTGGCAGAGGAAGAGCTCAAGAGGCACTAACTAACATCAATGCTGAATACAGAGTGATATGTGCCTTATATAGGCACATATATTCTGTGTACAGTGTGTGGTTAATATTCTGAAGAATTCACAGAACAGTGATATTTGAAAAGGTTTGTAAAGGATGAATAGCTCATTTGTCAGAGCAAGGGGGCAGTAAAAGAATTTGCATTTGAATCAGGCTTTCCCAAGCTCTTTCCTATACCAACCCCACTCAATATTCACAACACAGTGAGGTTAACTTCACTGTTGCTAAACCCATTTTTCTATTGAGGAAGTTAAGGATCATTTGCAGCAATGAGCTTCCCCAACTCAAAAGATTTCAGGAAAACAGAGTTTGAGGAAAACTCTGATACCAAACAGCCATTCTTTTTTTTTTTCCCAACATTTATTTGGCTTTGTCAGATATTGATACAGCGTGCATGATCTTTGTTGTGACGTGTGGAATCTTTCCTTGCATTGCCCGGGCTTTTCTAGTTGTGGCATGAGGGCTCTGGAGCATGAGGGCTCAGCAGTTGTGGCACTTGGGCTTAGTTGCCTCACAGTATGGAGGATCTTAGTTCCCCAACCAGGGATCAAACCTGAATCCCCTGCATTGGAGGTCAGATTCTTAACGACTGGACCACCAGGAAAACCCCCTAAAAAGCTGTTCCTAAAGAGATGCTGAGGTCCCAAGAAAACAAGGCAGGTGTGGTCCCTACCTCACAGAGCTCATAGGCTAGATTCACAGAACTTTAGGGATGCAAATTCTCCCATGTGGAGGGATTTTTTAAAAACAAACTGCTTTTTCCCACAGACTGAAGCTGGGCCCACATTTAGCCTAGGAGTAAATGATCCAGCAGCCTGCATGTGAGGCCTACAAACACCCTCAGGGTGGTGGGGCAGGGCCAGCCCTGGCTTACATCTGAACCCCCTGGGGAACCATAAAGAATACTGATGCTAGGTCTGTCCCAGACCACTGAAGTCAGAATCTTCCCAGGGCTTTGGTGGGAAGAGGCTGTCTAGGGTACATGTCCCACTTCATTCTGATGTGCAGCCAGAGTTGTAAACCAGTGTTCTGCTGGAAAGATCGGGGCAGTATAGGGACACAGCTGTGAAGTTCTCACTCTGCTTCTTCACTTCTTCTTCCCCCGCTTCCTTCCTATATCCCTGCAGCTCTCTTCTCCAGGTCCCCTTCGGAGCGCCCACATCTGCTCCATCCCAGATGCCTAACACAGGGGCTGAGGTGTACTCCTGGCTTTACCACCACCAAGGGCTTCCCTCTCAGATCTAAAGATACATTTTGAAGGGGCCTCCTCAGGGAGGGCTGAATGGTCATAGTGGTGACTGATAAGGCACAGAGACAGCCGAGGTGCCATGAGGAGTCTATTCAATTTATTCTGTTCAGTCACATCCCAGAGGCAGCTGTCTGCTGCACTGAATTATAGGATGGGGCCTGGTATACAACGGTAGGCCAGGTCTCACTGGTGAGACCATCTTCCCTCTCCCCCACCCCTGCCCCAGAGATCTCAGGGGAGTTAGGAGAGACTTATATCCTGCTTCTTGCCCGTGACCAGAGTAGCCCCAGGTACATGGCCCAACAGAGGAGCCAACCCTGCTGGGAGCTCATTCCTCCTCCACATCCTCTCCATCTCTCACTTCCACTCAGGCATTCTCTCAACAACCCAGAGAAGGAGCAGAGGGCCCACAGTCTCTGCCCAGACAATGGAGTTGTGGGCTTTCGTGGAGCTGAGATTGTCCTGTCCCAATCTCAATATTTTCCTAAGTCGGATGTGATTCCCTCCAGCTAGCAGCAGCTGGAACACATTCTAGAATTCATCTGGATTCACCAGGGAACATGAGAGGAGGTGGGCAGGAATACTGTCCTAAGGTCCAGAGCAGTGAAGTCCAGTTAACCTGATGCCACCGACCAAGCCTGTGAGAGTGAGGTGTCATGGCAACAGAAGCCAGCTTTAGCCTGACATCCTATTGGTTATCTGATTTACATATTTTCATAAATGATTTATTGCACTAGTTCCCTGTGGCCTTAAATCAATGGTGTAATAGGAAAGGGACCCATAGCTGGGTCTGTGGCTGCAGAGAGTTAGATGGTAGACTCCCATTCATCAGTTGGATGGAGGTCGGTCTCCATGCTGAAGTCTGCCTATTGAACCTCCTTGGCTTGGTTTCCTCAAATGCAGAACCGAAAGAGCGCTGCTGGCTCCAGAGCTTCTCCCTGCGGATGCTGTAAAAGTGAACAAGTTATTGATGTTGGGACCTGGCAGTCTCTGAGTGAGAAGGCTAATAAATCAAACATTCCATTAGGTCTGCTTCCAATTTCTCTTTTCCATGAATGTTTACTCACTGTCTGCAGCATGTAGTAGCATGCCTCTGCTCTAATAATGCTAATCTTCTGTGTGTCATAGGTTAAGAGTATAAACTCCGGGCACAGACTGCTTAGATTTTAATCCTGGCTCTCTGCTTTCCAGCTGAGTGACCCTGGGTAACTTACTTCACTTCTCTGTGCCTCAATTTCCTCATCTGTTAAGTGAAGGTAATAACAGTGCCTGCCTCACAGGGTTGTTAAAGAGAACAAATGAATTAATACATGTAAATGGCTTAAAAGTGTGCCAAGGCCCTAAGTGCTCAATAAGTGTTCACTATGTAGATGATTAATACATAGCACTTTCACATAATGAGCTCACAGAAGTTTATTTACCTGTTTGGCAGCTAAACTCTAACAGCGGTTTTTCTAACTTGTCTGACAGTTATTTAAAGAAAAAAAAATGCTCAAAGTACTTGTGAAAAATAGAAAAACAGAGGTTCCTGGCCACTGCCCTGAGGATTCCAATTCAGTACGTCCAGAATGGCCCAGGAGATTCTAATGAAGGGTTTAGGGTGTCAGCTGCTCTAATGGGGCTAAGAGGCAAAACTTGGCCCTTTCTGGGCTTTCCCAAATTCACTCTGCCAGTTAATCTGAAATGCCAGGGAGGGGAAGGCTGTTTGACTTTGGGAAAGCTCACATTGTCTTCCCCATCCCATTTCAGCAAGACAGCCTTCCTAGAAGAGATGGAGCAGTTTCCAGAACTGGAACAAAGGGAGAGACCGGGGCTCACAGACAGACAGGAAGATGGTGAGTTGAGGACTGGGGACCCAAGAGAGCAAGTGGCCATGGGCAGCCTAGAGGCACCCACATCTGGTACTTCTCTGAGAACTGCACACGTGGCATCTGGCCAGTCTCTTCCGGTGTCTGTCCTTCCCTATTCCCAGAATAAAGTCCAAAGGTCCCCATAAAATACAGCCCCATTTTTACAGAAATTTGGACCCCCTTCTTGAATCAGCTGTTCACTGATTGAACCACGTCTCCTGAGCATTCACCAGGCATTGGGATGACAAAATTTTGTCTCTGACCAAGCGCTTCTCTCTGAGTGTGATACAGACCTTTCTCTTTGGAGAAGCTTGGTGTTCATGGATAGGACACATGAAAAACTCTTAGCAATGCCAAAGGACAAGTGTGTGCTAGTGGTCTGCCACCGCTATGATGAGAGCTCTGAGGAGAGAGGAAATCTGAGGGGGAGTGTTGCAGTCTTGGAAGGCTTCTCAGGAGTTGAGACAGGTCTTGAAGGATAAAGCGCATTCAGACTGCTGGAGTAAGAAAAAGTATGCTAATTTTTTTTTAATTAGTCAGAGGAAAGATACCAAGGTGTAAAAGGGCATAGATGTGGCTGGAATGCAGAGGCTGAGCGTGGGGTTGGGAAAGTAGGTTGGTCTGACTCCCAAAGATCCCTGGGTTCCATGCAAGGCATCCCTCCCTCCCCAGGGAGAGCTGCAAGGATGAGAAAGTCCCGGGATGGCATCTGTCCCTGGTGAGGTCCTTCACTCCCATGGAGAATGCAGCCCCTCACTCATCCAGCAGCAGGAAACGGTGCTCCCTGTAGCCAAGCTTCCTCAGGGACTTGCTTTACCCACGATCAAATTCTGGCTTAGTCTCTGCCTGCTGCTACATCAGGCACTGGTGTTACCCGCTAGCCAAGTCCCTTCTGGTGAAGGAGGCGGGGCTTCATGGTCATTTTATAACTTCCTGATGTGTCTTTGGAACAAGCTGGGACCAATCTGTGCCCTCGGACCTCTGTGAAGAAAAGGGTGTAGTTGAAGCTGTTACCCCACAGTGTTCTGGGCAGATGGTGGTGGGGAGAGGGTCTCTAGAATGGGCCTTGATTCCCCCTTCAGATCCCCCTCTCACCTGTCATGATGCTATAAATTCCCACCATCTGAGTCACATTTACAATCCTGTAGAAGTGGTAAGGCTGTGTCCCCTTTGGTTGATTAGTCACAGATGTTTATTGATGCTCTTTCCATGCTTCTCTGGCTTTGCACCTGTCGCCTCTGTTTAGACAACTGCCACGTTTGCCCGATGATCAGGCCTCTTAACTGTGTCCGGTATTTCTGATTGCCAGCAGGACACTCGTGGCTGAGAATGGTATAACTCTGTTGTTAAGGACAAGGGTTCTGGAGTCTGACCGAGTTTGGAACTCAGTTCTGCCTCCTCCATGTCTTTAATGTTTCTTTGCCTCAATTCTTTTATCTGTAAAATGGGAATAGGAACATACCTACCTCTTTGGGCTGTGGGGAAAAGAAAATGAGCTCATATACATCAGTCTCTCCAACAGTGCCTGGAACACAGTAAGCCCACAATAAAAGTTAGCCATAAGTATGGTCCCCTTTCAGAAGTCCTGCTCTCCGTTCTTCCCAGGGGGCTCAGTGGTAAGGAATCTGCCTGCCCGTGCAGAAGACTTGCGTTTGGTCCCTGGGTCAGGAAGATCCCCTGGAGAATGCTATGGACAGAGGAGCCTGGCGGGCTACAGTCCATGGGTTCAGAAAGAGTTGCACACAACTCCGCAAGTAAATGACAGAAGTCCTGCCCTCGCTTCAAATTCCTATGTCAAAATGGAGACCCGAGTTCTTAGTTCCCACCTGGTCCCCCAATTTAAAAGCTCTGTAGGCTCTTATTTAACAGGCAAGGAATTGAAGCCCAGGGCGATGAAGTGAGTTGGTCAAGGACACACAGCAAACCAAAAGCAAAGTGGGGCTCAGGACTCTTGCCCACTTCCCACGAGCCTGCTCCCACCAGTTTGGCAACCCCACCAGAAGCTTTGGACACCTACAGAGAGCCCTTGAAGAACAATCTAGACTCAGTACCAAAATCACCTGGACCATTTATTGAAAATGCAGATTCCTGGGGTCCCCCGATGCAGAATCTAATAGGATTCTGACCCAGTAAGTCTTGGCTGGGGCCCCATATTAGCATTTTAAAAAGCACACTTGCTCTCCTTCCCCCACCTCGGCAATACTGATTCAGGTGGTTTGCACTTTGAAAAATGCCTCTCAAAAGCCAATCTTCGTCATGTGCCTCCACTGGAGATGAAATCCCAGGCAGAGCCCAGTAAGGCCCCATGGCCAGCCCTGGGCTGCCCTCTCGGGAACCACCCGCTCCAGTGCTGTTGCTGGACATGCCTGTTGTCCCTCAGTGGTATTACAGGAATTTGGTCACATTCTTTCACACTCTCATCTTGAAAAGGCACTGCCAGTCCTTCAGACAAAGATGCACCTGTACCCCTGCAAAATCAGTGGGACATTCAACACCAAGATTATCATTCCACTGGGCATTGTATACTGCAATGGGAAGGCTGGGAGCCGGGGGGATTGTGGGTAATCTGATTCATGGCTCCTACCTCCTCCATGGGTGACCTCATCGAAAGCTTACTGCATGCAGTACTGCCTCAGAAGCTTCTGTCCCAACGTTCCTACAACACTGACTTCGTGGCCCTTCTTCCTAGAGGGAGGAAATAAGTATTTGAAGAAAGAACAAATACTCAAAGACCAGTGTTTACAGATAGTGGGAAGAAGGACAGTTCTTTGTGTCTGTTTATTATTAAGGGGCTCTGGCTGTGGACAGCTATCCACTAGGAAAAGAGAAAGTGTTAGACACCCAGTCATGTCTGACTCTTTGCAACCTTATGGACTATACCCTGCTGGGCTCCTCTGTCCTTAGGATTCGCCAGGCAAGAATACTGAAGTGAGTTGCCATTCCCTTCTCCAGGGGATCTTCCCAACCCAGGCCTCCCACATTGCAGATTCTTTACCATCTGAGCCACCAGGGAAGCCCTGGAAAAGAGAGAACTTTCCCAAACAGAGGAAGTTGTCAACTCTGAGATATTGTTTAAAAAAAAATATTGACAGGAGTAATTCAGCTTTTGGAAGATTTCATTTTGGAGGGTTTTAAGAGCTCTGCTCACATCTCAGCTTTTGACTTTCTCTTGCTTAGAACTTGTACCCAGGCCTGTGTTTATTTATTTCCATTTCTGAATTATCACTGGGACACCGATAACGAGGTCTGCTGATCAGAATACAACTGTGAGGACTGAGAAAGACCATGATAATCGCCCTTCAGCAAGAGGTTAGCCTTTGCCAGCAGTGTTGCCTGCAGGGGGATGTGCATAGCCTTCAGGGTCACCCAGAATGGGTTCCAGTCCCAGATCTGCTGGTCTCTGGCTGTGGGGCCTTGGACGAGTGACTTAATTCTCTGAGTCTCCATTTTCCTGTGTGCAAAATGGGGATACTCATATTGAGCTTAGAGGAGTTCTGTGCTGATCAAAGTACATAGAAAATGTCTAACACGGTGCCCATCAGAAGACAGTTGATATATAGTTGTACTCTGTTTTCTTCTTGGTAACACAAAGATGAAAAGTGATTGTGCCATTGTTCAGTTAAGGAGTGAAAGAATCACTTTGAAGCTAGAAAAAAAAGGAAAAGATATTTAATCTATCCAGTAGACAGCAAAAAAGGAAAAAGACACAAGTAACTAGAAAACAAAAAGTGATAGAGGTTAGTTAAATGTATCAGTAATAACAACAAATACAAACAGATTAAACTTATCTGCTAAAGGACACATTTTCAGTTTGGATTTACTTTTTTTTTCATTCACTCATTCGAGAAATAATTACCATGTTTTAGGCACTGGAATCTAGCTAAAGCTATTCACAAAATATACATATGAAGAAAGTTGAAAGCAAAAGATTAGGAAAAATATACCAAGTAAATATTAACTAAAAGAAAGTTGATTTAGCAGTATTAATTTGAAACAAAATAGACCTGAAGACAGAAACTTGGCAATAAAGAAGGTCTTGATAAAGGGAACTGCTGCTGAGTCACTTCAGTCGTGTCTGACTCTGTGTGACCCCATAGACGGCAGCCCACCAGGCTCCCCTGTCCCTGGGATTCTCCAGGCAAGAACACTGGAGTGGGTTGCCATTTCCTTCTCCAATGCATGAAAGTGAAAGGTGAAAGTGAAGTTGCTCAGACATGTCTGACTCTTAGCGACCCCATGGACTGCAGCCCACCAAGCTCCTCCATCCATGGGATTTTCCAGGCAAGAGTACTGGAGTGGGGGGCAATTGCCTTCTCTGATAAAAGGAACAGTTCACCCCAAAAATATAACTATCCTGAACCTATACTCATCTTGTAACATAGACTCAAAATACATAAAGCAAAAACTGACATTATAAGGAAATATTGACAATCCACATCATAGTGATGGATGTTAATCGCCTAGCTCAGAAAGGGTCCAGACAAAAATATTAGAAAGGCTGTAGAAGATTTGAACTGTGGGTCAAATTTATGACCCTTGCATCTCATAAGTAAGGAATAAAACTTAAGGAAATTAATCACGTACCCTAGGCCATAAAAGAAATATCAAACGGCACTGAAGAACTGATAATATATGCGCCACATACTCTGTGCAGTGCAATAAAGTTATGTCAGAAACCAAAACATTTCTACACAAAACCCAGGTGTTAAGAAAATTTCTAAACAGATTTCTAAATAATTAATGAGTCAAATAAAGAATAATCATGGAAATTTTTAAATATTTTGTAACTGAATGACAAAAAGGTATTATATAGCAAAGAGCCACATAAATACAATTACTACCCCATGAACATCTCTGTAGCACAGGGATATACCAAGAGAATGGGGCTCTGATGCAGTTGGAAGCCTTGAAAGCTAGAGCAGATAGAGTTACAGAAGTGCTGGATGAGATTATTCCTCAAATACCTTTTTTTAAAAAAATTGAACTACAATTGATTTACAATATCATGTTAGTTTCAAGTGTACAGGACAGGGATTCAGTTATACATACATATGTATCTCCCTTCTTTTTCAGATTCTTTTCCCTTGTAGGTTATTACAAAATACTGAGTATAGTTCCCTGTGCTATACAGTAGGTACCTGTTGGTTATCTATTTTTTCTTTTTTTTTTTTTCTTTTTGATTGAACAATAATTGCTTTACAGTATTGTGTAGTTTTCTACCAAACATTAACCTGAATCAGCCATAGGTTTATCCATGTCCCCTCTCATTTGAATATCCTTCCCATCTTTCTCCCCATCCAACCCCTCTAGGTTGTTTCCAGGCCCCAGGTTGAGTTCCCTGAGTCATACAGCAAATTCTCATTGGCTACCTATTTTACAAACGGTAATGTATTGGAAAAGGTCAGTTTTCATTCCAATCCCAAAGAAAGGCAATGCCAAAGAATACTCAAACTACCACACAATTGCACTCATCTCACACACTAGGAAAGTAATACTCAAAACTCTCCAAGCCAGGCTTCAGCAATACGTGAACTGTGAACTTCCAGATGTTCAAGCCGGTTTTAGAAAAGGCAGAGGAACCAGAAAGCAAATTGCCAACATCTGCTGGGTCATAAAAAAAGCAAGAGAGTTTCAGAAAAACATCTATTTCTGCTTTATTGACTATGCCAAAGCCTTTGACTGTGTGGATCACAATAAACTGTGGAAAATTCTGAAAGAGATGTGAATACCAGACCATCTGACCTGCCTCTTGAGAAATCTGTATGCAGGTCAGGAAGCAACAGTTAGAACTGGACATGGAACAACAGACTGGTTCAAACAGGAAAAGGAGTACATCAAGGCTGTATATTGTCACCCTGCTTATTTAACTTATATGCAGAGCACATCATGGGAAACACTGGGCTGGAGGAAGCACAAGCTGGGATCACGATTGCTGGGAGAAATATCAATAACCTCAGAGATGCAGATGTCACCACCCTTACGGCAGAAAGTGAAGAACTAAAGAGCGTCTGATGAAAGTGAAAGAGGAGAGTGAAAAAGTTGGCTTAAAGCTCAACATTCAGAAAACTAAGATCATGGCATCTGGTCCCAACACTTTATGGCAAATAGATGGGGAAACAGTGGAAACAGTGGCTGACTTGATATTTTTGGGCTCCAAAATCACTGCAGATGGTGATTGCAGCCAGGAAATTAAAAGACCCTTACTCCTTGGAAGGAAAGTTATGACCAACCTAGACGGCATATTAAAAAGCAGAGACACTACTTTGTCAACAAAGGTCTGTCTAGTCAAGGCTATGGTTTTTCCAGTAGTCCTGTATGGATGTGAGAGTTGGACTATAAAGAAAGCTGAGCGCAGAAGAATTGATGCTTTTGGAGTGTGGTGTTGGAGAAGACTCTTGAGAGTCCCTTGGACTGCAAGGAGATCCAACCAGTCCATCCTAAAGGAGATGGGTCCTGGGTGTTCATTGGAAGGACTGATGTTGAAGCTGAAACTCCAATACTTTGGCCACCTGATGCGAAGAGCTGACTCATTTGAAAAGACCCTGATGCTGGGAAAGATTGAGGGCAGGAGGAGAAGGGGACAACAGAGGATGAGATGGTTGGATGGCATTACTGACTTAGTGGACATGGGTTTGGGTGGACCCAGGAAGTTGGTGATGGACAGGGAGGCCTGGCGTGCTGCGGTTCATGGGGTCACAAAGAGTCGGACACGACTGAGCGACTGAACGGAACTGAATGTATATTTCCATGTCACTCTCTCCATACCTCCCACCCTCTCCTGATTATCTGTTTTATATACAGCTGTGTACACATGTTAATCTCACGTACCTTTGATTTCTTCCTACTTTTATTTAACTCTGTTGCCTCTGTCTGAAATGCCTTCTTCCCCTACATACCCTACATCTGCCTCCCCACCCTGACCTTCATCTGGTTAACTTCTTTTCATATTTTAAGAACCAGTTCAATTGTCACTGATTCAGCTTACCCTTGGCTCCTTCAGCATCTCTTTTCTAGAGCACTTTTGGATCACAGGTAATTATTTGTGTACATGTTTCTCCTTTACGACAGCTATAAACTCTACAGAGTAGAGGCTACATCCTAGTCTTCTTCACTACCTAGAGCCACACACAGTCAGCACTCAGAAAGTTTTTGTTGAAGTACCACTGGGGTTTTCATCTCCACCCTTAATGTCTTTAATTACCTGGAACATTCAGACTATGGCCTACCTATCATGGCTGGAAGGAAGCCCCCCAACTCTGGTTTCCACAGGTGTGCCACGGAAACTCAAACCATTTCCATGCCAGAGAGAGCCAGGGAGCCACATACCCACCAGGTCATGGCCCCCACTGAAACCACAGCTATGATGCAAGGAGGCCACTTTAAATCAGAGCCCAGGATTTCATTGCACAATCTACCCTCTGGTAATTGCAAATTTGGACTTTGGGCCCAAATCCTGCCTAGAAAATTGGCATTTACCTGCTTTTACAGAAAAAAGTAAGATTTCACTCTAGGCAAGAAAAACCTCATTACAGACTGCATTTACCTTCCTGGAGTCATTTGCCTGATATGAACTGAATCCTAAAATGCAAATTCTTTCCTGGGGCATGAGGATGGCAGCTTGATGTTGCAACATTGCTCAAAACAATTTGAAAGCAATTCTGTTATTATTATTATCATCATCATCATGATCATTATTTCAACCTAGCAATTAGGTTGATATGATTAGGTCAGCATTTTCAGCAAATTGTTATGGCATGAAGGAGAGACAGAAAGTGTGTGGGGGGGTGGGGGAGGGTGGTGGTTGTAGCTGTCATGATCATTTCTATTCTGTTTTAGGGGTTAAATATTTAACCACAACTATGTGCTGCAGGCTGAAACCTGATGCATGAGAGGGAGCCAGGGAGAAAGAGGGGATCCTAACCATAGTTCTTATTAATATTAAGGTAATCAACATGACTGCCTTCTTAATAAACTACATGTAAGCTGGTCTTTGAGGCCATAAGAGATCACGTACATACACGTCAGCATCTCAGCACCTCCCATGGATGCTGGCTCTCTCCAGGCTGAGCGTTTTGGCAGCCTGTAGAAGGCTAAGATGAACTTGACTTAATTAAGCAAGTGAAAGCAGCACTTGCGGTTTATATCCCCCAAAAGCCACTGCTTGACTCATTACCACCCCCAGTTACCCAACACTTCAACAGACCTGTAAAGCAGGGGAGAGGGTGAACAGCTTTAGATCCCTTCCATGGAGTCAGGGCAGCAGCTTTGAAAAAGTTGGAGTGAGTCAGACCTGCATATGAGTTCAAACTGTGTGACCTTGCGCAGGTTACTTAACCTCTCTGAATCTGTCTTCTCATCACAAAGTAGGGGCTATAATCCTCTCCCTTAGGGTGGTTATGAAGGTTAAAAGAGATAAAATTGGTATCACATTTACTGTATGCATCATAGGCACTCAGTAAAGAGGAGCTCCTCGGTTGTTATGGTCGTTCTGTTCTCATTAGTTCACACCTGTTCTCATCTCAACACCTGTTTTCTGCTCCCACTTGCCTAACTCAGTGCCTGCCTCGGGGCCCTCCTGGTACTTGTTGGCCTTTCAGAAACTTGACGGCCAAAGAGACTGTCTGAAGACATCCAGGAGGAGGCACCCCACCCCTGGGGAATCTCTCCACTCTCTCCCCTGGCCCTGGGAAGTAACTTGAGATGTCAGCTGGGCATTGCTCTTAGAGGACAATGTGTTTACAAGTACTGCCAGGGCCATGGTGTGCAGGTTGCGACGGGACATTTGGGGATTGGGTTCGGGGTCTCCCTTCCCTGGGGACTCCCTGTTGATCTGTAGTGGGAGGCATTCACACAACTTACCCCTGCACCCTCACACACACACACTCACACATACATTCACACACATCCACACTCACACACACACATTCACATTCACACACTTACATACCATGTTATGCCTCATTTTCTCTTTGGAGACTTCAGTTTGGACTAAATGGCAATATCTCTGTTCACAGAGTGGAAATAGAAGATACAAAAATATTTTATCAGTGGTTTAATCCCCCCTTCTTAAGCTTACTTTTTAAAACTTGGAAATTATTTTTTTTTAAGTAGAAAATCAAGGGGAAAATATCTATAGTCCCGCTCTCTAAACACCTTTGCTAACATTCAGCAACATCTCTTGTAAGTCTTTTATGCATATTTTATTTTACATAGTAATGATTATCCTATGCATTTAATATCTAATTGTGTATGTCTTCGTTCTTTCACTTAATTTATAGAGTAAGCATCATTTTAATAGTTGCATAGTGTTCCATAAAGGATACACCACAAATTATTTGTCCCAATCATTGGAACCTTAGATCAATGTCTAAATGGTTGCTATTATAAATGGAGTTATGAAATCAAATTTTTACTTCTTTGGGAATTGTTATATCTCAGGAATTATTTTTTAGAAATATAAAGTTCAATGTTATAAGGCTCATAATATATATCTCCAGACTGATTTCCAAAAGAGTAACATCAGTGTATGAACCCCCAAACTTTTGCTCTTGATCTTTACTGATATGACCCTCCAGGAAAAAACCTGGCATCCTTGGAGGGCGCATCAGTTGGGCAGCAGGACATGGTACCACCACTAAGTTCATCATCACTCACCAAACGGTGACTCCCACACCACTGAATACAGGAGAAGGCATTAGGGTGGAAAAAAAGCAAACTGTTTAAAGTATTAGAAAAACTATGAGGCACACAAAATCCCTGTTTCCATAAGTATTATTGTTTAGGAGTTGGCTATAGTATGTATTTAAGTTTTATAAAAAGGTGTTGGCTCAAAGAAGAGCTGTGCTGTGCTCAGATGTGTCCAACTCTTTGCAACCCCATGGACCATAGCCTGCCTTTCCTCCCCCTCTGCCCATAGGATTCTCCAGAACGTGGGTTGCCATTTCCTTCTCCAGGGGATCTTCCCAACCCAGGGATGGGACCCATGTCTTCTGCACTGGCAGGTGGATTCTTTACCACTGAGCCACCAGGGAAACCCCCAAAAAGAACTACTGTGTAATAAACGTTTAGACCACATACTATTATGATAAAAGCTATAAAAGTGTAGCAGGAATGTCTATCCTGGTCAAATAGGCAGGGCCCGCTATGCCTTTAGAAGGAATTAGGGACAAGGTAGGAAAAGTGAGCAAAGAAAATGGCTTTCCACACACAGAGGCCCACATGCTAATGAAAATGTAGAGACCCTTGGAGGGTTGGGGGTGAGGTCCATCAGACATTGCTACCTGGGTAGGAGGGAGGGACCTAAGTAAGTGAAGGGGCCAGAGCAGACCCTGGGGTCCTAGACACCACCATGGGGCTTGGGAGCACAGGGAGAAAAGAAAAGATGAGAACAGCAACTCAGAGGGAAGTTCCATAAATTAATTTGCCAGTTTCATAATGTCACCTTGAACACAAGTGTCATCCAAGTAAAGCCAGAGCTGAGTCCTGTTTCCCTGCTGCTAAAGAGCACGATATTCGGATCAGTCAGACCTGTGGGCAGATTCTGGGTCTGCCACGTCATAGCTGTCCACGTGCCCAGGTTTATAACTTATGTGGGGATGGTAGTGCTCCAAGTTTCATTGCACCACTGGGAGGAAGAGAAATGATGGATGTGCCTAGCTCGGTGCCTTGCACAAAGACAGACTCCAATAAGGGCCAGTAGGAAGAATGGGGAAGGGAATGGGGAGGGAGAGGGGGGTAGAAGGGCCAAGTTGTGACAGTAGAGAAAAGAAGAGGGGAATGTGATCTGGTGTGGAGTGGTAGTCATGCTGCTTGTTGGTAATTCGTCCCACCAATAATTCTTGGTTCTTCTCCACAGAGCTCAGAGGGCATCCTGCCTCGCCCAGTCTTTTGCAGAGGAGTCCCAGCCAAGGAGAGGTACCCGACTAGGGAATCCCACATACCCAACAACTTCCAAAGAGCTGAAACTGGTAAGAACTACTGAAACCCTATAATACAACTCTAGCAGGTTCAATAGTACCCCCCAAAACTCATGCCCACGATGAACCTCAGAATGTCACCTTATTTGGAAATGAGGTCTTCGGAATGTAAGTGATTAAAACTCAAGATGAGATCGTAATGGATTTGGATGGACCCCGAATCCAATGGCTGGTGTCCTTAAAAGAAGGAGAGAGGACACAGAGAGGCAAGAAGGCTAAGTGCAGACAGATGCAGTGATTGGAGTGATGCTCCCATGAGCCAAGAAACACCAGGGGTCACCAGGAGTCAGAAGAACAAGGAAGGATCCTCCAGAGAAACTTAAGAGGGAGCATGACCCTACTGACAGCTTTTTTCTTTTTAATCAGCATGCTGATTAACTGAAAGTCTATCTTGTTTTATTTAGATCTTTAAGTATTTCACAATTGACTTTAGCTGCGTCAGCAGGAATTCAGAAGTATAACTGAGTAACAATCCAAAATTGATGGGTAAGAGTCTAGTTTTAACAACATACTATGCATGGCAAATCTGACTGATAAGGAACCAGCTCAGATGTTCTGCTGACAACTTGACTTGGGACTTCTGGCCTCTCAAACTGTGAGAGAATAAATTCCTGTTGATAAGCCACTCCGTTTGTGGTCCTTTGTTGCCGCAGCCTCAGAAAACTAATCCACCAAGCATCTGTTTACAGAGGAAGAACCCAAGACCATCACTGTCCCCCCGCAGAAAGGCAGCAGGTAAACAGCACTAGAACCCAGCCTCCACCCCCATCCAGGGCTCTCCCTTAGGGAATTCCCTAAGTCTTTGGCATACAGCTTCACACCTAGGTTTGGGCCAGAAAAAGGCCCATTTTGACAGGGCCACCTACCCCTGTGTGTGTGTCCTCCCCAGAGAACACACAGTGAGTGGAACCCACTTTTCCCAATAATGACTTACTGCTTGGTCCTGGGTGAGAGCTCTGACTAGTGAATTTGCCTGTAGGTGTCATGAGAGAGGAAATACCAGCAAGCCCCTTCCCTGCTGAAACCAACAGGCAAGAGGTTAATCCCCAGAGACCTCAGTGACTGCCACACAACAGGTGCTTCATAAAAAAAAAAAAAAAAAGTCAAATAGCATGTGATAAGTACCAGAACTTCCCTGGAGGTCCAGTGACTCCTCTGTCAGTGCAGATAAGTACAATGTGGCATCAGGGAGTGTTGGATTAATATGCCCAGGTCTCCCTTTAACAAGGAACAGAGTTTTCTGCTCCATTCATGAGGCACCTACTAGGTGCCAGGTGCTGTGCTCAGTTTCTCCCTCAGGCCCTGCAGGAAGTAGGTTGGACACTCACGTCAGGTTAATTTGAGGAGAGTTGAAGAACGGGGCTGTTTACAAAGCAGGACTGTTTGTGGACAGAAGGACTTCCCTGGTGGTCTGGTGGTTAAAACTTTGCCTTCCAATGCAGGGGGGCACAGGTTCAATCCCTGGTAGGGGAACTAAGGTCCTGGTGTATGCCGTGGTGTATAACCATGCCTGCCATGGCGTATAACCAAAAAAATATTTTTCTGAAGTGTGGGCAGAATATGGCGGCAAATGCAGCACCCAAGGAGGGGTGATGTGGAGTGTTGCTACTGGAGACTGAAGGGCTAAGAGGTGGGAGCCAGGAGCTGTGAGGACAGGAGCTGTGACATAGGGTTGAGGGGCCCTGCCTGCGGATGGCGCAGCCTCCTTGTCCTGTACAGAATCCCGGTGGTGGGGGGGAGTGGAGGTGGGTAAAGGGAAGCACACCTGTCCTCTCGGGGTCAGCTGGCTTGTAATTATATCAGTTAATTTTCACAATAACCCTGTGACGGAGGTGCTATTGCTCACTAGCCTGTTTCAGAGACTGGAAAATAAAGTGGAAAAAAAGAAACCATTTCTGGTCATTAATGGGCCAGGATTTGAGCCCAAATCTCTCTGATTCCACAGACTACAAGAGTTCTTCTGTTCTCATGCATTAGGACATAATTTGCCATGAAGTTAACACCAGATAAATGCAGTACATGTGAGTAACTGCAAGAACACAGATGATAAAGTGCCATAAAACAATAAGGAAGTAGCAAAATTTTAGTATTTATTACATTTTGTTTTCAATAAAATGTGTTCATTATAAGTTTATATAATTTCCTCTTTACTCATGGCAATATTTAACTACTGACTTGCAAATTCCAGAAAACTTATCAGTCACCTTTCACAAGCTGGTATGGGCTGTCTCCAGCACCCGCTGTACAGCTAAATTTCTCTTCTGTGGCTTAAACAGTACTATCTCTCCAAAATTAATTACTGTTTAGGGGAGAAGAGTATATTCAGGATTTCATGGTGCTATTAGATCATAGTACCCACATGCATGCAGCTCACACTGTTGGAAATGTTAAGAAATCCAAAAGGAAGACTCCATGTCCTCTGGTGACCATGGACGACAGTATGTGGAACTTTTCCCTCCTTAGTCCCTGCTGGGCCCCAGGATTTGAGGGAGAGCCCAGAGAGGAAAGGATAGAGAAAGCTGAGCAAACAGCTGAATGGGTAATCCTTTAGAATGAATGTCCCAAGGCCAGAGTGTCAGGAGGGCCTGGAAAGGATGAGCCAGAGAGTTAGAAACTTCTAGTGGCAAGGAGAAGAGGTTTCCAAAGGAGCTGGGTGGAGATGGAATGACCTGGACCCTTGCTGAAGTGTGGGAGAAGCTCAGGGTTCAGTGAACCAGGGTGAGTGTAAGAGAAGGTCATTGGGACCTCTGCTTTGGACTTTAAGTGCCTTTCCTTTAAAACTCAGGAGCAAATCCAAATGAATAAGAAATAGACCTAAATCCTCAGAACCTGACTGGTCAAGCAGATGAAGGTCACCGAACTCATTTTCAAAACTGATGAGCCTTCATCATTGTGTACAGTATGGCACTACAGTCTTCAACGAGGCAGACGCTTCTCCAGGTGAGTGTAATTTAAACATCCTCCCAACAGGATATTCCAAATCATGACCTTGAAGTCCTTCAGGACACTGCCCACACGCACCATGGTGACTTCAGCATTTACTTTTATTGATGCCTAGTTGATTTACAATGTTAATTCCAGCTGGACAGCAAAGGGACTCCACTAGGCATACGCATGCATTCTTCTTTATTTTCTTTCCCATTATGTTTATTTGAGACTTTGAATTGAGAAAGATCAAGCCAGTTCTGTTGCCATTGTCACACTTTTGGACAAGTCCTTTAGCAATGGATTCTAAAACACACACACACACATATATTTCCCTCCACCTTCTCAGAATTCCATTGTCAAATATCTTCATTTATAGCAAGGGCCCTGAAGTCATTTCACCTCTCCTGAGGCTCACTCACTCTCATCTGCCTGTTAATGGTAACATATCCATTAAACATAAAATGTCCAAATCAAATAAGCACTCTTTTTCTTTATCCTTAAAATCTTTCTGCTTTATTGACTATGCCAAAGCCTTTGACAGTGTGGATCACAATAAACTGTGGAAAAGTCTGAAAGAGATGGGAATACCAGACCACCTAACCTGCCTCTTGAGAAATCTGTATGCAGGTCAGTGAGCAACAGTTAGAACTGGACATGGAACAACAGACTGGTTTCCAAATAGGAAAAGGAGTATGTCAGGGCTGTGTATTGTCACCCTGCTTCTTTAACTTATATGCAGAGTACATCATGAGAAACGCTGGACTGGAAGAAGCATCAGCTGGAATCAAGATTGCTGGGAGAAATATCAATAACCTCAAATATGCAGAAGATACCACCCTTATGGCAGAAAATGAACAGAACTCAAAAGCCTCTTGATGAAAGTGAAAGAGGAGAGTGAAAAAGTTGGCTTAAAGCTCAACATTTAGAAAATGAAGATCATGGCATCCGGTCCCATCACTTCATGGGAAATAGATGGGGAAACAGTGGAAACAGTCTCAGACTTTATTTTTTGGGCTCCAAAATCACTACAGATGGTGATTGCAGCCATGAAATTAAAAGACGCTTACTCCTTGGAAGAAAAGTTATGACCAACCTAGATAGCATATTCAAAAGCAGAGACATTACTTTGCCAACTAAGGTCCATCTAGTGAAGGCTATGGTTTTTTCTGTGGTCATGTATGGATGTGAGAGTTGGACTGTGAAGAAGGCTGAGAGCCGAAGAATTGATGCTTTTGAACTGTGGAGTTGGAGAAGACTCTTGAGAGTCCCTTGGACTGCAAGGAGATCCAACCAGTCCATTCTGAAGGAAATCAGCCCTGGGATTTCTTTGGAAGGAATGATGCTAAAGCTGAAACTCCAGTACTTTGGCCACCTCATGCGAAGAGTTGACTCATTGGAAAAGACCCTGATGCTGGGAGGGATTGGGGGCAGGAGGAGAAGGGGACGACAGAGGATGAGATGGCTGGATGGCATCACGGACTCAATGGACGTGAGTCTGAGTGAACTCCAGGAGATGGTGATGAACAGGGAGGCCTGGTGTGCTGCGATTCATGGGGTCGCAAAGAGTTGGACACGACTGAGCAACTGAACTGAACTGAACTGAACAAGTAATACATGCTAAATAATGAAACGTTTAAAAATTGGAGGGACTTGAACAGAATAAAAATTATGTTATTGTAAAAAAAAAAAAGATTAAG
Source organism: Capra hircus (assembly GCF_001704415.2). Lineage (NCBI taxonomy): Eukaryota > Metazoa > Chordata > Mammalia > Artiodactyla > Bovidae > Capra > Capra hircus. Next base: position 56,061,465 of record NC_030817.1, read on the forward strand.
GGCAGGAGTAGAAGGGAGCAACAGTGGATAAAATGGTTGTATGGCATCACCGACTCAGTGGACATGAATCTGAGCCAACTCAGGGAGATAGTGAAGGATAGGGAAGCCTGGTGTGCTGCAGTCCAGGGGTTGCAAGGAGCCAGACACGACTTGGTGACTGAACAACAACAATGTATAATTGAGTCACCTTGCTGCACAGAAGAAATTAACACACATGGTAAATCACCTACACTTCAGTAAATTTAAATAAAGAAAGAAAGTACAGAGTCCATTGCATGTACAAGAATAGCCAGGGGAAAGAGACAAGTGTGATTTTATGAAACTTTTGTTTCAGTTACGTATGGATGGATCTGTAATGTACTGTACAACATTGTAAAATAAATTTACAAATAGGAAATAGGACTCTTCTTCTCCTACTTTATAACTCCAAAGTGGCCACAACTTCTTCAATAGTTCAGTTCAGTCACTCGGTTGTGTCTGACTCTTTGTGGCCCCATGGACTGCAGCACGTCAGACTTCCCTGTCCATCACCAACTACTTCCCTGTCCCTCACCAACTACAGGAGCCAACTCAAACTCATGTTCATTGAGTCGGTGATGCCATCCAACCATCTCATCCTCTGCAATCCCCTTCTCTTCCTGCCTTCAATCTTTCCCAGCATCAGGGTCTTTTCTTCAGTAGAGAACTCAACTTATGCCTTGTTCAGTCTGACATGGCTATTTTAGGAAGCCCAATATAATGGGGTGGCAAAAGAGTGCTCATCTACTTGCTAGCCTCAGAGGAGAGGGACCCATAGTCTCTCAAATACCCAGTAACTCAGGGTTCCAGGAGGTAGACATGCCAATACTAGCGGAGGCCCTGAGAGGACAGGGGGATAACCCAAACTTCTGATCACCCCTGTAGTTTCAACGATGCCACCTTCTGAAAGGAAGGTGGGGGGCCACAGCTGGCTGGAATCCCTGACTCCACCTAGTCCACAACAACAGCATGGTGATTTCACTTGCGTGCTTCCTTGCCTAGATCCTGTGCTCTTTGAAGGGAAGAGAAGATGCCGTCCGAGCACAGGATCTGGAGAGCAAAAGGTGATCAATAGATGTTTGGGGGTCTGAATGAGACCCCAGCAGGAGCTTCTTCAGTCTTCCCAGGAGAAGAAAGCTCTGAGCAGCAAATGAGCAAGTGAGAGACGCTGGCCCAGGAGCACCCAATAAGAGGCATAGCCAATAGACAAGTGTTATGTTTGGCTTCAGATGAGCTCAAAGCACTGGGAGAAGATGAAAGAGAGAATGGACCCTGGCCTTCAAGAAGTTTCCCCAGGTGAAGAGCTAGGCACACCTGAGATGATCAGACAAGTCTGGACCTGAGGTGAGTTCACGGGTGAGTTCCGCTGTGAGCCTGGGTGACTCATCTGAGATCTTGGCAGCAGGATGGGGATCCCGTCCAGGTTTCTTGCTCCTCAGCCAATGCTGGCAGCACCTCTTCTCTCGGCCAGGCAGCGGTGATGGGGAGGGCTGGAAGGTCACTTCCAGTGAAGGAGACTTCAGACATGCGGGGCTGTCCAGGGTTTTCCAGGCACACTGGAGATGTCTGGTGGGAGAGAAAGGAGAAGAGAGGAGAGGGGGCAGCCCTGAAGGTAGGAAACACAAGTTAAGCCTGGAAAAATGCATCAAGGACTGGATGGTGCAGGGGGGTTAGGTGGGAGGGGAGTGTGGGACCAAGTTGAAAAGGCTAGGTGGTCCAGAGCCTGGAGTACTAAGAATCTGGCACAAAAGAAACAAGTGAATTTCTTCATGCATGTTGGGGTGGAGATAGTTAACATTTATTTCTGTCATTATTTATTTAATGTATATGAATCAAAACCAAAATGTAAGCCTCATGGGGTGGGTTTGGGAGGACTGTGCCTGGTTTTGCTCACCAGAGTGCCCCTTCTACCTGGAGAAATGTCAGGCATGGAGCAAGCACTAAGCAAGTGTTCACAAATGAATGATCAGAAATGTTGGGTTTGTATAGTTGGTGTTAGATTCCAAGAGATTCCCAGGAAGCAGGGGGATACATCCAGGAGGCTCCAAGCCTTGTAGCTCGTCTTCTTTCAGTCTTCAGCATGCAGTGGGCCACCTAAAGCTGCAGTTCCCTAACAACAACAAAAATTAAGTTTGGGAACCAGTGGAGCAGGTGTCCTCCAAGGCCCTCAGGGCTCTGTCATTCTGGCACAGCCTCATGGTATCACCCAGGGGGCTGTGGGTGATGGGCCAGGCCCTAGTTCTCTAGATCAATCTGTCTCCACCACTGGTTGTATGCTTGCCCACTTTGGAGGGCACCTTTCTCTAAGTTGAGGGCCTGATCACGAAATGGGGCCTTTCCTTGCCCATTGCCTGAGGCCCCAGGAAAATGACACATCAGAAAGCCCACCCCAGTCTCCGCTCTGTCCCCACAGGCCTGGTGTGCTCACCTCCCTCCAGCTGGCAGATGCCCTGACCGAACAGAGGATCATCCCAAGCCCTGCCAGCTCCCTCTAGCTCCCCAGATTTTCCAGACCTAGACTCAGAGCAGCCCAGTCAGTTGAAAAGAAAAAGAAAGAAAATATATATATGTATGTATATATGTATCTCCTCCCTCCACACCCAGACTCCTCACAGTTGAGCTGGGTAAGTGCCAACAAAAATAGCATGATGTCATCCCCTGACTGATCCTGTTAATCCCTTTCCTGCTGAATATTGAGTCTTGGTTTTTATTTAAAAGCGATTTTATTGTCAGAGGCTGGTTAAAAGCCTCTGAGAGATGTGTGGGGAAAATGGGTGGTGTCTTTGATGTGCAGAGACGGGCAGGGCCCTTGGCCCCGGAACCCTGACAAGGAAAGAAATGGGGTTTGCAGAAGGCCAGGAAGCTGGAGGAATTCTGTTTCAGACAGTATGCCTTACCAATGGCATCGGGTTTCGCATTCCATGGCCGGTGCCCCTCTGCAAGACAGCCTCTGAGAGAATTTCTCAGCCACTATGGGGCCTGTAAGGAACACAGGGGCCCACTCTCTCTAGACCTCCACCTTTCCTGCCCCCACCATCACTAAGGAACATTCTCCCTTCTTTTGGGGTGCTCTTCCTCCGCTCACACACTTGTCACCAAGTGTCCAAATCCCAACCTATTCTAGAAGAGCTGGCTTTGAGAGGTGAGGTGGCATTGGGGCCAGGAAACTTGGGTTTGAGGCTCAGCTTTAGACAAATCTGGAAGAGGCACTTCACCTCTTTCAGCCTTAGTACCTCATACATAAGACAGAATAGAAATTCCTGCCCTCCTACCTGCCCTACGAGTAGTGACCACCCAGATGTCCAAAGGAAATTATATGTTTTCAGAAGCTCTACAAACACAAGAGCCCTGCACTGAGGCCAAATGTTATTGCAAGAAAGGTGTAGGGCGAAGGAGGCCAACAGGAGCAAGGGAGCTGGAGGTGTGTTCAAGGGAGTGAGTCCAGTGAGGGAACATGGAACCTGAGGCAGAAAGGGAAGTGAAGCCACTGATGGGTAGTGGGGAAGAACTGGTCCCTGTAGGCCTGGGTGCATGATGAGGTCAAAGAATTGTTGCAGGGGACCTTAAGGAAGTAAGCTGGAAGAACAAACAATGTCAACTAGAGAGTGAGATACTAGAATTTGGAATTTGGGGAGTTAAGTCCTTTTGGTTCAGAGAAGACAATGGCACCCCACTCCAGTACTCTTGCCTGGAAAATCCCATGGATGGAGGAGCCTGGTGGGCTGCAGTCCATGGGGTTGCAAAGAGTTGGACATGACTGAGCAACTTCCCTTTCACTTTTCACTTTCATGCATTAGAGAAGGAAATGGCAACCCACTCTAGTGTTCTTGCCTGGAGAATCCCAGGGATGGGGGAGCCTGGTGGGCTGCCTTCTATGGGGTCACACAGAGTTGGACACGACTGAAGTGACTTAGCAGCAGCAGCCCTTTTGGTTATGGGAAAGGAATGGGTAGCTGAGGTAAGAAAGTGTTCATGGCAATAAGGTTGAGATTGGAATCTTGGAAAAGTTACCCTCATGGAGGATGAAGGGCCTAGGAATCAGGAAGAAGCTGAGGTGGAAAGAACTACAGGAGCCAAGATGGTCAGTGAGCAAATGGTTGACCAGAAGCCCAGGGAAGCATCAGGGATGGGAAGTGGAGTGAATAGTGTGAGTGTGAAGGAGCCGAGGTTTTTATCAGATGAAAGGGAGGGCAAGTGTGGCTTAAGGGAGCCAGGAGGACTGCAGACTAATCCTCTGACCCTGAGAATGGTATGTGAGAAGAGCAACACCCACCCAAGAAGAAGGCAGGAAGTAAGGAGTGTCCAAAGAAAAGGCCAAAGTTACAGAGGAGCTTACTGTCAGGGAGAGGTGGAGATAAAGGGATAGGGAAGCAGGGCAAGCCAACTAAGCAAATGAACGGAGCAGTGTGGGGATGGAGTCTGGGAGCCCAAGGATACCTGAAGAGACTGTGGTTCCTGGCTAAGCATGAGGAGAATGGGTTTGCTAGGATGGATGTCTTCCCCGTGGTCTCTAGTAGAGGGGTGAGGCTTGCAGCTGAAGCCTTTGTACAATGGCTTGGCCACAGATTGGGTCTGGGCAGGCAGGGCTCAAGCCGGCAGTCATCTGAGGGCTGCTTCCATGGACCTCAAGCTGTAGATGGTGGGTCTTCAGACAGCTGTTCCCACAGAGCTGGTGAGGAGGAAGGGTGGCCCCACAGGTGGGAGGGGTGGTCAGATCAGGGACCAGATGATGTCTGAGGCCCATTCCATCTCTGCACCCTGTGATCATATATTTCACCGTTGTCCCAAGGACTGACCCCAGCTCTCAGCGTGAGACTGTTCTGGGTGCTTAGTTCCTGGTTTCAGCTGTCACAGGTTTGCAAGTGCCTGGAACCAGATGCTGAGAAAGGAAACAGACACACATCCCCAGTCTACCCCAGAGACCTGAGTGCAACTGCCCAAAGCCAGTCCCAGAGGGAATCAAGAGTCTGAACCAATGGGGGAGGAGGAGGGTACAGAAGCCCCTTCTTCTCAGGGCTCAGAGCAGATTGTAGAATCAAAGATCTTAAAGCCAGAGGTGATGTGGCTACCTCTGCTGCCAATTATGTAAGCAGACATTTACTGAGCACCTTCTATGTGGTGGGGTTAGTACATGGCGCAGCTTTTATTCCCCACATCAATCTTAGGAGGGAGATAGTTCTTATCCTCACATTTACAGATGAGGAAATGGAAGTCCACAGAAATGAAGGAACTGGCCAAGTGGCAGGGATTGGGCCCCTATGCCACACTGACCCAAGCTCAAAACCCTTTCCTATCTGTAGTTAAGAAAACTAGAGATCCACCAGGGGATATGACTTGTTCAAGGACACACAGGAGGCCAGGGCAGAGCCAACACTGATTCCCAGGTCCTAACTGCCAACCCCCAGTCCTCTCCAGCCCACCATACGGAGACTGGTAAAAGCCTCCATCTCTTTCTTTATATACAGGACACTTTCTACCACCCGTGAGCACTCTTATTTGAAGTGAGATGTGTGGTATCCAGCCTCCAAAAGGGCCCACATGACTCTTGCCTCTAGGTATTCACCCAGTGTGTGGTCCCTCCTTGCCTACACGAGAGGTTAGGATAGGTAGCTAAGAGGACGTTACAGAAATGATGGTGTGCTTTCTCTTGGGAAAGGCAGTGCCACGATGTAGCAACTCAAGCAAACTTCGGAGAGACCCACATGGGGTGGGACTGAAACCACCTGTGAACAACCAGCGCTGGCTCAGCAGCCAGGATCGACAAGGGGAAACACCACAGACCAGCTTTCCCACTCAAAGAAGGGACTGGAGAAATCAGGGTTCCTACTGGAGCTGAGCATCTCAGAATGTGCCTTTCCATCAAGTGAGTCTCTAGTAGTCTCGAGGCTACATCAGGCTGGGGACCCAGGCCAAAGTCCTGAATGACCTGAGACCACAGTGCAAGGACCACAACAAGGCCTGAAGTAACAGGCCCACCTTGGGTGCTCTAGGCTCTCAGGGCAGCCCACAAAGAGTTCCATTTGCAAAGTACTGCTGATGAAACTGGGGGCACCTTTCAGTCACGCTGTGGACTAGTTCCTAGAGGACTTATAACAAGTCTTTATTGGAAGAGTCTATTCAATTCCACAGGTAGGATCAGCTTTGAGAAATCTAAAGAGCAGTTATTATTGAGAGACTGGGAAGTTCAAGTTCCAAAGACCTCTCGTCAGATAGGAGGAAATTTGCATATTCCCTGAAAGGGATTTACTTAAGGAGGAAGCACAGCATGTGTCCATCGTTGCCACCATCATCATATAAGAGCAGCTTCAGTTGTTCCAGCAGAGTCCATATAGAGCACAAAAGCCAGAGATGAGTCTTGATGGCCTGTGGTGTGTTCCAGATGTGTCCACACAGGGAGGGGGCTGGGAAGTGCCCGGAGGCCAGAGTGAGAGAGATGCTTTCCTCGCTGCCTGCTGTGTAACAACTGTCACGTCTGCACGGTGGCGGTCGTAGTGTGTGAGTCAGACGTGTCCGACTATTCGTGACCCCGTGAACTGTAGTCCACCAGACTCCTCTGTCCATTGGATTTTCCAGGCAAGAATACTGGAGTGGATTGCCATTTCCTACTCCAGGGAATCTTCCCAACCCAGGTATCGGACCCACATCTCTTGCATTAGCAGGTGGATTCTTTACCATTGCACCACCTGGGAACCATTATCATTTACTATATAAGGGCAGTTATTAAGCATCTACTAAGTGTCAGGTACAATACTATATGCTAACCCTCAGATCAATCTTGCAAGCTAAATGTTGCTTTCTTAATTTTATGGGTGAAGGAATGCACGTTCAGAGAAGTTAAATAACTTGTTGAAAGTTAACTTCTTGCATTAAAATGGCACAGTTGGGATTCAGATCTAGATTTGTCTGACTCTGGGGCCTATGTTCTACTCTGTCAACTGTTACTATAATAACATTAGAGATGCAGTGGCTTTGACACCAAATGAGCTTCCTCTGAGTGCAGCTCCTGGAGTTGTAGGGCCAGCCAGGATTCCTGGTTGTAAACCAGAAACTGAGGAGCTAACTTAAATATCAAAGGGTTTTGGGAGAGACATCGGGCAAATCAAAGACTGACAAACTGAAGAAGCAGGCAAGAATCCCCCCTACCAAGACTCACGATGGGAAATTCACCTGGGAAGGTATTCAGATGCTGGGAAGCCAAAACAGAATGAGAAACATTTACTGCAGCCTCTCAGGAATGGCAGAGCCTCAAGGATAGAATCCCAATAATAAAAACTTTTGGTCAAATATACCTAAAAACCATAGCCATTGGTTCAGTTCAGTTCAGTCACTCAGTCATGTCCAACTCTTTGCGACCCCATGAATCCCAGCACACCAGGCCTCCCTGTCCATCACCAACTCCCGGAGTTCACTCAACCTCATGTCCATCAAGTCGGTGATGCCATCCAGCCATCTCATCCTCTGTTGTCCCCTTCTCCTCTTGCCCCCAGTCCCTCCCAGCATCAGAGTATTTTCCAATGAGTCAACTCTTCGCATGAGGTGGCCAAAGTACTGGAGCTTCAGCTTTAGCATCATTCCTTCCAAAGAAATCCCAGGGCTGATCTCCTTCAGAATGGATTGGTTGGCTCTCCTTGCAGTCCAAGGGACTCTCAAGAGTCTTCTCCAACATGGTTCAAAAGCATCAATTCTTCGGTGCTCAGCCTTCTTCACAGTCCAACTCTCACATCCATACATGACCACTGGAAAAACCATAGCCTTGACTAGACGGACCTTTGTTGGCAAAGTAATGTCTCTGCTTTTGAATATGCTATCTAGGTTGGACATAACTCCTTCCAAGGAGTAAGCGTCTTTTAATTTCATGGCTGCAATCACCATCTGTAGTGATTTTGGAGCCCAGAAAATAAAGTCTGAGACTGTTTCCACTGTTTCCCAATCTATGTCCCATGAAGTGATGGGACAAGATGCCATGATCTTCGTTTTCTGAATGTTGAGCTTTAAGCCAATGTTTTCACTCTCCTCTTTCACTTCCATCAAGAAGCTTTTGAGTTCCTGTTCATTTTCTGCCATAGGGTGGTGTCATCTGTATATCTGAGGTTATTGATATTTCTCCTGGGAATCTTGATTCCAGCTTGTGCTTCTTCCAGCCCAGCGTTTCTCATGATGTACTCTGCATATAAGTTAAAGAAGCAGGGTGACAATATACAGCCCTGACGTACTCCTTTTCCTATTTGGAACACCTAGCCTTATTGCCCTCAATATTGAGGGCCTGGAAAAACAAGTCACCCATACAGACTTGAGGTGATAAGAGTCTGTTCCATTTACTCCTCCTCCTCACAACCACCAAACTTAAGTGGGCAAGATTTTGTAGTTTTATGAGGGCTCAGTAAAGAATTTGCCTGCAATGCAGGAGACCCATTGGAGGCAAAGATCCCCTGGAGGAGGAAATGACAACCCATCCAGTAGTCTTACCTGAAAAATCCCACGGACAGAGGAGCCTGGTGAGCTACAGTCCAAAACGGTCACAAAGAGTGGGACGCAACTGAGCATGCACACACCCAACACGCTGTTAGTGTGACACTAATCTCAGGACTCATTCATTCCACCTAGCCTTCAAGATTGCCCCAGTGATCCTTATCTCCTGGTATTCTTGCTCTTTGTATGGTCCCTTTCACATTGAGTCAGGGCTGGCCTAGGTTAACAATAGAATGCAATGGATATGCCGATACGTGACTTCCAGAGCCGGGTCATAGAAGCATTACCACTCCTTCCTTAGTCTTCTTGATATGTAGTCTTCTTCTTGTAGGATGTAGCTGTGGAGAAAGCCAGTCGCCATATTGTGAGGACGCTCAAGCAGCCTCTTGGAGACAATGATGTGGAGGGGAACCAACTTTCCACCCATGTGAGTGAGCCACTGAGTCTGGGGTTAATTTGCTGTACAACAATAACTGGAGATAAGGAGATAAGGGGAGGTAATATGTGTGAAAGCTAACCACTGGAGCAGTGTCTGGCACACAGTTCTTCCTGGGGCTGAAAGGGACTTTCCAGCAAGTGTGGCCATTTCCTCAGTAACATACCCAACAGATGCTCAGACTGTCAGGACACCTGGAGGTCCCTTACGTAATCTTCACATGTAGTTTTGTTTGCAAGAGAGGCTAAATATCTTGCCAATAAACATCTTGGCCTCCTGAAGGAAGGGTAAGACGATGGTGGAGCCCCGTGTAAGGCAGTTTGTGAACAGCCTCCCCTTTATGGGATGTGTCCTTCTGGCCCTCTGAGCCTGTCTGGCCACAGACCTTCCCGTAAGGTGTTTTTCCTTTATAAAAACCTAGGATTAGAACACTGCAGCCCGTGAATAGCTCCCCTGTTTTTGTAAGTAAAGCTGTATGAGAACTCAGCCGTGCTCGTTCATTTGTGTATTGTCTAATGCTGTTTATGTGCTGCAAGAGCAGAACTACAGAGATATCAGGGCTTGCATGGTGCCTCAGTGATTAAGAATCTGCCCACCAATGCAGGAGACGTGGGAGACGCAGGTTTTGTTTCCTGGGTTGGGAAGATCCCCTGGAAAAGGAAATGGCAATTCACTCCAGTATTCTTGCCTGGGAAATCTTATGGACAAAGGAGTCTGGTGGGATATAGTCCATGGGGTCACAAAGAGTCAGACTCTACTGAGCAACTAAACAAGAGATATTGTGTATGCCCTGCAAGGCCTAAAATACCATCAGGCCTTCTAAGGGAGAGTTTGCTGACTCCTGGTAAAATGGTCAAAGCATTGCTGGCTAGCATAGCTGAGAGCCAAAGAGGCAGCCTGAGTTGTCTGTTCCCTGTTCCCAGCTCTGCAGAGGACAAAGGGGCACCATGGCTCTCCTCTCTCTCTCTCTCTCTTCTCTCTCTCTCTCATGATGAAGGACTTTCCAATAGGATGGACAATAGAAATGTCAAGTGGAATCCCACCAATCCTGACACATGAGCCCAAGAGATATCTACCCTCCTGCATTCATTATCTCTTCCTGTGTAGCAGACTACCCCAAAACTCGGTGCCTTAAAACAATGAATAGTTCTTATCTCTCACGGTTTCTGTGGGTTGGGAATCTGAGGAGTTGCTTAGGTTGGTGGTTCAGGTTTGGGTCTTTGATGACGTCAAGATGTTGGCTGGGCAAGTGAATTCTTTACCACTGTGCCACCTGGGAAGCCCCACACCTATATTAGTGGTTCTCAATCCAGGGTCACTGTGACCTCCAGGGGACATCTGGTATTGTCTGCAGACTTGTTGGTTGTCACTGCTGGGTCGGGAGAGAAGTACCATTGGGAATACTAATGACCTTTGATGTACTGGGGCCAGAGATGTGTTAAACATCCGACAATGCACAGGACAGCCCCCTACAACAGAGAATTACCTGGCCCAAAATGTTAACATGGCTGAGGTTGGGAACCCCTGATCTCTATGATCACACTTTATATTCAGTTTTGTAGTCACACTTAGTAATGGATCACGGACATTTTCTCATGTCAAAATGTATTTTACCTTATCTCTTTGTATTCTTCATTCAATGATAAATTTTTAAATGAGAAATGGAAAAAAAAAATATGTTGGCTGGGGCTGCGGTCACCTAAAGCCTTGACGGAGGCTGAAGATCTGATACCAAGGTGGTTCTATCACCTGGATGCCAAGTCTTTGTTGGGAGTTGACAGGTGGCTTCTCTCCCACCCCAGTAGGAATTCTCTTTCGTCCCCTCTCTTCTTTAAGCCGAGCAAGTTGTTCCATGGTGTTTTTGCCTTTTCTAAAAGCTGCCCCAGAGCCTGGGGTATTCATGAGAAGTGATCTGCAAACCTCATCTCAGGTTGCTGGAAGAATTACACTCTCATACCAGTCTGGGCAAAAGGCAGCCCTTCCTCCACCTCCTTCCCCAAATCCTGGCAGCTGGGCGAGGGTGGCACCTAAGCTGGCTGTGCAAGGCCTGCAGAGAGATGGGCAACTGCAAGTCCAGGGAGTCATCCTACATGGAAAGCAAGCCCCCTTACTCTGAGACTCCCTCCTTGATCACCCCAGTCAACTGTCCGGGCCTCTCCCTTGCCCTCCAAAACAGTAATGTGACAATATTTATTACACTAACAGCTGGAGAACAGCCATATCTTTTCCCAACCAGAGTGTAAGCTGTGGAATGAAGAGCCTTCTGACCCTCTTCCTGTCCTCTGCACACCCGGCTCCGCGCCCGGAGATGAATCAGAGGTTACAAATGTGTGTCAAGTGACTGCTCCACTGACGGCATAACACACGGGCTGCAGACCCTGCCTCCCAAGGCCTAAAATAGCAGATATTGTGGTCAATAGGGCAGTGGAAAGCAGGGTGCCTCTCAGGGCCCATGCCAGTAATTGAGAGTCAGCTGACAGGTAGGAACACCCCAGCCCACTACAGCCCCGTGTGTTTCTCCAGGCTGTAAGCAGGACCTGTCCTGGAGGCCACCCCAGAGACGGAGGCAAGCCTGGCAATCTGTTGGTCTGCAGGCTGGGGCTGCTTCCCCTGAGATTCCAGGCCTTCTGGAGCGAGGTTTCAAGTTACACCTCCCTCCCCAACTCCCCAGCCTTTGACGGGAGCTGCTTCAGGACAGGGCCGTCACCACCACCCCATTAGTGCAGGAAATATTTGCCAGAGAGCGTCACCCTCCAGGAGGAGAATGACAACTGAAGATCTACGCTTCATGTGTCCCAGGACTCTTTTAGCTTTGATGGGTTCCTTAATCCTTCCTCTCTCCCAGTCAGCTCAGACACCTGCGGGCCTTCCACACACTGCATCCTGTTTAAGTTTAGAAAGTGACCTAATAATTATACCTCCTGGCAATAGCCTTGCAAGTCCCCTGGTGTACACAGCCTGGTGTGTCTACATGGCAACGCTGAGGCAAGACAAGGAGACGGTTCCGTATAGGTAAATAATAGAATAACCGCAACACTGAAAGCGAAAGTGAAAGTGAAGTCACTCAGTCGTGTCCGACTGTTTGTGACCCCGTAGACTGTAGCCTACCAAGCTCCTCTGTCCATGGGATTCTCCAGGCAAGAATACTGGAGTGGGTTGCCAGACACTGTGCTAAATATTTCATACATACCACCATAAGTAAGCCTCAGGACAACCAGGGAAGGTGGGAATGTCACTATCCCCATTTTCAGATGCATAAATGGAGGCTTAGGGGTGTTGAGACACTTCCAGAGTCACCCAGCTGGGAAGTGGTGCCACCAGGATTCAAATTCAGGAGCATCTGGCTCCAAAGCACAAGCTCTTACTACTCACGGGCCTCTCCTGCCTGCCTGTGCTCCAGCTATCACTCTGCTACAGGCAGGGACACTTAAGACACCTACTTGACTCCCAAGTTTTCAACCCAGCCAGGATTAACATATTTTTAAAATTATAGGGAGTTCCCTGGTGATCCAGTGGTTAAGACTTCACCTTCCAATGCAGAGGGTACAGGTTCGATCACTGGTTGGGGAGCTCAGATCCCACATGCCTTGCAGTCAAAACACCAAAACATAAAATGGAAGCAAATACTGTAGCAAATTCAATAAATACTTTTAAATGGTTCATATCAAAAAAGAATCTTTTAAAATATTTCAATAAAATTATATAAGATGTTCTTTGTAATAATTATAAATATATATAGAGTCGTCAAACAATGGTGATTCATTCTGTATTTAAAGGAGAAAGAGAGTTTCAGGAAAAACTGCACAAAGGAACCTGAAAAAATAGAACCTTCTTTCCCTATGGTTCAGTTTCTTTTCTGTCTTGAACGTGTAATCTTTAGCCATCATCCATTCCCATTGGCATCTCTTGGCTAAGACATCCATCAGCTTGGCAAGACCCAGGCAAAAGGGGCTCCCTCTCTGAGTCCTTGCTTTACCAGGTCTCATTTGCAAAGTAAGTGGGTGTATTTAAGAACACGAATGTGCTTCTGTCACTAGGGATCCAGAGTTCAGCATTGGCACCACACAGCCATTAATCCTAAACGTACATTCTCATGAGTAACACCACTCAGGCCCAGGAAAACACTTCACACCTCTTGTCCTGTGTTTGTCAATCAAAAAGAAACTGTGTCCACAAGTCAGGAAGCTTTGTGGCTGTGCGGCCACAAATCTTGGAGATAAACTCCCTTCGGAGCATAGGCGGGATGTGAGCAGCGGATACACTTAGGTAAGAGTCAAGGCTGCTGCTGCTGCTAAGTCACTCCAGTCGTCTCCAACTCTGTGTGACCCCATAGATGGCAGCCCACCAGGCTCCCCCATCCCTGGGATTCTCCAGGCAAGAACACTAGAGTGGGTTGCCATTTCCTTCTCCAATGCATGAAAGTGAAAAGTGAAAGTGAAGTCACTCAGTTGTGTCCGACTCCGTGCAACCCCATAGATGGCAGCCCACCAGGCTCCTCCATCCATGGGATTTTCCAGGCAAGAGTACTGGAGTGGGGTGCCATTGCCTTCTCCTAGAGTCAAGGCTAAGACATTATATTCTTGCTCTTAGATGTGAATGTAACAGATTCATACAGAGTGAAGTTGCCTCTCCTTGTCTCGCTGATCGTCTGTTTCTTCTTTCTCTCCATGTTCCAGTGGGTGGTCCCAGAGGCACTCAAGAATTAACACATACACAAATTTTGAATCACTATGTTATACACTTGAAACTATTATAACATAATATGTCAGTTGTACCTCAGTTTTAAAAATCAATGCTGTATCCACAACAGTTACACAGGGGCTATTTTGTGATAATAAACAAATAAATTATGATAATACTTTTGTTTATTGGCAGGCCCAGCCATACCATACCAGAGGGATCAGACTAATTCTTTATATTGACCAAAGACAGACATTGAAAGCTAGAATCATGTTACCTACTTATGTTTCCACCTGCACATCTTATTTCAGGCATCATAGTTTTATTTTTATATTCATAAAAAATTTTTAAACATTCAATTGCATTTTCAAGAGATTAAGTAGCAACTCCACCTTAGTTTTAAGGTAAAATTTTACCTTAATGTTGATTTTCAAAGTTGATATGAATTGATTATCATTTATATTTTATATTTCATTTCAACAGATTATTTTGCCCATTTATTTGCATAAATATTCAGTCATATAAAACATTGGATGGGTTCACATCCCACTCCAGTCACAGTCACTTTCCTCCCCACGACTTGAGCTGGAAAACAGTGGGTTGTCCAAACGTGGAGCCCTTACCATCAGCACCTGATTCAGCAGGAAGCATGTAAAAGGCTCTCTGAATGGGGCAGGAGGGGCCTCTCTTACAAACTGTTTCAGCTGCCACTATGTATGCTGTTCACTTCCTCAGTTTGTCTTGCTTTAACCTTGGCCTTCTGACTGTCCCTTGGTACCTAACTATTCACCCAGCTTGCAGATTGCCTTGATCGTCAGTGTGAGCACTGTCCTCCTGAACCAAGTCTTTGTCAACTTTTTGATCATCATCATCGCCCCCTCCTTCCCAGCAAGTATCCCTCACATCCATTGGCCTAGTGTGATACAGTTCACTAGTACAAATATTGGGTTGGCCAAAAAGTAAGATGTTATGCAAAAAGCTAAATGAACTTTTTGGCCAACTCAGTATATGCAGTAAAACTGCTCTTGTCCCCTCAAGAATGCATAGAGAATGGTCTCCTTCATCACTCATTTCATATATAAACCATTTGGACAGACCACCCTGACCCTGGCCTCACTAGGCCCCCTCTCAAGTAACTCATGGATCATTAAGACTAGAAAGGAGATTGAGCAGTTCATCACACTTTTGACAACTGGGGAAACTAAGGCACATGGGGAGGAAATGACTTGCTTGTGATCACACAACAAGAACACTGGAACGAGAGCCAGCTCTCCAGACTCCCAGCCCAGCATCCCTTCCCTTGCTCCACACCACCTAGTTAAGTAATGGTGCATTCCTGCAGCACCCCACCCTGTCATCTCTCCATGACATCCTAAAGAACAGTTACTGTGAACTGTGGGCCAGAAATTTGACACTGAGTGTGCCAAGGCAAAGCAAGAGAGGCTATTTCATCAACGACAAAATGGCACTCTTCAAAATTGAGTTGCAGGGCTTCTGCTGCCCTGAGAGTCTGCATGCCTTTCTGGAGACTAAACATTTTCACAGTTCCTTTGGCCCAAGGGTTATTTTCTTGTTGGAAAAAATTGGAAAATCCTCCTTACAGATGGTGAGAAAAATAACTTCAGCTGGACTAGTCCAGAGACAAAGGTTCTTCTGAAACTGAAGGAAGATAGAGTAGCCAGGGGATGCAAATATTTACTTTATACAAATACTGAATGTTTCTTCTGGGTTTCTTTTTATCTGGTGATGTCTAAGAACTCCTAACTGGCTAATTAGAGAGATGCTGGGTCGCATGGGTCATAGGAGGAGCTGGACAGTCATGAGCCTGCAGAAGAAGGACAAGGTCACTGGGGTCCCCTGTCTGGCTATGGTTTTTAGGAACACAGCCCACAGACCCTGGATGGAGAATGGAATATTTCTTCGTGGGGGAACATCCACCCACCCAGATGAGCCCCTCCCTAGAGACAGAATTATCGAAACTCTGAGGCCCTATTTTTATGACTTATCTTCAAAAATGTATTTCTTCCTAATGAATTAACACTTTGGGCACTGAAATTTCTCTTGTTACAATTCATTTCTTGATATCAGGCTAATTTATGTGCATTTCATTGATTTCAGAGTGGATTCTTTTTTTTTTTGGTTGCACTGGGTCTTTGTTACTACATGTAGGCTTTTCCTAGTTATGGCCAGTAGGGGCTTGTCTTGTTGCAGAGCACGGGCTTTAGGCACACAGACTTCAGTAGCTGTGAAGTACCGCACCCATCCCTGGGGTCGCACAGAGTTGGACACGACTAAAGCGACAGCAGCCGCAGCAGCAGCAGGTGTCCGTACCAGCTGTAGCACGTGAGCTTTGTTGTCCCATGGCACGTGGAATCTTCCCAGACCAGGGACTGAACATGTGACTCCTGCATTGGCAGGCAGATTCGTATCCACTGTACCATCAGGGGAGTCCATAGTCGATTCATTTTTATCTGAATATTCTCAATTATTTAGCTAAAGAAAAATGAGTTTCTTTAAGGAAAAATCCTAAGTTAGTATGTGTGTTTAAAATATTCCACCCAGGAGACAAACCTGAAAAAAAAAAATGTAACCGTTGGAAACACTGAAACTGTCAGCAACTTCAGGTGTCACGGAAGAGAGATTTCTCCTGTGAGATTAAAGAAATCAGCTGGCTATAACATCTATTCTGAGAACCCACTGATGTTTTCACAAATGCTTACAGCTGCACTGTCATGAGTGACTGTAAATATTGCCTAACAGCAGGTTACCATCTTCTGGAATGGTTAGAGTTTGTTACATGAAGTCACAGATAAATGGTTCTTACTTGCCAAAGTGTTTGGAATTGCCCTGGAAAGGCCAGTACAAGTAACGAGCCATAAGTGTCACTAGCTTCACAATGATTCTGCCCTGTAAACCATAAAAGGCAGTTGGCTCAGATTCCCAAGGGTCATTTCACCTATACTTCAAAAAACCAACCTTAGAGGCAATGAGATGGAAATAGCCTGGTGAACTGGGGTTACAGCATGATCCTGGGGTATGACTAGACCAGAGGAGAAAGAGCATCAGATTCAAACTGTGTGACTTTGGGTGATGTCTTACATACCAGAAATAAAATGGTATTAGTAACACTGCATATTAATATCGATACTTCTATAAACATGGTTAATAATGCTAGTCTGATTCACTGCACAGAGGTGATAATCAGATTGTAAAAGATCTAGAAAAGTACTCTATAAACCACAAAGTACTTTGTGAAAGTAATATATACATATATATATAAATACTTCACTCAATCATGCATTCCTTCAATGTTTATTGAGTACTTACTATGCGCTAGGCACTGTTCCAATATTAGAGATAAAACATTAAACAAATATTATCTTCATAATAGATAAAACTGATTTTCTTCCTGACCTCTAAGCTGAAGTGTTCTTTGGCGTGGTGGTCAGTCTCCAAGGTGGTCCCCATTGACCCTCAACTCTATTATCTGTGGCCTTATGTTGCCCCCACCACATTGAATCTGACCTATGTGACCAATTGAATATGGTAGAAGTGACATCTGCAGCTCCCAAGGTTAAGTCATAAAAGACATTGCTGCTCCATCCTTGGTCTCTTGGATTACTTGCTCTGGAGAAAGCCAGCCACCATGTCATGGGAACACTTATGAAGCTACATAGAGGTCTATGGGGAGAAATATGGTGTTCTCAGCACTCAGCACCAAATTGTATGCATTATATTGGAAATAAACCCTTCAGCACCAGATGAAACTTTAGATAATTGCAATCCGTCCGACATCTTAACTACAACCTCATGAGAAGTCCTGAGTCATAGTTGCCAACTAAACCACTTCTTAATACTTGACCCACAGAACCTGTGAGAGACATTCAGTTCAGTTCAGTCGCTCAGTTGTGTCCGACTCTTTGTGACCCCATGAATTGCAGCACACTAGGCCTCCCTGTCCATCACCAACTCCCAGAGTTTACCCAAACTCATGTTCATTGAGTCGTGATGCCATCTAACCATCTCATCCTCTGTTGTCCCCTTCTCCTCCTGCCCTCAATCTTTCCCAGCATCAGGGTCTTTTCAAATGAGTCAGCTCTTCGCATCAGGTGGCCAAAGTATTGGAGTTTCAGCTTCAACATCAGTCCTTCCAATGAACACCCAGGACCCATCTCCTTTAGGATGGACTGGTTGGATCTCCTTGCAGTCCAAGGGACTCTCAAGAGTCTTCTCCAACACCACACTCCAAAAGCATCAATTCTTCTGCACTCAGCTTTCTTTATAGTCCAACTCTCTCATCCATACAGGACTACTAGAAAAACCATAGCCTTGACTAGACAGAGCTTTGTGGACAAAGTAATGTCTCTGCTTTTTAATATGCTGTCTAGGTTAGTCATAACTTTCCTTCCAATGAGTAAGCGTCTTTTAATTTCCTGGCTGCAATCACCATCTGCAGTGATTTTGGAGCCCCCAAAATGAAGTCAGGCACTGTTTCCCCATCTATTTGCCATGAAGCAACGGGACCACATGCCATGGTCTTAGTTTTCTGAATGTTGAGCTTTAAGCCAACTTTTTCACTCTCCTCTTTCACTTTCATCAAGAGGCTCTTCTTCACTTTCTGCCATAAGGGTGGTGTCATCTGCATATCTGAGGTTATTGCTATTTTTTCCGGCAATCTTGATTCCAGCTTGTGCTTCCTCCAACCCAGTGTTTCTCATGATGTACTCTGCATATAAGTTAAATAAGCAGGGTGAAAATAGGTGAAACAGCCTTGACGTACTCCTTTTCCTATTTGAAACCAGTCTGGTATTCTCATCTCTTTCAGAATTTTCCACAGTTTATTGTGATCCACAAAGTCTAAGGCTTTGGCATAGTCAATAAAGCAGAAATAGATGTTTTTTCTGGAACTCTCTTGCTTTTTCAATGATCCAGCAGATGTTGGCAATTTGATCTCTGGTTCCTCTGCCTTTTCTAAAACCAGCTTGAACATCTGGAAGTTCACGGTTCACGTATTGCTGAAGCCTGGCTTAGAGAATTTTGAGCATTACTTTACTAGCATGTGAGATGAGTGCAATTGTGTGGTAGACTGAGCATTCTTTGGCATTACCTTTCTTTAGGATTGGAATGAAAACTGACCTTTTCCAGTCCTGTGCCCACTGATGAGTTTTCCAAATTTGCTGACATATTGAGTGCAGCACTTTCACAGCATCATCTTTTATGACTTGAAATAGCTCAACTAGAATTCCATCACCTCCACTAGCTTTGTTCGTAGTGATGCTTGGTAAGGCCCACTTGACTTCACATTCCAGGATGTCTGGCTCTAGATGAGTGATCACACCATCGTGATTATCTGGGTCGTGAAGATCCTTTTCGTATAGTTCTTCTGTGTATTCTTGCCGCCTCTTCTTAATATCTTCTGCTTCTGTTAGGTCCATACTATTTCTGTCCTTTATTGAGCCCATCTTTGCATGAAATGTTCCCTTGGTACATTTTTATACTAATGTACCATTTATGCTAATAATGAGAGACATTATTTTTCTCTTATTTTAAGCCACTAGATGTTGAAGTAATTTGTTATATAGCAACAGATAACCAACAGTCTTGGTCAAATAATTCTCCCATAAGGGTAAATGAACAAGGCCCATTTGGCTTCATATCACTACAAGCTGATGTTTATTGCCTCTCATTTGTCATTTTGCTGGGCGACATTGCTCCCATAGCACCAACCATGTAAAACAGTTCAGTCAGTTCAGTTGCTCAGTCGTGTCCGACTCTTTGCGACCCCATGGACTGCAGCACGCCAGGCCTCCCTGTCCATCACCAGCTCTTGGAGTTGACTCAAACTCATGTCCATTGAACTGGTGATGCCATCCTTCCATCTCACCCTCTGTCGTCCCCTTCTCCTCCTGCCTTCAAATCTTTCCCAACATCAGGGTTTTACCATGTAGATGGTGCTTCATAAATAAGTGCTTGCTGGCTATTGGGTTAATGATTTTAAAAATCACTGAGCACTACAGTGACTTAGAGGGCAGGAAACAGGTCACACAAGGTTGGCCAAGACACGAGAGACCCACCAAAGCAAGTCAGGTGGTGGAGAATGGTCTCAGCAACAGGTGATCTAGAAGTCCAGAGGGATGGGCTGGCCTACAGGAGGTTTGGAGATAACCAGTGAACATTCTCCTGGCTAGCCAGGCAGATCCAGGCTAGGTCTGTATGGGAGGGAGGGAAGTATTAGGTATAATTTGGAGAGAAGGTAGGTACTGGGTCTCAAAGGCAAGACTTCAGACTAAGAGAAGGCTGTAATGTGAAGCATGAGGGGCAAGATAAAGAAACTCAATCTCAGAAGCTTAGGGAATCAGTGGTGAATGAGTCAGAAGCCCAGACATCGAGCTCAAGCCAGCTTGAGCAAAGCTATAAACCAGCTGCCAGACTGATTCAGCACATGTCTATAGGTCTGCAGCTCTAGGTCCTGCCATTCCCCCATCAGGTCTTGCTTGACCCAGGAGCCCAAAACAGAGTACAGCGTGCAGCAGAGACAGTTAAAGAGGCTCCCTGTCTGGTGAAGTAGAAAGAGGAATGGGCAGAAATCAGATCCATCTGTGAGTTGGGAGAGGGATCCAGCTGGTATAAAGTGTTAAATCTCTTCCCTCAAAGTAGATAGACATAAACCAAACCATGAGCTGAAATGTTTGCTGATTTCAAATTTTGAGCCTCCATTGGAACTAGTTTTTCATTATTGTTGCTGGTCGGTGGCCAAGTAGACTCGTGGTTTCTTTGTGCTTCCTTCTCCCTGGCCACTTGGGGATTGAGGGTCAACTAGATAGATGGATTCAAGCAGTCTAGAGAATATAGTCTAGGCAGCAGGATGGTTAAGAAAAGCAGACAAGCATGCAGATGACTTCCACAGATTCTCAAGGGACTCAGGGGTGAGTGTTTAAGATCAACACTCTCCTCTGGAGAGTGAACCAGCCACCAGGTGTCAAGGGCACTCTACCACATGACTACCTTCACAGAATGTCCTAACTCTTCAGCCCAATCTCTCCTCCTAATTGCACCCTCACCTCTCTGCTCTCTATCCTCTGCCACCTCAGCTACCTTTTGGATTTGGCACCCATTACAGCCCCCTTCAGGAAGCAACAGTTAGAACTGGACATGTAACAACAGACTGGTTCCAAATAGGAAAAGGAGTACATAAAGGCTGTATATTGTCACCCTGCTTCTTTAACTTTTATGCAGAGTACATCATGAGAAACGCTAGACTGGAAGAATCACAAGCTGGAATCAAGATTGCCAGGAGAAATATCAATAACCTCAGATATGCAGATGACAGCACCCTATGGCAGAAAGCGAAGAGCAACTTAAAAGCCTCTTGATGAAAGTGAAAGAGGAGAGTGAAAAAGTTGGCTTAAAGCTCAACATTCAGAAAACGAAGATCATGGCAACTGGTCCCATCACTTCATGGGAAATAGATGGGGAAACAGTGGAAACAGTGACAGACTTTGTTTTTTTGGGCTCCAAAATCACTACAGATGGTGATTGCAGCCATGAAATTAAAAGACGCTTACTCCTTGGAAGGAAAGTTATGACTAACCTAGACAGCATATTAAAAAGCAGAGATATTGCTTTTCCAACAAAGGTCCGTCTAGTCAAGGCTATGGTTTTTCCAGTGGTCATGTATGGATATGAGAGTTGGATTGTGAAGAAAGCTGAGCACCGAAGAATTGATGCTTTTGAACTGTGGTGTTGGAGAAGACTCTTGAGAGTCCCTTGGACTGCAAGGAGGTCCAACCAGTCCATCCTAAAGGAGATCAGTCCTGTGTGTTCATTGGAAGGACTGATGCTAAAGCTGAAACTCCAGTACTTTGGCCACCTCATGCGAAGAGTTGACCCACTGGAAAAGACCCTGATTCTGGGAGGGATTGGGGGCAGGAGAAGAGGACAACAGAGGATGAGATGGCTGGATGGCATCACCAACTTGATGGACATGAGTCTGAGTGAACTCTGGGAGTTGGTGATGTGACTGAGGAGCTGAACTGAACTGAACTGAACGGCCCCCTTGATTTGTTTGTTTGTTTTAATTGGGGTATAGTTGCTTTACAATGTTGTGTTAGTTTCTGCTGTACAGTGAGGTAAATCAGCTATGTGTATACATATATTCCCTCCCTCTTGGACCCCCCTCCCCGCATCCCATCCATCTAGGTCCTCACAGAGCACTGAGCTAAGCCCCCCATGCTATGCTGTAGGTTCCCACTATCTATTTTACATTTGGCAGTGCACGTACATTAATCCCAATTCTCCCAATTCATCCCACTGCCTCTTGTTGTTTGTTTTTTTTTTTTATCTTCCCGCCAACTATGATTCTTCATCCTCAACCTAGCAAAGCATCCTTGAGCTGCTGCCATAAGTAATGCCCTTCCCTGCTCACCCAGCAGTTGGACCTTCTTAGCCGGGCACCCATCCCACAGTTAGAGTGTTCACTATTCTAACCTCAACGTTTTCTAGTTCCTAAGTCCTTACCTAGATTTGCCATGAGGGGGGCCTTTTATACATCCTTCCATGCCAAAATCTCAAGGGAAGCTGTCTCTGCTTAACCATACCATCACAGTTTTTTTTTTCCCCCTCTTGTGGCCTGTCGA
Source organism: Capra hircus (assembly GCF_001704415.2). Classification (NCBI taxonomy): domain Eukaryota; kingdom Metazoa; phylum Chordata; class Mammalia; order Artiodactyla; family Bovidae; genus Capra; species Capra hircus. Next base: position 56,083,704 of record NC_030817.1, read on the forward strand.
CAATGGATAATGTCTCCCAAACAGATAACAGTGGAACATCACACCATATTGTGAGTCTCCAATGAGGAGTCAAGAAACTTCACTGGCAAGAGGACTTAGCCCAACAGCTCTGGGGATAATCAAATGGGAACAAAATACAGAGTAACCAAAATAAAGTCCTCATTTCCCAAAATATCTTTGCCTTCTATAGCTTGATCGTCTAACCACAAAAAGGATAATACAATGTGAAATGACACACTCCCATCCAAATTCCTTTTTCCCCACTCTAGAGACTGCTTGCAGTTTTGTAACATCTCTTACTTTTTCAAATTTATAAAATTTTCCGGGTATTCTTTCCAAAACTAAATTCCTCCCCCCACCCAAATCACCCAGATGCTATGTAGATTTGTGCTGAGTTCTTCATGTAAACCTCTGCCCTTTCTACTCTTCCTGGGAGTTTTTCTACAGCAGTTTCTCTAACGACATTCACCAGTGTGAACTGAACCAGCACAAGTCATTGTGCCTTCTTGAGCTGTAAGAATTGTTATTACTGGAAGTGTTTCTGAACTAAATCAAATTGAGCTCTGGTTCCTCACAATCCAAATTCAGTGTAAAATCCAATTTTGGTCATTTTTTGGTAGTTCCTCTGCTTTCTCCTTGGGGCTTTCATGACCCATAAGCAAATCCTTTAGTTGTGGTCCCTCACGGTCGCTGTTGAGGTTCCTTGTCCAAGCTTGTGGAGTCCCTTTAAAGGTGAGCTGCTCCGCAAACATATCCATGACCTCCATGCCACACTCAGGCGTGAGACAGAAACCAAAGTTGTGTACGTATGGTGTTTGCACCTAGGTCCTTAAGTGTCCAAGCAGCCATCCCACCCTGGGTCCTGCCACCCTCAGGAATGAAGGTCTCCCATCATCTCTCCAATCCAAACCCTAAGCCCCTGACCCCTTCTCCTCTAGGACAACCAAGACTTCCTCTTAACCAGATCTTGTAAAACATCCCAGATTCTGGCTCCTGGAATCACACACACACACACACAATGAAGCAGTTTGTTATCGACCCTCCACCCCATTCTCATCCTCCAGGGGAAGATGTGCAGGGCTCAACAAAAGGCAGCTCACTGGCTGCCCTATCCAGTGAGGCTCAAGAGAGAAGTAACTCTCTCTTCTGCTGAGGAGCCCACAGCATCACAAAGACGCCTCTCATTTGTCATAACTTGATCATTCATTTGCAATCACCTTTCCATGTCCTTGATTCTAAAATAATCTACACCTTTAGAGCAGAAGGTCCACGGAATAGAACTCACAGGTCAAGGGCTCAGTGAAGCTTGGTTGGCGAGTATTGAAGAATGATGTGAAACTTGCCTTGCTTCTTGCAGCTTGGGCACAGTACAGTTTAAGGGAATAAGCTAAGACTTCCAAAACTATACTAAACATTTGTCTGTTTGGTTTGTTGAAACGATTTGTTGCATGTTTGTTTGGCACCGTCAAAGATGGACATGGGCTGGGGGAAGGAGAGGGTGTGAAGAATTGAGAGAGTAGCACTGAAACATTGTTATTGTTGTTCAGTTGAGTCTGACTCTTTGTAACCCCATGGACTGTAGCACGCCAGGCTTCCCCGTCCTTCACCATCTCCCGGAGTTTGTGCAAACTCATGTCCACTGAGTCGGTGATGCCATCCAACCATCTCATCCTCTGTCATCCTCTTTTCCTCCTGCCCTCAGTCTTTTCCAGCATCAGGGTCTTTTCCAATGAGTTGGGTCTTCACATCCAATGGCCAAAGTATTGGAGCTTCAGCTTCAGCATCAGTCCTTCCAATGAATATTCAGGGTTAATTTTCTTTAGGATTGACTGGTTCGATCTCCTTGCTGTCCAAAGGACTCTCAAAAGTCTTCTCCAGCACCACAGTTTGAAAGCATCAAAACATATAGTATTGAAATATATACATTACCATATGTAAAATTAGATAGCCATTGGATATTTGCTGTGTGATGCAGGGAGCTCAAACTCAGTCCTCTGTGACAACCTAGAGGGGTGGGAGGTGGGAGGGAGGTTCATGGGGGAGGGGACATACATATACCTCTGGCTGATTCATGTTGATATAAGGTAGAAACCAACACAATATTGTAAAGCAATTATTCTCCAATTAAAATAAATTTAAATTGATAAAAAGAAATAGATGATGTGGCCCTGACTCCTGAAGACTTTTATTCTCTAGGTGAAAAGGTATTCACCCAGGAGAAAAGGCCAGTAATAGTATACAATAACAGTGAAAGTAATATCCCAAGACACATCGGTACATCTCACTGGATTCCTGCAGCAATCCTGAGGGATAGGTATTCTGAGCTCCCATTTTGTAGATGAGGAAACTGAGGCTCAGAGAACAGCTGGTGTCCCCCCATAAGCTATGCGTCTGAAAGTGGAAACGTACACAGAACCAGAGGAGACCATGCTCAGCTGTAACCCCTCCCTAGCTTGGTCCCTACCCTCCCTGATCTGCAAATTTCCCAACCTACACCCACAATCTTTCCATGTCTTAAAGGGCAACTGACTCTGTAACAGTCTATAAAAGTTTTATTGTTTCTGCTTTTAGAAAGTCGCTGAATCTCCCCAGCACTTTGTAAATAACATGGCGCCCCGACCCTGTCCCTAACCATAGGCCCCCAGGGAAGCCAAAGAAGCTCAGTCAGGGGATTCTGAGGACACAGGCTCTACCTACGGGTTCTCGACCCACCACCCCGTCTGTCCCAGCTTGCCAAGGTGACAGGTACCGTGGCCCAGGTGAGAGGCATCCTGGCTTTCCGATCTCATTCCACACTCTGCCCACCAGTCTCCCCAGTACATCAAAAGTTGTTCCTTGTCCAGTCGCTACTGTCCAATCCAGCTCTTGGCAACCCCGTGAACTGCAGCACTCCAGGCTTCCCTGTCCTTCACCATCTCCCTGAGTTTACTCAGACTCGTAGCCATTGAGTCAGTGATGCCATCAAGAGACTTCCCACTGTTTCCTGGATACTCCTCTTCTCCAGGCTTTGGCTCATGTAGAGGCCTCCTGGAGTGTTCTTCCTCCAGTTATGCCTGTCCAGCACTGCCCGCCTACTCTTAAGCACTAGGCCTAAAAATCGCCTTCTCTTTCAATCCTTCCTCAATTTCTTCCATCTGTATATGAGCTCACCAGTCTCTGTAATGCCACAGAATTTCACCTGAATCATCGAAAGGCATTCTTCTCCATATGCCTCTTATTACTGTTGTTTGAGAATTTGCCCTGGGGGATAGGAGTGCTCTGAGTCTGTGTCCAGCCTCCACCACTTATGACTTGTGCAAAATTGGGAAACTGAGCCATAAGCAGCTCATCTACAAAATGAGGTTTCTTGAGGATGAAGTGAGATAATAAGGAGGAAAGCATTTACAAATGATAATGGTCTTTAGTTGTGTTACACTGTCTGCCTCAGTTTGCACATCGAAAAAAAATGAGGAGTAATGGCGCCTCCCTCTTGGATTTGCAGCAAGGATTAAATGAATTCATGTATGTAAAGGACACTTAGCACAGATCCCTGCCTCTGGCTCTGCCCCACACACGTGATATGAGCAGAGTTGGGACCATACGTCCAGCTTTATGCTCTTTACTCTGACCATGAATTAGGCAGGACTCAGGGTGCTGCTGTGAACCCTCCTGCACGTGGGTGACTTCTGAAATCTGGGCAGGAATTCCAATGATCTGCAATAACAATTATCATCATAAACAGTTGGTGGTCCCTGCCTCCAGGAAATTAGTTTTGGGGGCCAGGTCTGTGCTGTGATGGGACACCCTCCTCAGGGGGAGAGACTGCAGAGCACGTGTCTATAAAACCAGAGTTGATTCTCAGAGCCAGATGAAAGGACTGTAGCTGGATGCTGTGGGAGAGACTACAGAGCACGTGTCTATAAAACCAGAGTTGATTCTCAGAGCCAGATGAAAGGACTGTAGCTGGATGCTGTGCCAGAGTCAGAAATGCCCCTCAAATGGCAGTTTGGGGAGCACTGGTTTACATTTATCAATTAACTCAATTGTCACAACAACCTGATGAAACGGGTGCTATTATTTACTCTCATTTTTCAGGTGAAGAAACTGAGGCAGAGAGGTTCAGTGACTTGCCTAATGTCACACAGCTAATAAATGGCAAAATCAGGTTGGGTTAATTCCAAAGTCTATGTTTTTCAAATAGTACTTTCCAACTCCCTAAAAAATATGCAAGTAGAAGTGTGTACCCTCGATTCTGATGTGTGAAATATAAGACAAGACATGTCCTCCTTCATTCATCAATGGTTTATACTAATGACATAGCTGGTAGCAAGACAAGTACGCTTGTTTGTTTTGAGGAATAAATAGGATTCCCTGATCATTTTCCCATGTGTAACTGTTGTAGGGGGAGCAACAGACATGATGGTTCTGTAATGACACTTAATCCTCCTAAAAATTTTATGAGGTGGATATTCTACAGTTTGCAGAAGGAGAAACTGAGGCTAAGAGAAATTAAAGGGCCATCATCCCTACTCAGATTGTTACCCTGGTTGATGCCAAACACCAGAAAGGCATTTTTATCCCCAAAAAAGGCAGTCTGTCTCCTGGCATTGACTTCTAAGATGGGACCCATTCAGCTATTGGGTTGAACAAGAAGGCTCATATGTGGCCTGGCTTTGCCCTGGATCAGGTGTGCTCAGGGAGTGGGTTGTGACACTTGGGGCTTCTGTTTATCTCCGACAATTCCAGGGTTCCCAGGCCCACCAACTCAGCAAGTACCAAAAAAGAGTCACGTTGAACCCACAATGGGTTCCCTGTAATGGAGGAGCCCGGAGAGCAAGCACCAGCATTTGTGCCCTGGACGAAACGACAGATGTCTGGGAAGTTGGCCTCCCCAGAGGACAGAAGGAAGTGAGTTATGGCTCCCCCACTGAATATACACCTGGGAGAAACACATCCTTTGCAGCCAGATGGCTGCTTAGACAGTGAAGTGGATGGAGAGTGAGCAGAGATAAAAACAAGCTAGCTGTTTTCTCTTAGCTGGGACGATACTAGCTGACTTTCCTGTTGCTGTTAGTAACCTATACATACAAGTTATTGTAACTGTACTTTTTCTTTCATTTCATCTATTTTTTAGCATTTATTTTGGTTCATTGGGTCTTTAGTCCCACTGCTGCATGTGAGTTTTCTCTGGTTGTGGTGAGCAGGGGCCACTCTCTAGTTGCAGTTCAAGGCCTTCTCATTGCAGCGCCCTCTCTTGTTGTGAAGCATGGGCTCTAGGGCACGTGGGCTCAGTAGTTGTGGCACATGGGCTTAGCTACCCCATGGCATATGGACTTTTCCCACACCAGAGAGTGAACCCATGTCCCCTGCATTAGCAGGCGGATTCCCAGCATGGACCACCAGGGAAGCCCAGCAACTGTACTTTTTTTTAATATATCCGTGTAACATTTGTTCACTCAATAAATGTATGTTGCGGGTCTACTATCCTTAAGTATTGGGAGAGGTGATACAGCCTAGCGGTTAAGAAGGTGAACTCTGGTGTCTGTCAGATTTGGGTTCAAGTCCTAGCCTTGTTCAACCTAGTCTAGTGAGAGTCTGCTGCTATTATTACCTAGGACTCAGTGCAAGTCCTAAGCTGGGTCCTGGGGAAGAAGGAGAGTAGTACTCAAGGAGTGTTCCTGCTGGGAGAGGCATTAAGTCAAGTACACAAATAGCCTGTGATTGTGAAATAAGAAACATGCAGAATATGGCAAGGAACCTAACAGATTATTCAGAGTTATAAGCCCTGTCCCTTTTAAAATTGTTCATTTGGGAGGTCTCATATTTACATATAAAGCATTGTTGCTGGTGGTTAAAGGAGTCTCTGAACATTTATTGATTTTTAATTATTATTATAAAGTTAAAACATGTTCATTTTTGAAACTTTGGAAAGTACAGAAAGTGTTTCAGAAATGTCTCATAATTCCATCATCTAAGAAATATACAGCAAACATATCTTGCCATATACCCTTTCATTTGTAATTCTTCCAGAAATATTTTTGAGCTCCACACCAGGAGCTTCTATTCCCTTAGACTTGGTAGCACATTCTTCAGAATTTACCTCATGAGGCAAATCTTTATCCTTTGAAGGTAGGTTGGCATTCTGGAACAGCCTTAAGTTGCCAGGAACCAGAAATTTGGTTAGTGATTGAACTGAAGCCATGCTGCTTTCGGTCCAAACACAGATGGTAAAGTTATGAAACTAATTTTATGAAGTGGCTTGTAAAATAGCACTAACGATTGTTCCAGTCAGTAGCTTGAAATTTGAGTTTGCCACAATAGTGGCTTAGCAATAAAAGATCTCATGGAAGGCCAGAATGCTGGGCTGGACCACTTTATTTTTTATTTTTTATTTTTATTTTTTGGCCATGCTGTACAGCCTGCAGGATCTTAGTTCCCTGACCAGGGATCAAAACCATGTTCCCAGCAGCGGAAGCTCAGAGTCCTATCCACTGGACCTCCAGGCAATTCTCCATCTTTTAATTGATTTTTAAATTTGCGTCTGGTTTTTGGCTGCTCTTGGTCTTCGTTGCTGCGTGGGCTTTTCTCTGGAATTGCAGCGTGTGGGGATGCTCTCCAGTTGCACTGCTCTGGCTCCTCATCGCAGTGGCCTCTCCTGTTGTGGAGCATGGGCACTAGGGTGCAGCAGGCTTCCGCAGTTGCAGTTTCCCAGCCCTAGAGGAGGACTCAGTAGCTGCGGTACACAGGCTTAGTTGTTCTGCAGCATGTAAGTTCCTCCCAGACCAGGGATCAAACCTGTGTCTACTGCATTGGCCAGTAGAGTCGTTACCATTGAGCCACCAGAGAAGCCCCTTAACTGGTTTCTCATTGCTGTGTGGCGTTAGCCTGTATACATGCCAAAGTGGATTTTCCGTCCTCTAAGAGACTTGGGCTATGATAAGACTTCGAGAATTTTTTGTGATACATTCAGGAATATATTTTAAAGCAACAGTAAGAAAAATGAGAAATTGTTAATACTTTAATTGTATAATTCATTAAAATATTCATTTATGCAAAATAAATCTTAAAGATATGGCTGCACTCCTTTTTGATCACCATATCCAATCCTAGACTCCCTCCCCAGAGGAAGTGAATTCAATTATCAGATAGATGTGCAAATTTCCAAACTGCTTATGTTTGTGTGTATACATTTGTATCATACATATATACTGTATATATCAAACATATTTTTTACTAAATTGTACATGAAATGTGTGATTCACTGCTTGCATTTTTCACTCAACTAAATGAAAAATGATCACTTTAAAGAGGCAAACTCATTTAAATATTTAAGTTCCGGTTCACTTCTTTTTGAAATAAGTTCTTAACTTTATGACCAGGCATTTGGGAGAATTAAGAATAGCCAGAGAAATCAGCAGAGACACAGAACTTCCACTCTGGACTAGCCCTAGAATTGTTATTCGGTCGCTCAGTCATGTCTGACTCCTTGAGACCCCAAGGACTGCAGCACTCTAGGCCTCCCTGTCCTTCACTATCTCCCTGAGGTTGCGCAGATCCATGTCCATTGAGTCAGTGATGCCATCCAACCAGTTCATCCTCTGCCATCCCCTTCTCCTCCTACCCTCAATCTTTCCCACCACCAGGGTCTTTTCCAATGAGCCGGCGCTTCGCATCTGGTGACCAAAGTATTGGAGCTTCAGCATCAGTCCTTCCAATGAATATTCGGGGTTCATTTCCTTTAGGATTGGCTGTTTCAATTTCCTTGCTGCCCTAGAATTGACCAACTCATTACTGTATGTCTGACAGTGGCACAAAGGCATGCGGTGCATAGCACGGGCAGAGATCAAACTCCATGATTAGAGACATCCAAACCATTCCCATTGTCTTTTATGATCCATGCTGCACTATCCTCCATATATGAACCAGGCATCTTAAGAACCTAATTCTATTTCCAGTTTGCCTCATCTTTAGGAGATAATGAATCCAGTGAGTTATATCTGCTATGAGAAAAAAATGATACCCCTGTTATCAACCCTGTCAGGCTGATCTAGAACATTAGCTAGGGTTTGTCTCTCATCTCCACATATTTTCATAGATATCAAAAGAGGATTTTGCTTCAGGGAAATGTGTGCAGACATTCTCCTGTTGCTTCCATCTGGCATGAGCAGTAGAGAGAAAGACTGAAGTTGGGAGCCAAGAATAAACTCATCAAAACGACATCAGCTGGCATCGAGGTAGAAGGATCTAGTGGTTTTCTCCAACCTTCTCCCAAGGCAGATGTCACACATACCAACCAGAATCTGTAGAAGCCCCACAGTTTGGGGAGGAACAAGAAGAGGAAGAGAGCGGGTAATGCAATGTCTCCCACAAGAAAGGCCTCCCTTGGGTGGTATTTTAGGACATTAGCTCAGGCTGCCTTGTCCTCAGTCATCTCACTGGCATTTAAGCAGCCCCTTGGGTTACAGATCATGGCAGGTGCTGGGAAGTAAAGAAGGCCATGCTAAAAATACCCAGCTTCTTCTGGAACTCAGCCGGCAGCCGGAGCTCCGTCCTCCAGTGCCAGGACTTCAGAAAAAGAACAGAGAGTTTCCTTCGCCTCATGCAGTAAGAAAGGTCTGGCTCCTTCCTCTGCTGAAGTTACTGAGATGGAAATGGTCCTCTGGAGAAAACATACTGAAAGAAGCACTTCTACTGAGAAAGAGCAATTTCTACTAAATCATGACAACAGTCTCTCTTAAGCAGAAGCCAGTGTCCCGGTAGAAAGCACTTGGAGAGAAGGATTTTGTTAGTCAGGCAAGAAAGGGTATTTACAAAAACAAGGAAGTCTATTGCCTATTTTCAGAACCCTAGGCCATCAAACTAAATCATCTCAGCTGAAGATGAAGCTGTTGGCAGTAGTGGGCATAGGCCCACAGATAAAATTTTAGAAACCCCAATTTCAAACTAACCTAATGCAGCGGCTCTCCTAGAACCCGGATGGTTGGGAGCCAGACCTCAGCTCGAGCAGGAGGCACCAGGGTTGTCCACATCCATGGCATTTTTGCATCAGGTTTCACAGTCTGCAGAGTAAGCGTGGAGCTCTGCTCACCACTTGGGAGGCTGCAAAGGTCACTTTCACATATGTTCCTGTTAAGGACATCAGTAGAAACTTGAGAACCAAGTATAAAAATATAAAAATGCATAGGTGGCATCCAATATGAAGGATGTAGGAATTGCTGGGAAGCAATGATTAAAACCATGCCAAAGCCTCGATGTGGCCCCTGAAGCTGGCTCAGGTCTCTAGATGGTGAAGCCTGTAGATGCTTTCATTTCTGCCCGGGCTCTGGCTTGGGGAAGCACTCAGTGCTGTCCTGACCACATATTTTGTCTTCATTTTTCCTCAAACACACTGCCTGGATGGACTGGTAGCTCATTCTTTTGCTGACCCAAAGGTTTAAAAGAAGTAGGTATAGGTTTCTAACAGTTACCTCAAACTCTCCTTTAAAGCTACTGGGAACAAAATGATTGTACTTGTCCTTCTGTCTTCATAAAGATGTTCTTCTTGTCCCATCTTGGGCCGTAAACACAAGAGTAGGCAAGAAGGTTGGTTGCCTTGGCCCAACCATACTTTCTCACCAAGTTCTCCTATCACTGGGAAATGAGGGTGCCTTTAGAAGCCTAGGCTGCAGTCCTGAACTGGGCCATGCAGGGTGAGTCTTCAGTCCCAGCCTTGTTACTATTACCTTTTAACCATGTTCATATGGTGGCACTAGTTGTAAAGAATCTGCCTACCAATACAGGAGATATAAGAGATACGGGTTGGATCCCTGGGTCAGGAAGATCCCCTGGAGGAGAAAATGGCAACCTACTCCAGTATTCTTGCCTGGAAAATCCCATGGACAGAGGAGCCTGGCCGGCTATAGTCCATGGGGTCACGAGAGAGTTGGTCATGACTGTCTGAGCACCACCATGATATGTAGACAAGACCTCTGGTGGCCCCTTCTCCTCTCCTCTTCACCTTATAATGTGTTGCTTTTAAATATAAAATCAAGTGTTAATATAAAAACAGTTGGGAATGGTTAATGAAAAAAGTGCCATTTCTGGGAACTGGGGCATTCACATTCTTATTCCTGCACAACTACCTCCCAGGTGGGTGATGTTGAGTCATCACTGCCTTTGGTTTTCTAATCTATAGAGAGGAGAATAGCACTCATCCTGATGCTGACATAAGAAGTTGTGAGGAAGAGACAACAAGCTTTTTAGGTGCCCTCTAAATCTCACATCCATAGAGAATCTTGCTGCTTTTTCTTTCTTTTCTCTTTTGACTGGGTCTTTACTGCAGTGTGCAGGGGCCTCTCTAAGTTGCAGCACAAAGGCTTTCATGCCCCGGCTTCTCTTGTTGCTCAGCATAGGCTCAGCAGTAGCAGCACATGAGCTTCTCTAGTTGGGCTCAGTTTCCCCAAGGCACGTGGGATCTCAGTTCCCCATCCAGGGATCGAACCTGCATCCCTTCATTGGAAAGCAAATTCTTAACCACTGGACCACCAGGGATGTTCCAATATTGACATTCTTGAGACAGCTCAATTTCACGAGTCAGCATAAATCTATACATAGTTGCTGCTATTCAAAGAGAATTAAGATATAAGACAGGCAAACTCATGGTCTTTTTTTTTTTTTTGTACTGGGAGAACCATTTTGCCCATACAAACCCTCCAGATAGCAAGAGTATTCAGGGAGCTCGCCACAGAATCAGGACCAGCAGTGTGTCACTAAACAATGAAGGAAGATGTCCGCGATGTCCTAAAGACCTTTCTCAGAGCTCCAAACCCTCCTCCCTAGAAATAGGGCATATTTTCCTTGGGTTCTTGAGGGTACTATCACAAACCTGCAAGAAAGAAAATGTTCTTGTGTATGAGAAGAACACGCTGTATCTTGTTCCGTGGGACATGACATGCTGGCATTCCAAAACCCAGTGCAAGAAGCCATTGTCTATCAGCTTAATTACAGATTCTTCACTTTCCCTTAATTGCGTGAGTCAGCACTGTGGACTCTGGGGGAGTCACAGCAACACAGGTAGAGAGGCATTGCTGTTAAATAGTGTGGGACTATTAGGTAATAAGGTTTTTGTTTTGTTTTTGTAAACAAACAGACCTTGATGTACATATTCAAGTGAGTGTTCCTTTTAAAGGTGTCACATTAGTAAGCTACGCTAATGTTGACTCACTTTTCTAATCAAATATTGGGAAACATAGTCTGGTAGGTATGAGGGCTCTTATGGAGGGAAGGGACAGTGTACTTAAAATGAAAGATCTCCTAGAAAACCTGTGATATGGTGACTTTCCCAGTGGTGCATTGGAAGTCACACATCCACTGGAGGGGGCATGTGTTCAATCCCTGGTCAGGAAACTAAGATTCCACATGCCGCCTTGGGGGAGTGCCTCCCCCGTAAAAAAGGTATTTTAAAAATCTGCAATATGTTCCTCACAGCTATCGGTGGCAGGGGCCAGACAGCTTTTGGGACAATAGCAATATAGTTGAAAAACATATCAAGTGACCTCCCCCGCACCTCATCCCATCCCCCCACCAAAAACGGGTTTTACCCTGTAACATACATAGATGCTTTTCCCGGAGGAAAAGATCCATCTCTTACCCACCTCCCTTGATCCTGTAAACTCTAGTTAAGTGCCATGCACACAAAAGGGGCTCAGTAAATATCTGTGGCACATTTGTCCTATCCTATCAAAACACTCATATCCATTCTTCAGGCAATATAACATAGAATCTCTATTTTGAATGGAATTAAGTCTTTTGAGCCTAGTTTTCTTGTGGTTCCTTCCCAGAAACTGTTTCTCCTATTTGTATGGTTAATAGCCAAGAAAACAGTCATTCAACAAACATTTATGGAGAGATGACTGAATACCAAGCACTAGAGAAATCTTCTGGAAATTCCAAGGATGTTCTTGGTGTTCACACAGAACCTCTGGACCAAGGATCCTGTGTGGGGTTCCACACCACCATGATCTGGTCAGTTTTTTAACTTTCAAGGAACATTGACTCTCTCATGTAACCTCAGGAAGGAAAGGGTATAATTATAAGGACCCCCGGAACGGAGATTTGATCATTGTTTCCCCATCTTTTGTTCCTAATGGTGTTTCTGTTTACCATGATGTGTCTACCTCATTCTCCTTCTCTACAACCAACTTCGCTGCTTCTTCATACCTTAAATGATACATGGCCTGTCATGATATGTTAGCCAGAAGCTAGTAATGCTTCAGTAACAAACAGCCCCCAGTTCTCAATGGCCTAAAACAGCAGAGGTTTACATCTTGCTTATGCTACATGTCCACCAAGGGTTGGTTCTGGAGAGAGGGGAACTCTGCTTACCACAGCCACTTGCAAATCCAGACTACAAAACAGCAGCAACTTTGAGAAAGAACACAGTGAGTCATACTAACTCATAGTATCTACCATAAGCTAGTTCTGTTCACATTTCCTTGGCCAAGGCAAGTCAAATGACCACACTTAATTGGGTGAGGATGTGCAATCCTACCAAGACCTGATTGGGAAGAAAGCCCAAATATCTGTAAACAGCATTAATCACCCTCTTACAAGGGATCTCCAGCCCAAGATCATAACCCCTTTTTGTTTCAGCTGCTTCAGCTATGGATTCATATTTTCCATGCTCCTTAGTTCAAACTATAGTCAAAGAGAAGCCCAGAGGCACAGTCCATCTCTGCCTGACAGGCCACAACACTAGGTCCCTGGCTAGTCTACGGATCTGTCCTTAAGTCACAGCCACGCAGGTGGGGAATAGAAATATACTGTATATCCCATGGCTGTCTAGCTTGCCCCTCTTTTTCTTTTTTTGGCTGGGGATCGAACCCATCCCACCTACAATGAGAGTATGGAGTCTTAACCACTGGACCACCAGGGAAGTCCCCAGCCCACACCTTGATGCTATCCAAAGACCAGGAGATCTGACCAATATAGAAGAAAGTCTTGTTTAAGTGAAAATATTTTGCCTGGCCCTAACCCTTGAAGGGTAGTGGATGGTGCAGTCCCTGAAGTTGGGTTGAACCTAGTTGATTGTCAGGCTATTCATGGGGCAGAATCTCACCAGTGGTGAAATGGAAATGACTGAGGCCAGGGACCTGTTATGTTAACCCATCAGTCTAGGGATTAGTGATATGGTACCAAGGAATTTTTTAAATTGGCTTTGTGCAGCTCGCATACTGGACACCATAGTCTTTGACTTCTAGAGGCAGGGAGGGGAAGAAAAAATGAATGGTTTAAACTTAAACAATAAGGCCTGAATATCTGAATCCCTAAATTCAAGCCCCTTCGCCATACACCCCTCCTATCTACCTTTCCAGTCTCACCTCCCAGTTCATCCCCAAGTGAACCTACTGTCCAACCACCATCAAATATTCTCTTTTCTACCCTTGGCTCATACAATACCCTCCTCTCTATCTAATTGCTATCCTTCCTCTAAAATCAGTTTAAAAACCACCACTTTTCAGAATAGTTTTTATCTGTCTGTCAGAATAGTTTTATCTGTCTGTCTCTGACCTGGTCGTTTCTACTTCTTTCTCCACTGTTCATGCTGAACACCTGGAAGACATGGATGTATCTTACTCAATTGGGGATCCTGGAGCCTAGTGCCTGCCTTGTATACAACAGGTGCTCACCAGTGGTGTGTTTGAATAGATGGTCTATAACACTAGTTCATTTAAGGAAACTTTAGCATGTTTCTCTATGTTTGGCACAGTAGAGAAAATTCACAATACATGGTCCCTCCAGGAGTTTCTCTAGTTCAGTTGCCTCATTTTATAAATGAGAAAACTGAGGCCGAGAGACAAGAGATGACTTGCCCTCTGCCACCTGAGCAGCCACAATTTACTGAGTACTTTGCTATGTGCTAGACAAAACGCTTTTCATTCTTTATCTCATTTTCATTCTTGTAACAACCCTAAGAGGGAAGAATTTGTATACCTACCTTACAGAACAGAAAACTGAAGCTTAAAGAGATTATAACGTGTTTAAGGCCATCTTGCAAGGAGGTAGCCAGGCCAAGTTTGGATTCTAGGGTCTAACTCTGGGGTCCCTACGCATAAACCTTATGCTGAGCTCCAAGTTGGGAAGTCAGCTCCCTGGGGTCCACACATCTGTATATAACCCAGAGGCCTTGAACTCTGTCAGTGTTCCAGTGGCTGGGTTCACATGTGGCGATTAAAGGGTCCTGGTGAATTTCTATACCATGCAGTGCCTGTGCACACAAATCTAGTGTTCTCACCATTAGGTCAGGGTATTTTTTTTCCCCCTTCTGGGCAGTTGGGTCAGTGGAAGAAACCTGATAAAATCCTGGGAGGAACTTGATCATTCTCTGAAGGACTTACAAGATGTTTGACCTGCCTGATCTGCTCAGATACCGTCCAGGGAATATTCAGTATCCATGTAGGACAGGTTGTGAATTATTCTGTGGGGACTGTTAACAAGACCCAACAAGACCCTCACCAGCTCTGCCTCAGCCAGTATCAAGCAGGGTTTGGGAACAGCCCTTTCTTCCCTTCCCATCGAAAGTCTGAAAAGAGCAGGCTTTTCCCCATGGGGACTGGGAGGAGTAAGAGTTATAGGAGGAAACCCTCCTGCCTCTGAGCAGAGCTTGCTGTACAGAGCAGGGCCTGTTCCCTCCTCAGAGTTATAGCTGTGGATACAATGACTTGGCTGGGATAGCATTTATCCCTGTGTTTTGGTAACCTAGTACCTGAGTGCCTAACATGGAAAGAGGCCAACTCGCTAAACTCAGTGCAAGGAAAATGATTAAAAGTTAGATCTGGTGGCAGCATAGGGATCATCTACCCCTCATCCTCAGGTTTAGAGATGTAGCACAGAGGCCAACTGGCTTGTCAAGTTGTTAGAGCTTGTCAACTCGCTTGTCAGAGCTGCTGGTGAGAGAGACCAAAAAACTAAGTTGCCTGACTCTAAACTCAATAGCCTTTCCCGTTAAACTCGCAAGCTCCCACCCACACACCAACAAACACACCCCACCCTTTGGGGAAGTACCACACACAGGCACACACAGAACCGAGTCCTATGTCCCTCCTAAGGTATACAACTGTCTTTCCCCTGGGGGACAGAGAACCGCGTAAGACAGATTTGCAGACGTTCTGGCCCGCACCAGCAGACATCCCCAGGTCTCCCTCCAACTTGTCCTTTTTCTGCTCCAGTTGAGTTTCCAGAACATGAGAGCCAGCCCGGGCTGACACCCTGTAGGCTGGGCGGGCGCCGGGAGCGCATGGGCCTGGACGCCATCGCGGTGGCTGCGGGGACCCCAGGTCCTGATGCTTAGCGAGCCGCTGGGTCTGGCGGCCCAGAAAGCGACGCGCATCCTCTACCTGCCCGGCTCGCTCCTCAGGCCTCCTGTGACTTAGGACGGCTCGGCTGGGGACCCTAGGGCCGGAGCGTGAACCCCGGGAGGAGGGGGCGCAGAGGGCGGAGGGTAGTACCCGGGCCCCCGGTCCGGGAGAGGCCCCAGTGCCCTCTCCCTGGCGTACCCGTTTGGAAAACGGGAGGCCTCGCCCGGCGGCTGCCTCGGCTGGCTGCTCGGGTCCCCATATATAGTCATATCCACCGTCAATTGGGAGGCCGGCAGGCGGCAGCGAATGGGCGAGCAGCCCCCGCGGGAGCAGCGGGGAGGGCGCGGGGGGCGGAGGGAGAAGGGGGAAAGGGGGCCGGAGAAAAAAGCTCTTCCAAAAAAGTATTGGCTGTCTTGAGGAATGCGGTCGCCCCCTTGGGAAAGTACATATCTGGGAGCAGCAGGCGGCTCGGCGCTCGCACTCCGGCTCCGCCGCTTCACCGCGCGCTCGCCTCCCTGCTCCCGCCGCAGCCCCAGGGCCCCTCGCCGCCGCCACCATGGACGCCATCAAGAAGAAGATGCAGATGCTCAAGCTCGACAAGGAGAACGCCTTGGATCGAGCGGAGCAGGCGGAGGCCGATAAGAAGGCAGCGGAGGACAGGAGCAAGCAGGTCTGCGCCTCCCAACCGTGCGCCCGGGGGTCGCCCGCGCTCCGCCCGCCCTGGGGCCGGGAGCCCCGGGACCCGGCCTAGCACCCCTTCCTGGCCCCTCACCCCGAGGACTCCGGGAGCCACCCCCACTCCAGGGCGCCTGAGAAGCGGGAGGGGAAGAGCAGGACTGGCTTATTCTAACTTTTTCTCTTACCTGGGGACGCTTATTTCCCTTCTCCGGTTGCCGGAGCCCGTCAAGTCCCATCAAGTGCTAGAGGCACTTGGTTCTGAGGATCAGAAAACAATTTTGGATCTGGGGGTGGGGGAGAGGAGGAGGGTTGAAGGGAATCAAGTCCAGAAAGTGTTCGAAGTTCTTCTGGACTTTTGACCGGGGAATATAAAACCTTCAACTGGGGGAGGGAGGAAGTCAGGGAGGGGGGAACGACAGTCACGGAGTTTTTTTGGTTAAAACAAAGATGGGACAGAAGAGAGTGTATGGCGGGCGCGGAATCGGGGGCCATCCATTTATTCTGCAACGCCAAGTTGTGGCCTTGAGCCCGCTGAGACCTCGGTAGGAGTGTCGTCCCCGGGAGCGGTGGGGGGTATGAAGTAGCCTCGGGACAAGAGGAGGTTACCTAGGGACCCTTGAACCCCAACTCGGTGGCGCCCCAAAGCTGAAGGGCCCCAGCCAACCCGGTGCCCGTGTTGTGTGTGTGTGTCTAACACCCGGTCCGTGCCGGCCGCCCGCGCCCGCCCGCCGCCGCCCCCTAGCTCGAGGAGGACATAGCGGCCAAGGAGAAGCTGCTGCGGGTGTCGGAGGACGAGCGGGACCGGGTGCTGGAGGAGTTGCACAAGGCAGAGGACAGCCTCCTGGCCGCCGACGAAACCGCCGCCAAGGTACCCCGGGCGCGCGCGGCGCGGCGCACGAATGGCTAACTCTGTCTCTCTCTCTCTCTCCCTCCCTGTCTTTCCCTTTCTCTCTCCCGCTGTCCCTGTCCTTCTGGCTCTGTGCACCCACAACCCTCCCTTGCGGGATCACGCTGCCTGCCGCACCCCCCACCCCGTCCCGTCCCCGTCCCCCACGGCCAACTCCCAGCTGGAAGATGAGCTGGTGTCGCTGCAAAAGAAACTCAAGGCCACCGAAGATGAACTGGACAAATACTCCGAGGCTCTCAAAGACGCCCAGGAGAAGCTGGAGCTGGCGGAGAAAAAGGCCACCGACGTAAGTGCACGCACGCACTGCCCCCCTCACCTCCTGCCCTTGGGGCCTGCTCTGGGGGTCATCACAGGGGCCGGAAAACCATGGAGGAGGGTCACCTCCTCTCAGCTGGACACGTGCGCACAGCCTGCCATGGCCCAGAGCACTGGATGCTGCCCTCAACTGCTACTGCACAGTTCATTTTTATTTCATCCATTCCTCTCTCTTTTTTCTCCTTCTTTCCTCACCCCTGGGGTTGGAGGGGGTGGGGGTGGTGAGAATCTGGGAGAACACAGCAACTGAAATTGGACTCTGGAGGTGAACCCTTCCCCGTGGTGGCAGAAAACCTCTGAGGTGTCATCACCAAGGTTTGTGCAAACAGAATGCCTAGTTTTCTCCGTTTTCTTTTTGCCATCTCTGGTGGGTGGGAAGGCCTGGTTTTCAGTGACCAATCTAGTCAGGATTCAGAGGACCTGGCCTCTGTATTGAAAGAATGACATAGCGCGTGCTACTTATTCTGAGAAGGTTAAGCTTGATGGTGGGCCTCAGAAACCCTTGAGGCCTCCTTACCAGGGAAGTCTTAATCCAGCCCTTCAGATCTGCCTGGGAAGATGATACTTGCTTGAGTCTGCACTCTGAGGGCACTAGATCCAAAAAGTAAGCTGGGAGTTATATATAGCTCAGTGCTTTATATGGTATAGTGTGCTAGCTGCCCCTGGTTCCCCTGCTCACCCCGCCCAGACCTGCCAGCCTCCGACAGCCACCACATAGTCTCGAGGGTGATGCATACACCACAAAAGCTCTGCCAGTATTTTGTCCACTGCCCTCTGAAATCTCTTCTAGCTGAAGAGCTTGCCTCTTCTGCTGCATAAGTCAAGACAGGCATTAGATTTCCAAAGGAATGACTTCTTTTTCACACCATTCTGGAAGCTAATTAAGCCTAGAGGCCCAATTAGGCAAAAATTCCTAGGGAAGCGAGCAACAATTTCAAGAATGTATGAGCACCAGGGAAAGCTATGCCCAGAAAGTTGAACGACGAAGTGCAACGGCAGAATTTTTTTGTATGGGAGTAAAGTGTACATTGATGGAGGGTCTGGGTTTTGAAATCAGTAAAGGCTTTCTGTGATGTGAAAGGTGTGAAATGTAATCTCCAAGGGTGCTTTGTAAATGAGAGATCCAGACACAGGACATTTAGAATCTGACAAAAAGAAAAAGTTTCAGTGAAGAGGAAGGTCCCTGGAGAGGAGGTTCAAGGAAGCACTGATTTAGCTAAAATATTTAAGTCACAAACTACCTGGCTTTAGAAAAAGAGCCAAAAAACACATATAACTCTGCACCAGTTTTGTATAATGTAGATCAGATGTCTGCTCCGTATATGGTTAAATGGAGGATGCCTGTCTCCCCCAGATTCTCCAGCAGGACGTTTATTTAGCTTTTTCAAAAGAGCCGCTGATAGATCAAGGAGAGATATTCCTTATAAGGAAAAGAATGCAGAGAATTTGAAAATAGCCCAGTAAGACTGAAAGCAAGAGGAGAAAAAAGCTACTACAATTCTTAAGGGGGAAAAAATCATGATTATTGTGTAACTATGTGGTGCTATCATGTCTTTATTGAAAAATCTTGTTTAAGGGAGCTTTGGAATGAGATGAGGCTGAAGTAGCAAAGAGGATATTTAAAGCTAGTTGGAGGGGGGAGTGGGTGGAGCCAGGAGGAGGGGGAGGTTTCTGAAACTGTTTTCCCCCTCCCACTGGAAAACTGTCTCTAATATGGTACACTTTTTGGGGGTGGGGGTAGCATATTGATTATCTTCCCCTTTTAGGGTTGTTTGCAACCTGTAGGGATGTAGAAGACATTCGTGAAGAAATGCTTTATTTAGAGTGATTCCTAACTAGTAAAAATAGTCAAGACCTGAGGAGGAAGACAGATGTCACAAAGGGAAGGAGGAGGTAGGAGAGAGGTCAACTTCCTGAGGTTGAATCATATTACATTTGGGACTAGGGCATTGGATTGTCATTACTCACCAGTGTAAAAGATTTTTACATTTTTCTACTGCTAAAAACACTTTTCTACCAAATTTTCCACTGATTTTTTACCAAGCAATTTACCAATCCTATTCCAGAAATGGGCTCTTCCCAGCTTGAAAGGTTGTAGTTCGCACCGTCAAACCTCTGATGGCTTTGTTTCGACTTTCTTGTGGTCTCTCCACCTAAGTGAGGCTGGAGGGGATCAAGGGCTCCATTTTCTTTGGCCTCAAACCCATCCCCCAGTAACTGTGATGTCTATGACATCTGCAATATGTGAGTCTTTATTCCCTGTAGGTCTTTTCTTCCTAAATCAGTGATTCTCAACCTTAACTAAACATGGATGGTTTAAAAACTTAAAATCCAGGCTGCACCCTAGGCCAATTAGAATCGCTGGGATAGAGGTGATTCCAATGTGCAGCCAAGGCTGAGAACAACTGTCCTAAACTCTTTTGTATAATGACATCAGCATGAAAGTGAACTCACCTGAAACTGACTTTCCCAGGTGTTTGAAAAGCAAGACATTAAGTCACTAGTTGGCTGCTTGGAGCATGTGCACGTGTCCAGCATTTTCCAGGG
The DNA here is from genome assembly GCF_001704415.2 of Capra hircus. Classification (NCBI taxonomy): domain Eukaryota; kingdom Metazoa; phylum Chordata; class Mammalia; order Artiodactyla; family Bovidae; genus Capra; species Capra hircus. The sequence goes on from NC_030817.1 coordinate 56,103,465, forward strand.
CTCCTGAAGGTTCCCAGATGCCCCCTCTCCCACCCTCAAAGTTGGAGACCTACCGTCTGTACCCTTAGGGAAGCAGTTGTGACCACCCTCCTGACTAGACAAACTGGAAACAAAGCAAGAGGCTCCACCTACAGGATGCGAGGGCCCATGCTGGGACTTGTGAGTCTCAACAGCGACTGTGATAATGTCCTTAGCAAATGAATCAAGAAAGCAAGTTCAGTTGTTAGGGCTTTCGAGGAGAAGGGGACTGTCAACTGTGTTTTCTTTCTCTTCATTGTTCCCACACTTAAACACATTGGAACTGATTTGAAGGGCCTTCTGTGAGAAAGGTGAGGAAAGAAAGCCGTGAGACTTAGAAGACATTTAAAAGCATAGCCCAAGGGGAGTATGGACCGAGACTCTTTCCCAGAGATTGTGTCCACTTTGGTTTTCATCCAGCTGCAGCCGGACGCTCTCCTAGGGTTCTGTTGGCTTCCTTGGTGTGCTTTTTTTTTTACTTCTCGAAGGCTACATACTGTATTGTTGCATTTATATAACATTCTACCAATTATAAAAGTATAGAGAAGAAAAATAGGAGACACCAGGGCTTATATAAGGGATGAGGCAGGGGATAAGTGAACATGACTTCAAAAAGGCAATTTGAGGGATCCTTGGGGTAAAGAAAATGTTCAGTATCTTGTCTGTATTTATTGTTGTTGTGTAGTCACTAGGTTAGTGTCTGACTCTTGGCAGCCTCATGGACTGTAGCCTGCCAGGCTCCTCCGTCCATGGGATTTCTCAGGCAAAAAATACTGGAAGACGGTGCCATTTCCTTCTCCAGAGGATCTTCCTGATCCAGGGGTCGAACCCACCTGCGTTGGCAGTCACATTCTTTACCTTGGTGTGCTTTTAAAAGGCTTCTCAGTCCAGCCCAGAATTGTTCAGATTCCAGATTACAACCTTCCTACAATCAGAGAAGGTTGTAACTAGAGGGGACCCTTGAGACAATTGTTTTTATGGAAAAGAAAGTAAGTTCCAGAGAGGCTGACAGGTCTGAGGTCCCACAGATGGTTATGGGCCATAGCCTGACCCTTAAGAAAGTGCTTGTGGTTTGTTTTTTTTTTTTAAAAACAAAACTTTTTTATATTGGAATATAGCTGATTGACAATATTGTGTGATAGTTTCGGATGAACAGGGGAGGGACTCAGCCAAATATATATGTATCCATTCTCCCCCAAACTCCCCTCCCCTCCAGGCTGCCATATAAGACTGAGTGGAGCTTCCTGTGCTGTCTGGTTATCCTCTCCTTGTTGGTTATCCATTTTCAATAGAGCAATGTCCATCCCAATCTCCATAACCACCCCTTCCCCTCAACCATAAGTTGATTCTCTAAGTCTGTGAGTCTTTCTGTTTTGTAAGCTCATTTAAAGAGTTTCACACCGTATTTCTCCTCTAAGACAATGCCTGTTGTTAACTAAAGCTATCATTGAGTTACCTACTTACCTTGTATTGTAAAATCGCTTTGTATTATTTCATAATCCTCATGTACTACTTGGAGACGGCAATGGCAACCCACTCCAGTACTATTGCCTGGAGAAGCCCATGGGCGGAGGACCCTGGTGGGCTGCAGTCCATGGGGTCGCGAAGAGTCGGACACAACTGAGCGACTCCACTTTCACTTTTCACTTTCATACACTGGAGAAGGAAATGGCAACCCACTCCAGTGTTCTTGCCTGGAGAATCCCAGGGACGGAGGAGCCTGGTGGGCTGCCGTCTATGGGGTCGCACAGAGTTGGACACGACTGAAGCGACTTAGCAGCAGCAGCACGTACTACTATTAATCGCGCTTTTACAGATGAAGTCACGTTGTTTTCCAAGTCACACAGCCAGGAGAGAACCAAAAGCCAGATTGTAACCTAGCAAGACAGCATTTAGGAGGTTTAACCTCTGCAAACCTCCTTATGTTAGTGGTTTTCACGTCATGAGTTTGGAGGGGAGGAGAGTTGTTGGGTTAGGATCTGGATTTACAGTCCCTTTGGGGACACATTCAAGCCCCAAACCCCTCGCTCGGCTTCGCTCCCTCTTGGGCAGGGGAAATCTGGCAGTCCGGAGCGGAGCGCTACCGCCGCCAGAAGGCGGCACCGTCGCCCCTTGCAGCCAAATCCGTTACTCCGGGTTCTCCGCGGCGCCAGGGCGGGGCGCTGGGAGTCGAAGTAACATCCTAGGCGCCGTGGGGCCCCCCTCTCCTGCCCACCTGGTGCCCCCGCAACGCGCGCCGCGCCCTTCAGCCAGGCAGCCGCGAGCATGCGCGGTGCCTCCCGCGGTTGGCGAATTCCCGGGGTCCGCGGCGCGCGACCCGCCCCGCCCGCTGGGTCCGCCCCCGGCGCTCGCGCACCCGCTTGCGGTTCGCCTGAGCTTCCCGGGAGGCCGAGACTTCCGGGCTGAGCCCGGGCCGCAGAGGGCGCCGCCGTCGCGCGCTGCGGCCTGGGCGGGGCGGGCGGTCGGCCGGAGTGCGGCAGCGGCAGCGGCAGCAGGAGCGCAGCAGCCCGCCTCTCCCACCGCAGCCCGCCCGCTTGCCGGCCCGCCGCCGCCCGGCGCGATGGCGGGGAGCAGCTCGCTGGAGGCGGTGCGGAGGAAGATTCGGAGCCTGCAGGAGCAGGCGGACGCCGCGGAGGAGCGCGCGGGCAGCCTGCAGCGCGAACTGGACTACGAGAGGAAGCTGAGGGAAACCGTAAGGGACCCACCCATCACCCACCACCAGAGGCGCCTTCTCCCCGATCGGCCCCCCGGCGCCCCGCAGGGCCTCCCGGAGCCCACCTTCTCTACCCCTCCCCCCGCCTCGGGAGGCACCTGGCGCACCTGGGCCCGCAGGTGTCGTCTGGGGAGGGGTCTTGCCCCCTTCACCTCGGCCCTTTTTATCTCGCTGGTCTACAGTCAAAAGAACCGAGGGGAAAGCAGGAGTGGTGTTGAGAAGGTTCTGGAAGCAGCACTTTCCCAGAAGGGGCTCTGTGTGGGGTGTTTGCGTTCGACCCGGCGTCTCGGGTCCCCCGAGGCAAAGGGATGTGCCCTTTGCCCTCCTGGCATTATTTACCCAGAAGGTGGGGACAAAAGAGGTCCCTCCTTTTGGAAATCTGTCCTTTTGGGAAGGACGCTAACAGATCACGTCTGAGGCATTGCCAGGTTTTGAGGCCCGGGGATGCTCAACTCGCCCATCTCTGTCTAGCCTTGGTTTCTTGAAAGCCTATTTCTCTGGGGTGGGTGAGACACTGACAGCGCGTGTTTTGACTTAGTATGCGGCCCTTTGCCCTTCCCTTTCTTAACCAGCCCTCCTCCCAAGTTCTCCTGTACAGATAGATGTTCCTTTGTTACCGAGTCTTGAAAAAGTTGGCTAAATGGCTACGATTATTGGGTGTTTTCTCCCGTCGGCTTCCCCCTCCCCTACTTTGAGTGTAATACCTGGCTTCCTTCCTTTTTCCTAAGGCAAACGTATCCAGCAAACAGGAACAGGATTTCAGAGGTAGTTTAGGCGTTTGCTGTTTGGTCTTTGAGTGTGTGTGTTTTATATCAGGATACTCAAACACCTTGAGAATTTTAGGACAAGCGCTCATACACTGTTGTGCTTGTGATTGTCTGGGTCGGTGGGCGGGCGGACGTGGGCACGCGCGTGCGCGCTCAGTCGTGTCCAACTCTTTGCGACCCCATGGACTGTAGCCTGCAGTACTTAATAGAGGCCTTTAGAGAAGTGTATGTAATGAGATGAGAAGTGTATGTAATGGTGTTAAGGTTGGCTGTAGAAGCTATGGGACCTGTGTTGCATAAAATACCTAGAAGCAAATGGATCCTCTTAAGAGGAAAGCCTAACTAGATGCAGTTTCAGATAAAATGGGGAGGAACCAGGAAATCAATAGGCAAGAAATCATTTTCTGTAGAGGACAAGACAGCAAAGGTCCCATGGCTGTTTCTGCATTTGGCCAGGCAATGAATGAATTCCAGCTTCTTCTCTGACTCGCTGTTGTCCTTGAACCATTAAAACCAATAGAACAGGATGATGGATAAGAACTTCTGACCCTGGCTGCGAATCGTCGAACTTCTCAGCCCCTCAGTTCCCGGACTGTACAATGTTTATAATGGTAGTACCTGCCTGTTGTGAGGATGAAAAGAGTATGTGTAAAGAAGTTGCCATGGTGCTTAGCACACTAGTGCCTTGTGTCAGTTAGTATTAGAATGGCTTTGCACTCTGCACCGCTCATTATTCCTTTGCTTTCAGTTCTCCAGCTATCAAAGGGCTTTAAAAATGGGATGCTCATTTCACTACATCTTAAAACACCCCATTTCAATGCTTCTAATCAATCATTCTTATTTCAACTTGAACAGAGAGAGGACATAGGCAGGCTGGAAGGAATGTTTGATGGGTCAAAGCAGTGTTAGTGGTGGAAGTTGGTACAGCTCCCCTCCCCCTGCTAAGAAAGGGTATATGTGGTCTTGTACAGGAGAGCCTCTTACGGACTCCTGTCCTGGTGATTGATGTTAAACACAGAAGATAAATTTTATGAAGGGCACCTTGTGACTGTTACACTCACCTTCTCTTTTGGGCTTAGTTTTTATAACAGTACTCTTCCTGGACCAGTTGGCTAAAGGTAGTGCTTTCATTCTTTTCAAAGCTTTATGTTAAAAAGTAGTTTAAATAACTTCAGTTTTTTAAGTGATTTTTGAAAATAGTCTGTCCAGAAGATGGGACAGATGGACACAGAGCTTTTTATGACAACAGCTTAAGGACTGGGTCAGACCACAGAAGAGAGAATTTCAGATTGAGAGGTGTTCCTAACTTACAAAACTGAAACTTGAAGATAGCTAATTTAAGGTGGTTTCTTGGTAGTTGTCAGACATAGCTGTGAGTTAAGCTAGCAGTCACAGTTTTTCTTGGCAGCAGAGATAAAAGTTTAGTGACAAAGTCATGAGCCACTGCAAAAAAATATTTGGAGAGTTAGCTCTGCATTCTCAAAGGTTCAGACAGCCTGTAGTTAGTTAATTGGCCCAGCACTTACCTTGGAAAAAGCAGTCATCTCTCTTTTTCTACTAGTTTGTTTTTCCCAAGGTGTGTGGGCCCTTCAAAATGTTGGAATGCAACTACTTTGCTTGATGTAATGGTTGACTCTAGGTCTTGTGACCCACTGGGGTTTTATTTGTCTTTTGTCCTTATCAAAGGAAAAGAGGGAGCAAGAAGAAGCCAGTCCTCCTTTCTCCTTTCTGGATGGTACCCAGCAAACAAAGGGACTTACAGTTGCAACCTGTAGGTTCTTAATTGGTAACTTTATTAAATCATAGAAAAAACCAACTTACAAAAATCCCAGCCCTTTCCCACTTTAGAATTGGTAAATATTTCTGAGACCAGGATTCTAAAAGTGTATTTTGTGTTCACATTGGCACCCCCAGGGTGGCAATAACAGGAGTGTACTCTCTGGCTTTCTGCTTTCATATATAGATGAGGCTATGGCACTACAGTGCCCTGTTCACATCTCTTCTCGCTCATTGTACAAATATGCCTCATGAATTATAGGCTTTGGTGCGGATAGAGAGGTTGTTTTTATCTCTTATCCATGGGAGTGCCCCTTAATGTCATCCGTGTTTTTTTTTTTCCCCTTTCCTTACCATATAAGGGCAGAAGTTTAGCTTGGCTGTAGTGGCTTGGTCTTACACAGTAAAGGGTGAAACCTTCTCTGGAAAACTACAGTTTGCATGAAATAAAAAGACCTGACCTGTGATCATCCCATACTGCACTCCAGTTCAGGAGGACTTGGAAAATATATGCCAGAGGATTTGTTCTTAAAATATACTATTATTCTCCTACCATTATTTCTTCTTAACAGTGTTAATGAGACTATTTGTTTTTAAAGTAAAAACTATTGCTATTTTTAAATTGTCTCTAGGTATATTGACTGTAACATCTGGATTTTGTGAAAATCTAGGCCCTGTAAAAGTTTTCTTTCAGATCTGACTCGGAGAAATATTGTTGCTGTATTGTGTGGGCATGCCTTTGATGGCTTTGTAGCATCTTGTAGAGGTGCATAGGAATGGTGCACACCTGCCCTTATTTTCGGTATAGTTAGCTGGTACCTTGTGGAAGAGGGCTTGCCAGGTAGCTCAGTGGTGAAGACCGCACCTGCCAACACAGGAGACAGAAGAGGCTTGGGTTTGATCTCTGGATCAAGAAGATCCCCCGGAGCAGGAAATGGCAACCCACTCCAGTATTCTTTCTTGGAGAATCCCATGGACGGAGGAGCCTGGCATGCTATAACCCATGGGGTCGCAAAGAATCAGACATGACTGAGCAGCTGAGCACACACCTTGTGGAAGGGGATGGGGCAAGGCACATACAGCTCTAAGGCACCTCACAAGTGCAGGGCACCTGGTGGTTGCTTAACAATTCTCCAGGAAGACAGTTGGTAGCCTTTACTAATATAGCAGTCTCTTTTCTGAGTAGCTCATAGCATGTTGAGACACCATAGCATTTTTGAAATAAAAGAAACTAACATCCTAAACAAAGACTTTGCCAGCAGTGTCAACACATGGGCTGTTGCTAGAAAGTAACCTAGGACACTGAGGGTGATTTTCATGCCTGGAAATAATTTGCGTCTGGGGTTGTAACCCTTCCCAAACGCCTTGTTGTTTATATCTGCTTTTTAAATAACAGATGGTCCAGTGGCTGTGATGTTTGTACTGAGGCAACAGCTAATGAAGTCTTAAGTAGACTTCCCAGGTATTGTGATGAAAACAACCTTAGAAAATACCTGAAGAAGCCTCAGAACTCAGAGAATACATACCAGAAATAAAAGCTAGTGAAGGTGAGAGATGTGAGCCTTTTGAACACAGCATAATCCAAAAAAATAAAAAAGAGTGCCCTTAATTGATGAAATTGAATGTATCTTCAGTTCTAGGGAGCCAAACTTAATTGTGATCAGACCAGTATTGTAAGGCCTGAGAAGCCTCTAAGAGTCCAGGTTTTTCCCTGGGGAAGCTTTTGTGGGGATACATACTTCCCAGATACTGCTTTCAAATCCAGGCTGTAACCTACAAGCACATCTTGCTGTGAAACCTTCCAGGGCAGCAGCCGTTGGCTTCTGGAGTTCAGAGCGAATGCTCTGTGTCCTTGTGTGAGCTGTTCCCCTCTGGTATTACTTGATGATGTTTTTGATTTTATACCACGCCTTTTTTCAAAAAGCATTGAGAGGACTTGCTCAGCAGATGATAATGAGTACAGTTCTCCTAGTCCTGGTTAGGTTTTGCCCTGAAGGCCTTTCTTTAAGTCAGGGGCTTGAATTGGGGGTGACTGTAGAGAACCTGCTGTGCTGATGTCAGAAGGTGGAAAGACCCCATAGGTGAGAACCAACAATTCTAGGGCTTCCCTGAGGCTCCAGGAGGCCTTGAAAAGTGAGGCAGGCGAGCCTGTACAGGAGGAGCAGGGAACTGGGATACTTGTCCTGTCTCCCACTGATGGCTGTGTAACCCAAGCATGCTTCAATCCTCAGAGTCAGAGGTCCTGCCTTCCTATTTTCTCGACAAAGAGCTCCATGAGTGGTTCCTGTAGACTTTGCCGGCGTCTTTGGGTGGGGTGGTGGGTGGTTGCTTTTTTATAGTGCAGATTCCCACTCCTCTCTTGGCCTCTTGGATCAGAATCTCTAGGGATGGGGCCTGGAAATGTGTACTTTAAATGTATGTCTTCAGGTGAACTCAGCCAGCCAGTTGTGGTAGTTAGGGACCCTTCTAGCTAAACATCAGAGACCCCGTTTTTGTGGACCACTCACAGGTCTGCTCTCTGCGTTGACCCAGTCCTGGCTCCTGGAACTGGTCTCCATTCCTGGCCGTTGTTTGGGTACCCTCTATGGGGCATGTTGACTGGTTTTCCTATAGGACACAATCCCTAATGTAGATTCTACAAAATGCTCCAGGGGAAAAGAAGTTCCATTTATAAAACCGCATCCAGAGCTAAAGAAAGAGCAGAGTGGAGGCCAGAAAGGCAAAGACTTGGATCAATGGGGGTTCCTCTCAGGGAGGGAGATCTTTTGCACAGAGGCAGGAATGAACATGGGGTGCTGTCTTCGACGCCCCAGGTACATGGGAGCCTGGGGACCCAGAGTGGCCTGTCACCTGAAAGGTCCTTTCCCCGGAGCATAAACAGTCTCCTTTTTGTGAGTACAAAGTCCTTGAGGTCAGGGCCCAGATTGAAAACAGAGCTGGAAACTTCTAGTGTGGTGGCTACAGAAATTGTTTTGAAAATCTTGTTGACGTTTCTCTGGCCACAGCACCTATAACAAGCATATTTAATAAAGAGGGAAAAAATACTTTTGAGTACATACATGACCTAGACACTCTACTGATTTTTTTTCTTGGTGGTATTTTAGGGGGAGGGTTTGTTTTACTCTTCATTTTAGTTTTCAGCTTTCAGAGTTGCTTGCTTGTCCTCCCACCCCAGTTCATAAAAGGAATAGAATTTTCCTTCTATCTCAGGTCAACATGGCAAGCAGGCCAGCCATTTCAGCATCAAGCAGGTGGAGCTGGAGGGTATTCGAAAATGGTATGCAAGGCTACTGGGTTCAATAAACTGGGCTTAATGCCAGATGATACAATATATGAGAATGACGATGTAAAAGAAGCCATAAGAAGGCTTCCTGAGAACCTTTATAATGACAGAGGGTTTTGCATTAAGAGAGCGCTGGACCTGAGCATGAGGCAGCAGATCCTGCCTGAAGAGCAGTGGACAAAATATGAGGCAGATAAATTCTACCTTGAACCATATCTAAAAGAGGTTATTCAGGAAAGAAAAGAGAGAGTAAAATGGGCAAAGAAATAATTTAGTAGTCTAAGTCTGTGGGTACAGCTTTTCTCAAGCATTTTTATGAAGTTGGTTAAACCTGAAATGTACAATGTAGAACTATTTGGGCTGTAAATGTATTGCTTTAAATAAATATTATAATTATTGTTGGGGGGGGGAGGAATAGAATTTTCCTGGAACTGGAAAATACAGAAATCTGACCTGACCCAAAGATACACCCTTAATGTATACCTTCTTCCAGTTTTTGTGGTTTTTTTTTTTAAAAATACAGGGCTAAAAACTTTTAAAAGTTCCTGTACTTAAGAAATGTGTTATCCATATTACCCTCATCCCTCCCCCGCCCCAGCCCCCCCAAAAACACCAACGTTCACTGGCCATTGAGACCTGGTGGGGCCCATTACTCTCTGTGCATCTATAATGATTGACTTTGTGGGTGGATACAGTTGTAAAATGACCTTGGATTCATTTCACATTTCCCCCTACTCCCTGCCTCCATCAGCCAGTTGTTACTACGTAGTTAATTTTTGACAAAATAAAAGTGTATTTGAATGTTTTTATAGAGTCTTTCACCGTGGTTGGAGATGCCCTAATCACCTCTCTTTCCCAGAGAGAACTTGGCTTTTAAAATTTTGCAAATCTAGATGAGCAGAGAGCAGAGTGTTCTCATGTTCCGTTAGTTCAAGGCTGTGATCGAAGACTCTCGCTACTTGTGCATTTCAAGCCCACGTACCATGGGTCCAGAACTCAGAAAGCTGCTTTTGTTAAAGTTGTTTTTGCTTATTTTATTCAGTAGCCATTTACTAGCCCATACTCCATATAGAGAATCATGATTCCTTGCACATAAGAGGGAATGTGAGTAAGGAAGACAGCACTGTAGGTAGAGAGCTAGCATCGTCCCTAAGTGCAGGTCGTAATTTTTAGAAAACTCCCAAGTGTCCTGAAAACCCTGTCATTCCAGGATAAGCACACATTCAAAGTAGATGAGGAAATGCTACCAGATTAGCAAATTCCATCTTTCACTTTCATGCGTAATATTTAAACAGCCACCAATACAAGTGTATGTAATGGACCCAGCCAGTCTTGCAAGTGTCCTGAGGCTCATAGTAACAAATGCTTATAACTGTAGGTAAACATCACATCCCCAAAAAAGGAGCATATTTCAGAGATAGATACCAAGTAAAAACAGTATCTGTACTGCTTTTCTTCTAAGGAGCTTGAAACTCTTCTTGTAGCAACCCTGACTTGTGAGAAATGCCTGTAGGCTTAGGTCACAGACGCTTGGGAAATTTGTCTTGGCGCTATTCCAGTGTGACCTGTTATCCTCAAGAGTTGCTGAAGGGCGCAGGGGCTTACTGGGTTTTGTTGTGTCTCTGTATGGTTTTATATTTTAGAACCACTGAACTTAAAAATCTTTTAGTTCCTAAAATATTTAATAAAGCCCCTTTGAGAATGTGATCAGAAGAAAGGAGAATTGAGACTCCTGAGTCAGAGTTCTCGCTGAGCTCCTCTCATCTTGTGTGACGGAGCCTGGGTCAGTCCTATCGCCTCTATCCACACCTCAGCCCCCACTGTGTGAGGTGGCTGGGATGAAGCTCCCCTCTGACAGTCAGGTAAGCCAGCATGTTGAAATCTGTGGTAGAAAGGAACCAAATGAGAAAGTGTTGCTGACGGTCCCTCTGTCCCACGAGGATGATGTATGTGGATTTGCATATACCCCAAGGTGGACACCCACTGGATAAATCAATGGGTGAACATATCCAACAACTCCAGAGTTGACCGCGGCTTGTAGCAGACTTTAGGGTAGCTCACCACAAAGCCAGGCTTCCTTGTTGAACCAGTGTTTCAGTCCAGCCCCTCTTGAAGGCACTACCTTCACACCCTCTCCAACGCTAAAACACCTCTCATTCTCTCTGCCCAGGCTGAAGCCGACGTAGCTTCTCTAAACAGACGCATCCAGCTGGTTGAGGAAGAGTTGGATCGTGCCCAGGAGCGTCTGGCAACAGCTCTGCAGAAGCTGGAGGAGGCCGAGAAGGCAGCAGATGAGAGTGAGAGGTAAGGCCTCTTTGTCCAGCCCACCTGTTAGCACAACCTTTCCTCCTGATGGAACCAGAGGGTTCTCTGATCTTGGGTGTCTGAGGATTTCACAGTACCTTGGTGCCATTTCCTCACTTGATCCAGGTGTAACTACTGGTTTTATTTGTTAACACTAGTGGAACACTTTTGTTTTAAATCTCAAGGTTGCAAAGAAGAAAAAGACTCTGTTCCTGCCCTCCTAGAGCCCACGACCCAGCGAGGGAGATGGATGTATAAACGGGAGGTTCTAGGGATGTGATTTGGTTCTTTCATTCCTGCTGACCATGGAGCAATTCCGCATTTTGTTTAAAAGATAACTTTATGTTAAAATACACCAAGAAGGCTTAGGCTGAGGTAAATAAATTATGGGCTGTCAGTTGTCAAATAGCCCAACAAATGAGTGAAAGAGAAAGCACAGATAAAACAGAAATATAATCCACAGAAGTAAGTTGTGTTGGACTTAGTAAAGCTGGTAAGACATGTGTGCACAAGTAAATACAGTCAGATCTTCATGTCCTCTGAGCCCACTCACCCTGTAACCTGGCTCTCCCTGACTTATGACCCCAAGATCCAGCCGTGCGGTGCTAAAGGAAGACCAGGGCCATATCAGCCATCATGTTATTCCAGCAGGCATTTCTCTCATGCTCAGCTGCTCAAGTTAATGTACTCCTGTTGCTTGGAAGCACTCCAAGAAAGACTCCATAAGACTGGAGAGAGTTCTGTCCTTAGAGAGATGAGGAAGCAGGGTAGTCTCAGACACTGGCAGTGTGTATCTGTGCTATGACCTGGCAGGTACATGCAGTTGATCATTTTGTCCCTTTCTCCATTTTTGAGGTATATTTCTGCTCCCTGCCACCATGGGAAAAGGGTGATTTCAGACTTTAGGATTAAAAAAGCTCGTTAGCTGAAGTTTTTCAGTTCATTATTCACCGTTGTGTGTTGTCTCTTTTCTCACTAAGAGTTTTGGAGTTTTTGAAGACGACTCACCATCTCTTACGGTATACACATAACCAGTGGTTTTGTGGCTGGCTTCTTCCTTAAATACACTTGTTAGTGAACCTGAAAGGCAATTTGGCAACGTTAAACTTTATAGTAAAAAAATATTTTAGAAATCACTACTCCAGTCCCCTGATTTTACAAATGAGAAAACTAGGGTTCAGAGACAGGTGTGGCCTGCCTGAACTCTTAAAAAGAATATATGGCCGAGCCAGGATTCCAGTCTCCTGAGATATATTGTAGTCTTTACTTTTTAAAAATAGATTTAATGGATTTAATAAGTTTGCCCCTTCAGTTCCTATTTGCAGCACCCAATATTCTTTGAAATACCAGACCAACCCAACAGTGGCCAGCAGTAAAGTTCAGACCTTCAGAGTTGAAAAATGCAGGTTCTCTGAGCATTCCATCTTGCAATGGCAATGTAGTCTTTATTTTTTAATTGATTATCTTACTTAGATTTTGATAAATGAATCCCATTTTAACATAACTTTATATAAATGCAGCATATCATACATCAGTTAACAGTTTCCATAACTTACGCCAGGCTGAAGAATCCACACATCCACATCAACACAGAAGATGGTGTTGGTCTTGGCTCTCAACCCCTCCACTGTAAAAGCATCATTATAGGCAAAACTCAGTTTCTTCTCCAAAGTCGTCCCACATGAAACTGCCATTTTTATGGGTCCTATCGGAGAAGGCAATGGTACCCTACTCCAGTATTCTTGCCTGGAAAATCTCATGAGCCTGGTGGGCTGCAGTCCATGGGGTCGCAAAGAGTCTTCACTTTCACTTTTCAGTTTCATGCACTGGAGAAGGAAATGGCAACCCACTCCAGTGTTCTTGCCTGGAGTATCCCAGGGACGGAGGAGCCTGGTGGGCTGCCGTCTATGGGGTCACACAGAGTCAGACACAACTGAAGCGACTCAGCAGCAGCAGCAGCAGCATGGTCAGATAACCAGCAGTTTCATTTGGTTCAATCTAATAGTTACATTTGTGGCTAAAGGGGTAAGAACAGCTACTTTCTTTGTGGGAAAAAGTACACAAAGGTAAATTTGCTTTTGTTCTAACCTTGGTCCATTTCCAGGCTGAGGCTTCCCACTGGAAAAGGGAAGAAGTCCCATTATTTATACAGCAAGTAAAGCATGTTGGTTTTTCTGATTCCACCCCTTCCAGATTCAAAAAAAAAAAAAGGACCATGCCATGGTGCCTTTCCTTTAACATGAGCTGCCTGGACAGTGTCAGCAGCACCAAAAGTGTAAGCTTTCCTTCACAATAAACAGAGAGAGGGAAGTGGATGTCTTTTCCTGCTTTCGGCTCTGGAAAGTCTCACTTCGTGGCTTGGAAGGTGAAAGTAGCTATGTTTCAGTCTGTCAGTCACGCTGAACCTCACAAACCATGGCTGTGCAATGGGAGTTCATGGAAGGCACCTCTAAATCTTGGCTTTTCCTGCCAATCTTCCTTTTCAGAGGCATGAAAGTCATTGAGAGCCGAGCCCAAAAGGATGAGGAGAAAATGGAGATTCAGGAGATCCAGCTGAAAGAGGCCAAGCACATTGCTGAGGATGCCGACCGCAAGTATGAAGAGGTCAGATCCTGGAGCTCAAGGCCTCATGGGTCTCCAGCCATGGCCCAGAAGCAGGGACTGGGGGAGCAATGAAACCATCCGCTTCCTTAGCAGAAATGGGTGTTTTTGAGAAGGAGATTTCCTTTGTCCCCAGAAGATGGTTCTTAATTTTGATCCTGCTAGGCAGTCATTCGCACTGGGAAAGACCAGGGCTTCTGTTGTCCCCCGCCCTCAAAGGCTAGAACAAAAGATCTTTGGCCAGACAGCAGGGAAGGTTGGGTCTCTTATGTTTTGTGAAAGGAGCCTCTCATTCTGTCACCATGCAAGCAGTTATCCCTAGTGAGATCCACCTGGTGCAACCCAGTTTAGGCAGGGCAGAGACGCAGACCACACATTTGCTCCCTGGATTCATGGGGGCACCTCTCAGTCTGTCCTCTCTCCTCACGATTCATAGGTGAATCACCTCCTGGTCGTGTCCCCATGAAAGCACCCTTCTGTGTTAAGAGCCCACATGACTCTTTAAGGTTTTAGTTTTCCCTTTAGCTCTCCTGAAACACCACTGACTCTTCATCATCATCATCCTCTCCAGGTTACGCTATGCTCACTAATTTTGAAATGCTTCATAGGATCCCTTCTTTCTGGTCCTTTCTTCCTTTGACCCCATTAATCATCTTACCAACTTCTCATGTTAGCTTTTCTTGCTATTTCTGTTTGCATTTTTAACCTCCTCCACCAAAAGGAAGTGGAGGTACAGAGCTCTAAATTGATGAAGTTCTTTTAGGGTTATTTTCAGTCTTGCCTTGCAGCTCCCACCTTTTCAGCATAAAAGGCATCGTGTCTCATCATCCTGCTATTTCAGAGACGGTGAATTTCATCTCTCCCCCTCCTTCCACAGTTGGTCTGGCTGCTGTGTAATTATACAGGCTTCACTTGGGTCAGACTTCAAATGTGCCTGCCTACTCATAACTGACCATTCTGGGTCTTTGTGAGCAGATGGCCTCCTCTCCATGGGCATTCCTGGTGGAGAGTTGCTTCCCCTCCAGTCCACAAGAGAGAGGATCATCTTGTTTGTAGGCACGAACTCCCAGGGGCTAAGTCTAGCCCCTGACACACACACACCATACTCAGAGCTTGGAAGCCCCATGGTGTGTGTGTTCTGTGTTTGTCCTGCTGCAGGTGGCCCGTAAGCTGGTCATCATTGAGAGTGACCTGGAGCGTGCAGAGGAGCGGGCTGAGCTTTCAGAAGGGTAAGCAGGCCTGGCGCCAGGAGGCCCTGTGTGGGGTGCTGCGGAGCAGTGACTAAACAGCATGGCCTTCTGGCAGCTGCACATTTACCCGTTTCAGCTCCGGGCTCCTCCTGTGCTCATTCAACATGGATGAGCCGCAAGTTTGGAACGTGGAGGACTTGTGTGGGGTGTCTGTGTATGAATGCGGTATCACTGCATGCCTTACCTGCACACTGATTTTGAGAATGGCCTTGTGCATTTCCTGTGTCCACTAACAGCCAAGTTCGACAGCTGGAAGAACAATTAAGAATAATGGATCAGACCTTGAAAGCATTAATGGCTGCAGAGGATAAGGTACTGATGGCTCATGTATGGGTTTTAGGTTTAACTGCAACCCAGGCGTCTTTCAGCTTCCAATGCCTACTGGTCTGTTTTTATAACGACTGCACCTTCACTACACCCTCTGCTACTTTATATCTTGCTTTAAGTGCTTTCTTTGGGTCCTTTATACTCTTTTGTTTTTCCTTCATAAATGCTCTTTGGTGCAGCCAAAAAAGAAGCCAAATCATCACACTCTGAAGTTGTCGAATTTTGTCTCCCCACCTCTCTGCGCTGGAAGGAGCGTCTGGCGCAGTGTCCGTGGTGAAATTGGACATCTCAGCCCCTGATGGTTTGGCTTCTTTAAGGCAGCCCTTTGTTCTCTAGGACTCGGTTTTCATTTTTTTCCCGTCCCTCTCCTTTTTCTCTTCCTCCTTCCTCTGGCCTGTCTCCCACACTTTCTACCTCTGATCGAAAACATTAGCAAATGTGCCGAGCTTGAAGAAGAGTTGAAAACTGTGACGAACAACTTGAAATCACTGGAGGCTCAGGCTGAGAAGGTAGGCCAGGAGCACCGTGTGGGGGAGAGGCATCGTTTAAGAGCTACTCAAGAGACACCCCCTTTTCCCTTCTGAGGCCCTGCCAGGCAGAGGAATAGTCCATTGGACACTTTAGCCAGAGGCCTTATTTTGAGGCAATTTCCTGTTGGTTATTGATACCAGATTCTTTTTTTTTTTTTTTTTCAATGGAAAATCCATTTTGTGTTGAGTATGTGAGTCATCCATAACAATTTAATTTAAACGAAGTGCCAAATGGATAAGTGATCTTGTTCTTATCCCATGTAAAACAATAGGCAGGAAAACGGAGACCGCATTGTGGCGTGCCATTTGATCCCAGAGGCTCCATTACCTCCTGAGAGATGCTCAACATCTGTTGGCTGGGCTGGCACTTTCTTTGTATTAGAAGACACGAGTATAGGGTGAGCTGTGGCCTGACATCTGGAACGTTCTTTCTGATTACAGTACTCGCAGAAGGAAGACAAATATGAGGAAGAGATCAAGGTCCTTTCTGACAAGCTGAAGGAGGTAATATTAGGGGTGATTTGAACAAAGCCAACTGGATTGAGTTTGTCTCTGTGGAGCTGAGTGATTTTTCATTTTAATGTTACAATGATCCAGAAATATTCCAGGGTGGGCTTGGAGAGCCAGCAGTGGTAGCCAGCCACCTCTCACTGTGGTGATTCACTGGTGTGTGGTTTCATACCACTTTGTGGGTGCCAGGCTTGACTTTCATTTTCTGGTTTCCCTATCTTTGTAGCTATTGGCCACCTAAAACTTCCCAATTTTGATTGAAATAAATTGAATTATTGCAGGCTGAGACTCGGGCTGAGTTTGCAGAGAGGTCAGTAACTAAATTGGAGAAAAGCATTGATGACTTGGAAGGTAAGATCTTAAGTCTTGTTTCTAACTTAGTCCTTATGGCTGAATACTGACGTGGCAAAGTGACTTTCCAGTCATGGCATCCTCCTTGACACACTCCTTTGCTCTTGCACATTTTTCTGGTCTGCCCTTCAGAGTTCTGTGGCTCTTAAGCTCTCTGCTCGCCAGATGACCGCTAGCCACCGGACGGGGCCCGTCTTCTTTTTGTAACAGCAGATGCCAAGTGGCTCTACTGCACACTCTTAGAAGCGTGGCTGGTTTATTTTTTACTGTGAGTGAGGCGGTTGTAGGTGAGAATGACTGGTGTGTTTTCTGTCTTCAGTGATACCTTCTTATTGTCAGAATGGTAAGGATTTGGTTTTTAGGCACAACTTAATCTTTCCCCAAGTGTGAATTCAATGTAAGGGCTTGAGTTTATTTTTCTAAGTTACTAATCATCTTGGCATATGCTCTGTGCCCTGAAAGGGGGCTTGGAGGGTAACAGGGCATTATTGCACTTGGACATTATACTTAAGCATTTCTTCACTAAGATATTTAGGTTTTATTTTGGTAACACCCTGTCTGTCTCTCAGAAATTCCAAATGTTGAGCTCCGAGGCTGTGAAAAAAGAAAGAAAAAATATGTAAAATATATACATCAAAGGTGGAGGGGGCTAGAGGAGGAATTGGGGGTTGGTTCAGATGATAACCAAGCTGGTGGAAAAAAGAAAATGACACGTGGTGGCAAAACAGCCTGCAAAGTGCAGCAAGGTGTGACACCCTCATCACAGGAAAATTGCAGTATAGACTTGGCACAGTGACACTGTAAGAAGCGTGGCTCTCCTCATTCTCCAAGCCTCCTGGACCAGTGAAGGAAGCTTGAGTGGGAAGGCCACAAGGAATATTATGGATAGCACCAAGAAATCCATTTCCCACTGGTCAGGAAGTCAGTGGTTTGAAGGTGGAGCCAGATAAGGATTACAGACTGCAGTCACAAATTGTTCCTCCAAAACAATGCCCGTGGCTATTTTTTCCACTGTTTATAGTTGCAGGTGGCTGACTACTCCAGTGTAGTTAAATTATAGCTCTATAAAAGAAAAGCTGTCCTATTGCTCCTCCCCCAACCAGGAGATAGCCTTCCGTGGTTTTGTTTAGGGTTTTAACATGGTTTACTGGTATACCTACCATATTTGTTACGATTTTCATATTGAGTTCCTTGTTTTATTTTCTAATGGGTTTTGTTCTTTCTGTTTTTGTTTCAATTTTATTAAAAAACAAAACAAAACAAAACGCACGTCTCCTGCATTGGCCACCTGCTGCGGCATCACTTCCTTCATGCATTGCCCTTTTCTTGCTGCTGTGTCGGGATGGTGTCCCTGCCACCCTCATTCACCTTCCATCTCTTGATCACTCTCCATGTCCTTGCACCTCTGCCTTCCACTTCCTGGTCATAGACGAGCTGTACGCTCAGAAACTGAAGTACAAAGCCATCAGCGAGGAGCTGGACCACGCTCTCAACGACATGACTTCCATGTAAATGTTCAGCCACCCTGCCTGCTCACATCCGTGCCCTCATGCTAATATGATCAGTTCGCCACTACTCCCTCTTGTATCTCCAGAATCTCCACCTTTACACCTTTCTGCTCACTCTCTTTGCACAATCTAGGATAGTCATTGTTTGTTTGGGTTTTTTTCACATTCTACTAGTATACAGCCCAAGTAGATTGTCTATGCAAACCGTCCTCCTTTCAGAATCCATTCATTTCACGTTGTCTCAGCTAGATCGTTCCCACTATGCAGTGAACTGGCGTATAGGTGACTTGGGCACTATACTTGTAGGAACGTAAACTAAGCTTAAGTAAAATCAATAGGCCATGCAGTGTGCAAGAATTGCCCAAGAAATAGCAAAAGTCAGTTTCCTGTGATTCAATTAAATATAATGTGAACATTTTTTCTAAAAAAATACAAATTTAAGGAACCCTACAACCTCAGATGACTGAGGCTCTGAGAGGAGGGAAATTGATCCAGAACAGCATAAAGGATGTTGCTGTAAAACATTACATCTTTCTTTTAAGAATTTTAGACAAAAATGAACCTTCTGCTGAGTAGCCAAGCCCTTTAATTTTCTGTTTACGTAAAAAGAATTAACATGCAAACACTACAACCTGTGTCAAAGAAATGGGACAGAAAGCATAGATTGTGTGCTCTTAAGCACATCATGTATTCTTTAGGAGGGGTTTAAGTTTCTGTTTATATAAAAAGTAATATACAAATACCACAACCTGTGTGAAAGAAATGGGGCAGAAAGCACAGATTGTGTGATATGAGTTTGAGGGTTAATGGCCCAGCTTTTACTACTGCTGGGCAGTAAGGGTGGAGTAAATAGTCTTAATCTCACGAGAACCTGGAGCATACACAACTAACTTTCATATTGCTAACCAAGCCTGAACGTTGAACCGGTTCTGCCCCCACTAAATTCTAACTTGGAGTGTTTCACAGAGGCTTCCTTTTAATTTCACAAGATGGCACTGAATTCCACATAAGCTGGAAATTTCGCTTCCCAGGCCCACCTGTCATTCCTTTACCCATGCAGAAAAATGGTAGCCTGAAGAGTGTTGGCATGTGCCTGCTGCCTTAGACATTATAGAATCATCATGCTACCCCCGGAGATGTGACTGTTATCATGGAGACTGGAGAAAATTGCATCCTCTCTCCGCTCATTTATAAATGAGGGGGTCAATCAGATCATCTGTCTCTGATTGCTAAAATGTGGTGATTCTATGAGGAAAGCTTGCAGCATCACGGTTGGTTATGTACTCTGAAAGGTGGGCTAAGCTTAAAATCTGTTTCTGAGTTCCATTCACTGGTCTTGCAGTGGCCCCTCCCGCAGAAGAGGCTGGGGCTGGCCGCGGGCCCAGGCCCTGGTGGGCAAGGGTTCACATCCTGCCGCAGGTGTGCCTGGCAGCAGGATTTGCATGTCTGCTCCTCACCTGTGATTCAAGCGCTGCTCTCATCTGTTCGTTTAGCTTCCCTGTTTTCTGTTGTGCCACTTTTTTTTTTTTCTGTTTCTCCCACCTTTTCTTTTCATGCAGATAAGTTTCTTTGCTTCACTTCTCCCAAGACCCCTTCATCGAGCTGGATGTCCCACCTCTCTGAGCTCTGCAGTCTGTCTGTTCTCCAGCTGACCCTGATTCTTTCTTTTCACATCCTGCCTTAGGGCCAGGTACACACTGTGCTTCCTGTTGTACAGAAGCTCCTCATTTCAGTGTAAAATAAACACTATGTAAGCTGTTTCTGTTTGCTATTCTTTTTACTTCTTATTTATTGATATTTTAGTTTAAACGCTGAATAAAACCACAAATCTGCTTCACACACAGGAGGGTTAATTTTTGGCTGCTGCTTTGCTTTTTTCCCCTATTCTGAACATCATTCATTAATATCAACAGTCTCTAAAGCGGTAGTTCCTTGTGGAACTTTTTCAAAACACACATGCCTGCGTCCTTCTCTGGGGTTTTGGTTTGCAAAGGTTAGGGTTAGGTCCAGGCAGCAGTGTTTTTTAGGGATTGGGATTGTACTGGTGTATGAAATTGGTTGAGAACCTCCACACAGGAGATGTTGCTTGTTTAAGCCAGAAGGTCTGCCTTGAGCGGGCCCTTCGTGTGCAGATGTTGAGTTTGGTATGTGGTGAGCCTGCTGTGTTGGTATTTAGATGGTCCTGCTTGAGAGTGGGTAGCTAACTAAGGAAAGGCTGCCAACCCACACTGCTAGAATATCTGAAAAGATGAAAAGGATGTGGATACAAAAACAATGTAAGTTGAGATCATTATTGATCATCCTTTCACAGTACAAAGAAAAGTATATTCATTCCTCAGCCACCTTCATTTTGATCATGAAATGACATTCTTAGATTTTAGGAACATATGAGTATGTTCAAGTCAAGATTTATTTTTTTGCTCTTAAGCACATCATGTATTCTTAGGAGGGGTTATACTTATATAATCTTTGTGATAACTTTTTTTAATTTGTGAATATTTTTAAAGCATAGCTATTAAAGTTGGGGTTTTTTTACCCCCTAAAAATAGTAGAAATTATTCAGTTATGGTCTATTTTATCAGTTATATTTATAAATTAAAGAATAGCATTTAAGTGATTTTTTTTTTAAACACATCACAAAATTAGAACTTTAAAATGATGTGGAGTTTTCTCTCTTAATGCCCAACACTTCTCATCCTCAACAATCTGGCTATATTTCTCCTGTGTTTTAAATGTGGGTGATTGTTATCTATGTATAGTTTTTCTGAGCCTAAGTACTTATATATCCCTATACTTCAGAATAGAGTAAAAGTACTCCTTTTAAGAGGGGTGTGAATTTAGTAGTGGTATAATAGACTTCTAAAAACTTATAATCTAAATGGTCTCTCTCCCTTGAGAGTGTCAGGACTTCTGTAATTTCTTTTCTTTTCCTAAGGCTGCTTAGGCCTGCTTTTGACTGATTTCTGCTTTGTTCTTTTAAAATTCAGAGTAATAAAAGTGGGCCCTTCTCTGAGTAACCCTGCTTCCTGCCATAGAAAGAAATGACAAGTCTGAAAGTTGTGCTGAGCAGATGTTTAGTTAATTCTGGAGGCACATCAGTTTTTTGGGAACCATTCCAGAGACTCTTACACTTTCTCTAGGTATATTCTACAGGGGAAAATGGGAAACCGATGGACTGCAAAGGCAGATCTGGAATAGCCCAAGGACTTCCCTGGCAGGCAGTGCAGGGCGTCCAGGTTCAGTCCTTGGTCGGGAAACTAATATCACACATGCCACAGGGTTTAGCCAAATTAAAAAAAAAACAATCTGAAACAGCCCAAGAAGGTATGGGCACACAAGAGGATGACTAGCTAGTTGATTTTATCAGGAAATTGTTGGGGCCCAGGCTTCTAGCTCAGAGGATCATGCCATCATAGAGGCAGCTGGTGCAATAGGCTTGGTTGGACCAAACCCCAAAAGTGTTGCTTGGCAGTTGACGTCCCAGATATTGGGGAAGCAGAACAGGAGGGAAAAATATTTTCAAACATATAATCCTCCCAGGCCCCGCAAGCATACCAGTTCTATGGTAGCCAGAGTAGAGCAGGTCCAAATGAGGCCGTAAGGATACCGTCATTTAAACTGCATTCACATCGACCCTCTGGGTTCTCTGGGGTTTCTGCAGAGTTCTTTCATCCCAGCTTGACTGTACGTTGGTTCAGGAAGCTAAGACATCTACATGCCCATGGTGATGTCTCCCACGTGAGAGTGTGAGTGTGCTGCTGCTAATGGGGTTAAAATTTTGCAGCCCCCAAACATGCAGGACATCATGAAAGGTAGGGAGGATGTGGTCAGGAGATGAACTGGAAATGTTTTCAGTGAAATGGACGTCTTGTGGGAAGATAGATGAGTGAAGCAGGTCTGACCTAACAGATGGTGTACATTTAGAGTCCATGAGGAATAGGGACAGTAATTCTGATTGGGAGCTGCCTGGAGAAGATGACATTTGACTGGAGTTTTGCATATTTAGAACATTTGGATCAGCAAAGAAGACAAGGCGGAGATATTCCAAGCTAAAAAACACAATGAATATAAGGTATTCCTCATCTCCTACCATATGTGAAAGTGAAAGTGTTCGCTGGCTAGTTGTGTCCGACTCTTTGTGACCATGGATTCTAGCCTTCCTGGCTCCTCTGTCCATGGAATTCTCCAGGCAAGAACACTGCAGTGGGTTGCTATTTCCTACTCCAGGGGATCTTCCTTACCCAGGGATCAAACCCTGTTTTGCACTGCAGGCAGATTCTTCATACATGAGAGAACATTAAAATGAGGACTAATTGATTTCCCAGCAAACCTGGGAACTAGAAACTGAACGTTTTTATTCTCCCCAGGTGTAGGATTGTCAGCTCTTCAGGATCACTGAGTTAGAGTTTGTGGGTTTAAGTTGTCACTGGCATGCAAGACAGTTCTGTAACCTCCAGCTTTCCGTGATAAGGGCCAGGTTCTTGTCCTTGTTTGGGCATCCCCTGGTATCCCCATCAGATAAAAGGCTGACTAGCAGCTGCCTTCCTTGCCAAGTGAGAAGATTGCATGCCCTTGTGCAAGATGCACTTCACACCAGTCTCCATGTGGACGTTTGGGATTTTATGCATGTCCATTTAGCACCAGAGAATGCCATCCTTTCTAGGAAGTCAGCAGTTAAATCAGTTTTGAGTGGAGTAAGTGCTTATTCTTTTGCTGTTTGTGTAGAGTAACACACCTTATATCTAAGCTGGATGAGAGTTTATACTGTGTAACACAGTGACTGGGGTAGAGACATGGAGCTTATTAGTTCTGCATTTCCGAAACTGTTAATGCAGTGGCAGGGCCACCTGAAAGGAAAGCCAGGCCTAGGAGTGGAGATGAAAGGGTTCCAGGGAGGGATGAGCAGAAACGGTAGGTCAAGGTTTTGCAGGAAGCTCTCTCAGTCACTGAGCCCTACAAGGAGTGGATGGTGTACTAGGCTCACCTCCAGCCCTACCCCAGTTCCTGAGGCTGTTGCCAGAAGCTTCACTGGGCCCAGTTCACATGGTGGTTTTAGTGAGATGCATAAGGAACATGCCCCCTCTCTCCTCCTCGGATCCCGCTGAGGAAGAGGATCCTTTTCCCCATCTTGTTTCCCTTTCCTCCTGCCAAGAAAGGAGTCCTGGCTCTTCCTTGGTCAGCCAGGCCTTCCCTGGGCACAGGACAGCTTCTCATGGGGTGAGGGGAACCTGCTCAGCAAGTGACCAGCACCTGAGGTATCTCTGTGTTCTGTTCACTCCTTCTCACCAACTCCAGCTAACCTCTCTTCCTTCTGCCTCTTCTCTTCTGCTAACCTGCTTGCTGACCTGTACAGATCAACTCTACCAGCAACTTGAGCAAAACCGCCGCCTAACTAACCAACTAAAGCTGGCCCTGAATGAGGATTGAACTTAAGTGGGGAAGAACCTGGGCTGAATTCTAGGAATGCAGCCCATGTCAGGAAGTATAAGACTGTCATACCTTCAGATAGTAGGGTTGAAAATGATTGCTTTCTGCAGAATTCTGCAGAATTGAACATGAATCAGTTGAAAGGTTGGCCTTGCCTGCATTTTCCTCTTATATCTGGAATAATTAAGTTCTCTTTAATCCCCAAACCGCTTTTATGGTAAAATTACATCTGTGTCTATGGATCAGTGTTTATAATCAGTTCTGCACTCGTCTTTGCAATAGCAGGTCCTCTTGTTTGGACTGATGCATAATGAGAACCAAAAAAATGTTTTCTATTTCCTACAGAGAACTGAGTCTTGCTTAAAATTAGAAAGTCAAAGCAGAGGGGTGTGTATCAGCATATATATATATTATATATAGGATGTGATATATATATAATATATATTCCTATTACATATTCATATTTCTAACTTCTAAGTATCTGGAATAGTGTTTGAAGTATGATTAAATGTACCTATGCTTGGGCAAAATAGCTTTTGAAAACAGGAGTTCATGTCAGAAGTCCCCGATTGTCTGAAAGGTATGCTTTTATTTAGTCTTAACAGTGTTGTTGGAATCTGGTGAGAATGTCATGCTAATAATAAATAGAACACTGTGAGAATAATAAGAGAATGTCCTACTGGAGTGTGCATGAAACATGTTGGTTATCTTTTTTTTTAACGAGCAACAGAAATAAATCCTTGAAACGTTGTCAGAAGGCCTAGTTATGTCATCTTTGTTTTCTCTGAGATTGTGTTACAACACAGCTCTCAGGCCTTAGCTGCCTGTAACTCAGAAATGTCTGCTGCTGTTATAACTTGAGTGCTGCAAGCACCTCTCCCAGTTCCCACAGCGCATGAGCAGTGAACATCCACCAGCCCCACCTGCATTTTGCTCCCCGTGGATTGCTGGTGGAGATTCACCTGGCCGCTCTGTGAGAGCCTGCTGTGCCTGCAGTTTCTTCAGGTCCAAGACAGCTTCCCCTTCGTAGGTCCCTGTCTGGAAATGAGTCATGTCTTATGAGCATGCCTGGTCCTAATCATCTCATTCTGTGTTTGTGATTGATGTTTGCCTGCCTAAGTGTACAAACCACCGCTGTGTCCAAAGCTCAGCTATTCATGACTTAATTTTCTAATCCCACCACAGAGAAAGTGGCTCATGCCAAAGAAGAAAACCTTAGTATGCACCAGATGCTGGATCAGACTTTACTGGAGTTAAACAACATGTGAAAACCTCCTTAGCTGCGACCACATTCTTTCATGTTGTTTTTATTTTTTCGTTTCGTTTTGTTTTCAAACACCATGCTTACCATGAAACCCCTTAATGCATTTTTTATTTACTTTTACCACTGTCACAGAAACATCCACAAGATTACCAGCTAGATTGGGGGTGGGGAAGACACACACACACACACACACACAGGCAAGCCCGTGTTCAAGGTGACAATGATTTAAATGTGCCATTTCCCGAGTTGACATTGCCACACCGTAGAGAGTTTAGCAACACTGTATGCTTAGTCAGTCCAGGAATCCTTGAGGAAGCAGAAAGATTTCCACTCAAACTGCCAATGACCAGGAAGGGTAACGTTGGAAACACAATCAGGTGTGGATTGGTGCTACTTTAAACAAAAGGTCCCACTGTGGTCTCTCCTTAAATATTGTATGATTTACAAGTCTGTCCAACACTAATTTATTTTGTCATGAGTTTTACAATGAGGTGAGACTGTGGATCCTGTCTGCCAGAATTCACTAAAGCCGAAGCTTTGTAAGCCACCGTGCTCTTCTAATTGGCACATTTGCAGCTTGTTACAACTTGTGGGATAGCATGCAATGTGGATTTCCAGCATGTTCAAGTGAAAGATGTGGGCACCACATACAATTGTGAAGAAAACACATTGTCTTAAGAGTTATAACTGTATGAAACCTTGTACAATGATATGGAATAAATGCACATTGTAGGACATTTTCTAAACAGGGTGGTCCTGTCGTTTGTTTTTACTTTGTTAACTTCAGATCGCGTGATTGAGCTACCTTCCCTCACACATGTTTCTTAAAGCTTAGTAATATCTCAGTGTCTGGGAGGGAATGGGTTTCTTGTGTCATCCTCCCAGAAGCACTCAAAACAGGATCCCTTTAGTCTGTTAAAGTTACAGCAAGCAGCAAAGGGGCTTCCCCAGTAGCTCAGTAGTAAAGAATCTACCTGCCAATTCAGGAGACATGGTTTTGATCCTTGGGTCAGAAAGATTCCCTGGAGGAGGAAATGGCAGCCTGGAAAATTCCACTGACAGAGGAGCCTGGCAGGCTACAGTCCATAGGCTCACGAAGAGTCAGACGCAACTGAACGACTAAGCTAAAACAAGTAGCAGAGGACCCTTCCCAAGTCCCAGCCTTTCTCCAGATTATGGGTTATATCTGCACATACATACATGTAGGCCTTTTGCTGTGGTTCTACCAGTTTGGAGAGTTTTCCTCAACTCTTACCTAAGTCTTTAGCAGTGGCAATCATACACATCAAAAAATTGCAAGTTAATGCACCAAATGTGTTGTCCCCCAGCAGTGTGGTTCTATTTAAAAGTAGAAGTGATTCTATTTTTAAAAACTCCCCTGGTGGTTCAATGGCTAAGACTCTGCGCTTCCAATGCAGGGGCCCTGGGTTTGATCTCTGGTTGGAGAACTAAGATCTCACATGCCATAACTAAGACTTGGCACAGCCAAAAAAGTGAATATAACTTTTTTTTTTAAGTAGAAGTAAAGGATCTTGGTGATTTTCTGCTTTCTAACTCATGTTTGAGTTCTGAATTCCAGTACATCTTTTTATTGGACTTGGAAATTGAAAACATCACTGGCCAGTCTTGAAGATGTTAAGCAAAGAAAAACAGATTACACTGTTAATTGGCTAAACTTGTACTACAGGAGAAAAAAGAGGACATTCTCATATAAAGCAAACACAGTAAAATGAAAACATTCATTTGGATGCACAGATGTTTTCACTGAAAAGGATCCAGTATCTCTCGCTGTTCTTCCACACTCTTCTCGGATATTCTCTGCAGAGACCCAAAGAGAAGCCTGGCATCTGAGTTACAGTTCCACCTCTAAAAAGTTGTCCTTTTAGTGGATAAAAAAGATGTGGTGTATATATACAATGGAAATTTACTCAGCCATTAAAAAGAACGAAATAAGGCCATTTGCAGCAACATGGACAGACCCAGAGAGTGTCATACTGAGTGAAGTCAGTCAGAGAAGGAGAAATATCATGACATCCTTATATGTGGAATCTAAAAAGGAATGATGCAAATGAACTTGCTTATAAAACAGAGACTCTCAGACTTAGAAAACTGAACTCGTGATTGCCAGGGAAAGGGATAGATAGGACTTTGAGAAGGTCATGTACACACTGTTATATTTAAAATAATAACCAACAAAAACCTATTGTATAGCACATGGAACTTTGCTCAAACATTATATGCCAGCCTGGATGGGAGGGGGTTTGGGGAGAATGGATACATGTATATGTATGGCTGAGTCCATTCACTGTTCACCTGAAACTGTCACATTGTTAATCAGCTCTATAACTCAGTACAAAATGTTTTTGATATTTAAATAAAAAGCTGTCCTTTTGCTCAAAGCAAATATGAACTCTCTGCGTCTCAGCCTTCTCGCATCTTTACCAGCCATGGACACTCCCCTGCCCACCCCCAGCTAGACAGAGATACCCCTGCCTCCACTCAAAAGCTTTCCTATGCCAGCATCTTTTCACCTGGGGAGCCAGATCTGACTTCACGTTTCCTAGCTGCCTAGCCTGTCAGGTCCCTAAATTGGATTCTTCATCTATGTAATGGGTACCTAGCACACGGGTTACTATCGTGGGACTGGAATGTGTGAGCCAGGTGATGAGTATGCATCACAGTACCTCAGGTGGACTCAATGACCACTCCTGCTGCTGCCCCTTGTGCCCAGAGACCACCACAGAGGACTGGCGGGTGCTGATACAACACTGACTGCCCAACATGGCGATGGTAGCTATGAGGACTCTTAGATACCCTGGGCCACAACCTGTCGTGAGCGCCTTACAGCTGTTCTTTCAGCTTCACCTCAGCCCCATTCATTTCACTTACACAACAGGCTCAGGGGGGCTGAGCGAACCTGCTCTCGGGTCCAGAGCTCACGAGTAGTGTGGTCAGAAGTCAAATTCAGGCCTGTGCAACTCCAAAGCCCTGTTTGGGCTCTTCTTCCACTTGTTTCAGACGTTTTGCAGCAGAAGAAAAGCAGCTCCCGGACATGGATAGAACCAGATAAGGAGGCAGGTACAGTTGTGGGGGGATGAGGCCAGAGGCTGAGTCAGCCTGCAGCTGCCCTGACCCCTGTGGGTGGTTTAGGGCCCAACTTCCTCCCGGGTTCCAGGGACCAGATGAAATCAGTGGATTACTGTGGCCTCATGCCAGTTCATAGAATTGTTATTAACTGATGATTCTGATACGTAGAAAAGGAAGAACGCCCTGTCCCCATGGGGCACACATCTTAGGTCAGACCCAGCGTGAACTTCTCTGAACGTGCTGCTCTGTGAGGTCAGGGGAGAGCAGTGACAGGTCTTCCGAGTGCCAACACCAAGGCTGGACGCTGATACAGTCACCATTTAGAAAACCATGTAGTGCAGACAAAGAATTCAAGGTCCGTACTCTGAATTCCATTGTCAAGACTTAGCAGGCCCAGATTTCAGAATGCACAGCCAGACATGTTTCCTTTTTCAGTGTAAAACAATGTGGAACTTCAGAGAAAGGTTACAAGGTAAGCATATAAGCATCTTCCAAAAATTGTGATGGGAATTCTATGATGTCTTATTAAGGAAAAAAGAAAAGCACTTTGTGGGTATATTCGGAAACTTTTGAGGCTGGCATTGAAGAAAACAGTATTTACTGCTCTTAGAGAGATCATTAGCAGAAACAAAATCTAACTTTTGTGTATGTTATGTATCCTCCAGAGTGTAAAACCTTGGGCCTGATTTTTTTTTTTTCTCCAAGAAAAATTCTTTTTCACTTCAAAAAACTTCTTGAATTTATCTTAACCATTTTTTTTTAACCTTTTCAACACTATTTGTAAATGTGATTAAAAAAGAAAATGCCCTCAGATGTACATACCAAAAAGAATCCTCTGAATTCTCCAATCAAAACAAAATGCTGAGGTGTTCAGCAAGCCTTCATTTCAAAAATTGGAGATGGGTTTGGAAAAGAAATTGCTAGGAATGGCAGGCGATGCAAGAAGTGTTCCTTCCATTTTATACATGTTTTGACATTGAGGGTTTTCAGGGCTACATTCCTCTGACAGATGTCATAAATTTTGTGTCGAAGGATGAATGAAGATACGTTGAGGGCTCACTAATGTGATTGCAACTTTTGCCAAATTCTTGACGAATAGGCATCGACCTAAAAGATAAGACTGGTTCCTGCTGCCTTTGAGCTTGCCTTCTGTCTGTTACCAAGGCCATGGAGAACAAAGAGGGGAGTCAAGGCCTTATCAGGGCCTGCCAAGGCTAATGCCATAACTGAAATGCTGATGCGGAGCCGGAAGGAGGCTTATCATCCTCAAGGCTAGAGAGCTCGGTGGCTTGCTCAAGGTCACCATCTGCTTGAGTTCAGCCCCAGTTCCCCTCCAGGCTAGGCAGCACAGGGTGGGGCTTGGAAACCAGAGAGACCTGCTTCAGGTCCACCACTTACTGAGCGCCCCCTGGTTAATCTTAAGCATTTGTGCAGCAGTTTCCCCAACCTTAAAGATGGTTTGCCTATGCACTTCCTCACAAGACCAAGAACTAAACGAGGTGATGTGTGTGGACTCCCCACCCCTGCCCTGCCTCTGCCTCCAGTTCTTCTGGTCCTTGACCTAAGCCTTTTCTTCCCCTTGCATTGGGTCTTTGGGGAAACTGAAATAACTTTTTCCTTTTGAAATGAAAATCCGGAGCACCAATCTCCAGTAGACTGTGCATGGTTTGCAGTGGTGCTTCCACATAAAAGGCATTCACAATATGGTTGTTGATTGACCCAGACACAAATGCTCAGGTAACAATTTCAGCATAATCACCTGTGCATAGAAGGTGAAGAATGTTTCAGAGTAGCAAGAGTCATATCATTTTTAAGCAAAATACTGGCTCTTGAAAATTTATGTTACTCCATTTCTTGAACTGCATTTGGATGTGTTGCTGAGTGAAAGGGAACAGAAGGTCAGATCTTGATGGTTGGCCTTGCAGCAAATGTAAGTGAAGACAGATCAGCCCTCGTTCATTCTTAAGGGACTGCAGTAGATCCCCTTCTCCAGAGGAAAGCTAGTGATGAGAAAGGTGAAAAGCCTTTCTGTATGTGGCCCAGGAACACACAGAACACTGTTCTATCTCCCAAGGGGCCAACTGGACATGCTGGGCCAGAAGCACAAAGGAGTGGGCTCCCCTGGATGGATGCTGCATAGGGATGGAGGTAAGAGGGGAGTACAGTTGATGATAGTGAGTCCTGACCTGCTATCAACTCAGGGTTTGAAATGCTGCCTTTCCAGTGGAACTCATTGCTTGGACTCATAAATGGAAAATTAAATTCCCCAGTAGATGCAGTGGGATCCGATAGCCCTCTCTGTGGCCTTCTGATGAACCAGGTTTTGATGGGCTGGCCACATCCTGCTTTAGGACTTCCACCCACCAACCCTGTCCCAAGCCCACTTCCTCTGAAAAGCACGTTTCACAGTAAAACAGTTTGCCAGTTAAGTCTTTGAGTCATGCTGTGGTCACAGACAACATTATCCAAAGTGAGCACCATTGCCATCCCAAAAGGGTTTGGCATTATTGCTGAAAGTCCAGCAATCAGCATATTAGAAGTGTGACCCAGCACCCAGGCAATAGAGTTTTTCATTTTCATTTTTAAGGTAAGTGCTAGCTTCGTGGAGATGGCTGCTTATCTGTATCTTAGGACCCAGCTGGAAAGTGATTCATCAGTGGCTTACTTGAGCTTAATGACCACCATTTCCATCATGTGATTTCCTGCTCTGTTCTCACAAAGTACTCTCTTTTTCCAGGATACTCCAGGTCTGTCTGCCTTAGCACCTTCCCAAGAAATTAAAAAGGAATGTGGCGGGTAATTTGCCTAAAAATAGAGATGTAATCAATGTAAAGAAAATGTGACTCAGTGAAGTGTCTCTGGTCTCAAATCCTGGCAGAACTGTTCACATCTCTTCCATCCCTGATCCTCTGCTTGAAAACTCCTATCTGGACCTTCTCCTGTTTCTGGCTTGTGTTCTTTTCCCCTCCAGCTGTAGTTTTTCATTATAATCTCATTCTGCTCACTCTCAAACATAGAAAGGGTTTCTGTATCGTCTTCTAGTGACTAGAGAGTATGTCGAGATTAAAATTGTAAGTAGGGATTTTCCGGGTAGTCCAGTGGTTAAGACTTGCCTACCAGTGCAGGGTGCGTGGGTTGGATCCCTAGTCAGGGAGCCAAGATCCCACATGCCTCGTGGCCAAAAAACCAAAACATTAAACAGAAGCAATGTTGTAACAAATTCATTAGAAACTTTTTTTTAATGGTCCAAATCAAAAAGAAACATATCCAAAAATACATCAGTAATTTGGCTTACAGGACTAAGAATTTCCATTTCCACTTAAAAAGCACTCCTGTTATTTTAGGGACTGTAGGTTGGAGGAAAAAGTATAGAATTTTTGGCCGCCAAGTCTATAATCTACGGGAGGCAATGCAGACATGTTAAGAAATAATAATAATAGGATATGATTGGCAAAATGAGAGTAAATTACACAGAAGTGCATGGAAAACAGGCAGTGCTCCCCCTTCCTGGAAGATTTTTAAGCACCTAAAACCAATGGGAAAGGCTTTTCTGGGCTTGCTGTATAATTTTCTCGAGTATTTCAGCCACAGTCATGCGCGACTCACCCTTACCTCTCAAACCTTGAAACAAGAGCTCTGTTACTTTAGGTCTGCTTTGATCTTACTGTTCACTCTCACCACCAAGTTTTTTGCTCATTATTGTAGGTTTCTTTCATCGAACTTAATTTACAACTTTTCCCCTCTTACCCTCCCCTCATTTCTTGTTTTATGTCATTGACTTTCCAAAAACCAAAAAAATTGGGATCTTACTATACTTTTGCTTTTCTCTTAGAGCATCTCCCAATCTTCAGAGCAAAGAGAAGCATATACCTAAATAAACATAGGCTCTTCGAGATTACAAAATCAGCTTTCTACTCCACGAGGGAGGTCTGCAGGGAGCCAGCCTTTGCTTCCCAGGAAAGCAGATGGATGAGCATCACCACGAACTCATTTAGTCCGTGGGAAGACTTCCCCCATGCTTTTCCCGAGGCCCTTAGTGAAGAGTCACCTGACCTGCTGGGGTTGCCAGACTTCAGCTTTCTTAATGGGATAAGAGCCCTGGGGATCTCTAGGTAATCTTTCTTCCAGCCTTCCATGAAAGACAGACAGTAATGTACATGGGCTTTCACTACTATGTTGTTGTTTTTTTTTTTAATTTTTGGATCTTATTTCCTGACCAGGGGTCACATCCTCATCCCATTCATTAGAAGCACAGAGTCTTAACCCCTAGGCCACCAGGGAAGTCCCTGTACTGCTGTATCCATAGGAATTGCTTGGTAGTGGCAGCTCCCTTTCACTTTACTAGTTTGGATTCTGACCCAAGAAAGATAAAGTATTACTGATTAACATGGAATAATGAAGTTTGGATGAAAAAGACTAACCAGGAGAATTAACTCCAGCTTGTATAACAGCAGTAAGTAGGTGTTACATATTTAAAGGAATATGTAAATTTCATGTAGCGATTTAGAAATTCAAATGAAAACCTATTTGCCATATTTGGATATAGGACTGCAAGGTAAATAAGCCAAATGTACATCTAAAGTGCAAGGCACCATATAATTGCAAACATTTCTCAGTTTATTTGTCACAAAAGATTATAAAAATAGAAAATCTAGAAAAAGGGTCACTAGAAGTCTCACCATCACTTTAAAAAATTATTTTCCATGTGTTTTGCCTGTGTGTATGTTTTCTATTTAAAACATAAATAGGCACCTTCCTATCTATGCATAGGTACCTTCCTGTCTATGCATAGGCACCTTCCTGTCTATGCATAGGCACCTTCCTGTCTATGCATAGGCACCTTCCTGTCTATGCATAGGCACCTTCCTGTCTATGCATAGGCACCTTCCTGTCTATGCATAGGCACCTTCCTGTCTATGCATAGGCACCTTCCTGTCTATGCATAGGCACCTTCCTGTCTATGCATAGGCACCTTCCTGTCTATGCATAGGCACCTTCCTGTCTATGCATAGGCACCTTCCTGTCTATGCATAGGCACCTTCCTATTTATGCATAGGCACCTTCCTATTTATGCATAGGCACCTTCCTATTTATGCATAGGCACCTTCCTATTTTGCTAACCTAGTCTTCAGGGTATCATTATATGAAATGGTCAATATGCCACAGTTTGTTATTCTCCTATTTTTGAACATTTGGATTCTTTCTGATTTTTTTGTTCTTAGAACTGATATGAAATTCTTTGTAATTTGTATATTTTCTGACTCATAGGAAATGAAAACATACACTTTGGGGGAAAAAAACTATTTAAGTGCAGGCATTCCCTAAATATAGTGTTAAACTGTTTAACTATCAGTATAAAGTGATTCCTGCTCCAGCCTGGACTGAACAATCCATTTGATTTCCAGCCTTTGGGTTCTTAAAACAAGACAGTTTCTCCAAGCTGGTTGAAATAGAGGGCTTTAAGAAATCCAGTTCCATGTTATCTCTGTTTCTGCCCCACCTCCTCCCACCAATATAAACACACAAACTTGAACTTTAACAGGTGCTTTCATGGCAGCCACTCTTTCCTGTAACCCACGTTTAGACCCAAAGTTGATAAAAGTGAATAATGGGTGTTTGCCAACAAAGATGTCCATCTAGTCAAAGTTATGGGTTTTCCAGTGGTCATGCATGGATGTGAGAGTTGGACCATAAAGAAAGCTGAGCGCCGAGGAATTGATGCTTTTGAACTGTGATGTTGGAGAAGACTCGAGAGAGTCCCTTGGACTGCAAGGAGATCCAGCCAGTCCATCCTAAAGGAAATCAGTCCTGAGTATACATTGGAAGGACTGATGCTGAAGCTGAAACTCCAATACTTCGGCCACGTGATGTGAAGAACTGACTCATCGGAAAAGACCTTGAAGCTGGGACAGATTGAAGGCCGGGAGGGGAAGGGGCCGACAGAGGATGAGATGGTTGGATGGCATCACCGACTCAATGGACATGAGTTTGAGTAAGCTCTAGGAGTTGGTGATGGACAGGGAAGCCTGGCGTGCTGCAGTCCATGGGGTCGCAAAGAGACGCAACTGAGCGACTGAACTGAACTGTTGTGTAGTCTCCGAGGCACTGCTCAGGGTCACTCTTGCCTCCGTTTTTGGTAAGATCCTTAACTATTGGTAGTGAATGGTGATAGAGGGATGAAGCAGCAATAGAAGAAACTCAAACTGCACTATGACGGACGCGGTCTAGGATGAAGGACAAAATCCCAGGCTTTGCCCGTTCTTGTTTAAGGACATTTTCCAAACAGGTTTGTTTTACATTCTGTGTTGTGTCCCCGTGTGGTGAACAGATGAGAGGTGTTTATTGTAAGTTTTTTGCCCTGAGATTAACAGCCTGCAGAGTTTCCTGAAACATGGGCTGAAATTGCCATTTCAGAACAAACCCGAATGAATGTATGCCTCAGAACGTATGCCTCGGAGTCTGTTCCAGGGATGTTGCTGGGCTCCACCCCTTCGCCTCCTCTCTCCCTCTTTGTGTGACAAAAATAAAAACATAACAACTACAGAAACAAAAAAAGCCAGACTTTGAAGTAAGACCAGATTTTTGAAGTCACTCTGCCACTTACTGGTTGTGTGACTTTGAGAAAGCTATTTAATGTCTCTGTTGGCACGATGAGGGCGATAGTAATAGTACCTGCATCCAGGGCATGATGGAGATGCTACATGTAAAGTTTCAGTACAGTGTCTGACACAGCAAGCTCTCAGAGAGGGAGAGCTTCATTTTTTTGTGTTGCTATTTAAACACACCTGAGTCTTGTGTCTGCCATCAGCCATTACAGCCACCCTCCCTGGCTTCAAGGAAAAGGCTGCCTCTTGTCTCATCCATACTCACCTAGGAGGCTACTGTATGGTGCCGCCCTTGTTCAAGACTGGTGTTCATCAGGATGGTTCAGAGCCAGATAGCCCACTTGGATTTTCCCCCTGAAATCACGAGGAGATAAGGTTTCATTGCCCTGCAGAACTAAAATCCAGGGAATTTCCCAGTGGTCCAGTGGTTAACACTGCGCTTTCACTACTAATGATGGCAGTTCAATCCCTGGTTGGGGAACTAAGATCCTGCAAGTTGCACATTGTGGCCAAAAAGCCCCTAAAATCCAAAACTGATGAACAATAAGGACAGCCCCTCTCCAGTGGGGGAGGCAGGGCTTAAGTAGACCCTGCAAGACAGAAAGGCCAACCATCACCAGCCCTCTGGGAGCCACCTCCCCCTTGCCATCCAGAAGACAGCATGCAGGTCCTGTGTCTCCACCAGGGCACGATGGGGGCTTCTCAGTGACACTGTGCAAACCCAGCTCACCCGGCTATTGATCCTCTTCCCACACACCAGAAGGTTACCTAGGGTAACTGTTTATTCAGACAGTAACAAAGTCCTCTCCCTCCTGGTGGAGTCCTTGGCATCTGAGGTCCTGCTTCATGGTTTCCTCTGTTGAGATACGGCTCCTGCCTCTGTATCTCTAGCCTGGAAACAAGGGGTCGGGAGGAGGAAGCAGGCTCTTCTCAGTCAGAGCTCGTCCTGGAGGTACAGAGGCAGGAGCTGTGGCTTTTATCACGGAGTGTGGGGCAGAGTGCAGGGACCCAGCCAGCACCAGGAGCAAAAGCCAAGCACCTGCTCTGTGTGTTTGGGTCTGGTTGGCCAGGGTATCTGACACCAGGGGACATCTTTCCTTTCACACTCTATTGTCCCCTGGCTTCAATTACATTCTTGACTCAGAGCCCAGGAATGGGGAAAACAGGCACTCCAGAAATTCTTAGAGCAGTAACTCATTCTAAAGTTCACAGCCTCCCGCCTCCCTAACCACACCTTGCACTGCTGGTCTCCAGGTAGAAGCTGTCACCACCACTTCCACATAGCTGGGCCAGGTCCCCTCGACCTCAGAACTGGTATTAAGGTGGGTCTTACAGGGGTGTGTACTGAGTGTATCAGCAAAAGCAGGGGATCTAAAAGAATTAGAAAACATGATAGAATTTAGGTTGTCATAGTTCTCCAAAAAAGCATTGATTAAATCACCATTGAAAAAAATCTAAATATCCTTATTTCCACTTATATTTTTTATTTTCACTTGAAGTATAGTTGATTTACAATGTTGTGATAGTTTCAGGTGTACAGCAAAGTGATTCAGTTGTACATGCATTTTTTTTTCGAGATTCTTTTCCTTTATAGGTTATTATACTGAGTATAGGACTTTCCTGGCAGTCTAGTGGTTAAGACTTTGCACATCCAATACAGGGGGCCTCGGTTCAATACCTGATTGGGGAACTAAGATCCTACATGCCACGTGCCCCCCCCAAAATGTTTAATTTTAAAAAATATTGAATATAGTTCCCTGTGGTATACAGTAGGTCCTTGTTAGTCCTCTCATTTTAATTTACAAACGTGTGGAATCTTAAGCTGACTGCATATCTCATGGATGCCATGGCCCGCCGCCACGAAGAGTTGGGCCTGTCTGCAAGCTTCTCACTGTACACTTGCCTTTGACTCTTCTGAGCACCCCAACCCACCACCCCCAAACACATGTTCGCATACACGCACACCCAGAGCCGTCATCACCCCCACCGCTACTCTCACATGGGGCAAAGGCTGGCCACAGTAATGTGTTAGGTTTCATGTGTTCTTGTGAATCAGCAACACATAGAACCTGGGTTCACTGTCTGGTTCTTCCCAGGTAGACACTGGGTGATTTGAGGCAAGTTCTTTTGGCCTCTCTGATTTTGTTTCATCCTCTGTCTAAACCTGTCCTTTATGATAGCATTAAAGAATAAAAAATACATGTCCAGAGTCTGGTGTGTAGTAGGCTATCAGTAAGTATTAGAGTTGTTGACACCTCTTCTCTACTCTCCTGGCCCATTCTAAAAGGAAGAAAGACCAGAGGTCTGTCTCTAAAAAAGAACCACCACTGTCTTGTATTAGCTTAAGAATACGCTGGGCTGGAAGAAGCACAAGCTGGAATCAAGATTGCTGGGAGAAATATCAATAACCTCAGATATGCAGACAATACCACCCTTATGGCAGAAAGTGAGGAGGAACTTAAAAGCCTCTTGATGAAAGTGAAAGTGGAGAGTGAAAAAGCTGGTTTAAAGCTTAACATTCAGAAAACGAAGATCATGGCATCTGGTCCCATCACTTCATGGCAAATAGATGGGGAAATGGTGGAAACAGTGTCAGACTTTATTTTTTTGGGCTCCAAAACCACTGCAGATGGCGACTGCAGCCATGAAATTAAAAGACGCTTACTCCTTGGAAGAAAAGTTATGACCAACCTAGATAGCATATTGAAAAGCAGAGACATTACTTGGCCAACTAAGGTCCGTCTAGTCAAGGCTATGGTTTTTCCAGTGGTCATGTATGGATGTGAGAGTTGAACTGTGAAGAAGGCTGAGCGCCAAAGAATTGATGCTTTTGAACTGTGGTGTTGGAGAAGACTCTTGAGATTCCTTTGGACCGCAAGGAGATCCAATCAGTCCATTCTGAAGGAGATCAGCCCTGGGATTTCTTTGGAGGGAATGATGCTGAAGCTGAAACTCCAGTACTTTGGCCACCTCATGCAAAGAGTTGACTCATTGGAAAAGACTCTGATGCTGGGAGGGATTGGGGGCAGGAGGAGAAGGGGACGACAGAGGATGAGATGGCTGGATGGCATCACGGACTCGATGGACGTGAGTCTGGGTGAACTCCGTGAGTTGGTGATGGACAGGGAGGCCTGGAGTGCTGCGATTCATGGGGTCACAAAGAGTCAGACACAACTGAGCGACTCAACTGAACTGAAGTGAACTGAGAGGGGTACCTTTACACTTTGAAGTAGCCTCTTGATTTGCCCACCTCCACTTTAAAAAGGTGCACCTCTGGAAAGAGGCTTGTTCAAAGGGTGATGCTGGCATCATTTTATGAAATTAATACCTTTTTAAAAAATTTTATTTTAGAATCAACCATTAACAAAGCACCAGGTGAGTATGTCTGAGGACTCCTCAGGGAGGGAGGCCCAAATGGGAAGGGCAGGGCCAGCCCTGAGCCTCCTTGAGTTTCAGCAAGTGGTACATTTTTTTTCTATATTTATAACATTTTATATAACTCATAAAAGAGTGCTTGTATAAAACTCCACAAAGAGTTGCTAGAGCATACAGTTACCAAAAATGTCCCGGGCTTTTGTTACATTTAGTTTTCTAAGGGTGCACTCAAGTCAATGGTGAAATGCAGACATTATACAATGTTTCATTGTCTTTGGTAAAACTATTCTCATTATTTTGTCTCCTCACAGTATTAACTCTGGTATCAGGGTCCGCTATCACTAGGATGTCCGAAAACAGTGAGGCTGGATCTGTAAGAGGCAAGTATCCCTGAACAACATTGAGAGCCCCTTGGCCCCCTGGCCCCCACTTCTTTTTTTCTTTTTTTGACCCTACAGCATGTGGGACCTTAGTTCCCTGACCAGGGATCAAACCCATGCCCCCTGCAGTGGAACAAGTGGTGCATTTTCAGCAAAGCTGCTTTGCAAGGCCCTCTGTTGTGAACCTCAAGGGCTGCAGCAGGGGCCATGCCATGGTGGGAGGAGTGGGGGACCTTGTCAAAATGCGGATTCTGACTGTGGTCTGGGACAGGCCTGAGGGTCTGCATTTCTCACCAGCACCAGGCGATGCTGGTCCACGGACCACACTTGGAGTAGCAGGCTGTGAGGTGTGACTTGGACTGGAATGTCAGCATTACTCAGGGAGACTGTAGACGGTGGAAAGAAACAGAAACGAACTCATTCAGCCCAGGAGTCACAGCCCAGAAGGGAGTATGTGATGCCCACACCAGCCTAGTCTCTGGGGAATTAAGGCCATGGGAGAGTTCCGCAGGACTGGATACAGTGAGAAAGATGTAATTCCTCACCAGGGAGTTGGGGTGTCTTAGGTAACCCAAACCCAAAAATGCCAACTCCAGCCCTCGCAGGCTCACAGCAGGCTCTGCCAGTACAGCCAGGTGGAGCGCTAGGGTGCAAAATTCAAGCAGGTGCCCACTCTCCAGGTCATGCAAACACACACACATGAAGACTTCCT
The DNA here is from genome assembly GCF_001704415.2 of Capra hircus. Classification (NCBI taxonomy): domain Eukaryota; kingdom Metazoa; phylum Chordata; class Mammalia; order Artiodactyla; family Bovidae; genus Capra; species Capra hircus. Next base: position 56,142,253 of record NC_030817.1, read on the forward strand.
TGGCTTTTGCATCCTGGAGCTCTCGCTTACCTCGCCCTAGTCCAGCCCTGCTAAGGCAGAGACCAGTCACTCTGGTTTCCCTCTTTGGTGTTTCATATGGGACTGCCAGCTTGACACTTTTGTGCATTAAGAAAAGCAGATAACCAAATGAAAACGAGGAAGACTCAACCTAGGACCTGGAATGTAGTAATTCTTCTTCAGTTCACTCGCTGAAAGAGAGTGTCTGACTCTGTGACCCCATGGACTGCAGCACTGCAGGCTTCCCTGTCCATCACCAATTCCTGGAACTTGCTCAAACTCATGAAGTCAGTGATGCCATTCATCCATCTCATCCTCTGTCATCCCCTTCTCCTGCCTTCAATCTTTCCCAGCATCAGGGTCTCTTCTTTGAGTCAGTTCTTCGCATCAGGTAGCCAAAGTATTGGAGCTTCCGCTTCAGCATCAGTCTTTCCAATGAATATTCACGACTGATTTCCTTTAGGATTTATGGGTTGGACCTTCTTGCTGTCCAAGGGACTCTCAAGAGTCTTCTTCAACACCACAGTTCAAAAGCATCAATTCTTTGGTGCTCAACTTTCTTTATGGTCCAATTCTCACATCCATACATGACTACTGGAAAAGCCATAGCTTTGACTAGATGGCAACATAATGTCTCTGCTTTTTAATACTCTGTCTAGGTTTGTCATAGCTTTTCTTCAAGGAGCAAGCATCTTTTAATTTTTGGCCTAAGTCAACATCTGCAGTGATTTTGGAGTCCAAAAAAATAAAGTCTGTCACTGTTTCCATTGTTTTCCCATCTGTTTCCCATGAAGTGATGGGACCAGATGCCATGATCTTCGTTTTTTTAATATTGAGTTTTAAGCCAACTTTTTGCTCTGTTCTTTCACCTCCATCAAGAGGCTCTTTAGTTCCCCTTCACTTTCTGCCATAAGGGTGGTGTCATCTGCATATCTGAGATTATTGATATTTCTCCCAGCAATCTTGGTTCCAGTTTGTGCTTCATGTAGCCCAGTGTTTCTCATGATGTACTATGCATATAAGTTAAATAAGCGGGGTGACAATATACAGCCTTGATGTACTCCTTTCCCAATTTGGAACCAGTCTGTTGTTCCATGTCTGGTTCTAACTGTTGCTTCTTGACCTGCATACAGATTTCTCAGGAGGCAGGTAAGGTTGTCTGGTATTCCCATCTATTTAAGGATTTTCCACAGTTTGTTGTGATCCACACAGTCAAGGGCTTTAGCGTAGTCAATGAAGGAGAAATAGGTGTTTTTCTGAAATTCTCTTGCTTTTCCTATGATCTGATGGATGTTGGCAATTTGATCTCTGGTTCTTCTGCCTTTACTAAATCCAGCTTGAACATATGGAATTTTTCAGTTCATGTACTGTTGAAGCCTAGCTTGGAGAATTTTGAGCATTACTTTGCTAGCATGTGAATTGAGTGTAATTGTGCAGCAGTTTGAACATTTTTGGCATTGCCTTTCTTTGGGATTGGAACTAACCTTTTCCAGTCCTGTGGCCACTGCTGAGTTTTCCAAATTTGCTGGCATATAGAGTGAAGCACTTTCACAGCATCATATTTTAAGGTTTGAAATAGCTTAGCTGGAATTCCACCTCCACTAGCTTTGTTCATAGTGATGCTTCCTAAGGCCCACTTGACTTCGGGGCCAGGATGTCTGGCTCTAGGTGAGTGATCACACCCTCGTGGTTATCTGGGTCATTAATATCTTTTTTGTACAGTTCTTCTGTGTATTCTTGCCACCTCTTAATATCTTCTGCTTCTGTTAGGTCCATATGGTTTCTGTCCTATACTATGCTCATCTTTGCATGAAATGTTCCCTTAGTATCTCTAATTTTCTTGAAGAGATCTCTAGTCTTTCCCTTCTGTTGTTTTCCTCTATTTCTTTGCATTGATTACTTGTGAAGTTGCTCAGTCGTGTCCGACTCTTTGCAACCCCGTGGACTGTAGCCTACCAGGCTCCTCTGTCCATGGGATTCTCCAGGCAAGAGTACTGGAGTGGGTTGCCATTTCCTTCTCCAGGGGATCTTCCCGACCCAGGGATTGAACCTGGGTCTCCTGCATTCCAGGCAGACACTTTAACCTCTGAGCCACCAGGGAAGCCCATTGATTACTTAGGAAGACTTTTTTTTATTCTCCTTGCTTTTCTTTGAAACTCTGCATTCAGATGGATATATCTTTCCTTTTCTCCTCTGCCTTTAGCTTCTCTTCTTTTCTCAGCTATTTGTAAGGCCTCCTCAGACAACCATTTTACCTTTTTGTGCTCAGTAAATGTTTTGCAATGAATCATTGACTCTTGTCACTCAGTGGAAAGGACCTTTTATTATCTAATTGCAGTTCTCTTCTACCAGAGAGCAGGGGCTGCTTTGCCTCATCTTTGCACTCTGTGTGTTCCTGGAGTATAATGGGGGTCAACAGAAGGCTGTTGATTTTGCCAGAAGCGAAATTCCCCTTGTAGGTAAAGTCGGTAGTTGTTTACAAGGTGACAAAAGAGGGACCTTCTTCAAAATATTTCCCTTGCTCTTTCTGAATTTCCTGTGTTGATAATGTGTTCCTTTGACTTACCTTTTCCCTACGCACCTATCTTACTTTATTTTTGTTCTTATTGTGGCTATTAATTTAATATGTCAAATTCCAGAACTTATCTTCTGTTAAAGGCATTTCAGCTATCGAGGAGGCAGGAAGGTGTGAGGGTTTTTTGCTTTGTTTTAACATTTATTTATTTTTATTTATTTGGCTGTGCCAGGTCTTAGTTGCAGTGTCTTTAGTTCCCCCACCAGGAACTGAACCCAAGCCCCATGCACTGGGAGCACAGAGTCTTAGCCATTGAGCCATCAAGGAAGTCTCAGGAAGGTCTGGTTTTGTTTAGGGTGGGGATGGGCTTTCCAGGTGGCACAGTGGTAAAGAATCCACCTGCCAATGCAAGAGACAAAAGAGACATAGTTTTGATCCCTGGGTCAGGAAGATCCCCTGGAGTAGGAAATGGCAACCCACTACAGTATTCTTGCCTGGAACATTCCATGGACAGAAAAGCCTGGTGAGCTATGTAGTCCAGGGGGCTGCAAAGAGTAGGACACAACTGAGCGTGCATTGCACGCATGAAGGGTGGGGTTACAGGGGTACCTTTACCAGCACAGGCAGCCCTGAGTGGTTCTGTTTTCCCTGAATGGAATTTTTTAAAATTGAGGTATAGTTATTTACAGTGTTGTATTTGATTCTGCTGTACAGCAAAGTGATTCATGATACATACATATATATTTTTTCATATTATTTTCCATTGTGGTTTATTATAGGCTATTGAATGTAGTTCCTTGTGCTATACAGTAGGGCCTTGTTGTTTAGCTTATTTTATATATGGTAGTTTGTATATGCTAATCCCAAACTCCTAAACTCCACCCCACCCCCACCCCCGCCATTGTCTTAGGTTTTTTTTTTTTTTTTTTTTTCCCATCTTACTTTGAAATAGTAGGGCCATAGGGAAGGGAAAGGATTAAATCAACCAAAACCAAAACTTTGCCTTCATTACATTTTTGCCTCGGGAATTTTGATAAATCGGGCAAACAATCTCCTGTGGACACTCTTCAAATCACAGCCTGTTTTTATACAGCCTGAGAGCTAAGAATGGCTTTTAAATTTTTAAAGGATTGAAAAAAGCTTGAAAGAAGAATAAAAGTTCATGACATATGAAAATTATGTAAAATTCAAATGTCAGCAGTTTTAAGTAAAGGTTTACTGGGACACAACCACGTTCATTAAGTTCTGTGATGTCTGTGACTGTTTTGTGCTACAATGATGGAGCTGAGTGGCTGTGACAGAGACTTACAGGTCCACAAAGTCTAAACTATTTACTATTTAGAAGTTTGTTGACTCCGTACTCTCAAAGGAGGCTGTTTCTACTCCTACACTTAATCCTATCAGCTTGTTCCAGTATTTTTTTTTACAAAATATATAAATGTACAAATATATCTATATCACTAGATATAATGTAATTTTAGTGAAGAACCAACACTCATTTTAGAAGCTACATAGATTACCAGAAAGTTATGTGTAAGTAGAAATCTTATAAATAGACTAATGGTTTAAACTTTTTTTTTAATTTAAAAATTTTAAATAATAATAATAATTTTTATTTGTTTGTTTTTGGCTGTGCTGGGTCCTTTTGGCTGCGTGACTTTTCTGCAGTTGCGGTGAGCAAGGGCTACTCTATAATTGTGGCTTCTCATTGTTGTGGCTTCTCTTGTTGCAGAGCACGGGCTCCGGGGAGCGCAGGCTTCAGCAGCTGCGGCACATGGGCTCCGTACTTGCAGCTCGTGAGCTCTAGAGCACAGGCTCAGTAGTTGTGGTGCACGGGCTTGGTTGCTCCACCACATGTGCGATCTTGCGGGGTTGGGGATGGAACCCTTATCTCCTGCATTGGCAGGCAGATTCTTTACCACTGAACCACCAAGGAAGCCTGGTTTAAGTGGGTTTTATACTTCTACTTTAAATGGTTATTTAGGTGTAGAGAGAAGAAAATGTCCTGTGTCCGAGTTTCTGTGTCGGGTTGATCTGATGCAGGCACTGCCTTACCGCTGAGGCACCTCTTTCTTCATCGTGTCTTTTCGCTGCTCATAATTCTTGGAGCTCAGGCCATCAGCACTGGTTGTACTCCTCTCAGCTCCCTAGAGACAGACTGCTTGAATTATGCTCCTACAGGAGAGGGACAATTTTTCTCGGAGTGGAGGAGAAAGTGATTTATTCCATGTACTGCCAACAACATGCCTGAGTAATCACCTGTCTGCAATGAAATGGTTTCCGTAACTGCAAAGGGCAGGGTGGGCAGAAACAGGCAAGGATAGGAATTCCAGAATTGGTGTCCCTTGTCCCCTACCCCCCACCCCACCCTCCAGGTTAGCAGTCAGTATGAGGTTGTCATACTGGTCCCACATCCTCACACGGACTCTCCACAAACTTACGGTTTTGCAGCTGGTTGCCTGAAGGAATGTGAACTTGGGCTGAGTTGGTAGCAATGGGATTTTCAAGTGTGACATCACCTCCCAGTCGGGAAAGTTAGTGAAGCCTGATCCCAGCCTGAAACCTGTGATTCCCCCAGGCTCTCGGGAATCCTATGTGTTCCTGGATTTGCCTCGGGGGTTTTGTTGAGTGTTGAGTCTTAAAGCTCCGTTTTCCCTTCTCATCTCAGTGTCCTATGAGAATTTGCAGGCCACTAGCAGCACAGGAGACTTCTAGCCAGGCTCTGGATTGTTGGTGAGCAACTTGAAACCCAGCTCCACTTTCAGGGTTTGAACTGAGGGAAGTTAATAGAAGGCTCCAGGCTTTCACTCTGCCTTTTCCGGTGAATTTTTCCAGCTCCCATTTTTGTAGTGTCATGCTTCCCTGATGGCTCAGAGGGTGAAGAATCTGCCTCCAGTGCTGGACATGCAGGAGACACAGGTTCAATCTTTGGGTCAGGAAGATCCCCTGGAGAAAGAAATGGCAACTCACTGCAGTATTCTTGCCTGGGAAATCCCATGGACGGAGGAGCCTGGCAGGCTACAGTCCATGGGGTCACAAAGGGTTGGACACAACTGAGTGACTGAGCATGCACACACCTTTAAACAAAGAATCCCCCATCTTTTCTTTGTGTAAAGAAATTTTGCCAATGCCTTCATTAGGTCACCTCATTAGAATCATAAAACCCAAGCAGTTACCACACTCACAACACTTCTGACACCACATGTGTGGATTCTTCACTACAACAAGCTGTTTGGCACCAGCCAAGTGGCCTACAATTCAGTTCAGTTCTGACACAGTCCACTTGGAGTTAGCATCAGATCTCGAAGGTTAAGCGCTCAGTGTCCCCAAAGGGAGAGGGTTTATGTATACATACAGCAGATTCATTATGTTATGCAGTAGATGCTAATGCAACATTGTAAAGCAACTCTTCTGCAATAAAAATTAATTAGTAAAAAAATTAAAATGCAAAAATAATTTTTTTAAAGACTCAGCTCCACAAGACTGCTCCCACTTCAGGTGGTAGTCCCAAGTCCCAGGCTGTCACCTGTACTTCTGATTCCCCACTGGCTATACATCAGATTTCCTTTGACCCCTCCTTGGGTTAAAATATTTGCTAGGATGGCTCACAGAGCTCAGGAAAATACTTTCTTTTGTTTACAGGTTTATTGGACGCAATAAAGATTAAATGATTTAAATGATTAATTAAATGATTAAAGCCAGATGAAGAGATACAGAGAGTGAGGTCCAGAAGAGTCCTGAGTACAGAGTTCTGTGCCCATGGAGTGGCAACATGCCACTATCCCAGCATGTCAATGCTCACCCCAGAGCTCCCCGAAGCTGGTCCTACTGGGATTTTTATGGAGGCTTCACCATATAGGTATGTGTGTGCTTGGTTGTGCCTGCTCTTTGCCATCTCATGGACTGTAGCCTGCCAGGCCCCTCTGTCCATGGGATTTTCCAGGCAAGAATACTGGAGTGGATTGTCATTTCCTCCTCCAAGCGATCTGCTCGACCCAGGGATCAAACCTGCATCTCTTGTGTCTCCTGCATTGGCAGGCAGATTCTTTACCACTGGGCTACCTGGGAAGCCAGGTTGATTATTAACTCCATTTTCAGCCCCAGAGAATGAGGGGTTGGGGCTGAAAGTTCCAAGCTTCTGATCATGGCTTGGTCTTTCTGGTGATGAACCTCATCGGGAATTTGACCACAGGTCACCTCATTAGAACAAATGACACTCCTATCACTTAGGAAATTAAAAGGTCTTGGAAGCTCTATGTTAGGAACTAGAGTCAAAGACTTAATTAAGTATTAGAACAGATTCCCCTAGGACCTCTATTGCTCAAGAGTTTTAGGAATTCTTTGTCAGGAATCAGGTATAGACATATATATGTATTTATTATTTCACAAAGGGATACCTAATATTACAGATATGGAACTGAAGACCAAATTGTTGGAGCAAGTTGCCCGAGATTCTGCGGCTCAGGGGCAGCAGGGGTCACATTATAATTGCGGGCCCCTGAGCTCTTACCCAGATGACTTCCCAGCACACCACACTATCTTCCCTTGGCTAGTAGAGGTGGGTGGCAGACAGAACCATGAAGACAGATTATTAATGGATAGGATTAGGTCATTAAAAAAGAGTGAGAGGAACTACCCTATGCCGAAGGAGGAACCATCTTTGCTGCAGCTATCAATATTTATTTATACTGCAGAAAGTGCGAAAACACAGCTTTACTCTATTATCATGCTGCCAACCCTAGGCTCCCACCGGGTCCTTGGACTTTGCACAGGTTCTCTTATTCAATACTTGCAATAACTGTATAAACAGGTAATGTTATCCCCATTTTAATTGAAAACAAAATTGAGGCTCAGAAAGCACACAAAGTTGGCAAGTCCTAGAGCTGGGGTTGGAATATGGGGCTGACTGTATTGGAGTCAAATATATGACTGTATATGGAGCAAAGTTCAAGTTGTTTTTTACCCTTTTCTGCCACTTCTCTGCAAGAATGCTAATAAGCTTCAGGGAGGAGAGGAGAGGCCCAGTGGGAGTGGCTGGTTTGAGGATGGGCCAGGCAAGGCTCCAAGGCCTTCTAATGGATGGCCTACCTGACCTTCAGGGAACCCTGGGTTGAGCTGTAACTGGAATGACAGTCCAAGAGAGGAGATGAACTTCCCCCCAGATGAAGAAAGCTGAGCCCCTGCCCCCAGAGCATGGTCCATGGCCTTACATGAGGATTGGGCTGCTGGCTCCAGTCCATGCTGACCCAGAAAACAGAACCAGCCTTGTAATCAGTTCCTCTGGTTTACCTGACATAAGTGATGGTTACTCATAGTTCAGGAGGTGCCAACTTTCCATTCCCCAACCAGCAGCACAACTTTAAATGGACTTTCACATGTAAAGTTCAGTGAGAAGACACCTGCCCACCAGGGCCACATTATAATTGCCATGGACCCTGGATACTCTTGCTTTTATGGGCTCCTTCCTTCTTTAAAAAATGATTAAATTTTATGTCTGTATTGGTATGAAGACAAATATTATTATATATTGAAACATTTCCTTCAACCTAAAAATTGTTTGTTTGTTTTTCTTCTGATTTTAAAAGAGATTAAAGGACTTCCCTGGTGATCCAGTGGCTAAAACTCTGCACTCCCAATTCAGGTTCAGGTTCTGTTCCTGGTCAGGAAACTAGATCCTACATGCTACTAAACTAAAGATCTCAACAACTGAGACTCAGCACAGCCAAATAAATAACTTTTTTTTTTTTAAAGAAATTAAACGTTTTCATGGGTCTCCTAAGTCTTGTGGGCCCCGGACACTGCACCTCCTGTGGTTAATAGAGAAGATGGACCTGTTGCCCACCCTGCCCCCCTGCTCCATCCCATTTCCATGGCCCTGTTTGCTCAAACAAGCCAAGCGTCTGTGTTTACTGAAGGAGATTCACAGTGCAGTGCATTTCTTTCATGAAGAAAGCCAAGTAATAAACGACAGTCAAAAGGAAAGAAACCCTGAAAAAGCCCAGGACTAGGAGTGGAGAAGACAGGGTCTCAGCTGGGACTTGTCACTTGATTCCTCCTTCATTATCCTGTGAAGACAGGAGTATGTTGTTTCAGGGTAACGTTAAAGGTCAGAGGAGACCATGAAGGGGAAACGAAGTTTCATTGAAACCAGAACTTGGACTGATCTAATTAGTTTCTTTTTTTTTTAATTAATTAATTTATTTGGCTGCACTAGGTCTTAGTTGCAACATGCAGGATTTTTGATCTTCATTGCTGCACATGGAATCTTTTTAGTTGCAGCATGCTAACTCTTTAGTTGCACCATGTGAGGTCTAGTTCCCTGAGCAAGGGTAGAACTGGGGTTCCCTGTGCTGGGAGCATGGAGTCTAAGCCACTGGACCACCAGGGAAGTCCCATGATCTTGTTAGTTTCTAATGGTGGAAAAGGCAAACAGAAGCTCTGACCTGAGAGATGAGAAGTCTTCATCCAGAAAGTGGCCAGCAGGGGCTCCTGCCCAGGTGCTCTCCAGAAATGAATGCACCAGATAAATGCATTCATAATGAAAGGAGACAGGAAATTCAGTGAGCCTGGAGAGTGCAGGCCTTCCTGGCAGGTCTTCTCTTTCAGAGAGAAGCAGCCAGACAAGGGAGGGGGAGGGTGTGACCCTGGAGAGCCTCCCTGGGCAGGGTGGCCACAGGCAGATTGGAGGATGTGGGGTGAGGGATGGTGGACAGGGGGTGAAAGGGTAGTGCTGACCAGAGGGCAGAAAGCTGCGAGGTACGTGAGTGACCTCTGTCCACGGCCCTCAGAACTTATCACATCTCCCCCTTTGTGGAAGATTCAGTGTGGTTGGATATTTTGTAGGAGACAACGAAGGAGCTGTTTGTGACCAGTTTCAATACCAGCTGATGTGGAAACATGAGCAGATATGCAGGAGCAAGGAATCAGAAGATGCCAGAAGTGAACTGAGGGACAGGCCATCTTGAGAAGGTCTTTTAGCAACAGGACCATCTGGCCAGCAGGCCTTGGGGAAACAGGGCCCCTGACAGACCAGCTTTTTCAAAAGCTTATGAAAACATGTGAGATGAGAAATAAGTTAATGGACCTAAAACACAGGAATAAAAGTATAAAATTGAAAGTAATACATTTTAATGAAACATCTATAAGATGTAATTATGTTGACTTCATTCACTTTTCAGTTTAGTATTTGTAAGTTCTTTACGTTTGAAAAGAAACCTACTGTTTGATTTTCTCACTCTATAGAATTTCCTGTGTATGTATGATAATAGCTCAAAAGTCATAGCCAATCATATAGTCAGTGAATGACTGGTACCTAAATAATTTCAAAAGCAAAATTAAGAAAACCCTTTTATTTTTTTTTTCACAGCAAAAATGTTATATTTAATGTGAAATGTGGGTATATACTGATGTGTTTGGTCTGATGTGGAATGTAGACTCCATAATTAAAAGGCTCAGGGCCTGTTATCGTCTGAAACCAGCCCTGTTCACAGGCCCTGGAACTGGGGTATAGGCCAGGTTGAACCAGATCTCTGAGGAGTGAAATGGGGGCCTTAGCTGATGTCAGATAATAATTACATTGGGTGAACTAGAACCTTCACATTCAGAGTCCATCTGCACACAAGTGCTTTCAACCCTGAAGAGCTAGTCAGATGTGTAAGCTTCTATTTTTATCTTTTATATACAATATGTTATACATTTTTAATCATTTAAAAATTTTTTATATTGTATACAATTGTGAAAGGTTCCTCTCCATTTACAGAATATTGGCTATATTCACCATGTTGTACAAAACATGTATCCTTGTAGCCTTACACCCTATAGTTTGTACCTCTCACTCGCCAATCCCTATAATGCCCCTCCTGCCACACTGGTAATCACTGGCTTCTTTGTATCTGTGAGTGTGCTGCTTTTCTGTCCTATTCATTAGTTTGTTACAGTTTTTAGATTCCACATATAGGTGATAGCACACAATATTTGTCTTTCACTGTCTCACCCTTAGCATAATGCCCTCCGAATCATGCTGCAAATGGCAACATGTCATTCTTTTCTACCTGTGTGTATGAGTGTGATTGTGTGTGTGTATATACCACCGCTTCTTTATGCAGATGTATAAACTTTTAGATTGCATATATAAAGCTCTCTGGAAGGAATAAGCACCTTACAAGTGAACTGAACTGTTATGTTAAGTCTCCACTGCTGCTGCTGCTGCTGCTGCTAAGTCACTTCAGTCGTGTCCGACTCTGTGCGACCCCATAGACAATAGCCACCAGACTCCCCCGTCCCTGGGATTCTCCAGGCAAAAACACTGAATGGGTTGCCATTTCCTTCTCCAGTGCATGAAAGTGAAAAGTGAAAGTGAAGTCTCTCAGTCATGTCAGACTCTTAGCGATCCCATGGACTGCCACCCACCAGGGTCCTCCATCCATGGGATTTTCCAGGCAAGAGTACTGGAATGGGGTGCCACTGCCTTCTCCTAAATTATTCCTGCTGCTGCTGCTGCTGCTAAGTCGCTTCAGTCGGGTCCAACTGAGTGCGACCCGTAGACGGCAGCGCATCAGGCTCCACTGTCCCTGAGTCTCCACTAGGGCTAATGTAACTCATGAAGGAGAAAGTGAGCCAGAATGAGCGGGTGATAAGTTACTACTTGGTTGGCGGCAGGGATCCTGCCCAGGTCAGGAGGTCCGGTGTGTTGCGAGGAGTTGCTGGGGGCCTGTGGCCTGGACTGGCTGGACTTAGCAGTGGTAGGTATCCTGACGGTAGCTGGAATCGACTGTCACCCTCCCCAGCACTCTAATACAGCACTCCATGCCATTTCCCCCGTTTTTTCCCCTTAATGATTTCACTGTGACACTTGAGGAAAGGGAGGAGGGAAAAAAACAGTGCTCCCCGGACTTCTTTCTCCCCCCTCATTTTTTGTTTTTGATCCTCCTCTGGGCTCATGTTGTGCCAGGCCCTTTTCTCGTCACCAGCTGTGTTCTCTCCCTGTCCCCACCTTCTCCAGCCAGGTGTCTTTGCCTGCAAATTTCCTTCACTGAGGTCACAAAAGTGGTCGTTAGATACCCCCTCAGAAGCCTTGCAGGCTGGGTGCAGAGCTGTGAGTGGTAGACAGGGGAGAGGCCAGTTTGAGGGGCCCCAGGGGTAACTATGGGAGAACCCAGGCCCTCCCTGTCACCCCAGCACCAGGGGCTCTGCGCAGAGAGTCGGGCCAGAAGTAGCTGTGAGGAAACACTGGCTGTAAAGCCACTGCTGTTTGCTCTTCGTGGCAGGTGACCTGAGGAAGGCAACTTAATCAGTCTGTGTGTCTCTCTATCATGGGCACCAGTGACCAGAAAAGCAGCAACCAGAGCAAAGCGGAGCAGTGGCCCCCTTCCCAGAGCTCCCTCCACCACACCAGGGTCACTTCAGACCCTGAGGTCTAACCATTTTCACAATAACGAACTGGTATGCTCTAGTACTTCCCTGCACCTTGTGATGCTAGGAACAAGGTGGGGCAGGTGTCAGAACAATGCCCATTTTACAGGTGAGGAAACATTTCAGGGGTGCGCTGACTACCCAGTGCTCTGGGACTAGTAATGCATAAGCCTGTCAAGGTTGGAACCTCGTTCTTCTGGCTCCAAGCTCACTCACCGTGTGTGGGGCCTGGACCAAGAACCCACAGGAAGTACTGTCTCTCACTAAGCAGCCAATCAGCCGTGAGTATGTATTTGAAATAGGGATATGCACACAGTGAATACTTGTGATCCAGAACCAGACTTTCTGTCTCAGGCAGCTCTCAAGTTTCTTAAAATGCTGACTGCAAAATAAAGCCATTACACCATGTAAAGGATTTTAGAAAGATCGTTTCTATTATAGCAAAATTCAGTTTATTCATTCATCCATGTTATTTATTCACTCAGTGTGTGTGTGTGTGTATCTCCAGTTCCAATAAAGCAACACTCCATCTCCAATAAAAGCAGGACAATTTGCCAAAAATCAGTGCCACCCAAAACCCGATCTATGACATAATCAGTTCACTTGATCTGTCAATTTAATCACTTTGTCAACTGACTCATTTACTCATTTTACCAAATTTACTCATTTTAAGAGCTTGAACAGTAATGTTTTAATAATTAAAATATTGGCTATGCAGAAATAGTAGAAATTAACATTTTTTCCACATGAAACACTAATACTTTTCCAGGCAAAATTCCAACTTTTAACTATATGATAGAATTATTTTGGCTACTTCTGGTTTCTTTATGTGCTTTTGAATGTAAGTGTGTATATTTCGAAACGTAAAACATTTAAATATTTTTTCATCAACTTCTCAGAATGGATATAAGCCTTAACTTTTTAGAGGCAGTACAGGGAAATGGCTACACAGGAAGGCCTGGACCCAGAGCCAGCCACCCCGGGATGTCAGCCCAGCCCTGCCACTTTCTTAGGGTCATCTCACTCGTACATATGTGATATGACCTCAGCCATGTTATGTACAAACACTATGAGGAAAAAAACACATCATGATGATAACAGGGTTATTTCTGGGTGGTAGGATCATGAGTAACTTTACTTGTTTCCCTTACAAATTTGTCAAGGAAAAAAATTAATCAATCGTCAAAGAAAGAAACGGAAAGTTTTATTTGAGCCGACCTGAGAACCATAGCCCAGGAAAGACAGTGGATACTCTGGGGAACTGCTCTGAAGAGGTAAGGGGAAAGGTCAGTAACGTGCTTTTGACAAAGAGGTACACGCGACCAAGCACACATCTCAGGAGGAGATTGTTGCTAGTCACGAGGAACAGATGTCTTAGATGATGTTCGCAGTGCTTTCCTAAGTATGGGAAGGTGTAAGAATCCAGGCTATAAGAAAATTTTCCTTAAAATATCTAACTATCTGAAGGCCTTCTGCCAGGTTTCCCAGAGCACAGAGTGCCTCATTCCAGATCTTCACCCGGAATTCCCTTCTCAGATATACCAAACTGCAGCACCTGATGATTTGATTCTTGTAGAACCGGATGGTGGGCAGCGTTCTTTATCTTATAATCCCTTCCCTTTCGGTCTTAATTTCAACGGAAGTTTGGGAGGCGTATAGTGACCAATTTGTCTCACGGTGCTAGACATCCCAGGTCAGGCGAGTATTTCATTAAAAGACCACTCAGTGTGCTATTACTGGACCAGGCCCTGTGAACAGCAGCCCAAAGCCTCTAGACCATCTGTCTGTTATTGTTCAGTAAATGGTTCCCTCTTGTTGCTTCTTCCAATACCTAGAGTTGCACTATCACAGTCTTTGATCTATATATATATGTGTGTATACATATACATACACACACATATCTCTCTATATATAGATAGAGGAAACTTTATTTATGGCTGTGCTGGGGTTTTGTTGCTGTGTGGGGCTCTTCTCCAGCCGTGGTGAGCAGCGGCTACTCCAGTTGCGGTGCATGAGCTTCTCACTGAGGTGGCTTCTCTTGCTGTAGACAGGCTTCAGGGAGTGCAGGCTTTAGCAGCCGCACCGCTTGGACTCTGGTGGTGGATTCTGGGCTCTAGCACAGGCTCAGCAGTTGTGGCCCACGGGCGTAGTTGCTCTATGGCATGTGGGATCTTGACAGATCAGGGATCAAATCTGTGTCTCCTGCATTGGTATGCAGATTCTTTGCCACTGAACCCCCAGGGAAGCCCAGTCCTTGATCTTATTGAACTATATATTTGGCCAATCATGTCAGGTCACCTAATCATTAATTTTACCTGAGGCTCAATCACATATTTGATAATACAAGGAATAATAATCTTGTAAAATAGGCAAAATACAAGTAGCATTGATAAGATCATAGGTACATATTTAAACTGAGAAATTCCATTCGCTGGGGCCCAGTATCCCCCCAGGTTGTCTGACCAGTCTGTTCTGCTTTAAGGGATGATGTATTGACATTGTACATTAAATTCACCAAAGACGCCTGCACGTACAAGGTGAGTGGTGAGTTATTGTGACCCCTTACATGATTGAGAAAGGAATGTTATCTTCTAAGGAGTTACAGGGCACCAGGAGAAAAATTGACTTTCATGGCTGAGCAGGTATTTCTGCCCTTGGGAAGATCTGGTTAACACATAAGCAGAGGCACAATGTACCCTAGAGGGGAGGGAAGAGGCCAAAGAGCAGAGAAAAAGCTTTATGTTTAAATTTCTCTTGTCTTAAAATGTGAATTTTATTTCAGCACTTTTCTGTATGTTTTAAGATACCTTGTTAATGATTTTAAGTGTTCTTACATAAGAGGAACTATACTAGAGGGCTTCATATGTGTTGTTTTATTTTGTGCTCACAACAAACACACAAGATAGGCAATATTGTCACCATTCTACAGACAAAGAAATGGAGCCTCCAAAGCATTATTAAGTAACTTGCATATGGTCTCACACCCCAGAGGAATCTGACTTCCTCATCTGACTTCAAAGTTCATGCTTGTGTTACTTCCTCTGGCTTAATCTCAGAGTCCTTCTCTGTTCAGTCTGTAGTATCTACATCTCAAAATACGGAGGGAGGATGGAGTGAGATGCTGATGTATGAAAGAGCCCCCTGCAGTGATACAGCTCTCTACAAAGAACAGCACTAATGAGGAGCATGTGTTGCATCCACTGTGCTGTTCTGCTGCTGCTGCTAAGTCACTTCAGTCATGTCCGACTCTGTGTGACCCCATAGGCGGCAGCCCACTGGGCTCCGCCGTCCCTGGGATTCTCCAGGCAAGAACGGTGGAGTGGGTTGCCATTTCCTTCTCCAGTGCATGAAAGTGAAAAGTGAAAGGGAAGTCGCTCAGTCACGTCTGACTCTTTGCGACCCCATGGACTGCAGCCCACCAGGCTCCTCCATCCATGGGATTTTCCAGGCAAGAGCACTGGAGTGAGGTGCCATCGCCTTCTCCAATGCTGTTCTAAGACTACGTATGTATCATCTCAGTTCGTTCAGTCATCTCAGTGACTGCAAGGCAGGTGGCCATTGTTAGCCCATTGTACAGAAAAGCAGATCAAGGAACAGAGAGGGTAATGAAGCTCACAGCATTGTACATGACATTAATGATCTCAGTGAGAGCCTTTCCTCTGTAAATGACTTGCAGGTCATCTTTCCCAGTCTCCCCTATGAGTTCCTCAGGGAGACACTGCAGAGAAAGGGCAGCACCCTTTCTCTACTAGACATCAAGACAGTCCCCGTGGCTCAGCTGGAGGCAGATGAGGGGTGGAAGGCAGGTCAGATATCGCAGGGCAGGTATTAGGATCTGCACCTTCAGTGTTGCTTATTGACCTTGCTTTCTAAGAACTGCAGGCGACAAACCCAGACTCCAAGGACACTGCTGCCACCTGCTGTTCACACATTCTTCATCCAGGGGCTTGTCCTCTACCTTCCTGCACCAGTGTCTCAAGATCTTCACCCCTGTCTTCTCCAGACCCCTTCTACAGCCTGGGTAAGAGAATTTCCACCTTTGCTCAGTTTCAAATGCAGGAAGTGTATGCCCTTAGCAGAAGTAGAAGGGCTCCAATAAGAGGATGCAGAGATTTTTTTGAGGCGTGCAACCTGGGGACAAGACCTTGCTTCTTTGAGTCTATGTCTTCACCTGCAAAACAAAGATGAGTATAATATCTGCTTCATGTGACGGCTTTTAAAATGAAGTAAGTTTTTGCCCTCTAAAATCTACCTTCTTACCAGAAAAAAAAGTTAGATATGTAAAGGACAAGCCAGGGTGGGGAACAATTAAACATCCTGGGATGCCTAAAATCAACCTCTGCCCATGTTAATATTTTTAAAAATCAATTATTTCTTTTACTTAATAAAGTACTTCCCTTTATATTTTACTACTGATTTTGAATTTATTGAAATTATGCTTCAAGTCATTTCCCGTGCATTTTATTATATGCACCAAAATACAAAATACTGAAAAGGGTATGTGATTTTTTATTTTTTAAGAGAAAAAGTTTTCATTGTTGAAACTGTCTTTTCCATCTGAGACTGTCAGAGTCATTTCCAAGATTCTGGTTCACAAGATTCACATCACTTCTTTCAGGCAAGGCATCTAGCAAATGGGCAGCGAAAAACTGAGAAAACTGGAGGGGGCTTTTTCCACTCAAGTTCCCTTGGGAACCGACACAAACAGCAAAGCTAAGAGGCCTGGCTCCTTCTCAGCAGCTAAAAACATCACACCAGATTCTATTTGCCTGAACATTTCTTCCAACTGTGTCTAGATGCTAGCAGTTGGATACCAATTAATTTTCATGTTGCCAATCTAATATTTTTTCTCAGACTATCTGGAATTTGTATTGCTGGTTTAATAGTTCAGCAAAACTGAAATTCTTGATGGGTGATTTCCAGCAAATATCTGTCAATGATTTCAGGTCTGTCCACTCCACTACACACTACAGGCCTGGCTGTGATGTGGATTCCAGGGGCAGGGCTGGCTACTCTCATCTTCTGAAAGGAAGTTTGGGTACCAGTTATCTCTCTCACCTTCTTGGTGTGGGCAGAATACTAGGTGAAGATATTAATACTGTCTGCTGCCTGGATTGCTCCTGTGAGACCCAAGTGTTTTGAGTACCTGGGAGAAGCATGTAATGCCCTGTTGGAGAGCCTGATGGCAAGGTGGTTAAGACAAGCAGAAGGGAGATGACCTAGAACCTGTGCACCCAGAGCAAGGAGGCATCTTTGGGAGGGAGATGAAGTTTATGAAGATGCAGCCTGGTGGAGACTCTGGGAGGAAGAACAAAGGTGGACCTGGACTTTGATCTTTGACCCTCAGTGATGAAGGAGACTGAGAAGAGAACACTTCCAACTGAGACTCGCAACAGAAATAAGAATAACCCTTAAGATGGTATTTAGGTGCAACTCTTAAGAAGCTGCTCAGTAACCCATACAATAGGTGGTAAAAACAGCAGGATTCCCAGTGGCTCTGTGGTTCATTCCCATGGAGCTCTGGGCCCTGCTGACCCACCCTCTGGTCCCTGAGTGCTTTGTAAGGACTTCCACCTTCTGTCTTTTCACTTGATGCCTGTGTGAGATAAGATTAATGGTTGCAGATTCTGGGTCGTATGTCCAGCCTCTAAATACCCTAACACATTTTCAGTGTCTCTGTGGGTACTGTGTTTAAACAGGATTGGGGCCAAGTAATCCTATTTGAATTTTCAGGACTAGAGGAACAAAGAATAGAGATAGGGAATTCCCTAGCAATCCAGTGGTTCAGTTCATTTCAGTCGCTCAGTCGTGTCCAACTTTGCGACCACCTGGACTGCAGCACGCCAGGCCTCCCTGTCCATCACCAACTCACAGAGTTTACCCAAATTCATGTACACTGAGTCGGTGATGCCATCCAACTATCTCATCCTCTGTTGTCCCCTTCTCCTCCTGCCCTCAATCTTTCCCAGCATCAGGGCCTTTTCAAATGAGTCAGCTCTTCACATCAGGTGGCCAAAGTATTGGAGTTTCAACTTCAACATCAGTCCTTCCAGTGAATACCCAGGACTGATCTCCTTTAGGATGGACTGGTTGGATCTCCTTGCAATCCAAGGGACTCTCAAGAGTCTTCTCCAACACCACAGTTCAAAAGCATCAATTATTCAGCACTCAGCTTTCTTCACAGTCCAACTCTCACACCCATACATGACTACTGGAAAAACTATAGCCTTGACTAGACGGACCGTTGCAGGCAAAGTAATGTCTCTGCTTTTTAATATGCTTTCTAGGTTGGTCATAACTTTCCTTCCAAGGAGTAAGCGTCTTTTAATTTCATGGCTGCAATCACCATCTGCAGCGATTTTGGAACCCCCCAAAATAAAGTCAGCCACTGTTTCCACTGTTTCCCCATCTATTTGCAATGAAGTGTTGGGACCAGATGCCATGATCCTAGTTTTCTGAATGTTGAGCTTTAAGCCAAATTTTTCACTCTCTTCTTTTACTTTCATCGAGGCTGTTTAGTTCTTCACTTTCTGCCATAAGGGTGGTATTGTCTGCATATCTGAGGTTATTGATATTTCTCCCAGCAAACTTGATTCCAGCTTGTGCTTCCTCCAGCCCAGCGTTTCCCATGATGTACTCTGCATATAAGTTAAATAAGCAGGGTGACAATATACAGCCTTGGCATAGTCCTTTCCCAATTTGGAACCAGTCTGTTCCATGTCCAGTTCTAACTGTTGCTTTCTGACCTGCATACAGATTTCTCAAGAGGCAAGTCAGGTGGTCTGGTATTCCCATCTCTTTCAAAATTTTCCACAGTTTGTTGTGATCCACACAGTCAAAGGCTTTGGCATATTCAATAAGACAGAAATAGATGTTTTTCTGGAACTCTCTTGCTTTTTTGATGATCCAGCGAATGTTGGCAATTTGATCTCTGGTTACTCTGCCTTTTCTAAATCCAGCTTGAACATCTGGAAGTTCACGGTTCATGTATTGCTAAAGCCTGGCTTGGAAAATTTTGAGCATTACTTTACTAGTGTGTGAGATGAGTGCAATTATGCAGTAGTTTGAACAACAGACTGGTTCCAAATAGGAAAAGGAGTACATCAAGGCTGTATATTGTCACCCTGCTTATTTAACTTTTATGCAGAGTACATCATGAGAAACGCTGGGCTGGAAGAAGCACAAGCTGGAATCAAGATTGCCGGGAGAAATATCAATAACCTCAGATATGCAGATGACACCACCTTTATGGCAGAAAGTGAGGAGGAACTAAAAAGCCTCTTGATGAAAGTGAGAGAGGAGAGTGAAAAATTTGGCTTAAAGCTCAACATTCAGAAAACTAAGATCATGGCATCTAGTCCCATCACTTCATGGCAAATAGATGGGGAAACAGTGGAAACAGTGGCTGACTTTATTTTGGGGGGGCTCCAAAATCACTGCAGATTGTGATTGCAGCCATGAAATTAAAAGACGCTTACTCCTTGGAAGGAAAGTTATGACCAACCTAGATAGCATACTGAAAAGCAGAGACATTACTTTGCCAACAAAGTTCCATCTAATCAAGGCTATGGTTTTTCCAGTGGTCATGTATGGATGTGAAAGTTGGACTGTGAAGAAAGCTGAGTGCCAAAGAATTGATGCTTTTGAACTGTGATGTTGGAGAAGACTCTTGAGAGTCACTTGGACTGCAAGGAGATCCAACCAGTCCAGTCAAAGAATATCAGTCCTGGATATTCATTGGAAGGACTGATGCTGAAGCTGAAACTCTAGTACTTTGGCCACCTCATGTGAAGAGTTGACTCATTGGAAAAGACCCTGATGCTGGGAGGGATTGGGGGCAGGAGGAAAAGGGGATGACAGAGAATGAGATGGCTGGGTGGCATCACTGACTCGATGGACAAGAGTCTGGGTGAACTCCGGGGGTTGGTGATGGACAGAGAGGCCTGGGTGCTGCGATTCATGGGGTCACAAAGAGTTGGACATGACTGAGCAACTGAACTGAACTGAACTGAACTTGACCATTCTTTGGCATTGCATTTCTTTGGGATTGGAATGAAAACTGACCTTTTCCAGTCCTGTGCCCACTGATGAGTTTTCCAAATTTGCTGGCATTTTGAGTGCAGCACTTTCACAGCATCATCTTTCAGGATTTGAAATAGCTCACCTGGAATTCCATCACCTCCACTAACTTTGTTCATAGTGACGCTTCCTAAGGCCCACTTGACTTTGCATTCCAGGATGTCTGGCTCTAGGTGAGTGATCACACCATCGTGATTATCTGAGTTGTGAAGTTCTTTTTTTACAGTTCTTCTGTGTATTCTTGCTACCTCTTCTTAACATCTTCTGCTTCTGCTAGGTCCATACCATTTCTGTCCTTTATTGAGCCCATCTTTGCATGAAATGTTCCCTTGGTATCTCTACTTTCTTGAAGAGATCTCTAGTCTTTTCCATTCTATTGTTTTCCTCTATTTCTTTGCACTGATCACTGAGGAAGGCTTTCTTATCTCTCCTTGCTATTCTTTGGAACTCTGCATTCAAATGGGCATATCTTTCCCTTTCTCCTTTGCCTTTCACTTCTCTTCTTCTCTAAGCTATTTGTAAGGCCTCCTCAGACAACCATTTTGCCTTTTTGCATTTCTTTTTCTTGAGGATGGTCTTGATCCCTGTCTCCTGTACAGTGTTACGAACCTCCATCCGTAGTTCATCAGGTACTCTGTCTATCAGATCTAGTCCCTTAAATCCATTTCTCACATCCACTGTGTAGTCATAAGGGATTTTATTTAGGTCATACCTGAATGGTCTAGTGGTTTTCCCTACTTTCTTCAATTTAAATCTAAATTTGGCAATAAGGAGTTCATGATCTGAGCCACAGTCAGCTCCTAGTCTTGTTTTTGCTGACTGCATAGAGCTTCTCCATCTTTGGCTGCAAAGAATATAATCAATCTGATTTCAATGTCAGCCATCTGGTGATGTCCACGTGTAGAGTCTTATCTTGTGTTGTTGGAAGAGGTTGTTGCTATAACCAGTGCCTTCTCTTGTCAGAACTCTATTAGCCTTTGCCCTGCTTCATTCCGTATTCCAAGGCCAAGTTTGTCTGTTACTCCAGGTGTTTCTTGACTTCCTACTTTTGCATTCCAGTCCCCTATAATGAAAAGGACATCATTTTGGGTGTTAGTTCCAAAAGGTCTTGTAGGTCTTCATAGAACCGTTCAACTTCAGCTTCTTCAGCGTTACTGGTTGGGGCATAGACTTTGATTACTGTGGTATTGAATGATTTGCCTTGGAAACAGAGATCATTCCCTCATTTCTGAGATTGCATCCAAGTACTGCACTTTGGACTCTTTTGTTGACTGTGATGTAGTAGCCAACTCCATTTCTTCTAAGGGATTCCTGCCCACAGTAGTAGATATAATGGTCATCTGAGTTAAATTCACCCAATCCAATCCATCTTAGCTCACTGATTCCTAGAATGTTGATGTTTACTCTTGTCATCTCCTGTTGGACCACTTCTAATTTGCCTTGATTCATGGACCTAACATTCCAGGTTCCTATGCAATATTGCTCTTTACAGCATCGGACCTTGCTTCTATTATCAGTCACTTCAGCAACTGGGTGTTGCTTTTGCTTTGGCTCCATCCCTTCATTCTTTCTGGAGTTATTTCTCCACTGATCTCCTGTAGCATATTGGGCACCTACCGACTTGAGGAGTTCATCTTTCAGTATCCTATCATTTTGCCTTTTCATACTGTTCATGGGGTTCTCAAGGCAAGAATACTGAAGTGGTTTGCCATTCTCTTCTCCAGTGGATCACATTTTGTCAGAACTCTCCACTATGACCCGTCTGTCTTGGGTGGCCCTACACAGCATGGCTTAGTTTCACTGAGTTACACAAGGCTGTGGTCCATGTGATCAGATTGGCTAGTTTTCTGTGATGGTGGTTTCAGTCTGTCAGCCCTCTGATGCCCTCTCTCAGCACCTGCTGTCTTTCTGGAGTTTCTCTTACCTTGGACATGAGGTGTCTCTTCACAGCTGCTCCTTACCTTGGATGTGGGATATCTTCTCACGGCCTTTGCTCCTGACCTTGGACGTGGTGTATCTCCTCTAGCCACTGCTCCTGACCTTGGACGTGGGGTATCTCCTCTCCGCCACTGCTCCTGACCTTGGATATGGGGTATCTTCTCTCAGCCGCCTGCCACTCTAGCGCTGCGCAGCCACCTCCCAGCACTTAGGACTCCACATTTCCACACCGGGGGCCCGGGTTCAATCCTCGGTCAGGGAACTAGATCCCCACATGCCACCACTAAGAGTTCGCACGCTGCAACTAAAGATCTATCACGCCACAGCTAAAACCTGAATGTGTTAGTCACACAGTCGTGTCCAACTCTTTGAGACCCCACAGACTGCAGCCAGCCAGACTCCTCTATGGGAGGAGTCTATGGGATTTTCCAGACAAGAATACTGAAGTAGGTTGCCATTGCCTTCTCCAGGGAATCTTCCCCACGCAGGAATTGAACCCAGGTCTTCTGCATTGTAGGCAGATTCTGTACCATGTGAGCTACTAGGGAAGCCCAGCCTAATTAATTAATTAATTATTAAAAACAAAAGAAATTGGGAATTCCCTGGCAGTCTAGTGGTTAGAACTCCACAGTTTCACTGCCGAGGGCCTGGGTTCAATCCCTGTTCAGGGAACTCTCAAGCTGTGTGGATAAAATAATAAATAAAAGAGTGTGTTCGCCAATTCCACAGGATAATACAGAGATTCACTTGGGAGGTAAAAGTATGCAACTGTTTCTGCCAAATGAGGTTAAGAATATTTTGCTCTTTCATTCTCTCTCCGCTTTCAAGAACTATCTTTTTAAGTTTGTTCTTGGGCCTGACTCTGGGGCCAAAGTTCTACCCTTCACTAGCGACAGATCTTATATTATTTAATCTCTCACTTTTCCAAAATAAAGCAAATTTTCCATTCCACCAACCTTGCCATTTAATTGGCTTTTGAGGGGTCAGCAGCTGGACTGCACTTTCAGCTACACTCCCTCTCAGGATTGTGCTGAGGAAAATGAGCTCAAATGGGATAGCTTGGTAACAGAGAGATAAGCAACAGAGGTGGGAATTAACCTCTGATCTGCCGGCTGACCAGGTGGCACTAGTGGTAAAGAATCCGCCCGCCAATGCAGGAGACTTCAGAGACTAGGGTTCGATCCCTGTGCTGAGAAGATCCCCTGGAGGAGGGCGTGGCATCCCATGGACAGAGGAGCCTAACGGGCTACAGTCCATATGGTTGCAAAGGGTCAGACACGACTGAAGTGAGTTAGCACACACTGCTGGCTGAAGCCAAAGTGGACACCTTGAAGAGGACAAACTACAGGGCTTCCTTATGAGTTCTCACCCCTTCACCCCGTTCTGATGGTACAGAGCTCTGAAAAACTGCCCAGCTCATTGTAGAAAGTGACTCGGGTCCCTGACCATCTAAAATGTCCTAACTTTCCTTTCACAGGAGAGCCCTGCTGACGTGGCTACACTTCAAGCTTCGTGAAAGTATTTTAGTAAGGGCCTCTTAAGATTTTCTCAGTGAACCCAGCTTCTAGCAACTTCTAACAACTTAATAAGAAAAGCCTCTTAGGACAAAACTAGAAGTTCTGATCTCTCCTGAGGGAAGCTAACCCTCTGACCTCTCACCGTGGAGGATGCTGCTGGAGCCCATGGCTGCCGCTGAGAAGAGTTCTTCAGGCCTACACTTGGGGTTGTTTTGCAACGTCCTCTTTACTTCCTGTGTAAAATGGCTCTCTGGTCTAGTCTGAAGTCATGTCTGACTTTGAGACTCCGTGTACTTTAGCCCAATCTGTCCATGGGAGTTCCAGGCAAGAATACTGGAGTGGGTTGTCATTTCCTTCCCCAGGGAATGAAAAGCAGCCCTGTACTTTAGTGTTTCCCTTAAGATGGGAAGATTGGCCCAGTGAACACAGCCTAAGTCTCGGAATTTGAAGCACTGTCTCTGGGAATCCTTGAGGCATTTGTGTGGATAACCAACCCAAGGGCAGGAGAAACTCTGGAACAATTAAAGTCTGTTTGGATCAAGTTCCCTGGAGCCTGAGGGGAGCGAGGTGCGCCTCCCTCCTCTGTTCCTCAGGAAAGGAGACTGCAGAGAAAGGAGCAGTTGGGAAGGAATGCACATACAAATCTTTGGTTCAAGATTTAGTGATTTCTCTAGACACATGTTATATACACTTACTTCAGTCGCTCAGCTGTGTCCGACTCTTTGCGACCCCATAGACTGTAGCATGCCAGGTTTCCCTGTCCATCATCAACTCCTGGAGCTTGCTCAAACTCATGTCCATCGAGTCAGTGACGCCATCCAACCATCTCATCCTCTGTCATCCCCGTTTCCTCCTGCCTTCAATCTTTCCCAGCATCAGGATGAGCTGGCTCTTCGCATCAGGTGGCCAAAGTATTGGAGTTTCAGCATCAGTCCTTCCAATGAATATTCAGGACTGATTTCCTTTAGGATTGACTGGTTTGGTCTCCTTGCTGTCCAAGGGACTTTTAAGACTAATTTGTGTCCCCCCAAATTCCTAAAAGTGTGTTAGTTGCTCAGTCATGTCTGACTCTTTGCAACCTCATGACTGTAGCCAGCCAGGCTCCTCTGTCCATGGGATTTCCCGGGCAAGAATACAGAAGTGGGTTGCCATTCCCTTCTACAAAGGATCTTCCCAACCCAGGAATCAAACCCTGCATTGCAGGCAGATTCTTTACCTTCTGAGCCTCCAGGGAAGTCCCAAATTCCTAAAGTGAAGCTCTAATTGCTAATACTTGGAGGTAGAACCCATTAGGAGATAATTAAGGTTATCTCAGATCATAAATGGAGAAGGCAATGGCACCCCACTCCAGTACTCTTGCCTGGAATATCCCATGGACGGAGGAGCCTGGTAGGCTGCAGACCATGGGGTCGCTAAGAGTTGGACACGACTGA
This sequence comes from Capra hircus, assembly GCF_001704415.2. Lineage (NCBI taxonomy): Eukaryota > Metazoa > Chordata > Mammalia > Artiodactyla > Bovidae > Capra > Capra hircus. The sequence goes on from NC_030817.1 coordinate 56,167,164, forward strand.
GTGACTTCACTTTCACTTTTCACTTTCATGCATTGGAGAAGGAAATGGCAACCCACTCCAGTGTTCTTGCCTAGAGAATCCCAGGGACGGCGGAGCCTGGTAGGCTGCCGTCTATGGGGTCGCACAGAGTCGGACACGACTAAAGCGACTTAGCAGCAGCAGCAGCAGCAGCAGCAGCAGCAGATCATAAAATCCCATGGACGGAGGAGCCTGGTAGGCTGCAGTCCATGGAGTCGCAAAGAGTCAGACACGACTGAGTGACTTCACTTTCACTTTTCACTTTCATGCATTGGAGAAGGAAATGGCAACCCACTCCAGTGTTCTTGCCTGGAGAATCTCAGGGACGGGGGAGCCTGGTGGGGTGCCGTCTGTGGGGTTGCACAGAGTTGGAACAACTGAAGCGACTTAGCAGCAGCAGCAGCAGCAGATCATAAGGGTCCAGGGCCCTGATACCATAAGATTAGTATCCTTTTAAGAGACACGTGAGGTCCACTGTGTGCTCTAACCAAAAAGAAAGTCTCACCTGAAACCGACCTTGCTGGCACCATGATCTCAGACTTGCAACCTCCAAAACTGTGAGTAGATAAATATCTATTGTTTAAGTCACTCAATCTACAATATTTTGTCATGACAACCAGAGTTGACTAGATACAAAACAACACTTGGGAGTAATATGCCCACCATTTAGTCAGTATCTCCCAGTGACCCAAGCCTTGTTTATGTTAGTCTCACTAAATTTGTATCTGTATCAATTTAATCCTCACTCTCCAAGTAAGTGGGTAATAATTTTTTATGTTTTAACAACTGAAATTAGAACAATGAATTCTTTGTATTATAGAATCAAAAAGCAGTAAAGTCCACAGCTGGGTGGTCTTATATGGAGCACTTACCATATCTGGGCATTAATTTCTCCAATTTCTCCTACTTCACAGATTGTTTACGAAGATCTTAGCAGCTGCCCACAGTCCCTAATGAGGGGTGTAGGCATTGACTAAGCAGGTCAGAGCCAAGTCATTTTCCTAGAAGCAGGAATTAGCAGAGACCAGAAAGGAGAGTGTCAGAGAGGTGAGTATCCATGTTCTTAAACCACACAAGGTTCCAATGCTAAGACAGGGAATAGGAGCTGGACTCAAACAGGAAACACAGGTGAATGCCTTGTTTCAGGGGCAAATGTGCTGGACAGGTAGACAGATAACAGAACTGCAGTGGCCATAGCTTGCCTTATAGGATCAGGTAAGGTACAAATGGAGTGAGTTGGGTGACTCACCTATCATGTGGAAATGACTGAGAGCATTACCAAAGGCATGTGTTTGTTTACTAAAATCCCCAACTCCCACACATCCACCCCCATGATTCGGAGTACAGGTTGAGAATCACAGATATTAATAATGAAGTAGCGGTTTGATGAAGGTCAGGGCTCAGATGTGCATAGATCTCAACTGTGAGACTTCAGAGCCTTAGATGTGCTTTGGATTGGATGTGATAGTTTTTGTTTGTTTTGGTTGGGTTTTTAAAATTTATTTTTGGCAGTGCTGGGTTTTTCTTCCTCTGTGTGGACTTTATCTAGTTGTGATGCGTGGGCTTATCGCAGGGCTTCTCTTGTTGTGGATTGTAGGCTCCAGAGTGTGGGCTCAGTAGTGGTACAAGGGTTTAGTTGCCTAAGGCATATGGAATCATCCTGGACCAGAAATTGAACCCACGTCCCCTGTATTGGCAGGCAGATTCTTAACCACTGGACCACCAGGGAAGTCCTGGATGCAATAATTATTAAGTGCAAATTTGTTTTCATTATCCCTTCCCCTTTCATAATGTATAATTGAATGTAATGGCGAAGTTTGGAGCTCACTGACCCTACTTCCCGTTTGGGAGCCTTCAGTGTTCATCCCAGGATACCAACTTCTCTCCCCACTGCCCCTCTGCTGAGCTCAGAGGTCTCAGATCTGTGACCCTTGGGTGAACAGAATCTGCCAGGATGTTCCATAAGGGCCCACTCACTTTAACAAGTGATTTTAATGAGAAACATCCAGGTGATGCCAGCAAGATACTTAGGACCAGAGACTCAAGTTTAAAGTCTTAGCATTTCTCTCCCAGTGAAGCAACCAAATTCCATGTTATAGAAAAGCGCATAAAGAAAAATACATCCGTGAAGATTCTCATTAGACCAGAGAATCTGTTCTAAGTGAAAAGGGCAAGGATTCAGAGACCTGCCCAATAAAGACATCTAATCTGAAACAATGAGCCAGAGATTGCTCTGGACTCTGCTGCTTTTGCACCCCAGAGTTATTTGGTTTGAATGACTGCCAAATCCTCAAGTTCAAAAGGCAGTCACAAGTGGGGAAAGAGGCCAGCATTCTTGGGGTTGGATTCCCAGAATTCTCCCATTAATTGTAAGCCTCTCCTTCTAAGGTCAGCCCGCTCTGCTAGTGGTTTGGTTTTGGAGACAGCCCCTCCCTCTACTATGAAGACTGTGAGAGAGATTCTGATGGTAAAATCAGCAACCATGTTGTCCACGCAAGGACCTGATCTTGGGTATGTCATTTTCTTCCAGAAGCCACCACCGTGGTCATGTCTCAGGTTCATAAGGATGGGCAGCTCTCTTACACTGAATGTGTCTGTTCTCATTAGGCCTGTCAGAATATACACAAGAGCGAGCATTTCATTGAAGTGTTTGATTGCAATTTGAATGTAAACACACATTCAGTTAATAGGAATTTATGTTAGCCATTAAACTTGTTTTGTCTTTGAAGGCTTTCGTTCTTTTGCCCTGCATGTTAAACATGCCCTAATGGGTTTTACCTCCAAATTACCACAAGACACTAGCCATTTCTTTTTTTTTTATTTTATTATTTATTTGACTGCATGAGATCTCAGTTATGGCATGTGGGATCTTTTCTCTCTAGTTTTGGCATGTGAACTTTTAGCTGCAGTCTGTGGAACCTAGTTCCCTGACCAGGGATTGAACCCAGACCCCCTGCATTGGGAGCGCAGAGTCTTAGCCACTGGACCACCAGGAGAACCCCATGGACCAGCCACTTCTGTTCTCCATTGCCATCACGCTGACCAGTCCCCTTCATGTCTCCTGTTACTGTGAGAGCCTCCTTACCACCCTCTCTGCTCCAGTTCTGCACTCCCCTCCCCAACAAAATCTGTTGGCCATGCTCTAACCCAAATCTGAGTGTGTTAACACCCTCCCCTTGCTAAAAACCTTTTGCTCTTAGGCTAAGACCCAGAACTCTTCCCTGGTCTCTACCTGCCTCTGCCACCTCATCTTGACCCTTTTTCCATCCGTCCCTCTCTGCCTGCAGCCACATTAACCTCACGGCTTCCCCCACCTTTCTCCTCCACTCACCCACTGATCACAGTTCAAATGGCACTTCTTCGGGAGTTTCCCATGAGACCCCCTATTTAGGACCGGTCTCTTTAAGTTTTCACAAACCATGTTTCTTTTCTTAAGAGTAATTACCTCCATTTTTTAAAGGAGTAATTACCTCCATTTTTAATTACACATTCATGAGTGTGATTATTTAATAAAGATTCATCTCCCTACTGGTCTCTAGGCTTTGTGAGACCAGGAGCACAACTGCTCACTATCATATTCCTGGGCCCTTACCCCAGTGCCTGGCAAATAAACAGATCCCCATGGGATGTTCTTTGGGTGAATTTCAGAGGTAGACACTGAGTGGAAAACAGACAACTATGAGTCAGAGTTGTTATTTTAAAAGGTCAGTACTTTTGACGGTAAGGTAAATTATTCTCAAAACTTCAAGACAAGGTTACTCACAAAAATAGACACGTAATGAATGAGGGACTTCCAATGGCTAAGACTCCACACTGCCAATGCAGGGGGCCCAGGTTCAATCCCTGGTCAAGGACCTAGATCCCAGATGCCACAACTAAGTGTTCATATGCTACAGTGAAGTTCAAAGATCCTGTGTTGCAGCAACTAAGACCTGGCATAGCCAAATAAATAAATAAATAATTTTTTAAAAAAAACCTGAAACACATAATAGATGAGATTATCTGTGCACAGAATCCAGGAGAGAGAAAAGTCCTCATAGCTTGTCAAAACCACAGAGGACTGCCTGGAGTATATGATCAAAAGTCAGGCGGTGCTAGTGGTAAAGAACCCACCTGCCAGTGCAGGAGACGTAAGAGACGTGGCTTCAGACTCTGGGTTGGTAAGATCCCCTGGAGGAGGGCATGGCAACCTACTCCAGCAGTCTTGCCTGGAGAATCCCGTGGACAGAGGAACCTGATGAGCTACAGTCCATGGGGTCAGAAAGAGTAGGACACAAATGAAGCAACTTAGCACGCATGCATACAGAAAGAGGGAGAGGGAGAGCAGGGAGCACTGAGGTCCTGGGCTGACCCGGGTTAAACACAGTCTCTGGAGACAGGTTTGTAACATGGTCTGTCAGACCACGTTAACAGGCACAATTAATGGGGACCAAGGGTGAGACAGGTCAGGTCCCATCAAACAACCAGAAGAGATGATTTGTTAACACACCATCTTGGGGAGTTGGGATCCACCCAGATCTATAAGCAGAGAGTAGTAACTGACCAAAGGCATGTGGTCTGCGTGATGAAAGTGCACGGCATCAACAAGGAGAAAGGCCTGAGTACCAGAGGTTCCCACTCCCTGTTTGTTGGGTACAGGACTGTTGCTCAGCTGGCTCATGTTTGACTGATAACTCTGACCATGGAGATCATCCACACCACAAGGCTCTAGTCTCAGCTTCCCCAAGCAGTCCCTGATCATAGACTAGACCTATATGGAGCCTTCCTGCCACAGTGGAGAGAAAAACAGACCTACTGTGGTTAGTTGAGTAATGGCCAAAAGACTGGTGGATTGGTGGAATATCACTGGTTGACCCCCAAAGATATTCACATCTTAACCCCTGGAACCTGTCTCTGGGTTACCTTATGTGGTAAAAGGAATTTTGCAGATGTGATTAGTAAGGATTTTGAGGTGGGGACATTGTGCTTCATTATCTAGATAAACCAGACATAATCCCAAGGGGGAGGCAGGAGCACAGGGTCAGAGAGAGATGGGGAGATGGCAGTGCTGATGGCTTTGAAGATAGATGAAAGGGCCAAAGGATGAAGGAAGGGTGTCTCTAGAAGCTGGAGAACTCAAAGAAGTATTCTCTTCCAGAGCTTCCAGATGGAGAAGGCAATGGCACCCAACTCCAGTACTCTTGCCTGGAAAATTCCATGGACGGAGGAGCCTGGTAGGCCGCAGTCCATGGGGTCGAAAAGAGTCGGACACGACTGAGTGACTTCACTTTCACTTTTCACTTTCATGCATTGGAGAAGGAAATGGCAACTCACTCCAGTGTTCTTGCCTGGAGAATCCCAGGGACAGGGGAGCCTGGTGGGCTGCCGTCTATGGGGTCGCACAGAGTCGGACATGACTGAAGTGACTTAGCAGCAGCAGCAGCAGCAGAGCTTCCAGAAGAAACGCAGGCATGCCCACACCTTGATTTTAGACCAGTGAAACAAATTTCAGATTTTTAATTCCAGAACTGCAAGATAATACATCTGTAGGGGGTTTTGTTGTTGTTATTATTTTATTGAAACATAGTTGATTTACAATGTTGTTAGTTTCAGGTATACAACAAAGTGAGTTAGCTCTATACATCTTTTTTTCATATTCTTTCCTCATAGGTTATTACAAAATATTGATTATAGTTCCTTATGCTATATAGTAGGTCCTTGTTGGTTACCTATTTTTAAAATTTTTTAATGTATTTATTTGTCTGTATTGGGTCTTAATTGTGGCACTGGGGTCTTCGTTGCATCATTAAGTTGTGGGTTCTTTTGTTGTGACACACGGACTCTCTAGTTATGGATGTGAGCTTAGTTGCTCTGAGGCATGTGGGATCTTAGTTCCCCAAACAGGGGATCGAACTCACGTCCCCAGCATTACATGGCGGTTTCTTAACCACTGAACCACAGGGAAGTCCCCTTGGTTATCTATTTGATATGTAATAGTGTGGTGTGTATTTGTTAATCTCAACCTTCTAATTTATCCCTCCTCCCAGTCTCTTTTCTCCTTTGGTTACCATAAGTTTGTTTTCTGTGTCTGTGGCTCTATTTCTGTTTTGAATGTAAGTTCATTTTTATCTTATTCTTTTTTAGATTCCACATATAAGCTATGTCATATTATAGTCTTCTTTCTTTTTCTGGCTTACTTCACTTAGTCTGATAATCTCTAGGTCCCAGTGTATGTTGCTTGAAGCCACTAAGCTTGTGGCAATTTATTACAGCAGGAGTAGGAAAGTAATACATGATAATATGAGTATCTGGCCAACAGATTAGTTCCTCAATCATGCATAAGTCTCTGGCGAGTTTAACTGTTTTCCTTAAGTTCTCCTGGGTCTATGCCCCTGCTAGAGGCATAGACCCAGTTTCTGAATCTGCTGAGAACCAGTATGGCTGACCTCAACTTCCCTAAAGGTCCTTCCTTCCACCCTGGGATGCCTTGCCTCACCTGGCCTGAGGCACCTCTGGCTCTTCTTTGTAAAGACCATGCTGCCACTGATAGTTACTCATTTGTGGGGGCTGTTAGGTGAGCTCTGGGAACAAAGCACAGCCTATGGCATCAGAAAGGCCCGAGTTCAAATCCCTCTTCCAGGCCTGAGATGACATCTTCCTGATTTATACTGTGGTTGTATGGATTGAGAGAGGTGATGTATGTCCAACACCAAACACAGGGTCAGTGCCAGAGTAGGCATCCATTCAAGGTTACCCTTCTCTTCCCACATGTGCCAGCTCTACCATGAGTCTTTGCTGTCCTCAGCTTTTGTAATGTAGGTCTCTCCAGCTACCTTCTCTGCAGCTTTGCAAACCCAGTGAGAACCCTGTCTATTGCTAGCACTCCAGCTACAGATCAATGCCCTCAGTGCCGCCCTCCCAGTGACTTGGTGTCTAGTTGGAGTTTCTCCAGAACTGTTACCTGAGACAAGGATTCCAGCGGTGGTGGTTTGTCTGGGAGATGGTCCCAGAAAATACCAGTGGAGGAAATGTATACTTGTCTTTTGATTTATGCTGGGAAGAAACACCATTTCCCCAGCAAACCCAAGGCTGCTTTGTCTGGCATAGGCTTTCTATTATCCTTTCAGATATCCTACAAAACGCCTCCTTTTGGCAAGTTTCAAAGCCAAAATCTGCATATATTAAAGGTTTCTTAAGCCCAAGAAAAACTTTTCATCACCTCTAAAACCTTTACTTCTTCCCCCCATTCCATCACCTAAAGGTTACAGCCTCCCAGGGTTACTGTTATTGTTACCTGAGAATATTTACAAATATCCAGATAATTGAGAACCCTAATTTAATAAGTCTGGATAATAGGAGGGTCACCATATGAAATGCAGGCTGATCATTGCCTGAGTAAAGTACAGAGGAGGCATTTCAGATGTGCTCAGCCCTGAAAAGCCAACACTGACACCCTGATGCTGTTCATCATTAAGTGATATGTATCAAATGCCTGCAAGATGTAAGGCACTGCGCTGGGTGCTGGGAGGCACTCAGAGAGTCTTGAGAAGGTTTGGAGCAAAAAAGAAGAACTTTCCTTCCCTAAAACAATTCTGAGTCTGTTCCAGCTTCCACTGTTAGAGTCTTTTTTTTTCCTGGCCTTATTCAGCATCCCCTTATACAATGAACCTCTCACTAGGAGGGACTGAAACCTCATATATCGTGTGGCTGAGAGGGGCCCTGAGGTCCTGCTGGTGTTCAGAGAGAGACTCAGAGGGGAAGTAATTATTAGCTGGGAGTGACCCAACCCACAGGGGGTACAACTAATCCTGAAATCTTTCTCCCCAGTGTCTGCTTTCTTCACATTTTAAGCTGTTGCCAGACCTTTGTACTTGGGGGTAGGGGGAATTAATTAAGGGTTGGCCTCTGAGATGGCTTTCTAAAAGCACATACAGGCAAAGTGGATTCCCCCAGCTGTACTCTTTCCACTTGGTAGCTGGCAAGCCCTGCTCCAGTGAGCCCAGCAGACCCTCTGCTGCATAACCTCCTCTGAACACCCTTCTGTCTCAGTACTGTTTCTTCTCTGACCACTATGTGAAAGTGAAAGACGCTGAGTCCTGTCTGACTGTTTGCCACCCCATGGACTATATAGTCCATGGAATTCTCTAGGCCAGAATACTGGAGTGGGTAGCCTTTTTCTTCTCCAGGGAATCTTCCTAACCCAGGGATTGAACCCAGGTCTCCCACATTGCAGGCGGATTCTTTACCAGCTGACCGCTATACCCAGATCCTATAGGAAAATCATTTTAAATGTTCATTCTTGAGCCCTTCCCCAAACCTCCTGAGTCAAAACTCATCCTTGGGGCTCCAGCCAAAGAAACCACACTTGTAAACAGGCTTTCCATGTGTTTCAGACCACACCAGAATCTGAGAACCACTCGCCTGGGGGCAGCAGCCCAGTGCACTCAGTGTGGCTTAGAAGGCCAGCACCATCTGGCTGTGGCTACCCTCTGACCTTACCTCCATCAGCCAGGTTCAACTGCTCCCTGTTCTAGAAACAGATCTTGTCATATCAAACCTCTGAATCTTTGCTCACTCTATTTCCCCTGCCTTGTTTGCTTTTCTTTCACTGAACGAGCAAATTCCTGTTCCTCTTCCAAAGCGCTCTTGAAATGTCCCTCAATCTCTGTCACTCCATTTAACTCCTTCCCCCAGAAGACTCTCCTGCTCCCTCCTCCCGCCTCACAGCTATTGATATCTGCCTCTAGGACAGCACTTTTCTTATTTTACACATATTTTTAATATTTATGTATTTATCTGGCTGTGTCGGGTCTTAGTTGGGTACCTTTTGTTGTGGTACATGGATTATCTAGTTGTAGCACCTGAGCCCCGGAGCACAGGGGCTTAGTAGTTGCTGTGTGCAGGCTTAGCTGCTTCTCAGCATGTGGAATCTTAGTTCCTCGACCAGGGATCAGACCCGCATCCCCTACACTGCAAGGCAGATTCCTAAGCAGTGGACCACCAGGGAAATCCCACTTTTCTTCTTTTATTAATGAGCTCTAAGGCTGTACCTCAGTCCAGAGCTGCAGGGAGCACACCTTGCTCATTTGTGCATATTAGAAAGAGTCACCCCTTCTTTCAGAGCCAGACACAGGAACACAGGCTGCATCTCCACTCCCTCACCCCTCCACAGACTCTCTTGTGCAGGACAGAGCCTGTCAACTGTGTGCAGAGACTCTCCACCTGTCCTCTCTGCTAACGAAGAACTCCCGAAGGCCCTGGCACTTGTTCATGCTTGTACATCCCCAGCGTAGATGTCTGGCCCTGTAATGACTCTCTGTGAAAGGTTTTATAAGCTGCAGTGAACTGAATGCAGCCTGTGAGCACAGGCAAGCTGATTGCCCACATGTCATCAAATGCTGTGAATTGCAGAAGGCCCTCGGAGCAGCAGAGGCTGGATGAGCTATGTCTCTGTTCTGTTCTCCATGGATTCTGGGTATTTTAACATCTGCAACTAGAAATTGTTTAGAGCTGTGAGACTAAAACAGATGCCTAAAGCAGTCTGTTAGCTCATTCTTTATTTTGTGGCCCTGAAAAAAAAAAAAGCCATATATATTTTGAATGAAAAGTGGAAGTGAAAGTTGCTTATTTGTGTCTGACTCTTTGCGATCCCATGGACTATACAGTCCATGGAATTCTCCAGGTCAGAATACTGGGGTAGGTAGCTGTTCCCTTCTCCAGGAAATCTTCCCAACCTAGGGATTGAACCCAGGTCTCCCACATTGCAGGCAGATTCGATTCTATTATATTTTGAATAGTAGTCCTTTATCAGATATGTCTTATACAAGTATTTTCTCCCAGTCTGTGGTTGGTCTCCTCGTTCTCTTGATACTGTCTTTCACCAAACAGCTTTTAATTTTTAGGAAGTCCAGCATATCAATAAACTCTTTCATATTTAATCATATCATTGGTGTTGTTCCTAAAAAGGCATTGCCATACCCAAGGTCATCTAGGTTTTCTCCTGTGTTTTCTTCTATAGGTTTATAGTTTTGCATTTAGATAATTTTGAGTTAATATTTGTAAAGAGTATAAGGCCTAAGTATGTACATATGTACGTGAATGTTCAGTTGTTGCAGCACTGTTTATTGAAAAGACTATCTTTACTCCATTGTACTGCCTTTTCTTTGTCAAAGTGCAGTTGACTATAATTATGTGGGTCTATTTCTGCAGTCTTTATTCATTTAAACATTTTTATTTTATATTGGAATATAATTGATTTACAATGTTGTGTTAGTTTCAGGTGTACAGAAAAGTGATTCAGTTAGACATATACATATACTCAGTATCCTTTTTCAAATCCTTTTCCCATATAGGTTATTACAGAGTATAGAGTTCTCTGTGCTATACACTAGGTCCTTATTGGTTATCCATTTTTATATAATAGTGTGTATATGTTAATCCCAATCTCCTAATTTATTTCTCCTTTCCCCACCTTTCCTCTTTGGTAATCATAAGTTTATTTTTAAGTCTGTGAGTCTGTTTCTGTTTTGTAAGTAAGTCCATTTTTTAAAAAAGTTAATTGAAGTTAATTTCAATCACTTTTTTAAATTCTACATATAAGTGATATGATATGGCACTTTCTGTTTCTGACTTATTGTACTTTACTTAGTATAATTTCTAGGTCCATCCCTGTCATTGAAAACGGCATTTTTTCATCCTTTGTCATGTCTGAGTACAATATTGTACACATATACATTTTCTTTATTCATTCATCTGTTGATGGATATTTAGGTTGCTTTCCATGTCTTGGCTATTGTGAATATGGCTACAGTGAACACTGAGGTGCAGGTATCTTTTCAAATTATGGTTTTCTCCAGATACATTCCCAGGAGTGGAGTGGCATTGTTGGATCATATGACAGCTCTATTTTTCGTTTTTTAAAGGACCTCCATCCTGTTCTTCATAGTGGCTGTACCAGTTTATATTCCCACCAATAGTGTAGGAGGGTTCCTTTTTCCCCACAACCCTCCCTAGCATTTATTGCCTGTAGACCTTTTGATGATCATTCTGACTGGTGTGAGGTAATACATCGTTATAGTTTTGATTTATATTTCTCTAATAATTAGAGATATTGAGCATCTTTGCGTGTGCTTTTTGGCCATCTGTATGTCTTTTTGTTTTGTTTTTGATATTGAACTTCATGAGCCATTTGTATATTTTGGAGATTCATTCCTTGTTGGTCACATCACTTGTAAATATTTTCTCCCATTCTGTGGGTTGTGTTTTTTGTTTTGTGTATGATTTCCTTTGCTGTGCAAAAGTTGTTAAGTTTAACTAGGTTCCATTTGCTTATTTTTGTTTTTATTTTCATTATTATAGGAAATGGATCCAAAAAGATATTGCTGCAATTCATATCTTGCATCCATGTTCTTTCTCTGTGGTTTTTTTTTTTCCTAATATTTATTTATTTGGCTATGCCAGGTGTTTTTATTTATTTATTTTTAATTGAAGGATAATTGCTTTACAATATTGTGTTGGTTTCTGACATACAGCAACATGAATCAGCCATAAGTATACATATGTCCCCTCCCTCTTGAACCTCCCTCTCGCCTCCCATGCCATCCCACCCCTCTAGGTTGCCACAGAGCCCCGGTTTGAGTTCCCTGAGTCACACAGCAACTTCCCCTTGGCTATCTGTTTCACATATGGCAGTGTGTATGTTTCTATGCTGCTCTCTCCATTCGTCCCACCGTCTCCTTCCTCCCGCTGACCCATGTTCACAAGTCTGTTCTGTATGTCTGCATCTCCATTGCTGCCCTGCAGATAGGTTCATCAGTACCATCTTTCTAGATTCCGCATGTATACATTAATATATGATATTTGTTTTTCTCTTTCTGACTCACCTAACTCTGTATGATAGGCTCTAAGTTCATCTACCTCATTAGAACTGAGTCAAATGCATTCCTCTTTATGGCTGAGTAATATTCCATTATATATACATGCCATAGCTCTGTGCCAGGTGCACGTGGAATCTTCAGTCTTCACTCCAGCATGCAGACTCAGTTGCAGGACGTGGAATCTAGTTCCCTGACCAGGATCAGACCTGGGTCCCTTTCATTGGGAGCACAGAATCTTAGCCACCAGGGAAGTCTTCTTCCCTCCTCTAAGAATTTTATAGTGTCCAGTTATACATTTAGGTCTTTAATCCATTTTAAGTTTATTTTTCTATATGATGTTAGAGAATGTTCTAGTTTCATTCTTTTACATTAGCTGTCGAGTTTACCCAGCACTATTTTTCTGTTGTGTATTCTTGCCTCCTTCATCATAGATTAATTGACCATAGGCACATGGGTTTATTTCTGAGCTTTCAATTCTGTTCCACTGATCTATAATATAAGAAGTATAAGATATAGACAAAAAAGTGCACAGTTAATAAGTGTGCAAACTTTCACAAAGTGAGAAAACACTTATGAGACCTTGTTTTGGAAAAACGATTCCTGTTTCTCGAGGGTGGTATTTTGGGCAGAACAATTTTTTTGTGAACTGTCATAGATAAACACAGCTGGATGTTAGTTAAATTTGTGAAAACAGATTTATTCAGAAACTGACAGTAGAGGGAAAGCTGAGCACCAGTTCTGTTTGTGCAGAGGGAATGGAGGAGAAGGAAGGAGGCAGTGAGCAGCGAGCAAGGAAAAACTACAAAAAACTGGACAAAGGCGTCAGTCCACATGAAAGCCATCTAGGTTTGCTAACTGGCTTATTGACTGAAGCTTATTAATTATTAATTGAAAGTTAGGCCTCTACCTTCCCACAGAGACTGAGAGACAGGGGCCCTATCATCGGGTGTTGCTGAAGCAAACAGTAAATGATTCTGGCAGCCTTGGGTTTTTATCAGGCAGACACTTTAAGTTGCCTTGAACTGTTAGAAACTGTTAGTATTAGTTCAAGACTTTATAGTCAAAGTTGAGGCCTTGCATCAAGAAAAGGACTCAAGGATTTCTCTGGTGGTCCAGTAGCTAAGACTCCACATTCCCTATGCAGGAGGCTGGGTTCGATCCCTGGTGTTGGAACCAGATCCCACATACTGCAGCTAAGAAAGAGTTCATGTGCCACAACTAAAGATAGTTAGTTCAGTCGCTCAGTCGTATCTGACTTTGAACCCCCATGAACTGCAGCACTCCAGGCTTCCCTGTCCATCACCAACTCCTGGAGCTTACTCAAACTAATGTCCATCGAATCAGTGATACCATTCAACCGTCTCATCCTCTGTCATCCCTTTCTCCTTCTGCCTTCAATCTTTCCCAGCATCAGGGTCTTTTCTAATGAGTCAGTTCACATCAGGTGGCCAAAGGAGCTTCAGCTTCAGTATCAGTCCTTCCAGTGAATATTCAGGACTGATTTCCTTTAAGATGGACTGGTTGGATCTCCTTGCAGTTCAGGGGACTCTCAAGAGTCTTCTCCAACACTGCAGTTCAAAAGCATCAGTTCTTCACCACTCAGCTTTCTTTATGGTCCAACTCTCACATCCATACATAACTACTGGAAAAACTATAGCTTTGGCTAGATGGACTTTTGTCTGCAAAGTAATGTCTCTGCTTTGTAATAGGCAGTCTAGGTTTGTCATAGCTTTTCTTTCAAGGAGCAAGTGTCTTTTAATTTCTTGACTGCAGTCACCATCTGCAGTGATTTTGGAGCCCCCCAAAATAAAGTCTGTCACTATTTCCATTATTTCCCCATCTATTTGCCGTGAAGCAATGAGACCAGATGCCATGATCTTCATTTTTTGAATGTTGAGTTTTAAGCCAGCTAAAGATAAACTAAAGATACCATATGCCAAAACAAAATTCAAAGATCCCACGTGTTGCAACTGAGACCCAGGGTAGCCAAATAAATAAAAAAGAAGGCACAGAGCTGCTTTTAAAAAGAGTAAATAAATAAAGAAGAGGGCTCAGAGGAGGCTGGCTAGAGTTTGGTCAAAGAGAGAATCTTCGTCAGTACAACTGTCCCACAGATTGAGGACTTTAAAAATCATCCCCACCATCACATTATGCAAAGTAATTAGGTGCATTTCCAAATGCCCTATCCCACAAAAACCACACAGCTGCTGTTAAGTCGCTTCAGTCGTGTCCGATTCTGTGCAACCCCATAGACAGCAGCCCACCAGGCTTCCCTGTCCCTGGGATTGTCCAGGCAAGAACACTGGAGTGGGTTGCCATTTCCTTCTCCAATGCACAGAGTGAAGTGAAGTCACTCAGTCGTGTCCGACTCTTTGCGACCCCATGGACTGTAGCCTATCAGGCTCCTCCGTCCGTGGGGTTTTCCAGGCAAGAGTGCTGGAGTGGGTTGCCATTTCCTTCTCCAGGGGATCTTCCCGACCAATGCACACTAGGTAACATCTAATATGCCTACCAGCTTTGAAATCCTACAGTAATGTCACTGGCTATTTTGTCTCCATTTGAAGATAGAGATAAAGAAACAGGCTGAAAAGACAGTACACAGAGTGCTGGACAGAGGGTTGGAAGCTGTAGGAGGTTATGACCTTCCTCTGCAAATTTTCATAAGAATGCACACTCCCTTGCCTGAATTACTTTGCACAGGTTCCCAGGAAGACCAGGCAAGGAAGTGGGCAGACTGTGGAGTTAACCCTAATTAAAATTTTGATTGTGCCATTTAACTTTATTTCCATGAGCCACTAAGCTTCTCCTGGCCTTGGTGAGCTTTGCAAAGCCAGTCTTCGGTGGTTCCTGCTCAAGGTATACAAGCAGCCATACCCTCTAGAGCCAGTTTGCCAAGGCTCTACCAGCTGCCTGGCCCAGCAACTGGGAACCTGTGCCAACCATCATTCTCCAGTCTGTTCCCTTTCCCCACGCCTGCTCCTGACAGTGGGTGTGGTCCTGAAGGACTAGAAGGAAAGGAACCAGGAGATGAAAGAAAGCAAGCAGACAACTTGGTTAGAAAACAACAAACTGCACAACTGCTATTCAAGCCCTGCCAGAGCCTCCGTGCAAGAGGCACCCTGTTCAACTCCAGGAGAGAGGGCATTAAAATGGACTTGGCAGAGGAAAAAGTACCTAATGCAACTGAATATTCCCTAGGAAACACACTACTTTTATAGCTAGGTAAGGTTTAGAAGGTTTTGGACCAAGAAAAGATGTCATTAAAGTTCCCTTATACCCAGTAGGAAAGGGATTTGGCTGAGCAAATTAGATAGCTAGGAAAGACAAATCCTTCTCTGTTTATACTTCGTTGGTTTGAGACCTCTCAAAGGACCAGTTATAGTTGTTAACTACCTCCTGGTGGTGTAAGGAAAGCCCATACCTTCAGGACCCAGAGGTCTGGCTACCATCTTGGCTGGGGAGAAAATGTGGTTCACTCTTGTGGAATTTTTCCCCTCAAGAAAAAAATAGTTTTTCTCAATAGTTATCCACATGCCTAACCACAGGAGTCTGGACTTTCTCCTGTTGGTAAAGGGAGGTTTAAAGCATTTCACATGGGGGATAGATATGATTGAGTTTCAAAATATTCATCCTGGCTCCTAACACACCTTTTACTGTTTTATAAAAATGTTTATATTTTTTTCTTTTACTTTTAAATAAGCTTTTTTATTTTGAGATAACTGTAGATTCACATGCAATTCTAAAAAATAAGACAGAAAGGTCCTATGTACTTCTTTCTCAATTTCCTCTTGGTAACAGTCTTGCAAAACTGTACTACATTAATCACAACCAGGATACTGACAATGCAGTGAAAAAATAGAAAAGCTCCTTCACTGCAAGGATCTCTCATGTTGCCCTTTTAAAGCAATATCTACTTCCGTCTCACTTCTACCCCCGCCTTAACCCTTGGCAAACTCTAATCCGTTCTCCATTTCTTTACTTTTGTCATTTCAAGGATGTTATATAAATGGAATCATACAGACCTATGCCTTGGGAAATTGCTGTTATCACTCTGCAAAATTCTCTGGAGATCCATCCAGATTGTTGTGTGTATCAATAGTTTGTTTCTTTTTTGGCTGAGTAGTAATCCATGGTATGGATGTACCCAAGGTTTTTTTGTTTGTATATATATATATATATATTTAACTATTCACCCGTTTGAAGGACATTTGGACTATTATGAATACAGGTGGTATAAATATTCATGTACAGGCTTTTGTCTGAATATAAGTCATATTTCTCTGAGCTAAATGCTCAAAATTACAACTACTAGGTCATATGATAGTTGCATGTTTAGTTTTTTAAAATAACCTTGAATCCTTGGAATAAATCTCATTTGGTCATCGAGTCTATTTCCTTTTACATATTGCTGAATTTTATTTGATATGTTTTAATAGAAGTTTTTGTATCCATTTTCCTAAGGGATATTGTGCTATAATTTTTGTAGTACTTTTGTCTAGTTTTGCTATCAAGGTTGTTCAGTTCAGTCACTCAGTTGTGTCTGACTCTTTGCGACCCCATGAATCGCAGCACACCAGGCCTCACTGTCCATCACCAACTCCTGGAGTTCACTCAGACTCACGTCCATCGAGTCAGTGATGCCATCCAGCCATCTCATCCTCTGTTGTCCCCTTCTCCTCTTGCCCCCAATCCCTCCCAGCATCAGAGTCTTTTCCAATGAGTCAACTCTTTGCATCAGGTGGCCAAAGTACTGGAGTTTCAGCTTCAGCATCATTCCCTCCAAAGAAATCCCAGGGCTGATCTCCTTCAGAATGGACTGGTTGGATCTCCTTGCAGTCCAAGGGACTCTCAAGAGTCTTCTCCAACACCACAGTTCAAAAGCATCAATTCTTCAGCACTCAGCCTTCTTCACAGTCCAACTCTCACATCCATACATGACCACAGGAAAAACCATAGCCTTGACTAGACGGACCTTTGTTGGCAAAGTAATGTCTCTGCTTTTGAATATGCTATCTAGGTTGGTCATAACTTTTCTTCCAAGGAGTAAGCGTCTTTTAATTTCATGGCTGCAGTCACCATCTGCAGTGATTTTTAGGGAGTGGTTCTATAAATTTCCTTGTCAGCACAACTTTATCTCTATTCCAAAAATTTTGATATATTGTATTTCACCTTCATTCACTTGAATGTATTTTTTAAATTTTTCTTGAGGTGCGTCTTTGGCCTATATATTATTAGAAGTAGAAAAATGTCAAAACAGAGGAAGTTAATATGAAATTCTGAACTGTCAAAGCAATTCCCTTGTATAAGACTTTCTCCATACAGGGTGTTGTTCCAGACCTTCAGAAGAATGGTGTGTATCTTGATTCCAAAGATAGATTTGCAGCTCCTGGCATGAAGGAATAGGTTGCCACCTCATGTAGGAGACATGCTTTGTGATGGTTGGTGCTGTAGTAAAGGATTCTTTGATTAAAAGTTAACAGAAACCCATCAGACTAATTTTGGGAAAAAAGGAAAATGAAAGAAAGAATTGGAGAGATTATTGGAAATTTTAAAGGAATTCCTGTAGACATCCCCTCAAACATTGAGAGTCATGGTAAGCTGGAAGCTGAACCATCAAAACTGAAGCAGCTCCTATTCTCAATTGTCTAACTAACAAAGAAACTCCTCTTTGCAGACAAGTTTTCTCTATTTCTCAGTACATGAGGGGAAAGGTAGCTGTCTGGTCCTCCTGAATCTGCCAGCCCAACTATTCAAGAAAGACTGACCAGAATTTCTGTACCACAGTTACACAGTTCTGGCACAAAAAATCTGATCTGGCCTACCTTGTAAGGATTTGCCTGTCTTCCCATCATTTGTAACAAATACACAGGCACATGGACTTCTGCCTTCTGCTCAGTAAAAGTTTCTGAAGCAAGCTCTCTGAGAACAGGTTTTGTGGGAGAGTATAGGGATGGGATGAACATGAATGACAATGCTGACACAGTATGTGGGCCCTGCATCCACCGGTTGGATCATGAGGAGGTCCACTGGGAGGTGTGCATATTCCCAGATCCAAATTGGTTAAGTCCCGCCAACCACTGCCCTTTTCTCTGATAAACAAGGAACTCCATGATGCAGTAAGGAAAAACAGCCTGGAATTTCTTGCTAGAGACTTTGAAGATATGGGTCAGAAACTGTAGGACTTAAAGACTAAAATGGTGGGAACTTGGTAAAGGGTTGAGCACTCTTAGCAACCAGGACAGTGCATAGAACACAGCTGCTGCTGCTGCTGCTGCTGCTAAGTCGCTTCAGTTGTGTCCTACTCTGTGCGACCCCATAGACGGCAGCCTACCAGGCTCCCCTGTCCCTGGGATTCTCCAGGCAAGAACACTGGAGTGGGTTGCCTTCTCCAATACATGAAAGTGAAAAGTGAAAGTGAAGTTGCTTAGTCGTGTCTGACTCTTCACGACCCCATGGACTGCAGCCCACCAGGCTCCTCCGTCCATGGGATCTTCCAGAGCAGTCTTCACTAAATGTGATTGAGTGAATGACAGACTCTTCATAACAACCTGAAAGAACATTGTCAAGAAGAGACTCATTCAGAAATGAGCTTCTAGTGAAATTTAAGTTTTTTAATTTCACAGAATACATATAAATGTATTTTTTAACATGAGAACCTAACAGATAAAACTAATATCCTCTCTGACTACCACTTTGAATTACTGCCTCCTTTTCCACTCTCCAAGAATAGTCACTGGTATAAGTTAGATGTATATACCTTGCTAATATTTCCACAAACATATGTACCCACCAGAAATATGTAATATTGTATAGGTTTAAAAAATATATGAATGGTATTAGTCTTACAAATTGCTCTTCAGTTTCCTTTTTTCATTCAAAAAAATTTTTTTTATTTTTTCTTGTTGACCTCGAAAGAGACCTAGCTCATTCCTTTCAGTGAATACATAGGATACTTCGGTGCCAAGGTCCAGCCTCAGCAGAGTCCAGGGATATCCTCAGGATGGAAGACGTCGGCGACTGAAGAAAGATAGATAAAGAGATAAAGAAAGAGACACGGGGTGACCAAGCTTCTTCAGTGAGTGAGGCCCCTTTACTTTATTCTTCTTGGGGCTTTTATACCCTGAGTTATACATACAGCAAAGTGAAAAATGCAGTCAACTCAACATTCCATCAGTAATAACTTTTATCGATATCAGGTTCCTTCCTGCAAAAGTCTTATTTTCTGTACATCATCTTCTATTCTGGAGGCCTGTTGATATTCCATGACCTCCTTTTGATAAAAGTTGGTCAGCCAGAACACCAGAACAATGATTTTTCCTTAAAGTGTTTCTTCTTAAATTCTTAGCCTGTGTCACCCTTAAAGTACAGAGTTACATTTTTATGGAGCAAAGATTCAGCAGGTTACAGCAAAGAAAGAACTTATTAACTCAAAGTCTAATGTTGCTAATGCTAAGGCTATTACTTGTTTCTTCTACATCCTGACTATATGCACTCCCAGGAACACAATGGATAAGGGATGTGAGAACTTGGCAGTAAGCATAGGCTCAACAATGTTGCAAGAGTCTGGATAAACCTGCCAAGTAAGCTAGAATGCTAACAGAGGGTTTGAAACACTCCTTTCATGCCCAGGAGATTTATCAACTAGAGCCCTAAGTTAACTCTTTTGGTCAGGGACAGACCCCTGCTAATGTCAGAAGAGCTGGTGAAAGACATAAAATAATAAGACAGACAGATTCTGGTTCGGGGGTAGATGCTCGAGCAAGTTCAGGGGGTCCCTTGAGTCCTGATCTCGCCTTTGCCCGTCAGGCCTCTTCCTCATGACCTTTGCCATGGGTGGGATTCTCCACGCTGGCTCCCAGCACTTTGGTATGTATGTGCCACAATTTGCCCACCTCCTTACTGAAGGATACCTAAGTTGTCTTCATTGTTTTGTTATCATCAAAAATGCTGCAATAAACAGCCTTTTGTTGTTTCTATATGCACACACGTAGAAGGCAAAAGAAAAAGTCACAATCTCCACTCTCCTTGTATCCACACACTTCGCAATGTGGTTTTGCAGCTCTTCCCAACAGATAAAAGTCCTTTTCTCCCCAACTTGAATCTAGGATGACCTTGGACTTAAATCAGCCAGTGGAAGGCATGTCAGTGTGCCAATTGGAAGCCTAGACCTCGAGAGGTCTTGAATGCTTCTAATTTCTATCTCTTGGAGCTTTGTCCAAGCACCAGGTGAATGCACAAACCCAGGCCAGCCTGTTGGTGAAAAAGAGACCACACGGAACAGAGTTGAGCTGTGTCAGCCTAGAGCATCCTACACTAGCCAGCCCCCAGCTATCTCAGCACCAGACTGAGCCAGAGGAAATCAGAACCTGCCTAGCTGAGTCCAGCCCACGTTGCCAACCTGGAGACCTGTGAGCTAAGTAAATACTTGCCCTAACAGTGAAAGTTATCTCATACAATGTGTGCAGATATTTCTTTAGAGTAGATTTTTTTTCAAACTTTAGCTTGTATCAGTATCAGCTGGTGGGATTTTAAACTCACTGATTTGCTGGGTACCACTCACCACTCTGATTTAGTAGATCTGAGTGGGACTTGAGCATTTGCATTTCTAACAAGTTCTCAGGCAATGCTAATAATGCTAGGGCCATACTTGGGAAGTCACTGCTCTAGAATATATAACCTAAAAATGGTGTTGCTGGGTCATGAATTATAAGCATGATTAATAGCTAATAGATACTCCCAAGCTACCATCCAAAGTGGATATATGCTCAGGGCGTCCCTGGTGGCTTAGTGGTCAAGAAGCTGCCTGCCATTGCAGGGGACTCAGGTTCATTCCGTGGTCCGGGAAGATTCCCACATACTGAGGGACAACTAAGTCTGTGCGCCACAGCTACTGAGCCCATGTGACTCAACTACTGAAGCCCACACACTTAGAGCCCACGCTTCGCAACAAGAAAAGCCACTGCCAGGAGAAGCCTGCACACTGCGACTGGAGAGTAGCCCCGCTCGCTGCACCTGAAGAGGGCCCACGTACAGCAGCGAAGACCCAGCACAGCCACAGGTAAATAATTTTTTAAAAACACTTAAAAAAACCCAAAGTGTATCCTTATAGAAAATTTAAGGGGTAAAAGAAAAAGCCACTGAAACAAAACTTTTAAACCAGATAGTATTAGGAACAAATGTGAAAAATAAAGTATCAGTGTGAAGGAGGAAGTCAGTCAGTAGTTCTTGGGGTTGGATGGTGAAACAGGAAGCTGATTAACTAATTCTTATGACCAAAGCACAGACTATGAATGATGAGGCAAACCTGAAATGTTAAGCCAAGAAAATAAATACTATTTCATAATACTACTTATTAGAGTAAATGCTAGAACAGGACTAGAAGCTGCTCTAGAACAGTATTCCTTTTTCGAAGGAAGTGACGGGGGGAGAAAGATAAGATCCTGAGTGGTCATTCTGCAGCCTCATCCCTCACCTCACTTTCCTTAGTTCTTCATGCCAGTTTCCATGGTTATCTTTCACTTCCTTTCATGAAACCTCCTCTCTCCCACCACAGGGCCTTTGCACTTACTGATTCCTGTGCATGGAACACTTCCTCTTTCTTTCTGCCCATATTCAACCAAGTTAATTTCTATTTAACTTTAACGTTTTAGATCTAACGTCACTTAATCGGGAAAGCCTAATCTCCCAGACTAGATGAAATTTCACCATTATAAACTCTCAACACACTGCATTTCTCCTACACAGCACTTAACATAGTTGGGCTTTTACCTTTATTTTTGTGTTTATATGACTGATAACTGCCTTACCCTCCAGCCTGTGAGTTTCAGGAGGGCTGAAACTGTGTCTCTTCTCATCACCATTGTAATCTCAATATCAACTTTGGCAAAGAGCAGATATCCATAAATATGTGTTGCATGAGTAAAATTGGGCTTACAAAAAGCTTTTAGTGAACCTGAGGTCAAGAGTACAATGAGAAACATTCAGAAGAGGGAAAAAAGAGGAGGAAACAGAAGTATTATCTTCAGGATACCACACAGTAGTGGGTCACAGAATAGCAATGACGAGCTCCCGTTTATTTGAACAACCATATCAAAAGAGTACTGGCTAGTGGACCTCTGATCCCCTGGAGAGAAGTTTCCATTGGTGTACTAGTGGATTCTAAGGTCGAGCCTTTTTCAGTATTTTTGAATTAGAAAGTTTGCCTATACCATCTTTGCAGATAACATGAGAGCCAAAAGGTTTATTTTGCCATAATTTAGGTGAAAAATAATACCTAGAACTACAAAGTCAAAACCAATAAAGTAAAGGTCAATAAAGATACATATTAAATCAATCTTGCAAGTACCTGATTATGGAAGAGAAGCTGGGTTTGACTACCTGGTTTATATAAAGACTTGATTGCTGACAACAAATTCATAATGAACAAGTGCTATGAGACAACTGGTAAGAATGGTAACTCCAGAGAATGGGAACTGATGGTCTCACTTTACTGGTAGATTTTTGAGTACTATATCCAGTTCTTAGAGCCAGTTTGAGGCCTGGAAACCTTGAGATAGGAAGAATAGCATCTGGAGACAATTAGCCTGCAAAAATAAACACTAGAGGAAAAACAAAAACTGACCTTGGATAGAGATAGCTCACCAAATGTGTACCTCCAGCTCAGGAAGAGATACTCTTTCTAAAGCTCTCATGATTTTTTATTTTTTATGATTTCTGATAAGTTCTTTTTCATCTTATGTTCTTGTTTCACTTCTTATTTCATAATTCCTTGTTTGTTTGTGAATATTATAATTCATTTCTCTGAGAATTCTTTGAAAAAAACTTTGTTTTCTATTAATCCATGTTTAACCAGTGAATGGCTTCTTTTCTTTTAAGTATTTTTACTTGGCTGTGTCAGGTCTCATTGCAGGATGCAGGATCTTTCCTTGTAGCACTCGGGCTTCTCTCTAGTTGTGGCATGTGGGCTCAGTAGTTGCAGTCAGTGGGTTTAGTTGCCCCACAGCATGTGGGATCTTAGTTCCCTGCTGCTGCTGCTAAGTCATGTCAGTCGTGTCCGACTCTGTGCAGCCCCATAGACGGCAGCCCAGCAGGCTCCTGTCCCTGGGATTCTCCAGGCAAGAACACTTGAGTGGGTTGCCATTTCCTTCTCCAGTGCATGAAGGTGAAAAGGGAAAGTGAAGTCGTTCAGTCGTGTCTGACTCTTCACAACCCCATGGACTGCAGCCCACCAGGCTCCTCCGTCCATGGGATTTTCCAGGCAAGAGTACTGGAGTGGGGTGCCATTGCCTTCTCCTTAGTTCCCTGACTAGGGATCAAACCTGTGTCTCCTGCATTGGAAGGCAGATTCTTATCCACTGGGCCACCAGAGAGGTCTCCCCTTTTTTCTCTTTTCCTGTAGATTATTTTAATGCTTTCATTTGCCTGAGCTGATTTCACTCCTTGATCACTGATTTTGGTGCCAGTCTTTCTTAAAAATATTTTCCTTATGTGTTTCAGAAATTTTACTGCAGGTTTACTTTTAGTGGAAAAATTTCCTTCTTCTTTTGCCATTCTCTCCTTTTCCTGTCACCCCACTCCTTTTCCATCTCTTGGTTTACTTTTCTTCTATTTGGTTTCTGGGGCTCCCAGTCCAGAGACAGCTGAAATATTGCAGCTCTAGGCTCCGGCCTCACAGTGATAGTAAAAATCCTGCCACCATGTCTGCCAGCTGCTTGATTAAGTTGCCTCCTGCTGCTGCTGCTGCTGCTAAGATAGTCATGTCCGACTCTGTGCGACCCCGTAGACGGCAGCCCAACAGGCTCCCCTGTCCCTGGGATTCTCCAGGCAAGAATACTGGAGTGGGTTGCCATTTCCTTCTCCAATGCATGAAAGTGAAAAGTGAAAGTGAAGTCGCTCAGTCGTGTCCAACTCTTAGCGACCCCATGCCCTTGATTTTCATGGAGAACATCTATTCTTCATTACATTCACAGAAGCCATACTTTGAGTGTCCTCTCCCTACTTCTAAAACGGTAGAAGTCCGTGAGAATCTTGGCTTTTGCTCTCTATATGGCTCTCTGCTTCTGATTCAAGGAGAGGTGAAGAGTGCATAAAATATATAGTATAGTTTTTAAAAGAATGATAAGATGAGAATTTATTGTAACCACTATTGGCTGTCTTTTGCATTCTTTATGCTTTTCTCTCACTGAGATGTGCTTGGAGTAGTGGGGTCCCCTCTAGCAGGAACCTCCAATACCATGGTGCCAGAGTACACCCTGTCCACTCTAACAGCAGGTGGTACTCCAGGGTCCTCAGTGAGTTTCACTGCAAAAACTTTTGGGTCCTAGGATAACCTGGTCTCTTCAGGGTTGTAGGCTTTATAAACAGCCCATCACTGTATAATTATTTAGCTCAAGGATCTTCTGACTAGATATGGTTACCATTATTGCCTTTTCCTTAAAGTTAAATAATAGCTCTAGATGTTTGGGGTTCCCTGGTGGCTCAAATGGTGAAGAATCTCCCTGCAATGCAGGAGACCCAGGTTTGATCCCTGGGTCAGGAAGCTCCATGGAGAAGAAAATGGCAACCCACTCCAGTATTCTTACCCGGAGAATTCCATGGACAGAGGAGCCTAGAGGGCTGCAGTTCATGGGGTCGCAGAGTCGGACATGACTGAGCAACTAACACTTTCATTTTTTCAAGATGTTCGCAACTTTTTCTCTCGACAATAGCTTGTCAATTCTGAATTCTCTCTACAAATTCCACGTATAAAGAAAGACAGGCTCATTTTATACATTGTGTATGCTGCCCCAGTGCTAAGGTTTACAAGCTTTCAGAAATCCTTGGGAAATATATAAATATATTTATTATTTTAAAAATTTGATTTAATACATATTAAATATTTTTATTTTTAAAAATACTATATTTTAAATATACCATATGTAATATATAAAAGATAATTATATATCCCAAAGTAATGAATGCTTATCTTCAAAATTAACATCTCATTAACTGTTCAGTTAGGATTATACTCCTTTTACATTTTATGGTAACCTGAGGTTAGGTTTCTTATTTCACAAGAACCTCTGATCATCTACAGCTGTCAGAGATCATACCTAACTACAAATTACATGATACTTTTGGATTAGAAGTTTTAAGTGCAAATTTTATTCACAGAATTTTTAACAGCATTTTTTTTTAATATGAGGCCTAGATACAACAATATTGTTATATGTTTGATGTGGTGTGAAGCTAGACTTTCAGAAGTAAGAGATTTTAAAGAGCCTCAGAGAAATGGAAGAAGCTGAAATGAGACATAAAGAATAGACATGACAAGAGAAGGAAAAGGGTCCTGGGGAAAGGAGCTGCCTACTGAGCTGCTGCTGTGTGCCAAGCACTGTTGCAGGAGCTGAAGATCTAAAGTAAGTCGGCCTGGTAAGAAATCAGATTAGTTGAGTGAAACAAAGCGTTAAGTGTTACTGAAAGTTATGACCAACCTAGATAGCATATTCAAAAGCAGAGACATTACTTTGCCAACAAAGGTCCATCTAGTCAAGGCTATGGTTTTTCCAGTGGTCATGTATGGATGTGAGAGTTGGACTGTGAAGAAGGCTCAGCGCTGAAGAATTGATACTTTTGAACTGTGGTGTTAGAGAAGACTCTTGAGAGTCCCTTGGACTGCAAGGAGATCCAACCAGTCCATTCTGAAGGAGATCAGTCCTGGGTGTTCTTTGGAAGAACTGATGCTGAAGCTGAAACTCCAATACTTTGGCCACCTCATGCGAAGAGCTGACTCATTGGAAAAGACTCTGATGCTGGGAGGGATTGGGGACAGGAGGAGAAGGGGACGACAGAGGATGAGATGGCTGGATGGCATCACTGACTCGACGGACATGAGTTTGGGTGAACTCCGGGAGTTGGTGATGGACAGGGAGGCCTGGTGTGCTGCAATTCATGGGGTCGCAAAGAGTGGGACACTACTGAGCGACTGAACTGAACTGAACTGAAGATGTGCGCATTGGGGCTCCAGGTGTGGAGAGCTCCTAGGGACGGGGCCTACGAACGCTTCTCTGAGGAGGCGACACCGGATCTAAGAGGAGGCAGAAGGGGGGTAAACGAGGGGAGGGAGAAAGATGAAGAAATATCAAGAAAGAGAGGGCAAAGTTAAAAAAGGAAAAGAGGAAGGACTCGATGCTATCGGCGCTCCGCCCATCGTGCCTTGACTGCTAGGGCCAGAGCGCAGTCACCGCCCCCCTCCCTTCCCCGCCCTCCCATCCCTTCCTAGAGCCTCAGCCGCCGGCCCGGCCTGTGGGAGCTCTGAAGCTGCCGGCTCGCCAGAGACACCATGTACCGGCTCCTGTCAGCCGTGACGGCCAGGGCCGCGACCACCGGGGGCTGCGCCTGGGGCTGTGGGAGGCGTGCGGTTCATCAGCGCGCCGGGCTGCCGCCACTCGGCCCCGGGTGGGTCGGGGGCCTCGGGCTGGGGCTGGGGCTGGCACTTGGGGTTAAGCTGGCCGGCGGGCTGAGGGGCGCATCCCCCGCGCCACCTGCCGCGGCCCCCGACCCCGAGGCCCCGCCTCAGGCCGAGCTGCTGCAGGCGCAGGAACAGCCCCTCGCCCCGTGGTCTCCGCAGACCCTGGCGCCGCCGCACGCCAGGCACTTCGCCAGAGCCATCGACAGCAGCCGCGACCTCCTGCACAGGATCAAGGTGGAGCGACCGGGGGTGTAGGCAGCCGGGAACCCGGCGCCCCACCCCCGGCGTCACCCCGGAATAATGAGGCCCCTTGGTGGTTATCCTTCGGGGCGAGAGGACCCCATCCCGGGCGGCGGGATGCCGGCTGGTGGCGAGAAAGACTTCCCGTTTCCCGTTCTCCCGGCCATGGCAGAAGCTGTTGGGAGGTTGCCCCAGTCGGGGCGGAGGTCAAGGTCCGCCTCGGGGACCGCCCCTTCCCCCTCAGGGTGCCCAGCAGGCACACCCCTCACCGTTAGCGCCCGGCCGGCCGGAGCCGAGGTGGGCGGGGCCCGGGCCGAGGGGGCGTGGTGGGGCGGGGCCGAGGGAAGCCCTCGAGGAAGGCGCAGGCGGATTTCGGACTGTCTTTGAGCTGTGCTCTTGAACTTTGCTTTCCCCTTGGCTCTTAGGATGAGGTGGGCGCACCTGGCATCGTAGTTGGAGTCTCTGTAGATGGAAAAGAAGTCTGGTCAGAAGGTAGGCTCAGAATAGCTTTATTTATTGGCTTATTTTCTGCCAGTCGGTGAATAAAATCTTCCATGAAGTGGAATACATACTTTAGAGAAAAGTGTCTAACAGAAGAAAGAATTGGACTTTATTCTGTGTTGGAATAGAATAGCAAGGCTTAAAATAAGACTGATGAATAAAATGGAGTCTTAAAGATGGGTTGTTTCTACCCCCACTTTCTTAAAAGACAATTTATTGCTTTCAAAGTTGTGTATAAAACAGTCTGTTAACTGCACGTTTGTAGATAACCCTTATGATTAAATAAAACATCAGAATGTAGTGGTTTTCCTTTTTAATTCAGTCGATTTATGAGTCCTCTGTTGTGTAGAATGCACAGTACTAAGAACTGGGGATATACATGATTCCTTTTTGTCACCGAGTTTACAATCTACTTTATTTGTTTTTGTTTTTGACTATACGGGGATGTCAGCTATATTTTCAGAAAAAGCTAGCAACTTGGGAAGATAGATTTCTAGTCATTCTGTGATACTTTTATCAAAGAATTTTGTAATTTGGTTTACTTTTCCATTGTGCACAAACTGGTCCAACTCATCACAGGTTTTTAGAAACCCAGCTTTTAGGAAATGTCTCAGACATCATTTAAAGGAAGGAGTACTTTTAGAAGTTGATAGGAGCAGTAAGGTTTTGAATTTAAAGAAAAAATGATTCTTTACCCAAGTTTAAGCATAGCCCAATCAACATTTATGAAAGATATTATAATAAAAATTATATAAATGTCAGCTCTGTAGGTGAGGGCTCTGTTTTTATGCAAGTATTTTTCTGCATAATCTACATTTACAGGTGAAAATAATTATACCTTTTCATTCTTTTCAGATCTAAGTTCTTTATATATCTTAGATTGCCACACTTTTATCCTACAGAAGATGAAACCAAACTTAAAATATTTTCTGGGCTTCCCTGGTGGCTCAGAGGTTAGAAGGAGCTTTATTTAAACTCGTTGTTTTTGTCAGTCGTGTCTGACTCTTTGCGACCCCATGAGTACATTAGTCTTCTGACCTGCAGCTGAATTTAATTGATGATTAGCTTGATTGGTTTTCTGGGGCATCTTTTTACATTTGTTTTATTAGTCATTTTAAGGGATTTTGTATAAACTCCCTAAAAAATCAAGAATAAATATAATCTGAAGAACAATGATGTTTTCCTTAAAGAATGTAATTTATTTAAAATATGGAATAACCAAATTTTTTAGATAAGCTAAGCATCAGTAACTGAATCATAACATTACTGTTTTGCACAGGGTACAGTTTCAGTCTTGTTATAAGGTTAAATTGTTAGGCCTACTGTTGTCAGTATTGCTAAGACTCATCCCTTATATGTTGTTTTGATTAATTATGCAAGTAGAATAGCTTTTTCTTTTGATAAGCACATAGATTGTTTTAAGATAGTATTATTTCAGTTTTTGAAGACTCCTTTGACCATGAGACCTATTATGACTTTTTGCTTTTTTCTCCCAAAGGTTTAGGTTATGCTGATGTTGAGAACCGTGTACCATGCAAGCCAGAGACAGTTATGAGAATTGCCAGTATCAGCAAAAGCCTCACCATGGTTGCTATTGCCAAACTGTGGGAAGCAGGTAAACTGGATCTTGATATTCCAGTACAACATTATGTTCCTGAATTCCCAGAAAAAGAATATGAAGGTGAAAAGGTAATGAAGTTCATAATTAGTTTTTCTAATGATGTCTAAGTGGTTTTTAAAAGGTTTCATAAGATTATTTGATTTGTTTTTAAATTTTATTAATGGATTAAAGTTTTATTTTATCCTGATAATAACTGAGTGGATATTTTTCTAAAATTTGAGGCTAAAGATGTGTACATGATAGCAGCAGCTTAAAATGGAAAATATTGCTGAAACATTATTCCAAGGCTACTGACTTTTTATTATGCAGTTTAATACCATAGTTGAATTTTTATTTTTACTTTTAGGTGTCTGTCACAACAAGATTATTGATTTCCCATTTAAGTGGAATTCGTCATTATGAAAAGGACATGAAAAAGGTGAAAGAAGAGAAAGCTTATAAAGCCTTAAAGATGATGAAAGGGATGATGGAATCTGACCAAGAAAAAGAGTTAAAAGAAAAAGGAGGCAAAAGTAATGAAAAGAATGACTTTGCTAAAGCTAAGATAGAGCAAGATAATGAAACCAAAGGCCGAAATTCAAAGCCTTGCAAGAAAAAGAATGATTTTGAACAAGGTGAATTATATTTGAAAGAAAAATTTGAAAATTCAATTGAATCTCTAAGATTATTTAAAAATGACCCTTTGTTCTTCAAACCTGGTGAGTGTTAATTTCTTCTTTTTACAAAATCATCATTATTGAATGATTAATTTTCAGAAACTCCAAAATGATACCATCCTGAGTGCATTCAATGTGGTTGATGATGGTATGGTTTTGTTAGATGCTTGCCTTTGTTGTCTATAGTTCTTAACAAAGCCTAGTATTCAGGAAGTTAGTTGTTTGCTTCAACTTCACTGGAGGCTACCTAGACATTTAATGAGTTCTCAGTATCAGGATATTCATGGAAAAAATAAGGGGTTGGAATAGCCCTCCAAATAAAATTTGGGCCAAAGTTTGCATGATGAAGCACTGCTGATTTTTTGTATTTTGTTAGTATTTAATTAAATTGTTCAATTTGTTGTATGTGTTCATTTCTTAAAGAAATTAGCATACACCAGCTTAATTTTATTTTCCAAAAAGCTGCTCTATAAAAATAATTTTTTTGTGTATTTTTTGGTATGATGCCTGCCAAAACCACTTTAAATTTATTGCAGGTTTATGTCCTTGTATTCCATTTTCATTTTAAAAGTGGTTTGTGGAAATTCCCTAGAGGTCCAGTGGTTAGGACTCTACCCTTCCATTGCAAGGGGCAAGGGGTTCAATCCCTGGTCAGGGCATGGCGAAGAAAACAAAAAACAAACAAAAAAACTAATAAATATATCGATCATTTTATTAACATTCTTGTGTTTGAGACATGAAATAAGCAGGGCCGTTGCAAAGTTGACTAAGTTCGTTAATATATCATCCATGATCTTCACCTAAATGGTTAAGTAAAATATTCTAGTTTTTAAAATATGCCAGTTTTCAGTAGAAAAATATTTTGCATGTTTTTGAATAATAATGAAGCATTCTTTTTTTTCCCCCCTTTGCAATGATGTCTCAAGGTAGTCAGTTTTTGTATTCAACTTTTGGCTATACCCTACTGGCAGCCATAGTAGAAAGAGCTTCAGGATATAAATATTTGGACTATATGCAGAAAATATTCCATGACTTGGATATGCTGACAACTGTGCAGGAGGAAAATGAGCCAGTGATTTACAATAGAGCAAGGTAAATGATTACCTTCTGGTATGTCTAGCTATATTGCATCTTCACACTATGTTATCAATTTAAAGTCACGCTTTGCTTGTCTCCATTCCATAATCAACTTGCCACATTTTGGGAGCTTTTCTTCATGTCTCTTTTTCCACCTATAATGTAAGTAAAATAAAATGTATTTTATTTTTCATATATATATTTATATATATATGAAGTAGTCCAAGGTCCTTAGATAAAAGTTAGCAATAATAATTTAAGCACATGAATAATTAAACTAAAATTGTACCCATCATGGGTATCTATAATTTGATCTTCCATCATCTCTTATATTTTAGTTAATGTTTTGTTTACCTTTTATTATTTTTAATTATTTTTAAAATTTTAAAATTATCCTACACGTATAGAAAAGTTACACAAACTGGTACAAAGAATTTTCATATACTCTTCAACCAGATTTCCCACATTACTTATTTTAACATTTGCTTTATCTGTCTCTGTTATTTTTTCTCAGCCATTTGGAAATCAGTTGGCAATATGCTACCCCTTATACTTAAGTGGTACCCATAAATACTTAAATATGTATTTTCTAAAACTAAGGGCATTCAGGAAATTAACATCAACATAATACTTATATCAAATCTACAGACATTATTCAGATTTTATTAGTTGCCCCAATAATGTCCTTTATAACACAAGGAAAAACATTTTTCTTTCTGGTGCAGGATCTAATCTAGGATCGCACGTTACATTTAGTCGTCAGGTCTCTCAGAAGTCACATGAGTCATTGTATTCCTTTAGTGGTGATAATAATTTGAAGTGGTATATACCAGTTTTCTCCCCTGTAAAACTTTTGAAAATCATTTTATTGAAATAAGCTAAAATTTTGTCATAATTTTTACTAGTAATGTATAAAAAAGGCAGTGAAAGAAAATCTTGTGACTAAAGACTAATTCGAGTTTTACAGTTTTGGTGTTTTTCATTTTACTCTTATTATTTAGTTGGTTAGAAAGGTAACAACGCATTTAACTATCAACCGTTACTTTTACCTTTTAAGTTTCCATTAAAGAACGCACTTTACAAATGACTTAATGATACTTGACTAGATGAAATGGTAGATGTTTTTAGGTTTATCTCCCCATACTAGCTTTGCTCAGTTTACTGTTGTATTTAGTTAAATTACCATTTTAAAATTATCAGCTTATTTAAAAGGATCAAATATGCATTGCAAATCAGCGTGAAAGAGATTTTTTGAACCTAAAAGAAATTAGGTTAGCAGCAAGCAATGAATTATAATTTTTAAATGACCTGTAGGTTTTTTTGGTTGTTTTGTTCTGTTTTTTTTTTTTTAATTGAAGTTGATTTACAATGTTGTGCTAATTTCTGCTGTATAGCAAAGAGGCTCAGTTATACACATATACACGTTCTTTATTTAATATTCTTTTATATTATGTTGTATCCCAGGAAACTGGATATATTTCTCTGTGCTGTATTAGTAGGACCTTGTTGTTTATCCGTTCTAAATGTAACAGTTTGCATCAACTAACCCCAGGCTCCCAGTTCATCCCTCTGCCTCCTCACCTCCCCTTTGGCAACCACAGCCTGTTCTCTATGTCTGTGAGTCTGTTTCTGATTTGTAGATAGGTTCATGTATGCAGTATTTTAGATTCCATATATAAGTGATATCATGTGGTATTCGTCTTTCTCTTCCTGACTTACTTAGTATGATAATCTCTAGTTACATTCATGTTGCTACAAATGACATTTATTTCTTTTTTTATGGCTGAGTATACATCGTGTGTGTGTGTGTATACACACCACATCTTATTTATTCATCGATGGACATTTAGATTGTTTCCATGTCTTGGCTATTACAAATAGTGCTTCTGTGAACATAGGGGTGCATGTATCTTCTTGAATTACGGTTTTGTCCGAGTATATGCCAAAGAGTGGGATTACTGGATCATATGGCAATTCTATTTTTAATTTTTTGAGGAACCTCCTTACATAGCGGCTACACTAACTTACATTCCCACCAACAGTGTAGGAGGGTTCCCTTTCTCCATACCCTCTCCAGCATTTGTTGTTTGTAGACACTTTAATGATGGAAATGACCTTAGTTTTCAGACAATGCTTATTATGTCTAGGTCCACATTATATTCTACTGGAAACATAAAAAATAACACCTGAAGTTGTCAGTTGAATCTAGAAAAGATTCCCTAGTAGTGTTGGCATAGATGCGTAACCTTATTTTGAGTTAAATCTAGGCATTTGATAACAAATACCTACTCTTTTATATAAGGAAGAATCACTGAGCCTCTTTTCTCAACTGAAAATTAAGTCTCACGAATGTGCAGACTGCAAGTCAGCTGTTGTTTGTTGTTTTCTTAGTAAATAATGCACAAATACCAAAACATGGCGTGTGACAGTGAGTTAATTTCATCTTATCGCCCATTCTTTGAGAAAAGGCAGTGGGTTTCTGTTTCTACCGTTAAAGGTTTCCATCAGCTCTGGGTTTTTCTTTAGATTTTGCTTGTGCCCAGTGGTGCTGAAGTAGTGAGTGATTCTTTTTAGGTAGATTAAATGGGCTGCAGAAATAAAGTAGGACACTAAAAGAAGAAGGAAATGTTGTTATAGAGGAAAATGTTTGTCCATTTTCTTTGTTTTTAGTTTACTTGATAGAATTTTTATTTGGGCCTCTAAAAGCTCAACTCTGATTCTTTTTTATTTTTGTAATAGTTATTTCAAAAGGGCTTAGAGGCACCAGCTTCGAGTAGAAGTGCATGAAATAAAAGAAATCTTCTCAAAGACGTATGTTTAAAAAAAAAAACCCTTAAAGTAAAACTTAGTAATTGTTTATGTTTCTGTTTGTTTTATGGTACAGTTTTACAAGAAATAAAATTTTGAGCAAAAGGTTGCAGCTTTGTTATCTAGTCTACTGACCCCTTGGTATAATCATAAATATGTTTATATTATCTTGACCTAGGCTTTTTAGAGTTACTGTGCCCCAGAAGTAAATATTTTTCATCTTTATCACTTCTCTGTGTGAATGTGTGTGTGTCTTTAAGCTAGTGTCTCAGAGTCACCTGTTTGAGGTATTTTCCCAGAATTCCACTCCGCAATACTACCTACATTTCTTTGGCCAGAATTTTAGTGTCAGGCCACATTCAGCTGTAAGGAATGCAGAGAAATCGGTTTTTAGCTGGGTGCATTGTTGTCCTGAATAAAACTGGGGTTTCTTGAAGAATAGGAACATTGATTCTGTATATGCAAATAGATATATTTATTCTGTATTTCAGGTATACTCTGTATAAGCAAGTAAACTAAATAACCCTTTAAGCAAAAACCCACAGGGGAATGGAGTGAATGTTCTTGCCACTGAAGGACACTGTTGATAGGGGAATCCTTAGTCAATGCATTAGCTTATTATTAGACACCATTCTTATTTTCTCTCTGTTTGGCATAATACTTGCAACAAAGATCTCTTTCCTAATTGGATAAGACCAAAATCAAATAAAATGTTTTCTGAAGTGTTTGCTGTATTTTTACAGTATAAGTATGGTCTTTTCCTTCTCTTATTGTCTTTATTATTAATTATTTTTTTTCAAGTATCTTCTAAAATTAAGCATTGTTCCTTGTGAAGCTTTCTTTTATGCCTTTAGCCTATCTGGTAATAGGAATGCTAAATGTTAGAGTGAGATTGGTTTGTATAATATGCATGTTAAATTCTATAGGTTTTTTAACTTCTTAAAGCAATAAAATACAAAGTGATACATAATTATTTGTAAAGGCATTTAAAAAGGGATTTAAATTATTTTGCATTTATAAGCTTCTAGATGTAGATTTCTGTAGTACTATAATGTTGTGCAGAAACTGTAGAGATTCTTCAGGATGACTGTTTGTCATCTGGCATCATTCCATCAATTATTCAGTTAAAAAGATATTCCAGTAATTTAAGAACTTGTGTCCATAATTCCATTCTTTTAGTGCAGAAATCCCTTAAGAATTTGAAATAGTAAAGTTATTCAGTTGATCAAGATTATTTTCATGAGAAGTCATTAATTTGTCCTCTGTAAAAAGGAATCAAAAGAATAAATCTTAGAATTTATTTTGAAAGAGGAGTCATCCTAATTTCCAGCCTTGATGTAAGTGCTTTGAAACACTTCATTAAAAGTTGTATAATGCAAAGCTGATTATTAACCAAAATAGGTTTGTAGGTCTCTCCCAGTTTACAAACTTCAAGATCACTCTAACAAATATTTTTCATTGAGAAACCTATTTTTATTATTCTATCATGTGAGATTTTTTTGAAATTTGATTGACTGGAAATACAAGTGTAATCAGTGTTCAGGCAAAAAGTAACGAGGACCTTAAATACAAGAGTGGCTATAGGAATGAAAGGAAGGGAGAAAGATTAGACAGAAAGCTAAGGTTGAATGATGAGATTTGTCATTACTGAATGTGAGAGAGTTGAGGGCAAGAGAGGCAAGAAAGGTCTTAATGGAGAGGAGAAATATGAGAAGGTTCAGAAGAGATCACTTCTGGACACGTCTTAATGGAGAGGAGAAATATGAGAAGGTTCAGAAGAGATCACTTCTGGACACGTCCATCTTGCAAGTGAGAAGACAATGTATCAAATCATTGGCTCATGGGGGAGCATATTTAGATCCTCTGTAGACTTTTTTCATCTTCAGAGTATATACCTGTGGTCACTCCTGCTTCACCCAATATTATGACTTGGACTTTTGGGAGACATATAAGAATCATGACAGAAGATAGAGGAGTCATTTTTCAAATTATGTGCCCACTATCCTTCCGAGTTATGAATTTTAAAGGGAGGGATGAGGCCCACTACTCATTCTGATAAACAGCATTGAGAAACAAGTTTGAGACTCATTAATGCTAATAGAAAAACCAGTGATAAATTTGGAACAGGGATTGTGGTACAGCTGTAGTTTTGTAGTTAATTCCTATAGAAAAGAAGACCTGGGACCCTGAAACCCCTGGTGATGGGAGGGATCTGGGGAGTCATGGGACTGAGAGCTAGAAGAGAGAGCGCAGAGCAAAGTGGCCTGTGGGGAGTATCAGTGATGTGGTGGGTCACAGAGCTACAGGGGAAGCTAGAATGAGGGGAATTAGAAGATCCTTGATGACACGCAAGAGAGCTGTTTAGTAGAGATGAGGGAACAGAAGCTATATTCTAAGGAACTAAATGAATGGAGAGGGTGAGTGCATGAAAACAGCAGGTGTGGACTGTTTCATGTAGTTGGGCAAAATATGAGAGTGCCAGACATCCTGGAATGTGAAGTCAAGTGGGCCTTAGAAAGCATCACTACCAACAAAATTAGTGGAGGTGATGGAATTCCAGTTGAGCTATTTCAAATCCTGAAAGATGATGCTGTGAAGGTGCTGCACTCAATATGCCAGCAAATTTGGAAAACTCAGCAATGGCCTCAGGACTGGAAAAGGTCAGTTTTCATTCCAATCCCAAAGATAGGCAATGCCAAAGAATGCTCAAACTACCACACAATTGCACTCATGTCACACACTTGCAAAGTAATGCTCAAAATTCTCCAAGCCAGGCTTCAGCAATACGTGAACCATGAACTTCCAGATGTTCAATCTGGTTTTAGAAAAAGCAGAGGAACCAGAGATCAAATTGCCAACATCTGTTGGATCATTGAAAAAGCAAGAGAGTTCCAGAAAAACATCAATTTCTGCTTTATTGACTATGCCAAAGCCTCTAACTGTGTGGATCACAATAAACTGGAAAATTCTGAAAGAGATGGGACTACCAGACCACCTCACCTGCCTCTTGAGAAATCTGTATGCAGGTCAGGAAGCAACAGTTAGAACTGGACATGGAACAATGGACTGGTCCCAAACAGGAAAAGGAGTACTTCAAGGCCCTGCTTATTTAACTTACATTCAGAGTACATCATGAGAAACGCTGGGCTGGAGGAAGCACAAGCTGGAATCAAGATTTCCGGGAGAAATATCAATAACCTCAGATATGCAGATGACACCACCCTTATGGCAGAAAGTGAAGGAGAACTAAAAAGCCTCTTGATGAAAGTGAAGGAGGAGAGTGAAAAAGTTGGCTTAAAGCTCAGCATTCAGAAAACTATGGCATCTGGTCCCATCACTTCATGGGAAATAGATGGGGAAACAGTGGAAACAGTCTCAGACTTCATTTTTGGGGGCTCTAAAATCACTGCAGATGGTGATTGCAGCCATGAAATTAAAAGATGCTTACTCCTTGGAAGGAAAGTTATGACCAACCTAGATAGCATATTCAAAAGCAGAGACATTACTTTGCCAACAAAGGTCCATCTAGTCAAGGCTATGGTTTTTCCAGTGGTCATGAATGGATGTGAGAGTTGGACTGTGAAGAAAGCTGAGCACTGAAGAATTGATGCTTTTGAAATGTGGCGTTGGAGAAGACTCTTGAGAGTCCCTTGGACTGTAAGGAGATCCAACCAGTCCATTCTAAAGGAGATCAGTCCTGGGTGTTCATTGGAAAGACTGATGTTGAAGCTGAAACTACAGTACTTTGGCCACCTTATGTGAAGATTGACTCATTGGAAAAGACCCTGATGCTGGGAGGGATTGGGGGCAGGAGGAGAAGGAGACGACAGAGGATGAGATGGCTGGATGGCATCACTGACTCGATGGACATGAATTTGGGTAGGCTCCAAGAGTTGGTGATGGACGGGGAGGCCTGGCGTGCTGCAATTCATGGGGTCGCAAAGAGTCCAGCACGACTGAGTGACTGAACTGAACTGAGAGTGAAAAGACTGGAAACTGGAAGCTGTAATGAGGATAAGAAAAAAAAAATGTGAGTGTGTGTGTGTGTGTGTTTTCCCTTAGCATATAAAAAACTAGAGTACTTTGTGAACTAAGGTGAAGGCGTCAAAATTCCTATCATGGCAAGGAAAGCCTTTATGACGTGTACTCTGTCCCATGTCTACTCCTCTGGCATCACCTTTTGAAGCACTCTCTGCTTCAGTCAAACTGAACTCTTTGCTCCCCAGCGGAGTGAGGAGCCATTTCAACAAGTCTTGCTCTCACTAGTGCTCAGGATTCCTCACATCCATTTTTCTAGTTATCCCATAACCTGTTACTCAAAGCAATATTGGCATCACTTGGGAGCTTGTTAGAACTGTAGGATTTGGGGCCCTCTCCAGACCTACTGAAGTGGAATCTGCATTTTAACAAAATCTCCAGGCGATTCATATGATGCTCTAAAATTTAAGAACTATCCAACAAGACTGTTTGCCCTTGAGAGCAGCCACGGTGTATGGTTTTTCTTTTCTCTCCAATGCCTTGCAAGGAGTCTCCGTTACATACTTGGCCAACAAGTGATGCTTTCGTGTATTCAACATATTTCCCAGTACTCAGTGGATGTCCAGTACTGTTCTAGATGGGGGAAATATCAGTGGACTAGGTAGATAAGATTCCTGCCCTTATGAGACTTACATTCTGTGGAAATGTAAACTGAGAATCTCCTATATAGACATGAAGAAAATAGAACAGAGCAGTGGGATATACACTAAGAGGCTGTTAAGGGGAGCTCTATTTAAAATATATTGGTTTTAGGCCATGTCAGTTGAATTGAAACATGAATAATAAGGAAAGCTATGAAGGAAGACAAGATGTCATAAGTGATGAGGTCCCAGAGGTAAGCAAGGGCTAAATTATATTGGACAATGAGTATCAGTGCCATTAGACCCACTGCTCCTTACGTTAACAATATGTTTTAACACTTCCCTTATCATCTGAAATGAAAATAGGAAAATCATATAACCTATATCCAATACTCTTAACTAAAATGAAAAAAAAGAAATAAAAGGAATATTATATAATAGATAAATATGGTATATAGTAGATGTCTCAATATGATAACATTTACTTACCACAACATGCAAAGATGTAACAAAGTCAACTGCAACTTAATATGTAAAATTATTTTAAATGTGACAAGTAAATGCAGGCCAGTAGAGGTTTATTGCATTTGGTGCCTCAACCCATGTCCTTAGTGGCTAACTCTGGCTAAAGTTGTAAGCAAAATACAGAATGGTCTTCAATTTTCACAAAGGCTGCATTCAAGAATTCATCTTAGAGTAAAAATGTGCCAAAAGTAGTTTGTATTTACATATAAAATGGAGGAGGTTCTAGGCTCAACTGGTTATAAACAGATTTTATTTTTGCTTACATGAACATCTGGTAGAATGGTTGATCTCACAGGATGTAGGTATAGGAGAATGCACCATGGTGTGGGACTTTCCCATATACCACAGGACATTTAGGACCCTTAGGCCCCTACCCCCTAAGTCTCAGTCATAGCCCTCCAATAATTGTGACAGCTAAAAAAAATGCCTCTCACAATTTCCCTTGGGGAGTTAGTCCTGCCTGTACTGAAGGCCATTGACTGTGTCATAGACGGTTGTGAGAAATTTGAGTTTTATTCTCATTACATTCATAACCATTGGAGGGCTTTTTATGGCTGGGAAAAGGAGGAGGCACAATCTCTGGCTTCTGCCTGCGGGCAAACTGCAGGAGGTACTATAGTCTAGGAAGTATAACTGCTGAAACAAGGTTGTAGAGGTGATAGGAGGCGGTCAAAGATGCAGGTAGTAGAATCACTCTTGAAAACAATAGGAAAATTTTGTAATAGATTGCATGATGATGTAAATGCGTTTTAAGATGAAGATGGGAGTTTCTAGCTCACTTTGGATGGTCTCAATCTTCTCAGTAAACAAAGAATATAGTCATCTGCTGACTAAGCCTGAAGTAGGATAGGGGACTGAGGGTGAGATTGGGAATCCCAACTATGAAGAGTACACGAGGGAGTGGGGCTTCCCTGTTGACTCAGTGATAAAGAATCTGCCTGCCAATGCAAGAGACATGGGATCGATCCCTGGGTTGGGAAGATACCCTGGAGAAGGAAATGGCAACCCACTCCAGTATTCTTGCCTGGGAAATTTCATGGACAGAGGTGCCTGGTAGGCTGTAGCCCATGGAGTTGCAAAAAGTTGGACACAACTTAGTGACTACAACAACAACATATCAGGGAATACCCAGGAAAAGAAGAAAGGATTTGAGAACAACAGCAAAGACCCTTAGCAAGAGTATGAATTTATAGCAGTCAGCTTTGTTATATGAATTCCTGCAGCCTTTCTTGGTAGATATGGGATACTTAGGTTTATTCAGGATTGATGGATTGGTATAGTGTAAGTTCAGAACAGTGGAACCGAAAAATGTGGTCTCACTAAAGACCACAACCAAAATGGTTCAAACGACTGATGATATAGTTCAGCCCAGAAGAGAAAATCAGAGGAAACCACTAGAAACTAAAAGACCTGGGAAAATTGAGAAGACTCAATGAGCATGGATGAAGGTTCCATTGAGGACAGAGAGCAGGTTCATTTGGAGAGCTAGAAGGATTGGAAGTTATAGTCATAGGAAGAAATTTCTGAGTTTGAGACCCTAGTGATAAAACATAAAAAAATGATGGTAAGATTCACGTCTAACTGTGCTTATGAATAGCCAAGGATAGATGAAGATGAGAGTCATTACGGATGAGACTGTCAGCAAACTGAAAACCCATTTTATTATGAATCTTGAAAGGCAGGAGCCTCAAGAGTTATGTCCTTTATTTATTTATTTTGTGATTTCATTTTATGTACCTAATGTTTATGGTACAGTTTCCTCATATTAGAATGGAAACCTCATCAGGTTAGTCTCTTTTTTTTTTTTTTAACACTTTATCCCAGCATCCAAACAGTGCCTGACACGTAGTACGTGATCCATCAATAACCTAATTACAAATTAGGACGGAAGCAGAGAGGCAACAGATTGCCTAGATTTTAATCCCATTCTGCCACTTATAAACTATGTGACTTTGGACAAGTTATGTATATTCTCTGTGCCTTAGGAATTTTAATAGTACCTATCTCCTAACATTGTTACAGGAATAAATTAGTTCATATGTATATAGTTCTTAGAACAATACCTGGAACATAGTAAGAAGTTTATACATGTTTATTAACCAAATAAAATAAACATAGCTATTAAGGGTGAGAGTTGGGATTCAGGCTGAGATTTGCTAACTCCTGCTGCTTCCACTACACCAAGAATGTACCCCATCCCATCATTATACATAGTATTTCTATGTTATTTTTAACCAGGAGATGTAGTCTTCTTATAAATATTAACCTTATTCCTGAACATCCCAATGGTATGTTTTTAGTTATAAAATTTACATGTAGCACATGGTTCACTGAACCCAGGAACTGAAAATATCTACCAAACATTAGGTGTTTCTGCATATGCACAGGGCAAATATATATCATGTGTACTAATCAGTGTATCTTTTAACAGTATTAAAAATTTCATACACTCAGCATGGGCAAGCCTTGCAATAGAAAAAACAATCTGCTTTCTATACTGTACTCAGTAACTTGTGTTTCATTTTATTTGAATCATACTGAAAACTAGTGGTTACTTTCTGAGAAAATATATTCACTACAATGAAATACAATCCGTCTCATGTATGCATTTTTCTATTTATCTTCATGTATGAAGTCAATACTAGACTATCACATTTTTAATGACTATTCTTATTTCATTTTAGATTTTATGTTTACAATAAAAAGAAACGCCTTGTCAACACACCTTATGTGGATAACTCCTATAAATGGGCTGGTGGTGGATTTCTGTCTACAGTGGGTGACCTTCTGAAATTTGGGAATGCGATGCTGTATGGTTACCAAGTCGGGCTGTTTAAGAACTCAAATGAAAATCTTTTACCTGGATATCTTAAACCGGAAACAATGCTTATGATTTGGACACCAGTCCCTAACACAGAGATGTCTTGGGATAAAGAGGGTAAATATGCAATGGCATGGGGCGTGGTGGAAAAGAAGCAAACATACGGTTCTTGCAGGAAGCAGCGGCATTATGCCTCACACACTGGAGGTGCAGTGGGTGCCAGTAGTGTCCTGCTGGTCCTTCCTGAAGAACTGGATGCAGAAGCTCTAAATAACAAGGTCCCCCCAAGAGGAATAGTTGTTTCTATCATTTGTAATATGCAGTCTGTTGGCCTCAACAGCACTGCTTTAAAGATTGCTCTGGAATTTGATAAAGACAGATCAGACGTACCTTAACATCACAGGTGCAAAACAAGCTGTTATGGTTTTGTTTTTGTTTGTTGGGTTTTGTTTTGTTTTGAAACATTGAAGTCCCAAAATACATGCAATTTTAAAGAATAAATTTGTAATAGAGTATAATTGAATGCAGAGAATTATGTACCTCTAATTGCTTACTTTTGTAATTGTCTTTTATTGGAGGATGAGTTCTTTATACTCAGGGAAGTAACTATATTTTTACTTTTTGAAAAAAGTGTTAACTCTTGAAATAAAATATTCTGATAAAAATGTACTTTCTGAATGTGTAATACAGAAGAAATTTCATTCAACAGCAGACTCAAAATATTGTTCTTTTAATATGACAGCAGATGGTACTTCCCTTGTGGTCCAGTGGCTAAGATTCCATGCTCCCAATGCAGGAGATCCAGGTTCAATCCCTGGTCAGGGAAATAGATCCCACATGCTGCAACTAAAGATCCTGCATGCCGCAACCAAGACCTGCCACAACCAAATAAATAAATATGTTTTAAAAAGAAAAAAATGACAGCAGAAACAAGATTGTGAGAAATGGTATATTAGTTCTCTATTGCAGCTTAAAAGAACACACATTTATTATCCCATGGTTTCTGAAGCTCAAGAATTCAGGAGTAGCTTGACTGGATGGATCTGGCACCAGAGTCTCTAATGAGGGTGCAGACAATATGTTGTAGTTATCTAAAGGCTTTTCTGGTCCCAGAGGAAATGTTTCCCAAATGCTCATTCACTCACAGTTTTTAAGATTTGTGAACTAAAGATGTTATTTGCTCCCCAGCCAGACACAGGTTGGTAGCTGCTTGATTAGTGTTCAGGGCCTAAGAATAGTTCTTGGCTCTTGGCTGTGTTCTCTAAACTCTTGGCTCTGCCCTCTGAATTACTTTTTTCATGAAAGGCAACATGTGTTTGCATCCAAGTGGCTTTCTCAGCCTGCTTTCATTTTTGGCCACACCAAGTCACATGTGGAATCTTAGCTCCTGACCAGGGATCCAACCCATCCCCCCTGCAGAGGAAGCAGAGATTCTTAACTACTGGACCACCAGGGAAGTCCTACAACCTGCTTTCCTACTTGTACAAGTTTGAGGGTCCAAAGGCCTCTTTTATATTCTCCTTTCAGTCTAACTTAACAGTTTTCCTGCTAATGTAATTTTTTAAAACTGTGAGTCCCTTACAAATCTCACTGGGGTTCATGCTGATAAATATATGCCAAATCTCTTCAAACTAGACCCCTCTCTAATTTGGGATTCTGCTAAGACAATTGGAGAAAACACTGTTAAGCTTCTATTAAGACCTATTGTTAAAATAGCTCTCAAGATACCATCTTGCTTCTTTCCACAGTCATAAAGGATTTTATATATCATACCCTCAATTTCATCTTTAGACTTTTTTATTTTGTTTTCTGGAAGTCCCCTAAATTTTATCTTTGCCTTGAAGCTATTTCTTAATTTTAGCATCTTTTGTCATTTAGAGAGTCTGGGAAATTTCTAAACCATCAGTTATTGATGCATTTTTTTGTTTAGTAGCCCTTCCTTTAGCTTGTCTCTCTCCAGCTTTGTAGTATGAGCAACAAGAAGCAGCCAAGAGTCAGTACTGGGTCTGGAAATCTCAGCTAGATTACCTAGTTCATTAGGCACATTTTCTACTTTCTGTGGTCTTGCAGGCAATAATGTTGCTAAACTTCCTGCTACTTCACAACAGTAATCCTCTTTCTTCCAATTTCCAGTAACATCTTCTTACTCTCCTCTAAGTCCACACCTGCAGCCTCCTCAAAGGCCATCATACTTCTAAACAGTTTCTTCAAGGCTCCTCAGGCATTCACTGACACTCTTTTCAAAATCCTTCCAACTTCTATTCACTGTTCTAAATTTACTCCCCCATTTTGGGCTTTTGTTATAGCTGCACTCTGCTTCCAGGTATCAAAATCTACAGTGTAAAAAATAAGTATTTCAGATATAATTCACAATTCATATACCTTAAAAGTCAACCTTTAAAATGTACAATTTAGTGTTTTTAGTATATTCACAAGATTGTGTGCCCATTCAATTCCAGAATGTCTTCACCCAAAAAAGGAATCTTAAACCCA
This sequence comes from Capra hircus, assembly GCF_001704415.2. Lineage (NCBI taxonomy): Eukaryota > Metazoa > Chordata > Mammalia > Artiodactyla > Bovidae > Capra > Capra hircus. Next base: position 56,210,847 of record NC_030817.1, read on the forward strand.
TTAACATTTGCTGTGCATTCCTCTCTACTCCCAGGCCCTGACAACCACCGATCCAGTCTCTGTCTCTTTGGATTTGCCTATTATGGGTATTTCGTATAAGTGGAATTATAATATGTGGTCTTCTGCGTCTGGCTTCTTTAATTGTAACGTTCATTAATTATCTATTGCTGCATAACAAACTACTATATCTCAAAAATTCTCTGTTTTGTAAGTTTGGGAGCATTTTAGCTGAGCAGTTCTAGCTCAGGGTCTCTCCTGTGGCTTCAGACAAGATGTCAGCAGGACTTTCAGTCACCTGAAGGCTAGAGTGAGGCTAGAGGATCTAATTCCAAGGTAGTTCAGCCATGTGGCTATCGGCAAGAAGCTTCTGTCACTTGCTAGCTTTTGGGAAGAGGTCTCAGCGGCTCACTACGTGGACTTCTCCATAGGTCTGCTTGACTGTCCTATGGCTTCCCTCAGATTGGGTGATTGAAGAGAGAAGGTAAAAGCCACAGTGTCTTCTATAATCTAGCCTTGAAGGCCATACAGTAACAGTACTACCTATGCCAGTTTCTCCTGATCACACAGACCAACCCTGATTCAGTGTGGGAGAGAGCTACACAAAGGCTGAATAAATACCAGAAGGTGAGGCTCATTGGTAGCCATCTTGGGAGACTGGCTGCATGGATGGCTTATTATAGTGTTGACATACTGGGAAATTTTGTTGTAACAGGCATAGATGATCAGTATTGGAGACTACACTGAATTTGGGGAAATTCAAAAAGCAATGGAAGTTTTTTTATTCTCAAATAAAAGAGGCCTGTTCTATAGTTCTGAACTCTCAGCCGTTTCTTCACTCTACTTTGATCCATAGAGGTAAGTAGATGGATATTTCTGAGAGGTCAAAATACAGACAGCAACTCCCTACAACAGATCCATTTCATCTCCTTATTTCTTTCTGGCTTCTGACTTCTAGGTCTTCTATTCATATTTGTCAAATTTTTCAACCCATACTTCTTTGATAAATAGAAAATGCCTTCCTTTAATGTTATTCTTTAAATTTTAAACATTAATTATTGTGACAAAAGGGAAATCAAATTAACAGCAATTTAAAAAAATATTTCTGATAAAAATATCATGTTTTGGGACTTCCTTGGTGGTCCAGTAGTTAAGAATCCACTTTTCAGTGCAGGGGGTGTGGTTTCAATCCCTTGTCTGGGAACTAAGATCACATATGCTGCGCACTACAGACAAAAACAAATTATTTTTTAATAATCATGTTTTCAGTTTGATCATGTGATACCAATGTGAGCTTTGAACCTTAACACAGACCACAGAGCGAAATGCTTGGACCTGCCAAGGAGGTGACATTTACATGGGGGAGAGGAGGAAAGCGCATTGTCTGAGTGTTGGGGAGAAGTGCGATGTGACTGACTGTCCAAGGGAGCACAGCCACAAAGTGTGAAGATATCTGTGAAGTTGGTTAATGTGTACTATGAACAGGGTACTTGGCTTTAGACTAGTTTTTCACTTTTTAGGATTCTTGTTGAAGCTATGAGAAAGAGCTGGGGATTTTCTCAAAGTGAATCAATGTACAAACGTCAGGGGTTCACTGACCCCACATTAAGAATTCCTATTGACCATAATAACTTATTTTCTTACTTAATGCTTTGATAAATGCTAGATAGAAATGTTAGAAATGCTTTGATAAATTTCCGCATCTCCCAAAGTGATAATTGTGGTGTGGCTTATCCTTTAGGGAAAAGAACTCAGGAGAATTTGACACAAGTTGCTTGCCTTTTTTTTTTTTTTTCCTGAAATTTACAACTTGTCAAGGTGGTTATTGGCTACAAATGATTTGCTTTACCTTCCTGTGGTAGAATAAAAAATTTCAACATCCTGCTCCAGATTTGATAGTTGAGGTCCTGGAAATATGTCTTTGTAGTTTTTAGAGAAAAAATGTAAATCTTCATTTAGATGGGTTAGAGTTTATTATTGTATTTTATTAAGAAAGAAGTTACTTTTATAGAATAATAACCTCTCCTTGTAACCTTTAGGATTTTACAGATACATTTTCACAACTATAGGCATAAAGAATTATATTGTTATTTGCTATTGATTCAGGTTCAAATAGTCTTGAGTTCTATTCTTCAGTTCAGTTCAGTTGCGTGTCTGACTCTTTGCAACCCCATGAATCGCTACTTGATACTTTGTTTTGCTTTGGCTGTGCCATGAGGCTTTTGGATCTCAGTTCCCCAACCAGGGATTGAACCTGGGCCCTTGGCAGTGAGAGCACAGAGTCCTAACCACTGGACCACCAGGGAGTTCCCCTGATCTTTCATTTTTGTGGGGAAAGAAAATACTAGAAAGCATAAAAGTTTCACATTGCAAATACCCATGTAATCCCAAACCAGAATTTAAAATGCTATCATTTAGTCAACTTTTCTTCATTTAAAAATAATAATGAGTAGAACTTAATAGATAAAACTGAAGACCCCTAGAACCATCACCCAAAGCCCCACTACTTTTGCCCTGCAGGGACCTGCTGTCAGTTGATATATATTCATCCACTCCCTTGTTTAATACTTTCACAGCCAAGTATATACATATATACTATGTGTATACTATGTATCAGTTCAGTTCAGTTCGCAGCATGCAGGGCCTCCGTATGCATCACCAACTCTCAGAGTTCACTCAAACTCACATCCATCAAGTTGGTGATGCCATCCAGCCATCTCATCCTCTGTTGTCCCCTTCTCCTCCTGCCCCCAATCCCTCCCAGCATCAGAGTCTTTTCCAGTGAGTCAACTCTTTGCATGAGGTGGCCAAAGTACTGGAGTTTCAGCTTTAGCATCATTCCTTCCAAAGAAATCCCAGGGCTAATCTCCTTCAGAATGGACTGGTTGGATCTCCTTGCAGTCCAAGGGACTCTCAAGAGTCTTCTCCAACACCACAGTTCAAAAGCATCAATTCTTCGGCACTCAGCCTTCTTCACAGTCCAACTCTCACATCCATACATGACCACAGGAAAAACCTTGGCCTTGACTAGACGGACCTTAGTTGGCAAAGTGATGTCTCTGCTTTTGAATATGCTATCTAGGTTGGTCATAACTTTTCTTCCAAGGAGTAAGCGTCTTTTAATTTCATAGCTGCAGTCACCATCTGCAGTGATTTTGAAGCCCCCAAAAATAAAGTCTGACACTGTTTCCCGTTTCCCCATCTATTTCCCATGAAGTGATGGGACCAGATGCCATGATCTTAGTTTTCTGATTGTTGAGCTTTAAGCCAACTTTTTCACTCTCCACTTTCACTTTCATCAAGAGGCTTTTTAGTTCCTCTTCACTTTCTGCCATAAAGGTGGTGTCATCTGCATATCTGAGGTTATTGATATTTCTCCCAGAAATCTTGATTCCAGCTTGTGTTTCTTCCAGTCCAGCGTTTCTCATGATGTACTCTGCATAGAAGTTAAATAAGCAGGGTGACAGTATACAACCTTGACGTACTCCTTTTCCTATTTGAAACCAGTCTGTTGTTCCATGTCCAGTTCGAACTGTTGCTTTCTGACCTGCATATAGGTTTCTCAAGAGGCAGGTCAGGTGGTCTGGTATTCCCATCTCTTTCAGAATTTTCCACAGTTTGTTGTGATCCACACAGTCAAAGGCTTTGGCATAGTCAATAAGGCAGAAATAGATGTTTTTCTGGAACTCTCTTGCTTTTTCCATGATCCAGCATGTATATACTATTGTGCTATTTGTATAAATGTAACTAAAACATTTTCTACATTCCCTTTTTAAATTTAACATTTTTTTGTGATCTGCTCAAGTTGATAAATATAAATCCAGTTTAACTGCTATAAAGTATGATATTGTATGACTATATCACATTATATGGGCTTCCCTGGTGGCTCAGCAGTAAAGAATCTGCCTGCTAATGCAGGAGATGTAAGAGACACAGGTTTAACCCATGGTTCAGGAATATCCCTTGGAGAAAGAAATGGCAACCCACTCTAGTATTTTTGCTTGGGAAATCCCATGGACAGAGGAGCCTGGTGGGCTATAATCCATTAGGGTCGCAGAGTTGGACACAACTTAGTGACTAAGTAACAACAACAACATAATCACATTATACTCTCCATTTTTTAACAGATTTTTTTCTTTTACTATTATATACAGAGCTGTAAGGAACATCCCTTTCTTCGAGTTGAACCATATGAAATTGTTATTTTTCCAGATCAGAAGATGCTTGAATGTAGACAATTTAATGTAGCTGAACCTAATTCTGTTGTATGTATGCCAACACTGACTTTAATTTTTGACTGAGCAATGGATAGGAAATGATACCTGATTATTTTTACTTGCATTTACCTACTGTTAGTGAAGTTAAACCTATTTTCACGCATTCATTGGCCACCTGGATTTCCTCTAAATTTCCTACCTATGTTTGTGCCCATCCAGAATAGGGGAAATGAATAAAGCATTTCTTTAAAAAGTGATTGTGGACATGTTCATGGGGTTGGAGAATGAATAGCCTTGATAAGTACTGGAGTTCTCCCAAAATGTAGTAAAATTTTTAATAGCCACAAATTCCTCCCATTCCATTTTTGCATGCTCCTTTGCAATGTGATTTTGCCTCTCTTCTCAGCCAAAGGTGGTGTCTGTTTCTCCACTTCCTTGAACCTGGGCTGGCCTTGTGACTCGCTTTGACCTGTGGAATATTGCATAAGTTCCAGAGCTTAGGCTTCAAGAGGTCTTCAAACCTTCCATCTTTACCCTCTGAGAACTCTGCCTCCAAGACTGCCATGTAAGAAAACCAGACTAGCTTACCACATACCTCAGCTGACAGCCAGCACCAGACATGTGACTGAAGTCATCTTGGACCTTCCAGTCCAGTTGAGCCTCCAGATGAAGACAGCCACATGATGAGCCAAGGTAAGATCAACCCACAGAATCATGAAAAAGAATGTCATCATTATTTTAAGCCACTAAATTTTGGGGTGGCTTGGTTTACAGCAGTAGTTAACACAGCTATGCTCAAGTGTGGTAATGAGGTGGGTAAATAATTTGAAAGAAAAAATAGAACTTGAAAGTTCTTGATTTTGAATAGACAGGATCCTTTTTTCTTTAAGAGAATACTATTAGCAGAGTGCTCATTATGTGTCAGGCATTGTGCTAAGAACTTTATATATGTTAACTCATTTTATCTTCAAACAACCCCATGAAGTAGAAAGTATTATAGATATTTTGCCCAAAGTCACATAACAATTAACCATTAGAACTCATATCAAATCCAGGCTTGTCTGACTCAAAAGGCTGTTCTAAAATTATCTTGTCTTCCCATTAAAAAAAAACTCTAAAATTTACAGGCCCAATAAAAGGACATTCGGTAGCATGCAACTTTATAGGTGAAATATTTAGTTTTAAAAAATTGTCATATAAATTGAATAAAAATATATTGGGATTTTAAATAGTAAATCTGGCTTCAAATAAAGAACATACACAACTTATTATTATGCAACTTAAAGATAAAAATGGCACAGTAGAGTCATACTTTTAAATACCACCTCTATATAAAATGTGAAATGAGAAAATGAAAACGATACTCATGGACTTAAGAATACAATCACAGAACAGTGAGCAGGGCTGAAACTGGTGTCTCCTGAGCTCTGGGTGCAGATGGCAGTGGCAGCTCCAATATGTTCCTGTAGAATAATCAAAACTAACCTGCTTCCCTAAGAGAAATTCAAATTGAGAATTTTTCCTATGTTGTTCTCTTATCAAGAGAGAGACTCTAAAGAGTCTTAACCACTGGGGCACAGGGGAATTCCTAGTCTTCAAGCCATTTTGAGTTTATTTTTGTGTGTTCCAGCTTCATTGATTCACACACAGTTGTCCAGCTTTCACACCACCACTTGCTGAAGAGACTGTCATTTCTCCATTATATATTTTTGCCTCTTTTATCAAAGATTAATTGGCCATTGGTGTGGGTTTATTTCTGAGTGCCCTATTCTGTTTCATCGATCTATGTCTGTTTTTGTCCCAATACCATGCTGCTTTGATTATTGTAGTTTTGTAGTATTATCTAAAGGATGGGAGCAGTATACCTTCAACTTTGTTCTTTTCCCTCAGGGATTGCTTTGGCAATTCTGTCTTTTATGGTTCCATATAAATTTTAGGATTATTTTTTCTAATTCTGTGGAAAATGTCATCAGTTATTTTATAGGGCTTGCATTAAATCTGTAGATTGCTTTGGGTAGTATAGCCATTTTAACAATATTAGTTCTTCCAATTCAAAAGTATGGGGTTTCTTTCCATTTCTTTAAATCATTTTCAGTTTTATCAATTTGTTATATAGCTCTCAGCATATAAGTCTTTCACCTGCTTGGTCACAATTATTCCTACATTTTTAAAAGTGATTTTTTAAAACTTTCCCTAATATTTCACTGTTCATGTAAAGAAATGCAATAGATTTCTGTATATTAATCTTGTATCTTGGTATACCTTGATGGCCTCATTTATCAGTTCTAATGGTTTCTGTGTGGCGTCTCTAGGGTTTTCTATATATAGCATTATGTCATCTGCATATTTTATCTCTTCCAACTTGATACATTTTATTTTTTTGTCTGATTGCTATGGCTGGGACTTCCAATATTATGTTGAATAGAAGTGGTAAGAGTGGGCGTCCTTATCTTATTCCAGACTTTAGTGGGAGGACTTTCAGCGTTTCACCATTGAGTATTATGTTGGCTGTGGGTTCATCATAAATAGCTTTTATTATGTTGAGATATGTTCCCTCTATACCCACTTTAGTAAGTTTTTAATCATAAGTAGATTTTGAATCTTATCAGATGCTTTTTCTGCATCTATTGAGATGATGTAGTTTTTGTCTTTTCTTTTGTTGATGTGGTTTATCACATTGGTTGTGTATGTTGAACCATCTTTGTGACCCTAGGATGAATCCAACTTGATCATGGTACATGATCATTTTTATGTGTTGTTGGATTCGATTTACTAATATTTTGTTGAGAATTTTTGCATCTATATTAATCAACAGTATTGACCTATGATCTTTTTTTGTACTGTCTTTGTTCTGATTTTGGTATCAGCGCAGTAGTGGCTTCACAGAATGATTTTAGGAATGTTCCCTCCTCTTAAATCCTTTGGAAGAGTTTGAGAAGGATTGGTTTAAGTTCTTTTTATGTTTGGTAGAATTCCTCAGTGAAGCCATCTGGTCCTGGACTGCTTTTTGCAGGGAATTTTTATTATTATTACTATAGACAGAATCTCAATTTTCAAATCTGGATAGAATTTTTCAACTTTGTATTCTATGACAGGTAGAATAATGGCCCCTAAAATGTCCACATCCTTATCTCCAGAATATGTGAATGTTACCTTACATAGCAAAAGAAATTTTGCAGGTGTAATTAAATCAAGGATCCTGAAATAGGTAGATTATCCTGGATTATCCAGGTGAATGCAATGTAATCACAAAGGTCTTTATAAGAGGAAGGTGGGAGGTTAGAGTCAGAGATGTGATGACAGAAGTAAAGGATGGAGTAACCTGGGGCCGGTAACCAACAAATACAGGTAGCCTCTAGAAACTAGAAAAGACCAGGAAACAGATCCTCCCTCTAGAGCCTCCAGAAGAAACATATACCTTGATCTTAGGTTCAAGGGATCCATTTTGGACTTCTGATCTCCAAAACTGTAGGATAATAAATTCATGTGTTTGTTTTTTTTTAAGCCACTAAGTTTGTTGTAGTTTGTTACAGCATCAGTAGGAAACTATATTCCTACTATTTTTAACCAAAGTTCTAATATGAAAAATTTGTTATTGTTGTTTTTAAAAAAAGAGAGAGAATGAACCCTAGGAAGATAGTAGCTTATTCTGGCTTCTTTCCACTTCTAAACTCATCAGTAATCTAGATATACAAATTAGAGTGTGTTAGTCACTCAAGTTGTGTCTGACTTTTTGCAACCCATAGACTGTAGCCTTCCAGGCTCCTTTGTCCATGGAATTCTCCAAGCAAGAATACTGGAGTGGGTTGCCATTCCCTTCTCCAGGGAATCTTCTCAACCCAGAGACTGAACCCAGGTCTCCGGCACTGCAAACATATTCTCTACCATCTCTGAGCTACCAGGGAAGCCCACAAATTAGAGTAGCAATGATAAATAACCTTACAATCACCAAAGTGGCAAAAAAACAAAAAAAAAAGGAGGGTTCCATTTATTTATGGAAGATGGGGAAGGGGGAAAATACTCTCATATATTGCTGATAAAAAGCAGTCTGACATCACTTGATTAAAAATATATTTATCTTTCTAACCAGCAGTCTTACTCCTATAAATCTAACCCACAGAAATAAGTGCTATTATTAAGGAATACTTAAATATATTTATGGCATTGATTATAGTGGGAAAAAAACGGAAACAAATTGCCCACCAATAGGATAATACTGAATAAATTATGGTACTTCCACACCATGGACTGCTGTGCAGTCATTAAAAAGAATTAGAGAATGAAGTTGGATCCCTGCTTCCCTTTCCCATATGCAGAATTCATTCAAAGCAGATCAAACCTAAATGTAAGAATGAAGACTATAAATCTCTTAAAAGAAAACAGGCATGAATCTCTGTGACCTAGGAATAGGGAATAATTTCTTAGATATGGCACCAAAAGCACAAGAAACAAACAAAAATTAGATTAATTAGACTTCATATAAATTAAAAATGTCTGTGTTTCTAAGGACAAAAGATGAAGAGACAAGCTACAGAATGGGAGAAAATATCTGCAAACCATATATATAAGGGATTTGTATCTAAAATATGTAAGAACTCTTACAACTCAAAAATAAAAAGGCAACCCAGTTAACAATGGACGAAGGATCTGAATAGACATTTCTCCAAAGAAATATACAAATAGCCAATAAGGACATTTAAATATAGTCAACATCATTAGTCATCAAGGAAAGTGAAAGTGAAAGTGATGTCGCTCAGCCGTTTCCGACTCTTTGCGACCCGTGGACTGTAGCCCACCAAGCTCCTCCGTCCACGGGATTCTCCAGGCAAGAATACTGGAGTGGGTTGCTATTTCCTTCTCCAGGAGATCTTCCCGACCCAGGGATCCAAACCAGGTCTCCCACATTGCAGGCAGACGCTTTAACCTCTGCACCACCAGGGAAGCTTCTAGTCATCAAGGAAATGCACATTAAAACCCTAATGAGGTAACTCTTCACAAACACTGAGATGGCTATAATTAAAAAACAAACAAAAACAGACAAGGATGTAGAGAAATTGGAACCTTTGTGCTTTGTTGCTAGTAGGAATAAAAGGGTGCAGGCACTTTGGAAAACAGGCAATTCCTCAAAAAGCTAAACAATTACCATCTGATTTAGCAATTCTACTTCTAGGTATATATATCTGAAAGAATTTAAAATATGTCTACACAAAAACTTGTATACATAAATTCATAGCAGCATTATTCATAGCCAAAAAGTGAAAAAAACATAAATGTCCATTGACTGATTAATGGGTAAACAAAATGTATATTCTTACAACATATTATTCAGTCAAAAAGGGAATGAAGTACTGATACATGGATGGCCATGATATATATTTATATTAATGAAAGCCTAACACAAAAGGCCATGTATTCTATAATTCCATTTATATAAAATGTCCAGACAGCAAATCCAAGGAGACAGAAAATATATTAGTGGTTGCCAGGATCTGGGAGGAGGAAGCAATGAGGAGTGAATGCTAATGAGTATGGAGTTTCTTTTTCTCATAATGAAAACTGCCTGAAATTATTAGATATTAGCAGTGGTTGAACAACATTGTGAATAAAAACCACTGAAATTTATATTGTAAAGTGTTGAGTTTTATGGTATACATTATATCTGAAACAAAACAAAAACTAAACTTTATCAGATGACTTACAGAGGCAACCAGATAAGAAACCATTTGTTATCTGATCAGATCAGAAGCCAAGAATTTAATTTTTAGTTATTTTTACGTAATTTTTTTTTTCTAATTTATGGGATAGGTTAACCTTTCCTTACATTAAAAAACAAAGATGATGGTTAAGACTCTGCACTTCCATTGCAGGTCGCATGGCATTCCATCCCTGGTCAGGGAAACCAAGGTTCCACATGCCCTGTGGCAAGGCCAAAAAAAAATGAGGACAGTATAAATGATAATATTAAAGAAAAACACTCAGTAAATAATAATGTTTGGAAAACATATTATTTAAGTTTGGAAAAGTCTGAATGTTCTCCTCTGAGCATTCTTCTGTTTAATAATGAAATAAAACTTAATATACCATTCACTCCCAGTGCCAAATATCTCTTTAAATTAACTCTTAGATAGGTTCTTTAAAGTACCATACTTTCTTTTGATGCTATTTCCAAGAAAATTTGCAAGAATTTGCTTTTCGGAGAAGGCAATGGCACCCCACTCCAGTACTCTTGCCTGGAAAATCCCATGGACAGAGGAGCCTGGTGGGCTGCAGTCCATGGGGTCGCTAAGAGTTGGACACTGAGCAACTTCACTTTCACTTTTCACTTTCATGCATTGGAGAAGGAAATGGCAACCCACTCCAGTGTTCTTGCCTGGAGAATCCCAGGGATGGGTGAGCCTGGCAGGCTGCCGTCTATGGGGTCGCACAGAGTTGGATACAACTGAAGTGACTTAGCAGCAGCAGCTCCCTGTTTATCACAGGTTTTGCCAAAATTCCTGAACTGTGCAAGCTGAGGTGCCTTGGAGCAAACATTGACACCTGACCTCATTTGGAGACCACACAAACTTCGAGTTCCAGGTAATTATGATACATTTAGATAGCACATTTCCTTTGGTGATACATCTTTGTGAAGCTGGGTTTTGGGTCATTGCTGTAATAAAAATCTAATACTATGCAAAAATCAATGTGGAAAAAATGAAGATGGCAGTGTCCAATGTGATCCAAATTTTGAAAAATATTCAGTACCCAGAAGGCACACTCATTTTATTAGCAGGTCATTTAAGAACGAAGCAAAAATTATCACTTTGGTTCTAATTTACATGTAGTTTTTTTACTTTAGTACAAACTGCTATAATTTAACTACTTAATAAATTTAACTATTAGCTATTTCTTTTGGCCAGGGGACTCCATGAAAAAAATTACTGCAACTAAAAAGAGGCTATATACCAAGAAAGTTTGGGAAGCCCTGAGTTATCTGCTTCTCATACAATACACCCCAAACTTTCCACAGTTCTTCAGTTCTCACGCAACATTCCTCTGATATAACAATCAGTATTGTTAATGGATCAGTCTCTCGGATTAGGGGTGTATGTATAGGAACACCTCGTGGTAGAAAGTGCCTGGCTTAAAGATAAAAGGTAAACAGAAGCAGTTATCTTCCCAGGCTAACGGGCAGTCATATAAGGGCTAGAAAGGGAGAGATATACTCTACTTCCTAAGTCCCAAGGGTCACTTTATACATAAGAATGACAATGAAACTACAGAGCCACTTAACATATTTTGCAGTCACCAGTACTCACCTGTCTGGACCAGAGAACGTAGTACCATCTACTGCCCCCTGGCAGGACATCCTGGAAAAATCACAATACTCTTGATTCCTCCTCTCAAATTTTCTACCCTGAAGAGCTTTCTATTAAGTAACTCAGATGCCAGGTACAGTTACTATACTAAATTATGCAGTATGTTATGGGCACATAAATCCAAGGCATTACATTGTGATTGTTACTGCATTAAATATGTACTTCTATACATGTTTCCATAGTTACAAAACCAAACTACATTTAGAATTAATAAATAATGAGCTTTCCATTTGTAAGCTTCCCTGGTGGCTCAGATGGTAAACAATCTGCCTGCAATGCCAGAGACCTGGGTTTCATCCCTAGATTGGGAAAATCCCCTGGAGGAGGGCATGGCAAACCATTCTAGTATTCCTGCCTGGAGAATTGCCATGGACAGAGAAGCCTGGTGGGCTACAGTCCATGCAGTCAAAAAGAGTTGGACAAGACTGAGCAACTAAGCACAGCACAGCACAACCCCTTCAGAGTAATTTGAAAAATGACATAAAATAAATATTGAGTTTCTATTCCTGACGTGAGACACAAACTAATCAGAATATGCTTTTAAAAATGTTTAAACCAAACTCACATACACAGTGTATATAAATGTATAGCATATTAACACATACTTTAAAAAAAGCAAAGAAGTAATTTACCCATAATCAAAACTTTATTGAAAAACTGACACCAAAATAGGAGAGTGCTGCTGTATACCTTACAAAATTAAATGTAATTACATTATCTTGGTAGATTAACTGGAATTACTGAACTGATAAGGCTTTCTGCGATAGAACACAAATTTAAGAAGTTGTGTGGATCATTAGTGTTGCTTCCTTCTAAATGAACAGCCTGCAAAAGAATCACAAGAGCATATTAAACACAAGTCTGTTCTATCTCTGGTATAGAGTTTTAAGGATAAAAAGTACTTTTTACATAAAAACTTAGCTTTTAGAAATTTTAGATTAAATACTCATTAAGTCCTCTCCATGAGTTAAAACTTTAATGCAAGCTGTCAGAAGATGCAAACTTAATTTTTAAGAACTATTCTGAATTCTTTTCTCCATAAAATAATTTTTGTTAAAAATCATCTCAGATCTTTTAGGAAAACTCTGGTACATATGTACCCTTTTAATCATCTGTCAGCACGTGGGCACAAATTCTAAGATCATGGCACGGTATGCAGGTTTTGGCAATCTTGCAAGTACATTTTTAAGCAGAATACTGCACTTAAATATTGTGCTGACTTCAAAGTTAGATCTCACCAGGTCATACTAACTAGATCTTGGATTTGTTACCAATTCACTTATAACTCTTCCAGTGAGAATAACATGGAATTTACCATGTTACCAAAAATATCACAGGCTAATTTTAAATATCATTATTGAATTGTAAATCTCTAAGTACTACTATGGAAAATTATATACGTATGTATTATTTCTTCTCACTGCAGAAAAGTGAAAGAATTAAAAATGCGACTGTCTTAATCATGAGTTGCTCATAGAAATCAAACCTCTAACATATTAAATATAGTTATCTGTTGCTTAGCTAGCAATGATAAAAGCTATCTTAAATCATATGTACCAAATACATAGGAGACAAAATATTTACATGTATTTATTCTTTTACTCTATTCTGATTTATGTCTAATATTCCAAGTTAAGCAAATTGACTAAATATAATACAACAAAATTAGATGTTCTAAACTAAGACAAATAACAGATTATGGAATTCTTTGCAAGGTCAAGAGTACAAACTTATCTAATTTAAAAGGGCACTCTTTACTAAAAAGAGCACACAATGAAAGATAAAAATTATTTTGGTAATTATGCATCTATGATTTCTTTTAAGCTGATTTTTGTAAAAAGACTCTAAAATCATAAAATCTCATCACTGGGTTAGAAAATGCCAAATGATTTACCTTCTGTGAGTCTGGCCTTTCCTCCTGTTGGCTGGCACAGCACTGTTGAACAGCCTACACAAAGCACTACTGTCTGAGCATGGCTGAAAACCGTGGTAATCTTGTAGCAACCTAAAAAAGGGCAATGTTAGAAGTGAAAAGCAGAAGAAAACACAGCACCTGTTGAATGTATTTCTAGTAGAGACCTTGTAAAAGATTAGGAACTTCAGTGCTGTGCAAACCACATCGGTAACAAACTTTTCTAGTAGCCACGTTAAAAACAAGTGATGAAATTAATAATATAATCTATGGAAGTCTGTATTTCCAAAATAATATCACTGCAACGTGTACTCAAAGCCTTTTTTTTCCCTATACTATATCTTCAAAATCTGGTGTGTATTTCACACTTTAATGATACAGCATGAAACAAGAAGAAAAGATTCAGCATAGTGACTACAGTTAATAATACCATACTGAATATTTGAAAGTTACTACTAAAACAGTATATCTGAAAAGTTATCACAAGAAAAAATACTATAACTATGTATGGTGATGGGTATTAATTAGACTTATTGTGATCATTTCCCAGTATATACAAATATGGAATCATGACATCATACACTTGAAACTATGTTTTATGTCAGTTATACCTCAAGAAAAAAAAGAATGAAAAAGAATTTTTCCATTCTGACTAGCCACATGTCAAGTGCTCACTAGCTACATATGCCTAATGGCCACCATACTGGATCCCACAGCTTTACAATGAAGAACCAATATACTTTTCATTGAACCATGAAAAAGAAAACTTACCATCTGAGCAAGCTTAAAGACTTAATAAGTTCTATGCCATGTCCCTTGTGGAAATCCCATCTTCACAAACCCCTACCCAAATGTTTCTGAAGTGGTTTATTATGAAAATAACCCTATGACATTCCAATTCTGTAATCCCACTTCTACTCCAACAGAGGGTCCTAATATCTAAATGTACACAACAGACTATGAGCAGTCCTTATAGAAATTCTATAAGTAGTCCTTTAGAGAAATTTTCCTTAGGAAAGGAATTAAAGTTTGAAATTTCACCTGGACATTTTACATCCATGAAGTAAGAATTTGGACTTTGAACCAGCCGTTTCTTTTTATGTTTCTTCTTTTCCTCGTCCAAGGAAGGATGCAGTAAATCTCTAGCTAACTGAATAAGAAAAAAAAAAACAGTATGAGTACTAGAATGACACCACAACTCCGGCAGATTTAACCATATGTAAAATATACATGCAAAAACAGGAATAACAGTCATACTCAGCACAGACAACACTTTAGTTTTTGTTTTTTAAGCCTGTTAACTTTCATCAACACTTTTTATAATGCTTGCGTTCTCTTAAGTCCCAGTTAAGGGGCTTTACAAAGATCCGGAAACAGATGGTAAGGTTAACTCCGTTCTTCGTAACTAATAACAGTCGCCAGAGAAAATAAAACTGTGGTGCTAATAATGATCCTGACCCTGGTGGACCCGCTGAGAAAAGAAACTGCTGAGGTAGACCCGGAGAATGTCAACAGCGAGGTGATTTCTGCCCCCTGGGTTCAACGTCTGATCTGACAAGAACTCTTAAGTGGCTGACGCTTGACTGTCCCTGATAGAGTTAATTTGTATGGCAACTTCGAAGACAGTTTTTAAAAAGGAAACAAGCATAAACATCGCTTCCGAGAGGAGACAGAGGGGGGCAAGAGCCACAAAAATAAAGGAAAGCAAGAAGACATAAACGATCATAGCCTCGCGGGTGCCCACTGAAACTAAGGAGGGCTGAGTAAGGTACGCAGGGAGCAGTCCCCTGCCAACCAGCAACTCCCGACTGCAGCCCAGGGCGGCGCCGGGCTTCCAGTTCCACGCCCTGGCAGGGCCCGGCTCGCCGCGCCGCCCGGGCAAGTCCCAACAAGTCCGCCACGCGCGAAAGAGCCTTGCCATCCGAGGCGCCGAACGGCGTTCAGGGGAGTCCCGGGGCCCAGCGGAGCCATGGATCAAGCCTGTCCTCGGGGCCCCTCGGGCGACAGAGAAGGCCGACACAAACGCGAAGCTCGAAAGTAAACAACTCACAGGCATGTTGATCCTTTCGCAAGCCCAGCCCGTGCAGATCTCTAAGGCGACAACCCCAGCGAGCAGCACGCGACGAAGCGCGCGGCGTCAACTTCCGGGATAGAGGAAGCTAGGAGGAGCGAAGCGGCGGGCTCGTCCACTCTAGGCGCACCTCTCGGTGGTAGGGGGCTGGCTCAGGCCCGGATCCGCGAGTGCTGGGAGAGGGGAGGTGCTGAGGCGAGCGCCCAGCCGACACCGCAAAGCCCAGGATTCTAACGCGCTCCAGGGCTAGGGCCCCCTGCCGCAGGTCTCTGCTCTGGGCCCAGGAGTGCTTAGGGTCGAGCTCAGGCTGCTCACTCTCGTCTGGGAAGCCGCCTCGGGCTTCGGGAGCGGACCAGGGTGGGCATGCTGGGTCCTGTCAGCGGTCCCGCCGGCAAGACACACTCCGCTCTCCGCCACTCAGCTGGCAGGCACATGGGCGATGCCTATGTTCTTTTATATATTAAAAACAGTATTATTAATTAAAACCATTAACACGTGCCAGGTGAAAGAGGCTCCTTTACTTGTGCATCCGGCTCCAAATTACTGTTTATTAAGTTCTTTGTGGGGTGTGGCTGTGCTTTGGGTTTGCTTGGCCTTGAAAAAGTTCTTAAGAAGCACCTATTTGCTGCTTAGTTCACTGTGTGGCTCCTTCCTGTCCTCCGTGGGTCGCACTTTCCAGAGTGGACAGCTCGGACTTGAAAAAACAGCGAGTGTCACCGATGGCCAGACTTGAAATATTTTTCATGAAGACCACCATCCTGGAGATTGAGCGAGTGTTGTCAAAAGCTAAAAAATACTTGATCAGAAAATTGTCCTAGGTAGACGTTCTCGATCAGCTCTTATTTCTCTTTGAAAACATGATGCACGTGTAATGTCTATTTTGGAAAATGGAGAAAAGCAAAAGAAATTTAAAATCACCATCCAGAGATAAATATTGTTGATACTTTGACCTACATCCTCCCATTTATTTTTCACTTGCATGTAGGTTTATTTTGGGATTTGGTTTTACATAATTGGTATCATCTTGTGCATGTTCTTTTATGATAACACGAATCCCCATACACACAACTTACTGTATAGTGAACGTCATTCCATGTTACTATATATTCTACATTATGACTTTCAATGGGCACATAGCATACACCCTGTGAATATATAGCCTATGTCATCCATACACTAAGATAGACATTAGGGTTGGTTTTTAAATGCTTAATATTTAAAATATTAATGTTAAATAGTTTCAGACAGATTCGTATATGGAATAATACAGTTGTGTATGCAGAATCACGGCCCCAAAGATTTCTTAATCCCCAGGACCTGTGCTTATATGGCAGATGGAATTAAGTTTGCTAATTATCTGGCTTTAAGATAGGAAAATTATCCTGGATTGTCTGGGTAGACCTAGTGTCATAACAAGGGCCCTAAACATGGAAGAGAAAGAGAGAGAGGTGTGGTGATGAAAGAAGAGTCTGAGAGATGCCAAGTTGTTGGCTTTGAAGATGGAGTAAGAGGGTGGTGAGTGGAGGATTGTAGGTACCTCTAGGAGCTGGAAAAGGACTCTCCCCTAAGCCTTCCCTAGAATCAGCTAAATATTTGCCTAAGTTTTGTTTTAATTCTTTTGTTGTAGCATTTATCTGTAAGTTTTTAATTAACCTAGGAATTTGTATGGGGGGTGGGGTAGGTGGCTGCATCACGCAGCTTGCAGAATCGCAGTTAACCCCTGGTCAGGAATTGAACATGGAGCCCAGCAGTGAAAGCCTGGAATCCTAACCGCTAGACCACCGGGGCACTCCCTAACCTGGAATTTCTTTTGGCACTTGGTGTGTAGTGAGTCTCAGAACAATGTCTAACAAGCAGGCCTAGTTATTGTTTCAGCTTCTTAAGCAATGCCCAGTACAGTGTCAAAACCCTTTCACTTCTGAGACACTGTAACAGTGTGAGAAATAAAACTCAAGGTCAAGAAGATCTAGACTCTATGTATGACTCTGCCTGCTTGTCCAAAGCTCAGTTTTTCCTAACATGTCTCCAGGCCTTTGCACTGATGACAGATAAAGAGACACGTAGGCAGGTGCAAGGGTGCAGGATCCCTTGGCCTTGGCAGCCTACTCAGGGATCCTGCACAAGGAATTCCTGCCTGGCTTCCCGAAGGACTCTGAAGTACCAGCTGAAATTCTGTATGCTGCTTGAGAACTTTCCAGCTGTTCTCTCTAGCAAGGTCTGAGCAGGTGCTGCTGAACCCTCCATTCAGCATCCAGCCCCCTTCACCTTAGAAGTGTGAGGCCATTTCTAGCCCCTTCCTCCTTTCCAAACTTCAAAGGCTGGGAGAACCCACAGGCGTTCACCTTAAACCAAATCAGAACCCACTGATGCTAAATTTCAAGCTGGGCAAAATCGGTTCTAGACAGATCGGTTCCCCACTTTCACCTGGGCTGGAGTTCCTCAGGCTTATACTCTTCTTTTCCCAAAAAGACGATAAGAGGTTTAGTTTAGTCTCAGCTTTAAGAAATTCAGTGTGTGAGGTGGGGCCCTAATGTTAACTTTTGTTACTGCCTAAGTATTTTTCTGAGAAGCTCAGGGAAATCCATATTGTCATCAAACTTTAAGTAAGACAGCGTTATTTTCTCTTCCTTCTTTTGTCCACCTGTGGGCAGGTTGCAAAGCACATGTGGCTCATTCTCAACACATTCTTGAACGCAGCAGCGACTTCTGAAACCCACCTCTTTTCTGCACATCAGTTCTCCAACAGGGACATAAACACTGTCCCCAAAGCTCTGCTGTTGGGGATGTTTGACACTTCATGTAAGCTCCCAGCTCTAAGGGGTAAGAGTCTCAGATGAAAGCTCTGACATCATTTTCTTTATTTTTCATACCGATTTAATTTCTGACTGAGGCAGCGCCCCCATAGGGCTAGTACTATAGTGTGAAAGTGAGTATTAGTTGCTCAGTCGTGTCTGACTCTGCTACCCCAGGGACAATAAATAGTCTGCCAGGTTCCTCTGTCCATGGAATTCTCCAGGCAAGAATACTGAAGTAGGGTGCCATTTCCCTCTCCAATGGATCCTCCCAACCCAGGGATCAAACCTAGCTCTCCTGCATTGCAGGCAGATTCTTTATCATCGGAGCCATCAGGTTTATGTCCCCCATAAAATTCATATGTTGAATCCTAATCCCTAATGTGATGGTATTGGAGGGTGGGGCCTTTGGGAAGTGATTAAGTCATTAGGATGGACCCCTCATGTTGGAATTGTTGTCAAACCTAAGATCATGTGCCCAACACAGCGAGGCCAAACAAACTGAAACGCTGGAGTTGGGAACAGAGAAAGGTATAATGCGCAGCCTAGGAAGGAGAACAGGCGGCTCCTGCTCAAAAGACCTGAACTCCCCAATGGGTTTCAGGGAAGTATTTTTAAAGGTGAGAGCGGGGAGTGACAGGGTATGTGAATCAAAGGATTGTAGTTGCTGGTGAGGTAACAGGGTGTTGTCAACAGAGGTCAACATTATCAGTCCTCAGGCTTGGGGGCTAAGTCCTCATGGTCATCAGGTAGTTAACTTCTTCCATTTTGTGGGGGGTTTTAGTATCTAAAACAGTGCAGGAAATGTGCATCAGACACTGTTATCCAGGTACTTCAGCAGGGAACTAAAAAGTCTGTGACTGCTGTATGGCTGATTTACTATTTAAATTTTTAGCAATTCTCCTGGCCCAACTGCTATTTTTGTCACTACATATTCACATCCTTTCAATAGTTAATTCTCGAGCCAGGCTTTTGTGACTCAGGGGAGGCCTGGAGACTACAGCTTTTCTACAAACAAGAGGCAGGCAGGCCGAGGATATGGGGGAAGAGGATATGGGGGATGTTCCAGGAAGGCCCCATAGCGCCCTGGTCCATTACAGAATTAGTACCACTAAGAAAGACGCCCCAGAGAGCTCCCTTACCGCTTCTACCGTGCAAGGACGCAGTGAGAAGAATGCCATCTGTAAACTGGGAAGCAGGCTCTCGCTAGACACTAAATCTGTTGATGCCTTGATCTTGGACTTTCCAGCCTCCAAAACTAGAAGAAATAAATGTGTTTAAGCTAGCCAGTCTAGAGTATTCATATTTTGTTATAGCCACCGAAACAGACTAAGATAGCAGGCCTAGCAGAACATTTCACCTCATTCTTTTATTTGTTTCTTTCTCTTTTTTGGCACCCAGTGGCATGTAGTAGTATCGTAGTTTCCTGACTAGGGATCAAACCTGTGCCCCCTGGAGTGAAAGCATGGAGTCTTAACCACTGCACCACCAGGGAAGTCCCAGTATTTTGTTAACAGCAGTCACACAGACTGAGATAGCTGGCCTGGCAGAACATTTCACCACACTCTTGGGGATTGTGCCAGGTTATCTGTAACATAGATATGTTGTTATCTGGGTCTGCTCTCCATCCCTCACCCTGCTCTGTGCCCAGGAGGCTGACTTTGGGCTGTATCAGCTGACTTCTCTTGCCCTCTGATTTCTAGACCCCTTTTGAGTGAGTCATCTGTGATCTGCCAGGATCCCCTGCCGGGATATGCTCCCCTTTTAGTGTAGAAAGCTTTGCAGATGGGGACCATCTGGTTCTCAGTCGTAAGTCTAAACAGGTCACTGCACAGCTGTCCACTGTCCCTGTCTGAGGAACCCTTCAGGTCCGACAGATTGTGCCTCCTCCTGTTTCATGTTTGAGATGGATGTGGGAATCTTAAGGGAGATGGCCTGGAGTCATGGCCACGCAGACCTCTGCCACTTTGTGGACCAGCAGCACTGGGGTCACCTAGGAACTTTTGAAAATGCAGACTCTCAGGTCCCATTCAGACCTACTGAGTCAGAATCTACCTTTTAACAAGATCCCCTGGTGATTTGTGTGTGTATCGCAGGGTGAGAGGAGTCTTTCTACCTTCCCTGTGGGGCTGAGGGGAAGCCAGATTCCTACTACTCCAGGATAGTGAATCAAGCTTATTTCTCTAGATTGGAGCAGGGAAGCTCCCCACCTACTCTGTTTCTCCAAGATACTTTTGTTCATTCTAGCAAGTCTCACTCTCTCTTATCATGTCTAGGAACCCTTTAAATACTCAAACTTGATTGCACATTAGAATCACCAAAGGAGCATCCTCCTGCTGCTGCTGCTGCTGCTCCTAAGTCACCTCAGTCGTGTCTGAGTCTGTGCGATCCCATAGACGGCAGCCTACCAGGCTCCCCGGTCCCTGGGATTCTCCAGGCAAGAACACTGGAGTGGGTTGCCATTTCCTTCTCCAAAGCATGAAAGTGAAAAGTGAACGTGAAGTCACTCAGTCGTGTCCGACTCTGCGACCCCATGGACTGCCCTGGTAGATGGCAGCCTACCAGGCTCCTCTGCCCATGGGATTTTCCAGGCAAGCGTACTGGAGTGGGGTGCCATTGCCTTCTCCAAGGAGCATCCTAGGTCAATTCAATTACAGTATTGGGTGTGGGACCCAGGTGGCAGTCTTAAAAATTCCCCAGGTGATTCCAAGAGGAGCTGGGTTTGAGAACCACTGCTTTAAGTTCTCTAAAGGGCTTCAAAATGTTGAAAGCAAAGCCCCAAAAGGACTCCAGGCTACTCTTGCTTAAAGGTAGAAAGAGGGAAAAATACAGAGAGAGAAACATCATTAGCTAATAATTCATAATACCCAGGCTCAGTAGCAAGGGGAGTTGTCTCAGCACTGTTTTATGGGTCTTAATGATCAGGTCTCTGGTCTACTCAGGGAAGAAAGGGAGCTCCTTGGAAACCAGGTGCTCTCTCAAACTTCATTGTCTTCCTACAACTCATAGTAAAGAGGTTTTGTGAAGGTTCTGAGGTCAGCATAAATTTATGCAAATATAATCATTCCCTTTTCTGAACTCATTGCCTACATTAGCCATTTCTCAATAACCACTGCCATCCTGCGTGCTTTTTCTTTTTGCATTCTCATACTGTGAATTCATTTTCCTTATGTCTATATGTCTTTGTCTTCTCTTCCCTAAAAGCTCATAGGTGTCTCAAAAGTATTTGGTGTCATCTCCCCGACGCCTAGTATAGTGCTTATTAAGCACAGAACTGTATCCATTGAGTGACATACTCAACAGAACTGACCTGTGGCCATTCTTTGAGGACAGTTTCCCTCCCAGTTTATCTTGAGCCCTTTTTCTCTAGGTTCTCTAGGTTCTCATAACTTTACTAGGTTCTTCTTTTTAAAATTTATTTTAAGTTCAAGCTCATCTTAAAAAAGTTTATTTTATTGAAGTACACTTGATTTATGCTGTTAATTTTTACTCTATGGCATAGTGATTCAATTATACATATATATCCATTATTTTTTATATTTTTTATATTATGGTTTATCACAGAATATTAAATATAGCTCCCTGTGGCTATAGTGTAGGAGCTAGATTCTTCTTCTTTTTTGAAAAAGTATTTATTTGGCTGCACCTGGTCTTGGTTGCAACATGCAGAATCTTTAGTTGCAGCATGTGAACTCTTAGTTGCTACATGTAGGATCTAGTTCCCTGACCAGGGATTGAACCCATGCCCCCTGCTTTGGGAGCTCAGAGTCCTAGCCACTGGACCACCAGGGAAATCCCAGAACTGCTGCTGCTGCTAAGTCACTTCAGTCGTGTCCAACTCTGTGCGACCCCAGAGACAGCAGCCCACCAGGCTCCCGGGTCCCTGGGATTCTCCAGGCCAGAACACTGGAGTAGGTTCTTCTTAAAGCATGCCTTTGGTCTTTCCTCTGCCTTGACTTTGTGTGATAAAAGCATCAAATATGAATTCCAGCTAAGCCTTCATTAACTTGTTTCTAAAATTGGGAAAATAATTGTGTCATTGTAGGGCTAATGAGATATTAGAGTGAGATCTGCCCCTGGAATGTGTGTAGAAGCAAAATAAATGGAAATCATTCTGATTTTCCATGAGATAAAAGCTGCTTAAAATACTAATATGTCAAAGGGCTCAAAGTATTAGGAAGAATGGTGCTCTATTTATTCACATTAAAAAACTGATTGAACTATTTATGGAATGTCTGCTATACACAAAGCAGTGTTTCCTAGGAGCACAGAAACTTTTTAACTCTAATAGCTGCTTAAACACTCAAAGTTGTTTCCCCATCTGTAAAATGAAAATATTTATACCTATTCAATTCAGTTGCTCAGTTGTGTCCGACTCTTTGCAACCCCATGAATCGCAGCATGCCAGGCCTCCCTGTCCATCACCAACTCTCGGAGTTCACTCATACTCACGTCCATCGAGTCAGTGATGCCATCCAGCCATCTCATCCTCTGTTGTCCCCTTCTCCTCCTGCCCCCAATCCCTCCCAGCATCAGGGTCTTTTCCAATGAGTCAACTCTTCGGATGAGGTCGCCAAAGTATTGGAGTTTAAGCTTTAGCATCAGTCCTTCCAATGAACACCCAGCACTGATCTCCTTTAGGATGGACTGGTTGGATCTCCTTGCAGTCCAAGGGACTCTCAAGAGCCTTCTCCAACACCACATTTCAAAAGCCCCAATTCTTCAGCACTCAGCTTTCTTCACAGTTCAACTCTCACATCCATACGTGACCGCTGGAAAAACCATAGCCTTGACTAGACAGACCTTTGTTGGCAAAGTAATATCTCTGCTCTTTAATATGCTATCTAGGTTGGTCATAACTTTCCTTCCAAGGAGTAAGCGTCTTTTAATTTCATGGCTGCAATCACCATCTGCAGTGATTTTGGAGCCCCCCAAAATAGTCTGACACTGTTTCCACTGTTTCCCCATCTATTTCCCATGAAGTGATAGGACCAAATGCCATGATCTTCGTTTTCTGAATGCTGAGCTTTAAGCCAACGTTTTTACTCTCCTCTTTCACTTTCATCAAGAGGCTTTTTAGTTCCTCTTCACTTTCTGCCACAAGGGTGGTGTCATCTGCATATCTGAGGTTATTGATATTTCTCCCAGAAATCTTGATTCCAGCTTGTGCTTCTTCCAGTCCAGCGTTTCTCATGATGTACTCTGCATATAAGTTAAATAAGCAGGGTAACAATATACAGCCTTGACGTACTCCTTTTCCTATTTGGAACCAGTCTGTTGTTCCATGTCCAGTTCTAACGGTTGCTTCCTGACCTGCATACAGGTTTCTCAAGAGGCAGGTCAGGTGGTCTGGTATTCCCATCTCTTTCAGAATTTTCCACAGTGTATTGTGATCCACACAGTCAAAGGCTTTGGCATAGTCAATAAAGCAGAAATAGATGTTATTCTGGAACTCTCTTGCTTTTTCGATAATCCAGCAGATGTTGGCAATTTGATCTCTGGTTCCTCTGCCTTTTCTAAAACCAGCTTGAACATCTGGAAGTTCATGGTTCACGTATTGCTGAAGCCTGGCTTGGAGAATTTTGAGCATTACTTTGCAAGTGTGTGAGATGAGTGCAATTATGTGGTAGTTTGGGCATTCTTTGGCATTGCCTTTCTTTGGAATTGGAATGAAAACTGACCTTTTCCAGTCCTGTGGCCACTGCTGAGTTTTCCAAATTTGCTGGCATATTGAGTGCAGCACTTCCACAGCATCATCTTTCAGGATTCGAAATAGCTCAACTGGAATTCCATCACCTCCACAAGCTTTGTTCATAGCGATGCTTTCTAAGGCCCACTTGACTTCACATTCCAGGATGTCTGGCTCTAGGTGAGTGATCTCACCATCATGATTATCTTGGTCGTGAAGATCTTTTTTGTACAGTTCTTCTGTGTATTCTTGCCACCTCTTCTTAATATCGTCTGCTTCTGTTAGGTCCGTACCATTTCTGTCCTTTATCGCGCCCATCTTTGCATGAAATGTTCCCTTGGTATCTCTAATTTTCTTGAAGAGATCTCTAGTCTTTCCCATTCTGTTGTTTTCCTCTATTTCTTTGCATTGATCACTGAGGAAGGCTTTATCTCTTCTTGCTATTCTTTGGAACTCTGCATTCAGATGCTTATAGCTTTCCTTTTCTCCTTTGCTTTTTGCTTCTCTTTTTTTCACAGCTATTTGTAAGGCCTCCCCAGACAGCCATTTTGCTTTTTGGCATTTCTTTTCCATGGGGATGGTGTTGATCCCTGTCTCTTGTACAATGTCATGAACTTCTGTCCATAGTTCATCAGACAGAATGTGGTCCACTGGAGAAGGGAATGGCAAACCTCTTCAGTATTCTTGCCTTGAGAACTCCATGAACAGTATGAAAAGGCAAAATGATAGGATACTGAAAGAGGAACTCCCCAGGTCGGTAGGTGCCCAATATGCTAGTGGAGATCACTGGAGAAATAACTCCAGAAAGAATGAAGGGATGGAGCCAAAGCAAAAACAATACCCAGCTGTGGATGTGACTGGTGATAGAAGCAAGGTCCAATGCTGTAAAGAGCAATATTGCATAGGAACCTGGAATGTTAGGTCCATGAATGAAGGCAAATTGGAAGCGGTCAAACAGGAGACGGCAAGAGTGAACATCGACATTCTAGGAACCAGCGAACTAAAATGGACTGGAATGGGTGAATTTAACTCAGATGACCATTATATCTACTACTGTGGGCAGGAATCCCTTAGAAGAAATGAAGTAGCCATCATGGTCAACAAAAGAGTCCAAAATGCAGTACTTGGATGCAATCTCAAAAACGACAGAATGATCTCTGTTCGTTTTCAAGGCAAACCATTCAATATCACAGTAATCCAAGTCTATGCCCCAACCAGTAACGCTGAAACTGAAGCTGAATGATTCTACGAAGACCTACAAGACCTTTTAGAACTAACACCCAAAAACGATGTCCTTTTCATTACAGGGGACTGGAATGCAAAAGTAGGAAGTCAAGAAACACCTGGAGTAACAGGCAAATTTGGCCTTGGAATACGGAATGAAGCAGGACAAAAGCTAATAGAGTTTTGCCAAGAGAACACACTGGTCATAGCAAACAACCTCTTCCAACAACACAAGAGAAGACTCTACACATGGACATCACCAGATAGTCAACACCAAAATCAGATTGATTATATTCTTTGCAGCCAAAGATGGAGAAGCTCTATACAGTCAGCAAAACCAAGACTAGGAGCTGACTGTGGCTCAGATCATGAACTCCTTATTGCCAAATTCAGACTTAAATTGAAGAAAGTAGGGAAATCCACTAGACCATTCAGGTATGACCTAAATCAAATCCCTCATGATTATACAGTGGAAGTGAGAAATAGATTTAAGGGCCTAGATCTGATAGATAGAGTGCCTGATGATGTATACATATTAGATAAGCTTAATTGAAGATAAAATGAGACAGTGCTTATGAAGTACATAGTTTACTACACATGCTCAATAAATGCCAGCTGTAATTCCTAGAGCTTGTTGGTGATAAAGAAATCAGTAGTCTAGTGGTTAAGACTTTGCTTCCACTGAAGGGGAACAGGTTTGATCCCTGGTCAGGGAGCTAAGATTCCACAACCCTCATGGCATGGCCAAAAAAAAAAAAAAATCAGTTGACTATAGGAATCTTCAACTGATGGTGGTTTTCCTCATGACAATGTGTACAGGGCAAAGTTTTTACAATAGTTCCGCTTTAAAGGAGATTACGAATATGTTCCACGTGCAGAAAACACTTGCTGGAGTCTCACCTTTGAATCGATGCTGAGAGATTGTTCTTTCAAAATCCAATAGGGGGCACAAGGAGCCACTTGTGCAGGACAAGCACTGGCCAACAGAGTGCTTTATCGTTCCACGTTCAGGGGGCCTTCATTTGCACATGTCTTCCTAGTCTGTTACATGGCCACTCCATAAGTAGCTGACCACGTACACCATATACAGACCATGGTGATTATGGGTTTTCCTTAAAGAAAAAGAGATGTGGCCTAGAAGGCCATTAAGAATGAGCCCAGTCTCCCTCAGATATTTCCCCCTAAATATTCTACTCATCTGAAACTACAATAAATTACTTAAATTCCAGATTGCCCTTATATGGAAGTTAACTACCATTATCTGTAAATATATTTCTTATAGAGACACATGGTCAAGAAATCTAGTAGAGGGTCTATTGTCATTATTAACAGTGCCAGCTCTGTCATCATGGTGTAGCATGGATGCTAAAGCAGTGGGCACTGGTTGATGAGTGGAGGAGTAGGGGAAGATGATTTGCTCTGTTTGCTAATTTCTGTAGCTGTTTCCACCATGGCCAGTTTCAAGTACTAAGACGAAGTCCCTTAACACAGAGTGGGGAAGAGATGAGCACAATATCCTAATTAGGTAATGCCAAAGTCTTATTTTATAAATATTTCCATCATCATTGGAAGTGCTTTTAAAAAAATCCATATTGAAGATTTGGGGCTTCCTTTTCTCTTTTCCTCTAATTAAAAAACAGAGTCGGAATGAGAAGTGGGAGGAAGAATGGACATGTGTATCAGCTTAGCCCAATGTCACGTAAGATTTTTTGGCAACACAATGCCATCACACTCTTGATTTACAAAAAATCATAGCTGATTAAAATCTAAGCCTTTTTAGCTGTTAATAGTTCTCATAGCCTTTATGATATAATTCCATTTTAAGAAATATAAGTTCAGTGAATATACTAAAAACCATTGAATTGTACCCTTTAAATCACTAGGTTGAGTGATTTGTAGATTTTATCTCAATAAACCTGTTAGAAATACAAGTTCGAGAAAGAAAGACATGTGTTTTAGTAAGTATTGAAATTGATGGGGACTTCCCTGGTGGTACAGTGGTTAAAACTCCATGCTTCCACTGCAGGGGAAATGGGTTCGACCCCTGCTCGGGGAACTAAGATCCCACATGTTGTGCTGTGCATCTGAAAAGAAAAAAAATTGGTATTTTATTAAATAAGTACTAAATTTTAACAGATATATTACCTCATATAATACTTTCAACACCTTTGAGTCCTACAGGCATTAGAGAACTGGGGCAAGTGGAGGAGCTAGGATATAAACTCAGGTCTGCCCAGGATGCCCATGTTCATGTTGCAGTCTCCGCATGCCACACCATCTCCCTATCCCCTGCTATGTGTGAGGCTTTGTGACTGGTGCCCAGTTGAAATCAGTGGAGGAGTGTGCCAGGCAGGCAGATGTGCAGGACCACATGGTTCCTGAGAGTAGTAACAGGTGACATCATAATTGAGAGAGATTAATTAGAATCAATTGAAATTAGAAAGATCTAGAAGGTAGCAAAATGTAGGTGTCCTATACACGGAACAAATGTGATTATGGGCAGTGGTGAAAGTAGGCATGGGGGAGGAATAGTGTGAGTGACCCAGACTGGCAGTGTCAGTCAGACAGGACAAGTGGCAGTTTAGTGAGTTCCCAGCTTGGTCCGCATTTCAGGTGTGACACCTGGAGAAAATAGACGTAAACAAGTTAAGAGTCCTGATTTTGAAAAGGCCAGGGTCCTGGTCAGATTATGGAAGAGGGGCTAAAACCTGGGGAGCCAAGGACTCAGACTCTACAACAGGGAATTAGAACAAGGACTCAATACCAGATTGAAGGCAAAAGCCGAGAGGCCAGAACCAGGGCATCTGATCAGGACAAGTTACAGGATATCCTAATTATATCCTGAACTACCGAAACAGGGCTGCTTAAGGCCTTCAGCTGGAGACAGGATTTGACGCTGAATCTGGGGAAGGGCCAAAGCTACAGATGAATGTCCAGTGGCCCAGTGACGGGGACTTAGAGCTCCTTAGAAGAGGCCAGTGCCTATCCAGCTGCGCCTTGTTTCGTCTCCTGCAACATGTATGACCAATGACAGCTGTAGGTACATGTACCCCTTTAAAAATATTCAGGGTTAGACACAATTCTGGGCGTGCCATCTACGATGCCAGCTGCTTCCTACTACACAAGAAAGCATTTAAGGAAGTGACTAAGAGAGAACATTGTTTTGGAATAACTATGAATCTGTTCTATTCAGTTTTATCATCAGGAAAAATCACTTGTATGCATGTCTGATTGTGGCAGACCAGTGTGATGGGACCACCCCACCCCCCACAGGGGCATCTCCGTGTGGACCCTGCCTGTGCAACCAGAATGCCTGGCTTGGCCTCTCTTTCTGTGCCAGCTCACTTGCTTAGCCAAGGCTCCTTGGGTTTCACGTAACAGATACAGCTCAAGCTTGCCTGAGCTAAAATGGAGAGTGGGCTGGACATGGGCCAGGGCCAGAAGGGCAGCTGGGCCTCATGGGGGTCAGAACAAAGCCCTGAGAGGCCCCTGGGAATGTACACAGCTATTCTCTCACCCACTCCCCTTTTCTTCCAGTGGCAACCTGGTTTCTCATCTCTACTTTTTTCTCCCTGACGCTGTTTTAGTCATCTTTCTCTACAGTCCAGTTTTTCCTGCCTCCCAGAGCACACAGTGAAAATGACCATGCCAGCCCCTAATTGTATGCTGTCCTAGATCTGGGGCCAGTGGTGACTGACCAGAAGGCCTGTGTCCCCATTCCAGATGTCCTGCGGAGAGAGTCTGGCTGTCTCAGTTTGGGTCGGGAGTGTCTCCTCCAATCAGCTGTGAGCCCTTGGGGTGGTAGTGACTCCTGGGGCCCACCCCTGAGGGAGCAGATGGCACAGAAGCTCTTAAAACAGGAGACCCAGACTGAACGAAGACCCCCTAAGGTGCCTACTCCCTCCAAACTGTTAAGACAGCCAGTGGCTCTAAGACCGCCTCCACCCATTCCAGCTGCCTCGCTGTAACTCTGCCTTCTCCCTGAAACGCTGAACGATACCTAAACATAGTTTGTTAACTGAAAAGACCTTCATCACGAACTTCACCAAACTGATGATGAAGGTTTGCAAGTAAAACATTGTTTTTCATGTAGAATAATCTAGGAACTATACATTAAGGGGCAAAACCAATTTAAACTAAAGACCTACCAAGTACAGTGGAACTGAGCCTGTTTTACAAGGATCTACATTGCCTAACAGTATATTTTTTACAGGCAACAGAATCACTTAGGTATATGTACAAGCAATTCATTTGCAAAGTGCCTTTTAAAACAGCCCTCATATTATATCTGAATGAAAAGTACCATATTTATACTTCTTTAGGTATCCAAAGAATAAAACCTGAAATCAGAGATTAGAAGCAGAAAACCTGCAGGTTCTAACATAAATGAATTTGTGCCTCAGATTGATAAGGTAGCATGAAGGGAACTGGAGCAGGTTTTTAAATCTGAAGGATTTAAAAGAAA
This sequence comes from Capra hircus, assembly GCF_001704415.2. Lineage (NCBI taxonomy): Eukaryota > Metazoa > Chordata > Mammalia > Artiodactyla > Bovidae > Capra > Capra hircus. The sequence goes on from NC_030817.1 coordinate 56,240,572, forward strand.
CTTTATTTGTCTGTATAGGGAAGATCTTAGTTGCAGCACACAGAATCTTTGGTATTTTTTGTGGAGGCATGTCAACTCTTAGTTGTGGCATGTGGGATATAGTTTCCCAACCAGGAATTTAACATGGAGTCTTGGGAGCATGGAGTCTTAGCCATTGAACATCCAGGGAGGTCCCTGAAGGCAATACTTTTAGTCTCAAAAAGCAACCAAGACTCCTTCCTTACAGTCTCCAATGATGATGATGATGGTATTATCCGAGCACTGATTTTGTGCCTGGCACTGTGCTAAGCATTTTACATAGATTATCTCATTTAATGTTTATAACATCTTTATGAGATGGATAGTATTATTTTCCACATTTTACAGATGAAGAAACTAAGACACCATGCTAGTCAAGTTCCCACGAATGGTAATTTGCAGAACCGATAGAAGCCCAAGTCTGGCTGAAGCTGAAGAACTTAACCAATATAAAATGTTTAGATCTTCAAGCAAGAAAATTTTTTTTTAATTGAAAATGAAGTTCCCTAATGGACAGAAGGAATTCCTATCATTTTTTATTTCAGGAGGAGTTTTCATTTTCAATGCATCTAAGCAAGTTTGTTTCTTTTGCTTTTGATCAGAGTATATCATGAGAAATGCTGGGTTGGATGAAGCACAAGCTGGAATCAAGATTGCTGGGAGAAATATCAACAACCTCAGATATGCTTATGGCAGAAAGCAAAGAAGAACTAAAGAGCCTCTTGATGAAAGTGAAAGAGGAGAGTGAAAAAGCTGGCTTAAAACTCAACATTCAGAAAACTAAGATCATGGCATCTGGTCCCATCACGTCATGGCAAATAGATGGGGAAACAATGGAAACAGTGAGAGACTTTATTTTGGGGGGCTCCAAAATCACTCCAGATGGTGACTGCAGCCATGAAATTAAAAGATGCTTACTCCTTGGAAGAAAAGTTATGACCAACCTAGACAGCATATTCGGAGAAGGCAATGGCACCCCACTCCAGTACTCTTGCTGGAAAATCCTATGGATGGAGGAGCCTGGAAGGCTGCAGTCCATGGGGTTGCTAAGAGTCAGATACGACTGAGCGACTTCATTCACTTTTCACTTTCATGCATTGGAGAAGGAAATGGCAACCCACTCCAGTGTTCTTGCCTGGAGAATCCCAGGGACGAGGGATTCTGGTGGGCTGCTGTCGATGGGGTCGCACAGAGTCAGACACGACTAAAGTGACTTAGCAGCAGCAGACAGCATATTAAAAAGCAGAGACATTACTTTGCCAACAAAGTTCTGTCTAGTCAAAGCTATGGTTTTTTCAGTAGTCATGTATGGATGTGAGAGTTGGACTATAAAGAAAGCTGAGCGCTGAAGAATTGATGCTTTTGAACTGTGGTGTTGGAGAAGACTCTTGAGAGTCCCTTGGACTGTAAGGATATCCAACAAGTCCATCCTAAAGGAAATCAGTCCTGACTATTCATTGGAAGGACTGATGTTGGAGCTGAAACTCCAATACTTAGGCCACTTGATGGGAAGAACTGACTAATTTGAAAAGACCCTGATGCTGGAAAAGAGTGTAGGTGGGAGGAGAAGGGGATGATAGGATGAGATGGTTGGATGGCATCACCGACTCAATGGACATGAGTCTGAGTAAACTCTGGGAGTTGGTGATGGAAGGGAGGCCTGGTGTGCTGCAGTCCATGGGGTCCCAAAGAGTCGGACACGACTGAGCGACTGAACTGAACTGAAGAAAGGCACTGATGTCAAGGGGAATGTAAAAATGTTTAAGGGTAAAAATGTTAAAAATGCCTTAGGGTTTTTAAGGAGCTCAAGGTCATCTAATATTGAGCAAGAGGATATACAAATAGTTATAATAGAACACTGAATATGAGGTGCTATCCCAGTAACATCTTTGCTCCAGGAAATGAAGGAAAGGAACAACCATCTCTACTAAGTATATAAAAGTTATGATTTGCTGCATATGAATGTTGTTAGCTGAATCATGTGAGGGATAGAAATCCCTTGTTAGCCAAAGTAATCAACTATTCTCAGGTGTGATTCTCAGCAGGACCACTATGATTTCTGGTTAATCATGTACCTGTGTCTTTAAGTGAACTGTGAGTTGTGACCCTTTGTAATAAGATATAAGACTAAAAGAAGGAATGGATCTTAGGTTTGAACCTTGTTGCCTGTTCTCAGTAAACAAACACTGTCCCTAAAGAAAGCACCTCTACCATGAGCTGCCAGCCAGCAAAATCTGGGACAACAGGGAGAAGTGCAAAAAAAAAAAAAAAAGCTCTCCCCTCAACACGAAACTTTCAGTCTCAAGATCTTTCCAAAACAGCCCCAGGAATAAATGAGTACAACTGTTCTTTGTCCTTTGATTGCAAAAACCAGTCCACCATCTGCAGCCAGCTGGATCCAGTGGGTCTTGGTGCCGCCTGCCATCAGAAATCTGAACTGTGCACTGATCGCTTGCTCTGTGCTCCACTGCCAAGACCAAACCCGCTTTTTGCTCAGGTAAGGCGAGCCCAGCTGTGCTTTTCTTCACCCCTGAAGTCAGCAGTGGTCTGTGAACAGCACTTAGAGGCTTGACTGTGGCAGTAGAAAGCAAGATGAACTCCAGACTCTGGTTAAAATAGTTCTAATGCGCCTTTTCATTTGTATACAACTTTACATGACAAAAGCCATCACAATCACCATTAATTAAACCTACCACTCAGCTCCCTCTGAGCCATAGTCTGCTTATTTTACAGCTGACAAAACAGATAGTAAGGCTTAGGGATTTGCTGAGGTGAAGTGGTGCTCACCCAAGGAACCTTGCCCCGGTTCCCTTTCTAGTTCATTCTTTTTTTTTTTTTTTTGGCCTGGAAGAGGCCTTCAGAGTACCCAGTTCTTAACTCCAAGCACCTAAGGACATCATCAGCTGGCAAGAGCTGCTTGGCAGCAGAATGATAGCCATTATGATTGGAGCACAGCGTGCAGCTTGAATTATTTGAAAACAGCCAACTCTTATTTTTCTGGCTCTCAGTGGATGTTAAACACATATGCACATAAAGTTTCTCCCGTCAGGCCAGAGAGCAGGCCACAACATGTGGGCAGTTGTAGCAATGCTGCGTTTGACATTTGACCTGGTGGAAAGCAGCCTGCTCGCTACCCACTCTTACCAGATTCTTTACATTAAAATTTCAAATGAATTCAGAAGCGAACCTATTCCAAGAGCAGGCCTAGTCCCATATTGGTGGGATGTGGGGAAGAGGAAAACCGGAGGCCCACATACCATATGTCCGTGTAAAAATTGTAGCTGAAGCTAACAAGCTAGTTAGCCTTGATAGGCCAGTTAACTTTCCCTATCTTGACAGACTTGTCTTTATAATGACCTGTAATATTAGTTTGACTGATGCAGAACTTCTCAGAGCTCCACATCAGAATGGTCTGGTTCCAGGAGAACAGTTCTAACTTAATGTCCTTCCCCACCCACAGGCCTGGCCCATATCAGAAAGGGCCTCATATACATTCAGTGATGATCCCAGCCCACATCTGTGCAAGTTCCTGCCACATCAGCACCCCCTCATGACAACCACCTTGGGCCTATGGTACCACAATCAATGGCACAATCTACCCTTGAAAGGATAGATCAGGAAAAGAAGTTCATACTAGTTGAAGAAGCAGGGACTTGGGTAGGGAATTCTGGGCCTAAAAGCAGGGCAGGGCTCTGAGTGAATAAATCACTTGGCCTATGGATTCCTTGCCTAGTGAAGAGGAGGGGCCAGAAGAGAACAAGAGGGGGCTCTCTAAAGAGTGGCCCCAGGGAGGGGACTCTCTAAAGAGTGGGCCCAGGGAGGGGGCTCTCTAAAGAGTGGGCTCAGGGTGGGCCCAGGGAGGGGGCTCTCTAAAGAGTGGGCCCAGGGTGGGCCCAGGGAGGGGGCTCTCTAAGGAGTAGGCCCAGGGAGAGGCCTCTTGCCATGATCTAAGAGCAAATGATATCTGGCCAAAGAATAAGTCATCCAGAAGTATGAGTTAATATTGGAGTCTATACAAATCTGGTTACCATAAATAATTTCATTTCAGCTATAAGACCCAGAGGCATGAGCTGTTTCAAATGTTATGTGTGCCACCTTCCACAAATAACTTACTTACTCGGGGCAATAGGCATGGTCTTCAGTAGATATAAGGGCCAGAAACCAAATGAATCAGCTCTGTAATTAAATATTTTACTAGAGAGGGTGAGCTCCCATAAAAATAACCAGATGTCTGAACTCTAGGTGGTGACACTAAGTAAGGTACCCCTGCTATTGCCACCCCAAAATGGACGAATTAGGAAGAAAAAGAGAAGCATGACTCCCTGGTGCCCTGGAAATGTGCTGCCATGCTCTTTGTGGAGGGGTCCTTAGGTCAGTCAAGGTTGCTAGGACCCTGGGACAAAACAGATCCCTCTGTCCACATCATTTTCCATAGCATCAGAGGCATAATCCCAGTCCTGGGGCTTGAGATGAAAAGAGGTTTACATCACAAGCTTTCTTATTAACTCATCTCTATTTTGTTTCAATTAATGATTCACAACATTTAATTTTAAGGAAACTATATCCACATATAAAAAGTATTTTTATCACCAAATTCTGAAGGCAAGACTTCCCTGGTGGCACAGTGGATAAGAATCCACCTGCCAGTGCAGGGGACACAGGTTTGATCCCTGGTCCAGGAAGATTCCACAACTAAGCCCGTGCACCACAGTACTGAGCCTGTGAGTCGCAACTACTGAGCTCACATGCTGCACCTACTGAAGCCTGTGCACTCTCGGGCCTGCTGGCTGCAACTGCTGAGCCTGTGTGCTGCAGCTACTGAGGCTCACGTGCCTAGAGCCCATGCTCTACAACAAGAGAAGCCACCGCACTGAGAAGCATTGTGCAGCACCACAGTGAAGAGCCCCTGCTCACGGCAACTAGAGAAAACCTGTGCAAAGCAATAAAGACCCGGTCAGCCAAAAATAAATGATTAAATAAAATTATTAAAAAATTCTTAAGGCAAAAGATATAAATAAGGAAATGTATAAGATGTATATTTTGATGCTAATTTGTGGCTGCTGTTTATGTCAGTGCCAACAGCATTGAATTCTGGATTCTTTTGTTTTTTAAAGAATGAGATGTAAAATATATATATATATATATATATATTTATTTGGTTGCATTAGGTCTTAGTTGCAGCATGTGGGATCTTTAATCTGATATTTGAAATCTTAGTTGTGGCATGTGGGGTCTGGTTCCCTGACCAGGGATCGAACCCGGGCTCCCTAAATTGGGAGCATGGAGTGTTAGCCACTGGACCACCAGGGAAGCCCCTGAATTCTAAAGTCTTGATTCAAAGGCTTTATTCCAACCTTCTACAGTTTTTTTCCTAATCTATGAAGGATATATTTCCTTAATGATCTTTAGATCATATTTATATAAATTCATTCATTATTATTATTATTTTGCTTTTAAAATGGAGATAAAAATACAGTCCAAATCAGAATAAAACAGTCAATTCACACCATCAGACAGTGGTCACATCTGCAGTGTGGACAGATAGGTTCTCTTCCTGCCCCCATAGACTTCTCCACCAAAGATCCTCTATCTGTTCACAGAGCCTCTTTCTGTAGAGCCAGGGACAGTCTGTGTGCCTATACTGACCCCATTTCTGGTTGTCACTTGATAACATGACCCAGCTACTTTGGTGTTGCCACCCACAAAACTGGCCTACTTCCTGAAAGCATGCCCTCTGCCTCCCCACCATAGTTTAAATTTCCATGCTATCTGATTCATCTTCCTTGCCCTTCCAGTTCAGGTGAATTATAGGTCCAAAGAAGGGGACTTGGTGCTGTCAATAAGACTTTGCTGGAATGCTATAGTTCTGTCATCGGATGACAAGTATGAATCTCAGATGATGTTGATAGCTGCTGATAATATCTGATGTCACTGATACAAGGAATGTAACTTCTCATTTATCCAGAATAGTTAGGGAACAGGTAGTTCTAATAAACTGCAATCTGCTTAACTATAGACTACCAGTTTTGAAAGAAAAATAAACTAATTTGGAAGGAACTATAATTGGCAGATCATAATTTTACCTGGCCTTGTAATTATTTATGTGTGCGCTCCACCTCCCCTGCAAGGCTATTGAGTTCTTAAAGGATGATTTGTATCGGTTTCATCTTTATTCCCCTTATTGTACTTAGAGAGTTGCTTTATATATTATAGACGCTAAAAAATGTTTTTATTAAATGAATGAAAATACAGTTGATCCTTGAACAATGTGGGGAAAGGGTGCCTACCCCACACAGTCAAAAATCTGCATATAACTTTTCATTTCTCAAAACTTAACTGCTAATAGCCTACTATTGAATGGAATCATTACCAATGACATAACAGTCCATTAACATATATTTTGTATGTTATATGTAGTGTATATAGTATATTCTTATAATGAAATAAGCTACAGAAAATTTTATTAGGAAAATCATAAGGAAGAAAAAACTTTTACAGTACTATACTGTATTTATTGATACTGTTTAAGTTATTTGTTTACAAGATGAATCTTCTGTCAGTACCTGCATCCATGTTGTCTCACATGATACAAAACACTGTGGATGTCACACTTTTACCCAAAACTTTGGTTTACCACATGGTGGGTGTTGAGCCAAAAGACACAACCAAGCCAAAGATCGGAAAGAAGTATTTATTACTTGCAGCAAGTAAGGACAACGCTGGACATCTTTCCCAAAGAAGTGTCTCCCCAAACAGCAAAACTAGAGGTGTTTTAAGCCAAAGGTACATGCATGTGTATGCAGGAGCTTGAGCAGAGAAGAATTCAGTGCAGAATTGAGGCAGATGTCAAGAGAGTCCAAACTTTAGTTGATTGAAGTCACATGGGTCAGAAAAGGTCAACATCATTCCTTAGATTCAGGTTGATCTGGTAATTTAAGTGCTTCAGGCTCTTCTTTACCATTGAAATACAACTGGGAGTCTTTACAGCTGATTTTTTATCTTTGCTATTGTTATTTCTCTTGCCTGATGACAGTCATTTATTCCTGCATTCTTTTGTTCCCTTAAGATTATTAATTAGATCTGTCCAAGGACAATCACTGTGGCCAGGCTTAGATTACAAAATGACTTAGGCCAAAAGTGGCTTCTCTTTGTCAAGAAAGTCATGCCTAGTTTTCTTTCTCTGGGGACCTTCTACCCAATCTGCTTACAAAATCCCCCTTTAAGAAATTTCAGTCTTCAGTCTTGAGGGGTATGGGACTGAAGGTAAGACTTCTGTAATTGCTTCCTGCTGAGAATGGATGTTTCAGTTTCCTGAATTAGAGGAGTGAAATTCTCTTGTTGCTGGAGCTAGGTCAGTTTTGGGGTCCACCAAAGTAGTGTCTGAACCTTGCTTCAGTAGCATTATTCTAGCAGGTGTAGAAGACGCACAGTGGGAGAGACAATTAACAGCAACACCCAACATCATTAGCAGAGACTTGAGCCAGGAGCCCCCAAACCAAACCATTTTTCTCATGTTTTCACTAAACTGGGAAGGGAAGCTTCAGAGAGGAAGTTTGACTTTTTCATGTAGATCATAAGGTGAGTCACATTAGAAAATTCATCAGGAATTAAAAACAGTGTTTGGTATATATTATAGCATAAGTTCCTCCTTGGGAGGCTTTTAAAATATCAAGGGCCATTTTTTCATCACAGAAACTTCTGAGTTGATTAGACTGACAGCCTGATTACTGTTGTTAAGGCTTGCTGGGTAAATTTTGCTAAAGCCTCTGTGAGAGTGATGTCTTCTATGTTTGATTTCTTTCTTTCTTTCTTTTGGCTATGCCATGCATTTTGTGAGATCTTAGTTCCAGAGATTGAACCCCAGATCCAGTGCAGTGAAAGTTGAAAGTGCCGAGTCCTAAACACTGGACCACCAGGGAGTTTCCTTTAATGTTTGATTTTCTAAAAGTAGTCCTCTTCTTAATGGCCAAAGCAGATGTACAATGCATGTTCTATAGGCCACAAAACAGGCCACTCTGGTCAGTAAAGTTTAAGTTAAATCATGTATAAGCCAGCATGACTTACCCCCATACCTCAGTGAGAAGATTTTTGTCATTTCCCCTCTTGATCTCAAGTCTTCTAATGCACAAATATACTTGTCCCTTGATGCCAGGGTGGTTGCAGCCTGTCCTGGGTCCATCATGTCCCTTGGTGCTAGGCCTCCTTTTTGTTAATATAGAAATATTTGCCTAGGTATCCACACTGGGGGAGAATTTATCAAGTATCTGTGAAGAGGCTCAGAGGTATGTTACTTGGGAAGCATTTTGTAGATTACACATTTATCAGTTGTATCAAATTATAACACAGATATTGTATATGTGCTTTTAGCCCTAGACTTAAAGCAAGCAGAGAGACCTGTCATGAGTAGTTATACTCTGTGACAACTTCACTAGATAATTTTCTTTTCCTCCTGAACATCAGGGCAAATGTATGGCTAACACAGTAAGTTTCGATTTTGATAGGGCCTTAACATGGGGTGTTGGATCTTCATCTAAAAACAGATTGTCATGGTAAGCTTTAGAAACAAACTTAAGAGTGTCCCTTTAACAATTCATTTAAACTTTATAATTATGTAACTTAACAATAAGTAGCTATCTGGCAGTTGAGTCTCAGACAGTAACTACAGACTTCAATTAACAAAACTAGATTTTAATATCCACTGAAACATTTTTTTCCTCTAAAGTTAACCTCACTTTTACCAAATGTAGCCAAATTAAGACCAATTTGTTTGCAGAATAAGTCTGATTGATTAATTACTTAGCCTCTTTTAAATTGGTTGGTTTGGAGCTTTTCATAAGGGATCTCAGATTGAAATGTTGAAAGATTTCTCAAAACCAGAAAAGCCATTCTGTGGGCCTGTCACAGATTTCACCTGCAACATCTACAGATTTGAGTGAATTCCACCATTTTCAAGGTCTCCAGAATACCCTGAGTTTCCTATATCTGTTAGGAGGTGGCCTTCCTTATTTACCTGATAAAGCTGTTGAAACCTTAAAGATTTCTAATTTTTGGAGGAATCAGGTGGAGAGAAAAGATAAACATTTCCGTTTTACTTCCAAAGGTGTAATTTACCAAATTGCTGTTAGTCACAATTAGCTTGAGAGGGAGTGTATCATTACGTCTGGAAAACACAGATTAAAGCCAGTAATATTTTAGACAAAAACCCTAAAAATTATAACCATATTCATCAGTTCACTCAGTAACTGATCCTTTTTGTTAATAGTTTTATGAAGCCATCATGTTTTCATTCAGTTTAGTTTAGTTCAGTCACTCAGTCGTGTCCGACTCTCTGCGATCCCATGGACTGCAGAATGCCAGGCCTCCATGTCCATCGCTAACTCCTGGAGTTTACTCAAATTCATGTCCGTTGAATCGGTGATGCCATCCAACCATTTTGTCGTCTGTTGTCCCCTTCTCCTCCCACCTACAATCTTTTTCAGCATCAGGGTCTTTTCAAATGAGTCAGTTCTTCCCATCAGGTGGCCAAAGTATTAGAGTTTCAGCTTCAGCATCAGTCCTTCCAATGAACACCCAGCACTGATCTCCTTTAGGATGGACTGGTTGGATCTCCTTGCAGTCCAAGGGACTCTCAAGAGTCTTCTCCAACACCACAGTTCAAAACCATCAATTCTTCAGCGCTCAGCTTTCTTTACAGTCCAATTCTCACATCCATACATGACCACAACATAGCCTTGACTAGAGGGACCTTTGTTGGCAAAGTAATGTCTCTGCTTTTTAATATGCTGTCTAAAACTAGGTAAAAAATTAAAGAATCCTAATGAAAACCTGTCAACCCAAACCTAGACAGGTTTTCATTAGGATTCTTTAATTTCTTACCTAGTTCAATGGTATGATCTGAAATTTATCAGAGACCTATACTTTTAAAAAATTTCTTCCTAAGAATTTTCTTGAAGATGAAGCACTTTTGCAAAATATCAAAGTATAACAATAACTGTCTATAAATGGCAAAGGACTTAAAAAGACATGATTCACACCTGATTGTAACTGACAAAGAATCTTGGTTACTGTTTTGACATACAACATTTTAAGATAGCAACTAAAATTATAACATAATCATACCAGGACATATCCATAGTTCAGAAATGTATAATTTCTAGAATGTCTGTGTTAATAATATATTGATAATATTTATTCCTATGATATGGTAAAGAATCCACCTGCCAATGCAGGAGACACGGGAGACTCAAGCTCGATCCCTGGGTTGAAAAGATCCCCTGGAGGAGGATATGGCAATCCTCTCCAGTATTCTTCCCTGGAGAATCCCACGGACAGAGAAGCCTAGTGGGCTACAGTCCATAGGATCACAAAGAGTCAGAAATGACTGAGCAACTAAGCACATTCCTATAGTATAACCTCAGATGGCTTCTCACTTATTTGACAGTGCCTCCCATGTAATTTAACATATCAGATTATCCTGTTTAACTTAATATCTCTCTCTAAGATGCTTCAGGATTCCTCTGAAACATCACAGTTAGCAGGAGGTCAAAAGACCTTCAGTTAGAATTGAATATTCGGAGGACTTTCCCTGGAAGTCCAGTGGTTAAGGCTCTGCATTTCCACCTCAGGGGACACAGGTTTGATCCCTGGTTGGGGAACCAAGATGCTGAAAGCCCTGCAGCATGGACAAAAGGAATATGATATTTGGTGATTTTATAAAAATATCAAAAAGGTTTCAAGACACTTGGTCAAATAGGATCACAGGTCACTGTGAAGGAGTACTTATTCACTTAACTAAAATGACAAAAGGCTTCAAAAGCAAATACAGACCACTTAAAGGCCATAGGAAGCATCACTAAAAACAAAGCTAGTGGAAGTGATGGAATTCCAGTTGAGCTATTTCAAATCCTGAAAGATGATGCTGTGAAAGTGCTGCATTCAATATGCCAGCAAACTTGGAAAACTCAGCAGTGGCCACCAGACTGGAAAAAGTCAGTTTTCATTCCAATCCCAAAGAAAGGCAATGCCAAAGAATGCTCAAACTACCGCACAATTGCACTCATCTCACACACTAGTAAAGTAATGCTCAAAATTCTCCAAGCCAGGCTTCAGCAATACATGAACCATGAACTTCCAGATGTTCAAGCTGGATTTAGAAAAGGCAGAGGAACCAGATATCAAATTGCCAACATCCGCTGAATCACGGAAAAAGCAAGAGAGTTCCAGAAAAACATCTATTTCTGCTTTATTGACTATGCCAAAGCCTCTGACTGTGTGGATCACAATCCACTGTGGAAAATTCTGAAAGAGATGGGACTACCAGACCACCTGACCTGCCTCTTGAGAAATCTGTATGCAGGTCAGGAAGCAACAGTTAGAACTGGACATGGAACAATGGGCTGGTTCCAAATAGGAAAAGGAGTACGTCAAGGCTGTATATTGTCACCCTGCTTATTTAACTTCTATGCAGAGTACATCATGAGAAACGCTGGGCTGGAAGAAGCACAAGCTAGAATCAAGATTGCTGGGGGAAATATCAATAACCTCAGATATGCAGATGACACCACCCTTATGGCAGAAAGTGAAGAACTAAAGAGCCTCTTGATGAAAGTGAAAGAGGAGAGTGAAAAAGTTGGCTTAAAGCTCAACATTCAGAAAACGAAGATCATGGCATCTGGTCCTATCACTTCATGGGAAATAGATGGGGAAACAGTGGAAACAGTGTCAGACTTTATTTTGGGGGGCTCCAAAATCACTGCAGATGGTGACTGCAGCCATGAAATTAAAAGATGCTTACTCCTTGGAAGGAAAGTTATGACCAACCTAGATAGCATATTAAAAAACAGAGACATTACTTTGCCAACAAAGGTCCATCTAGTCAAGGCTATGGTTTTTCCAGTGGTCGTGTATGGTTATGTGAAAGTTGGACTGTAAAGATAGCTGAATGCCAAAGAATTGATGCTTTTGAACTGTGGTGTTGGAGAAGACTGAGAGTCCTTTGGACTGCAAGGAGATCCAACCAGTCCATCCTAAAGGAGATCAGTGCTGGGTGTTAATTGGAAGGACTGATGCTGAAGCTGAAACTCCAATACTTTGGCCACCTGATGCGAAGAGCTGACTCATTGGAAAAGACCCTGATGCTGGGAAGGATTGAAGGTAGGAGGAGAAGGGGATGACAGAGGATGAGATGGTTGGATGGCATCACTAACTCAATGGACATGAGTTTGAGTAAACTCTGGGAGTTGGTGATGGACAGGGAGGCCTGGCGTGCTGCAGTCCATGGGGTCACAAAGAGTCAGACATGACTGAGCAACTGAACTGAAAGGCAAAGAACCTCACATAATCTGTTATCAAAAGCAGAATTTCAGGAAAACTTTGTTCTTTTAATAGAGGGCACTATACTCCAGTCCTATACCAGCCTATAGAATCTGTTTACCTAATTAAATTTAAACCAGTCGAACCCAGTCCTGACCATGTACAAAGTTCTTTTCTCAGTGTTCCTTTTCCATAAATCTACAATTTTCTGTATTCATATTTTGTCCCTTATTTTGTTTTCCATTAAAAAAGAAAAAGCTTTAGGGCAAAACCACCTTTTTACAAAACATATTTACTTATTTATTTAGCTGCACCATGTCTGAGCTGCAGCACACAGGATCTCTGTTGCTGCGTCTGGTTTCTTTTTAGTTGTGGCATTTGGGCTCTCAGTTGTGTCATGCAGGATCTAGTTCCCTCACCAGGAACCAGACCTGAGCCTCTGCACTGGGGCCACAGAATCTTAGCCCCTGAACCACCAGGGAAATCCCTCCCTTTTTTTTTCTTTTAACAAAATGCATTTCCATTCCTCACACTTCTTTGACTGAAAACACACATCCTACTGTCCTGGCATACTGAACTGTCTTATTATCTTAGTAGCTTTAATTACATATATTATAATATTAACCCTTAAAAACCTTAATCTCCAGTGAAAACCAAGAAGCAAGCAATTATAAATTATCATACTAGTATTTCCCACTTGGAAACTTCTAAACACAATCCATAATCTCTAGAAACACATTTTCTCATAAGAAAATTTCTTTCACCAATGTGGTACAGAGTAGGTGTTTAATAAACCCAAGCAAGTACTTTCAGTTTCTCTTTGATAAAAAGGCAGAAGTAGGTAAACTTAGACCTGCCAGCAATTACTGTTCCAGTATTTATCCTATTTGAAATGACCTAGGTAGTCAATGAATTCTCATCATTTAACTTATTTTAGTTTCAAATGAAACTAAGGTTCATTTAACTTAATTTAGTTTTAAAGTTAAGCCAAACTTAAATTGGCTTCAATACCCGATATTGATATTATAGAAACTATTTCCTAGATCATGTGAACCTGAAATTCATTCTGGCCAGTTTCCTTCACATCTGTGAGAGTTTTTCTAAGTGCTTAATTTCGTTTAAGCCAATCACACAGAGCTCATCCACAAATTACTTTTGATAATACTGTCTAGAGGTAGACATATCATATCTATAATGAACATATATATACATTCATGTAGACACAAAGATGTCATAGTTTTCTTCTTACATTGAAAAAGCTTCCTTTTTTTCTTTCAGTCCCAGGAATTAAAAATGCTCTAGATAAAAGTTCCTCAGAGCCTGGGTAAAATATTTACATCTCAAAGAAACAAGTTCCTTATAAAAAGTTGGTTTTTTACTAACTGCATATGTATAGCCCAGTTTTAGGATGTCAAAAGAGCCCTACGTTGGACATTTTTAGGACAATATTTCCTGGTATCTTTCCTCTTTGATGTTGCATTCCCTATTGAGGTTGTCAACTTTGAAAATCTGGCTCCAGTATCTAACAAAAGTTCAATTTGCTCTCCTGCTACTTCTAAAGTAACCCTGGACTTCTCAGGGGAGATCAGGATGGTGTTTTGTGGAACCAGGTGAGGAGTCCTCAGGCCCCATTTCTTTTTTGGTTACCAGGAGCTGAAATGAAGAGGGTTAAGCTTGGGGCTTCCTTCTCCTGAGATGGGGCATTCCTTCTTCTGATGTCCTTCCCCTTTGCGCGTGGGATCTTTTTCAGTTGCGGCATGCAGACTCTTAACTGCAGCAAGTGGGATCTAATTTTGTGACCAGGGATCAAACCCAGGCCCCCTGCATTGGGAATGTGTAGTCTCAGCCACCTACCAGGGAAGTCCCAATATTAAAACAAAACAACATTTACCTGTGGTGATAGGCTGATGTGCAATTTTTCTAGTAACAAGAGAGAGACAGAGAAAGAGGAAGGGAAAGAGAGGCATACTATCCAGTCCTGTAATTCTTTGGAAGCAAAATTATCAAATAGTAAGAAGGGACTTCCCTGGTGGTCCAATGGCTAGGACTCCATGCTACCAATGTAGGGAATCTGGGTTTGACCCCTGGTCAGGGAGCTAGATCCCACCTGCCGCTACTAAAGATCCCGCACGCCTCAGTTAAATATCATTCACCTCATGTTTATGTAAGGATAGGCTGTTCTCTTCCAGTCTTGCACAGGATGTTCTACATATATATTTTTGGATACTTATTGAAAAAAAATCCACATGTAAGTGGACCCATGCAGTTCAAGCCCATGTTGTTCAAGGGTCAACTGTATAGAACACAGACTATAATTTACCAACATGACTTAACCCTGCTTTGATGACTCAGAAGACCCTCTGGGATCACACATTTCTTCAGGCTTGTTATTATGTGTATTTCCTCTGGAGATGTTTAATATGGGCCAAGTAACCGAAAGCAGTTCAGTAATGACTGGAAGACAGAACTTGATATCTACTGACTCATTCCAGTTCTAAGTCTGTGTGTATGTGTCTCAAAGTCAAATACAGAGGAGATCACATTTGTTACTGCCTAAAAGAAGCATCACATCACAATGCAACTGTTTATGAAAACAGAAGGTTACAAATAAGGAGTGTTAACTAGCTTCTGTTCATCAACCTTAAACAGGACAAGGAAATGTTTAAAAAGTAGGACATCATTAGTACCATTAATATATTATTACCATTATTTTATTAAAGCCTAATCATCAGATTATAATTTACTAATTAACACATATTTATCATTATGTGCCTAGTATATGCCAAGCCCTGTGTTAGTTATTAGGGACACAATGCGAATATAATTAATGCCCTAGAGAAGTGTAAATAATTCATCTTTAAAACCATTTTATTGTACAGATCATTTTACAGAACTTTAGATGTCACTGTAATAAATTAGCCTGGGAGTGATGTGACAGGCTAACACATCCTATAACTCACTCAAAATATACAATAACAGAAAAGAAAGAATGTGAGAATGTTAGCTTAATTACTTGATATTTGCCTTCCCCCACCCGCCCCTTACAAAAGAGCATCCAGAATGTTCCTTTAAGGATCTAGCTTTTTGCACTTTCAGAATCCTGGGTGAATTTGCTCCTGTACCTAAGATGATTTTTATTTCAGTTCCTACAGTATCTGCCAGTCCCCCCCAGGACTTGAGGGTAAAGCAACAGCCCAAAGCAGGGAGGGAACAGCCATTGCAGTACCCCCGCCCTTGGCTGACCTTTCTGTGGGTGTGATGGTGACAGAGGAGGCATGAGAGAGCCCTGCCCTTGAGTCAGGAGAAACCCAGGAGGCAGGGCAGTATTCTCAGTCCAGTGTGTCGGGCAGTCTGGTAATGGACACTGCTCCCTTTCTCTACAGCTTCCTGTAAACATGCTGATTTTCATCACTAAAACTAAGGGTTTTGATTATATCGGAGTTTCCAATTATATTCTGCAAAACATACAGGTCTCATAAGTTGTTGTTTAGTTGCTCAGTTGTGTCCAACTCTTTGCAACCCTATGGACTGCAGCCTGCCAGGCTCCTCTGTCTGTGGGATTTCCCAGGCAAGAATACTGGAAAGGGTAGCCATTTCCTTCTCCAGGGGATCTTTCTGACACAGTAATCAAACCCATATCTCCTGCATTGCAGGCAGATTCTTTACTGCTGAGCCACCAGGGAAGCCCATGGGTCCCATAAGACACTTCTTCAAAAAGTGGCCTGGAGCAGCACAACAGGGCAAGCTGCCCACCGCACCCAGTCACAGGGCGCATCGGCCTAGGGAAGGGTTCCGACAAGCTGTACCTTCCAGACAGCTGATAGCATTTCTCAAACAAGTTTGACCATGAAACGCTCTCTTCTAGTTTCACCTACTAACATCTGTTGATTCACTTAGTATTCTGAGGTACAAACTTTGGAAACATTAAACGGTCTCTTAAACACACTGATTTTATAGCAATTTAAAGCAGAAAATAGCCTTAGAAATCAGAGGTCCTATGAATTTAGGATCTCATAGCAAGTCAGTGGCCAAACGAGGTCCCTTTCATTTGCCAGTTTTTCACATTCTATATGCTAAAAACCGCGGTGAATGAAATTTTACTGTGAGAAGGATCAGAAAAAGGATCAGTCATTGAAATCGACAAGTAACCTGGAAGCTCCAGGGTTTGCAGTTTGGTTAAACTCTGTTGTTTGAAGTTACTCTTGATTAAGCAAAACCAGTGGTGTACATCCATAGGCCAGTGGAGATACTACTGAGCAGACAATTGTCACAACTCAAGAAGCTAATGAGAACGGGAGAGGGAGAAGCAAGTGGCACTGAGTCCAAAGTCAAGGTAATTAGCTCCTGAGTGACCAAGAGTAAATTACCTTTTTTTGATATTGAGTTCAAGATCCTTGAATTTTTTTTTTTTCAAGTATTGAGTCATATATTCCTTTGGTGTCAGGACTAAGAAAAGAGAACTGATGTCTGCTATACTGACCTCAGCGTCCAGTGCTCTGGATAGCGTCTCCTTAATGCCGACTTTAAAAAGCTTCACACATCACTTCACAATGGTCTTTGACTCTACTTAAAAGGACAAAGATAATTTTAGGCTTCAATTTCTTTTCATGCCATTTGCTTGAAAAAGAGTCCTTTGAGTTGGTGGCTAAGTAAACAACAGTATTCTTGAAGCAATGACTTGGCTGTCCCACAGTCCCAGCTATAGTATAGCCTAACTCCAAAGTAATTAAAGAACCAAGTGATTTGCATTCTTTTTTCTACAGAACTACTCTTGAGTAGCAGATGGCAAACACAAATGTTTTGCTCTAGAGACATATGGAAACCTCTCTGTTCTGTAAAACCCTCAATGAATATTAAACGCCGAGTGATGCCATTCATTGCAGAAATAAAATGTTGTGATAATCCCCCAAACAGGCCTAATTAGGCCATATAGCTACTTGAGTTCCAGAAAGTAATAGGGGGGAAATTACTATGTAATTGGGATTTCATTAGCAGTTCTTCTTAATCTGAATATTCATCCTGGCCCGAAAGAATCACCTACCTAGCCTTATTTCTCAGCATTCTATTAGATTGTCACCATAATTTATAATTGTAAATCTTAAAAATGAGCCATCAAAGAGATCTGCTTGATTCCATATTAATTCTTCAGTTCTTCCTGAACACAAAGAGCAATGAATTTCAAGAGAGACAGGGTGTTTTTATCATAGGTTTGGGAGTATTCATAGCTCCCTAACTAATTCCACTTATAAGCCCTTGCTGCTGTTAAATTAGGGTGGCAGGGAAAAGTCTGTGTAAGGTAATTCAGGAAATGATTATCAATATTAAGTAGGAATTTGAGGCAAGAATCTTATTGAATATGGCTCAAAATACAAAACAGAACTTCATTCTCTTCATCCTGCAGGTTGACAACCCAATAAATTGTTGGCAACCCAGTAACTTGTTGCCATCACAGAAAGGACTGAGACTCTGTGCTCCTTGGAAAGAGAGAAGTACTAATAACTGAGTCATAGGGTGGACTGAGTGCTCTTTAGAATAAGGAACTAGGTGTCTTGGGCTCCTTTCCCAACACCACACCCTGCCTGGCCTTCAAGGGACCTGCTAGGCCTGTCGATAAATCTCAAATTCACTACAGTGTTTGGTTGGCCTTGGAGACCAAAGTCTGTAAACCAGAACCCCTAGGGCAGATCTTAGGACATCTGTTAGGAGCTTGGGTTCACGAGTCAAAGGATTTTATGGACAGAAAGGGATTCTCTACTCCAGCCTTTTTCATTTTACAAAGAGTAAATTGAGGCACAGAAGGGTCGTTGTCCTTGTTTAAGGTCATAGAACTTGTTAGTGGCAGAACTAGGAAAAGAACCCCGGTCACCTGATGCTTTGTCCAATTCTCCCTCCATTACAAACTCAGGACAGGCTTGTCAGGGTCTGACAGAGAATTTAGATAGTTCAAGGCTCCCAAAGTGCTCAGCCTTAGCTGGTTGCTGAAGTGGGATAGAAAGGGTAGCAGGTGTCTAAATGCTTATTAATTCTGACTTTAGACACCCATCCCCTCCTCACAGAAACACTGGTTCTTTCTTGCCTCTTTTTCCCAGTTCAACATCAATCCATCTGTTTAAGAGAATGACAAGTCAGAATTTTCTTAGATGCAGCCCCCTGACCTCTCCAGAAATTCCCATATAACCAAACATGATATAAATACCTATATGCATTGGACACTGAAACAAGTATTAGTTTTCATTGGTTGCTTCTACAGCCTTGTTGCCTCCTGTCTTCTCTAACAGAACCTTGTGATCTAGGGTAAGTTTGACCCCATACTTAGCTTGAATCACTTAAGCCAGTTGGCATACGCTATTCTCTTGGACCCTAGGATCAGTTCACAAAAGAGTAGTCAGTGCCCATGGAACTGAATTCCAGGTTATTTGAACTCCTGAGAAAGAAGATTCTTTACCTTCTGCTCTCTTTGAATCAAGGAGTCCCAGGAGTTTCAGGAAAACATTTTGCAACAACATGGGGTTGGCCTGTTGAAAAAAGTGTTACTTTGAGGAAGCATTGCTAAGAAACCAAGAGAGAGAAACCAGGTACCAGACATGTCATCTGATCTACTGGATTACTCACCTGTCACTCATTGTAAGTCTGATTATTTTAGTACGTGATTAAGTAAATTTTTCAGTTTTGTTTTGCTTTTTAGGGGTTGTTTTTGGCTGCATCATGCAGCACACCGAACTTCCCCTACCAGGGATTAAACCTGGGCCTCCAACAGTGGAAGGGTGGCGTCTTAACCACTGGACTTCTGGGGGAAGTCCAAGTAAATATTTTTATTATTTAAGTCATTCAGTATTCTATTATTTACTGCCATGTGTATCTCAATATCTGTTATGATGCTGATTATGAGTTTCAGCACATCTTGACCTCACCATTAGATCAAAGTCCAGTTTAGAGTTGGTTCCAAAAGGCATTATTGAATCATTCATTTGAACAAGAAACTCTACCCAAAACACAGAGTACTTACTGTGTATGTACCTTACTTGATACAAAATACTACATAGGAATGCCTGCTGCTGCTGCTGCTAAGTTGCTTCAGTCGTGTCTGACTCTGTGCGACCCCATAGACGGCAGCCCACCAGGCTCCCCCAAAACTTTACTATTAGAAAAGAAACAATATAAGCTGTATTAGAATAGATTTCTTCCAATCCACCTTGCTGCTGCTGCTGCTAAGTCGCTTCAGTCGTGTCCGACTCTGTGCGACCCCATAGACGGCAGCCCACCAGGCTCCACCGTCCATGGGATTTTCCAGGCAAGAGTACTGGAGTGGGGTGCCATTGCCTTCTCCGCAATCCACCTTACAGCGGAGTAAATTTCATGTAGTCATTTTTCAGTATTATCATGTCATTTTTATTTAACTTTTACATTCAGTGGTGATATGTAAAATATTTAACAATGTTTGGCATGAGCACTTGACCAATCAGATTGAATGTCTAAACAATCAGAATTAAAGCCAACCAATCAGAATGGACACCTGATCCATCAGAATAAATGAAGTGTGTGTCAACCAGATATCTGCCTCCCATTCATCACTGAACTTTTAACTTGTGGGATCTCCCTTCAATTACCTGGGAAGCAAACTAAGGGCAGGGACCACATGAGAGATACCTTTGAATCCTCCAGGTAGGCCTCGCTGAGCTGGTTTCATAGTGTGAGCTTAATGACTATTTCTTTAAGTAGACATTATTCAACCAGTGATTGCTCAGGAAACATCAGTGGGTGGAAAGAGTACAGTGTGTCCCTCTCTGATGAAGATAATTATAGAATTATCCCACTGGATTATCACTAAACAAACAGAATGTTCTGAGATGACACACAGTGGATAAGAGAAATTGATATTTTTGAGGAGTTATCATTCAATGTGATCTTGACAACCTAGAGAAATAATATATAATCACACCTATTTTTAAATACAACAATAAATATTATTCTTACAGAATGAACAACACACAAATACAAGGTAGAGGACAATCAGAAAGGTATTGGTGAAGCTAAAAACACCTAGGGCTTAGTATAAACTGAAGGTGTCCCAGATGTTTTTAAAAAATACCTAGACTGGGGACTTTCTTTCCCAGTGGTCCAGTAATTAAGACTCCACGCTTCTGCTTCAGGGGGTGCAATTTCTATCTCTGGTCAGGGAACTAAGATCCCATATGCCACATAGCATGGCCCCCGCCAACAAAAACCTAGACGGCTGGCATGATAGTCAGATGTTCATTCATTCATTCAACAACTTAACTGAGTACCTACTATGTGTAAGGCATCATTCTAGGCATGCTGGGGACCAGTGAAAAATAAGCAATGTCCCTTTCCTCAAAAGGCTCAACTTTAAGGGAGAAGACAAAGAAGTTCACAAACTGTTAGATAACAGAGAGAGAACTTATTCAATGGCTGAGTCATCAGTCAGTGAAAATAATCACCATGAAGGACATCTTTGTAGCCCACCGGGACAGCTGTGCTCAACTGGCAGAGGACCAGAATCCATGGGGGGCTGGACAGAAGCATCAGCAGCCTAAGTGCAGGCAGAGAACCAGAGGTTTCTTTGTCCTGAATTTTTCAGGACCATATAAGCACTTGGATTCTTGTAGGATACAATTAAGAGGAGGAAGAGTCCCAGTAATATTAGGTACCAGTTTTGCCAGTCCTTGAGAAGTAGGGATCTCAGCCAGGTTTAATTTCACTTAAGCAGTTAAGAAAGGTGACATTTCTTGCATTTAGGTGTCATGGAACAATTTTAAATTAGTTAAAGGATGCTTGGATTAATTTGAAAATTTCCCTAGAGAACACACAGATCCTCAAGAATGTGTTTGTAGATTCTTTTAAAAAATATTTATTAATTATTATTATTGGCTATACTGGGTCTTCGTTGCTATGTGGGCTTTCTCTAGTTGCAGAGAGCAGGGGCCACTCTCTAGTTGCCGTGTGGGGGCTTCTGACTGTGGTGGCTTCTCTTGTGGAGGATGGGCTTCAGTAGTCGCTACACTTGGGCTTCATAGTTGTGGCACCGGGCTTAGTTGCCCTGTGGCATGTGGAATGTTCCTGACCAGGGACTGAACCCATGTCCCCTGCATTGGCAGGCATATTCCTAACCACTGGACATCAGGGAAGCCCCTGTTCATGGATTCTTGAGGGTTAAAGACCCCCAAGATGAATAAACTAGCGTAAGAAGTGAAGAATGGCTCTTGGAATTGTGCAACGTGACAGTCCTGCTTGCCAGGAAAGCCAGGAAAGCCAGACCGAGGACAAAGGAAACAGAGGAGAGCAGCAACAAGAGAACAGAGGAAGATGGATATAGCTCTGGTCAACTAGCCTGAAGCTCACACAGACCTCCTATTGGAGAGAGCTCCTTTCAGCATCATCACCCCACCTCATTAGAAAATCCACGAGGAAGAACTCAGTTTGACCCAGCCTGGCCATATGCCCATCTCTGTGGCTGAAGGAGTAGAGTACCATGATTCACAGCCACCAGTGGGGGAGGAGCAGCTTCCCAAAAGCAAGAAGGAAAAGAGTGCTGGCCTGACAAAAACCACAGAGGGTAAACTCCTTGGACAGCCAGATTTCTGTAAGTCAAGCTGCTGTGTAATATCAACCTTATCAAAAGCTTCAATAAACATTTACAGAATCAATTTGAAAGTGCTGGTCTGCCTAGTGTTCTGCAGTGACATAGCATTTTACATTACTGGGCAACTGGCAAAAAAATGTATTGATGTGGTTTTCTTAGAACATAGCAACGTGCCACTTGGAGAAAGAAAAGAAAGTGGCAGCCAGCAACCTGTCACCTGTGGAACCTTCAGCTCTATAAATATACTTCTTGTCCAGGCTTTTGAGCAAAGTGCCTTGATTCAACAGTAGTTGCTACCATCCAAATCTGATCTCTAAGTAACATGTTACTTATACAAAATATGAAAATTCATAATTCACAAAAGGAAAAAAAATTGGATACTTGTTGAAGTAGTGTCATATATCAGAATGCTTGCATGGTTCAACAGTGGTGCATAGACTTACCAACTAGAAAGTCCCAATGTTATACACACTTGCTGATAGAGAAAAACCGAGGAAGTGAAAACAAGACAAAAGAATTAACAAAATTCCCCTAAGGAAACTTAGGGACTTTAAAATTCTTAACCCTAGCTTCTCTTATGAATTTAAGTTCTTTGCCACATCAGTGTGCTCTTATTCATACACAGAGAGAATGCCAACAGTTGCATGCAGGTAGTGGAACTAAGTTACTTTAATCTACATATTTTATAAAAGAGGATTCCAGTGGTCTTAAAGATTTCCCCGTTCTTTTCCAGAATGAAGAGGAAGGTATAGAACTAAACTGTCCATATTTGTTCAGCACTGTGCTGTGCTATGCTGTGCTGTCTGGCTCTTTGTGACCCCCTGGACTGTAGCTTGCCAGGCTCCTCTGTCCATGGGATTCTCCAGGCAAGAATACTGGAGTGGGTTGCCATGCCCTGTGTCTCTTATGTCTCCGGCATTAGCAGGTGGGTTCTTTACTACTAGTGCCGCCTGGGAAGTCCTGTTCAGCCCCGGCTGAGGCCCAGTTCACAGGACTTGCCCAAGCACTCCGACTGGAGCAAGGAGGCTCAGCCTGTGCCAGAGGGCAGAATCGGTCCTCATTAGGGGATATAAACTGTGACTTTGACCTTCTTAGATCTGCTCCCATCAAGCGGACTCTAGAAATTAGACAGTAGATTAGCAACAACCCTCTGGCTATTGTATGATCAATAAGTGTGTCAATGACACATTTCATTGTATTTGTTTTTTCCACATAGAAGGTAAAAGTAGTTACTAGGGCCAATTGAATTTGCTCCTCTTTCTTAACTCACAAGATTAAGAATGTAATATCGTTGGCATTGAATATGAAGTCACAGGGCACTCAACATGTGTTTTAGAAAAACCTGCTGTCTTCTTCAACCAACTGTCCAAGTTTTCTCCTTAGTTTACTAAAGGCTGAGTGCACTGGTTCTCTTAATAACCTTTAACCTCCCAGAAAGGTGTTTCTTTGGAGCGAAGAACCACAGACAGTGGTTCTCAAATATTTTGGCCTCAGGATCCTTTTATCCTCTTAAAAATTACTGAAGCCTCTAAAGAGCTTTTGTTCATATTTGACATATTAGAAATTAGAAGATAAAAGAGATGAGAGGCAGAGACACTCCTAGTGGACAGAGCTTTCGGTCCCAGACCTCCTTGGCTATTCACTTGCCCTTGTGATTTACCGGAGTCATTAAATCCCCTTCACTGGCTGGGTCTCTGCCCCTAGCTGCTGAAAGAGGCCTTAACAATACATCCTTGAAACAATTAAATAATAGTCTAAGACAATAAATGACAGGTTGGGTATAACAGAATGTCTCCTCTATTTGTTATCCATTAAAATGAGAGCCTACGGAGGGCTGAAGAAGGTAACCATCAACACTAACATTGCTACATTGCCTTAAGGATTTCAAAATAGGTTCACATTCAGTATCTCACTTAATTTTCCTACCATCCTATGAAACACCTGTTTTATACCCATTCTACAGATGAGAAAACTGAGGTGCAGAAAGCCTATGTGCTGTTAAGCAGCTGAGCCAAGACAAAATCCAAATCTTACCCTCCAGATTCCCACCGTCAGTTCCTGCCTCGAATGAATGCTTGCAGTTTTATCAGGCACATGCCTGACGCACAAGCCTCACAGATTCCAATTCCCAGATTCTTTTTGTCCATCCTCCTGCAGGAAGAGGGGAGCGGTCTGCACAGTAGATCCTTTAAAATACCCACTGTATTTAGCTCTGCTCTGGAGGTTTGAAGCAGAGAATAGGAGTGGATTCAAGTGAGAAAGGCAATCATTCTTTTTGAGCTCGGTAACTGAGAGGTTGAGGGAGGGGAGGGGGCTTAGATGTAGTGCTGGACAGGAACTGGAGGAGAAGCAAGCTAAGGCACTCTGCAGATAATCCACAGGCAGCGCCACGGCAGCATGAAGGAATGTAAGCATCTCAGCTCCGGGGCGCGGTGGAAGAGATGCGGGAACTGCGGACTCAGCCTCCAAGGTCCTGCATTTGAAAGGCGCCCGCACACAAAGAAACGGCGAAGTTAAGTTCCGGTAGCGCAACACGCAGAGTTGAAAGCCCGGCCTCCCTGCTAGCTCTAGAGGAAACGCCTAACGCCGGGTCACCCAGCTTAGAGAGTATCCTCTTTTATCCTCTGGGGCCGCGGGGACAGCCTGCCCAAGGCACGCCCGAAGCGCCTCACAAGAACTACAAGTCCCATAAAGCACTGGGGCACCGGCGGTGATTACGAAACCCCCGCGGATTGGCCACGCGGGGCGGGGAGCGCAGGCCGTCTCCGGGGAACGGGGCGGGGGAAAGGGCGGGGCGAGCGGCGGCTCGGCGGGCACGCCCCCTCACCCGCGGCCCCCTCCCCGCCTCTCTCCGCCGCTCTTCTGGCTCCCCGGTCAGAGGGCCGGAGCGAGAAGATGGCGAAGACGTATGATTATCTGTTCAAGCTGCTGCTGATCGGCGACTCTGGGGTGGGCAAGACCTGCCTGCTATTCCGCTTTTCCGAAGACGCCTTCAACACCACCTTCATCTCCACCATCGGTGAGGGAGGGGTTGCGGCCGGGGACTGGGAGTGAGAAATGGGGGGCGGGTGCGAGGGGGCCGGGAGAGAGCGGTGGGAGGACTTGGGAGCCTCAGGGAGGGGACCCCGGGGACAGCTGGGCGGCGAGGGCAGTGGGAGAGGGTGAAGGCGTGAGAGAGAGAGAGGCAGTGAGGACGTGGGGCTGAGAGGGTTGAAAGGAGGAACTTGGGGGCAAAGGAAGAGGAGGAGGAAACAGAAGAACAAGGACTAGGGGTATTGGGGAAAGTGAGAGGGTTGGGGGTGTGACAGAGAGGGGGTCTTAGAGGGACAGAGTGGGGGAACACAGGAAAGCTCATAGAGAAAGAGAAGGGGATAGTGGGTGTGAAATGGATTAAAAGAGGAAGGAAATGGAAGGGGGAAACGAAGGGTTGGGGGGAGTGGGAATGGGAGGTCCGGGGAGTAAAAGGACAGAGGACACAAGGGACAAGGTAGAGGAGAACCCAGGAATCCGAAAGGAATTCGGAGGAAAGAGTGATTGAGAGTTGAGAGATGAGAGGGACACTGGCTGCAAGAAGTCTGGTCAGAGACACCATGAGGAAATTGTAGGAAAAGGTAGATGAGTTAAGGGGACCCAAGAACGAAATGCGGATACTTGGAAAAAGGAAAGGAGAGCTGGGTGTGAAATAGAAAGGAAAAGCAAAATATACAGTAAAGAGGTGGGGCAGAGAAGAGAGAAGATGGGAAAGGGAGAGAAAATGGAAAGTAGAACTTTCTCCAGTTACTGGAAGTATTGGTTACCATTTCTCTTTCTTTACTCCCTCTGGATCAAGTGCAGGAGAAAGAGCAAAAAGTGACTAATAATGAGATATTGTCTATGGAGCATTAAATTGTTCTGGGAGTGTTAATGGGCGTTGGGAGGGTTGGTGACTTTTGGAATGGTATGATCAGAAAATATGGTTTACTATCTCCTGCAAAGCAGCACTTCTTAATTTTTAAAATTATTAGCTTTGAAGGTTTAGTAATTCTCAGCTGGGAAGTTGATCTTACATTCGGCCTGCCTTTCTATGTATTTTCCTTTTAGTTTTAATTATAACTTGCTAAATGAATCAGAACATGCAGTGTACCCCCCAATTACTTTCAGTTGATTTGGATTTTTCTGGTCTTGGTTGGGAGCTGTCCTTCCTACTTTTGGAGGACTCTGTGTTCAGGTAACAAAATCTCAGACTTAACCTAAACTGAAGAAGAGCAAATCAGAGCTCGTTTTAAGCTGCCTGTACAAGTGACCTTAACATCATAGCTGCAGTTAATTAAGCACCTTAAGAATCTTAGCTCTTGGTTGTCTGGGTGATGTTGTGGCTTCTCATAGCAGCTCACTTAAGCATCTTTCAAATGGTTCGTATAGCATATTTCACCATGAATTGCTGGGATTTTTAGGGGGGCTAGTACTATGGAAATGAGTTATGTTTTAAGGATAATTTATCACTTATAAAAGAAGAGTATTGGGGTATAGAGCGCTGTTCTGTGAAGCACTGGGAAAAGCTATGGTTTGTTTGTTCTGGCATTTTTCATATGGATTGAGTGGTCTGAAACCTCCTGGGTGTTATGATGTCTGGGCTTAGGGAAGTTTGAGTTGCAAGTTCTTGGCAGTCATTTGTGAGTGGGACTTTTTCTTTTCTGAGGAAGCAGATTTTAAATGTCATGTCTCAAGTGTATTCTTAAGAGATTTGATGGGAGCTGTTGTAGCCACCAAAAGGCGTTAATTTTTGATGCTGGTAATCATGTCAAAACCCCAAATCACCGTTTTTCATTGTTGAGTGCACACTGAAGTCCAGAAGGTAAAGGACAGTCAAGCGGGTCGCCTTTTGTCCATTCTCTGTGTGAGCCTCCCAGAAGTATTCTCCTGCATCGAAAGTGACTAAATCTCACTGAGGCTGTTTCTGTTAGGCTCCTTAAATGACTTTTGCTTGTTTGTAACAGTTTTATTAGTTTCCTCTTTTTTTAGTCTTAATTTTTGTCCCACTTTGTCTGTGAGAGTGTCTGCTTCCTTTTACAATTGTAGCTTTGAAAATTACTTTTTATTCTAAAGGAGTAAAATCTTTCTTGCATGAATTTTTTTTTTTTTAATGATTGAAATTCTGTTTTGTGGAGGATTGCAGGAAAGTCAGCATCCTGAAAAAGTTTAGACCTGGAGGGAGGTGTTAAAGGGGGGTGAATCTCATGTATGATGTTGGCCTTTGCATTTTCTATGGAGTAGATGTGGTAAAAAGAGGCTCTGAGCTGTGTCTTCAGTTGACATGGAGGAGGGGAAATCCCATGCCTCTTTTTTAGCCCCATGAGCTCTGACAGGAAGTGGTAGCCCAGAGCCTTCAAACAGCACAAAAAAATATGTTACCTGCAACCTAATGCTTTGGAGTTGAAGTTAAGTTAGGAAAATAAGGTGAATATTAACATCATTCTAGTGAAATGTTCCACACACATTGACCACAAACATAGGCTTGAAGTGTCTGCATCTCTAGCAGAAATATCCATGCCCCCAACCTTCACCCCCGTTTCCAGGCGGTCTGAAGTTGCTGAAGGAAGCGTTGGTGGTCCACCTCCTCCCAGTCACAATTATTTCGTGAGGCATCTCAGCATGGAAGTTTCCAGGGCTTCTCTGACTGGGTTTGGAAAGATTTGCCACGATTGCTGACAAAACTTGATAAGGTCTACGTCACAGGAAAGATCTATTTCTTAATACCTGGGGTGTGTGTGTGTGTGTGTGTGTTGTATCTTTCAGGAGTTATATATATAAATATCTGTTTCTTCCCATGGAGTTACATTTACTGTCTTAATTTTGCTTTATTAAAATTTAGGTAGTTTTAGAAAAGGACATCTGCCACCTCTCGACCCTGATTTGATAGGGATTCTTGTCTTCATGAAAGGAAGGAGACAGTCATTTTCATTACAAGATGCAGTTGTCTCACAGATGGTTTCTTCTTTCATGTATGGAAGGTTCTGGTATCTTCTCTGATATCCTGGCTCCCCTCATTTCCTTTCTGCTCTTGGGGGTGGTGGAGGGTATACTTCTTTCAACTGACTTGCTGGGAGTCTTCATGTATCGGTCAGATAATAGTTAACTATTAAGTAGAGATGTTTTATCCATTTGAAGTTATAGATTCAGTGCCTAGAACCAGCAACCAACTCTCATTCAATTCAGATGTTTAAGAACTGAAAAAGAAATTTTGATTGGCTCCTCAAGCCCCTTACATAATCATTGTTGTTGTTCAGTTTCTAAGTCATGTCGGACTCTTTGTGACTCCATGGATTGCATAATCATTATTAATGGTTAATTAAATGTATGTAAAATGTGTCATGAAGACAACTAAGAAACAGTAATGCAATTTCTCTGAGTTATATTTCCTATGGGATGTGGGTACATTTTAATATTGATACAAAGGCAGAGGGACATCTTGGAATGGCCTGTACTGAACCTGGTGCCGGGAGAACAGAGAAAACCAGGCCCTGTCTTCTAACAGGACAGTCTCAGCTTCTTCCCTTTACTGTCTCTGCCCTGCCCAGCCTCCCTCTTCCTGTTAGGGTATTTCCTGAGTGGTTATATTATTTAGTATAGTCATAGTTGAACAGCATAAAGAGCCTTAGAAATTATCTACATGATGATTGTGCCCCAGTTTTATAAATAAGAAAACCAAGCTTAGGTTGATGCTGTCAAGATCACGCAGCTGATCAGATGCTTGTAGAAGCATCTCTAGTGAAACCTCAAACCCAAGTCTGGATTGCTTCTCATAGTTGAGCTGCTGCTGTTTCTTATCAGCATGATCACTGCTGTAAATTCAAATTACCATCTTTTCCAGGGAGGAATTCAGTTTTGCACATTTGCTTATATGTGAGGAAGGTTAAAGTGTTCCCATTTGGATCAGTTGTATCTCTTCAGGGAAACAGTAAATGCTAACAGGACAGCTCAGAGTCCTGTAGAAGTTTATATGGGCTAACTCGGCATGTTTTAACTGTCCTTTGCCCTTTCTTTCTATGTCTGTTGTTTCAGGTTAGGGTATCAAAGTGCATCCTGCCATTAAAATTCCTTCCATGTGCAAAGTAACTAATGGCATTGTATTAATAGTGTGCTGGTAATTGCAGCCTAGTCCCATCAGAGCACTTTTAGACAATTTATTCCCTGGCATTTTTTTCTTGGATACACTTTCTCTGTGTCTAGGGGTTGGTCGCCTATGGCCCACAGGCCAAATGTAGCCTCCTGCCTGTTTTTGTGCAGTCCACAAGCAAAGAATGGTTTTCACATTTTTAAAAGGTTATTAAAAACTAACACAAAACAAGGAATATGAAGCAGACACCATATGTGTCCCACAAAGCTTAAAAATATTTACTAACTATTCTTTCACAGAAAGAGTTTGCCGACCCCAGCTTACAATTAAATAATGTTTTTGGTTGGTAGCAATTCAAAACTTTTATCAAGACTTATTGACCAAAAAACAAACTTTGTCATATTTACATTTTTATCCAAGATGATATCAGCATTTGGCTGAGCATAATCCAGATATGTAGTACAAGTTGATTTTAATTTTCATCATTGTTTTGCTTGATTTCAACCTCTCAAATGAAAATATGCAAGGGCCAGGCAACTTCAGGGCTTCCCTGGTGGCTCAGACAGTAAACAGTCTGCCTGTAGTTCAGGAGATGCGGGTTCGATCCCTGGGTTGGGAAGATCCTCTGGAGAAGGGAATGGCCTCAGTCCAGTATTCTTGCCTGGAGAATTCCATGGGCAGAGGAAGGAGCCTGGCAGGCTTACAGTCCATGGGGTCGCAAAGAGTCAGACACAACTGAGTGAGGAACACTTTCAGGCAACTTCAAGTTGAACATTTTGTCCGTAAAACCTTAGTTTAACGTCATTGTGTTCTTTCAGAGTGTCAGTAGACTTCCCACCTAAGTGATAGCTTTGAAAATAACACTGTTTCAAGAGTGTAATACCTGATCATGAAGGGTTAAACTCATCTCCTCAGTTATTGTTCTACTGAATGCAAAAAGCCATTCAACAAATTAAGGTAGGAAACTGAGTCTTGGACACAGACCTGGACATGTCTTAAGAATATGTGTACTTTAACAAAGAGCTTCGCCAGCTGTTCTGCATGGCAGCAAACCAGGGAGGAGGTTCTCTTGGCAACAGCACCAAAACTGTTTGGATCCTCTGAGAAATGCTGGAGGGAAATAGGTTTGGATATTGCCTAAGTGGAAAATGTCTGGTCTTTGAAGACAGGGAAAAATTTAGCAGTTGATATTTTAATGGAAGCTCATAACTGAATCTGAGAAAAAAACATGGAACCAGAACTAGGAGACCAGGGAGCTGCTAACACGGCCT
Source organism: Capra hircus (assembly GCF_001704415.2). Lineage (NCBI taxonomy): Eukaryota > Metazoa > Chordata > Mammalia > Artiodactyla > Bovidae > Capra > Capra hircus. Next base: position 56,270,870 of record NC_030817.1, read on the forward strand.
GAGGCTGACTGGCTCTAGGTCAGCTCTGCCTGCCTGTACACAGGACGGTTCTGGAGATGAACTCTTCTGTGTGTTAGATTTGCTACATAGGAAAGATGTGCAGGAAAGAGTTTTCACAGTGCCGTGAGAAGAGGGTGGGAGTGGGGAATGGGGAACTAGATGTTAGATGGTAGTATAGCTATATAATACAGTATGCTATGCTATGCTCCATAGCTTCATATGGAGCTACTGAGATGTAAGTAGCCAGTGAAGTGGCTTGGTCGGTGTTTGGTGTTAGGAAGATTTCACAGTGAATTAAGAGCAATAGGTCTGAAGTCAAATTGGGGTTCATGTCGTGACATCTGCTATTCCTACTTCTCCTGTCTTTAGTGAGCTGGTGCTCCTTCTTGGGCCTTAGTTCCTTCATCTGTACTAGAGTATATTACTACTATGCAAACTTCTCAGGGATGTTTTGTGTTCCCTAGGGCAGGAATCAAATCTTACTCACTTTTTAAGTCTCCAAGGCCTCTATTAAATGACTGATCAACTGGATGGATGAATTATAAAGCACTGTGAGCCATACAGCATTGCTTGAATTTTAGTCATTACCTTTCATAGTATTCTAGATAATTAGATGATGTCAGAAATGAGATTAAAAGTGCTTAATTTGAATTCCTAACAGTATTTCTCCCTCTATCAAATGCTGTCTTTCTATAATCAGTTTTAAAGGGATATTTTAGACTCTGAAAGATATATCACTTGTCTTTCAGTCTCCATAATAAGCTGTTTAACACCCTGCTTCCAACCCCCCACTAACATAAATACCAAATAGAAAATGAGTGAAATCACTGGGTTTGCTTTAGAAGAGCCATTTCAGCTTTGTCTCTGCCCATTAGCTGCAAACAATGCAACAGATGCCTGTTAACAGTTTCATGCCCAGTTTTAATTAGCAGATGGAGCTGTGTTTGTGTTTGTGTTCTGCCCAGCACTGGTTTGAGTGACAGCATAGTGAGTGGATTGGAACTGGGCTGGGCCTTTGGGTTGAATAAAGCCAAATGCTATTTTGAAAAAGATGGATATAAACATTTATTACATAGAACTGCTTGCGTATCTCAGTGGAACAGCTTCATGTCTAGAGGAAGACTAATGTTTGCAGTTATGTTTTCTGCTCTTACTATCCTTTAGTAATTACATGATAGGGAAAAATACCATTTTTTGGCTTAAATGAAGGGTTTTGGGGAGTCTTGAAACTGTCACCAAGTGGCTTTCTCTGAAGATTGGTTTCAGTATTTCGGTATAGTAGGTTGAGGACTGTGCAGAGCTGGGGTGAAATGGGCTTCAGCCTGAATGCCAGTGCTGAGTTGGTAGCTGCCTCCTAGCATGCTGTGTTGTATAGAGTTCTCAGGTCCTGTCTGAGCTCAGCAAGACCAAGGACTGTGACAAATTCCTGATGTGAGTCGTGGGCAGGGGATGGAGAGAGTGGGTGGCAACATCCTCCACATATACTGTCTGTTTCTGCCCCCTGCCCCCCCACCATGTTATAAAAGAAGCATTTCATTTATAGTTTTGCTCTGCCATGTATATTGATAGAGGATGTCACTGGGCACAGCCTGGCAAACTGTATCCTTGGAACTGATGAGTGTTTTCGGTTTTATTTTGTTTTTTTCTGAAGTGAATAGGTAGTATTTGCTTGCAATGTGTTGTGGCTAAATTTCAGTATTAAAATATTATCCGTTAGTGATTGCTGGATTTATTGTGTCTGGAGGTGTGTCCTTCTCCTTTGTTCACTTTTAAATTCTGGATTCTTCTTATTTTGCATTGAATTCTAAAGAACCTTAAAGGAAATAGATGCCTGATTGTCTTCAGAGGAAGAAATGTCTGTGCTACTTTTTTTAAGTTACTTAACTCAGGACTTCCTTAGCGAAGCACATAGTGATGCAGACAACTCAGAAACAGTTCTTACAGCAGCCCTGTTCCTTGACTGTGACAAAGTATTTTCTTGCTGTCTTAATCTGTAGCATTCAGCATCAGTTAATTACGCACTCTGGTGTTTACCTGTTGCTGAACCTTTGGACATTTTCCACAGAGCTCTCATCTTCCTGGGCCCAGAATATTAATTCTTGGCTCCCGGGAGGAAGTGTGAAAGCTCTGCACGTCCCCGCGTTAGTCAGATTAGGCTTACTGTCACCACGACAGGCTGGGTGACAGTGCTGCTTGCAGTCCCATGATGGCATTGCAGGACTTCAAAGCACTTAGTTCAGTAAGGTATGGAATTCTACCTCATCATGGTAAAAACCAACCACAAAGTCTTAAGCAATATGTAGTGTTTCACTGCTTTCTGCTGGCAAAGTTAGGACTGGCATGCTTTCCCCACTTCACATTGCAGTTTTGCATATTTGGGGGGAGAACTTGGCTAGTTATTTTAATAACTCATAGATACTTTCCTGATATATAAAATAGGACAGTCTCTAACATACATGATCAGGTTTTGACATGAAATACAGGGTGATCTACTTAAAAGTTGAATTATAAGAGTTCATTTCTGGGGGACTTCCATGGTAGTCCAGTGGCTAAGACTGCTGTCCCAGTGCAGGGGGCCAGGGTTGAATCCCTGGTCAGGGAACTAGGTCTCACATGCTGCAACTACGGGGTCACATGCCCCAACAAAAGATCCTGCATGCTGCAACTAACAAAACAACCAGTGCAACGAAACAAATAAATAAATATTTAAAAAAAAACGTTCATTTCTGGGAATTCCTGGTTGTCCAGTGGTTAGGACTCCATACTCCCACTGCAGGGGGCACAGGTTTGATCCCTGATTGGGGAACTGTTAATAAGATCCCAGCATGGCGCCCCCAAAAAGTTCATTTCTTGTGACCCTATGCAATATTTTCTTAGCTGGAATAGGTATTGCAAAATATTCTAATCTCATACAAAAATCTATTACAAAAAAAAGTGTGTACATTGTGAGATGTCAGTGACTGACCCTGCTGTAATTTGTTTGTTGCTTATGAATTTGGATGGGATAGCTGTTTATGGTTTTCAACAAGGAATTTTTTATCTTAAGGTCTCTGAATAAAATCTTGAGATGGCATGGCAAACAGTTCTTTATTGACAGTTAACTATTCCATTTTTGAAATGATTCAGACCACTTTCTCATTTCACTCTCCATTAACACGTCAACCCTATCAGGATTTGGGAAGAGGGGTCTGAATAGGGGAGTGAAGGATGAAAACAGCATTCTACCCTCCTCCTGTATCAGTTTCTTTGGCTACTTGTTCAGCCTCTTTTGCTTTTGTAAATTGGAGTAAATTGTTGGCTGAGAAGTGAGAAACTTCTGCCTAAAATATGGTGACTTTTGACTGCATTGCTTTCTTATAGTGTTTAAAACTAAATAATAAAAAAATCATGATTTCCCCACTTCACATTGCAATTTTGTATATTTGGGGGGAGAACTTGAAGGTAGTTATTTTAATAATTCATAGATACTTTCCTGATGTGTAAAGTAGAAGGACAGTTTCCAACATACATGAAATATAAGGTGTTCTACTTAAAAGCTGAATTATAAGAGTTCATTTCTAGGGGACTTCCCTGGTGGTCCGGTGGCTAAGACTCTGCTCTCCCAGTGCAGGGGGCCAGGGTTCAATCCCTGGCCAGGGAACTAGGTGCTTGTCTCAGTCATAACCCGTGATGAACAGATTAGGACTTTGTCCACAAGCAAAATCATTTGAGCAAGTGCATTTCCTTTGTCTACTTACTATTGTTTGGAAAAGTTCCAGTCTTATAGAAGCATGAAAATGTATGAAACAAGTAAAATAATTTCTTTTACATCCACAAAATTCCATAACAATGAAATGTGAAAACATATATATATATATATATAAATATATAAATTCAGAGGTGTGTCTCTGTCTTAGCTCTTCAGCCTTCAATTTGGATAAACACCATTATATTTTATTTTATGTTGGGATCTCATTAATATGATTTACCACATATACAGTGCTCTGAAAAACAGTGTTGCATGTTTCCAGTCAGTGGCGGTGCAGGTCCTTCCTAAGGACATTAGCCTGGGTCTGTTTTCTCATTGAGAAAGGAAAGTTCAGGCTTCAGGGGTCTTGAGAATCTCTCTGGCTGCAGCGTTCTGTGAGTCTATGAAATCAGGTAGTATCTGTAAAGAACAAAGAATTTGTCCTTAGTTAATGATTGTGGGGAAGTTGGGTCAGGAAGATCCCCTGGAGAAGGAAATGGCAACCCACTCCAGTATTCTTGCCTAGAAAATGCCATGGATGGAGGAGCCTGGTGGGCTATAGTCCATGGGGTCTCAAAGACTCGGACAGGACTGAGCGACTTCACTTTCTTTTCTTTTTGCAGGTGGACACTAGTGAGGTTTTTTTTTGTTTTTTTTTTTTGTTTGTTTGTTTTGCCTTTGTGTTTATCTGTGAAAAGAAGCTGGGGTTGGGAACTGTAGTGACTTATTAGTAGGCTGCTAATGTCAGATACCGAGTCATTTTCACTAATTTTACTCGTTCAGTGAGCAGCATTTTTCAGTCCACAAAATATTGAGAAGAGAAAGAATAGCAAGTGTCCAGGCAATTTGAACACAGTGATGAAAAGGGGTTAATGTAGGATGTCAGGAAAGAGTAGAGGAGAGGGAGAGGAGGGCATCTAGGAGAGAATGATGTGGAGGTTAAGATCAGAACCTCAGGAGGCTTTAGTTGGGTCGAATTTGGAGTGTCAGGAGGAGGGACTCTCGCCTGCAGATGTCGGGGAGACAACCCCTGAAGGAGCTCCTCCTCAATAGATGGGCATGTGGCATTGGTCAACTTGAAGGGTAACCAGAGGGCAGGTTGTGAAGGGACTTTACACCTGTTCAGGAGTCTGGACTTTATCCTGAGAGCAGTAGGGAATCATTGGGGATTTTCTACAGGGAGACCAGCGAGGAGATAAGCAGATGTCCTTGGTTGCCCCGTCCCTTCTTTGGCCCTTTACCATTTACAGAGCACTTTCACTAACATCCCTGTTTAAACTCCTCAGTAATCATGTCCATGGACAGAGATTGTCTTCATGTTCTAGACGAGGAAGGTAAGGTTCTGAGAGAGTGATAGACTCTTGATTCATCAGCTAAGTAGGTAGAGGAGCCAAGACTTGAGCCTTGAACTCAGTTCTGAACCACAGTCTGTCCATAACAACCTGCTCCTCTCAGAATGGGTCCTGAAATTTTCCATGGGACTCAGTGCTCTGGCACTTAGCCCGTAGTAGCGGTCACTTCCAGTGGTCTGTAAGAACTGCGTAAACTGACCAGCAAACCCTTGAGAAGTGTGTTGAGTAGAGGGATGAAATCAGCCTCTCCCTGGACAAGGCCCAGTAACAGCTAATGCAAACACGCATCGTGTTGCCTGCTGGCCGTGGAAGGTCAGCAGGCTCTGGTTTCGGATTGTCTCCTGGCTTCCCCACCCAGTCCCATAGGAAGCAATCAAATACATACACAGCAGAACCAGGGCAGGAGGAGACAGAGTTTAATTATGAATCCAAGTCTTTTGTGGAAAGGAAGCTAATTATATCGGAAATCTCAGCATTGCTTCTCCACATGGGGCCAATGGTTTGCTATACTTGTACGTTTGCCGTTGGTCTCAGCTAGACTGTAGAGTGCGAGGAACTGCTGCTTTAATTGTGAGCTTCCTTCCTTTGACAAATTAAATTTAAACTTTACATTAGCCTCTCCTTTCCTTTTTTTCCAGAGTGAAATTGGCTCTGCTCTGGGTTTTGTTTGTAAAGCTGTGTTTGGCAGTTTTCCTCCGATTCACGGTGACATTGTAGACCAGTCTAACACCTGATTTGTTTGCTGACCCTGGGTCTCTAGAACGCTGCTGTTGAACCAGAAAGCAGAAAGGTCCAAGCAGCGAAGCTAGTTATACAAAGTCCATTTGCTAAAATGCTGAACTTGCCTCACTGGGGAGGGAGCCCCTGGATCCAAACTTAGCATTTGCATTCTTGCTTTAAAGCAGGGCTGGGGGCCTCCTAGAGGTGGGCCACCAGCATCTGAGAGGAAGAAGTGGCGACATGGCACTGTGGCAGTGGCATTCTTCCTGTGACTTGGGGCAAGTTAGCAGCCAGCCTCCCAGGCTTCCTTTTTTCTCCATAAGCAAACAGGGAATGCTGTGCTAGACTCTCTCTATAGTCCCTTCCAAAACTCTGATCCTAAGTGGTGATGGTGGACTCACTCACCACTTTTACTCACAAAATGGTAAAAACAGATGTGAAAACTGAAGATAACGTTGTATAGGTAAACAAGAACTTGGACTTTTGAAACAGAGACTCAAATTCAAATCCTGATTCTGCTAATTTTTGTTGAGAGCTTTGAGTGAATTATTTAACCATTTTCCTTATTGATAAAGGAAGAGTACTGCAAGAATTTTGTTGTTTTATTTCAAGAATGAAATGCATTATTGTGTGCATAATACCTTTGGCACATGGGAGACATGGAAAGGTATGCGTGTGTGACTGTGTGGGTGAACTCAATGTGAGTTCATTGAAGGTAGGTCCACACAGCTCTGAGAACCTTGGTGATCTGTGGGGGTTTCAATGTTATAACACTTGCTTTTAATTAATAAGAGCTAATATTTACTTGGCCACCTCATTCGAAGAGTTGACTCATTGGAAAAGACCCTGATGCTGGGAGTGACTGGGGGCAGGAGGAGAAGGGGACGACAGAGGATGAGATGGCTGGATGGCATCACTGACTCGATGGATGTGGGTTTGAGTGAACTCCGAGAGTTGGTGATGGACAGGGAGGCCTGGCGTGCTGTGATTCATGGGTCTCAAAGAGTTGGACACTACTGAGCGACTGAACTGAACTGAATATTTACTGAGTATTTACTATATATCAGGTACAGTTTTAGGCATTTTACATGAATTAACATTTTTCATGGGTTGACCCATTTAATTCTCATAACAGCCTCTTGGGTACATTGTTATTTCCATTTTTCCAAATGAGATAATTGAGGCACAGATTTTAAAGAACATCTCAGGGTCACAGAACTCATAAGTGGTAGAACCAACTTGGATTTGAATCCAGGCCGTTTGGCTCCAGAGTCTGTGGTTTTAAGCCCTAAGCCTTTCTGCTCCATCGGTGACTCAGAAATATTAAAAAAGAAAACGATTAGCTACCCCTGGTGGCTCAGATAGTAAAGAATCTGCCTGCAGTGTGGGAGACCCAGGTTCGATCCCTAGGTTGGGAAGATCTCCTGGAGAAGGAAATGGCAACCCACTCCAATATTCTTGCCTGGAAAATCCCCGTGGACAGAGGAGCCTGGCGGGCTACAGTCTGTAGGGTTGCAAGAGTTGGGCACAGCTGAATGAGTAACGCACACAAGGAGTTGATGTGATGCAAGATGCATTGTGGGGCAGCTCCTTACCAGCTGGGTGACATCATCACATCCTTTAAACCTCCTTGGTCCCTGTCTCCTCTTCTGCAGAGAACTATCATGGAATGGTTTAATGGAGTATACTGGAAGGAAGCATTTAACAGGGCTACACATGCAGCCAGGCTCAGTAAATGGTGAGGGTTTAGTTGTTCCCAGGTAACTTAAGAAGCACCTATTAGAATAAGTTACATAAAAAATATGAATGGGAACATTTTGGTTACTTAATGGGATGTGCTTTGAAGTTTAGGACTGTATGCGTTTAACTAAGTTCAAATGGGAACCGTTTCTTTAAACTCATTCCCAAAGTGAAGGTCCTTATGTCTCAGCTGGCATAAGGAGGTGTCCAAGACAGCCCTTGGCCTTGGGTGCAGGATGTTAATGTGATGATATAAGGAATGAGTTCTTCAGAGCCTTCTAGCTGCTGCAAACTCTCGGGCATATTGAATTCTTCCTTCTGGTGAAAATATAAATAAAATCAGGGTTGAATGCCCTGTCTAGGAAGGACAAATGTTTCAATTTAAATATTTGAGCTGAGTGTTCTCTGTTAGGGCCCTGAATTTTAAATGCAGTGAGTTTCTGAGTGAAGTCCTGAATTTTAACGAGTTTGTTTGCATACATGAATTTGAACAATACATTAAATCTTGAAACACCATAGCTGATTTTAATGGAGTAAATTACCCAACTTGAAAGTTAGTTACTAGGCTTTTCTTTACCTTATAATCAAAAGTCATTAATCATATTTTCGCAGTATCAATACATGCTAGTAGTTTCTTTTTAATCATTAAACTATCTCTGCAAGAGGATTAGGGAAATAAATGTGCCAGGGTGAGCATATAGCATGATCTTCCTCCCTTTTAACCCGTTTCCTCCCACATACTAAATGATTACCTGTACATGGTAGGAATAAAGCCAAAATTGGGTTTGGCTTTGTACAGTGCTTACTTAGACCAAGAAGGTGAGGTGAGATGCTCTCCTCTAGTTTAAAAGTATTTTTAAGCATTTATATGTATGTGTGTATATACACACATGCACACATATACAAAGATAGTACAGGAGGTGACAGAGACCAGGTCACAAAGAGCCTCAAGGGCTGAGGTAAGGAGGAGAGCATTTTTTCTGACTGTAGTTGAAAGTACATATGCAGGGCCGTGTGCAGGGAAATGATACACATAATTTGTAATTTTTAAAGCTGCAGTGGTTTTAAGATTGAGTTCCGTCTTGGGCTTTAATGGCACTGAAAAACCACGCTGTGTAGCTTTCTGGTCCAGTCCATGCCCTAAAATCATGTTGTGTCCAGAAAAGTGTCGTGTTAAAAACGTTCAGTTAGCCAGTCTTGCCTCCTAATGAAGCATAAAAATTGTGAGGGTTAGCTCAGCTAATGTTCTGAGCACTCAAATGTGCCAAAATTGTGAGCATGCAGAAGCTTTCAGGACATCCCACCTGATGGTGACCTTCTGGAAGACAGGAACCATGGCTTGCCTCTTCAGAGCTCATTTGTCTGATGTTCAGGCATGCGGTATCTGTGGGATAAATGAACTAACACCATATATTTCCTTCTGAGGAATGGATTTGAGGCTCCTGTAATAGTGAGATCTCATCCATTAGCACATACATGATCTTCAAAGGATATATAATTATCACCTGTTATTGCTTATGGTCTTTTTCTAGATATGAGAGTGATGAAATCAATCTGTTTCTCTTTTGCCTAGAGTATTTGCCTATAGTAATAAATGCCTGCTGACTTCACTTATGCCCGCTTGTAAATGCACAGTTTCTGGTGCGTGGAAGGCCCTGCTTAAATGTTTGTAGCCTGAATGTACAGTTGGTGGCCATTAACACTCTCCGGCTGTTCATGTCTCAGTCAGATCGCAGCAAATGTTTCCTCTTTCCCCGTATTTTTCCAGCAAAGACCCTATGACTAACAAGAACTTTGCCAACATTCTTTCTTGCCAGAAATTTCCAGATAGTTTCATCTTCCCTTGTTTCCTTTTCCCTTCTCTCCAAGGAGCCGATGTTGACCTGTTGGTTGACCCTGTTTCTTTGCTTTTTTTCCTTTTGGCCACACTGCACAGCATGCGGGATCTTAGTTTCCCAACCAGTAACTGAACTGGTGGCCTATGCACTGGAAACACAGTCTTAACCCTTAACCACCAGAAAAGTCCCTGAAAGTGAAAGTGAAAGTGAAGTCACTCAGTCGTGTCCGACTCTTTGCAACTCCATGGACTGTAGCCTATCAGGCACCTCTGTCCATGGGATTTTCCAGGCAAGAGTGCTGGAATGGATTGCCCTTTCCTTCTCCAGGGGATCTTCCTGACCCAGGAATCGAACCTGGGTCTCGCGCATTGCAGACAGACCCTTTACCATCTGAGCCACAAGGGAAGCCCCCAGGGAAGTCCCTGGTTGATGTTTTTGATGGAATACCTTTCCACTCTCCTGGGGCCAGGCTCTGGCAGTCATCTTCCTCTCATGTCTCTCTCTCCTCATTCTCTGGCTCTGCTGGCTCTTTCTGCTTTGCCATTAATCCTGTTGAAATCACCTCCATTTTGATAAAGAGATCCCTTAAATTCACTTCCTCACATCACCTTTCTTGTTGTTTAACTTCTTGAAAGAGAAGTCTTATCACTTGCGGTTTCCTACCATCTCCTCACTCATTAACCCTTGGAAATCCTGCCCTGCCTGCTTCAACACTGCACTCAGGGGGTCCTGTTCTCACTGAACAGGTCAGTGGCCTTTGCCCAATCCTCATCCCCCCTGGCCTCTTAACAGCCCTTGGCACTGTTTATTACTTGCTTCTTGAAACTCTTCCTGCACCAACTTCCAGGAATTGTCTGCTCCAGTTCATTTCCTACTGTTCTAACTGCCTTCTGGTTCCATGGGTAGTCTCATTTTGCCTTTTAATTGAAGTCATTTTCCAAATATCTGCTCTCTATTTTTTTTTTCCCCCTTTTTCGGAGATTAGACGTTCTAATGCAGTTTGTAATCACCCACCTGTGTGATTACGTGAGTGCAGGTCCCAGGTCTGCTGGTCTTCAGTGTATCTCTAGCACCTAGTATAGTGCCTGGCATATAGTGAGGGCTGCCGTCTATGGGGTTGCACAGAGTCGGACACTACTGAAGTGACTTAGCAGCAGCAGCAGCAACAGACATCCACAAGTGGTGAAGCAGGTAAGCTTGCTGCCTTTCAAGCCTTCCGTGTCTGACTCTCCAGTGTCCTGTCTTGTATCCCCAGCCTTTCCCAAACTCCTGCCCATCACCCAACATGAATTAATTTCCTCTTCCTATCTAGCACCCTTCATGAATTTTCATGTGTCTGTTAACATTACTGTCATATTTTTTTCATTTACCTAGGTTCAGAAATCTGGAAATCTCTTTTTCTTTTCCTCACATCCTGTATATAATTTGTTGCTAAATCCTTTCCATACTTCTAGTACCCTGCTTTAGGCCCTCAACGCCTCTCACCTGAACTTTGCATTCTCCTCCTGGGTGGCCTGAGCACTCAGTCTCACTTGGACAACAGCTCCCTCCACCCACCCATTCCATCTCATACACTCTGATCAATTAACTGTGGAACATAGCTCTGATTATACATCATGTTAAACCCTTATCCCTCCCCTGATAAGTCTTATCTTTCACTTTGTTTAATTGACTCTATCTTCTTCAGTCTGCCATTCCAAACCCCTGCCTTGTGGCTTCACCTTTATTTCCTTCATCTCCTTTTTGGAGTCCTAGACTCTTAACCCATGAACTCCTATTAAACAGTGGGCAGTGACTGAGTTTCCACCTGACCAGTGAGGTTACCAGCTACCCTTCCATGAGAGGGCTTCCCTGGTGGCTCAGACAATAAAGAAACTGCCTGCAGTCTGGGAGACCTGGGTTCAGTCCCTGGGTTGGGAAGATTCCCCTGGAGAAAGAATGGCTACCCAATCCAGTATTCTTATCTGGAGAATTCCATGGATGGAGGAGCCTAGTGGGCTACAGTACATGGGATAGCTGAGTTGAACATGACTGAGTGACTAGCACTTCACTTTCATGAGAAGGAACGGCATTTTTAAGTTTCTGAGGTGAAGTGGTTCCTGCATTTTTGGAATGAAAATGCTCCTTTACTTATGAAACAATGGTACTAATAGATGGTCATTATTTATCTCATTATCCTTTGCAAAATTAAAAAAGAAATGCAATCAGTTGAATTCTGGCTATTTTGTTTCTCCAGGGGGGAGAAAAACCTTTCTAGCCAGTGTTCTACCCAAGCAAATTTTATGGAATACAGAGTTCCTAGCTTAGTATATTCTGTCTTTTAACTTCTTTCATTCTCACCACCACTACTCTTTCATCCTTTCTCCCTGTGTCCCCTCCTGCCCCTGCCCCTGGTCCCCCGCCTCCTCCCCAACCCCTATCCTGCTGCCGGAGATTTCACTAATTCACAAAATTCAAGAGTCTCAGAATCACTGCTCTATGAGAACAGATGGTTCCGTGACACCCCTCATTCTTTCTGCCTGTTGACATCCTGCCTTTCCTTCTTGAGTCCCCTCAGATGTTGCTTTCGTTCTGTTGTCAGAGCTTTGTGCACTGGAAGGTGCTTTCTCTTTCCTCAGTGGCACTTTATCCCCTGTAGTACTTTGGACTCCGGCGTGGCATTTCTCATGTTCTCCTTGTGTTGAAGGTAGAGCCAGCTTCCTTCTCTGCTTTCCCAGCTCCCCACCCCCATGAAAACTGTCTTTGAGACAGAAGCTTGTTTTATCTTTGTGTTCTTTGCATTTGCCAGACGTTGTATTTGGCACATATTTGGAGCTTGGAAAAATTGTCCTTGAGCTGAAATTTCAGGGTGATACTGATGAAACGATCAAGTAAAGCTCATCTTTGGAGGTAGGGGACCTCTAAAGGCACTAGTTTAGAAGTTTTCTTCTGACAGTTCTGAAATGAGAATTACAGTGGCTTACTGAAATATGTTAGGAATGATGATCTGTTTATCTTTTAAAGATAAAACAGTCTTAGACTGCAACCCCAGATAGCTCTGGGCGGGGCGGGGGTGGGGGAGGGTAAGGTCAGCTGTGGTTGAGGTGGTCAAGAAATTAAACATTTCATTTGGCCTTTTTCTGTGGAACTTCTTGGAACATTGATTGTGATTTCATTTTGACAGGAGGAATCCCTGAAAAGTCTTCTTTCCCCCAGGTGATAAGACTGTACTTTCTTTGTCTCTGGCTCGCCCGTGAACATTGGCCTGATCTGGATAAGGAGGCTTTCTCTGTATCTACAAAAAAGCTATCTCTGAACTAGATACAGGCCGGTCACTTTTATTTTTCTTTAAACAAAACAAAAAAAAATTTTTTTTTAATGAACTCAGTTTTTCTTCCCGCTTTGCCTGTGCCTGCCCTGTCCCACCAGATCTTCTGTTACTGAATTTGGATTATGGAAAGCAAGCCTGGCTGGGAGATAAGACAGGTAGTTTCACAACTGGGCCTCCTAGTATATACACCCAAGGCAACCTTCTGTGCAAAGTTCCCCCCCCCCAACCCCCGCCTTTTTGGTCATGACATGTGGCATATGGGATATTAGTTCCCTGACCAAGGATTGAACCCATGCCCTCTACCATGGAAGCTCAACGTCTTAATCACTGGACCACCAGGAAAGTTCCCTCACCTTTGGGTTCTTGACCTCTTGTGATGGAGCAGTGTTTCAGCTTTTTCCACGGAAGCACTGACATCGTTTTGGACTTGGGGACAATGGTGGGTTTCTAACATGGGAGACCCTGAAAGGAGAAGGAAAAGGAAGCCACTGCCTCTTCTGGCTTGTCTCTTCTACTGAGAAAGAGATGGAGAGGGCAGTGGCTAGTGATGGCAGTGGTGGTGCCTACCGCTGTGGCTAGTTCTTGGCCTTCTTTTTCTAAACTGAAGGCTACTTTTGTGTTTTGAGTGACTGGTGGGTAAATAGAAGACAAGATACTGAATTGTCTCTTGAAGAGAAGGAAAGCTTAACATCATAAGCAGTGTGCTAGACAGTGCTGCTTGATGTGGTTCTGATTAGCTTTGAAGAGCCAAGACTTAACTCGTCCCAAGGAGCTTCTTCGTTTTTTGCTGAAAGATAACCATTGCACAGTGACCCTATGGAGTTCTTGCAACATCAGAAGATCAAAGCAGGAATAGAGTTTGGGGAGGGTTCTGTACTTTGAGACGTGTGTCTTATCAGCAAAGGCCAGGATAAAAGTGAATGATCATTTCCACCCTCATTGGCTTAAGTGTTTTACGTTAAAATCTCTTTTGGCTTCTCTGGCCTAACTTTTCTGACAGGGGAACAAATGATAGAATATTGTTGGTAGATCAGAAGTAGAAAAATCACTGGGATTAGGGGGAAATGCTTCACAGATGTTCCAGAAACTACAGCCAAGTTGAGTGGATTCTTGCCCCTTTACATGCTGGGAGCTTGGGAGATTACTATCTATTCTAACTGCTCTGCTCCAGGTTGCACTCACTCCCTGTATCTCTCAGGGACAGGCTTATTTAACCCTGTCATACTTCAATGATGAGGGCCATTTGACAGGACAAAATGTGTAAGGCTTTGGAGAGATTCTTAGTTTGAAATTTTCTTTCTATAAAGGATCTTGATACTGTATTTAGCAAATACTTCCTATAAATATAGCTTGTTAAAAGTAAAAGTGAGTATGGCAGAGTTCAAAATTAACTTCCGGTTAAATCCACTTATAGCTTTGGTGGACTTTTTGCCAGGCACCCACATTTTCCTTAGTCTCGCCACATAGCGGCTGAGATAGCATCTCTTATCTATCAGATCTGAAGATGAAATACCCTGGTTGATTGTTCCACATCACTTGGAGTCCTGTCTTCCTTGGACGGTGCGTTGTGGTCCTGCCTTCTGAGTTGGCATAGAAGCATCCTTGGTGCAGGGCATGCTGAGCTAGTTCCTAGCAAAAAACAGACGGCGACACAAACTCGACACCAGGTTGTTGAATTGGCCACCGTGTTTATTTATCATTTTTACAGATAGTTTTTAAGGGAGGGATTTCACCAGCACGTTTGCTGTTTCAGTTCATGTTCAGCTGTGACTCATTCTACTCTTAACTCTGTTTTGCTTGGAAATTTTTTTGTGCTAGAAAATGTCACTTTCAACCAGGGGAGGGGAAATTCTGATTGGGGATCAGAATAGCCAAGATACTATAGTGATAATCTGGAGTCACCTTTGACTTGAGGAAAAAATACAGAACCCCTTACAAAGGAAAGTGTTGAAAAGGACACAGTGATTCTTATAAACAGGTGGGGGAAAGGAAAGTTACCTCTGAGCTTTACTGTGGGAAGGAGGTGGGGTGTGGATCAGGGAAATTACTATAGAATTTCTATACATGGCAGGGTAAGGGCCTCTGGACTTCCCCATGTGTTGCCCTATCCACTGAGACAGCTCTAGTGAATTCCCTCACGATTGGTGTATGAATAGAGAGAAAGACACTGAAACTCTCACACTTGATCCTGAAAGGCCCATCTTCATGTATAATCAGCCACAGATGTTTGTATGTGATTATATATTCCCATAGTGAGCAAATGATAAATGTAAATGAGAACCGTGATAAAATTTTGCCTCGCTTGCTTGCACATTTTCAGAATATAATTAAAAGCACATGCCACTGTCAGTAGTTAACTGTGAGGTTCATGTTAGGTTTTTGTAAGACTCTGGCAGAAACAAAACATGTTTCAGTGTCAAAGTCTTCCCTCTTCCCTCTTTCCCTCCCTTCCTTCCTTCCTCCCTCCCTCCCTTCCCTTTGGAAACGAAAGGAAACTCTCTAGGTTCTGACTAATCTCTTTTCAAAACTAGGGATAATTCCAACCTCAACACAGATTAAATTAATTTTCGTTTCTCTAGTACCTGAAATTGTACCTGAGTTATACTAGATAATTGCTTTCTAACATCTTTCTTCAAATAAAATTCAAAGAATGAATGTCTACGAGACACTATTTCACTACCCCAAACAGGTGGATATGTGTGGAGGTGGGGTATGGGAAGAGAGACAGAGGTCAAGTTAGGGAGCAATCATAGCATGACTTCGGTCAGTGGATCGGTACATGGTGAATCTTTGTTCTCCACATAGTGCCACATGTCCAGAAAAGCCACTGTACTGCCTAAAGAATTTCTTGGTCATATAGCCACTTGTACTTATGCTTAAAACTAGTGTGTTCCTCTTTTAAATTCATTAGGCTGTGCATTATGCCCACAGATAAAGCAGCTTTCATTTTTAAAATGATGACAAAAGCTTAAGTTATTATAAGGATGTTAAAAAAATGAGGAAACCAAACAGTCTTCCTCTGATTAAGGGGAATTCTTAACACAAATTCTCTTTCCAACCACATTTGTTTATGAGTATTGAAACTTAAAATGAGTAAATTGTCTTCCAAATAACATTCTGCATTTTCCATCTATTCCTCTCATATCCGCTCTCAGGAACAAAACAAACGTAGCTTCATTCTGTCCATCAGTTTTGTATAATGTAGACATTTTCAGTAGTTAAAAATTCAAATTGGTTATTCCTTTCAAAGCCTTAACAGTGTGGGAGGTAAAGGGTCTGTTTAATGTAGTTATCCAAGAGCTTAATTCCAGTTTGGAAAAAAATTCCATGATGGTGTTGAATTCCTTGGAAATGGGCGTGCCCGGTTTCTAACACGTTCCAAAGCTTGTGCATTTGACAATGGACATGACCAGGGCGAGGATCTCCTGCCTCCAATTTCAGCAGCAGTTCATTTCTCTTTTCTTATATAACCATCAAGATTCGAGTTTCATGCTTTTGAGAGTTCATTATTTTTCCCCCTCCTAACTTAAACACTGCATACTTTTTTCTAAAGAAAAACATATTTTCTATGAAATATATATATAGTATTTATTTTTCTTGTTTACTAAGGTCTTTAGAATTGAAGGAGGGTCTCTAGAGCGCCATGTCCTCATACCTTCTACCTCATCAGCATAGAATCAGGTGTGTGCAGTCTCTACAGGATTCTGAGTTGCTTCCCCATTCCACATGGGCCCCATACCTACCGTTCCTGTTTGGGATCAAATGCCATGGTAGTCCCAGACCACCAACGGGCCCAGGGAGTTTGGAAGTTGAAGACTAATGTCTGCATAATTGAGTCCCAAGATCCTTCCTCTCTCAGACTCATCCCTCCTCCACTCTCTGATTTTGACCTCTGTCTTCTCTATCTGGACTTAGGTTTCCTCTTGTGTAAAATAGGGATAGTAGCCCTCATGAAGGCTTATGTTGAGACTAGTGGTAAGGTATATTAAGTACACAGCACAGAGCCTGGCACTAAGTGGGCTCTTGAGGAATGTCAGCTATTTTTATTAATGATAGCCTATCCCATTATAACTGTCAGCATCATTATATGTTGAAGGGGAAGGAGTCTCAGGAGAATATCTTGAGGGGTATTATTTAATAATGATTCCATTATACAGGGTGATCTAATCTGATGCTCATTTTGTTTGGCTACACTTTGTTCTCTGGTACAATTTGTACTGTAGCCATTCTGGACTGATTTAAAGTGAAGTTTAAATCCTTGATTTTGCAGGCAATTATTCCCTCGTTTAAAAGATACAGTTCTATTTTATTAATTTGTAATAAGGTAAATTATCAAACCCTGTTGAATTCTTGTACCTTTTTTTTAAGACACTTTTTCTCATTTGCTTCTTGGCCTTGGGCCAGTGAATCAAAGCATCTCAGGTAATGAGGAAGCAGAAGCTCTGGCCTTGTCTTGCTCAAAAAATTAGGCACGTTACCCAGGAAGCATTTCTGTCATTGGAACTCTCCTTTGTCTCCTTTAAGTCTTCTTCACCCTACTCCTCTCTGTTAACTTTACCCACAACACAAAAACATACATGTACACTTTTTAATGGCTTCCTAAATTTAACAAATATTTTAGTGCTTACAGTATGCTGGGCCCTGAAGTTGTCATTTTTTCCCTTTCTCTCTCTCTTGTTAAGAAGTGAAGCTGGAGTGGCTTTTCCTTATCAGCAAGGGAATTTTAGAAAAGAAAGAAATAGCATGTGACCTTTGGTTGACTTCCAGAAAGTTCTTTAAGCCAGTGTTTTTCATTGTGGATTGCAGCCCATTATTGGGTCATGGAGTGAGTTTAGTGTGTCCAGACCAATCTCTCTTTGTTTTTTTCTTTGGACGAAGGGGAAGAGACTAGACCAGAACATAAGAATAGAAAATAAAATATATTGTTTGCAAAATATGCAAACAGCTCATACAACTCAACAACAAAAAAACAAAACCATCCAACTGAAAAATGGGTAGAAGACCTAAATGGACACTCCTCCAGAGCAGATATGCAGGTGGCCATTAGACACATGAAAAGATAGAAGTTCAACAGCTCTTCTTAGAGAAATGCAAATCAAAACTGTAATGAGCTATTACCTCACACCAGTCAGAATGGCCATCGTTAAAAGTCTACAAGTAACAAGTGCTGGAGAGGATGTGGAGAAAAGGAAACCCTCCTACATTGTTGGTGGGAATGTAAACTGGTGAAGCCACTATGGAGGAGTGTCTGGAGGTTCCTTAAAAAACTAGAAGTAAAGCTATCATATGATCCAGCAGTCCTACTCCTGGGTATGTGTCCAGAGAAAAACATGGTTCAAAAGGATACCTGCAACCCGTGTTCACTTACGTAGAATCTAAAATAGGCAAATCAACATACCTACTAAACAAAACAGACTCACAGATAATAGAGAACAGAGTTGTGGTGTGGGGTAGGGGAGGAAAGGAATGGGAGTTTGAGATTAGCAGAGGCAAACTATTCTATATAGGATGGGATGGGAAAGTGACAAGTTCCAGCTGTATAGCACAGCAAAGTATATTCAATAACACGTGACAAACCATAATGGAAAAGAATATATACGTATATGTATAACTAAGATTATGGGATCCGGTCCCATCACTCCATGGCTAATAGATGGGGAAAAAGTAGAAACAGTGGCAGATTTTATTTTCTTGGGCTCCAAAATAACTATGGACGATGACTGAACCCATGAAATTAAAAGATGCTTGCTCCTTGGAAAAAAAGCTATGACAAACTTAGCGTATTAAAAAACAGAGACATCACTTTGCCGACAAAGGTCCGTATAATCAAAGCTATGGTTTTTCCAGTAGTCTTGTATGGATATGAGAGCTGGACCATAAAGAAGACTCTCAGCACATAAAAATTGATGCTTTCAAATTGTGGTGTTGGAGAAGACCCTTGAGAGTCCCTTGGACAGCAAGGAGATCAAACCAGTCAATCCTAAAGGAAATCAACCGTGATTACTCATTGGAAGGACTGATGCTGAAGCTGTAATCCTTTGGCCTCCTGATGTGAAGAGCCCACTCATTGGAAAAGACCCTGTTGCTGGGAAAGACTGAGGGCAAGAGGAGAAGGGGGCGACAGAGGATGAGATGGTTGGATGGCATCATCAAATCAATGGACATGAGTCTGAGCAAATGCAGAAGATAGTGAAGGACAGGGAAGCCTGGTGTGCCACCACTGATGGGGTCGCAAAGAGTTGGACATGACTGAGCCACTGAACAACAACAGCAGCAACATGGAGACTGTATTTAATTGAATAAATTATTTTTGTGTGTGTGAAAAAAACTAGACTTTTTAACTCTCAGGCTTTTGTTGATGGAAGGCTTCCATTGCTAGTTTGACTTGCTGTGTTTCTGTAAGGTAATAAACCTATTTTGGGTAATAAACCTATAGTCTGTCTCCTTTTTTTTGTTGTTTTTCTGCTTTTTCTCTAAGTCCACTTAAAGAGGGAAGAACAACCATTCTAGTTGTTGGAGCAATGGCAAAAGGTCCCACACAGCAGAGATGTCTACAACATATGGTTTTGTGGTTGTTGCCAAAGTTTTAAGAAAATTATGGTTTCTGAAGGAAGTAAAACTTCCCTATATGAAATATTCAGTTTCCACTCCTCCTCCCAGCCTGGGGTGTTATATTGGTTCTCCTAATATACCTACAGAATTTTTATCTCATTTCATGTATGTTTTTAAAACTCATCTAGATTCCTAAGCCTATCAGGTAACAGAACCTTAAATTATAGGTAACAGAACTTTTAATTCAATTCTGTTTCTCTAGAAGAGACTGTATTACTGTCTTGTCTTCATTCTAAAAAGAAAAGACATCTGTTTTATGTGTGCTGAGTACTGTGTTTTTGATTTGTTCTTTTCTCAATAATTTATTTTAGTGTTTATGTGCCTCCCTCCCTCTCTCTCTTTTTTTCCCCTTCTTCCTTCCTCCCTCCCTCCCTCCCTTCCTTCCTTCTTTCCCTCCCTAAAGTTATCCAAATATGTAGCTTAATTTGTTAGGCATTAAGATGCATTCCAGTAGGATCTGGAAATATGTCAACCTGATTGTTTTCAGAAGTAGAAGGGATTAATCAGTGTCAATAAGTATTTATTGAGTGCCTATGATGTTCTTGGCAAACAGGAGGGAAGGTTACAAAGAGAATAGCTTGTAAAAGATGAAGCTTCACTTCCCTTCATCCCTTTGAACATGTACTGAGCACCTAGTTAATCAGCTGCATACTGTGCCAGATGCTCTGCCTAAATTGAATCGGGAAGGCAAAACTTATCATATGAAGCAACAAGAATAATTAAATGCCACCACTAATGGTATTCTAAATTTGGTAGAAAGTTAGGGTCGAGAGTAAGCAGAGTTGACCCAGATATCTGGAGGACAGAGGAAGTGGAGTTACTGGGCTACTTAAGTCACTGTCAGGATTCCAAGGGGCAGGATGGAGAATGTTCCAGATGGCAGGGGACTCCTGGAAAGACAGGGAATATCAGAGGGCAACATGAGGGAAGCATTTCTGAGGGTATGTACTGAGGCACTGTGAAAAGTAGGGTTAGATCGCTATGAAAAGTAGGGTTAGATATATTAGGTGAGGCCATGTATTTTAAGGTAGGTAATTGTAGAGACTCAGAAGCTAAAAAGGCACTCCACATCCTGAGGTGCTTACCATCTACTCTGGGAGAAGGGATTATAAATAACTAACCAGAAAGTCCTGTGAGTACCACGATGGAGGCTGGTACCATGGTGGAAGTAGTATAAGCAAAAACCTTGGAGTCACCGTGTCAGTGGCTACCGTTGAGCTATATTGGTACTGCTCCAGCTTAGAGCTTGGCAGCGTCGCTGACTCAGTGACAGACTTCCTTTTGGAAGCCTGGCTCCTGACTTGCTAGCATATTTCACCCTTAAGTTCACCAGGTCTTCCTTTCCCAAACTGCCCCCAGTTGATTCTGAAGCTGCAAGACAGTAATAGCAAGGTATGTACTGAGGTGTGTTCATTACTGAGATATTCCTGCAAGATAGTAATAGCCAGGTCTGTACATCTCCAACTGGAGATCCTGAATGTGCTTCTCCTTCAGGGCCAGGGTGTGGTTGGGGTTCTGTCCAGGGACTTGCCCTCTGCCCCAGGCTCCCACATTAATGGTGGAGATGTTTTCTTTAAAGCAACTGTTGAAAATATTCACATTATTTTACGTTTGAGTCTCCATTTATCTGACTTTTCTGTCTGCTTATTTATTTACCTGCTTGATATTGTTTATGGAGGTTTCAGTCAGCTTTTGCTGATACACAGCCCCCAAATCTTAGTGGTTTACAACAGTAACACACATTTAATTCTTGCAGCTAAAGGTTGATCATATCCTTGGTCAGTTTTCTGTCAAATCCATTTCTTCTGACTCTTTTCCTGCCCAGGCTCCTGGATCAGCTGGCTTTAAACTGAGTTCAACCAGTTAGAGACATTGGAGGGAGATTGGAGGAGAAGAGAACGGGAGAAACTAGGTATTTCTCCTCCCTTTTGGCCCCAGGTGGCTTCTTCAGCAGACTGTGTCTCTGGGGCTCCAGCTCCCATTGGACAGGGGCACAGTGGTTCCACGCTTTTATCAGGTCTAGGCCTTCAGCTCCAGTAACTGTCTCCTTTTGTCTCTCTGGCTTGGGAGTGGTAATGGTTCCCTGCTGTTGCAGCAGAAAGGTTGACTTTTATCATACACTCTTTGCTGTACTTAGTTGCTTAGTCGTGTCTGACTCTTCGCGACCCCATGGACTGAGGCCACCAGGGTCCTCTGTCTATGGGGATTCTCCAGGCAAAAATACTGGTGTGGGTTGCCATGCCCTCCTCCAGGGGATCTTCCCAACCCAGGGGTCGAACCCAGGTCTCCCGCATTGCAGGTGGGTCCTTTACTGTCTGAGCCACCAGGGAAGCCCCTCTTTGGTGCTCAGCAATTTCATGGCTTGTATAACTAATTCCCTGTATTAAATTCCTCCAGTATAAATAAGTGGTTTCTCTTTCCTGATTAGATCTTAACTGATGCATTGTTTCAAAAAAGGAGTATTTCTTTTGTCTTTATCTTGTTGTTTTTTTCTATAGTGCAGCCCAGAATTAGATATCAACCCATTTTATTATCCCACAAAATATCTCCTAATAAAGCAATGTAATGTGAAAAGAACACTAGGTTTGGAACCTAACTGAAGTCCCAGAACAGTCTATCAGCTGGTCATATTTTAATTTTTTGTGATCATTTGTAGTTATTTCCAACATAGTTTCTTTCTCATTATAAACTTAGAATTGGAAGATGCACCTACAGTTATAAAGTTGTATAAAGCAGTCATCTCATGTTGGAAGAAATTTATGTGCATTTAAAGAGTATTCTCTCAATGGCCAGGAAATACACTTGACCACTGATGATACCCTAGGTATCCTAGATTTTTTGGTTCTTCCTAGCTTTCCTTTGGAGCCAAAAGCATGTTCCCTGGGGCAGCACGAGTTATCACAATTCCTGTCTTGCAGGCTGACCCGAGATGGATTTCCATCGTAAGAGCAAAAGTTGCCTCTTGCCCCTTCTCCTTGAACACCCCTTATTTTGGGCCTTGCCTGAGGAGAGAGGTTTGCTTTGATTCAAAACAGACTTGGTGTGTTGGAGTCTTTCCAGTTTGAAAGATTCCAAGATGATCAAATCTGTTTCATAATTAGTCTAGAATAAGAATTCTTTATGGAATGGCTATACCAAACATACTGAGAGGGCTCACAGAACTAACAGTATTCAGGTAGACCCAGAGTGGACCCATCCTCCTTTTGTGATCTAGAGATGACCTAGAGCTAGGTTCAGCTTTCAGTGCTCTTTCAGAAAGTGCTTCTTCCCAGATCCTTTGTAATCTGAATTCTTAGTGGATAGCCAAGTGAAGCGAGCTAGGCAGGCACAGATAAACATCCCTCCTTTGCTCTTCCTAGCCTGTTGTCTTGGACAAGTTACTCCTTTGAGCCTCAGGTTCTCTGATAGTGAAATGGGGGATAATAATGGCTATTTCTTGTGGTTATACCTGGAACATAGTAGGTACACAGTAAATGGTAGCTCCTTAATATCATTTCATCAGTAGCAGACAAAAGAGTTGAGTAAGGGGCTCAAGATTCTACAGATGAGCTCCAGAGGGTATCTGAGCCTTTTAGTCTTTGCTCATATAACTTAAAAATGATAGTTTTCATTTGAATTTTTTAATTTTAAATTAATTTTTTAATTGGAGTATAACTGATTTACAATGTTTGTGTTAGTTTCTAGCAAATATTGTTTTTGATATTACCATTCTTTGTAAATGTGATGTTTGCTCATTTTGACTTTTAGCTGGTCATCACAGCTCTTAGAGTTCAGAGAAACTATAACACTTGACCAAGACTATCGCTTATATATTGGAGTGCTGGAGGGTAGAATGAGTCCTTTTTTTTTTTTTAAGACTGTTTTAAATCCTAAGCCAAATCGGTTTCTAAACAACAGTGAAAAATTGCTATTACCATTTTTGCCGTTTGTGATAGACAAATGCCACTTGTTTTCTCTGAGCCTTTGGGGAGATAATTATACACTTGCTTATGGAAAAGATAGAATTAAAGCAGGCATATCTTAGGAAGTCATGTTTTCTGTTGGTTCATCATCTGCTGTTAGTGCATGCTTCTGAAGAACAAACCTTAGAGTATTATCTTTAACAAAAGATGTAAGTATGACATGGGATTTTCACATTATGAGATTTTGGGGCCTATTAGCCTGAGAGCTCCCTGAAGCCTGTAACTTTTCATCTTTGTATTCCTTAGCACATAGCATCTTGTCAGGCTCAGGACTTCGTGTCAGATGAATACTGAAATTTGTCTTTTCATTAGTAAACTGGATTTTCATTCATGTGACTTACATCTGCCTAAGCTCAGCTTTCTTGTATCTGTCGCATGTGGTTGAGCACTGTTTTAGCAGTGTCTTTTATGTAGACAAAGTGAAGCAGTCTCAGTCAGTTTTCTGTTTTATAATTTGAGTCATGGATTATGCTCACAGACAGGCTGAGGAGCCAGTTGCAAAGTCAGAAAGAGGGCCATGTCTGCCACTTTTCTGTGCTCAATATATCAAAATTTTCGAACATGGACTGCAGCATTGAGGCCTGCAGAGGCTTATTTGAAGTCGATTCAGTATCCATTTTTCTGAGTGCACAACTTTTTCTGTCACTTTCAAAAATTCATTCGAAGAACACCAGTCCAATGGGTGTGATCTCTTCTGTTCCCAGAATGGCCAGTGACATTTTTCTTCACCCTCCTTGTTCTGCTGATAGACCATTTGGGGTTAAAAATACACAGTCATTGTGTATCACGTTTCTTAACTTCTTTGCATCACTGTTGTATGCATTTCCTGACTTAATGACTGCGCTGTCCAAACCGGGTGCACTGATGCCGTGACCACCAGATGTGGAAATCCTGCTCCGGGCTTGCCCGAGAACATCACTGAAATGACAGTGTGTCTATAAAACGATCACATGCCTGGAGAGTTCTGCTTTTGTTTTTCACTTTAGTAACTGAGGGTTACAGTTAGGGTGTTGCCAGTGTACTTTTTGGATCAGTCAGAAACTGGGTAGATGAGTTGTAACATTTTAAAATGCCACCTTTTCAATTGCAGAGGTCAAATTTTCAACTTGATGATCAGGTTTGTTTTACACAGTTTTTTCTCAGCTGTTTATATGTGGCAACACTTGGGCTGGATCCACCCCTCCACTCCCAAGAACCTGAAATTATCTATCCTCTGTACCCCTGAGTTTACTTTTAAAATAATCTGTATATACCTGCTGTTTGTTTTTTTCTAGACCACATTGTAATATGGAACCTTAAGTAGAAAGATGAGTGAAAAATACACAAAGCAAATTACTCACCAGGGCCACTTGTGCCCTTTGTGCCGTGTGGGGATATCGTGAGCCTCGGCTAAGCAACTTTTCAAGTTCAGCGAGCTCCCTTTATTAAAGCTTGCACTGTTGCCCTCTTCTGTTTTACAGCTGATTGGATTAATTGAATAAGATTAATAAATTATAGTATGGCAAACTCAGAATTATCCTGTTAATTAAGGACAGGGATAGCATGGAAAAATGCCTTTCCTCCTGGGTGTGTCCTGCCGATGCCCCCAGGACGCATCATGTGAAAGCAAGCCCACATTTCTTTCTCCCCTTTTTTTGGTCTCCCCACACATTTTCTTGCAGGTGACAGCAAATAAACTGAATCTGAGGAATTAGAAAAGGGACACATTTGTCTAGGCTGTTTTGTAGATAATGGTTGCAGTCTTCAGTTCAAGACTCTTTTCAGGAGTGTGTGAAATTGGTTATTTGGTGTGCCTTTTTACACTTTTCCCCGCGTAGAAACAGTATTATATTCAAGGGTAAGATTTTGTAGGAGCAGTCCGCCAAAGCTTTTTTTTTTTTTTTTTTTAAGTATTTATTATTTGGCTGCACTGGGTCTTCATTGAGGTATGCAGGCTCCTTAGTAGTGGCATCTGGGATCTATTTTCCTGACCAGGGATTGAACCCAGGCCCCCTGCATTGGGAGTTCAGGGTCTTAGCCACTGGACCATCAGGGACATCCCCCCAAAAAACTTCTTTAATCCAGAATTTGAAGTTTAGTTTTAGTGACTACTATTTCGTCTCTAGGATTTGTAACATTTTCTTCAAAATTGCTTAATGTTAAGAAATGCGGGAATATGTGAACATTTTAAGTTCATAAATTTGAAAATCACCTCACAGTAATGTACTTACCCTAACATTACTGCTTTACTGTTTTACATGTTGCTTCCCATATGTACATATATTTTCTACATATTTACAAACATAATGCCTTTTATATTTTGCTACTTTTTATCAAATTAGAACATAAATACTTTCCAAGTTTCTGTGTATTCTTGATAATGATCAAGGATTGCTTTTAATAGACTGAAAATACTCTTTCACGGTGAGAAAGAAGCAAAGCTTTCAGTGACTTCTCCAGCATTGGAAATAGGGGAGGAGCTGTTGGTGGGGAGGCGGGGCTGGGGGCGGCAAGCGGATGCCCTTTTCAAGGAAGTGTCTGTCTGTAGCTGCCTGAGAGAGAATGTAACTCTTGGTCACTCACTCCTGGTGTTCTTCTGTGGGAAATAGTGTTCTGCTCCATTCTCAAGGAGACTTGAAAATGAGCTGTTTGCATTTTATATACCTGTTGGTTGGGACAACTGCCTGATTGTGTGATCAATTATGTGAGACTCTTTGTGACCCTATGGACTTTAGACCACCAGGCTCCTCTGTCCATAGAATTGTCCAACAAGAGTACTGGAGTGGGTTGCCATTTCCTTCTCTAGGGGATCTTCCCGACCCAGGGGTCGAACCCACATCTCCTCTGTCTCCTGCATTGGCATGTGAATTCTTTTACCACTGAGTCACCTGGGAAGCCCAAACGGCCTAATAATTACTTGTTTAAAGAACATATTTGTAACTTTGCAACACTTGCCTGAGAAGGACAGGTGTTAACAGACATTCTGTGATCCTTAACATACTTCTCTAGGATTTGGAAAGAGCTGTCTATTTTTGAACAAAATGGGTAGAAAGAAATTTCAGGTAAGTAATTCTCCTATCCAAGGTGGAGGACCAGTTGGAGGAAACTGTGGAGGTAGTTTCTTGCTCTAATGCCTGAGGCCTTAGTTATGGCCTTGGGGGTAGGGGACCTTGAATGGGGTTTTCCACTTTGAAGTTGGTTTTATAAAAACACGCTGATTCCCAGAAAGCTGGAAATCTACTCCCAATCCACCTTACATAACATTCTGCACACACAGCCTAAAATCTCACTACTGGGGAGTCAGATTTTAAGGCAAAGAAAGTGGGTTTCTTTTAAAATACAGATAAACCTGAAAAGATGTCTATTAAATAGATTTTTTTGATCAATTTTAGAAAACTATTTTATGTGGTGCTGGATGAATCTCCCAACCATTAAAGTATAGGATGACTTTAATTTGGCTGCACTGGATCTTAGTTGCAGCACGCGGAATCTCTAGTTGCAGCATGTGGGATCTAGTTCCCCCACCAGGAATCTAACCTGGCCCCCCTGCATTGAGAGCATGGAGTCTTAGCCACCAGACCATCAGGGAAGCCTCTAGGATGGCTTAAAAATGATCTCTTGTCAGTACTGTGTAGGTCTCCTCCCCACTGAACCCCTCCAAAACACAGGGCTTTAGAAGTAGAAAGAATGATTGAATGTGAATTCGCTATAGCATATTTTTGTAACCCACTCATTTTATGCTTTGAATCTAGTTATTACTCATTCTTTGTGTATTTGAAGTTTAAAGTGGCAATTAGCCAGGGGACGGGAGAAAATAGAATATGACATGCTGCATCATTGGTCCAGACCACATCCATAAGTTAGAGAAGAGCTTGGATTCACCAACCAGTTGTAACATTGTTTTCTGTTTTAAAAATCAAACCAAGGAAGTAGTAGGCGACATAATCCTTTATCACCTTATAAAGTTACAAAAATGTCTCAAGTATTTAGAGGTGGTTGGCTATATATATATGTATGAGATGTGCATAATAGGCGGGTGGAAGTATTTACTATATACATGAAAGTTATAGGGTGTTGTCAACTTTGAACCTTTGTATCATAGGGAAGTATGTTTATAAATCAGGCCGATATAACCATCTGAAAAAGGTTTTCATTTTTGATTAGGAGAACTATATTCTGTTTGTGCCATTTGTGTGGATTTTTGTTTCATCCTTTTGCTTGCATATACCCCATCTGTTTTTTAATCCTACTCATTAGCAATAGCTTATTATAATTATCCATCTGCCACCCTGACTGCAGAGAGCTGTTAGTGCTGCTTTATTTTACTCTTCTTTTGTGGCATCAATGTTGGTTTTGATCAAGAAAAGGCGTTTTTGCTAACTAGATTCAGAGCAGTGTGAGTTTGCAGCTATGTTTGTTTATTTTGTAATTTCTGATCACTTTCCTTTATCTAGAGAAAAGTCAGTGGGAAAAGAGGATGGGAGGGGTGAGGTGGGTACTGCAGGAGATAGTGTAAGACTTGAGATGATTCTTCTCTTCAGCCTCCAGTAATCTGGTATAGACCCTTACTTGTTCCCCATTAACAGCTGGTTTGTGTTACCTGGATGAAGAAATTTTTACATTTTGTACCAATATAAGCTGAAACCTTAAGAGATTTGGAAATTTTCCTGAAAATACTCAATAATAAAATTGTAGCTGGACTTCCCTAGTAGCGCAGTGGGTAAGAATCCTCCTGCCAATCCAGGGGACACAGGTTCATTCCCTGGTCTGAGAAGATTCCACATGCCACAGAATAACTAAAGCCATGTGCCACAACTACTGAGCCTCCGCTCTGGAGCCCACAAACCACAACTATTGGGCCTGTGTGCTGCAACTACTGGAGCCCGTGGACCCAAAGCCTTAGAGCCTGTGCTCCACAATAAGAGAAGCCTCTATAATGAGAAACCCACACCCCCACTTGCTGCAACTATTCCAGGCAAGAGTACTGGAGTGGGTTGCCATTGCCTTCTCCAATAGAAAAGCCCAGGCAGCAACAAAACCCAGTGCAGTAAAAAAAAAAAAAAAAAAAGAAAAGAAAGATTGTAGCTAAGGTTTATTTCAGCCCTAGTTGCTGACTAGTATAGTACATTATAACAATCTTTTTTTTTTTTTTTTTGGTTTTCCTCTTTTAAGAACTCATTCTTTTCTCAAAAGGAAAATATACATTTTGTTTTTAGTTAGTTACACCATGTAATGTTGTTACTTAGTTTTTTTTTTTTTTTCTTTATAGCTTTCATTTACCTCCAAATGAATGGAAAATGTGATACATGTCAAAGCTTGGAAAAATTTAAAGGATCAGTTTTGCTGCATTTTTGGTGCAACATCATTGGAATGTAGTTGTAATTTTTTCCAGTGGTAATTCCAGCGATTTGGTAATATGGTTTTCCCATAGCATTAATATGTAGAATCTGAGATTTTTTATCTTCATCTTTTGAGTAACCACAGTATTCCCTTCACCCTTAAATGAAGCAGACCTGACCCTGAGTTGTCAAAGTACAAAGAAATTCCCGGGTTGGGACTCTAGTGGATGCCGTTAGAAAGGTACACCATCAGAAACAGTGGATAGAGCAGAGGAGATGCAACTGTTTTCATTGGGGAGCAGTTTGGTTTGGTTTTGGGGGTGATCATTAGTTAATAATGGGAAAAAAGAACTCTTAGAGGCATTCTAAACTTTTCTAACTACAAGGAATTCTGATTCGTAGGTTTTTTGTGAAAAGAGATTTTATTGAAGGGAAAACATCTGTTCATTGAAAGCCTTTAAAATCCACATTTTGACAACTTCAAGCACATTGCTATTTCCAGATTGAGTAACACAAAACACATTTCCTTTCGAAAGTGCACAGTTTGCAAAAGAGACTTGTGCATTCTTTGGCCATTCTCAAATGGTGAGTTGAATGCTGGATGATCACTGCTGGCTCCTTAATCAGATTTAAACATGCTCAGTCCTTCCTAGGTGCTTCTGCATACTTCATATGAGTTGTTTTAGCTGTGTTATTACATCTTGTTTGCCAGTTGTTTTTCTTTCTTGACGTTTTGGCTGTTCTAGCATTAAAAAACTTAAATTTGTAATTCAGTTATATTAGAATCCCAAAGACGGCGGAGCCTGGCAGGCTGCCGTCTGTGGGGTCGCAGAGTCGGACGCGACTGAAGCGACTTAGCAGCAGCAGCAGCAGTTATCGTTTGGTATTGTGGTGATTTATTATTTTGACTTTTCATTGCCCAGAGATATTTTAAAGGTTAATTGT
Organism: Capra hircus; assembly: GCF_001704415.2. Taxonomy (NCBI): domain Eukaryota; kingdom Metazoa; phylum Chordata; class Mammalia; order Artiodactyla; family Bovidae; genus Capra; species Capra hircus. Next base: position 56,300,394 of record NC_030817.1, read on the forward strand.
ATCTTTATATTTTAATCTATAAAGCCCTTTGAGATTCTCAAATACAGAGATCCCTTAAAACTATTCTTAAATGTTCTGTTTTTGTATCTGTCATGCATATATTAATGGCTTAAAGAAAAATAAGTAAATTCTTCCTAATAGCTAGAATTAGTTTACGAATTTGTCATCTTTTGTTGGTGTGATTAGATTTTATGGGTTCAGCTGTCTTATGAAGAATGCCAAGAATTGAAATTAATTCAGTAACAAGTAGGAAATTCCAAAACAGTATAAAGATGTGCAGTTTTTTCAGCAGGAAATGGTGATAAGTGTCAGTGTTGATTTCCACCATAAATGAGGTTTCATTTGCCACTTCTTATTCACCAAGTAGAAGAACCAAAGAAATCTGAAAACGTCTAGTCTGCCTTCTTTTTTAGTATATCAGGTGTTCTTTCCTCTAAGGGCAAAGTATGTTCACAGACCTCTTGTTAGTCCACCTTAAAAGAAAAAAATCCCCCTTTTCCAGTGTTGGATTTAACAAAACTTACATCTTTTGCTGCCAGTGATCATTTCAAACTGTTGTCACACTGTCTTCTAAATTTACTTTTAATGTGTTTTTCCTCTTGAACTTTAGATTTTCTAATTTTCTAATAAGAAAACAGTAAATTTGAGTACAAATGAATAAGACAAAAAATAGTTCTAAATATATGCAACAAAGTTGGCACTTGGTGGAAATATGTCTTTTATGAACTTATAGAATGTGCTTCTTAAAAAGAACAATACCTTGATCTCCTCTCTTTCAATCTAAGTAACATTCTTAACTTTATTTCTACCTTTACCCATTTTTTTCCTAAGTCCTTCCTTTATTTTGGAAAAAAAAATATTTTAAAGCTTCAATCTATGACTCATATTTTTTCCTATTTCATTAATCTGTTTTCTAATTAGAGCGTTAGCTAATTATCCTGAAATTAGCTGCTCTAAAATTTAATTATTCTCCATTTTATTATTCTCCATGTTTATTATTCTCCACAGAAAAAGCACAAGCAAAATATGGTTGTCAAGGTTTCAAAACTGGCAGGATCTATCTACACTGTATCTTTATCATTAATAATAAAGCTCTTGAGTGAGGAAATGAATGTAACATTTCTTTAAAGTGAATTTCAATATTTGAGAAAATTTTTTTTTCTATTTCTGGAATATCTCTCTGAAATGTAAATAGACAAACCACATAACTCATATTCAGATCCCCTGGAATCATAGATGTTTGTTGTTCCCAAATGTACTTTTGAAACAAAGTACATTTTTTCTCTTTAATTATAAAAGTGCAGTGTTAAACTTCTGCTTCTTAAAGTTGGTCAAAGGGGATAGACGGTCCGTGTTTTTTCTCCCTCGGTGTGCACAGCACTGGGATAAGCCCAGCATTGAAAGCATGCGTTGCTCTCATTCACTGAAAGGCTAAACATCCCAGAATTCTGTCTGTTTGTTTTTCATGGCTCTCTCGACTGCAGCCAAATTGGACTTTTAGAGGAACCTCAGTGGGAACCACATATCTAAAGCCTCAGCTGAAGGAAGGTCCCTTCTGTTTCTCAACTCCTGATTTTTCTCGGCCAGGCAACAGACTTGCCTAAGTGACCTGACATAGAAGAGTTATGTGTGTTGTAAACTCCAGCAGCCACAGAGCAAAAATGCATCCAGTCACAGCTTAGGCTGAAGGTCAAGACAGCGCCCTGGGCCCAGAGAGTGAGTTCTGAAGGCCAGGAAAAGTCCTTTTATACCGTTTCCCACACTCCAGCAAGGGTATCCTTTCGCCCATTCACAAGCCCAGCAACCACCCTGTTCTCTTGAAACAGAGAAGGTAGCGTTATTATATCTGTTGGCTGACTAGTTTGACTTCAGTGAGAGAGAATTTTGTCAATCTGTCTTCTCTCCATGTTAAGTCGTATCTAACTCGCAGAATGAAAGGAGGCCCAAGACTGCTCATTCCGAGCTTCCTTTCCCTCTGAGGCTGTTAACTGTGGACTTGAGCCAAGGTCAGAGCATCCATCCCTTTCTTTTGCTGGTCATGCCCTCCCTCAGCTGCCTCCAAGGCCACCACTGGTTTCTGAGAACTGTCTGCTTCAAAAGCAGTGCCTTAGGCAAGTGCTTGGTCCATATCCCTGAGTAAAGCCTCACTGTAGCTTCTGCCAGCTTTTGCCCCTGTGGGTCACCCTGAACAATGAAAACATCTTAGGTGCACTCCACCTTCTCCTTAGAGGTGCAGGGCAGAACCCCCCCACTCACCTCCCCTCTCCCAGGCGAAGCCTCTTCCCGGTCCCGTTAGAGATGGCAAATCAGGGCTTCTTTGTTCCTCTCCCACAGTGCCTCTCCCAGCAGTGGCCACTCGTGTGCTCCTCCCTTGTCCTTGGCCCAGATGGAAGCTCCTTCCCCTCCAGGCAGGGAGGAAGTGCCCTGAGCCCCCACTGGAGTCTGCGTGGGCAGCACAGCTTCCTTTTGGCTGCACTGGGGCTTTGCTGCGGCACCTGGGCTCTTTGTTGCACTGCGAGGGCTTCTCTGGTTGTGGCTCTGGGGCTTAGTTGCTCCGAGGCTTGTGGTATCTTAGTTCCCTGACCAGGAATTGAACCTGGGTCACCTGCATTGGAAGGTTCTTAACCAGGGACCACTAGGGAAGTCCCTCCCCACTCACTTTCTGAACTTGATCCAGTCTTGCTGTCACTCCATAACTCGTCACCAAGGGCTTAGTCATCTGATGTGAAGAACTGACTCCTTAGACAAGATCCTGATGCTGGGAAAGATTGAAGGCCGGAGGAGAACGGGACAATAGAGGATGCGATGGTTGGATGGCATCGCTGACTTGATGGACATGAGTTTGTGCAAGCTCTGGGAGTTGGTGGTGGACAGGGAAGCCTGGTATGCTGCAGTCCATGGGGTTGCAGAGAGTTGGACACGACTGAGTGACTGAACTGAAAGGCTTAGTCTGTTGAACTGAGCACCAAGTCCCTCTTTGTATAGAACACGTTGGGGAAGGGGTGGTGCCAGCTTTTCCCGGGATTAAATCTTCTCAGATGCCTTTCATCTCTAAAATTTGGTTTGATTTTTCTCCTTCCATGAATGAATGTATGCCTCCCTATGTCATTACCCCAGTAACTAATCGTTGCTTATAAAAAAGATATAAACAATTTTAGGCACACAAAAGTATACCTAATATAAAACAGCTCCCCATCCATGTACTGCCACTCATGTTTAGAAATTTTGAGTTGAAGTAGAGTTGAAGTCCCCAGGAACCCCTCCCTGGTCTTCTGCTTCTCTCCAGAGAGAGCAAACAGCCGTCCGGATTCTGTTGATAATCCTTCTTGTGCATTTTTAAAATGCTTGAATTACACGTGGATAGATGTATTGATATAAATGATACCTTCTGTTGTTTTGGATATTACTGAAATTTTACAGAAGTGGTTGGATTGTGTGTGCGTGTTTGTGGTTGCTCTGTTCGCTTGACTTTGTTTTGAGCTTCACTCATGTGGCTCTTGTTCACTGTTCCCTAGTATTTCCTCGTGTTGCAGGGTGTTCTTGGCCTTGTATACCAGGGCATTTCCACTGTTGCTAGTACTTTGCTATGATCCTTAGAGAGGAGGCCTCTTCAGGGAAACATGGAATTCTTGTACGCACCTCTTTAGGAAGTTGTGATCTTTATGTATTTGTTTAAGTCCTGATCTTTAAATGTCAGAATTCGATTTTAAGCCCGTTCTGAATTGGCTCTTGTGAACTGCCAGTAAGTTGACGCATCGCCTGGGCTGCAGGCTTCCTCGGCACAGAGGGAGGACTGGACTAAACCACCACTAGCTACTCCCAGGCCTTGAATTCTCTGATTCCTTTCCTTCTTCCCTCCAGGCCTGCTTGTGTTGCATCATATGTATCAGCGATGAGCAACTATTTATCATGAGAATCAGTTCAGAAGAGATGAAAACCTATTAGTGTGAGTGTGTATGCATGTATTTAAATTCAGAATCAAAAATGGTTTTGAGTCCCTTCTAATGTTTTCTTACAGTGTTTCTTACAATTTAGATTTCCTGTTTTATTGACTAGATGAATATTAATGAGAAAACTGGCACTTCTTTAAAGTCATCAAAAAATTAATGTCAGGGCATGTTCAAGCAAGGATGGAGTCTTCTCTTGAGCATTGATGTTGGTTGTGCTGCCGGCCGGGTAGGCTGCGTGCAGGCTGGTGGCTCATGGATTGCTCATGAGGTGGGATGACTCAGGATTGTCGTTTTGAACATGATTTATTATATGCTGCCAAAAAATGATGCTTTCTAAAAGGCTACTGAAATACAGAGGGCTTTTTGACCCTAAATGTCATCTCTCCAGAAGCTATGTTTTTTGAGATTATGTAGTTCCTTTAAAAGGAAAAAAATAAGTTGCTCTCTTACTGCCAGGATGAGTTTTGGTTCTTGCTGCTGGCAGTAATGACCACCTCCTCCTCTGCAGTCTCTGCTCCTCTGGGGCCAGAGCATAAGCCAGGTCTTCGGAGCTATGGACTCGGGGACTCTCCTAGCAGTGAAGATCATGGTTTAGCCCAGAGAGGTTGCGGCAGCTACTTGGGCTGCTTGTTATCCTTATTTTCCTTCATGTTTTCTTTCTTGTTCGTGGCTGAACAGTAGGAGAAATTATCTTCAGAGGAGTACTGTAGTTATCATGAAATTTAATAGCGTTCGCACCAGGGTAGTAGTGATAGCTGTTAGGATTTATCTGTTTCATGTAGCTATGAATATTAAATTTTATTAAATAAACTTGCATTATTCTAACAGATATTATGACTGATTCAACAGCTTTCCCTTCTCCCCTATTTTTAGCAGCCCTGGAGATCAGGGGCAGTGACCCAGCTCCAGGGATGGGCCTGGATTCATCTAAATTTAGGGCTGGGTTTAGATTAATCCAATCTTGGTTTGCCCATGATTGGATAATAACTGCCCATGGCAGTGATTAGTTCAGGAGCTTAGCCTTGAAGCTCAGGCCCCCAGAACAGGCCATCCCCATGGTTATAAATCCAGAAATGAGCCATGAAAGGAAGGTCGCTGGAGGCTGTGGGGAAACATTTCTCACTTTTAAAAGAGAGGCACAGGAAGATCACCGCTTTTCTTTCCAGTTTTGCTGTTGTAGTCAGGAACTGCTGTCGGTCAAAGGATGAAATTGATTCTCCCAAGAGGACAGAGCCAGAGGAGGTGCAGAGAAATAAACTGGAACTACTGGACTGAGCCGTCCCTGAACCCCCACTCACCGCTGGACTTATCATATGAGTCAACAAATTACCTGAAGCCAGTTTGACTTGGGGTTTCTGTTATTTGCAACAGAAAGCATACTCACTGATATATTATTATTCTTATGACTGGCTGTTCTTTTAATCCTGGAGTAGCCTCAGGAAGTTGCCTTTCCTTTAAAGCCACTGTTAATACACTATATATTCTACTGATACTGTCAAAGCTAATGGTAATGTAGAGATCTTCATTTTCTTAGTGTCATAATTTCTTAGCATCCTTATTATTGTCACTAGAGTATGCTAACAAAACTTTAAACTTCTGAGGTTTTCTTAGCTCTCTCCACACTTAGAACCTTTACTTAGTTGTGTGTGTATGGGCGCTACATCGCTTCAGTCACGTCTGACTCTTTGCGACCCTATGGACTGTAGCCCACCAGGCTCCTCTGTCCATGGGATTCTCTAGCCAGGAGTACCAGAGTGGGTTTCCATGCCCTCCTCCAGGGGATCTTCCTGACCCAGGGATCAAGCCTGTGTCTCTTAATGGCTCCTGCACTGATAGGCAGATTCTTCACCACTGATGCCCCCGGGAAGCCCTACCTAATTATGTAGAGGTGTTTAACTTCTCATTTAGTACCTATGGTCTACATGTTTCTGTAGAGGGTGGAGCCCTTACTTGATGTGAGAACAATTCAGAGTAGTTTATTAAACCCAGTAACACAGTGCTGAGCTGCTGTGTAAAGGCCAGGCCTGGCGGTAGGGATGGTCATGGGCTGAGTGGAGACCAGAGGCGGGAAGGAGGGGCAGGAACACAGGGTAGAGTGGCATCTTCAGAGAAGGCTGCCAAGCGCAGTGGCCGTGCACGTGCCGAGGGGAGGAGGTGCGGGGCCCGGTGAGAGGAATAGAGGTTGGAGTTGGAGAGAGGCTGTGAGTGTGGCGGTGCTTCCGGTGGGAAAAGCTGGATTGCCAGGCCGAGGAAGTTGGATCCCTGGCTTCTTGAATAGGGAGGTGACATTTCCACAGGGCTTGTTGAAAGCTCTTCTCACAGTGGCATGCAGGGGAATTAGACCAGGGAGAAATGTTGGCATGGTGCCCTGGGAAGCTATTACCATAATCCATGAAGGAGGTGACAAGAGCTGCCAGATAATAACATCTGAGTGTGGAATATCTTACATCTGTGTGAAATTTCAGAGTTCCTACAGCATTATCAAACATATTATCTAGTTTCTCTAATGAGATCCTCTCTGCCGTTTTTTATGGATGGGAACCAGGAGGTTCAGAGCAGGTAAGCAACCTCCTAGAAGTTGTTGATGACAGAACCCAACCTACAATCTAGGTCTTTTGACTTCCAGGGCCACTACTTTTCAATTGTAATACACATCGGTATTTCCCATTTCTATGAAGTTCAAGTTGTGATAATTTGATTGTGCTCTAAAGCAGAGGTCCCCAAGCTCTAAGATGTAATGCCTGATCTGAGGAATAAAGAGCATGATAAATGTAATGCACTTGAATCATCTCGAAAACATCCCCCACCCGCCTGCCCCCATTCTGTGGAAAAACTGTCTTTCGTGAAATTGGTCCCTGGTGCCAAAAAGATTGGGGACCACTACTCTCACACTGTTTGTCTGCCAACTGGCTCCTGACAGCAGCATCAGCCAAAGCTAAATACCAGTTCGCAACTCTTATAAAACATGAAAAGTTCTGAAAAGTAAACAGTTGGTTAAGTGTCACAGACAATAGTAGAACCTCCTCAAATAACAGAAAGGTAATCCTTCTAACAAATACAGGAAACAAAAGGCTAGGTCAGTAGAAAGCTTTCTTAATGTTTCACATGAATGGAGAGTAACTGAGATTTAGGGGAGCCTCAGAATGGTTTTGTTAAACAAAGGTAGAAAAGTTGCCCATGACTTCCAACTACAGGTAACAACAGCCTTGAAAGTAAAGGAGTTACATCTTAATAAAATAGAATAAAGAAAAGTATTCACATTTTGATAGACATCATCCTTTATTTTTTAAAATGTAAACAAACCATTTAAGATGGAATGTTGGATGACTTTAGTCTTCCAGTTAAGTAGGTTGTTTTCCGGAGTTACAGTAGGTATTTTGAAAGTCAGGAATTTTTCTTCTTTTTTTTTACTGTGATTAAAAAAAAACACACATAAAATATAGTTAACCAACTTAACCCTTTTTTTTCAGTGAGGGGTTCAGCAGTATTGTCTATTCACATTGTTGTGAAACAGATCTTTTTCATCTTGCAAATCTGAAACTTGATGCCCATGAAACAACTCTCCTTTCCCCCCTGCTCCCTTCAGCCTTTTATAACCACCATTCTATTTTTTGTTTCTATAAATTTGAGAAATTATAAATTTTTTAAAAATGTTAGAAACATTTATTGATTGCCTACCAGGTGTTGGGCATTGTTCTTGATGCAAGGACCAAAAAGAGATGAAGGCTAGAGAGAATCCCTAGAGGGTCTTTGTTACACTGGGTTTGGAGAGATATAAAAAGATAAATCACAAAAATCAGTGTGTGTTAAGTCTTAAATGAATGATAGTCACAGTGAATTCTGTGTGATGCTAACAAGAACGTGCTGTGTTGCTCAGTTTCACTTCAGCGACTGCAGACCCTGCAGTACTGAGGTAACTTAGAGGAGGAATGTGGGTCAGATAACCTGGGCATGTTGGGTATGAGGGTGTATTTGTTAATATTACCTGGTTATTAGTGAGGGGACAGAATGAGAAGCTGTACTGCTAGATTAGTTTGGGTGTGATTGCCACCTATTTCAAGATTCACAAGCATACCTAGAAAGGTTCCCTGGGGGAAAGCTGCCACATACAGAAGAATGGGCAAATCCACTTGGTTTATGCCTTTGCCTTATGTGAAGCTGGAGCTGGCAAGCAGCCTTTTTGGGTGTTCTCAGTGCTAATATGCAGAAGTAATGTAGTATGTAGCCCTTGAAGACTTTTCTACCTCTAAATAGCTGCATTTGATGTTTAAGTCACTTTAGAGGAACAGTCCCCAACCTTGTTGGTATCAGGGACCAATTCTCTGGGAGAATTTTTCCACAGACCAGGGGTTGGGGAGATGGTTTCTGGATGATTCACGTGCATTTACATTTATTGTGCACTTTATTTCTAATCTAATGCTGCCACTGGTCTGACAGGAGGTACTGGTCTATGGCCTGGAGGTTGGGGACCCCTGCTTTCAGAGAATGCATAGTTGACATGTTTCCTTGAAATGTCTTGGAAACCGCTCTAAGGGATTCTGTAGAGAATGTAACGGCTTCCCTGGTAGCTCACCTGGGAAGGAATCTGCCTGTAATGCAGGAGACCTCGGTTCGATTTCTGCGTTGGGAAGATCACCTGGAGAAGGGATAGGCTACCCACTCTAGTAGTCATGGGCTTCCCTGGGGGCTCAGTCGGTAAAGAAACCTCCTGTAACATGGGAGACCTGGGTTCGATCCCTGGGTTGGGAAGATGCCCTGGAGGAAGACATGGCAACCCACTCCAGTATTCTTGCCTGGAGAAGACCCATGGACAGAGGAGCCTGGCGGGCTGCAGTCCATGGGGTTGCAGAGTCAGATGGGACTGAGCAGCTGAGCACAGCACAGCATAGAGAATGTGAAGGAGTAGAAACGTCTGAAACAAAAGCTGAGTGGCCAGATGATGGGGATTTAGTAAAATGCAACTAAGCTGTGTTCACTCACTGGTCCCTTCAGAAAGAGCAGCAGCCTGTTTGCGATAAATCATAGGGGATGCTGATATTTGTCAGGGACTTTGTGGTTCTTTGTATTTGAAATTGCTGAGTAGATTTTGAGCTACTGTAGTGAAGGGATAGGGATTCCCTAATAGTTCAGTTGGTAAGAATCTGCCTGCAATGCAGAAGACCCCAGTTCAATCCCTAGGTCAGGAAAATCTGCTGGAGAAGGAAGGGCTAGGCTACCCACTCCAGTATTCTTGGGCTTCCCTTGTGACTCAGCTGGTAAAGAATCCACCTGCAATGTGGGAGACCTGGGTTTGATCACTGGGTTGGGAAGATCCCCTGGAGAAGGGAAAGGCTACCCACTCTGGTATTCTGGCCTGGGGAATTCCATGGACTGTGTAGTCCGTGGGGTCACAAAGAGTTGGACACAACTGAGCAACTTTCACTTTCAGTGGGGGGATAAATAGGTGAGGGAAGAGTAAAGTGTTTGAATGCTGGAACGGCAAATGACTGTCACAATGCTACCTGTGAGGCCTGTTGATACCTTATTAACCTTGGCTTCCAGGTTAAAATCACCTGGGGAACATTTAAAATTAGCAGTGTGGGGACTTCCCTAGTGGTCCAGTGGGTAAGACTGCTCTCCCAATGCAGGGGGTCCAGGTTCGATTCCTGGTCAGGGAACTAGATCCAACGTTGCATACCACAACTAAGATCCAGCACAGCCAAAATAAATAAATATTAAAGTAAAAATAAACATGGGTGTACCTGTGGCTGATTCTTGCTGATGTATGACAGAAAACCACAAAATTCTGTAAAGCAATTGTCCTGCAGTTAAAAAATTAAAAATAAAATAAAAAATAAAATTACTAATGTGCAGATCCCACCCTTGAACAGTTAAGTCAGAATCTCAAAATTTGGGGAAAAGAGCAGGTCTAATCATTATTTTTATTAAGTTCTTCAGGTAATTCTAAAGTGTGGCCAGGTCTAAAAGCCCCTTTAGCTATTTACATTTATTAACGTGTATGTAAAATGTTTGCTAACTGTATAAAATAAATCTACAGACTTTCCTATTTCTGCCTTCAAATAGATGGTTTTTGTTTTGTTCATTCTTCCTTAGCCAGTTGCAGATTCTAAAGGAATAAATGGAAGGAGGAGGAAGAAAACAGAAAGAGGTCTCATGGCTTTGAGAAGGGGCATGAGGGGTGGGTAGGCAGCTTTGTTTATTGCATTTCAGGAAGTAGAAAATACGGCATGGTCTCAATCTATCTTTACGTAACTTTGAGGGAAGTGATCCATTTGTGTCGAAATAAGGAGGCATATAATACTTTGCATTTAACATGTGTGGGAACTCTTTGCAGAGTAATTAGCATTCCTTTCTTTAGCCTGTATTCAGGGGACACATACCGTTCACACCCTCTCTGTGTTCACATTTTCCAGTGCGTTGGAGAGCTTTTTTTCAATAGAAATCTTTGTCCTTTTCCCAATAAGACTTGAATTATATTTGAAGACATTGAGCATGTCTTTCTTTCTTTTTCTGGCAGGCATTGATTTTAAAATCAGAACGATAGAACTAGATGGAAAGAAAATTAAGCTTCAGATATGGTAAGTAAAAAAAAATATATATATATATATATATCATTTCTACTTTAGTCAGGTACTGAAGCAGGAATGAGAAGGTGAATTGTGGTAAATTAGAGGTATCCTTGGGTAGCTAAAACATCTTTTCTTTATCAGAACCAAGGGGAGATGGGTAAGTATTCAAAGATGTCTCCACCAAGAGTGGGATAGTAAGGATGGTATCACTAACGCTCACTGCCAGGAGAGATCTGAGAACTCATTCTTCCAAAATGCTAATTTTAGAGGGGAGGAAACTAAATTCTAAAGTATGTCAGTTACTTTTTCCCTGCGGTTGTTGTAGCTGTGAAATCAGATAAGGCAAAGGAGTCAAGTGGTAAGAACCCCAAACAAAGTGCCAGTCTGGAGTCAGCCTCTATACTAAGAACTGGGAGCTCTTTGCTTCTCTTCTCAGGGCCTTCTTGTCCTTATTTGTAAATGGGTTTGTCAGACTGATGACATCTGAGCTCCCTTCCGGCTCTGATATTTCCTCATTTATTTGCCTATTTCTTCTCCTTCAGTTTAAAATGGGGAACCCTGCACTGGAGAATAAGGGAGGAAAAAGGCAGGCCTCTCATCTCTCATGTAATATGCAAGGCAAAGGTCTCCTTATGATCAGTCAACTCCAAATGGTTTAATTCCTGAAGAATCTGTCAAACTACAATGAATAAATATGGTTCCTCCAGATTGCCTGGTTGAATATTTCTGGCTTGAACTCACACTCTTAGATTTTTTTTTTTGAACCTCCTATAAGCTGATCTAAGTTCTTTCAGTGTGAGGCCTTCCATGGAGCCACATAGGTTTGCAGCCTTAAGGAAGGGTTTTGATGATGTTTACTGACCTGATATGTGACGACGACAGCAGGAAACGAAGCTTAGACGTTTAGAACATCATAGACTCAGAAGGAAGCAGGTCAAAATAGTCAAGTAATACATATACGTCAGCTTTTTCCCTGGGCTGTTTTTCTCCTTTGAATTTCAGAACCAGGATAGAACTAGAGCATTATATTGAAATCCACCACTTTTCTTTTATAGGAAACTGGGACGTAGAGTGGTTAAGTCCATCTGAGGGCGTGTGTCTGGGTTAGTGGTAGAACTGGGACAACTACCCCAGTATCCCAGAACCTTACATCACCTTCACGTATTAACCCCATATAGAGGTTCCCACTATATTTCATTGCAAGACATTTTGAAGGTTACCACATGCTGCTCTTTTCATCTGTTGCTATGTAATAAGAAGTCAAGTATTGTAAAGGTTAAAAAAATTATTTTAAGGGAAAAGCAAAGAGAATGTCTGACTCTGTGCAGTACAGCAGGGTTCCCCAACCCCCAGGCCAGGGACCACTACCATGCCTAGTTAGGAACCAGGCCACACAGCAGGTGACAAGGGTCAGGCAAGACAGTGAAGCTTCATCTGTATTCACAGCCATTCCCCATCAGTCACATTACTGCCTGAGCTCTGCCTTCTGTCAGATCAGTGGCAGCATCAGATTCTTATAGGAATGCAAACTTATGCGAGGTGCAAACTTTGTGAACTGTACATGCAAGGATCTAGGTTGTGGCACTCCTAATGAGAATCTAATGCCTGATGGTCTGATTCAACATTATGGCGAGTCATCTGATTATTTTGTTATGTATCACAATGCAATAATAATAGAAATAAAGTGCCCAAGAAATGCAATGTGCTTGAGTCATCCTGAAACTGGTCCCTGGTGCCAAAAAGGCTGGGGACCATTGCTGTATAGTCTTGATCAGAACAATAAGGAACATTTCTAGGAGCCTGTGGGTGATCAGCTAATTAGAGCTCCATGGCACTATTTATCAGCACTCTTGGCAGCAAAATAGTCTACCTTCAGTCTTCATGACCTGCATTCAGAATGGTACGGTTTCTTCTCCATCCTCACTGCAAAGCTGGTTCTAAATCAAGTAGCATATTAGAATCAAAATATATTTAGTCTGCTTAAAGGTGCTTTGCCTTTGTGTTCCCCATTTGTTTGCTGGGTACTAAATAAGTGCCTGTGTTATCTAATCCTGATCAATGAGAAGATGGCAGGATAAGATAATGGTGGTGTGAGACCCAGCCCTGCACTAAACAGCCAAGGCCTTGGATACTTGATTTTCACTCAAGTGTATGAGCTGTTTGGGGTTCCCAGGTGGTGCTAGAGGTAAAGAACCCACCTGCCAGGGCAAGAGACCTAAGAGACACAGGTTTGATCCCTGAGTTGGGAAGATCCCCTGGAGGAGGGCATGGCAATCCACTCCAGTATTCTTGCCTAGAGAATCCCATGGACAGAGGAGCCTGGCGGGCTACAGTCAATGGGGTTGCAAAGTGTTGGACAGGACTGAATCGACTCAGCACTCAGATGAGCTGTTTAGTGGCAGAGCTGGGCCCACAGCCCACCTGAGCCTGTCTTCTCTTCTGGAGTACATGGATGATAGTAAAACTACCACATTGGGCTGTGGTGGGCATCATTTGCACACCATCTGAAAGTATTTTATAAGGTATACATAAATGGTAAGGTATTTATTAACATTTTAAATTACCATATTTTCCTTGGGCCTTCATCTCACTTAAATTTGGTATGCACATATTAGAGTTTTAGTGTATTTCCACAAATGCATCCTTTTTAGAAGCAATCAAATTAAACAATTTAGTTTTGTCTTGGTAACACAGGGAGTGAAATTAGTGCTGGCAGGAAGTGGAAAATTTAGGAATATTGATTTTTCCCAGATACTAAGGAAATTTGACTTCCTTTATAAGAATTGCTTTGGTAAATGTAATTTGAAATGTCAGCGTTTTTCAGAATGTATTTTAATGGTATGTCATTAGCCAAAAAAGTAAGAATAAATGCAAGTGTATATAACTTGGAGGTGTTGTTCATATTTTGAAGTCTTGGTCAACAATTGCATGTTGAACTCCAGGGTCTCATTTAATCACGGGCTCTAGAGCTGAGAAAGTTCTTGAGGAGATCCATTTTAGCATGCTCTACGGAGCAGAATTTGCACAGTAGTAAGTCCAGCCTGCCTGCTTGCTTTGTACAGAAATCAGACTTTCCATCAAAAGAGCAAAATGCCCTAATGATTAGGCATTTATAGAAAAGGATTGAACTGCCTCTAGGAGTCCAAGAATTTACAACTCTTCTCTATTCTCTTCCTCTTCTGGTTGATGAACACACTGTGCCGGTCCGGGCTGTGCATTTTTTTGTTGCTGCTTTTGTCATCAGAGTCCAAGTTTTTTACCCAAGTGATTGTGAGCTCCTGACAGGCGCCTGTGGCCACAGCCGCCTCCAGCTCACAGACGCACAACAGGCTCTCTTTGTGTCTTGTCCTCCTTCTCCCTGAAACCACTGCATTTGTGAGCAGACCGCAATTACATCTTCCTGCAGCTCAGAGCCTCTCGTCAGCGTTGTTGTTGATGATTTTTCTAACCACTCTTTCCTTTGTTTCAAATCTTAGGGACACAGCGGGTCAGGAAAGATTTCGAACCATCACGACTGCCTACTATAGAGGAGCCATGGTGAGTGTGTTTTAGGGTTTTGTGGAAGTAAAACATGCATATTCATTCGTCAGGTTTGTAGGATTCAAGCTGGAGTCTAGTACATTGGAGAAAATAGATTTTCTGATGTGAAAACAAGGCATTTAAAGGGTTTTTTTAATACTGCGTTTAGTAGCTGTGTCCTCAACCACTGGTCTTCATAATATTACGTATTTGGAGATGCGTTAGAACTCCACACATTCAGAGTGATCATATATTTTTGTGCTTTGTCCTTTTATTAATGCCGTTGCCAAATCTTAACAAACCACAAGCTCTGTGACCAAGTATTCATTTCTTGCACCTTCTCCCCCATTCACCCTGCCACCACCATGCTTTCTCTCTCACCAGATCTACAGCATCCACTCCTATTGGCTCACCTTTCTGGAGTCTCCTCCACCGGTCTTCTGCCAGCTGGCCAGGAAGTAGCTGAAAGATCTGTGACTATCTGAGGCTTAGCATCTGGTGAATCTTTGACTACCAGGTCCTTCCTTGCTACATACTTGCCTTATCCTTGTTATCATAACTTCGTCACTTGGCTATTTTCCATCCTAAGATGCTTCATCTACACAACCCATTCTATTGTTGGCTCATGGTGGATTCTGTGTGGTGCTGTGAGTACAATGGTGAATAAGGCAGTGTAGAAGCTGAGCTCTACTGAACCAAGCCTAGAACGCCAGACCCAGAGCAGGGCTTTCTCTCTGGCTTTTGCCTAAGTCACGTATAACTTGGAGCTTTAAATTATGATGAAATCCTGTATGCTCAGAGAGAAGACTGCACAGTCGAGATCAGGTAGACCAACCTGGTAGACTCTGGGGTGGCAGCTGCCATCATACCTAGCTTGTTGTGTAAAAGACTGTTGGTGCTGAGAGTGGTTGGAGGTGGTGGAGCTGGAGGGGTGATGGCTGTCCCTTTGCTGCAGGCAGCTGTGATCTGAACCCACAGATCCCTCTGTTGTCATGCTGCTCTCCCCGCCTCCTTCACTGCCACTGACCCTCCATTGTTTGAGTGCCAGTAATATCCCCCCACAGAGGTTGGGAATTCCTTTTGGGAATTCCTTTTTAAAGAAGAGGCTCTCCTACCATGGTGCAATGATTTGCAATTGATCCTACCAACTAAGCGTTGCATATATATGTGTTCTCCACCCTATAATACTTTAAAGTTTTAAAAGTCATTATTTTAAGAAGGGCGGTTGTCAACTACTCTTTATTTTGCTTAGATTAGAACCCAAGGGAAGGGACTTACCTTGTGTGAAGAAGTTTGTTTGTTGTTTATTTTCCCCTAGAAAGGATTTTTAAGGGTAAATAAGAACATCTTAACAAGGATGATTTAGAATAGTTCATAGGTAATTTTAATTAGAGGCATCTTTTAAACACAGTTTTTTATTTTGGGGGAATAATGTATCGACACCACTTACAAGCTTGTTTTCACTAGACAGTGGGCAGGAACACTTAGAGCATGGAGCAAATGTTTGTCTTGGATGTGTAGCTCTAGCTTATGGTACAAGGCAAGAGGTCATTGAAATATGTTCTTTGAGATTTGAAGATGGTCTGTCTTTTTCATTTATCTACTGCCTAGCCATTTTCACATTATTGCAAGTAATTAGATATCATTGCTATTCTAAAATATATCATCCTTTCCATTTTGATGGTAGGGATTTTTTGTCTCTTTTGCTTTGCTATGATGCCAGGGCCTTACACATAGTAGATGTTCAGTAAATACTTGCTGAAGGAGTGAATCAGTGAAAATTTTCAGACCCAGAAACAATCTTAGACACATCCTCAGGAAACCCTGCTCTGCTTGAGTCTTGGATCCTGCATATCATCCATTTCAGTGGGATGTGGGGTCGTCATGTTCTCATTTCCACAACTGGTGGTTCTGGCAGGTTTAGTTGGGTTGGCTCAGGTGCACAGCATAGTGGCAAGCACGCTACTGCTCCTGCCCCCATGACAGAGTCCTTTGACCTGTTTCATACTATTCAGCAACATGTGTAGGCATAGCAGTAACCCTGATGGACAGTCAGGCTCTGAGGAGAAGAGGGACCATATTCAACATTTCTCAGTACTGTCTGGCTGTTGTTGTTAAAGGTCTGTATACTAAATACATAAAATTTTTAACTGGTGTACCTGAATTTGTATTTCCAACTGATTCATAGTATCAGTTAGCCTAAAACAGAGGAAGTAGTCAAAGGGTTTTTGCTACTGAAACCAGATATAAATTAGTAATAGCTGCCAATCATTGAGTCCAAGCTGTGTCCTAGGTTCTAGGTAAGTTAGTTCAGTTCAGTTGAGCCGCTCAGTCGTGTCTGACTCTTTGTGACTCCATGGACTGCAGCACACCAGACTTCCCTGTCCATCACCAGCTCCTGGAGCTTACTCAAACTGATGTCCATTGAGTCAGTGATGCCATCCAACTATCTCATCCTCTGTCATCACCTTCTCCCACCTTCAGCCTTTCCTAGAATCAGGGTCTTCTCCAATGAGTCAGTTCTTTGCATCAGGTGGCCAAAATATTGGAGTTTTAGCTTTAGCATTGGTCCTTCCAGTGAATATTCAGGACTGATTTCCTTTAGGATGGACTGCTTGGATCTCCTTGCAGTCCAAGGGACTCTCAAGAGTCTTCTCCAACACCACAGTTCAGAAGCATCAGTTCTTCAGTGCTCAGCTTTCTTTATAGTCCAACTCTCACACCCATACATGACTACTGAAAAAACCATAGCTTTGACTAGACAAAATAATGTCTCTGCTTCTTAATATGCTGTCTAGGTTGGTCATAGCTTTTCTTACAAGGAGCAGGCATCTTTTAATTTCATGGCTGCAGTCACCATCTGCAGTGATTTATAAAGTCTGTCACTGTTTCCACTGTTCCCCATCTATTTGCCATGAAGTGATGGGGCAGATGCCATGATCTTAGTTTTCTGAATGTTGAGCTTTAAGCCAACTTGTCTGTTATTCGATGTCCAGTTCTAACTGTTGCTTCTTGACCTGCATACAGATTTCTCAGGAGGCAGGTCAGGTGGTCTCTTATTCCCATCTCTTTAAGAATTTTCCACAGTTTGTTGCGATCCACACAGTTAGAGGCTTTGGTGTAGTCAATAGAGTAGAAGTAGATGTTTTTCTGGAACTCCCTTCCTTTTTCCATGGTGCAATGGATGTTGGTAATTTGATCTCTGGTTCCTCTGCCTTTTCTAAATCCAGCTTGAACATCTGGAAGTTCATGGATGTTCAAATCCCTTATGATTATACAGTAGAAGTGACAAATAGATTCAAGAGATTAGATCTGATAGACAGAGTGCCCGATGAACTATGGACAGAGGTTCGTGACATTGTACAGGAGGCAGTGATCAAGACCATCTCCAAGGAAAAGAAATGCAAAAAGTCAAAATGGTTGTCTGAGGAGGCCTTGCAAATAGCTTAGAGAAGAAGAGAAGCTAAAAGCAAAGGAAAAAAGGAAAGATATATCCGTTTGAATGCAGAGTTCCGAAGAATAGCAAGGAGAGATAAGAAAGCGATCAGTGCAAAGAAATAGAGGAGAGCAATAGAATGGGAAAGACCAGAGATCTCTTCAAGAAAATTAGAAATACCAAGGGAACATTTCATGCAAAGATGGGCTCAATAAAGGATAGAAATGGTACAGACCTAATAGAAGCAGAAGATGTTAAGAAGAGGTGGCAAGAATACTCAGAAGAACTAAAAAAAAAAGATCTTCATGACCCAGATAACCACGATGGTGTGGTCACTCACCTAGAATCAGACATCCTGGAATATGAAGTCAAGTGGACTTTAGGAAGCATCACTACAAGCAAAGCTAGTGGAAGTGATGGAATTCCAGTTGAGCTATTTCAAATCCTAAAAGACGATGCTATTAAAGCGCTGCACTCAATATGCCAGCAAATTTGAAAAATTCAGCAGTGGCCACAGGACTGGAAAAGGTCAGTTTTCATTTCAGTCCCCAAAAAAGGCAATGCCAAAGAATGTTCAAACTACCACACAATTATACTCATTTCACATGCTAGCAAAGCAGTGCTCAAAATTCTCCAAGCCAGGCTTCAATAGTATGTGAACCATGAACTTACAGGTTCTAGGTAAAGTACTTTACAAATAATATATCAGTTGATCCTCAAAAATCCAATCTGGGGGACTTCCTGGTAGTCCAGTGGTTAAGAATCTGCCTTACAGTGCAAGGAACGTGGGTTCAATCCCTGCTTGGGGAACTAAGCTCCCATATACCACAGAGCAACTGAACCTATGTGCGGTAACTATTGTGCCTGTGCGTATGTTCCAGAGCCCAGATACCACAACTGGAGAAGTGTACATGTCACGACGAAAGGTCCTGCATGCCACATTTAAGACCTGATGCAGCCAAATGAATAAAAACAAATAATACATATTTTTAAAGTAAATAAATAAATTTTTTTTTTTTAAAAAAGGGCAGTGTGAAAAATATTCTGTCCTCATTTCCCAAATGAGTAAATGCAGACTGAGAGGGACAAAGTAATCTCTCCAGCATCTCCCAGGTAGCATGTGGTGAAGCCCAGCTTGAGTGTCTCTGACTCCAGAATCTGTGCTCTTAACCACTACACTGTGTTAACTTCCTGTGCCAACTACTCCAGAACTACTTGATAAACAGAAAGCAGTGAAGATCCAGGTTGTCTGTATAGCCCAGGAGGTAGTAGAGCTCTGAAGTGTTTTGATTAATTTTAATTGTAGGCAGCTAAGCTGTTTAAATCAGGAATTATTCAGGTTGCATTTTTTTTAGGCTTTTAAAAATTGTTGTAAAATATATGTAAGATAAAATTTAGCATTTAAGTGTATAGTTCTAAACTTTGAATTTTTTAAATTAAATATGCTTATTGTAAAATCTTCTTTACAGTGTAGTCAAAGTTAAACATTTCCTTTTGAGGCTAGGAGGAGGGAGGGTAAAGAAAAATGTTGTTTGCCATTTAGATTTAAAGAATATTTATTTTTCTGCTTGTGAAAAGCTTACATCTAATGTTGTTGTTCAGTCGTTAAGTCATGCCCCACTCCGCATGGACTCCAGCATGCCAGGCTTCTCTGTCTTTCAGAATCTCCTGGAAGGGGAAAGTGAAGTCATGTAGCCCACCAGGCTCCTCCATCCATGGAATTTTCTAGGCAAGAGTACTGGAGTGGGTTGCCATTTCCTTCTCCAGGGGATCTTCCCAGCCCAGGGATCGAACCCAGGTCTCCCACATTGCAAGCAGACGCTTTACCATCTGAGCCACCAGGGAATCCCTAGTGTCTCCTGGAGATTGCTCACATTCGTGTCCATTGAGTTGGTGATGCTGTCTAATCCTCTGCCTTTGTCTTCTCTGTTTGCCTTCAGTCTTTCCCAGCATCAGGGAGTTTCCCACTAAGTTGGCTCTTAGCATCAGGTGGCCAACGTGTTGGAGCTTCAGCTTCAGCATCAGTCCTTCCAATGTATACTCAGGGTTGATTTCCTTTAGAATTGACTAATTTGATCTCCTTGCAGTCCAAGGGACTCTGAAGAGTCTTCTCCAACACCAGTTTGAAAGCATCCGTTCTTCGGTTCTTGGCTTTCTTTATGGTCCATCTTTCACATCCATACATAACTACTAGAAAAACCATAACTTTGACTATACAGGTGTTTGTTGGCAAAGTGATGTTTCTGCTTTTTAATACACTGTCTAGGTTTGTCATAGCCTTTCTTCCAAGGAGAAAGAGTGCTTTAATTTCATGGCTGCAGTCACTGTTCATAGTGATTTTGGAGCCCAAGAAAATAACATCTGTCACTGCTTCCACTTCTTCCCCTTCTGTTTGCCATGAATTGATGGGACCAGATGCCATGATCTTAGTTTTTTGAATGTTGAGTTTTAAGCCAGCTCTTTTACTTTGCTGTTTCATCCTCATCAAGAGGCTCTTTAGTTCCTCTTCACTTTCTGCCACTAGAGTGGTATCATCTGTGTATTTGCAGTTGGTGATCCTTTTCTTGATTCCGTCTTGTGATTCATCCAGCTCAGCATTTCACGTAATGTATTCTGTATATAAGTTAAATAAACAGGGTGACAGTATACAGCCTTGTTTTAGTCCTTTCCCATTTTGAACCAGTATGTTGTTCCATGTAAGCCTCTAACTGTTGCTTCTTGACCCACTTACAGATTTCTCAGGAGACAGGTAAGGTGATCTCCCATCTCATTAAGAACTTTTTATGGTTCATTGTGATCACACAGTCAAAGGCTTTAACATAGTGAAGCAGAAGTAGATGTTTTTTCTGGAATTCCCTTGGTTTCTCTGTGATCCAATGAATGTTGGCAATTTGATCTTTGGTTCCTCTACCTTTTCTAAACCTAGCTTGTGCATCTGAAAGTTCTTGGTTCATGCACTTCTGACGCCTAGCTTGAAAGATTTTGAGCATAATCTTACTAGCATGTGAAATGAGCGCAATTGTGCGGTCGTTTGAACATTCTTTGGCACTGCCCTTCTTTGGGATTGGAATGAAAACTGATGTTTTCCAGTCTTGTGGCCACTGCTGAATTCGAAAGCTTTAAAAATCCCAAGAAACCATCTTAAAACCCCACATGAGACATAGCTTCTGTTAACATTTTGCTATGTTTCCTGAATTCTTTCATCTGTGTGTGCATATTTGTTGTCTATGATTTATGTTTATTTATATTTATATTTTATTTTTATTTATAAAGTTGGAAACCAGACCCTGAAAGATTTTGCCTACTATTTAAGGAATTTTAATATAATTAAGAGTACAATGAAGAGATGCTAAAGGATTTTAAACAATGAGGTGATAACTCTGGTGCCCTTACGGACAGTGGATTAGAGGTTAAGAACGAAAGCAGGGAGACCTAAGTGACCCAGGTAAAGGCTAATTGATGAAAATGTAAATAAGGCCATGCATGTGGGGATTCGGATTGTGGAAATATTGAGAGTGTTGAGTCCATCGGACTTAGTGACTGACTAGTGGTGGAGGAAATTACTCCCAGGGGTCTGCTTGTGCAGGCTGGCAGGGTTGAGTGAGTGAGTAAAAGTTGCTCAGTCGTGTCCAATTCTTTGCGACCCCATGAACTATACAGTTGGAGAAGGCAATGGCACCCCACTCTAGTACTCTTGCCTGGAAAATCCCATGGACGTAGGAGCCTGGTAGGCTGCAGTCCATGGGGTCGCTAAGAGTTGGACACAACTGAGCGACTTCACTTTCACTTTTCACTTTCATGCATTAGAGAAGGAAATGGCAACCCACTCCAGTGTTCTTGCCTGGAGAATCCCAGGGACAGGGGAGCCTGGTCGGCTGCCATCTGTGGGGTCACACAGAGTCAGACACGACTGAAGCAACTTAGCAGCAGCAGCAGGAGTATACAGTTCATGGAGCTTTCCAGATCAGAATACTGGAGTGGGTAGCCTTTCCCTTCTCCAGGGGATATCTCAATCCAGGATCGAATCCAGATCTCCCACATTGCAGACGGATTCTTTACCAGCTGAGCCACAAGGGAAGCCCTACAGGGTTGTATTGCACTTCTTCAAAATGAGAGTAGAGGGAGAAAGAGAAGATTTGGAGGGGACAAAGACAACTTTCTTTTTCGCTTAGTTGAGTTTTTGGTGACCAAATGGGCCATGTAGGAGCTGATGTCCAATCAGTGTTCTCCAGGGCACCCTGACCCCTGTCTTTGTCTTCAGCTTTATTTTGTGCCCTTCTCCCATTGGATCCAGGCACTCTTTTTTTGTTTTGCTTTATGTTTATTCATTTATTTGAGTGTTCTGGATCTTAGTTGCAGCACACGAGATCTTCAATCTTCTTGGCAGTCTCTGGAATCTTCAGTTGGTACATGTGGGATCTAGTTCCCTGGCCAGGGATCGAACCCCAGCCTCTTGCACTGGGAGCTCATTGTCTTAGCCATTGGAACACCAGTAAAGTCCCTCAAACCAGGGCACTCTTGCCACGCTGACCGTCTTTACTCAGTCTAATAGGTTCTGGGCCTTTCTGGAGAGCAAGATAATTTATCCCATTTCTGTGATATTCCAGACACTGAGGGCTTCCCCTCTTCACCCCTCTTCACCCCAGCGTCTATCCCTGTGCCCAGTTCAAATCTTCTCAGTCCTCAGGCCTTGGCTTTAATGTCATTTTCTCAGAGAAACCCTCCATGAATCACCCTGGCCCCTCAACCAGATTAGATTAGCATTTTCACTCAGAACTCCTCAGCCTTCTTCATAGCAATTGTCTAAATTCTAATTAATTATATAACTAGTGGTTCATTGTTTTATTTGCCAACCATCCATAAGAAGGGACCTTGCCTGTCTTATTTACTACTGGTAGCATTTGTTCCACTATCAGGCATGTAGTAGGTACTCACTAAATATTTGTTGGAATGGATAGATGGAGGTGGATCTAGCACTTAACACACGAGTGCAGTCTTGTGATACAGATTTTGAAATGGGTAGCATACAAGTGTCAGCTGAAACATTTAGAAGATTAACTGTTTAAAATACCAGACATGGGGTCTTCCAAAATATGATGATCGTGCCTTCATTAAACTGTGTAACAAATGCATTATATTTTGAGTGTCTGTGATTTACTTTTTTTAGATTAGTAACATTTAATCAGTTCATATAAAAAGAAATAAATCTAAAGTTGTGTGGTTACAATCTTAGAATAAGTGTAAGAAGCAAAAGGACTTCCCTGGTGGTCCAGTGATTAAGACTCCATGCTTCCAATGCAGGGGACTCAGGTTTAATCCCTGTTTGAGGAATTAAGGTCCCACATACTGTATGATGTGGCCATTTTAAGAATAAGAGTCAAGATAATTTCTGCTTGAATAAATAAGTGCACAATAGAAGTGATCCCGTCTTACCTTCAGTGTTATCTCTATTTTAACTTAAATATCCTGCTAGCTTTAATTGGTACCAGTTCTCATCCTATGAGGTCAGGTAGAAAGGGTGTTATCACCTTTACCATAATCACTAATTCATTAAAGGTTAACAGTGAAAAAAATGTTAACATGTTATTTACATGGTGAGACAATGGAAGATTTTATTTATTTATTTTGTTTCTCTGTATTTTAAACATTTATTATAAATTCCTTTTATAAAGACAGAGAAAGGACAAACCCAGAGTTCCTGGAAGAGAAGAGTACATTGATATGATATTCTTTGCTTTAAAATGTAGAAAGCACTAAGTAAAGATCTTTTTTTTCCTCTTTAGGGAATTATGCTGGTCTATGACATCACAAATGAAAAGTCCTTTGACAATATTAAAAATTGGATAAGAAACATTGAAGAGGTAGGTATGGGAAAGACAGGGGACACTGGAGAAGAATCCCACTGGGTGCTTACAGAAGGCTCGCTCCTTCTGTCTCCCTGTCACGTAGCTGAGCTGCGGAAAGTAGGGTGTGGGCAGGTTAGACACTTCGCTCTGAGGAGTGCCAGGGAGGGTAACATCTCTGGTACTGCCGGTCTGACTGCTCCGTTGGCCTAGGGAGTGCAGACAGAGGGGCAGGTTCACAGAAGTTTAAACTTGTCCCCAATCTTGAAAATAATGTAATCTAAAAAACCCCTATTCCACACATGAGAAGACTCAGGTCGGAAATAGGTAACCTGCATGTGCTCTTAGAGCCTTTAAAAAGGAGTTGTTGCCCTTCAGTCTCTGTGTCGTGTCCGACTCTTTGCGACCCCATGGATTGTCTGGTTCTTGGGTTCTGTCTGTTCCCTCATACTGTTTTACTAGCAGAAATACATCTTTATTCTGGTAACTCATTTTGCCCTTCTAACATTCTGTTCATCTTAGATATTTAAATTTTGATGTAATTCCACTGTGATCGGTATTGAGACCTTTTTTTAATGTCTCTGACATTTCAGATTCTGAAATAATTTCATACACATTTATATTAAACCATGTGAATATATTGTTTAAGTAGTTCAAAATCCAAAATACCTTCTGCATCAGCTCTCTTGATACTGAGATTCTCTCCTTTCTATGACCCAGACTAACATTTAGGAGTTTTATTGTTGGATAACTATAGGTTTTATTTTTGTTTGTTCATGTACCAAAGAAGACCTAAGAATGACTGCAAGGCCTTTGGGGAAAAAGTTATGCTGTAACTTCCCCCTCCTCTCATTTAAAAAATTTTCCTCTGAATCAGGTTTTGTGTTGAGTAAGAGATTATTTGTTTTGCAATTAAATTTATGGATCTGCTTCTGACAGGTTAAGATTTGCCTATTGGACAGCTGTGTTTTTCTCATGTTGTTTCCTGATATACTGTTTTATCCCTGCAGCATGCCTCTTCAGATGTTGAAAGAATGATCCTGGGTAACAAATGTGATATGAATGACAAAAGACAAGTATCAAAAGAAAGAGGAGAGAAGGTAAATTTGAACTGAATAAATGAAGATTGGAGTCTACTCATATTAAGCATTCATTTTCATACTATTGTTTATTGATTTAAGTTTTTAAAGTATGTATACTTTAATCCATTAAAAAGCCAGCAGACAGTTGTAATCCATACTTGAATGGTATGAATTAGTATTCAAGCTCCAACTGCATACACTATGTAGTCATGACTCATTCCTCAAGAATTTGCTCTTTTCTGGGAGATACAATTTGGTCCTTTTTCAGATTCGCGCAGCTGAGAGTTCAGGCTGTTTGTTCCATATCTATGTGCAAATGCCCAGTTCTGAAGTTAAACCAATTCCTTCTCTTTGAAAAAAAGTCAGAGGATAGGTAAAGTTTGAACAGTAATCATTTTCCAATTCATTTTTTTTTTCCAAGAATATTTTACTACATATTAGTTTAGGTCATTATGAATAAACTCTTTGTAAACTCATTGAGCTGTAGATATTTATATTTATAACCTTTTCTCTTGTGTCCTACAAAACAAGAGTCTATTATATATATATAGTCATTTTTATGACATTTTCCAAACTGACTTAAAGGCTTCAGTTTTTTAAGTCTTAGAATTTTGCTTTAGCTTTTTTTTTTTTTTTTTTTTTCCTTAGGGGTACAGGGAAAATGCATTTTGTGTTTTAATCTGACTATACACTTTTTTCCCCTGAAAACATTCACTTACTCTTGGTGTTGCAAATGAACTGGGAATTCTTTGGAAATAGATGGGAATGTAGAAGAATTCACAGTTTGCCACAATGAATAGAAACCCAAGCAATGAGATTTTAAGTTTTAGTATTTTAAGCTTTAGTTCTTTTATGCAGTTTAAGAAAATTACTTTATTTATTAAAATAATATGTATTATCTTAAATATCCAATTTATTAAGAAAATAATGAAAACTTACAATAGTAATTGTTGGAGATTTATAATTTGAAGTCAAATGTATCCCAAATTTATGATACAGGTGAGTGTCTAATATGTTTTCTAGTGATTAGAGAACTAAAGGTATAATAGAAAAAAAGAGAAATACTCAAGTTATGTCTTGAGTAGAAGTGCCATTTTAGTTACTAGATGATGGAATTGGATCTCTAAATTACAAACACGATAGAAGAAAGCAAAAGAATTTGAGGACCACAGGAGTTCTGAACTAAGTACTCTCCCTTTGGGACTTTGGAAAACCTAAAAAACATATAAATGCTCTATATGTTCAAGAAGCTTGCCCTGAATTTCAGTGTTCCTCTTTTGTCTTTCAGTTAGCAATTGACTATGGGATTAAATTCTTGGAGACGAGTGCAAAATCCAGTATGAATGTAGAAGAGGTGAGAAGGAAATGTTCGGTGACTTGTTACGTAGTAGCGTTCGTGTCTTGGTGCCTGTGTTCAACTCTCCCAGCCTTGATATTTCCTGACTTAGTGAATGCTTCCACTTCCGTTTCATAAACTTTTGTGCTTCTGACTGTTATGAGGACCTTGGTTGCTAGATTTCTAGTACCTGTCTTTCACATGGCATATATTAGATCACTTCATTGAGAGTCACTGGACAGAAGATGGGAGTTCAGGTTCAGTTCAGTTTTGCCCTTTGTTTAGGAAGCTGGAAATCCTGCTGCTGTGGTCTCTGCTCATTCATCATTGTTCATGTCATCCTATACTAACTTGTAGCACAGAGTCTTAATTCCTTTCATGTCTGCACTCTCAAGAGACAATTCAACTGGTAGCTTACTGATCAGATTCCCTTTGAATACATGCTTGAAGTCAATTAAGCATGATCCCTTTTAATATAGTGGCATTAAGTAGGTATAAGAAACTATTTATCAGAGAGTAGTTATAATAAGTTTTCAGTGAGTTAACTGTTAAAACCAAATTATCTAAAGTCTTCTAAGAAATAGATTTTCTTTAGGAGGGCAGAATTTTGATAATATTTTCTTTTTTAAAAACATTTTTTAAATTGATCATAAAAATAATACATAGTATTATGTGTTAATACATGTAATTTACTTAACAGTAATACTGAGGGTTTCGTAAACATTGACTTTATCAAGCTAAGTCACTGTTCACCGTGACGTCATGACTGCAAATTGAGACTTTAATGACTTGACTCATGGTCACTGATCAGAACTTTTTCTTTCTTTTAAATAACCAATGGTCATTTTTTCAGGTTGGCTAGTGGGTGTTAGGAAACAGGAAACCTCTTCTGATTTATTTACTGGAGAATAGAAAAGCAGAAAAATGCTTCCTTTTGCTTGCAACAGAAGGATTTCCTTTCATGCAAAAGAGAGGAGCCTCTTCAGTCAGCTTTAATGGTGGAGACAGGAGAGAAACCTGCTCTGAGGTGTGGTAGGACTGTGCCACAGAACGTTTTCTGTACCCTGACTTCAGTCTGCACTAGTCCTGTGCCCTGATCTCACCTGTGACTTAAAAGAGAATACTGAACTGTGAATTCCCTGGCAGACCAATTGTTAAGACTTTGCACTTTTACTGCTGAGGGCCCAAGTTCAGTCCCTGGTCAGGGAACTAAGATATCCCACAAGGCACATGGCATGGCCAAAGAAAAAAGAGAGAGCACACTGCGCTCTCTCTATGGAAATATTGACCTGGAGATTGCTCAGGCTGCTTATTCTAGTCAGGTGTTCCGCGGAGATTAGCAGTTTTCCCAGAGCTTTAACTTAACCTCAAAAACTGGGGTAGGATTACTTAGAAACTTTGACTCACAGGTGACCAGTGTGACAGTGAGACACTGACAGAGTGATAATAGTAGTTATCGTATTGCTTCTTTCTGACTGCTTTGGGAATAATAACCCTGCTGGACATGTTTGGGGACATGAGGAATTGTTGGGAACAGACTGACATAGCAGTGGGTTTAGCGTGGAGACAACTGAAGAAGCCTTACGAATCCTGGCTCTGTAGAAACAAAGTCAGGATGATAAGTTTTAAAACCATTCGGCTTAGAGTTGGGTCAAAACACACTAGGCATAAAATGCCACTGAGATTTTGTTCTGCTACCACTGGAACTTATTTCCATAGTGGGGAATTGAGTTGAGCGTAGAAACGCTTGGGATTTGGGGAGGTTGAGACATGAGAGGTTCTGTGTTTTCTGGGATAAGAGTGAAAGTCATTTGAAAGAGAGGAAGTTGGGAATAAAGGGTAGAAATTTTTATGAAAATAGATTTCAGAGCTGTGAAAGTGAAATGAAAGTGTTAGTCACTCAGTTCTGTCTGAGTCTGCGACTCCATACACTGTAGCCTGTCCATGGAATTCTCCAGGCAAGAATACTTGAGTGGGTTGCCATTTCCTTCTCCAGGGGATTTTTCTGACTCAGGGATCAAACCTGGATCTCCTGCATTGCAGGCAGATTCTTTACTGTCTGAGCCACCAGGGAGAATTATTCTTTCAGTTTTTAAGCAGATATTCATCATCTCCTACACCAGGAGCTATGCCCCGACTTTGGGAACACACAAGTGCTGTAGACCCTCTGCCTCGCAACTCAACAAGTGTCGTATTAGGAACTTGTGCCAGATGTTTGTGGGTTGTTTTCTTTTTTTAATATATTACTTATTGGGCTGCAGTGAGTCTAAGCTGCAATGGGATCTTCATTGCGTCGTGCAGGTCTTTTGTTGCAGTGCACAGACTCTCTCTAGTTGTGGCTCATGGGCTCTAAAGCATGCAGGCTTCAGCAGTTGCAGCACTCAGGGTTAGTTGCTCCGTGGCATGTGGGATCTTAGTTCCCCATCCAGGGAGCGAACCTGTGTCCCCTGCATTGCAGGGCAGATCTTAACCACTGGACCACCAGGGAAGCCCCAGTGCCAGATGTTATGTGCAGAAAATATTTGATGAATGATAGTTTGATTATATTGGAAAACCTTTATGATAAAATTGAAAAATAAGTAGTCATGTGTCTACTGATTGCAATTATGTTCTTTTTCTCAATTAAAAACTCTAAAGTAATATATTTTTATTTTATAATGAAATAAAGAAATCTACATTTCTAATTTAAAAGGTAAACATATAATAATGAAATCTTTTGGTTTACCTTTTAGGCATTTTTCACACTTGCACGAGATATAATGACAAAACTCAACAGAAAAATGGTTTGTATAATATATAATTTTATTTTCCTTGGCTGTGTTTAAATTTGTTTTCTTATTTATGTTGCTTATTTAATTAACAAGAAGGCATATATTCACATTAAATCATTTTTTCCCTGTCTTACCTTTTCACCCAGTTAAACTTTGATTCATTTCTGTTTTCTCCAATTTTTTTATTTCTGAACTGCAGCTGTTTCAGTTCCTTCCTCTGGCTCCATAAGTGGTCTTTGATCAAATTTTGTTCAGAATAATTAAAGTAATAATGGCACAAATTAAATATTTTACTCTCTCCCTGTGTCTGTATATAACTATGATTTTGAAGTTGGTGAAGTTTGCTTCAATTTGAAACAACCTCAGTGATGACTCATTAGGACAACCTGAAAAGTTTGGTTTACCCTGAATCTTGCATGTAATTGTATACCTTATGTTACCAGCTCTTCTTGCCTCTAACAGGATTGCCTGTACCAGTATCTTAATATCATTTCCATCATTACCCTTGATACTTTACACTCTTGTGGTTATAATTTCTTTGGACTGGAAATAGAAACTTCCTAACTAAAATGTTGTTAATATATTAGGTGCTCACCTTAAAATATTTTTCCCATTTTAACCCACCGTTTCCAAAGAAATAAAAAACATAAGAGCTTAGCTAGTTCCCTTCCTAATTAGACTACTGAGTACAAATTTATGAGCATGGTTAGATATTTTTATTTTTTAGATAATTGGACTCAAACCGTGAAACTTTCATCTCCTTGGTAACTTCATCTTCTGTTTTTCAGAACGACAGCAATTCATCAGGGGCAGGTGGACCAGTGAAAATAACAGAAAACCGATCAAAGAAGACCAGTTTCTTCCGTTGTTTGCTACTTTGATGAACTCTTTCTGAGAGACTGCAGCACACCTTGAGGACCCTCTCCTGCTTCTCTGAAAGCACAGGTCACCCAGCCTCAGAACCATCCCACCTGGCTGCTACTGAGAGCACCGCTGAACCTATACCTAGATTCTGCACACTGAGTGTGCAGTGGATTCCAGCCTTATGGCCCATCAGGATAACAGGCTTCACTCTTCAAACGTGGAAGCCATGAAGTGGAGACATGCCGGACTTAACTTGTTTTTCCTCTTTTTATTGCGTGTTGCAGAAGCTGCTATCTTTTTCTTTTTCACTTTGCACATCAGTGTTAGCCTTTCATTGTTACAGCACAATCTGAGATTCATATCTGCACACTTCTGACATGAAGTTCTAGACAAATTTGCTTTTGGGAATGTTTTTTTAAAAAGAGTGGAACATTTAAAGCAGAAGTTAATATACTAAAATTTTAGGACATTTGTTCTGGCTCATACGGCCAAATGTTATTGCATTGATAGCATTTATTTAAGGGCTCTGGTTTTCTTAAATAAGAGTCATTAAATTTTGATAAAAGTTTACCTTAGAAATTCCTAAAAATGCCCATCAAAGGCCGCAGTTTATTTCTTCAGATTATTTAGAGTTTTTCTTCATTCCTGACCTTTTTGCCGGAGAGTCTGAGTAGCTGAATAAATCATTTTTTTCAATTGATTACTTCTGCTAATCTATTGAAGCTGCATTTGGAAACCATCTTAATGTCACTTTTCTTGAGATTTGTATTCCCTCTTTTTTCCTACATTTGACCTGTTGTAATCGCTCACCTAAGACATATTTGAACACTGCTGTCTGCTTCTACATAGAAACTTCTTGAGCTGGAATTTTGCATAGGCAGAGAGCTAGTTTAGGGCTCTATTTCAGCATCTGATTGATGTTCTGTCACATCAGCATATGTCATGTGTCTTTCCCTAGATTTGCTTGTAGCTCGCTGGTTGAGTAGTAATGTCCAGTTCTTACCATAATCCCTGTCTGAAGAGTTAGATTCAGACTCAGTTCACAGAAAGCTTACCCACAGGGAGAGAGGTTAACTTGTGGATGTAATTTTATAGAGATAGTTGTTGGTAATGGTGGAAATGATTTTTTTTTAATTGGACTTTTATTATTATTAAGAGTAATTAGTCCTAGTGCATCCTCTAGGAAAAGTCTCGCCTTTTCGTTAGAGAAAATAAGAGCATGGTTTCAGTTTTACAACAGCTGTTATTGAATGTGTAGAACCCAGATCCATCTATTCAGGTTCACTGTTATAGAGCTTGGTCCAGCCATTTGGGCCAAAGCCAACCAAAAGCTTAGCTGCCTTTCTCATCATAACACTGGTACTGGTAATGCCTTTTGTAGATGAGTCCGTCACATAAGGAAAAAAAGAAAGTATTTAGTATTAACTTACATGCCAAATTCATTCTATTATTCCAGCCTTCAGTGTCATAAGACAGAGGGAGTAAAAACAACGAGGTGATTAGGGAATAATAATTATACTTCCTGTTAAGCCAGTTTTGTTTCACAAAGGTTGCCATCATGCTTGATGGGTAAGGCTGGAAGATGAAAGTGGAAATGGATTGCTTGTTACTGCAGAGAATTCTGCTTCCAATTAAGATTTATCACTGGAATACTTGGACCAGTCAGTCTTCACTACTTGTTTGAAAACTTAGGCACAATTTAGTGGCAGGAAGTATATACCAGAGCTAGTTTTGATGGGTTCTCTAAACTTAATATTCACAAATTTTGGTCTCCTTGACTTTTTTTTTTTGTACTTACTTATAGGCTTAAAAGCACCTGTTGGTATACCAGTAAAATCAGTAGTTCCTTGATCACAAGTGGACTGTAAGTTTACCATCTTAAAATTAGATATTGATATATTTCTGAAATGAAGAAAATAATTTCTTAGAAACATCTTGTATTCACTAATTTTCAGAAAAAGATCCCAGCAGTTAAGCTTTCTGGATGGTAACAAGGTAATTTCTAAAAGGCAAGTGCTATGACACCACATATGAATGTAACCCTCTTAGTAATTTACCTCGGACTCTTTGGTGTCTTAACACTTTGGTTTATATCTCAGGGGTTGTCTGCAAACCAAAACTGACATATTCTGTGGTTAGCATTTTTTTATTTTTAACAGAATGCTTTGCTTTTGTTTGTTTTGTTTTTTCCTTTTCTCTTCTGTTGTTGCTTATGGGTTAATAACTAGTCTCCATGAACTTCCCTTTGAAAGAGCCTATAAAAGTTAGATGAGTCTAAAAGTGTTCTTTGAAGTAGCAGCAAACTGGGGGTATATACTCTGTTATATAGAAATAAATTGTCCTTGCTATTTTCTTACATTTAGCTTTGCTAAATTGTATATAATTTGAGCTAAGACCATAGGAAATTCACTTTCTGCATGGTAACACTGCCCCAATAAATATTCCACTTTGCTTAATAATGTACGTATAGTGCATTATTTTTTCTATTTGTAGATGAATTTAGTGACAGATAACTGTCTTTTCCCTGCTGAAACGGAAGAAATCTAGTTTTATGTGAACATTTTTGTGGTTTTATGGGTCAGGATACATGAAGATTTTTTGCAGCAGTGTTAGTGGTTCAGTGGCTGCATTTTATTATCAGTGTGCTGATTTTTGACAGTGATTGGGCTCGACCTTTTCAAATAAGAGTCTGAGGGTTATCAGACAATGCAAATGTGCTGTAACTAAGTAGCATGTAGATCAGTTAATTGTAAAATGTTTCCCTGGGAACTTACTTCAGCTACATTTTTCTTCAGACAGATGATGGGAAAATAATCCACCTGTGCATCAGTTAGGCGGTGCTGCAAGGTTTCTTACTCTTCACATGAACATTTTGTGCAGTCTTTGTTACAAATTTTCAGAAGACTATACTCTTTACTTTGAAGGACTCTTTTTTAATTATACCTCATTTAGCTAACTAGTATTCTAATACCTAGTAGAAAAACAGTGAGCCAGTCTTTTAAGTATCCAGCACAATTTAGACTCAATGTTTTGTTTTGAACTAAAGCATCATTGGAAAAGGTAGGAGGTAGTTTAGGATAGAGCATACATGTCTTACCCAATAGCGCAGAAAAAAAGTATTATCTTCCTGTCTCCATTAATAAATTTAGCTGTGCAATATAGATAAATGTTTGCAGAAATTTCTGAATAAGAGATTATAACTGCATTTTACAGGTTCTGAATGCTGAGAATCTGTATTAAGGCTTACTGAGTTTTTCTTGTGAGCAGTAAGTGATCCATGTAAGCAGACTTTCTTTCCTTGCTCATAACTTTGATTTCTTGATAAATTTAGTTGTTAATCTTGAAAGATGAGTTTCTAAGCTGAAAATTTTAAAACAGCATTTTGTTATGTTGGTTTACTTATCTCAGATTTTAAGCACTTGTTTCTCATGTCAGATTTTTTAGATTTTTTCTTTTAACAGAAAGGACATTCCTTTTGCCTTCTTGTTACATCCAAAAGTGGGTGGGGGGATGCCTGAAAAATTCCTTGTCCGGTAGAGATGTAGATGGACAGGATATGCTAATAAAATTTCAAGTACTAGCACAGTTTTACAGTAGAAATGGTCTTTTTTCAGACTAATAAAATTAATGTCATGATCACTGAAAAAATGTAAATGAAATTTGCAAAAATAGAAATTAGCAAGCAATTGTTTTAGGTATATTTTCAAATCTTACTTCATTTTTTAAAATGCTTGTGCCATATGCAATTTCATTTCTTATTGCCAAGAACTAATAGAACTTCTTGTTTCATTTCTTACCTTTTTTTAAAATGTGAATTTAATTATAATTCATTCCTTTGGCCTTACAGATGGGTCTTATTTTGTTTATTTGCAGCTGACACTGTTCCTT
The DNA here is from genome assembly GCF_001704415.2 of Capra hircus. Classification (NCBI taxonomy): domain Eukaryota; kingdom Metazoa; phylum Chordata; class Mammalia; order Artiodactyla; family Bovidae; genus Capra; species Capra hircus. Next base: position 56,333,652 of record NC_030817.1, read on the forward strand.
TAAAGCAAAGTACCTTAAAGTTTTTGACTAAAATCATGTCCCAAGTGGGAAATACCTGTTTTTTCCATAGAGTTGTCCTCCTATCTATGTTTCAGCATACTTTACCTTTGCGCCAACGGCTTAATGTGAAAAACATGCAGATAAAGTGGACCTGTCATGTTGTTAATCTTGTTTAAGCCAACTCATTAACTGTGTACTGATAATGATGCTGTGTTTTGGGTTTTGTTTTGTTTTGTTTTTTTAAGAAAAAAAAAAGGATTTTATTCCAGATGAACTTTTTTTTACAATGTTCGTCTAAAATAAAAACTACATAATGAAAATACTCATGTCTCTCTGAAATGCACATTTAAAAAAATGTTTCTTCTAATTTGCCAGGTGTGTGTCAGAAACCATGGTAGACCTGAGATATTTTAGCAAACTTTACATCTGACTTAGAATTCTTTTTTGTTGTTGTTTTTTGGGAGAGGGAAATTTTATTTATATTTTGCAGCAGTTTTGATGATTTATAGTTGATTTACAATGTCATGTATTTTCTCTTTGTTCAGTCCTTCTTATCTTTTGCCTAGGTTTCTGTAACCTCTCCTAACCAGTCTTCTAGTCTTTAATTTTATTTTCCTCCTCTCCAGTTTCCACAGTGCTGAATGGTTTTTAAATCTGTCACTGCCACATTTAAACCCTTTAGACTGGCAAAGTCCTTTGCTGTCTCCACCTCTCTCTCTCTTCAGCCTTTGATTTTGTCACACTTGAACTCACATATCTTTTGAGCCTCATCAGTACTTGGCATCTCCAAATATAACATGCTTTGTCATTCCTTTCTTTAGGCTGCTCCTTCCGCTGACTCCCCACCCCTTGCCTGACTGACTTCTTATCTTTCAATATTCAGTAAGGGTTTGGTGGGAAGACTTCAGCAACAACCCCATCCATGGTTAGGAACCCTCTCGTATGTCTGCCCAAAGTGTCACGGCACTGGATTGGAATCATCTGTTTACTTTCCTTCCCCACTAGACTCAGCTCTTGTAGGCTGGGGACTGAGTGTTTGGTTTTTGTATTCACAGTATCAGACAAAGGACCTGGCATATAGTAGGTGTTTAAGAAATGTTGGGGGAAAAATGAGTGAATTTCAGCAGTCATCAAAATCAACAGTCACTGAAGAAAGTTAAGTATAAATTAGGAGTTGTTTGGTTCTTTATTTACTTTTTAATTTGAAGAATGATTAAAAGTAAAGGGGGACTTCCCTGGTGGTCCAGTGGTTAAGAATCTTCCTTCCAATGCAGGGGACTCGGGTTCGATGCCTGGTCAGGAAACCAAGATCCCACATGCTCCCACAAGGGCCTTAACTACCAAGCCTGCACATGCCCCATGGGTGGCCCACATGCTCTAGAGCCCAGGTGCCACAACAGAAACCAAATATATGTAATAATTTTTTTTTAAGTTGGAAGTAAATTCATCAGAGCCTCAATAAGTTTGGCAATAAAAAGAGAAGCTTCATTATCTGGCCCTCATCTTTATTTTAGTCTTTGTTAAATATTTTACACTATTTTAACCTTTACTAAATACAGAAGGATCTTCTTTTGATAAGACAAATCACCCAGAATGCTGTTTATATATCAGTAAATTGAGTAAATCCTCTCTTCCCCTCTCTTCAATGTTTCCTATTCACAAAATTTAAGTTTTTCAATATTAGTTACAGTTACAGTTATAATATTATATATATGTATCTTTGCAGAAACCAAATCATCCTTGATTTTTCCTTCTCCCTCACTCCATGGAGCTCATCAGTAACTAACTTTTGTTTTGCACAATTCCTAAATCTCTTTTGAGTTTGTCTGCTTTTCTCCAGACTCCTGCTGTTTCCCTGATTCATACCTGCCGATGCCAAGAACTTCTTATCTGGAATCCCATTTCCCATTATCTGCAAAGGATACCAGAGCCTACCACTCCCTTGGATAAGCCTGGAACTTGAGGTGAACTCTAACCTGCTGGCCTTTTTTGCCTCTCCTCTCTTCTCACTCCAAGGACATCCTGACCTACTTTCTGTCCTCAGAAATGCTCTGCTTTCTTTCACTTTGAAGCCTTTTCTCTTGTCTTTCTATGTCTCTCCTACTTCCTAGCTTTACTAACTCCAAAGCTGAGTCCTGAATGAGTGGGTGTCATCTTCTTTAGCAATACCTCACAAATTTGGATTGGCCCTCCTGGAACAGGAGAGAAGAGGGCAGAGTACAACCTTTGAAAGAATGACATAGCCCGAGGATATGACATAAACTGATCAGGACTAAATAGGTCCAAGATGGTGGATGAAGAAACAAATAGGTCCAAGATGGCAGATGGGTTGACTTCCACTAGACCTTGAGCCACATTATATGCTCATCGTAACACATCAGCAAGCTAAATGACACATCCAGCAGCATGGTGATAGTTCTGAGACCAACCATCAAAGGCCAAAAGGTGGGCAGCGGCCCAGTTCCTGGAAATCTCCACCCCTTCCCCCAAAATAGTTGGAATACTCCTCCCACTCAGCCTATGAAATTACCCAGCCCATAAAAAATAACCTTGCCATATTTCAGGGCCACTTTCACCTTCTGAGATGGCCAACACACTGTGGAGTGTGTTTCTCCCTAAATAAATCCACTTTTTACTTCTCACTTTGTCTTTCACTTAATTCTTTCCACAATGGAACATCCAAAACCTGAGTTTCATTAAGTCCTGAAAACAAGTGTGTGATCTCAGGTAAAAGACCATGGGTTTTGACTGGGTGTGAGTCCAGTCTGAGTTACATGGATTCACTTTCCCCTTTCTTATATCCTCATAATCCTTGTCCTTGCCTGTCTTGATAAAGAATCCACCTGCAATGCAGAAGACCCTGGTTCGATTCCTGAGTCGAGAAGATCTGCTAGAGAAGGGATGGGCTACCCACTCCAGTATTTTGGGGCTTCCCTTATGGCTCAGCTAGTAAAGAATCCGCCTGCAATGCGGGAGACCTGGGTTTGATCCCTGGGCTGGGAAGATCCCCCGGAGAAGGGAAAGGCTGCCCATTGCAGTATTCTGGCCTGGAGACTGTATAGTCCCTGGGGTTGCAAAGAGTTGGACACAGCTGAGCGACTTTCACTTGCCTCTCTGGTGTCTTCACCAGACCGTAAGCTCAGTGAAGACAGGATGCACAGCTGTTTCATTGGTGTAACTCCCGTGCCTAGCATTGTGCCTGATATGTCATAGTCATGCGCCATGCATTTTGAATGAATAATGGTTGAGTATAATCTATCAGCACTATCAGAAAATAAAGCTCAAGTGAATTCATTAGCATATTATGAATTACTAGTAGGTATGTCCAAGCATTACTGGATAAATTGCTAAAATGTGATACTACTTTTTTACACTCCCACTCCTCCAGGTGCACACCCAGCAGTTTGTATTCTTATCCATAGCATGTGTCAGCCTCCTTCCCCCAGGTATCTTTTCGAGACTTAACTCCCAATATCACTTAGTATGTTTTTGAGTTTCTGGAGAAAGCTCATTAAATTCATAAAAACCTGAGAAGTCAATAGCACTGCTACTTAGCTTCTCAGTCCTCACTTGTAAACAGAATTGCTAAAATCAGTGTAAAGTGCTTTTTATACAGCAATGCATTACATAAATGTAATTCAGAGAAAGCTTGAAATAAGTGTTTTTAGTGAATAACCATGAATGCTGAAGATTATCTTACTGGTGATTTTGATGGTTTGTTCTAGTTAATTTCTATTCCAACAGACGTATCAGTTAAAGATATCCTAATATTGGGGGTGGGGGTAGGAGGGAGGTTTAAGAGGGAGGAGATACACACACACACACACACACACATATATATACATATGGCTGATTCACGTTGTTGTATGGCAGAAGCCAATACAACATTGTAAAGCAATTATCCACCAATTAAAAATAAATTTTTAAAAGATACCTTCATAAGGGGGCAGATTCATTACATTTTACATTGGTGATGGTTGTTTAGTTGCTAAGTCGTGTCCAACTCTTGCAACCCCATGGACTGTAGCCCGCCAGGCTCCTCTGTCCATGGGATTCTCCAGGCAAGAATACTGGAGTGGGTTGCCATTTATTTCATAATTAGAGCTGCTAAATACAATTTTCTCATATTTCTTTGTAAGGTCTAGGTATGTTTTTTAAAGAGTGGATAACTGATTGTTAAAACATCATTTCCCCAATGATGAAAACCTAATTTTACATTGCCTCCCCTTTTTTTTAACTAGACTTGAAGACTAAAATTGAACTGAGACATAGTCAAGATATCATAAGTACAAATTCCCCCAACTTATAGCTCTCAAGGGCTTCCCTGGTGGCTCAGAGGTTAAAGTGTCTGCCTGCAATGTGGGAGACCTGGGTTCGATCCCTGAGTCGGGAAGATCCTCTGGAGAAGGAAATGGCAACTCACTCCAGTATTCTTGCCTGGAGAATCCCATGGACGGAAGAGCCTGGCGGGCTACAGTCCACGGGGTCGCAAAGAGGGAGACACAACTGAGCGACTTCTCTTCACTATAGCTCTCTATGTTGAGTTGCCTACTTCCAAAGTATTTGAGGCTGCCTTAATGGAGACACAGATCTTGGTTAAAATGGAGGTAATCAAATCAAAATAGGGGTAAAAGAATAAGCCATATTCTGAAGTCATGGCAGTAATTGTAATTAAAACGAAGAATAGTTGCTATAATCAACCATTAGATTTAGCTCCAAGCTTCCTGGGAATTAAGATAAAGCCTGAATATGATAAGTTAACTCTCAGGCTGAGTATATGCGTTTGTCAGGCAAAACAAAACTTTTTTCCTAGCCCTGAACTTAAAAAGTAAATTAGAGATATTGAAGAATGATAATGAAATAGTTTTGTGAAATTTGCAAGAAAAAATGTAGATAGCCATTTTGCTACATGAAAAACTGGGTTCACCTCTTGGTGGACGTCAATGCAATAAAACACAAGGAAGCCAAAGATCAGGAGAAGGAAGGATTTATTACTCGCAGCAAGTATGGAGAACACTGGGGATCGTTTTCAAAGCAATGTACAGACAGCAAAGACGGGGAAATTTCAAGGTAACTTGTATATGCATATTCATGAAGGGGCTTGAGCAGAGGGGAATTCAGCATAGAATTGAGACAAAGGTTGACAATAGTCCAAGCTTTAGTTGATTGAAGTCATGAAGGTCAGGAAAGGTCAAATGCATCATCCCTCAGGTTCCAGTTGATCTGGTGGTTGAGGTTTCAGGCAAATCTTTACCATTGAATACATTGATATATTATCTTTACTATTGTTGCTTCTCTTGCCTGATAACAGTTCTGCATTCTTTTATTTCCTTAAGATTATTAATTACTGGGACATCCCTGGTGGTCCAGTGGCTAAGAGTGTGAACCAGGGGGCCCAGGTTCAGTAGCTGGCAAGGGAACTAGAGTCAACATGCCACAACTAAGACCCAATACAGCCAAATAAATAAAAATAAATATTTTTAAAAAGAAGATTATTAATTACTAAGACCTGTTCAAGGACAAGGATTGTGTCCAGGCTTAGATGACAAAATAGCTTAGGCCAAAAATGGCTTTTCTTATGTCAATAAAGCCATGCCTGTTTCTCTTTCTCAGGGGATCCTCTAATGTATCTGCTTACAATTTCTTGTATTAAAAAAAAGCTTAATTTCACACCAAGGACATGAGAATGATATGCTTCTATGAAGGCATTTCTGCATGAAGCTGAAGTAATGTAATTACATTTGACAAATCTGATTCAGGATAGAACCAAAGGAATATATCTAATGGTGAATCACTTTATCAATTTCAACTATTGTCTCAACCTGAGTTTTAATAGATACTGGAAAAGACATTTCAAAATGAAGAAAAATTCTGTGGAGTAAAAAGAAACTATATATGTCTATTTTAAATGGACAAAGATGACATTTTACCATAAAGAAATGAGCCGCAAAACATCTTCATTCAGGTCCCAATTTTTTTGTCTTTTCAGTGTTGATTCCCAATAGCTTTATTCATGATAGATAAAGAATAAGTAGAAATGGCTAACAATTATATTGTACTTACCAAGCAGGCACAATCCTCAAAATAATCCATAATATGTTAAATATTATTATCCCCATTAAATGTGGCTAAGACAGTAAAGAATCTGCCTGCAATGCAGGAGGCCTGGGTTCAATCATAGGGTTGGGAAGATCCCCTGGAGAAGGGAATGGTAACCCCATTCCAATATTCTTGCCTAAAGAATTTCAGGGACAGAAGAGTCTGGCAGGCTCCATCCAGTCCATGGAGTCACAGAGTCAGACAAGATTGAGCGACTTAAGACCAGACTGTTAGACATGGAGATAAATCTTATTATATGTGAATGATCAGGGAAATAAACCTTCTGGTTTTAATTTGTAAAACTCTCAGAAACTGTTCAATTAATACAAAGTAGCAAATGTTTGTGAATTCCACTTTTAAAATTATTTCATTCACTGAATAGGTATTTAGTGAGCACCCTCTTCTGGTCTGAAGGCAAGGATACTGGAGTGGGTAGCCATTCGCTTCTCTAGGGGAACTTCCAAACCTTGGGATACAACACAGGTCTCCTGAATTGCAGGCAGATTCTTTGCCATCTGAGCCACTGCTGTTGTGCAAACAACAAAGAACAAAACAAAACCCCTGCCCTCCAAAATTTTATGTATTAATGGGAGAGACAAACGAGTGAAAACTGAGCAGGGAGATGTTCCTGTTACTATGAACGCCTTCAAAACAATTTTTTAAAGACTTGGCAGGAGTGGAGTACAAATAAAACTAGCTCACCAAAACAGCCCCGAGACGGGGCTTTTACAGTCTGAGAGTTATCACCTGGGTCCACGGGGCTTTTACAGTCTGAGAGTTATCACCTGGGTCGTCACAGCCACTCCAGCTACAGTTTTGTACAGTCAACAAATGGCATAATGTCCTTTAAAAAAAAGACTCTTTTGTTTAGAAATGGAATCCTGTCTATGTCCTGTGTGTTCTTCTTCAGTTGATCTGTAATCTTCCCCTGTCCTGTATACAAAGGGGGTTGGGGACCTCCACTCCTCTTCAGCACCTCACAGCTGGTGTCCTTGGCCAGCTTGATGTATACAGTTAGTGGCAGCAGGGGACTGAGTGCTTTGCTCCAATTCTAAAATCTCCAGCGATCTCTGCCTCTGGATCAGAAGCTACTACACCTTGAGACATGTTAGAACTGGACATGGAACAACGGACTGGTTCCAAATTGGGAGAGGAGTATGTCAAGGCTGTATGTTGTCACCCTGCTTATTTAACTTATATGCAGTGTATATCATGGGAAATGCTGGGCTGGATGAAGCATAAGCTGGAATCAAAATTGCCGGGAGAAATATCAGTAACCTCAGATATGCAGATAACACCATCCTTATGGCAGAAAGTGAAGAGGAACTAAAGAGCCTCTTGATGGAAGTGAAAGAGGAGAGTGAAAAAGCTGGCTTAAAACTTAACATTCAGAAAACTAAGATCATGGCATCCGGTACCATCACTTCATGGCAAATAGATGGGGAAACAATAGAAACAGTAAAAGACTATTTTCTTGTGCTCCACAATCACTGCAAATGACTGCAGCCATGAAATTAAAAGATGCTTGCTCCTTAGAAGAAAAGCTGTGAGGAACCTAGACAGCGCATTAAAAAGCAGAGTCATTACTTTGCTGACAAAGGCCCACATAGTCAAAGCTATGGTTTTACCAGTAGTCATGTATGTATGTGAGAGTTGGACCATAAAGAAGACTGAGCACCAAAGAATTGATGCTTTCAAACTGTGTTATTGGAGAAGACTCTCGAGAGTCCCTTGGACTGTAAGGAGATCAAACTAGTCAACCCTAAAGGAAATCAATCCTGAATATTCATTGGAAGGACTGATGCTGAAGCTCCAATACTTTGGCCACCTGATGCGAAGAGCCAGCTCATCCTGATGCTGGGAAAGATTGAAGGCAAGAGGAGAAGGGGCGACAGTTGGATGGCATCACCAACTCAATGGACAAGAATTTGAGCAAACTCCAGGAGATGGTGAAGGACAGGGAAGCCTGGTGCTGCAGTCCACGGGCTCGCAGAGTCGACGAGGACTGAGCAAGCAACCAACAACAACACCACCACCAGAGCAGAAGCCCGGTGAGGCCCGCCGCGCCCCTCCCCGCCCCGCCCCTCCCCGCCGCGCCCCGCCCCTCCCCGCCGCGCCCCGCCCCGCCCCGCCGCGCCCCTCCCCGCCCCGCCCCGCCCGCGCCCCGCCGCGCCCCGCCGCGCCCCCCGCCCCGCCGCGCCCCTCCCCGCCCGCCGCGCCCCTCCCCGCCCCGCCCCGCCGCGCCCCTCCCCGCCCCGCCCCGCCGCGCCCCTCCCCGCCCCGCCCCGCCGCGCCGCGCCCCGCCCCGCCCCGCCGCGCCCGCCCCGCCCCGCCCCGCCGCGCCGCGCCCGCCGCCCGCCGCGCCGCGCCCCCAGCCCCGCCCCGCCCTCCGCCGCGCAGCGCCCCGTGCCTCCGCCGCGGTCCGCCCCCGCCGCGGTCCGCCCATTGGCGCACCTCGCCCCGCCTCCACCACGCCCTCGCCCTCCGCGGCGCCCCGCTCTTGCCCCGCCTCCAGTCCCTGATCCTGCCCCGCCCTCGTCCCGGTAGGTGCTCAGCTGGTTCGGCGCTCTGCGCCCCAGTGTCCAGGCCAGGCCCCCTCCACTGGCAGGCTTCTGCGATCGCCATGACGGCGGCCGTGTTCTTCGGCTGCGCCTTCATTGCCTTCGGGCCTGCGCTCGCCCTCTACATCTTCACCATCGTCACCGAGCCGTTACGCATCATCTTTCTCATCATTGGGTAAGGCGGTTGCGCCGGGAAACCTGGACCCGGGGCTCCCCTCCCCCGCCGGGGGTACCCGCGATCCCTGGCGCCCCACCAAACATCTCGATCACGTTGGGCTTTAGAGCGGAGAATGGTTGGAAGTGGGAGAGCTGAGATCCCTTTCCCTGGGACTTCTTGCCCTCCTCCGAGGGTCGGCGACCTCAGAGAGCGAGCTCACGTCGTGAAGGAGCTCACGCCGTGGGTCTCAGAAAACCCTGGCGCTTGGCTCGGTAGTCTTTGCCTAGGGTCCGTGGGTGGGCGTTCGTCATACATTAAAACTGTGTAAAGAATTGTGGATAACTTCAAATATGCATCTTTGATTTATTTGGAGAGAGCGCCCCTCAAATTCAAACAGGCATCTCTAATACCAAGCTAGTTAAGAGCCCTTAAGCATCTGGGGATCAGGTGCTTTAAAACACACTCCTGCCCAATCCCTACCCGGGATCAACTGAATAGGAATGTCTAGGGGGTGGGATTCGGACTACGCAATGTAAGAGACCCAGGTGACCCAGGTATGCGGCCAGAGGGTAAAAAGCCTGTGAAAACTCCGCATCACCTGTAGTGCATCTCTTTCCAGGAGCTTGGTCAATACCGAACTCCTGTGGCGAATGTGATCGTAATGCCAGTTTTCACCTGTCTGGCAGCTCTTACTGGAGCTTCCCCATGACCCTCTGTGCTGTTGAGTTTCAATTGGCATCAGGAGAAACGGCGAGGCCAGGCCAGTGAGTCCCACCTTTTCTGAACTTCTTCACCACTCACACTGTATTGAAAGTGCTGCATCACAAGAGTCATTTAAAAACCAATATAGAGGGACTTCACTGGTGGTCCAGTGGTTAAGAATCTGCCGTTAAGTTCAGGGGACTCTGCTTCGATCCTGGTTGGGGAACCAAGATCCGACATGCCTGCCGCGGGGTAACCACAACCCTATGTGGCCAAGTAAAACAAAACAAAATACAATAGAGATTTGGGCAGAAAGTCTGTAAAGCTTGTTATAATCATTAAACTCCACAGGAATGTTGTAAAAACCAGACCTGGGAAACTGATCTAGATCAGAGCACAGGCTTTCAACATCTGGATTTTAAACAACTGTTCTGTTAATAGAGACATAGACATTTTCCTGGAAAAAATATTTACACATCAGTGGACAAAGCTTTAATTAGGAAGCTTAATTAGCAAATAACGAAATTTCCAGCCAGACAGTCCTTGGCAAATAGTCTTCAGATGTACTTACAAAAAGAAGGGTCACTGAAAAAAGTGATTTTTTAACGAAAAATTTCAAATTCCTCTTGGACTGCATGTTTGTTTCACCAGGGAAACTGCACATTGATTGAGAACAGTTGAACATTTTCTGTCAGGAAATCTCTTTCTTCTCAAGCAGGGTTTTGTTTTTGTTTTTATTTACTTATTTTATATGTAATTCTTTCAGCTGTAAGCAGCATCTCTTGGCTCTATACATTTTATTTATTTTTAACTTTTTACTTTGTTTTGGGCTGTTGCCAGTTACAATGTTGTGATAGATTAAGGTGAAGAGCAAAGGACTCAGCCATATGGATACACGTATCCATTCTCCCCCAAACCACACTGCTATATTTAAAATGAATAACCAGAACCTGCTGTGTATAGCACATGGAATCCTGCTCAGTGTTATGTGGCAGCCTGTACATTTTATTATTATTATTATTATTATTATTTTTGCCATGTGATATGTGGGATCTTATTCCCCAACCAAGAATCGAACCTGCTATCCCTGCATTGGAAGTTCAGAGTCCTAACCACTGGATGACCAAGGAAGTCCCTTTTTTCTTTCCTGCTTTTAAATCGTTTTTGATCCTGTTCACTTATAACTTTTTTCCCTTCCAATTTTCAGAGCTTTCTTCTGGTTGGTGTCTCTGCTGTTTTCTTCCCTCATTTGGTTCACGACAACAACCCTTATTGGTAACAAAGATGAACCAAGAGAGAAATATTTGCTGATTTTTGGAGTGTTAATCTCAGTCCTTGTCCAAGAAATGTTCCGGTTTGCATATTATAAACTTTTAAAGTAAGTTAAGTGTTTGGTTTACTTTTTTCCCCAGTGTTTTTTGAATTATTATTTAGTAATTTGAAACATTAATATGTTGTTGTATTTGAAGGTCCATGTCTTCCTACATAGTTCCAAGCCAGGGGATCGTACATTTCCAGCCTGAAAATATTGAGTATTTTGAGTTGTGGGCCCTCATTCCTTCCTTCACTCATTCAAAAAATATGTCTTAAGAATTTGCTTAATGCCATGCACTACTCTGGGTACTGGGGATACATCATGATTAAAAGACAGTCTCATGGTGGTACCTTATAGTGGAAAGAGACAACAAATGAATAAATAAGAAAATACATTGTATATTACAAGATAAGTGCCGTAGAGAAAAATAAAGGTAGAGAAAGTCATTGAAACAATAAGTACAAAAACTGTTCCAAATCAGAATTATTTTGACATCACCTAAAATAGATAATTCCTATGGCAGTTATGCTTGCCATAATTTTGACTGTATTGGGGGAAACAGGTGTTCATTTTGTGATAATGTCATTTGATTTCATGTCTGTAATAGAAAAATACATTTTTTTAAAAAGTGGGCATGAGTTCCCTTTCTAGGCCAGAAAGTAGGTCATCTGTAGGATCCATGAGGAGCTCATGTGAAACCACTGTTTGAAAGCACAGCTTGAACTTGGAATAGTATTTTCCTTCCGGCAGTCATGAGTTTGGCTTTGATTACGTAGTAATGCTTAGTTAGTAGAATGATAAATGTGCTGCTTTTTCATTTCTGCAAATGAGTTCATTAAAGCACTTTATGAATTGCAAGGGTGCAACCAAGACAGAAAGGACCTCAATAGCATCTCTTGTAATAGGCTTCTGATCCTTTATTCCTGCCAAAATGCCAAGGCTTCTGTATTTTTTACTGGATGCTTTTAATAACAGATACTGAAATTTTAATAATGAAGCAGTTTAAACCACCAGTGGAAAACCAGGAAGCCATTGCTTAGAAACAAAAGTAGTATCTTAGAAAAGGTTTAAAAATGAAAGTTCCATTAGTTCCTGGAAATATTAAAGAGCAACAGATAAAAATTAAAGATAACATTTCAGGTTCCATGGGAATTACAGTATCCTTAAGAGATGGACATTCAGCTATGGTTGAATATTTCTGGCTTGCAGCAGTTAACTGCCATTCCAAATTTAATTTTTACTGTAGACTGTGTTAAGGTAATAAAAATCTCCCCTCTTTCTCACCTCTAATGCACAGGCAAGCAGTTTCTCGCATGGTTGTCATCTTCTCTTTCAAGGCTGTGCATTCCTCATTTTCTCACCTGGCCCTCAGAAGACGCGGGTGTGGTTTCCAAATCTTTTCCTATCTCTGTTCTTTTATGTCAGTGGACACACCCCTTTCTGGCAGTGCCTGGGGTTTACCTGTGCCCAGGACCCAGCACAGTGCCCCGCTGTGGTCAAAGTGGTTCAGAAAGCAGGGCCCCTCCCACCGTTGACAGGGCACTTTTCTCTTAACCCAGCTTCCGATTGCACTGGACTTTCTTACTCTAACGTCATCATCGTCATTGGCTCACATTGGGTTTGCGTTTTCTAATCTCAGTAGATTTTCACAGATCAGGTCCTGGCTTTAGTAATAACCCTTTAGGACCTGAGATTCTACCTCAGTTACCTGAATTGGCTAACTGAGTATCTGCTCTTCTTTACTGTTGTCTTTCTTCATGATTTCCACCTGAAAAGCAAAGCTTTATTGGCTCTAATCCAACATGAGTTGCCTTTTTGCGGGGAGGCAGGGGAGGGGCGGTGGCTATTGCTATGCTGCTTGTGAGATCTTAGTTCCCTGACCAAGGATTGAACCTGTGCCCTGGCGATGAAAGTGCGGAGTTCTAACCACTGGACTGCCAGAAAGTTCCCCATGGGTTACCCTTTTTAATGAGGGCAGTGAGGGCATAGGACCACATATGGAAGGAAGTATTGCTGTCAGTCTGCAGGCTCTCAGGCCAGGAAATTCAGAGAAGCCTCCTTGGCCTTCTGGGGAAACCATATTTGGTCCTCCAAAAGGACCTTTGGAGATTTGCAGATAAATAATAGGACAGGTATGTATTAACAGGTGCCTTTGTTTGCCTCTACAAAATGGATCTGCAACAAACCTTTGGAATATGACATATTTTCCTAGCACATTTTTAAAATGTTCGATGTTATATCAGTTCAGTTCAGTCGCTCAGTCATGTCCGACTCTTTGCAACCCCATGAATCGCAGCACGCCAGGCCTCCCTGTCCATCACCAACTCCTGGAGTTCACTCAGATTCACGTCCATCGAGTCAGTGATGCCATCCAGCCATCTCATCCTCTGTTGTCCCCTTCTCATCCTGCCCCCAATCCCTCCCAGCATCAGGGTCCTTTCCAATGAGTCAGCTCTTCACATGAGGTAGCCAAAGTACTAGAGTTTCAGCTTTAGCATCATTCCTTCCAAAGAAATCCCAGGGCTGATCTCCTTCAGAATGGACTGGTTGGATCTCCCTGCAATCCAAGGGACTCTCAAGAGTCTTCTCCAGCACCACAGTTCAAAAGCATCAATTCTTCGGCGCTCAGCCTTCTTCACAGTCCAACTCTCACATCCATACATGACCACTGAAAAAACCATAGCCTTGACAAGACAGACCTTAGTCAGCAAAGTAATGTCTCTGCTTTTCAATATGCTATCTAGGTTGATCATAGCTTTCCTTCCAAGGAGTAAGCGTCTTTTAATTTCATGGCTGCAGTCACCATCTGCAGTGATTTTGGAGCCCCCAAAAATAAAGTCTGACACTGTTTCCACTGTTTTCCCATCTATTTCCCATGAAGTGATGGGACCGAATGCCATGATCTTCATTTTCTGAATGTTGAGCTTTAAGCCAACATTTTCACTCTCCTTTTTCACTTTCATCAAGAGGCTTTTTAGTTCCTCTTCACTTTCTGCCATAAGGGTGGTGTCATCTGCATATCTGAGGTTATTGATATTTCTCCCGGCAATCTTGATTCCAGCATGTGCTTCTTCCAGCCCAGCGTTTCTCATGATGTACTCTGCATAGAAGGATGTTATATAGTTACATGTTAAAACAAGTTTGAGAATTATGTACTTTAATCATGACTAACGTGCTTCGATTCGTGGAGTCGCAGAGTCGGACACGACTAAGCGACTGAACTAAACATTTATATAGATATATTTAAGTTGCTCTCTTAGGCTTCACCAAATTAAATATAGGAACTTCAGTTTAAGCAATATTTTAACTATCTCCACTGCCAAGGTAGGTTTTGAACTTTTAAGTTTAAAGTATTGCCTCAGTAAAATTTTTGCTACTTGAATTTGGTGCCAAGATTAAAATGTGGAGAGCTTACACCAGTTTTATATATATATATATATATATATACATGGAATTGAATCAAAGTATTTATTGTTGTTTGTTGTTGTTTAGTCACTTCAGTAGTGTCCAGCTCTTTTGTAGCCCCATGGACTGTAGCCTTCAAGGCTTCTCTGTCCATGGAATTCTCAAGGGAAGAATACTGGGGTGTGTTGCCATTTCCTTTTCCAGGGTATCAACCCAGGAATCAAACATGCATCTCCTGCACTGGCAGGCAGACTCTTTACCACTGAGAGCCACCAGGGAAGTCCACTTATCATTGTGAAAGTGAAAGTGAAGTCACTCAGTCGTGTCCGACTCTTTGTGACCCCATGGACTGTGGCCTACCAGGCTCCTCCCTCCATGGGATTCTCCAGGCAAGAGTACTGGGAGTGGGTTGCCATTTCCTTCTCCAGGGGGTCTTCCCAACCCAGGGATCGAACCTGGGTCTCCTGCATTCCAGGCAGACGCTTTAACCTCTGAGCCACCAGGGAATCCCCAATTAATTTCATGACTCAGGCCTTAGGAACAGTACTTCATCTTGAATGAATAAATTGTAACTTTCAGCCTAGCAAAGCATTGCACTGTGACAAATTGACATGTGGCCACAAATGAGTTTTTTCTATCTTAATTAGAAGGAAAAAAAAAAATCCTAGTTATGGTCCTGCATATTGCCTAAAATATACACTAGAATTTTTTCGGCTCAAAGTGAAGCTTTTGTAGTTTCAGTTGTCTGGTAATGCTGATACCATTAAGATTTGGTAATTTAAAAAATCACTTATAGAAGTAGTAAGATAATCATTGCTCCAACTTTTTAAAAGGCCTAAGTCTATTTTAAAAAATTCTAAAATAGTGTATTTACATGCATATTCTGTGGTACTTTCCCTCTCCTACACATACATGTGGAGTGAATCAGAGCAAACAAGAAAGCTGGTATGATTTATCATATGTTTTTCAAAGTTTATATTTCAAAAAATTGACCTTTTTCTGTTTTGTTCTTAGAAACAATAATAAATGTAAACAAAAAATGTCCATTTCAGTAAAATGGTGAAATTAAAATCACTGTCCCTCATGTCATAAGTTGTGGGTTGTGTCCATCAAGAACTTGGAAGCTGATCATGGTGCCTTTTCCTTTTTCACTTCCTGATATTGGCACTGAGAACTGTTGGTGCCCTAGACCTTTCCTTCCTCATAGAAGGAGGACGTTTACAAAACTTTTAAGTTTAGAGCTTTAATATATTTGCGATAGCAGTACTTTGTTATACTAAATATCAAAAATCTTTTATTCATTACTGAGCAATTTATATAAAACAGAAGTCCTCCAAAATATACTGATTCTATTATACCATTATATCTGTTTGTTGATGGAGAGTATTGCTATTATGTAGGTCTGTAAGCATTCATTAGCCTTTCAAAGCACTCCTGTGATAGGTGAGTTTATATAGGCTACTTGGGTATTTCAGGTGGTTATGGTTCCAGAGAAAGAAGATCACAGTCACGTAAATTCTGGTTCATGTCCCTGCTACTAAATGATGCTTCCAAATGGAAGCATATTAAAAGCAGAGACATTACTTTGCCAACTTTGCCAAAGGTCCGTCTAGTCAGGGCTATGGTTTTTCCAGTAGTCATGTATGGATGTGAGAGTTGGACTACAAAGAAAGCTGAGCGCTGAAGAATTGATGCTTTTGAACTGTGGTGTTGGAGAAGACTCTTGAGAGTCCCATGGACTGCAAGGAGATCCAACCAGCCTATCCTAAAGGAGATCAGTCCTGGGTGTTCATTGAAAGGACTGATGTTGAAGCTGAAACTCCAATACTTTGGCCACCTGATGCAAAGAACTGACTCATTGGAAAAGAGCCTGCTGCTGGGAAAGATTGAAGGTGGGAGGAGAAGGGGATGACAGAGGATGAGATGGTTGGATGGCATCACTGACTCAATGGACATGAGTTTGAGTAAACTCCTGAAGTTGGTGATGGACAGGAAGGCCTGGCGTCCTGCAGTCCATGGGGTTGCAAAAAGTCGGACACAACTGAGAGACTGAACTGATACTGAAGCTTAGTCATGGTGGTGCTAGTTGTAAAGAATCACCTGCCATTACAGGAGAATAAGAGATGAGATTTCAGTCCTTGGGTGGGGCAACCCACTCCAGTATTCTTGCCTGGAGAATCCTGGACAGAGGAGCCTGGCAGGCTACAGTACATAGGGTCACACAGAGTTGGATATGACTGAAGTCACTTAACACACAAGTTTAGTCATAAATATTGCTTTTTTCCCCCTTATTAAACCCAATCCTGATGGCTTGTTATATTATTTTTTCCTATTCTTTGTGAATGTCAGATAAAAGGCAAAAGTTGGTTGGAAATTTTGGTTGATTTTAGTTAATTGAAGCTTTGTTGTGTTCGTGTAAATGGATTTTAGATTTAGTGTATAATCTGATCAAAAACCTCATTAAGTATCTGAATTTTAAGATACCTTATGTGTTTTTCTGATATACTACTTAAAAAAATTATATATGTGTTTTTATTTTAGGAGAGCCAGTGAGGGTTTGAAGATTATAAACCCATATGAGAAAGCACCCTCTATGAGATTGCTGGCTTATGGTAAGTTAGAGCTGCATAGTGTTGTGAAGATAAAAAAAAAAATCAAACTTGACCTAAATGCCATTTTTATCTTTTATAGCTTTGTGGGTTTCTAGTAGTATTTCGGAGAAGGCAGTGGCACCCTACTCCAGTGTTCTTGCCTGGAAAATCACATGGATGGAGGAGTCTTGTAGGCTGCAGTCCATGGAGTCGCTAAGAATCGGACATGACTGAGCGACTTCCCTTTCACTTTTCACTTTCATGCACTGGAGAAGGAAACGGCAACCCACTCCAGTGTTCTTGCCTGGAGAATCCCAGGGATGGGGGAGCCTGGTGGGCTGCCGTCTATGGGGTCGCACAGAGTCGGGCACGACTGAAGCGACTTAGCAGCAGCAGCAGAGCCCTTTTATAAAGGAAAGTAATTTCAATTGACTCTTATCTGTGTGTCCATTAACTATTAACCAAATTTGACAGTTAGGTTTTTTTAACATGTATACACTCCAGTTAACAATTTCCAAGTGATGTTACTGTTACCCTCTCTGGGTTAATTTCGTGAATTTGTCCTGGAAAGACTCTTCATATTAAAACAGTTAATATGTTTTCATATTTTTCTTTCAGAATTATGGTTTAAAGGTTGAATCTGGGTTCCTAAATTGAGTCACCCAGCTTGACCGAGGGATCCCTTTTTACAATGCAATCACCCCTCAAGCTCAATTCCATCACAATTAATTCCGTAGACTCTGTTATCATGAATTAAAGTCAGAGCTTTAATATCATATCCTTCTGTCTCGCCTGTCACTTCAGAGCCCTCCTGGATCTCTTTCTGTCATTTCTCAATTCTCTGCTACATTTCACTATCCATTCCCCCACGCCCCGGCCCCCACCCTGGTTCATCATTTTGCCAAGCACTTGCCTTTTCTGAGCCAACTTTCCACTGCTTCTCCAACAGCCTGTACACCCTTTTTCCTTCAGCAAAATAGTGTTCCCTAGTCCTTGGGGATTTGATTTGAAGAGAAATCATAGTGTGAATAAGGTTTAACAGTGTTTTCCTTCCTCTTTAGTTTCTGGCCTTGGCTTTGGAATCATGAGTGGCGTATTTTCCTTTGTAAATACCCTGTCTGACTCCTTGGGACCAGGCACGGTGGGCATTCATGGAGACCCTCCCCAGTTCTTCCTAAATTCAGGTATGTGTCTGGTTTGAATGTTTAGACATCTGGTCTATGGTCATCCTTAATGGAATTCCCTGGCTTAGGAATTCCAATGAATAGAAATTTCTGTTGTACCTTCTAAAGGCAAGGTACTGTTAGACACTGAGATGAAAGAGACCTAGGAAAGTAAGAATTACAGTTAGGGTATTATTGAATTTTAGAGTGGATTTAGCTTGTATAAAATTCATTTTTCTGTTACTATACTAACAATTTTGCTGTATAGTTGATATATTGTAAGTGAGTGTTTATAGGCGACATGCTTTTTTGTTCTAACAGCATTATTTTTATTATTTTTAAAATTTTATTTTTAATTGGAGGATAATTACTTTACGATATTGTGATGGTTTCTGCCGTACTTCAGCAGGAAACAGCCACCAGCATGCACGTGTCCCCTCCCTCTTAATCCTCCTTCCCACCCCACCCCCCTGTGTGCTCACAGAGTGGGTCTCCTGCATCTGCAGCTTGTCCCCGCTGGCTGTTGTACGTATGGTAGTGTGTGTTTCAGTACTGCTCTTGAGTCCTCCTGCCTGCTGCCTCCCTGACTGGCACCAAAAGTCTAATCTTTATGTGTGCACCTTTTTTGCTGCCCTGCAAATGGAATCATCAGTACCATCTTTCTAGATTCCACAGATACGTGTTAATATACAATATTAGTCTTTCTGACTGACTTCCCTCTATTTAAGAGGCTCTAGGTTCGTCAACCTTATTAGAACTGACTCAAATGTGTTCCTTTTTATAGCTGAGTAATATTCCATTGTGTATCTGTACCACAACTTCTTTATCTTTTCACCTGTTGATGGACATCTAGATTGCTTCCATGTCCTAGCTATTGTAAATAGTGCTGCAAGGAACACTGGGGTACATGTGTCTCTTTCAATTACGGTTTCCCAGTAGTGGGATTTCTGGGTCATATGGTAGTTTTATTCCTAGTTTTTAAAGGAATCTCCACACTGTTTGGAAAATCCCATGGACAGAGGAGCCTGGAAGGCTGCAGTCCATGGGGTCGCTGAGGGTCGGACACGACTGAGCGACTTCACTTTCACTTTTCACTTCCATGCATTGGAGAAGGAAATGGCAACCCACTCCAGTGTTCTTGCCTGGAGAATCCCAGGGACGGGGGAGCCTGGTGGGCTGCCGTCTATGGGGTTGCACAGAGTCGGACACGACTGAAGTGACTTAGCAGCCACAGTGTTCTCCATAGTGGCCATACCAGTTTGCATTCCCACCAACAGTGCAAAAAGTTCCCTTTTCTCCACACCCTCTCCAGCATTAATTGTTTGTAGACTTTTTGATGATGACTGTTCTGACTGGTGTGAGATGATACCTTGTTGTGGTTTTGATTTGCATTTCTGTAATAACGAGAGATGTTGAGCATCTTTTCATGTGTTGATTAGCCATCTGTGTGTCTTCTTTGGAGAAATGCCTATTTAGGTCTTCTGCCCAACTTTTTGATTGTGTTGTTTTTCTGGTATGAGTTGCATGAGCTGCTTGTATATTTTGAAGATTAACCTTTTGTCAGTGTTTCATTTGCTGTTATTTTCTCCTATCCTGAGGGTTTTCTTTTCATTTTGCTTGTAGTTTCCTTCATTGTGCAAAAACTTTTAATCAGGTCCCATTTGTTTATTTTTGTTTTTATTTCCATTACTCTAGGAGGTCAGTCATAGAGGATCTTGCTGTGATTTAGGTCAAAGTGTTCTGCCTATGTTGTTTTTGTTTTTATTAGTTTTTATTTATTGTCAGTGTAAGGACTAATCTTTATAGTTTGTCATCTTGGCCGCTTTGGGGCATGGAAAGTATAATTTAATCTTGAAATTGAGAGGAAGGAAAACAGTTCTTATTTAATGTGAGGTAATGTCACTTATCTAAAAAATGTGTGTAACATATCTAAAATTGTAACTGTAACAACCCATCTTCCTTGTTTCTTAAGAACTGGGACATCAGCAGGAACTTAAGAGTCCCTTGCTCCCCCCCACCCCTCCCCCACAGGAAGCTGTTGCCTGATTTTGTGTTGTTCAGTCCCTGGGTTAGCCAGGTCTGAAACTTAGGTTTTAACATGTACAGATGTTTTACTCTGAAGCTAAAACCTGGAAGTTTTACCTTCATGTGTGTATCTGAAAAAATATATTTAGTTTTCTTGTTTTGAACATTTAAAAATAAACTGTACTGTATTCTTTAAAAAAAAAAAATAGTTGAGTTCACCTTTATCCAAGTTCAGTTCAGTGCAGTCGCTCAGTCGTGTCCAACTCTTTGCAACCCCATGAATCACAGCACGCCAGGCCTCCCTGTCCATCACCAACTCCCAGAGTCAGTGATGCCATCCATCCATCTCATCCTCTGTTGTCCCCTTCTCCTCCTGCCCCCAATCCCTCCCAGCATCAGAGTCTTTTCCAATGAGTCAACTCTTTGCATGAGGTGGCCAAAGTACTGGAGTTTCAGCTTTAGCATCATTCCTTCCAAAGAAATCCCAGGGCTGATCTCCTTCAGAATGGACTGGTTGGATCTCCTTGCAGTCCAAGGGACTCTCAAGAGTCTTCTCCAACACCACACTTCAAAAGCATCAGTTCTTCGGCACTCGGCTTTCTTCACCATCCAACTCTCACATCCATACATGACCACTAAAAAAACCATAGCCTTGACTAGACGGATCTTTGTTGGCAAAGTAATGTTTGCTTTTCAATATGCTATCTAGGTTGGTCATAACTTTCCTTCCAAGGAGTAAGTGTCTTTTAATTTCATGGCTGCAATCACCATCTTCAGTGATTTTGGAGCCCCCCAAAATAGTCTGACACTGTTTCCACTGTTTCCCCATCTATTTCCCATGAAGTGATGGGAGCAGATGCCATGATCTTCGTTTTCTGAATATTGAGCTTTAAGCCAACATTTTCACTCTCCTCTTTCACTTTCATCAAGAGGCTTTTTAGTTCTTCACTTTATCTGCCATAAGGGTGGTGTCATCTGCATATCTGAGGTTATTGATATTTCTCCCGGCAGTCTTGATTCCAGCTTGTGCTTCTTCCAGCCCAGTGTTTCCATGATGTACTCTGCATATAAGTTAAATAAGCAGGGTGACAATATACAGCCTTGACGTACTCCTTTTCTGATTTGGAACCAGTCTCTTGTTCCATGTCCAGTTCTAACTGTTGCTTCCTGACCTGCATATAGGTTTCTCAAGAGGCAGGTCAGGTGGTCTGGTAATCCCATCTGTTTCAGAATTTTCCACAGTTTATTGTGATCCACACAGTCAAAGATGCCTATAAAAAAGCCAACATATTTCAAACTGCTTTTCATCCACCAGATGAATATTGTCCCCGTGATACAATGATCACATGTTTAAGAGTTGGTAGCATACATAATTAGTATAAAATCTCTCCTAAATTACACAAGAATCTATCAAAAAATAGCTTTCTAAAACACCACTGTATTTTTTTATCTTCGTAAGCTATATCATTGAAATAAGTGACCCCATGCACAGATTCTTTTAATTGAATCATCTTTAACATCTTTACAAAAGTAATTTGTCTTCAAGGAGCTTATCATTTTGTAGGGGGAATAAGGCCCCCCAAAAAAGTGATTAATCTTGTCAAGGCAGTTTGAAGTTATAAAAGATATAAGATGAAAGTGTTGGTCGCTCAGTGGCGCTGGACTCTTGCGACCCCATGGACTGAGCCCGCCAGGCTTCTTTGTCCACAGAATTTCCCAGGCAAGAATACTGGAGTGGGTTGCCATTTCCTTCTCCAGGATAAGACGAGGTATAACCGAATTTTAAAAATTGCTGCAGTAAAAAGTTGAGAGAGATTCTGCATGTTATAGTGATCCTCCAACCCAGTGGACTCTTCATTCATCATTTCAGTTTAGGCCTTGTTATCTCCTGTCTAGATTGCTACCATTAACCCCCACCTGGTTAGTCTTTCCCCAACACACTTTCTGTAAGTATCCACCCTTTATACTGTCCCCAAAGAAATCTTCCCTGTGTAAAACTAGGGCTTTTCAAGGCTTACAGGATAAAGTCAAGGCCCTTCACATCTGGCTACAAGTTAGAGGAAGGGAAAGTATGTTAGTGGATTGGGTCATACTGATTCAGTCGTGCCTCCAACAGAGCAAATTATCTTCCTTTTAAACATTCCATAACTAGAGTATTTCTGACAATTTTAAAAAATGATCATAATAAAGGGTCTTAGTATTTTTTTAGAACTGTAATATAAGTAGCTAAAATCTGTTAGCATCCAATATAAATTAATAAAACATAGCCAGGAGAGGGTGCTACAGTTCTCTGTATTTTCCTAAATCAGTGTATTATACTGCTACATAAGCAGTTTTCTTTTTTGCTTCTCAAGTAGCAGTCTCCTAATGAAATTTATTTTTCTACCAGCTTCTATCACTAGATGGCGCTAATTCCCTTTAGAGAGCTAGGCTGTTTTCGCAAGATTGACTTAAAATGATTCTTTTAGAAGAAAGTGAAAAATGTGCAGCAATTTGGTGATAGTATTTGTGACTTCTGTAAATTCAAGAAAAAAAGTGTTATAATATCTTTAGAGGTGGCAAGAATACATAGAAGAACTGTACAAAAAAGATCTTCATGACCCAGATAATCATGATGGTGTGATCACTCACCTAGAGTCAGACATCCTGGAATGTGAAGTCAAGTGGGCCTTAGGAAGCATCACTATGAGCAAAGCTAGTGGAGGTGATGGAATTCCAGTTGAGCTTTTTCAAATCCTAAAAGATGATGCTGTGACAGTGCTCTACTCAATATGCCAGCAAATTTGGAAAACTCAGCAGTGGCCAGAGGACTGGAAAAGGTCAGTTTTCATTCTAATCCCAAAGAAAGGCAATGCCAAAGAATGCTCAAACTACCGCACAATTGCACTCATCTCTCACGCTAGTAAAGTGATGATTAAAATTCTCCAAGCCAGGCTTCAGCAATACATGAACCGTGGACTTCCAGATGTTCAAGCTGAAATGGCAGAGGAACCAGAGATCAAATTGCCAACATCCGCTGGATCATGGAAAAAGCAACAGAGTTCCAGAAAAACATCTATTTCTGCTTTTTGACTATGCCAAAGCCTTTGACTGTGTGGATCACAATAAACTGTGGAAAATTCTAAAAGAGATGGGAATACCAGACCACCTGACCTGCCTCTTGAGAAATCTGTATGCAGGTCAGGAAGCAACAGTTAGAACTGGACATGGAACAATGGGCTGGTTCCAAATAGGAAAAGGAGTACGTCAGGCTGTATCTTGTCACTCTGCTTATTTAACTTCTATGCAAAGTACATCATGAGAAACACTGGGCTGGAAGAAGCACAAGGTGGAATCAAGACTGCCGGGAGAAATATCAATAACCTCAGATATGTAGATGACACCACCCTTATGGGAGAAAGTGAAGAGGAACTAAAAAGCCTCTTGATGAAAGAAAGAGGAGAGTGAAAAAGTTGGCTTAAAGCTCAACATTCAGAAAACTAGGATCATGGCATCCAGTCCCATCACTTCATGGCAAATAGGTGGGTAAATAGTGGAAACAGTGGCTGACTTATTTTTCTGGGCTCCAAAATCACTGAAGATGGTGATTGCAGCCATGAAATTAGAAGATGCTTACTCCTTGGAAGAAAAGTTATGATCAACTTAGCATATTAAAAAGCAGAGACATTGCTTTGCCAATGAAGGTCTGTCTAATCAAGGCTATGGTTTTTCCAGTGGTCATGTATGCATGTGAGAGTTGGACCATAAAGAAAGTTGAGCTCCGAAGAATTGATGCTTTTGAAGTGTGGTGTTGGAGAAGACTCTTGAGAGTCCCTTGGACTGCAAGGAGATCCAACCAGTCCATCCTAAAGGAGATCAGTCCTGGGTGTTCATTGAAAGGACTGATGTTGAAGCTGAAACTCAAATACTTTTGCTACCTGATGAAAAGAGCTGGCTCATTGGAAAAGACTCTGATGCTGGGAGGAACTGGGGGCACGAGGAGAAGGGGACCACAGAGAATGAGATGGCTGGATGGCATCACTGACTCAGTGGACATGGGTTTGGGTGGACTCCGGGAGTTGGTGATGGACAGGGAAGCCTGGTGTGCTGCGGTTCATGGGGTCACAAAGAGTCAGACACAACTTAGTAATTGAACTGAATATCTTTAGCTAAGTTAGGATGGCAGGCTGAACATGCTATGAATGTGTACCTATAGAGTCAGGAATACCTGTTACTTTATCATGTGCTAGAGTTTATTGGTTATAACATCATTCTTTTAAACTTTTAATTATACATTTAAGAAATTGCTTATTGCATTTAAAAATATAATCTCAAATTTGCTTATATTTGTCTTTATTGTGTATATTATTTGCTGCTGTTACCATGTGTTTAAGCATGAGATCATTTAAAATTTTTCATTTAGTTTCAGTTCAGTTCAGTCATGTCCAACTCTTTGAGACCCCATGGACTGCAGCACACCAGCCCTCCCTGTCCATTACCAACTCCTGGAGTTTACTCAAACTCATGTCCATTGAGTCAGAGATGCCATCCAACCATCTCATCCTCTGTTGTCCCCTCCTACTCCCGCCTTCAGTCTTTCGCAGCATCAGGGTCTTTTCCAGTGAGTCAGTTCTTTGCATCAGGTGGCCGAAGTAATGGAGTTTCAGCTTCAGCATCAGTCTTTCCAATGATTATTCAGGACTGAGTTCCTTTAGAATGGACTGGTTGGATCTCCTTGCAGTCCAAGGGACTCTCAAGAGTCTTCTCCAACACCACACTTCAAAAGCATCAATTCTTCGGAGCTCAACTTTCTTTATGGTCCAACTCTCACATCCATACATGACCACTGGAAAAACCATAGCCTTGATTAGACCTACCTTCATTGGCAAAGTAATGTTTCTGCTTTTCAATATGCTGTCTAGGTTGGTCATAACTTTTCTTCTAAGGAGTAAGCGTCTTTTAATTTCATGGCTGCAGTCACCATCTACAGTGATTTTGGAGCCCCCCAAAATAAAGTCTGTCACTGTTTCCACTGTTTCCCCATCTATTTGCCATGAAGTGATGGGACCAGATGCCATGATCTTAGTTTTCTGAATGTCGAGCTTTAAGCCAACTTTTTCACTCTCCTCTTTATCTTTCATCAAGAGGCTGTTTACCGTACTCCATTACAAATGGCCAATAACCAGAATAAAAAGGAATATGAGATCTAATTAGTATATCTGTTAGTACAAGTTATACACTATATGATTCCTTTATGTGCATAGGTTTTCATGTAGCAAGTAAGCATAGTTTATAAATTAAATGTATTATAAGTTAATTCTTTTTGTTTGTAGTTGTGTAGCAGGCTAACATTAACTTTTATTAGAATCATTATAATTTCTTAGAAATTCTGTATAGAGGCAAGGTATGGGAACTGAGTCTTAAGTTCAAGTCATATCCTGGCTCATTAATTTAGTGTTTTAGGCAAGTCCATTTGATCATTTAATCTTTCATTCAATAAATAATTAAGTATTTTTATTCAAGAGCCCAGTCAGTGTCTATACTTTCCACTCTCAGTGGGGAATAAAGACACACAACTGGTTATAACAAAGTGTGATAAATACTGTGATGAGGAAGAGCCACGAGCACACAGAACAGCTCTCACCCACTCATTGTATCAGCACTTCTCCTTTGTAATACTTACCATATTTGTAATTGATTAGTCAGCTGTGCAGTTATTTGTGTCTTTCACCCCAACTGGATGCTCAGCCATAAAAGGGCATAGACTGTCTGTCTTGTTTCCTGCAGTATCCCTAGCACTTTGTGGAGTTCTTTGTTTCTAGATGAACTCATAAGTATTTTTTGAAAAAAAAGGAAAGGTAGGCATTGCTTATGGAGGAAGTGCTATCCGAGTAGAAAGTTAAAGGATGAATAGTAGGTAGGCTGGCAGAGCAAGGTGGTTGTTGGGAAGGAATGTTCCAGGCAGAGGGAAGCAGTCTTCCTAGTAGTCCTGGAGGTAAGAAAGACGTTGTTCACGGGTACGGAAGTACTGGACTTCCGCCCAACCCTCAATGTCCTCATCTTTCATCAGAGGCAAAAATAATACCTCGCTCCGGGTTATAAAGAATTACATGAAATTAGAAAGTATATATTCAAGTGCTTTATAAACCACGAAATGGCCTAAGGGTAGAGAATTTGGTTCTTGAAGCATAGCATTTAGAGAAAGGATAACTTCTCTGATTTATGTGGTATCTGGGTTCATCACTCTGAATCAGCTCCCTTATGATTTAGAAGAAAACTGTATTTATTACTCAGTAAGAATATCTGATGTTTTATTTTTAAAACTTCCCTAAGCCATTTCATTTACATTATATTTTCTTGGCAGTGCTCTTGTCTAGGGGAGATTTTCAACTTTTTAGCCACTAAACCTTTAATTTGGAGAAGCCAGTACAGGTCAGATCGCATGTGAAGTATCGTGTTCAGTTCTTTTTAATTTCTTTAACTATATTTGCTTATTTCTGGCTGTGCTGGGTCTCGTTGCTGAACATGGGCTTTCTCTCATAGTGGCGAGTGGCGGCTACTCTCTAGTTGTGGTGTGTGAGCTTCTCATTGCAGTGGCTTCTCTTGTGCAGAGCACCAGCTTCAGTAGTTAGGGCTCAGTAGTGGTGGCACATGGGCTTAGTTGCCCCACTCAGTGTGTGTAATATTTCCAGACCAGGGGTTGAACCTGTGTTTCCTGCATTGGTAGGCAGATTCTCAACCACTGGACCACTAGGGGAGTCCTTGTGTTCAGTTCTGAGCATTGTGATTTAATAGGAATACTGAAGCACTAAAGTTGGTATGGAAGAGCATCATTCGTGTGGTGAAAAACCTAGAAGCTGTATGATTGAAGGGCAGAGGAATATTGAGCTTAAAGAAAAATGAAAGTAAGGGGAATGTGGGAGATTCCATTTTTGTCCAAATTTGTCATTCTGCTGTAGTAGCATTACACATCCACATCCTTCCATTGCCTTACGATGACTAGAATGTACTTGCCTACCCCTGACTTTGACCTCAGTCCTAGGACACGCATTGGCCAAATGGTGAATGTAAGTCACTAACTGGGTGTAAGTCAGTGACTTAGAAAGCACTTGCATGGTTGGTTCTGCCCTCTTCGGATCTGGTCATGGACCAGAGAACATGCCCCGTAGTTAATGCCTCCTTAGCCTGGACCACAGAATGAGCGTGTATAGAGCAGACCTGGGCCCAGCCTGAGTGACAAGCCAACCCAGCTGTACCAGCAACAGAGCTGTCCAGCTGAGCCCAGGCTCACTTGATCAGCCAAAGCACAGTCATCCTCTAGACCAGTGAGCAGGAGAGTTACTCTTTCTTGTTGAAACCCACTGAGTTTTTTTTTTATTCATTTCACTTTTTTCCCCCACAGTATTTTAAGTATAATCTCTATAATGTGTTTGTTTGTTAAATGTTAAGACTTTTAACTGAAAGCACTTTGTGTGCAAAACTATCTCTAATAACTACCAATTCCAAAGTGGTAGAGGAACGATTACATTGTTAATGATACAGAGAAAGTAATTGACCATAAAGCTTAATCTGCAGTTCTTATCCTTCTCTGAATTTGTTAGAGTCTTAATTCTTATAATAAGTGATGCCAACCGTCTCTGCTGGTGACACAAGGATACTTCATGTACTGTCATTGGCTTTGTCACCAAAGATGTATTCTTTGTATTTCATTCTACGCTTTCTTTACATCAGTAGTGTGATAGTCTTTCCTTCAAGTTGCTCAAATAACTGAAAATGTTAAGGTTATACTTTGTAAATTTCCTCTCCCTGAGCCGCGGCCTGCGGTACATTATCAAGTGTGCGGAGCCCGGGTGGCCGTCTCTAGGCAGGCAGCAGGCAGTTCAGTGAATTGCATCAGAGAGTGGCTGAAAGAATGCCACGGGCTGGGGCTCTTCCACACGTGTTCCAGGTAACCTCCTGAGACACTGACATCTCCTTGCTCCCATGGCTGGGTGAAGAGGCCCTGCTGACCGCTTTGCAGCTTAGGCAGCCTGAGGCCTCATGCTTCTCTCTCTCCAGGCCTTATATCATCTTTTATTTATCTGTTTGGCTGTGTCTGGTCTTAGTCGTGGCATGTAGAATCTTCAGTCTTCTTTGCAGCATGCCAGGATCTCTAGTGGGCAGCATGTGGGATCTAGTTCCCTGACCTGGGATCGAACCTTGGCCCTTCGCATTGGGAATCTTAGCCCCTGGGCCACCAGTGAAGTCCGAGGCCTGTGTCATCCTCACGTGTGAATTGGTCCTTATTTTCTTTATCTACTGCTGCCTTTAACATTTGGTGGTGGTTTTTATTTATATGATGTGTGTGTTTAGTGTCTTTTTTTTTCAGTGAATCTTACAGAGTTTTTTTTTCATAGCCATGATGAGCAGGATAGTACCTTATAAAGATGATTTGCATTGGGAGAAAGTAGTCTTTTTTAAAAATATCATTCAGCACAGTATCTTCCTTCATTTAGTTCTATAGGAGTATTAATTTACCCATGACACCCAGTGTTAATAATTTGCAAGGAGAAAAAAAATTCCTGTCTTCAGCTTTATTGATGAGCCTGGCCTTCCTCAGGAACCTCGGCTGATCCTCTGCAGCTCCATGGCTGGGCCCCTGGCATTTACTGACCTGCTCTGTGCTCACATCTCACCAAGGCGTCTCATCAGCACTGGGACCGCTTCTCCCAGTTTATCTTCTCCCTCTCCCCTGCTCTGCTAGGGAGAACCACCGTGTTCCCCTCGGGCTGGCTGCATGGCTCAGTTTCTGAGGGTATCGTTCACATTACAACACGTCTCATCGGTGTTATCGGAGGTTTTCCAACACTATTCCTGGAACAGATTTTAGCTTAGTTTCCCCAAATCACTTTTCTTATATGCAAAGAAGTTTGGAAATCTTCATGGCTCTTTCAAGGGATTAATCAAGCTTGAGGTGTTTTTTTAAGAGACGGAGCTATCAGATTTTACCATCTTTTTCATTCTCAAGTTCTTGGCCAAACATTTACTTGAAAATTTTCATTTACAAAGATCTTCTTGAATGTTTCTATCTTGAGATTGAAGTGGCTTGTTTCAAATGGTAGGCTGTTTTTCCATTTCTCAGGGGACTTTCTCCTTACATTCACCAAAATGATGATTTACAGTATCCTAGACCTACCAGCATTTCTGGAGGACAGAAGATAGAGGGACAGCATCTTCAGAGTGGGGTACCTCTGTGGTCTCCCTCATCTCAGCTGATGCACTTCCATCCTTCCTGTTGCTCAGGCCCAAAAGCTTGGCGTAATCCTGATTCTCCTGCTTTTTCGTTAAGTCACATCTAATCCAACTGCAAATGTTACCTCTAACTTCCATTTAAATCTCCATCCAGGTTCTTAACGGGCTTGGTTTTGCTTTGAGAGCTGGTTTGGAGCAAGCATTTTAAGAAAAGATAAACCTGATGGTGGGTAAGATAAACCTGCAGCCATTCCAGGGCAGTATCAGACGTGGGAAGGTCCTAGTTAATTTTATGAAGTCAGTGAAGCAGTCATACAGAGTATTTTTTAAATTAATTTATTTTTAATTGAAGGATAATTGCTTTACAACATGCAAAGTATTAATAAGAGAAGCCTGAGAGCCCACAGACACTGAATTAGGAACTTGTACCCCAGGTTCCTATAAGCACTACCTTACACCCTACGTGCCCAGTGGCAGCTCTGGCCAGTGAGTTTGGCGTGGTTTCTTATGAAGCATTTTTGTGACAATAGTTGAGCTATAACAGGGCGTTTCAGGTATTTTTAAGGTACCACATGTGGAAAAAAAGGGTTGACTTTTGGTTCTTCAAAGAGCCTTCCTAGGCTTCTTAATAAGCAGGAGCTGGTAAAAGGCTTCTCAACCTTGTTACTATTGGCCTTTGGAGTCCTTTGTTGGGGCGGGAGGCGGGGGCTGTCTTGTGTATTGTAGGATGTTCAACAGCATCCCTGGCTTCTATTTACTAGAAGCCAGAAGTACCCCACCTACAGTGTGGCAACCAAAAGTGTCTACAGGCATTGACAGGTGACCTCTGGGGGCAAAATCACCCCACTTGAGAATCACCAAATTAGAAGGCCAGATCTGGGTTTGGTTTGAGAAGGGACTTTCCCATAGTGACTGTTGTGATGAAATAAGCTCCTAAACTGGGAGTAATTGGAAGTGGACCCTGTGTGGGATCTGCTTTTTCATTGCACAGGGGACTGGATCAGACAGCATTTAAGGGGCTTCCGCACGCTGACTCTCCACACTGATTGGAGGAGAGAATTTCATCATTTGCCACCATCTGCTCTGGGGCTTGTCAGCATAACATTGTTTCCTTGGCAGTCTGTTGAGCTCATGAATGTCCTTCAGGAGCATTTTCATAAATCTGAAATGATATTTCATAGTGTTATATTTGTTTATATTCAGATTGCTTTCAGGACATTTTCTTTTTGATCTGGTTGGTATTAAGGGCTAGCACTATACCTTTCTTATGGCTATATGAGATGGCGTTAAAAATGTCTTATTTTAATGTGGGAGAATGTTACTTGGTTAGTAATAAATGTACATCTATATTACAATAAACTAGGTGACAGAATTCTGTTATAGTTTTTAAAGCAAAAATGTAAAGTTAAATCCTTATTATAGGAAAAGCATCTTCAAAAGCACTAGTTGCGTATGGCACCCCACTCCAGTACTCTTGCCTGGAAAATCCCATGGACGAAGGAGCCTGGTAGGCTGCAGTCCATGGGGTCGCTAAGAGTCGGGCACGACTGAGCGACTTCACTTTCACTTTTCACTTTCATGCATTGGAGAAGGAAATGGCAACCCACTCCAGTGTTCTTGCCTGGAGAATCCCAGGGACGGCAGAGCCTGATGGGCTGCCGTCTATGGGGTCGCACAGAGTCGGACACGACTGAAGCGACTTAGCAGCAGCAGCAGCAGCAGCAGCAGTTGCGTTCTGGGGCCTGACTTGGGCTAGGTCACTGGAGATCTCTCCAGGATCTGGTGAGTTTCTAACCAGGAGGGAAAGAGGAGAGGCTGTCACTTTGCAGGACCTTGATGCCCCAGACCCTTCTCTTACCGGGGAAGAGAAATTAGGAGCCCTTTGGTAATCACATCCTGGCTCTGGGCAGCTGAGTTTGAGCCTTGGCTTTGGGAAGTCCTCCTCTGCCTGTTGTTGCCACCACCCAGCAGCAGCAGCCTGTGGCGCTCTCTAGCCTGGTTATAGACATTCTCTGAAGTTGGCAGGGGAAGCCAGGTAGCTGTTCCCATGCTGGCTGGACTCAGTGTTAGAATCAGTAGCTATATTAGGCTGTTGTCTATAAGGACAGAAAAGTAGATACTGGGAATGCCGGAGAGAGGGACAAGCGTGAAAATGAAGATAGTTATGAGTTTGTGTGCTGGAACACTTAGGCTGTGTTCAGCAAGGATTGATGAACCAAAATGTAGCCTCTTAGAGGTAACACTGAAACATTTTCTTTAGAAATAGGTTGGATTGAAACATTCTCTACCAAGAGAATATATAAAAGATTATTAGAAAAGGAAGTCCATTATCAAACTAGAAAGCTAAAAAAATAAATAAATAAAACTAGAAAGCCATAGTTTCACAAACAGATATACAATACTTAGCACTCTTCAGCTTTCTAATTGATGTTCCCAAATATTAGAAATTATGGAAGCTCTTTTTATTAATATGGATTATAAAAGCACGTAATTTTGATATTCTTATAGTTAACTTAGAAAAGTATTTTTTCTTTTTTTAAAAAATATTTTATTTAAT
This sequence comes from Capra hircus, assembly GCF_001704415.2. Lineage (NCBI taxonomy): Eukaryota > Metazoa > Chordata > Mammalia > Artiodactyla > Bovidae > Capra > Capra hircus. The sequence goes on from NC_030817.1 coordinate 56,365,437, forward strand.
TTGGCTGTGCCAGGTCTTATTTATAGCACTCAAGATCTTCAGTCTTCGTTGTGGCATCAGAACCTTTAGTGGTGGCATGTGGCTCTAGTTCCCTGATCAGGGATTGAACCTGGGGCCCCCTGCATTGGGAGCACATAGTCTTAGCCACTGGACCACCAGGAAAGTCTTGAATTTTTTTTTTAACTTTTAAGAGTATTAGAACAAAGCAATGGGAATTCCCTGGTGGTCCAGTGGTTAGGACTCTGAGCTTCCAGTACAGGGTTCCTGGGTTCAGTCCCTAGTTGGGGAACTAAGATCCTGCATGCCATGTGGTAAGGCAAAAAAAAAAAAAAAAAACCAAACAGGCTAAATTTTAGAATTAGATTCATTAATTCATTGAAGGACTTTTAGAATTTTGTATCTTTAGGAACATGACAAAGACAGTACCTTAGTGATACTATTAACAAATCTTCATTTCTAATTGTAGTTAATTCCATTTACCAGAGAGAAGTATCAAAATAGTGTGTATATAGCTCTAGCTACGTGTATATGACAGAATCATTTTAGATATTCAGGTCTCAGTTTCTGTTAGACCTCTAATCAATTAAGAAAAACAAATCCCATAATCTAAGCAGCACTTTGTAACAGTAAAGGCTTATGACCATAGAAGCCACCTAATAACAGAAACTCAGTTCAGTTCAGTCGCTCAGTCGTGTCCGACTCTTTGCGACTCCATGGACTGCAGCACACCAGGCCTCTTTGTCCATCACCAGCTCCCAGAGTTTACTCAAACTCATGTCCATTGAGTCGGTGATGCCATCCAACCATCTCATCCTCTGTTGTCCCCTTCTCTTCCTACCTTCAGTCTTTCCCAGCATCAGGGTCTTTTCTAGTGAGTCAGTTCTTTGCATCAGGTGGCCAAAGTATTGGAGCTTCAGCTTCAGCATCAGTCCTTCCAATGAATATTCAGGACTGATTTCCTTTAGGATGGACTGGTTGGATCTCCTTGCAGTCCAAGGGACTCTCAAGAGTCTTCTCCAACACCACAGTTCAAAAGCATCAATTCTTTGGCGCTCATCTTTCTTTATAGTCCAATTCTCACATCCATACATGACTACTGGAAAAACCATAGCTTTGACTAGATGGACCTTTGTTGGCAAAGTAATGTCTCTGTTTTTTAATATGCTATCTAGGTTGGTCATAACTTTTCTTTCAAGGAGCAAGCATCTTTTACCTTCATGGCTGCAGTCACCATCTGCAGTGATTTTGGAGCCCCCAAAAATAAAGTCAGCCATTGTTTCCACTATTCCCCTGTCTGGCTCCAAAAATAAAGTCTGTCACTGTTTCTCCATCTATTTGCCATGAAGTGATGGGACCAGATGCCGTGATCTTAGTTTTCTGAATGTTGAGCTTTAAGCCAACTTTTTCACTCTCCTTTCACTTTCATCAAGAGGCTCTTCAGTTCTTCTTTGCTTTCTGCCATAAGGGTGGTGTCATCTGCATATCTGAGTTTATTGATATTTCTCCTGGGAATCTTGATTCCAGCTTGTGCTTCATCCAGTCCAGCATTTTTCATGAGTTACCCTGCATATAAGTTAAATAAGCAGGGTGACAATATACAACCTTGATATATTCCTTTCCTGATTTGGAACTAGTGCTAGCTAAATAAATAAGCAGTCAAATAGGAATACACAGCATTTTAATAAATCTCTGAGAGATCCCGTTTAGGTATTGTGTTAATCAAACATAGTAAACTGAAAAGATGGGCTTCTTTTCTGAAAAGGAAGTTCCTTGGGACTGTGTTTTGTTCTCTGGGATAGCCCTATTGCCCGGCCATGTGCTTAGTCTGACTCTCTGCGACCCCATGGACTGTAGCCCTCCAGGCTCTTCTGTTCATGGAATTCTCCAAGCAGGAATACTGGGGTGGGTTGCCATTCCTTCCTCCAGGGGGTCTTTCCAACCCAGGGATCGAACCCAGGTCTCCTGCATTGCAGGCAGATTCTTTACCATCTGAGTCACCAGGGAAGCCTGGCCCATAGTGGGTGCTAATAAATCTTTGTATGGATTAATAAAAGAGGAGGGAAGAAAGTAAATGTAAGAGTAATACTCCAGTGTCAGATGAAGAAGAAATCTACAGGAGTGAAGGAGTGCATATTTAAAGGGCTCTGTTTATTTATTTATTTTTGGCTGTGCTGGGTCTTTGTTGCTGTGCTCGGGCTTTCTCTAGTTGCAGCGAACGCGGCAATTGGGGGCTGCTCTTCCTGTGGTGCTCAGGCCTCTCGTTCTGGTGGCCACTCTTGTTTTGGAGCACAGGCTTTAGAGTACACAGACTTCAGTAGCTGCAGTGCATGGACTTAGTGGCTCCACGGCATGTGGAATCTTCCTGGACCAGGGATCAAACCCATGTCCCCTGCATTGGCAGACAGGTTCTTTACCATTGGACCACCAAGACAGTCTGAGAATACATTTTAAAACATAGGTACCCAGGAATCTTGGATATGTGTGATAATTGCTTGCTGCTTTGCTTCACTTTCCAACCTGTTAGTGCAACTCACTAAATTGAAGGTCCTGGCTTATATTCATCTTTGAATCTAGACACCATAGCACATAGTAATTGTCATTTATTGAAAAACTACGATTTGCAAAGCACTGTTCTTCCCTACACAACAGCCAGGGGCATTATTTGCATTTTGGAAATAAAGGACGCAGGCTCAGAGGAGCTGGATCATGTGCCCGAACACTGCGGGGCCGGGATCCCAGCTGAGGGCTGTGCGGCTCTAGAGCCATAGGCATTGTCCTCAGCCAGACTCTCTAGGCGCTCAGTAACTGTGTGTGGAGTGCAAAAACAGAGGAGGCATCAGGACGAAGTCATTAAGGGGATGGCATTGAGCTAGGTGTTAAATAGAAGTAAGATTTGGGTGGGGTGAAAAGGGCAGGGTGGTGGCGAGGGGTAGAGGATTCAGGCAAAAGCGACAGTCAATTAAAAAAATGAGAACAGAGAGGCATAGACGGAGTATATGTAGGACTTCTGGTTTCCTACCAAGTAGGATGTGTTTGAAGATGAGTAGGGGATAGCAGTTTGGGTCTAGGTTGCAGAGGGCCTTGGATAAGATGCTTGGAGTTTACTTTAGAGACAGAGTCAGTCCATCAGAGAGAATTTTTATCAGGAAAGAGCCTTGCATACAGAAATACCCACCCAGAATTTGGAAGAATGTTCAAGGCTAGTGATTCCTTGAGAATGCTTGTCTGAAACAGAGTAATGCTCTTTTAGATGAGAATGAACTAAAAAGTCCATAAGTAAGAGCATTTTCCAAGTATCTGAACTCTCAGACTTGACCCTAGGAGGATAATTGGCTGGTTTCAATATTCATGGTCATGCATAGAGGAAAGAGCAAGTAGAGCTGTCAAACAAAAGATAATGCAGGAGGCTGCAGATAAGAAGAGTGTTTTAGAGTCTTAAGAATTGCAAGTTGGAAGACCCAGATTTGTAGTCTTACAAGAATGGGTAGTCTTGAAAGAAAGTTCCGCAGAAGAAATAGAGTCGGGGCCTTATGAAGACAAAAGGCTATGAGGTTGTTAAAAGTTGTGTGGTAAGAATTGTGATCGACATAACTCAGAAAATATTTGGCCTTAAGGAATCACGTATTTTAGGGTAGTGGTCCATTAAGTGGGTAGACTCTCATGAGTTATTTTTAGGGTAAGGGTTTTAGAAGTGTCTTGAGTTTCTGGCAGGTTTATGACTTCATCAGGTAAAAATGTCAGATTCCATCTCGGCTAAGCTATGCCTAAGTCACACTTCCTTAATGGCCTCCTGGCTCTATTTAGAGAGTGCTGTTAGCAATACTGACTCCATTTTGATCTTCCTCTCACATAGCTGAACAGATGACACATTAGTGGTATCATTGCTTTCTCTTGACACTTGATTGACATGTAGGCTTTAGAAAAGCCTTAGAGTGTGAACATCTGTGTCTGTGAATCGCAGTTTCTAGTCTGGTCTTTTCTGACATAAAATGAACTACTGGGTGTTTCCAGTTGTCTCAGCTCTATGCAGTGTCACACAACCAGGCATCTATCTTCAGGGAAACTGCCCTTTCAAGGATAGTCAGTGGGGTTAAAATAAATCACTTTAGTTTAGCCTGCTATTGTTCCAAAGTTGTTTTTTTTTTAAACCCCCCTTCTCCTATAAAGTATTTATCATTATTTGCTGAAACACTGTCACTAGATGCAACAGATTGCTTTCCTCCAACCTCAACAGTTATGTCTCTGTAATAATTTGCTTTTTGACTTCGTATAACTGAAATATGGGCGTTTTCTCACAATATGCTTTTCTCCCACTCAACATTATTTTCTTGAGACCATTATAGAACATGTAAGTATTCCATTGTGTGAATACACCACAGTTTATTCATTCTGGTAATGATGGACATTTTTTGTTATCACAAATGCTCAAAGGCTAGTGGTCTGTTGATTCAAAAACGAACTGCTGGGACTTCCCTGGTGGTCCAGTGGCTAAGAATCACTGCTTCTAATTCAGGGGGTCCAGGTTTTATTCCTGATCAAGGAATTAGATCCTGCATGCCACACTAAGACTCATTGCAGCCAAATAAGTAAGTTAAATTAAAAAAAAAAAAAGAAGACTAATTGCTTCAGAATACTGCTTCAGAGTCAGCCCTCCATATCTTTGGGTTTTGCATTCAGATTTAACCAATGACAGATTAAAAATGTTCAGGAAAGGGAAATTCCAGAAAATTCCCCAAAGCAAAACTTGTATTTGCCTGACTTGGCAACTATTTACATAGAATTTACACTATGTTTACAACTATTTTCATAACATTTGCATTACATTAGGTATTATAGGTAATCTAGAGATAATTTAAGGTAAACAGTGGGGGGTGGAGGATGTGTTGTGCATGGGTTGTTGTGTACGTTAGTCACTGAGTCGTATCCAATTCTTTGTGACCTTATGGTTGTGGTCCACCAGGCTACTCTGTCCATGGGATTCTCCAGGCAAGAATACTGGAGTGGGTTGTCATGCCCTTCTCCAAGGGATCTTCTTGACCCACAGATTGAGCCCGGGTCTCTTGCATTACAGGAGGATTTTTTACCATTTGAGCCACCAGGGAGGCCAGTATATAGATTATGTGTAAATATTATGCCATTTTATATAAGGGACTGCCAAGCTTGGTATCTGTGGGGGTTTCTGGACCTTATCCTCCACAGATGCCAAGGGAGAATTACCAATAGTGTGAAGGAGAACGGTCAGACTTGACTTTTTGCCAGGATAGCGGGTGTTAATGGTGGAAATGAGAAATCTGTGTGCCTTCTCCCTCTCCACGTTGAAGCTTTTAGAGTATGTGGAACTTGCTTTCTCTCTTTTTTTGGCCATGCCTCATGGCTTGTGGAATTTTAGTTCTCCAACAAGGGATCCAACCCCATCCCTCGGCAGTGAGAACAGAGAGTCCTCACCACTAGATGTTCCTGAAACTTGCTCATTTTAGTAAAAAATCTCCAGGATGTAGGACACACACATACATGCATGCACACACACAGTGTTCCATAGAAAAACCTGTGTGTACTGATCAGATTCAGTTTCCATTGCTTAAGAAGAATCTTGGATGATTATTGCAATTTCTAATATTTTTATTCTCCCACTGGCCTTAAAAAAAGATCCAAGAAGCAATTCCACTTTAATGAGAAGACTTGTTTAAATCAAAGACACTTGTTTTAATTTAGAAAAGTTTCTTGGGGACCTCACTGGCTGTCCAATGGTAAAGACTCCTGAGCTTCCAATGCAGGGGGCATGGATTCAATCCCTGGTCAGGGAACTAAGATCCCACACACCTTGCTGTGTGTGTGGCCAAAAAAAAAAAAAAAAAAAAGTTTCTTGATTAGTGTAGAAGGCCAACTTGGAAAAGCTGATTATGTATCAGTAATTTTGTTTTGTTCCTAAGAGAAACTCCTTGAAAGCCAGATCCAGGTTGACTTTTTGTTTCACCGGTTCACATTCTAGGTGAGAAGCTCCTGCAGAGCTGGCCCCTGGTTCAGAAATGCTGCTTTCAGAATTACTGTTCAAGCAAATGTTGTGTCAGGGTCCTCCGTCAGTTGTGGGTGAACCCTCACAGTAGTGCAGTGCACCCCAAGAGCCGGCGTCCAAGGACGTGTTCAGTGGACTTTGGGGTCTGCTGACCTGCGACTGGGCACTAACGGTTGCCTGTCTTCCAGCTTTCATGACGCTGGTGATCACACTGCTGCACGTGTTCTGGGGCATCGTGTTTTTCGATGGCTGTGAGAAAAAGAAGTGGTACACCCTTCTTGTAGTTCTTCTCTCCCATCTGCTGGTGTCAGCCCTGGTGAGTATTGCTACTCTGCTCAAACTGGGTTTTGGAGCTTTAAGTCCACACATCTGAAGTGATAGATTCCACTCTAAGTGAAATACACTCTCGTGGCATAATGAGGAAATTCAGAAAAAGTCATTTAAAAGAATGAATGAATGATAGATAAATCATCCAAGTCTTGCTATAGAAGGATAACTAGTAATTTATTGGCTGATCTCATAAACTATTTCTTTTTGGTAGGTGTCTTTCTTTTAATTAAGTTAGTCAAACCTGAAATAGTCTTGCATTATGCTTATGTTATGGAACACATTTTAAGCAATTTCTACATTATTATGGATCCTTTTAATATTTACATTTTAATAGCTTTTTATATCTACATAAAATTATAGTTTGCTTAACTGATCGATCATTTGTTTTTCTTCTTTTGGTTATTAGAAAGCTGTTTTGAATTGAACATCATTGTATATGAAACTTTTTCAATACGTTGTTCAGATTCTAAGGAATAGAATTATGAAGTCAAATGGAATATTTTTAAATATTTTAAGATATTAAAGCCCTTGATGCAGATTGCTAAAATTCTCTCCAAAAGGGTTGTACTATTGTTACTCATTCTGATTAATATCAAGAGTGCCTGGGACTTCCTGGCCGTCCAGTGGTTAAGACTCCAAGTTTCCAATGCAGGAGGCTCAGGTTTGATTCCTGGTTGGGGAACTAAGAGCCCACCCACATGCCACATGGCCAAAAAAAATGTGAAACCCCCTCCCAAAGAGTACCCATCTTAATCCCTCCTCACTGGTATTAAAATGCCAGTTTTCAAAAGAAAGTTGAAAAGGATACTTGACTAGGTGTATTTTTAAAGCACTGTTTAATGCTTTGGTCTGACTTTAATCATAATTGTCATATACTTATATCAGAATGATCCCAGCCATTGCCTCGTCTAGACCTTCATCATTTCTCACCTAAAGTATTGAAAAGTTCCTCCTGATGGTGTCCTGCTTCATGTTTCTCTCCTCTCCATCCATTTAGAGTTCATGTCAAGTTTTCTTATACTGGACTCTGCTCTCTCACCCATCTAAAGAACAATCTTCTTGCCTTCCCTACCTAGAACATTTCAGTCATACTAAAGTTACCCTTAATATTATACTAAAGTTACCCTTAATATGATGGCAGCTGCTGCTGCTAAGTCACTTCAGTTGTGTCTGACTCTGTGTGACCCCATAGATGGCAGCCCACCAGGCCCCTCCATCCCTGGGATTCTCTAGGCAAGAATACTGGAGTGGGTTGCCATGTCCTTCTCCAATGATGGCAGCTGCTGCTGCTAAGTCACTTCAGTCGTGTCCGACTCTGTGCGACCCCATAGACGGCAGCCCACCAGGCTCCTATGTCCCTGGGATTCTCCAGGCAAGAACAGTGGAGTGGGTTGTCATTTTCTTCTCCAATGATGGCAATTATGTAAAGTCAAATCTTCATGGAAAAATAATTGGAGAGAGAATGCATTAAAGTATTAACAGTTTTCATCTCTGGATGGGTTCTTTTATTCTTTATGGTTTTCAGCACGTTCCAAAGTTTCTACTGTATATACTTTAATAATCAGAAAGGAAATTGCAAGAAAAAGCCAATGTCCTTCTTATGGATCCAGTCCACCATTCATTCATTCAACAAGTAGTGAGTGCCTTCTGTGTTTCAGGCACTGTTCTAGGTGAGCAAAACAATTTACAGGAAAAAACCAAGACTCTGCCTTTACCATCTAGTGGAGAGAAAGGGACAATAAGCAACAGACATAATAAAACAAAATATGTTAGAAATTGATTGGTGCTGTGGGAAAAAAGGGAAAGCAGAGTGGGTTCAAAGGATTCAAGGGACTTCCCTGGTGGTCTTCCCTGGTGGGAAGACTCTATACTCCCATTGTAGGGGACTTGGATTCGATTCCTGGTCAGAGAACTAGATCTCACATGATGCAACTAAGACCCACTACAGCCAAAATAAATAATTAAAAAAAAAAGATTCTAGATTGTAGGGGCTGGGGATGTTGAATTTTCAAACTAGGTAGTTAAAAGTAGGCTTCATTGTGAAGGTGACATTCAAGTGAAGAAGTGAAGTTGGTGATGTGGCTGTCTGGAGAAGGAACATGACAGACCAAACAGCTAGTGGCAAAGTCCTAAGACTAAAGAACATGCTTGGCATGTTTATGGAAGCGAGAGTGGCCAGAACCACGAGCCAGGGGAAGTTAGTAGGAGATACTGTCACGGATTTTTAATTGGAAATGGAAGCAGCGGTTGGAAATGAGAACCATATCTAGCTAATGCAAGGCTTGGGCTTTTACCCTTAGTGAAATGGGTTCATTGTGGGGTGTTGAGTACAGGGACTTGATTTGAATCACGTTTTAAAAGACTCACTTTGACTGCTGTTTTCAGAGTAGACTGTAACAGGGGAAGAAATTAAATCATCAAGAGAAGGATGGGGACACCTTGGGTGAGATAGCAATGGAGACGATGAGAAATGTTCAGACTCAGGACATGTTTCTGATAGTAGAGCTAACAGCTGTTTCCTGACAGACTGGATAAGGCAAGGGAGAGGAAGAAGAGCCAAGGACATCTTCAAAATTTCGAACCTGGGCAACCCAAAGGATGGAGTTGCCATCAGCTGGGATGGAGAATCTTGTGAGGGGAAAACAGTAGACCTCTTCGGGCCTGGTACCTTGGAGGTGCCTGTTGGACATCCAAGTGGAGAGGTCAGTTGGGTATTTGGATGAAAAAGTCTGGAGTTTGGGAGAGAAATCCAAGCTTTAAAAGGTCATTACAGGGAGTGAATCTAAGCAGATGAGAGAAGAGGCCAGAGGACTAAGCCCTGGGGCATTCCAACCTTGAGGTTGGGGCAGGAGCAGAAGCCAGCCACGGAGACTGAGAAAGAGCAAGTTAGTGACTCAGGAAGAGAGCCAGGAGTCAGGTGTCCTGAAGCTAAGTGTATTAAGGAAGAGAGAGTGATGAGTTGTAGCAGAGGCCAGTGGAATAAAACCCAGACTTCTTTGTTTGACATAAGCCTCTTACTGAATCTTACTGGTGCTAAACTTACCTCTTGCTGCTCCGCATAGTTCATATCATATGCTCTGTCTAAACTGACCCAGTGTGGCTCGCAGGTCATTCATGCTGCTATATCTGCAGTGATGGGTCTCCCCCGTAACCTAGGTCAGTTCGGAAAACTGTTCATTTTGTGTGAGGCCGTCCTGGAAAAGGTGCACATTTCTGAAAGCACTATCCTAGCCCTTTTTTACAGCTGTGTTGTAACCCTTCTCCCTGGCCAGCATTATTTTATTTGATACAGCTTTTACATCTTCTCCTCCAATTAGGGTTTGATCATCAAGGATGGGATCTTATCTTGTCAATCTTTGTATCCTGAATCCCTGGCACATAGGAGATGGCCAGTAACAATTGTTGAATATTGAAGAGTTTGTATTATTCTCTCTGATGATTGAAAAGAACCCAGGAAATTTGAAAGATTACATACCAAAATGTTAACAATAGTTGTCTCTGAATGACAGATTTCAAAAAATGTGTAAGTTTTATGAATATAGCACATGTACAGTAAAGTATATAAATTAGAAGTGTACATCTTTTTTTTTTTTTTCCCCTACTCTTTGGGCTTCACTGAGCAGCATGTGGGATCTTATTTCCCCAACCATGGATCAAACCCACGCCCCCTGCATTGGAAGCGCAGAGTCTTAAACACTAGACCACCAAGGTCCAGTGTGTATATCTTGATGAATTTTCCCAGTGTGAACACGCCAATGTCACTCGAACCCAAATGAAAGCTAAAACTTCTGCTCCCGTGAGCTTCCTGGTGCTGCTTCTCTGCTTCCCTGCCGCCACCCCTCCAAGGATAACCACGGTCCTGACTTCTGACTCGATAGCTTGCCCTGCCTTAAACAGAACAGTACAGTGTTTGCTCTTGTGTCTGACTCCTTTCACTCAGTCTTTGTTTGGGAAATTAATTTGTTTATAGCTATTGATTGCTGTTTCTTTGCAGAATAGTGTTCTACGGTATGACAATACCATAATTTATCCATTCCACAACAGAGAGGCATTTATGCTGTCTCCAGGTTTTAACCATTGTGAACAGTACTGCTTTGAACATTCTAGTGTATATCTCTTGGTAAAAATGTGTGCACATTTCTTCTGGATATATACCTGGGGTAGAATTTCTTGTCATGGTGTGTACCTGTCAATTGTTCATATTACCCACTTTTTCAGAGAGGTGGTATCAACTTACACTCCACCTTTAATTTATGAGTTGTATTTTCTCCACCTCCTCACCAACACTTAGTATTGCATTCTCTTTATTGTTACCCGTATCTAGCACTGGGTGTGTAGTGGTATCCCATTTTGGTTTTCATTTTCATTTTCCTGATGGTGAATGAAGTTGAGCGTGTCTTCCTATGTTTATCAGCCATTTGGTTAATTCTCTTGTAATGTGCCTGTTCACATCTTTCACCCACCATTCTACTGGGTCGTCTGTCTTTTTTTTTTTTTTTTTTAGGTTCTTTTTTGGTATTCTCTAAAAGAGGCTTTTATTAGATATGCCTGCCTAGTCACTTCAGTCTTGTCCAACTCTTTGTGACCCCATGGACTGTAGCCTGCCAGGCTCCTCTGTCCATGGGATTCTCCAGGCGAAAATAGTGGAGTGGGTTGCTGTTTCCTTCTCCATTATTAGATATATGTATCATAAATAACTTTTCCTACAGTGTGGTTTGTCTTTACATTCTCTTAATGTTGAATGTTGTGTAAAAATTAGCCTATCTGAATTTCAAGGTTTAAAATTTATTTTACTCACTTGTACATTTTAATTTTCTACGATAATCATGTACTATTTCTGTAATTGTTTAAAAGAGAGAATTTTATTAAAGAAACAAGCTAAAAAAGAGATGGAAAGTAGCTTAGCACCCTACAAAGTATGTTAAAAATCAGCAGATTTGAGGAATAGAATTATCCTTAAGAATCTGAAGGAGAACCTGAAGGGCTCAGTGCCTGCCATGCCCCAGATGCTTCCTGAGAAAAGCAGTCATTCTGCACAAGGTGCTGTCTGCAGAATCAGCCTGTGACCCTGGCCAGAGCGGGTAGGAAGGGGTTGGGGCTTTCGTGCAAGGGAATGTGCAGGCAGGGCGAGGGTGAGGACGCTGAGGTGCTGGGGAGCACTCCCCCTAAAACCTTGACCCAGTCAGAGCCTCTTCTTTCTTAAAAAGGACCCATTTCTCCACCTTATCCTGGTCGAGCAGAGAAAATATTCCTTCTCCTGTCAAAGGCCAGCCCCTCTGTTTGGGCTCCAAACCTAATTCTTTGCACCCCTACTCCTGTCCTCCATCACCAGCCTTGCCCTCTCTTCACCGGCACATAGACATATCTGGGTTTGGGGCTCACTTTTGTTTTATTTGGCTGCGCCAGGTCTTTGTCGTAGCATGTGGAATCTAGTTCCCTGACCAGGGATCGAAGCCAGGCCCCCTGCTTTGGGGATGCAGAGTCTTAGCCACTGGGAACCACCAGTAAAGTCCCTAGACATATCTTAGATAAAACTCTTCATTGTTGCCGGTTCTCTTTCTAGCCACGACTCGTTTTCCTAGTCTGCATCACAGCGAAATTGGTCATGTTCCTAGTGCCTTCTGGCTTCTGTCCAACCACTCTTCTAAGACTGCATGTTTGAAGATCAAGAAGGACCTAATCACTCCATATCTAAAGGATGCTGGTTGGTTTTTTTTTTTTTTTTTTTTTCATCTCAGCAGCCTTTAGAAGGAGTTGGCCGCCCCCTCTTTGTAACATTTCCTCTTTTGCTTCTGCATCGCGCTGTCCTGGTTCCCTCTCACCCCACTCCTTGCTCTTCTCAGATGCCTTGCTAACTCTTTTTCAGTATGAGTCAAGCCAGTAGGGTGGTGTTGGCGCTTTTACTTTGCTCCTGCAGTACTAAACAGCACAAATACTTTATAACTGTTCTCAGGACTGGAGCTTGACTTCGCTTTTCCCTTCTCTCTAGCTCTGTGGGTAATCGCATTCATAGCCGCGGCTTTAAGACCATTTGTGAACTGTGCTTCTGTCTCTCTTTCTAGCCCAGGCCTTTCCTCAGAGCCTCATACTCATAAACCTAACTGCTTACCTGACACCTGTGTTTTTTTGACCATGCATCACAGCATTTGGGATCTTAGTTCCCCAACCAGGGATTGAACCTGTGTTTCTGCATTGAAAGTATGGACTCTTAACCAATGGACCACCAGGGAAGTCCCCTGACACCTGCTCTTTGAAATCTCAGGGCCAGCCCACTCTTAGTATGTCCTCTTTGGACTTGGTTCCCACCCATCACTCCTAGCTTAGTCTTTCCCCAAGTGTTTTAAGCTTGGTCTTCCTCAAGTCTTGCCTAGCTCATTACTATCGCTATTTCCTTAAAGCCAGAACCATGGAAGTCACTCCTGGGCTCTGTTTCTCTCACATGCCGTCCGCCAGCAAGTCAAGTCCTGTCGCTTCCTGTCATCCATTCTCTCCATCTCTACCACCACCACCCTGGACTAAGTCACCACCCTGCACTCTACTCAGTGAGGAGTCTTCTTAACTATTCTCCCTGCTTTCACCATAGCCTCCTTGAATCCATTCTCTGCAGTTTAAAAATCTAAAATTGTTCAGCTCCTTGACCTAACACCCTTCTGCACCACTTCATTGTTCTGAGGGTAAAATTCACACTTAGCACCTACATGCCTGTCTGGCCCCTGCCTTCCTCTCTTATCTCCGTGCTTGCCCTCCATCCTTACACATCATTTATAGCGATTCTCAGATCCTCAGCTGCACCAAACTCTTTGCCCTGCTTGGGTTCCCGCCTCTTAGTCTAAACCAGGCTGGCTCACCCCTCCTCTTGTAAGTCTCAGATTAAAACGCCTTCCTTGTCCACCTTGAGTAGATCACTTTGTTCTTAACCTTTACTAGCACCGTCTCAGTTGTAGTTATTCTGTCCTAGCATTTATCGCAATGTGTATTTATTTTTTTTAATTATTTATTACTGTGGCTGCACTGGGTCTTCATTGCAGTGTGCGGGCTCTCTAGTTGTGGCATGTAGGCTTAGTTGTCCCGTGGCATGTGAGATCTTAGTTCCCTGATCAGTGATCGAACCCATGTCCTCTGCATTAGAAGGCAGATTTTTAACCACTGGACCACCAAGGATGTCCCTGTGATTAGTTATTTGTTTCTTCATTCATTGCCTGTCTCCCTTACTGCTATAAGCTCTGTTAGGATAGGCACTGGGGTCTTCACTAATACCTTGTGCCACCTCATCAGTGGTTTTTAAATGAACTTTTGGAACCCTCAGCAGTTGTGCAGCTGAAAAAGAGATGCTGTTCCCTCTTGTTCCCTTGATTACAGAGGGTGGCTCAGATGGTAAAGAAACCACCTGTAATGCAGGAGACCCAGGTTTGATCCCTGGGTTGGGAAGATCCCTGGAGAAAGGATGACAGTCCACTCCAGTATTGTTGTCTGGAAAATTCCATGGACAGAGGAGCCTGGCAGGCTGCAGTCCATGGGGTCACAAAGAGTCGGACACAGCTGAGCGACTAACACTTTCACTTTCAACACAGACTTGTCTTAACTTTCTTAATTCTCAGAGCCAGTTAACACAAAAAGATTATAAACTGGACCCTGGTTGTATAACATCTATCTTCTATTGCGTATTTCATTAGGTCTGGCTTCTGATTACCTTCTAGGGTTGCCCTTTGAATTCGGCAAAGCACAGGTTTATGGGCTAGTGTCTGTTGAACAGGTTAATTCCTGTGTGTCTGTGGGCCCATGACATACATCAGATGTTTGGTGAAACACACCTCCACTATTGAAAGTATTTAATATTTTCCATTATCTTAGGTTATTCCACATATTTAATAAGGTTGCTTTTCTTTCCCTCTGCAGACCTTAATCAGTCCTCACTATGGATTAAATCTGGTGTTGGCATATATCATCATGGTGCTCATGGGCGTCTGGGCCTTCTTTGTTTCTGGAGGCAGCTGCCGAAGCCTGAAACTCTGCCTGCTCTGCCAAGATAAGGACTTCCTCCTCTTCAACCAGCGTGCCAGATAACCTCCGAGAACTAGCACTTCTCAAACAGTAAGCTGCCTCATTAGAGGAAGCACAACTGTGCCTTTTTCTAAACATCCCTTTTCCTGGTGGAATTTAGAAGAAACAGAACTATTTAGACACGATTTGACATTCACGCGACAGCTTTCTGAAAGGGATACATCTGTGGTGTGCAGCCTGTGCATGGTAGAACTTCCTGGGGAAGCAAAGAATACTGATCTCTGGGCTCCATCTCCAGATTTAATTGGTCTGGGCACGTGGTAATTCTTTTAAAGCTTCCTAGATGACACCGATGTGCAGCCAGGTTGAGAACCATCGCTGCCCAAATAGGAACTTCCTGAGAACACTGTAGGTGAATAAAAATCAGATGTTTTGCTGTTTCTTAACTCAGCCTGCACTGGGCAAGTATCTGAATATAAATCCTGGTTAGCCTGTGTCTTTCGAGTTCTGAAGTCACAGAAGGCTAAAGGGCTATCATCTCTATGAACTGTTTTCATGTACTTCACTGGTACCCTGTTTCATGAGAACATGGGAGGCCATGCTTCAAACTACAATAATACATTGCACTGACGCTATAATCATTTAGCCAAAGTAAGCTATTGATGAACAGACTGTATTTTTCTCTACTCTTTCCAATCTCTGTTTTGCTTTTTTGAAGCATTACATTGTTTTTGAGCATAGGTTCCATTTCTTTAACTAAAACCCAATTGTTTTCCAACTTCCTGGGAAGATGATATAAAACCAAGAATTTTTGTGCAACTTCTGTAAGTCCTGGGCTTAAGGCTGTTCATGGGCTCTGCCCCGGGGCAGTGTTTACCAGCTGAGTGCTCACTGCTGGAATAGTTGACCTGAAGTCAGTTGTTCTATCTCTGAGCAGCTCTGCAGGTTGCTGAGTGAAGTACCCCGAGACAGGCTTCACTGGAGCTGGCAGAAGTTTACTAAAAACAGGAGGAGAACAAGCCAGTAGAGCGGTGTTGACACTCGTAATTTGCTCCTGTGATATTAACTAGCACATTCCCCCAAATAGTGTAGTGGAAAATTAGGAATATGTCTTAAATTTGCCAAATTCATGCTTTTAACATAGTCCATGTAATCTTTAGATCTTGTAAATGTCTCTGGATTTTGTTGGCAGATAGAGCATTCCCTTTATAGGCGTATCTAAGATGTTCAGCTTCTAAACGACTCTTTTTTGGTTTCCTCTGTAAAGAGAAATTGTGCCTTTACTAAGCTAGAAATTGTTCCCTGTTGATGACTTTTAGGGAGCTGTTGGTATGAAATGGAAATTCCGTACACATTAAAGTGAGAACCTCAGCGAATCCCATATGTGCAGTAGACTAGCCGAAAGAAATAGAAGCCGCAAATGAAAGGGTTTACCAGTGAGGTGACAGATGGCAGAATTTGACAAGAATTTAACAGATATGTTTAAAATGGAAATGCAGCCAGTGTTTTGGGTTAGTCACACATCATTCTAAGAACCAGAACCTTACATGTGAACTAGACCTTTATCAGTGAAATCCCCTCTCATGTTTAAGTTATTTGAATTTTTCAATCTGGGGATTCAGGAGCAGTAGGGTTTTTTTTTTGGCAAAACTATAAACAGTTTTGTAAGCAATTATAGTTATTCCCCTAAAGTTTATTTCAGCACTGACACCAGTGTTTTTGCTGGGGTTTGCAATTTCCCACCTTTATACAAGATATTTTTTAGACTAGGTGAGTTATAGAAGAGTCAAGGGCATAGAGACTGAACAGTGAAATCTGCTGTGCAGAATCGAAGGGAATTATATACCCATTGACCTGGGCTTCGTTCCTATTGGAACACGGTATTCTTTGACGAACAGGATATAAGAAAAAGATACAGTTGGTTATAACAGTAGATTTACAAATCTCTTGAATGGATAATCTGGTAAAATATTTGCTGATCTTTAAAGTGTAGAAATATCTGAGAATATTGATGTTAGTCATACTTGAGCTCTGAGGATGTCTTCTGTGCATTAATAGTTCAATATTAAGAATCTAGGATTATTGTAAAATTTCATTTATAAATGCATCTCAGGCAGGAAGAAAATTTTCTTGGATGGTGAGACGTCATTTTAATTCAGGAAATTATTTAGTAATTATTTAGTAATCCATGATTACCTATGAATAAAGGAACTTTGTAGCTCCTTATTTCTCTTGTGAGTGTTGCCATAGTCAGCTTAGGCACTGCTACTGCAAATAACCTTGCTTTGCCTGATGCCAAGGAAGCCCAGAGGGAGAGCAGTCTTCCTCTGTTGTGTATATATATTGAGGTGTGCTTTCTTTTTATCTTTTCTCTTTTTTTGCATTTGTTACCTCTAAGGAACTTTCTGAGCCCTAATAGTGTTTGGAGAGGAGGTGATAGTGGAAATCTTGTATGTTCTCCACACGGGGCTTTCTCAGTTTGGAGGAAGTGAGTCTGTAGTTAAAGTTGACCGTGGAATGTGAATGTTGTTGCAGCGCTTGACTCTGTTGCCGTGTGAATCATTGAGATCGATTATGGTTCTCTAATAAATTTTTGTTATTATTTTTTTAACTCATTTGAGTTAGTGGTTGTAGCTGGAGACGTTTTGTTACCCTTGATCGTGGCCTGTGTGACTGGCAATAGAATAGTAGCAGCCTCTTTGGAAGCTTAGTGAAAACATGGTTGAAAGGAATGAACGGTGTCTGCAGATTGTATCGAAGATGGCTTTTGTTCCCAAGGTTAGTGTTCTTCTCAAGCACATTTCATTTTTTGCTAGGAGTGGCAGTTACGGGTATTCTTACTGCATGGAGTTGGTGCAGGACAAGCAGTCAGGACAGGAGTGTCTTCTCACCTGATCCTCTTCCCGCTGGCCTCACACTAGCCCTGAGACAAGGATTAATGGTCAGAGTGGGCCTGAGGGCTCCAGAGAAGCCAGGATGGCAGCCTGCCTCAGGTGTCAGCAGCCGGCTCCCTCGGAAGAACTCCTTGAGAGTTTCAGCTTTTTGTTGACTTAGTTTTCCTAAGGCTCAACCATTCCCAACTCCAGGTAGACAGATGTCACAACAAAACAGTTTCAGAGTTCTTCTCTTAGAGCACTTTGTATATGATTGCAGTGTTTACATTTCTCATTTAATAAAAGACTTTGCTTCATCCCATTAAATTTTAGCGTTTAGAGGGCTGGGCACTGTCCCTGTGTACGATGTGTATCATTTTATATAAGTTATAGTGTTATGTCATGTATACTTGCAGTATCAGACCTTACGTTCAGTACACTATGCCATAGACTCTTTCCAGACCTGTATTTTCCAGTAAACAATAAAAAGACTGTCAGGACTTGTTTCTCGTGTTTCCTCTTCTTTGGAATAGTGTGTCCTTCAGTATCTGTTACTACAATTTTTGCCTCTTACAAAATTTGATTGTATGTTGTTTGTAACTGGTCAACTCTGAGATTCTTTTCAAAGAGAAATCTTTGTTTTCTGATTTAAAATTCAAAGGGCTGATTTCATTTCTGTTTGTTCAGAAGCAGTTTGGTGCAGGCAAATTCCTTGAGGTGTCATAAACCTAGTGGAGGAGAGTTCTTGAAGGCCCTGAACGCCCTTGAAAAAGTCTCCTAAGTAATTGTGAGATAGTAAATTTGTAAACCATCATGGAATCCTGGCTAAAGATGGCAGTTGGTTGACCAGGATAGTATAATTTAGTTTCTGCCAGTGACCCTGAGCGGCCTGTAGAGTCATTTTTGTTTTTCCTTCCCTTGGTGTGGAGTCAGTGTGGCTAAAGGGCCGAGCTTGACCTCCATCAGACAGGTTACACAGAGAGTTGTTAGGGCCTGAAACTTGATACCGTGTGATGCGTCCTGATACTGGTTTAAAATGAGGCTGCTCCACGTTTATGTTAACTGTGTTATTCAGGGAAGTATCCTCAGGAACCAAGGATTCTGGCCTAACTTCCCTGGTGGTCCAGGGGTTAAGAATCTGCCTTCCAATGCAGGAGATGTAGGTTTGATCCCTGGTCGGGGAACTAAGATCCCACATGCCGTGGAGCAGCTAGGTCTGCCTGCTGCAACTACTGAGCCTGAGCACCGCAACTAGAGAAGCCCGCGTGCCGCCTGGAAGTGCCTGTGCCTCGCAACAGAAGATCCCGAGCCCCATAAGGAAAGCTCCCGCGTGCTGCAGCGAAGATCTCAAGTGCCGTAACTAACACCCGACGCAGCCAAATAAGTACATACGTAATTGAAAAAATAGTAACAAAACATGACTTGTAAGGTAAGAGAAAAGGTAGGCTTTCCTCAGATGACGGCCCGGATTCAGGTACAGTTTCTCTGTTCCTTCTGCACTGGAATTGTGGCTCTAGTTTAATTATTATTTGTTTGATATTTAGTTGGAACAGGGATTTCCCTGTGACCAGCCTCAACACATAAGAAACCTTCAATGGAAAGAACTACGTATTTTACCTTTGCCTCACTGAAAATGCTGAGTGAAGGAACCACTCCAGGCTTATGGTCTCAGCCTCCGTAGAAGAATTGGGGATTTGACACATTCTGAGGGGATGACAGTAGATTATAAGCCCTGGCTTTAATATTCAATAATTAGTAGGTGGTACTTATTGCTTAAGTGTGGGTCACTGTAAATCCTGCTTCTACCTAATAGTAAATCTATACATATTTTCTGTGCTTGAGCAAAATCAGAGATGGAATCTAGTATTTAATCAAGGCTCACCATGCACAGAACATTGTATCAGATACTTTATTTTGTGGGTGTGTGTAAGAGAGAGAGAAACTTTAAAAGCGTAGAAAAGAACAAGATGGTGAGGATCATTGTTTTTCGAGAATATATAAGGCAGCTACAAAATGCACTACAAATTAGGAAATGATATCGAATAGCTTGAATACATAAGATGATAGTTAAAGTTTTAGACATGAAGAAGGGTACCTGAGTCATGGATGTATATCAGAGGAAAAAGTGGGACTGTGGGCTGAACTCTGGGTGCACTCCAATTGACAGGTAGGGGTGGGGTGATCACTGAGGAAAGAAGGAAAACCAGGAGGGCCTGGTGGCCTGGGAGCTAGGGGGATGTATGTCAAATGCTGCTGAGCAATGACTAACATGAGAATTCTGAATTCTAACTAACAGTAAGAACTGATCTTTGCATATGGAGAGATGAAATTTTCTGGTGACTTTGATAAAAGTAGTTTCAGTGTAGGGGTGAATACCTAAATGGAGTGGATTATAGAGATTGGGAGATAAGGAAGTAGCCACAGCATGTAGAATACAGATAACCATATAATTATAATAGGGGAATTGGATGATAGCCCGAGAAGGATGTGGGAGCAGGAGAGGGCATTCTTCTGTTTTTTGTTTGTTTTTTTTTTTTTTTCCTCTATGATATTGTACTGTAACAGCATGTTTGTAAGAAGATGGGGATGATTCAGTGGAAAGGGAAAAACTGATGTAGCAGAGGGGATAATTGCCAAAGTAGAGTCCCTGAGGAGAGAATGCAGTGGGACGTTTTCAGCATTAAATTTTAGATCAGTTAAAATGTTTAAAAGCAAGAACTTACACTTTTGCTTTAGAAACAGAGGGGGGACTTCCCTGCAGTCCAGTGGTTAAGTCTCTGCACTTCCAATGCAGGGAGTGTGGATTTGATCGTTGGTCAGGGAACTAAGATCCCACATGCGAGGGGCCAGAAAGAGTGTTTAGAGACAGGGGAGCAAACTAAAGCTAAAATAAGCAGAAGAAAGGAATTCAGAAGAGAAGAGCATACAAGAATAGCGTAAGTCAGATAGCAGAAAAAAGTGGAGAAATCAATGAAATGAAAATCTTCTTTGAGAAAATCAATACAGTTGGTAAAACTGTGTCCAGATTGATAAGGAGAAAAGAGGATACAAAATATGAATATCGGTAATAAGTGAAAATATCACCACAGCATCTACATTATTAAATAAAAAGGGAATATTATGAAGAACTTAAAGGCAATAAATTAAAATTTTAAATGAAGCAGACAAATTATATTTTAATAAAGCTCACTCAAAGGACTTCCCTGGTGGCCCAGTGGTTGGGAATCCACCTTCCAGTACAGGGGGCTTGGGTTTGATCCCTGGTTGGGGAGCTAAGATCCCATGTGCCTTGGGCCATCTAAGCCTGCCTCCCACAACTACTGAGCCTGCATATTCTCGAGGCCATGCTCTGCAACTAGAGAAAGTCCTCAAGCCTCAAGGAAGAGCTTGTGCAGCCACAATTTAAAGAAAACAAATTTTTAATTAAATAAAAACTTAGTCAAGAAGGACTAGAAAATCTGAATATCCCTATATCTCTATAGACTGTGTTTTTTCTTGCCTCTTAATGTGCCTTGTAATCATTGATTGAAAGCTGAACATATGTATTGGGTAATAGTAACTGAAGTAAATAGGCCTTTAATATAAGTTTTGTGTCAGTCTGAGCAAGAGTTGGACTGCGTTTAATGTTTGCTGCAGTTCTGAGTACCAGAGGCTTCCGGTCCTTCCACTGCCCTTGCTTGTGTCTCCCCTCTTGACTTTGGGCTTTCCCATGTGCTCCTTCTCAAAGAAAGGCCATGTCTTGCAGATCTTTGAACTGCAATGCACTGCTTTTGTATTGGAGCCCTGTTGGTTGACAGTAAGGTTGGTGTGGAAGAGGAGATGTCCTATAATCTTAAGACTAAATCTGTTTTTTGGTGAGCCTACATCCCTCAACCTTCTCTAATGAAGGTGAGAAAAACTGATTTTCACTTTTGGAATTTTATTACTCTAAGTGTGGGAGTGACAGCTTTCAAGCTCTTTATATACTGGAGCTAACCAGAAATTCCCTATGTGTATTAAAGACTCTGAATTTGTAGTTTACATAAATTCCTAAAAGGCTTCACTGAAGAATTCTACCAAAAAAGATATGTTATAAAGCTGTAGTTATCAAAACATTATAGTATTGGCATAAAAAACAGACACACAAAACCATAGAACTTCTAGAAGAAAACAAAGGCAGTACTCTGGTATCAGTTTTAGTAATATTTTTTTGAATATGTCTCAAGGAAAACAAGCAAAAATAAATGGGACTACATCAAACTGAAAAGCTTTTTGCACAGCAGAAGAAACTATCATCAAAATGAAAAGGCCACTTACTGAATGTGAGAAGATATTTGCAATTAATATATCTGATAAAGGGTTAATAAAACAAAATATATAAGGAACTCATAAAACTCAACATTAAAAAAAAAGAAAACCCACAAACCAATTAAACAACCAGTTAAAGACATTTTTCCAGAGAAGACATTTAGTTGGCCAACAGGCACATGAAAAGGTGCTCCACATCACTAATCATCAGGGAAATGCAAATCAAAACTACACTGAGATATCACCTCACACCTGTCAGGTGGTATCATCAGAAAGGCTGCAAATAACGAGTGATGGCAAGGATGTAGTGAAAAGGCAAGCCTCTGGACTGTTGATGAGAATGTAAGTTGATTTAGTCACTATGGAAAACAGTATGGAGGTTCTTCAGAAAGTTAAAAATAGAACTGCTGTATGATCCAGCAGTTCCACCCGTTGGTATTTATCCAGAGAAAACAAAAACACTAATTAAAAAACGATACACGCACCCTGTGTTCATTGCAGCATTTATAATAGCCAAGATATGGGAGCAAGCCAAGTGTGCCTGTCGACAGGCAGATGGGTAAAGAAGATGTGCTATATATATTTATATGAAGGGAAAGTCGCTCAGTCATGTCTGACTCTGCACCCCATGGACTATACATATAGTCCATGGAATTCTCCAGGCCAGAATGTTGGAGAGGGTAGCCTTTCCCTTTTCCAGGGGACCCTCCCAACTAGGAATTGAACCCAGGTCTCCAGCATTGCAGGTGGATTCTTTACGAGCCGAGCCACAAGGGAAGCCCAGTATATTTATGTGTGTGTGTGTGTGTGTGTGTATAATATAAAATACCATGGAATATTACTCAGCCATAAAAACAATGAAATCTTGCCATTTTCAACAACATGAGGGTATTAAACTTTGTGAAATGTCAGCAAGGAAAGAGAAATACTGTATGATTTCACTTATATGTGAAATTTTGAAAACAAACATAACAGAAACAGAGTTATAGATACAGAGAACTAAACAGGTGGTGACTAGAGGAAGGGGTGGGGAGAGAAAAGAAATTGGTGAGGGAGATTTAAGAGGTACAAGCTTCCAGTTGCAAAATAAATGAGTCATGGGTATGAAACGTACAGTGTGAGGAATATAGTCAATCACTGTAGTATCTTTGTATGGTGACACTTTGTGACCAGATTTATTGTGGTGATAATTTTGAATTATATAGAAATACCAAATCACTACATTATGTAACATAAGAACTATCATAGTGTTATAGGTCAGTTATACTTGATAATAAACAATAATAAATAAACAAAAAATGGAAAAAGATCAGATATATGGTTATCAGAGGTGGGGAGTAGGGGAAGGGGGAAATTGAATAAAGCAGTCATAAACTACTATGACTTGCAGTTATAAGTTAAATAACTACTAGGGATATAATGTACAACATGATAAATATAATTAACATTGGTGATGGTGGTCGTTTAGTTGCTAAGTCATGTGTGACTCTTGTGATGTCAGGGACTGTAGCCTTCCAGGTTCCTCTGTCTATGGAGTTTTCCAGGCAAGAATTCTGGAGTGGGTTGCCATTCCCTTCTCCAATAATTACCATTCCTGTACGTTGTATGTGAAGGTTAAGAGAGCAAATCCTAAGAGTTCTCATCACACACAAATTTTTTTCAGTTTCTTCAATTTTGTATCTGTATGAGATAATAGATGTTCATTAAACATATTGTGATAATCATTTTCATAATGTATGTAAGTCACATCATTATACCATATACCTTATGTTTATACAATGCTGTATGTCAATCTCAATAAAATAAAGAACTGTTGAGGATAAGGTTGGAATAGCTTGTTGTCAGCAAACAAACCAGTACAATCCTTTTGGGTGGTAATTTAGCAAAATTTATAAAATAGTGATAAGATTTTGAGATGTGTGTTTTTAAATTGTTTAGTTAAGTTTATTGTCTTTTAAAAAAATTGTATTGGAAAATAATTGCTTTACAATACTGTGCTGGTTTCTGCCACACATCAATAAGAGTTAGCCACAGGTACACATATGTCCCCCCCTCCTCGCACCTCCCTCGCATCCCCATCCCACCCCTATAGGTTGTCACAGAGCACCGCGCCGAGCTCCCTGTGTCGCACAGCAAATCCCCACTGGCTGGCTGTTTCCCATATGGTGGTGAGTTTCCATGCTTCTGTCTTCATTCGTCCTCGCTCTCCGTTCGTCCCACCCTCTCCTTCCCCGACCATGTTCACAGATCTGTTCTCTATGTCTGCATCTCCATTGCTGCCCTGCAAATAGGTTAATCGGTATCATCTTTCTAGAGTCCATGAGGTGTGCATTTTTTGAGCCAGCAATTCCTTTTCTAGAAATTGATCCTCCAGAAATAGATCCAGGTACATAAGCATCTTGTAATAGTCTTGTAACTGTAAAGAATTTGTAATGTCTGTCTGTCAATAGAGCTTTGCCTCCAATTGCAGAACACCTTTCAGCCATTTAAAAAGAATGAAGTTATTTGGAATATGCTAGAAAACAAAAAGCAAGATATAAAGCATTTTTCCATTCAGTATTTTAATATGCCAGACTTTGTGCTAGATACCAAGAATACAATAGTTAAAGCAGGTTAGATCTGTTTATTAAATATTTGAAAATGAATGTTTAACGCACAAACATAAATTAATTGTGGAAAGATAAAATTAAATTTTTAGTGGAAATTTCCTGGTGGTCCAGTGCTTAGAGCTCTGTGCTCTCACTCCCAAGAACGTGAGTTCCATACCTGGCTGGGGAACTAAAATCCCACAAACCACATGGAATGGCAAAAAAAAAAATGTTAGCTATGACTATTTCAAGAGTTAAGAATATGGGGGACTTTTTGGCTTTATACGTAATTAGGGGATTTCCCTGGAGGTTCAGTGGTTAAGACTTTACCTTCCAATGCAGGAGGCACAAGTTTGATCCCTGATCAAACTTAAGATCTCACGTGTCTTGGTATGCAGCCAATTTTTTTTTACTACATAATTAAATACTTATATTTTTAAAGAATGAGTAGATATTATTTACAGAATCAACCAAAACATAATCTAAGCACTTCTGTGATTTTTTTTGTTGTTGTCCTTATTAGAAAGTATATATGGGGACTTTCCTGTCAGTCCAGTGGATTAAGACTCCACACTTCCAAAGCAGGGACGTGAGTTTGATCTCTAGTCAGGGAATTAAGATCCCCATGCCTTATGGCATGGCCAAAAAGATTTTTTTAAAATCAAATAAATAAAATTGAAAAAAAAAAGGTATCAAAAAAAGAAGAAAGTATATGATATTTTATGTATCATAAAATATATGATACAAAGCCTTTCATACTCTGATCGCAACTACTGTCCTGCCTCCCACCATTCCCTATCCTCTCTTCCCAGGCATTCTCAAACACGTCCCTGAAACCTCTGCTTACTATGTACCAGGGACTCTCAAACCTCCACATCTTTTTTCTTGTTTTTAGCTCCAACCAGAAAACATGGTATTCTTCCTTCAAGGTCCTGCTCAAGTGTCACTCTTTGTGAAGTGTTTTCTGATTAGACTCAGAAAAACAAGTGACTTTTTCCACTGTGATTTCTTAACATACATGTATATATATTTTAAATCCAGGAATAATGTACATACAGAAAAATGCACAGATCTTAGAAGTGTACAATTGGATGAGTCTTGAAAATGTGTCTGCCTGTCTAACCACCACCCCAGTGAAACTGTAGTGTTTGCTGTTCCCCAAGTGGTCCCCCCCTTCCTTCCCAGAGGCAGTGGCTTCCACAGAAGCAATGGCTGTTTCCAACCTCTGTCACCATATATTAGTTTTACTTTTGAACTTCATATAAATGGAATAACACAAAGTGTACTCTTTTGTATCTGACTTCTTTCCTCAAGGTAATTTCTTGGGATTCATGTTTTGGGGTATATCAGTAAGTTGTAACTTTTTGCTGAATGGTATTCCATCTTAGGGATATACAGTTTGTTTAGTCCTTTTGTTGATAAGACACGTAGCATCTTTCCACACAACTCTTTAATATATTATGGTTAATGGTTTCTGTCTGTCTCCTCAAATTAAGATTGTGATGTCAATTATCATTGAATACTGGTACTGTATCTAAGGAGAAGGCAATGGCACCCTACTCCGGGACTTCTGCCTGGAAAGTCCCATGCACGGAGGAGCCTGGTAGGCTGCAGTCCATGGGGTAGCTGAGGGTCAGACACAACTGAGCGACTTCACTTTAACTTTTCACTTTCATGCATTGGAGAAGGAAATGGCAACCCACTCCAGTGTTCTTGCCTGGAGAATCTGTATCTAAACCATGGTTGAATCACCATCACTTAATCTGTGTTAAAGCAGACAGTGGTTCCTCATTAAATCTTTGCTACTGAATAAGGAAATATGAGAAAGATAGTCAGCTGGAAGTTACTTTGAATGATAGAAGAGAGATAAAGGAAAATACTGTTTCCTTTTAACACTTTTGACAAACCTGTAGGTTTCTCCACACCAAGCAATTCTCTAGTTCTTGGTGGACACCAGCTGTGTTCTACAATTTATTAACAACTCAATTCTGACATTAGCTGACGATATTGCAGATGCCAAAGGCTGCGAGCTCAGTCCCACAAGCCTGCCCCTGCTTTAGACATCAGTTGCAAGTCCTAGGTTGTCACCTGTGTCTCTGACTGTAAATTGCAAGTTTCCATGACTCCTCAGGTCTGATATTTTGCTAGAACAGCTCACAAAACTCAGGTAAACATTTACTTATATTTGCCAGTTTGTCATAAAGAATATTACAAGGGATACAGATGAACAGCCAGATAAAGAGGTCCGTAGGTCAAGGTATGGAGAAAGGACGCAGAGCTTCCATGTCCTCTGTGGGTGCACCCCTATCCTAGCACCGCCCTTGGCAGCACTCTGAACTTCATTGTTTAGAGTTTTTATGGTCCCACTATGCAGGTAAGATTGATTAAACCATCCCCATTGGTGACTGAGCTCAGTTCCCAGCCACTCTCCCCTTCTGAGGTGTTAGGGTTGGGGCTGAAAGTTCCAGCCCTCCAGTCACATGGTTGTTTCCTCTGGCGACCAGCCCCCATCCTCCAAGCTTCATCACCTCATTTTTTTTTCAAATTATTATTTAATTTTGACTGCACTGGGTCTTCATTTCTACACTTGAGCTTTCTCTGGTTGCAGCAAGCAGAGGCTTCTCTCTAATTGTGGGGCTCAAGTTTCTCATTGCAGGGGCTTCTTTTGTTGCAAGCACAGTCTTTAGGTCCGTGGGCTTCAGTGTTCATGGTGCACAGACTCAGTAGTTGTAGCACATGGGTTTAATTGCCCCACAGCATGTGGACTGTTTCCAGATCAGGGATCGGACCCATGTCCCCTGCCTTAACAGGCAGATTCTTAACCACTGGACCACAAGGCAAGTCCTTCATCACCTCTTTAGCATCAGCTGAGGTATGGCTTAAAGGGGCTTCTTATAAATAACATTTAGCATCTCTGTGCCAGGAACTGAAGACAAAGACCACGTACTTATTTCTTATTGTATCACATAAGATTAATCCAGATTTTATCCAGTGGCTCAGAGGGAGTGATGAGCTCCTGACCACGTTTGTTCTACATGAAAAAGACGTAGCATATTCAGGAAAACTTTTCAAATGGATATGTGTCGCATGGGTGGGAAGCAGTGAAAGTAAGATGCATGGGACCTGTCGTTGGATGTCTAGGTAGCTTGGGACACTAGTTTCAGCAGATGAACTAACTGGTTATGTTACCTGCCTCACCAGAAGAGTCTTTGCTTGTTTCAGAGAAGCTGGCCAACTCTGTCACCGTTGCTATAGAGGTCTTAGTTTGCCCTTGAACTCGTAGGCCCTGTGTCTGTTGTCTTCATTGCAGGTAATTATAAGTTAATATTTGAAATGAGTGAGCTCAGGCAGAAAGAATGACTTTGACTTACAGTGTGGAGAGGTCACAGTGGCCATGTGAGTAGAGATCACACTCTCTCCTGGGCTCCCGCCAGCAGGACGAGTCCCAGAGATGTGCTCCAGGCCTGGACAGGCATCTCCTTCTCGATGCACCAGGGGGATAAGCTCTGAGTGGAAATGCCAAGTTGGGGCAGGATGTTACTTGGCTCTATGGGGGTTTTCTTCTTCTTTTTTATGGCTTTATTGAGGTATAATCTATGTAAGATAAATTACACCTAGTCAAAGTATAAAATTTGAGCAGCCTTGACATATGTAGAGAAACCATCACCACCATCAAGATAGCATACATTTCCATCATCGCAACAATTTTTCATATCCCTTGTAATCCCTTCATCTCCCACGTCATCCCCAATCAACCACTGATCTGGGGTTTCTGTGACTATAGTTTGCATTTTTTAGAATTGTATACAAATGGAATTTATATATGTGTGTGTTTATGTGTTTATATGTGTGTGTATTTATTCCTTATCTCCAGTTCAGCTTTAGGAAAGGAGAAAGTTCAGTGAATATGTCCTTGGGAATCTTGGCTCACTGGACTAGAGGTGAGGGGAACATCCCCAGAGTTACGCTGACTCCTTTGTCTGCTAGCAGTAGTGGTCAAACTTCAAACTTTTTCTGAGAAGATGCTGGAGTTTAACACTCCAAAGCAGATTGGAGGCAGGGGTTGCGGTTGACTTTCCAGAAATTGTTGTCACAAAGGCCTTTAGTGTCTTTATCGTGTGGGGTTTTACGAGGCTGTGGCATGACTGTGATAAGCATGGTAAATTCTGTTACATGAAGGCGTTTCCATGTCACTAGAGCTGTGGAGGGTGGACCTTGCACTGTCATTGAAGATCCTCCACTTGGGGAGTTTTGTGGCCATGACTCAGCCCAGAGCACCAGCCCTTATTCCGTTTTCCTTATAAGATTGGGGCAGGGCTTTCTCTTTCCCTGGGTTGTTGGATAAGGGCGTGACGGTGCGCTGACACAGTCAAGAGTGTACCGGCGGGAGGCATTACTGAGTCCCTGCTTGACTGCAGTCTCGATGCTATGCTGCCCTGCGATAATTTTTTTATGGTGAATAATTCTGTACCACAAAGCACTCTGACCCTTGTTTCTGTCCAGTCATTCTATAGTGAAAGGGCACGGGTAGGGTGTGGGGACTCTCCTCCGTGGCGTTGTCCCGGCCTCACACCTTCCCCTATACCTTGCGACTGTTGAATCTGAGCCAGAGGATTGTGTCCAGTGTGGACGTGCATGGTAACGCCACAGTGACTCCACTGCCCAGGTGGCACTTCTGCTGCCTGGCAGGCGGCCCTGGAGGTATTGCTTTCTCTTGTAAGTGGGTCTCAAGCTTTTCCCCACGCCTTGAAGGAAGGTGACTCCTTCTCACGTGAGGGATAGGGCACAGCTAACAAGTCAAGAGACATGGGTTTCAGGCCTTCGCCCTCTTCAGGATGGCAGGTTCTGGAAGAGAGGAGACACCTTGTCCCATGAGGGAATGTTAGGACTCCAAGGAAATGGGGAGAGAGGTCCTGCACCTGGCCAGTGTCCTTCAGCGAGGTCCCTGAAAGTTAACCAGGGCCCTTCCTCAAAGGCGAGGGTGCCCTAGGCCATGTCACTGTTGAGCACCTGGACCCCAGGGTGTGGCTGAGAGGCTTGGCCAGGGCAAGGAGGGCTGGGGACCCCCAGAAGCGGAAGAGGTGCAAGGAGAAGGAGAGCCATGCCCAGTGTCTGCTGGCTTGCTTGCCTCAGCCCGATTTCCTGCCTGCCCTCTTTTCTTCTGTCCTCCCAGTCCACCTCCCTGGATTTCCCCATCCTGTGTCTCCTGTCCCCCATCTTCACCTTCCAGGGTTTTCTTCCAGGTTTATTTTATGTGACAGTCATCTAGGGCTAACCCTTCCAAAGCGTCTGTCAGAGGCGGCTAGGGTTCCATATCTGCACAGTGGCTGAACTGGCCAGTGGCCGGATGTGGCTCTGAGTGCTTGGAACGTGGCTATTGAAACTGAGAAGCTCCATTTATTTTAATAAATTTAAATTTTAAAGCTGATAATTGATTCAGTTACTTGGAAAATTTTATGTTGAAGCAACTTGAGTATGTGTATATGCTTTTTTTTTGAGTTTTTAAAAATGTGGACCGTTTTTGAAATTTTTGTTGAATTTTGTTTCCATATTGCTTCTGTTTCATGTTTTTGGTATTTTGGCCACGAGGCATGTGGGATCTTAGCTCCTAGACCAGGGATTGAACCCACACTCCCTGCATTGAAAGGCAAAATCTCAACCACTGAACCGCCAGGGAAGTCCCTAAACACACTTTTTTCAACTGTAAACTCTTATGAAATCTAAATATAGATCAGAAATTTTCAGTGACAATTTAGCATTTGAATGGAGATGAGCTGTAAGTATAAAAGACACACCAAATTTAAAAGATGTTAGGGAAAAATGAATGAAAATCACTCACATCAAAATACATGTTGAAATGATAGTATTTTGAAACCACTGGTTTACATAAAATATATTATGAAAGTGTCACTGGTTTTTGTGGGAGGTTTTTTTTTTTTGCGTGGCTACTAGAACTTTAAATTTTCACATATCACACTATCGTATTTCTGTTGGACTCTGGGCCCTGAATTGTCCATTTAGCTGAATTTAGATGAGGAGGTAATGGGCAAGCTGAAGGAGGCCTAAATCTCCTCACCATCCATGGGTCTCATCAACACACCTCTTTGAGCATCAGCCCGGATGCACCTTTCGTTCAGGGAATGGAGAGAAAGGCAATGGAGAGAAGAGAGATAATTTCTGTTGCTCATTTCTCGCTCCAGGAAGTGCTTCCTCCAACCTCCCCCATCCCTGCCTCCATCCCAGTGGGATGGGAGCAAGCCTAAGGAATGGGTCTTATGCAGGAGCTCTGTGCCTTGCTCCCCTCTGGCCTCATCCCTGTACATGGCTGTGACACCAGGAAGGTGTCAAGGGGGAGGAACCAAAGAATTCTTGTGTTCCAACTGAAGAGACCATCAGGGAGAGGTTAGTAGTGTTTCTGTTCCAAAGCTGGACTCACTGCTCTATCTCCTACTGGAGCAGAGTTATCCTTGAACAGTTTTCCTGTCTTGGTCCTAGGGCAACTGAAGTGAAAATCTAAAGCTTTTTTAATAACTCAAACAGGGATGGTGCCCACTTATAACTTTTATAGAACTGCTTCCTTTAGCAAACCAGAATGTGAAATCTGGATTTAGACAAAAGATTATATGGAGGGGGACAGAAAAAAGAGTCCAAAATAAGGTAACAGTCAGGCAACCAAGAGATGCTACCAACCTGCTAGGTACAATACCTACTAAAGTAAAAAGAGACATGAGACCCATTCCCTGTATTCAGGTCACTTTGGTTAGGAATCACTCCTTTTTTTTTTTTTTTCAGTACTTTAAAAAATTTATCTGTTTGGCTGTGCCGGGTCTTAGTTGTTGGCACACAGGATCTTTCATCTTCATTATGGCATGTGGGGTCTTTAGTGGTGGCATGTGAACTCTTAGTAATGTGGGATCTAGTTCCCTGACCAGGGATCGAACCCAGGCCCCTGCATCGGAGTATGGAATCTTAGCCACTGGACCACCAGGGAAGTTCCATGGCTCCTCCTTTTATATTCATCTGTTCAAATATGACTTATTTTTTAAGACTCAGCTCAGATACCGCCTTCTCCCTGAGCAGTCAGTCCCTGACTACTCTAGGCATACAAGACCCTCTTAAGTGTGCCTGTGTGACCAGGGCTGCACACATCAGAGGCCTGCGTCCTTGGTAAAATGCTTTAGGGCATCCGTATGTCTTCCTCTGGAGCTGGGGTCTATGACCTGGCTGCAAATGACACCATTATTCATTTTAACTTGTTCCCTACCACCATAGACAGGGAACTGCAAACTACTATTGCTTTGCCAATAGTAATAGTTTTAGCCTCACAAAAACTAGTCTGATCTGAAAAAAAACTTTATTTACAATTTCTCATATTTGTATGTCTTCATCACAGTCATTCTTACAATAAAGTCATTCTTACAGAAGTCCTTAATGGACCATCATCATGGTGGCCAGTGGTCCACAGGGACAGAAGGTGGTGCCCATCCCTGGGGTTTCCAAGGGCCAGTAGGAGGCCTTCAGGGAGCTGAGTGAAGGGGAGGAGACTTTAAGGTGGAATCGACAATGGGATCAATAGTCAATGCAGCAAAACCCTAGAATGTCTGTTAAGGAAACAGGTACAGGTTTTTACTGTCGTCATCATTTGACACTAACGAAACAGACCAGAGGGACTGAAGATCTCCCACTACGGAGAGGCCCCAGCCGGGGCCTGGCTTTTTCACCTCCACCTGCCGTGTGCCCAGCACAGCACCGGGCCCTCCCAGGGTGAGTGGGAGGCAGAGTATCATCAGCACGGCCGCACCACTCTCCTGTAGAGGCAGCTGGCGTCAGGGAGGGAGGGAGAACCTGAGGGAAGGTTTCCCCATTGCAGGGCTGGGTCCTCAGGAGTCCCACGTGGATTAGCAAGGAGAGCGACAGTGTTGATTCTTGGCACCCTCTCCCTGGCTTTGTTTTATCTGAGCCAAGAGGTCCCAGAGCCCGGGCTGTGCTGAGCAGGGAGAAGCAGGAGACGTGTGGCTGTTTCCACCACCCCCGTCTCCGTTTTTATCAACAGTCATTGTGCTAGGTACAGTGACTTCTCTGTTCTCTCACAGAATGTGTCCAAAAAAAGCTGTAGAAAGCTCTTTGAAATACAGCCCCACAGCTCTGGGGTGGTTTATGTCGGCTTCTGATTGGCGGTTATGGGCTGAGGCCAAGAAAGCATCACTAATTCCCACTGCTCGGTCCCGAGGGTCGTCCCTACTGTCATTCGATCAGCATCAGGCCGGCATGCTAATGGCAAGGCCGGATGCCATGCCAGTCTCCAGGGTAGTCAGGCATATGCAGACAGCAAATGTCTGAGTCCCCATCGAGTCCTCCGTAACTCTGCCTAGCATCGCTACTCCAAGTTCTGACAGTAGACGAGAGAGATTTCCAGAGGGAGAGGGAGAGGGGAAAAGACATGCTAAAGAAACCTGTCACCTAGGCAGGGAGCTGCAAACTCCTGTTGCTTTGCTAACAGTAATGCTTTTAACCTCACTTCCAAAACCTCACTTGAGACGCACTAAACAGAATACCCCATGCTGTCACAATGAGAGTGAGAACCAAAGGTTCTCTGAACTGCAAGGTTCCAGCCAGGAGAGGTTGGTGGGGGTCTCCTTCTCAGTCATGGAACAGACTGATATCCACAGAGCTCTTAGGTCGACAGGAAGAGAATGAAGGAGTTAAGTTGTCTCAGAAACTGTGTCACTTGGCAGGGAAGACCATGAAGGATCTTTGTTAACATTCCATTATTTCTGGTCCGTGAATACCATGATGCCAGCCCCTGCACAAGTAACTTCCCGTTTTCATAGTCTGAAAATATATTGTAATTCAGCCATGACTTGACATCCTTCAAGTCAGAGAAGTAGGTAGGTCCCAATTCAAGGTTGACAGGAGGCTCACCACAAAGGCAGCAGAAATGAAATTTGGGCAAAAGAGACAAAGATCTTCGACCATTTTGCTTCTGTCCATTTCCTCTGTATACAAAAGCAGCTGAGGTCATCTCAGAATTCGCGTCTCCTCTAGGAGAGAGAGGCAATAACACATTTTCAAGGAACAGCCTAATTATTTATAAAATCTGTAGAGTACAAAACCGCCTGACAGGAGGTTGTGTTGGGCTTAATATTCTGTCCTCCTCACACTTCACAGCTTGACATGCAACTTCTGATTCCAATATGATTTCTTTTCTTCTTTTTGAAATATTAATTTTTTAATTTATTTGGCTGTGTCAGGTCCTAGTTGTAGCATGTGGGATCTTCATTGCATCATGCAGGATCTTTCCTTGTGTGGCAAGAAGACTCAGTAGTTGCAGCATGAAGGCTTCGCTGGCCTGAGTCATGTGGGATCCTAGTTCCCTGAGCAGGGCTCAAACCCATGTCTCCTGCATTTCAAGGAGGACCCTAACCACTGAACCACCAAGAAAAGCCCTCCAATCTGATTTCAAAGTGAGACTTTTCCAGATCTAATGTGTCTTCTCTCTCGCTAAGGTCTGTTTAGTTAGTGCATCTGATCTGAAGGACAAGACTTGGAAAGTGGCTTACTATACTGCAAATAATATTTCTTGTTTTCTTTTTGTCTCTGACACCTTGATCCTTCCTGTTCCCTGGCTCCCCCCCCCCCCCACCCTCAATTATAAGGTCATACTAAAGGTTTTGTCATAGCAGAAGGAAATTGAACAAGCCCTTCTCCGAGGAAAGAAATGGAGCCTCAAAAACAAAGCTTCAGCAGAGATCACACGTTCTCATCTGTAGGCGTGGACAAGAAGCAGATTCCCAGACCCTTGAAGCCACACTCGCGCGAACCCCTGGATGAAAGCGTTTTCCAGCCAGTAGCAGCCCCAGCAGGCAGTACAGTTTGTGCCCGCAGAATCCAGACCACTGGAAGGCCATGCACATGAAGCAGACAGCTTAGAGTTCCTGCCTCCTTGGCGAGTTCTTCCCATCCACACTCCCGCTGGGGGTGGTGGCATGACAGAAGGATGGTAGGGTCCCCCCAAGGGTCTAAGGTGTTTGTGGGTTGATCTCCAGAAAACCCTCAGGTATGTCAAGTGTCCAGGGAGCCACAGCAGTTGGCGTCCAAAGCCAAGTCCTCCCTTGGATGTGCCTGGGCGTGCCAGGGCCTCAGGCATGGGCCTCAGTCTCCTGCTTGAGGGCTGGTTTGTAGATGACTCCTTTGTTCTCACCTTTTTTGCTACTGGAGCAACAAGAACATACGAATTTTGTTAGTCAAAGAGGAAAGAGAGGAAAGAATGAATCAGCTATGGAATGAGGCAAGTCAAACTCTTCTCTTGGAAACCTTTTTCAAGTTCCATTGGTCTTGGGAGGAAATGCCCCCCAATAGCCACTAACCAAAATGGAAACTGTTCATTTTTCAACTGTTCTCTTTCAACACCTGATGATACTAGACCTGCATTTTGATGAAGGTCTCATTACCATGCTGCTTCAGATCTCTGATTCCAGTAGGGTTTCTGACAACCTTTTATGTTTTTTCATACCAGGAAAAATAAGTTAGGTTATTTTAGGCAAAAAGAACATGAGCAAAGGGCATCAATGTGAATGAGAAATCAAAATTTTCCTCAATTTTCTTTTTGGGTTTAGAGAAGAAAAACTGGATGAAAAGATCTTAGAAAGCAGCAGCCTTGGTGCTTGTGTTTAGGCACATGGGGCCGCCCCTCCAAAATCAAGAGGCTTGTCCAAGGTCTTAGCAGTGGGAGCCAGGCTGGCAGACACACCTCCAGCCCTGAGCACCATGATCTGCCAGCATCAGCCTCTCACGCCAAGGCCTCAATCGGTGGTGTTTTGGAGGTGGCACTCCAAGGATAAGCTGGTATAGGTGGCACAGCTCCTCATTATGCACCCTGCCTTCCCAGACAGATCAATTCTCATGGACACAGAGCCACCCACTCCCATTTCAAACCCAAACCAGCTCACCTCTTTCTCCTTCTGAAAAGCCAAATGGATACCACGAGGACAATACAGATGCCAAGACCACAGGCCAGGGCCACAGAGAGGACGATGCCTGGGAAGGGGTAATGCACACACGTTACAACCCCTCCTTCCCTTCATCTCGTCCCCATGTGTGCCGTCAGGTGACAGCTGCAGGGTCATCCACAGAAAGGTGTCACTTCCCCACCTCTGTTCTCAAGTTCTGGTCTCTGGCTGAGCAGGACTGGCTGGAGTACTCACAGGGGCCATTTGCAAATTGTAGTGACTATCCAGCAGGGGTTCTCAAACTTGTACCAGCATCATCTGAAGAACTTGTTTCAAATGTATACTCTTTTTCAGCCCAAGCTTCAGAGTCTGATTCAGTCTGGAATTTGGCCCAGGAATCTGCATTTTTACCAAACACCTGTAGCTTATGCTGATGTATTGATAAGTGGTCCATGAACCACACTTTGAGAAACCCTGGGCTACATAATACAAAGTTACTCTATTTTGCCTTGCTGGATTCAAGGCCCATTGAGATGCCTCTTCATCAGCTTTGACCTCAAGTTCTATTGCACAGTCCTAAGCAGTCCCAAACAGCCAGGGCCCATTGCCAAGGTCAACTGGCTGGTCACCCAACCTTCATATATTGGCTTTGGCCTAGTTTTTAGGCACTGCTTTCCCACCCTGGCCAACAGAAGGTCTTGGATAGGCTCTTTGAATGTACACATGCTATAAAGTGATTAGGTCTTTCATTAGAGGAGCATTTGATTGGCAGCTCATCTTTGAATCAGAGAGTGACTTGAGGGTAAGACACACAGTGAGGAGGGGCCTAGCAGTCAGAGTGACAGCACAGAGAAGCAGAGAGGATGAGCTGGAAGTCTCAGAGGCCCAGATCACACCGAGAATCACAGCGATCACCCAGCTGCAACATGCACGGCCGGCCGGCCACATACCCGGACTCAGTCCTGTGCAGGGAAGGTCTGGCACTTTGGAGGGGAGAGGAGAATATTGGAAGTTAACCGAGGCAAACCATGGCAGAGTTGACCAGTGTGTTGATTGACGTACTCCCTTTGGTTGGTTGGAGGTTCGGGGCTAATGCAGCCCTTCTGGGGATGCTCCCTCTTGGCTCAGGTGAAGGGAATTGCCCACCCAGGGAACTCACACCATGAACCCTCCCCCCATGCTCCTTTATCATTGCAGTCTCTGTACTCAGGTAAGACTTCAGCTTTTCATCCAATGTGGCCAACTTGAAAGATAAGCAAGGGTAAGAATCAGAGTCTATCTGGGTAGGCTCTTATCTGCTTCCCTGGCACCCACCTCTCGTCCTCAGCAAATAACTTTCTAGGTGCTGGCTGGCTCGGGCTGGCAGAGCTTGGTTAGAACCTGTTACCAGACTTCCACATCCATCCCCATCCAGTGTTATTGTGGTTTTGTTTTGTTTTCACTTTGGTTCCACTGGACAAACTGGAGAAACCCATCCACCATACCAGCCTCCCTTCTCTGGTATGTGGAACCAGAGGACTGTGTCCTCTTCCATGAGTTATTGTTGGGGATGAATGGGGTGAGTTAGAGGTCTTCAGTGGGGCTGAAATTGTGCCCAGCGATCTAAGGAAAACGCTTATAGTCAGCCTGCTAAGGACCTCCCCAGGGAGGGCCATGGGTGAATCCGTTCTCGCGGGTAATACAGAGGAGCCCAGTCACGAAGCCCCCAGGTTACCCCAGCTGCTTGCAGGCTCTCAGAACTACTCCTCCTCCCAGTCATACCCTCCATCTACAGAAAGTCTGCTTACACAGACCTGCTTATCCACTGGTTTTCTGATCTCAGTAGAAACTTCTAGCTTACATGTGTGCTTGGTGTGGGGGTGGGTATTCCAGTTCACACTGGAGGCTGGAGTTGTGCAGACAGTAGCCACCCAGCTAGACACTCCGGAGAGCCTGTGCCCACAGGGCCTCCTGAGGTGGCAGAGACCCGACCAAGTATGAGATGCCAGCAGAGGGCCAGGGACCGCCTCCCCCTGGGGCACCTGACACCCGAGGAACCAGACCTAAGACTGGAGAGAGAGGTCTTGCTCACCCCTTCTCCTGCCATCTGGCCCCTTCAAGTCTGGCTGAGTCTCCTGGAGCTATCAGCCCCATCTTTCCCTACTATCTTCTTCCACAATCTCATACTGAGTCTGTAACCTCATTGGTCCAAGCCTGGGCTCTAGGAGCCCTTGGTCTGGCTTCCTGGGTGGCCCCAGGCTGTTGTAAGGATGACTGGAGCAGATATGGTTAGGAGCCATCCACAAAGAACAGGGTGGCCTGTTCTCTTGGCTCTTGCCAGCCACCACTGGCAGCCCACAGCGTCTTGGGTGGCAAAGAACATGGCTCCCCTGGCCTGATCCCTGCCCTGAACACAAGGACCAGTCTGTGGCTTGGGGAGACCCTCAGGACATGAGTCTCCCCCTGGGGAGGGCGTCAAGTGTTTATACAGCATATGCTCTGTTCTCTACATGGCCTGTGGCTTCTGCACACTATAATTTGGTGTTTTGTTTTGTTTAAGGTACCTAAAGGTACCTCTGTTCTCCACATGGCCTGTGGCCTCTGCACACTATAATTTGGTGTTTTGTTTTGTTTAAGGTACCTAAAGGTAACCTAAGGTACCTAAGGTAACCTAAAGGATTTTGAATCCTACTAAAACCTAAGAGTTTGGATAGCTGGTCATCATGAAACTCTATGAAATGCTGAGGTTGCATTGAAACATCCTGGTGATCTTGCATCAGAGAGTTGGTCAGTGGGCTGTTTCATCATGGGTGATTAGATTCTGTTGCCCCCATTTTGGTTTTGGTTGTATGATGAACTCTGATCACTGATCCTATTGGGAGAATGGGATATTCTAGTTAATAAGATTACTGGAGCCATCATTGAGCCTAAATATGGATTACCAATTTTTAAATAACTGTTATATAATATAGGCTAACACCAAAACACTACCAGGCATGATGTGACCTTCCTTGATTTTGGAGCACCTACAGAACCTTGGAGGTGTTTAGAGCATCAGTTGGAGAATATTCAGAAGTTTAGGTGTACCAGATAATAGAAATATCTAGGAGTGCTGCTCAGAAGAGAGTCCACTGTAAAAAGCTCTGTCTTCAGTTGTGGTACAGGCATCTCAAATTCTTAACATTATTGAGATCTGGTTACCTCATTTTTGCATAGTATCCAGCCCTGGGCCACAAGCCCTGCCTGATATTTTATCGGGGATATTTGACCTTCACTGTCTTCTCCTCTTGGAGAAAGAAATGGCAACCCACTCCAGTATTTGTGCCTAGAGAATCCTGTGGACAGAGGAGCCTGGGGGCTGCTGTCCATAGGGTTGCACAGAGTCGGACACGACTGAAGCGACTTAGCATGCATAGCACGCATGCAAAGGTAACCAAGGCCTCCGGGATCTTAAAAACAACCACCATCGAAAAGAACCCCAACTGGTCGTGGTTTTTTGTTTTTTTTTTTTTTCCAATCCTTTCTGATGAAATGCACTTTTGTTCTTTGTTCCTAAAGCTCCAGATGCTTGCGGTACCAAACTAGTTCTTGCCATGTAAGATGGTTACTAGTAAGCCTGATCACTTGGTTAAGCTGTCCAAACTGGATGTTTCTAAAATTGTCACTTTCACAGTCACCTCGAAGATCCTGAGAGCCAGGCAGGTCCCCAGACAGCTGAGAGCCCATCTCCAGGGCTGGAGGAGGTGCCCCCAGGCCATGGTCTTAGGGAGCAGAGCAAAGCCTCCAGAAGCAAGACTCCAGGCGTGAGGCTTTTCTCAAGAGCATGTGACCCAGCTGGGTGGTTGTTCTGGAAGGACAGTCTGATTTTCCTGCGTCACTGAGCAGTGTCCTTAGCTGTTTTAGGCCCTATAAATAATAGCTTAATTTAATCCAGGGCTCAAAGGTGTGTTCCTTGCTTCTGGATGACGACTGGTTAGGGCCTAAGTTGCCTCTCCTCGGAAACAGTGAAACAAGACCAAGCAGGTGGAAGATGAGGAAATCCCCAGATTCTGGGATAGAGGCTTCACAGCCAAGTGTTTGATGCAGCAAAAACAAAGCAGTTTGAGCAAGTGAAGCATGTAAGCCACTTGGGAAGAGAAGTGGTGGCGAGGGCAGCACCTGGCAGGAATTCGGCCTGCCAGGAAGCCCAGGACAGGACAGTGATGTTGGATGCTCTTCCCTGCAGGTAAGACAGCACCAAGCCTCAGGGAGCCGGGCTCCTCTGTGGAACTGGATGCAGCATAAGGCTTAGGTCCCAGTAGAGGCAGAAGTCAGAGCATCTGATAACTGCAGGGCAAGCATGCATGCATGCCAAGTCGCTTCAGTCGTGTCTGATTCTTTGCAACCCTGTAGACTGTAGCTCGCCACAAGGGGAAGTCACAGAAGGCGCCAGGAGAACTGATGGGAGACTGGAAAACTAGCACCCAGTGAGAGAAGCCGAACCTGCAGTAATGCCCAAGAATGGGCATCAAAGATGGTGCAGGGAGGGGCAGAGACTCATTTGCAGATTGATTAAACAAAGAAATGGTTTCTGAATGGCGGATGAGACAGGGAGTTCCCACAGAAGAGCGGACAGGAAGAACAAGACACGCTGGTTGATGGCAATGGCCCACGAGAGCCACAGGATGAGAATGCAGTAAAGGGGCTCCTGAGCTGGGAGAAGGGTTGCACACGGTACAGACATGGGAGAGCCGCCTGCTCTCCAGACAGGGCTCTGGTATGAGTCAGGGCAAGCAGAGGTGGGACAGTACTACACACAGAAGGAATCACACAGATATGGAAGAACCCCAGTGCCACATGCCTCACTGGGGAAGGTTCAGACCCCCGAGATCGACATGCCGCTCACCACAGGGTACAACTACCTGTTCTGGCTGGCTCAGGAGCTGCGTCTTCCACTGGTATCTTGCTGGACCGAGAGAGGCTGGTTAACTGCATGTGAGGTCTTCTGGAGCCTCAAGTGCACACTCAGAAAAGGCCAGCAGGAGGAACAAACACCTCCTGTATACAGCTCAAAGATCCTGGAACAAGTCTAGTAATTTCTAGGTGTATTTGCAATTCTGCTTATTCAAACAGAATTTTGAATAAAAAGGAATACAGTCCTTTTCAGAGTATTAAAGTATGGGCTGTTGTGGTAGGTGACATGTTCTGTAGTGATTACATATGTACACATTACATATGTCTTTAGCAGGCTCCAGTCTTATGAAAGAGGCAGGGAGCATTTGGGTTTAGCAGGGATTTGAGAGTTAAATATATAAAATCCAGTTTCAGCTGGTAAATCCTTATTATCATGCTTAATATAAGTCATAGACTCAAGCAACTGAAATGCTGGTCCTCTCTTTGGAGGATGTTCTGTTAAGAAAAGTAAAAGAAGATGCCCTCTATAACCACAGAGCATAACATCTTAAAAGCATATATTTTACTGGAGTGTTTTCTTAACACAATGGAACCTATTAAATAACTTCTACAAATAAGTCTGCCCAAAGGATACCACCAGATTACACGAGGGAACTGGCTTTCTATGACCCACGTTAGGGTCTGAGGGCTTTGCCTTCCAGATTGCAGGAACGCTGGCCCAGAAGAGAGGGCCATATTGCTCTGAGGGGCCTAAACCCTGGCACAATGGGCATGGGTTACAATGCAGCACCAGGCGCTTCGTGCTCTCTGCCCCCTGTGGTGGGTCAGGCTGTCTGGGCCGCAGGATTGACTAATACTGGGACCTCTCATCCCCGTCAGGTCAGAGGAGGACAGAAGGCCAGACAGCGTCTGTCAGCAACTCCCTCCCAGGCCTCTGACACTTGACAGCTACCTTCTGATCTTTACGTGTTCCTCAACAAGCAGATTGATTTCAATGCTGTTGGCAAATTGACAGCAAAGCAAATTAAGACTTCCTAAAACTAAAACTTGACAGCCAGTCAGGCTTCTGTTCAGATGGTTCTGCGGAGAAGACACTGGCAGGGGAGGAGAAGGGAGCTGAGTCGGCTCCATCCTTTCAAACTTGCAATGAGCACCAGGCACAAAAAGCGTGTAAGACGCCCATCGTCCCTGCTCTAGGGGCTTGTGGTCTATGGATAATGTAGATTTTTTTTTTTTGTACATGATAATAGATAATTACTCTGTGTTATGCCAAGAACTGTAACAGAGTTATAGAGAGCTATAACTGTGTTCTGGCCACACAGAAGCAGGAAACTGTAGGTCATCCTCAGGGGAATGGGGAAGGGTGGCAGGATATGATTAGAGTTGGGTCCTGACAGAGTTTTCCAGGTGGGAGAGGTGCAGGGCATCCCAGACTGAGGGACCCATGTGTGAAAAAGTCTGTAGCGTGCACACGTGAAGCACCTGCCGTGTTGCAGAAGACCCCACAGGGCAGTATGGGGGAGGCAAGGGAGACAGCCTGGAAGGCTCAGCTGATGCTGGACCATGAATGGTGGTCCCAGGTTTCTGCCTGACGCCTGTTCCTCCTGTCTGGGCCAGAGGCTTGTTGGAAGTGAAGAGAACATCCCTGGCGAGGTGTTCTCTTCTCCACCATGGAAGAGAAACATGGGGCCGATGTGGGGCGTACTCAGCAACACATGGCGTGATGAACTGCGTGAGGTGTGACTAGGACTCCATTTCTCAGCACATTCGATGCTTATTCCTGACTGTTCAGACCCTGTATGTGTGGAGGGGGATTCGTAGGTGGGAATTCTTCTGGTCTTTCATTTGGTTACTGGGAAGAATTGATAGTTTTTCATCTAATAGAGTTTATTTATAAATAGGAACCTTTAGAGACACAAGGTCGATAACCACAAAGCATACATTCTGGTCTCAAAAAATTAGATAATTAGCCATCTTAGCTTTCTAAGATTTTTTTTCACTCTCTCTCTTTAAAACAGTTTATGAAATTACCCAGGTCCCTGAGGATCAAGCAGATTCTAACCATGCTCCTCTACAGCTTGGCTGAGCATGAAAGCCCTACCCCCTCGACCGCCCGGCTGTCTTGTCTAAGGTTCGCCTCAGCTGGACTGTGAGGTATGGGACATGCACTAGCTCAGCTCAAACCCACTAAAGACATGATTATAGAAACTTTTTGGCTCCCTCTTGTCCTTCGAGTTTCCCTTGCCCTGACACGTTGAGAACAGAGCCTGATAACATCAGTATTTGGGTTTAATCGGTCTGGCTTTACTACCCTGTGGGCCCAGTGTTGATGTCCTCAGCTGGGAAGTTTCTCAGAACCAAGACTTGGACCCCTGGGCTGTATAAATCTGCCTCGGCCATCTTCCTTCCTCACACTGGGCATCTGACTCCTGTGAGATCTGGATGCTCTCAGGATAGGTTTTCTCCAAAACCCTACCTTGAGGACATGAGTCTTGTCGCCCGGCCTCAGCTCAAGACTTCATTTGTGCCACCTGGAAGAGGCACTTTTTTTTAAGAGCTGAAAAACAATGCCCTGGCACGACTTTCCCTTCTCTCCAAAAAAGTGAGCATTTTAACCAAAGACAGGAAGAAACAACAAACATGAGAGGAAAAAAATACAGCGAGAAGGCACGGAGCAGAATGAGGAGGGGATTCAGGCTGCTGCCTCAGAGGCATCTGGACCCCTGCTGGAGAGATTTGTTTGCTTCCTTGAAGGTGAATCGTTCTATCTTATCTCCATCTCTTAGCCTTGGACCTACCCAATTATACTCAAAGTTTAAAGGAAGATGGGAAACAGGGTTAGAATAGAATGAAGACCAGGGCATGTGATATAAAACCCTAGAATTCTGTGATCTGAGTGGGGAAAAGTCTTGGGCCTGGGAAAGTCATTGTACAAATGCCTGGGGCAGTGGTTCTCAATGGGGCAACTTTGCCCCTCCTCCCCAGAGACACTTGACAATGTCGAGAGACATTTTGGCGGTCACAGGTGGACATGCTGCTGGTATCTGATGGGTAGAGGTCAAGGATGCTGCCCAACATCCTACAGTGCATAGGAGAGCCGCCACAACAAGATTATCCAGCTCCGAAAGTCAATATTGACATACGAAGACTAAGAAACCCTACCCTAGGGCTGTCAGAGACTCTCTACCTCTTAAGGACAGAAACCAAGTTCTGTGTTCCTTTTCCAGCATGGTTAAGGAAAAAGCAGGGTCCAGTTAAGTGATTCAGTCCCAGTTGTTCCAGTTTGGTTAAACCCTAGATTCCCCCCTCTCAAAGTCCATGTACTTTGTTTCTTAAAGGATTTTCTTAACATTACTTTTCTCCTGGCAGAAAACTCCAGAGTTTTCATTGTCCAACTGCATAATTCCTGTTAACTTTCAGAGAAGACCCTGAATTAAACCAGCCCCTAATTATAGACATGTCCCAGTGAAAGAGCGTG
Organism: Capra hircus; assembly: GCF_001704415.2. Classification (NCBI taxonomy): domain Eukaryota; kingdom Metazoa; phylum Chordata; class Mammalia; order Artiodactyla; family Bovidae; genus Capra; species Capra hircus. The sequence continues at coordinate 56,408,828 of NC_030817.1, forward strand.
CAGACAATTTGAGTCCAAATTACTCAAGGTTCCTGCTGACAAACAAGCTCACCCCATCAACCCAAAGGGCATGTTACAGTCTTTGACCTGCTCCACATTGGTGTGAGGAGGCTCTTGTGAAGGGCAGGTGCCCCTGGGAGGATGAGGTTTGGTTCTTCATTCTTTGGGGCTGACTCAGCCTTGCTTCTTGGGGAAACAGCCCCATTAGCTGCCCGAGTCTTTGGGACTTGAGAGGGAGGGGAGAATTCTAACCAAGTTTCTATAATCAGCCTCCAAATGAACAGGTTTGCCTTGGACAGCCATGGATTCTCACTCCAAGGAGCGAGCCCAGCCCCGCTTCTGGGAGCAATAGCTCCAGGTGAGCTATGCAGGACAGGTGGTGCAAAGCTGCATTTGGGCTGTGATCTCCAGTGTCCTAAGCTGGAGCCCGTCTGCTTCAAGGCCCCTCAAGCTCCCCCAGCCTGCCTGGGAAGGTCTACTGAAGCGCTCTGCCACCAGCCTGATCGCACTTCCCGCTCTACAGGCGCCAGCTTAGACCTGAGCCGGTCTAAGAAGATGGCTAATTATCCCCATGTTCATTGTACACGTGGGGGTTACTTTTGGATGTCAAGTTTCTGCACGGTTTCTTCTGATCCTCTGTAACTGCCCTCACACACTGTCCCTGCAACGTAAAGTCAGGATGGGCAGTTGTTAGTATCCACTTAAAACATGTTAGCACGGAAAGGATGTTAGCTCACCTAGTCCAGCCTGTCACTTTATAGCTGAGGGAACCAAAGCCAAAGAAGGGACATTATTTTCCCACATCATACAGCCAGGAGGAAACAAGGTGTGACCTTGAACCTGAGTCTCCCAACTGGAGGTGGGGGTGGGGAGGATGTTCCTGTCACCCTATCCTCTGAGACTTACAGCGACTTACTGCAAAAGAACAGAACTGACTGTTATCCTTGAATCACAAGCAAAATTCTGCCTGACCTATGTTGGCAGAGTCCCTTATCTCTAGAAAGAGTTTTATTTTATTTAAGAATTGAAGTATTTCCGTGTAACCCTTGACTACTACCCACTTCATTTAAAAGAATAGGAAAAGAGAATGTTGTAAAGTGGAACTTCCATGGAGCGACCCCTCTCCTGACCACTCAAGAGTCTACAGTGAGAAAGTGAACTTGGAGATTTGAAGAGCGTGGGCCTCTTTCCCCCTTCCCGGGGCCTCCAGCCATCTTCATGCAGATACAGAGCAAGTCAAGATGTTAAATGTCCATCTGGGGAGTTACGGTTACAGATTTAGAGGGAAGAACTGAGCTTCTGCAGCTCAGGAAGAAACCAAACTATTATGTCCCATTCAGTATAGATTCTTGGTGCCTGTACAAGCTTCAGGGAGATGAGCCAAAAGGCGGTCCTGAAGATGCTTTCTTGTCTAACGGGCCCTGCGACATTAGACCATGAGCTGCTTGTGCTCAGAACTGGGTTATGGCCATTTTCTAAAAGAAACTCTGGACCTTGGTGGTGCTAGTGCCATGAATCACCTGGCAGGGCTAAAGATGGGCCTTGATGCCAGAACGCCTGTAAGAAGTTCAGTGTTTGATCTCATGCAAAGGGTCCTACTTGGGTATCTCTCTCTCCTCCGTCTGTGGGAGACACCTGGACTTAATGAGGATTCTGGCCCATGTGCCTGGAGTCCCTGGCTTGTGCTTCTCTTCAAAGGCTCAAGGAAGTCAAGGTCAGTGACGGGAGACCTCAGTAAACCCACACTCAGTAGCTCCTCACACACCTGGCTCCCATGGCAGCCAGAGTGCTCTTAACCCACCTCCTAAGGGCATGAGTGACAATGCCCAACGGCAGGGCACCTGACTTCATACGGAACAGACATCGTGGCACCACACTGCCCACACACCACATCTCCTTACCTTGTTGGAAGGAGACATACACCAGCCTCTCGTCAAACTTCTGGACCTGCCGAAAGTTGTTGACCATCTCTCTGGGGGACGGGTCATCCATGTGCGTGCAGTACAGGTCTGTCTCCAACTTCATCAGCTGTAGGGAAAGAGCAGAAACACCTGAAGGCAGAGTGATGCCCCCTTGCCTGACCTCAAGGGAAAGGACAGCCAGATCTCACCTCTGAGGCCTGGCGGGAGACCCCTGAGAAGGTGGTGGGAGAGCTGAAAGCTGCCCCCGCCCTGCAGGTGTCTGAATAATGGCCCGTGTGTCTTCCCACTTCCCAGGGCCACCGGGAGGGTGTGTACTGTCAGCTCCTGATTGCATGTGAAATCTGCCCTGCAGGGAGCGAAACCTGGGGTGTCAAAAGGCTCCCCCGCCTCCCAAAGAGGCTGCATTCCTCTCCTGAGCCTCATGGAGAGCCCAGTCTAATTAGAGGGGCCTGGGGCTGAGTCTGATGGTCCCATCAAAAGGAACAGAAAAAGGCAGGCAAGAACCTCACAGGTCATCTGACTACTAGTTGCATGGTATTTTCATGCACACACATAGATTACATAACTGTTTCCAAGGCAGTTTCTGGGTTAAAACATTACTGCCTCCTCAGTCATTTCCTCTCTTGACTCATCATGACTTTATTCCTGTCTGCCTATTTGCTGTCATTTATTGAGGTTCCTCAGGTAGTCCATAGTAAAAAGGGAGGAGCAGCAATGAGAGCTGTGCTGGGCTCATGAAGGCGGTGGGGCTGTGAGCCAGCAGGCAGAGCCGCCTCCTGGGCAACGATGCTTCCTCCTGACGAATTTGGGCTGTGGAGCAGAGACACGAGCAGTGACTTGGAACTCAGCTCCACCTTGGGCCTTTGCCGTGTCACTCACCAGCTGGTGACCCCAAGGTCGCCTTGATTCTCTAACCCTCACTTTCATCACCTAAGAAATGAGAGGGTTAGAGATGATTGCTATGGATTCCATTCCCGTTTTGCACTAGCCTAAGCTTCTTGAGGGTTTCCCAGGTGGCCAGTGGTAAAGAACCTGCCTACCAATGAAGGAGACATAAGCGACGTGGGCTTGATCCCTGTGTCGGGGGATCCCCTAGAGGAGGAAATGGCAACCCACTCCAGTATTCTTGTCTGGCGAATCCCGTGGACAGAGGAGCCTGGTTGGGCTACAGTCCATGAGGTCACAAAGAGTCAGATGTGACTCACCAGGCACACACTCGCATGAGCTTCTTGAAGGCAGAGACCCTCACTTCCTTATCGCTGCACTCCCCACCCTCTGGGTTTGTTAAACCATCTAACCTGATCCTGTCTATTCCACCCCAGGTGAGGAGCCATGCGCTTTCCTGCCTGGGAGGTGAACACTCTCCACTGGGGGACAGGTTAGGGAACACAGCTTAACAACTCATATTTAAAGAACTGTGGAGATAAGAGTCATTCTCCCCACTTGACAGCTCTGCTTTTGAAGCTCAGCCTGTGATTTCCAAAGCACTTCCAGGCCCCCGTGGTATCTGGAGAGGTTTTGAATAGCTACCAATGAAACTCTGAGTGAGGCAGTCAGATCGTCGATTATGATACAGGCGGTGCAGGGTCCGAGGTACCCCGTAGTCTACGACAAGGAAGAGCACGCCAGTTACCTGCTCCTGGGAAATTTGCACAGGGTTCCGGAACACCGTCCAGAGCACAGTGGGGTAGCAGGGAGGGGTAGTCAGGGACCCCCTGTAGCGGTAGTACTCTTCAGGCCTCTCTGGCAGCAGCTCTTCTATGCTGAAACCCGGAATGAACACTTCTTGGTCTGGAGAGACATGTTGGGGTACAAGGTCACCTTCCTCCCCAAGGCAGAGGGTACAGCTGAGCCTATGACAGCCTAGGAATGTGAACTAGCCCCATTCTGAGCCACCTGTTTCCAGGACCTGGTCACAGACAGTACCTTTCCCCTGCCTGCATTCTTTTTCAGGTCACCCAAGAGCAAATACGCTGTTCTCCAGCAGAGGGTAAGTAATAAGGACCCCTCACCTTTGTACTTTACAGCTTTAAGGTGATCGAAGATCTTGTCATATGCTGGATTGGAGGAGCCCACCTGCAACAGAGATGGGGCAAGTTGAACAGAGACAGAATTCAGTAGGCTGAGCGTGGCCTGACAGTTGTGAATGGAAGAGCTCTGCTGGGGGTGTATGATCACCACTGCTGAGATCCTCCCTAAAGGATACACTTGACCAGGACAGCCATGATGCTTCACCAGGCCGTTAGGGTGTTGGTGTGATGGTCCTACCCTCTTACATCTCAGGACATCCTGCTTCCAGCTCAAGGCACTAAGGGTTGATTATCCCAGGGCAAGAGTTATAGCTTGTGCTCCTGATCGTCTGTGACCTTGAAGGCCACAAATCACATGTTCTCTAATCAGGACTTAAGGGAGCTTGAGTGAATGCCAGCCAAGTCAGGCAAGTAAGCACGTGGAGAAACGACATATGAGCTGTCTCACTGGGGGAAACAGTGCAAGCAAATCAGGAGGTAGTTCCATTTCCTGGGATTCAGAAAAGAACTTATTCCAGAGCCCAGATGAAAGATGGAGCTTGGATACTGGGAACTGTATCAGGGGTTCAGGCATCTGGATGGGGCAGCAGTGAATGAGTCCCCTACCCCCACAGGTCTGTGTAACCAGGCAATTCCATGTTTGTACAGTAGGGCTGGGGATTAGGACTGAGTTTTCCAGCATCACCTACGACATGCCCCTTTCTGCTGTCCAGCCACAGAAAGTGCTGCCTCTAGGCCAAGAGAGAAGGAACCCTATGGGAGAATACCCCCTGCTCTAGAGTCAAAACACAGCTGAAATGGGACAGGTGTGCGTGGAACCCAATGCTGAGTCTGACATCCTCCTGACTTTAAAGCTCACATAAAGTCCTTCTCAACATCTCTTACCTCTATGAGAACAGCTACGACCGCGAGGCCTTCTGGCTTGTCCTTGGCGACGCTGTCATTGGGGTACCGGTCCGAGTTGTAATAGACAATATGCAGCTGCAGTGGGAGAGATGAGACGAGCTGCTGTCCATCGGGGATAGCCACAAGTGGGAACCTTTCACTTTTACAGGAGACTGGGATCCAAAAGGAGGGACCTCCGCCTCCAGCTAGATTAGGCCTCAGACCCTCACCTCGTGGCCACTCCAGCTTTCTCTTTTCCCTCAGTTCTCTAGACTACACACTCCACCAGGTCAGTCTGTCCATCTTGTTCCTCATTGTATGCCAGGGTCTAACTTAGTGCCTGAAACATAACCAGGTGCACAGCAGATCCTGAAACAAATGGGCTTTTTTACCAGCTGCGAAAACACCTGGATACTTTGGAGCACTTCTCTCTTGTCATTTTTCCTACTTTTTCTGGAACCTGGGGCAAAATGGTCCCACGTGATTCGCCCAACCTCAGCCTGGCCACACTGTACTTGGAACTGAAGGCTGAGACAGTAAACCTCCAACTGTAAGTTCATTGCATCTGTAGCTAGAGCAGGACATGCGTTGACCTCTTAGGTGGAGACAGTCACAGCATGGCTTTTATAAAGGTTTTATCAGTCATATTTGAAGAGACCAAGCAACAGAAATGTTACTCTATGAATGTAGACTCCAAAATGCCACTTTAAACTCATTTTTTTTCCCAAAAGTAGCAATTACTTGTCATGATGAAAGTGAAGAAGAGAGATGTTTTTGAGAAATTTTGGGGTTAAAAAATCTAGGTAAACTGTGATGAGTGATGCTGATAATGGGGGAGATTATGCATGTTGCTGGGGGCAAAGAGTATATGGGAAATCTCTGTACTTCCTCTCCATTTTTCTAAATGCTTTAGAACCTAAAATGCTCTAAAAAAAGTTTAAAAAAAAAAAACAGTCTAGGAATCATCAAGACATTATTATGACAAGCTCTGAAAAGGTTTTCTGGTTTTTGTTTTTCTTTGATGTGGACCATTTTTTAAGTCTTGAATTTGCTCCAGTTTTGCTTCTGTTGTTTTATGTTCTGGTTTTCTGGTCACGAGGCATGTGAGATTTTAGCTTCCCATCCAGGATGGAACCAACACCTCCAGCATTGGAAAGCGAAATCTTAACCCCTGGACCGCCAGGGAAGTCTCTGACAATGTTTAACCTGATCTTTAATCCTCAAGGTGGCATCACCTGTCCTCAAAACACTGAGTTAGTAGATGATCTCTCTATATATGATCTCATGTATTTTTGTTGATTCTTTGCCTCTTGAGACCATAACACACTGAGATTTTATCTCTTTTCTTTTCTTCATTAATCTCTTTTTCCATCTTCAGTTCAGTTCAGTCACTCAGTCGTGTCCGACTCTTTGCGACCCCATGAACCGCAGCACACCAGGCCTCCCTGTCCATCACCAACTCCCGGGGTCCACCCAAACCCATGTCCATTGAGTCGATGATGCCATCCAACCATCTCATCCTCTGTCATCCCCTTCTCCTCCTGCCCTCAATCTTTCCCAGCATCAGAGTCCTTTCCAATGAGTCAGCTCTTCATATCAGGTGGCCAAAGTATTGGAGCTTCAGCTTCAACATCAGTCCTTCCAATGAACACCCAGGACTGATCTCCTTTAGGATGGACTGGTTGGGTCTTCTTGCAGTCCATGGGACTCTCAAGAGTCTTCTCCAACACCACAGTTCAAAAGAATCAATTCTTTGGCATTCACCTTTCTTCACAGTCCAATTCTCACATCTATACTTGATCACTGGAAAACTACAGCCTTGACTAGATGGACCTTTGCTGGCAAAGTAGTGTCTCTGCTTTTTAATATGCTGTCTAGGTTGGTCATAACTTTCCTTCCAAGGAGTAAGCATCTTTTCATTTCATGGCTGCAGTCACCATCTGCAGTGATTTTGGAGCCCAGAAAAATAAAGTCAGCCACTGTTTCCAGTTTCCCCATCTATTTCCCATAAGTGATGGGACCAGATGCCATGATCTTAGTTTTCTGGATGTTGAGCTTTAAGGCAACTTTTTCACTCTCCTCTTTCACTTTCATCAAGAGGCTCTTTAGTTCCTCTTCACTTTCTGCCATAGTGTGGTGTCATCTGCATATCTGAGGTTATTGGTATTTCTCCTGGCAGTCTTGATTCCAGCTTGTGCTTCCTCCAGCCCAGTGTTTCTCATGATGTACTCTGCATAGAAGTTAAATAAGCAGGGTGACAATATACAGCCTTGACATACTCCTTTTCCTATTTGGAACCAGTCTGTAGTTCATGTCCAGTTCTAACTGTTGCTTCCTGACCTGCATACAGATTTCTCAAGAGGCAGGTCAGATGGTCTGGTATTCCCATCTCTTTCAAAATTTTCCACAGTTTATTGTGACCCACACAGTCAAAGGCTTTGGCATAGTCAATAAAGCAGAAATAGATGTTTTTTTGGAACTCTTTTGCTTTTTTGATGATCCATCTTATATGATTATAAATAGAATTCAAGCATATTTTAATAAATACAGCTCAATGTTCCCCACTTTTCAAGTGGCCTTTTCTAATGGAAAAAAATAATCCCATTAGTTCTTCTTTTCACTGGTCCCCTATGAAGGATTTCTCATGGGCTCCTACTTCCTCATCTTTACCCCCAAAAGATGTTGCCTCTGCACTGCCCCATGCCATCCTGTCCTGGCACTGCTTTACGAAATGGTGCAGAGCTCTATGTGGCTACAACCCCAAAGGTCCCATATCCCTGTTTCTTTTTACTGCTGACCGTTGAGCTTGTGTTCAGTTTTAGCACTTTTCTCACTTGTTCAGATGAAATCAAGAGGAGGTGAAGACTAATACAAACAGAAAGCGTTCCCCGAGGAGAGGATTGAGAGAGGCTTATCTTTTTTAATGTTACTTTTATTTTATGTATTTATTTAGCCACACTGCCCAGCATGAGGGATCATATTTCCTCAACCAGGGATTGAACCCACACCCCCTGCATTGGAAACTCAGACTCTTAAACCACCAGGGAAGTTCCCACCAGAGTCTTCATATATAAACTCAATCCAGAAAAATTGTTACACTTTCAAGGGCCCTCCATAAAGATTTTTTTTGAACCTTCCCTGGTGGCTAAGAGGTTGAAGCGTCTGCCTCTAATGCAGGAGACCTGGGTTTGATCCCTGGGTTGGGAAGATCCCCTGGAGAAGGAAATGGCAACCCACTCCAGTATTCTTGCTTGGAGAATCCCATGGACGGAGGAGCCTGGTGGGCTACAGTCCAGGGGGTCACGAAGAGTCGGACACGACTGGGCGACTTCACTTCCATAAAGAATCTGCCATTTTAGGGTCACCTTCCCTGGTGGCTCGGGTGGTAAAGAATCTGCCTGCAATGTAGCAGACCTGGCTTCAATCCCTAGGTCAGGAAGATCCCCTAGAGAAGGGAATGGCAACCCACTCCATATTCTTGCCTGGAGAATCTCATGGATAGAGGAAGGAGCCTGGTGAGTCACAAAGAGTGGGACATGACTGAGTGACTAACACTTTCACTTTCACTGATTTTTTTTTTCTGTATTATTGACATTAATGGCTCATCTTCACCATGCTCTTGGTCTCATGATGTGGCTTAATAGCAGAAAATACAGTGACTATTTTTAAGTGCCTAAATCCTCTCACCCTATACCCTAGCTCCTTTACTCCCCTTGGGAAAATAGAGGCTTCCTCATTGCAGTTAGGCTGAAAGAAACAAAGTCCTGGAGGTTCAGAGAGGGATCTGGTCTGAAATACATGCAGCTCCTGTAGGGCCATCCTATTAGGCCAGAGTTATAGCCCCTCCACCTCTTATAACTCTAATTAGACTAAAATCTTAAGCAGTTCAGCATTTAAGAACAGAGAATGCTTGCGTCAATATTTATCATGGGCTCCATTGGCTGATCAGTAGAATTTATCTCCTTGTATTTCTTGCCCTGTAAACATTCAGAATCACAACCCCAAGTGCAATCCCAGTTGAGCTCTGAAATGGAGCCACTCAACCACCCCCCACCCCCACCCTCCACTGCACGCTTGTAGTGCAGGAGCAAAGCTCTCGCTCCTCTTCCTATTTTCTTTGGTATTTGGGGGTAGCACCTCCAGGCAACATAGCACAGCACTGCGGTGATGTCCCAAGCTATCCTCAGTGAGTCTCTGCTTGCCATGATGCCCTGTGTGTTATAATGCCAGTCATCCCTTGATTTGTGGCTAGGTAGAAAAGAGTGACCCTGAACCCAGGTCCCCAAGCTCCAAGCACAGCCCATGCCCAGGGAAAGGAAAGATGGGGTGTAAATAGGAAAGACCCATGTAAACAGCATGATGTGTGATGAAAGCTGAGAAGTTGGGGGAGCGTTTAGCCCAGTATGACTCGGCATGGGATGGGTCAGCCAGACACCTGGTGGGGTCTTAATCTGTGTGCACAGAAGGGTGATGTCTAGAAAAGGGGCACGTGTGTTCCCCATGCCACCGTGGGAGCCCTGCCTCTGGAGAAGCATCACCCAGTAAAGGACTTGGAGGCTAAGTCAGCAAGTTCAGGAAAGGAAGGGAAGCGGGCCTCCACAGATGAGCTGCAGCGTGGCTGGAGCGGCTCTGCCTCCCTGTGCTGTCGGCAGAGCTGGGGTGGGTGTGCAGAGCATGAAGGCCACCCCCCACCCCACCCGCCATGCTCCGGTCTTGTCTGCGCACCAGCCAAGTGGGAGAGTGCCAGACCACCCACCGCCAGGAATCCCCTGCCAGTTGGGCCACCCCACTCACCTCGGCGGCAAAGTGCTTCCCGCCGACAGTGTGCTCGGAGCCATGAGGGTCGTTCTTGTCCCCCCAGTGCAGGTGCAGCTGCGAGGCATTGTAGCGGGCCCCGAGGCCGCGGACCTGCATGTCCTTGGGCAGTTTCACCTTCACTGTAGGGAGAAGAGGGGCAGTCTTCAGAGCCCTGGCCAGCTGGGTGCTGCCTGAGAGCAGGTTGGCATCACCTGCCCAGGGCCCAGACAGGGGCAGGGGATGCAGCGAGGTGGGGACCAGAGAGGTGCAGCTCAGAAACCTGGGCTCTTTCTCTGAGAACGTCCCCCTTCCACAAAGCAGTTCCAGTGGCGGCAGGCAGCACCTTCTTGGTTCCCCTTGGGAAATGATGGCAGGAACTAATTTAGCCACCAGATGGATGTTTGTGTATATATCTATGTATTACGCACTTGGCCATGAAGATGGAACCTACAGTGAAGTATCTGCCAAGCTGAGAATTATATAACAACAACAATAATTGCTATTTATGAAGCTTCTCTCTATTCTGGATCTTAACATACAGAATCTCTAGTCTTTACAGTACCTGTCAATATGCCCATTTTCCAGATGAAACCTCAAGATTTTAAAATTCTTATCCATAGTCTCATGACTCATATGTAGTCAAGCCAGGATTCAAACTCAGATTGGTCTGACTCCTGGGCGAGCCCCCCAGTGAACTGTGTGACCCCTTCACTCTCATACCATATCATGCTCAGGTCAAGGGGCTCAAGCCTTTCCCCATCCCACCCCAAGAGATGTGCTGCTTCTAAGAGGTATTTTCTCAGGAAAACCACCTGAGCCCAGGGCCTGCAGCATCTCCTGCAGAGAGTGGCCCAAGGATCCCTCAAGGGCTCCTCTCTGCTCTCCTTCCTGGGTGCCTCATCACAACGCCCCCTCCCCCAACCCCCACCCAGCAGACTCAAGAGGCCAGGGAGCCAGGGGAAGCCCAGCCACCGCTGCACGTCTCCGCGTCGCTCCCTCACCTGAGTGGCCATTGTTGGTGAGGACAAATTGCGGACTGGCAGACTGGTTGTAGCCTTGGAAGGCCAGGGGCCTGAGGCTGGCATTGTACCGCAGGATGTCATCGTGCAGGTCTATCGGGGACTGCAGCAGGCCCCCACAGGAAGGGTAGGTCTTGGACCAGCTCTTCTCCCCGTCGGGACCTGGAAGGGGAGGTTCAAGCCCGTGACTTAATCAGTTTTCCACTAGAGCTGTTTCCTCACCTTCTAATTCTGTGTGCAGTACAGTTATTCCTTTTCTATTCTTAATCCCCAGAGGTATGCTCTTCAGGGTCCAGGGACCCCAGCCTACAGAGTCAGGGCATGCAAACGTCTCCAGATGGTTTGCTTTTGAAGTAATGTGGGGAGAGAGGGGCCAGAGCAGTCCCATGGCGGGACTCCACTTTATTCTGTAATTGTTCATATTTTAACCCAGTGCACATCCGTTCCGCAAGAAGACCTCATGACTCTCAGCAATTTAGCATCTGTATATTGAACACCTACTACGAGCAGGAGTTACTCTGGGTCTTGGGGCCACCCATGCTTGCATTCTAGTAGAGAATTTTTTTTTTTAATTTTTTGTGTTTTAGAAGCAAAGGAAATTAGTTTTTTCTTATTTTTTTTTTTAAAGTTCAGTTTAAAATCTCTGGTTCTCTTCCCTTTGGTACTTTAAAAAATTGATGTATTTGTTGTTGTCATTGTTCAGTCACAGTCGTGTCCAACTCTTTGCGACCCCATGGACTGTAGCCCGGCTTCCCTGTCCTTCAGTCTCCCAAGTTTGCTAAAACTCATGTGCACTGAGTTGATGATGCCATCCAACTATCTTATCTTCTGTCACCCCCTTCTCCTCCTGCCTTCAATCTTTCCCAGAATCAGGGTCTTTTCCATTGAGTTGTCTCTTTGCCAACTCAGGTGGCCAAAGTATTGGAGCTTTAGCATCAGTCCTTCCAGTGAATATTCAGGGTTGATTTCCTTTAGGATCCACTGGTTTGATGTATAGTAATTGTACAATATTATATGTTACAGGGTACAATATAGTGATTCACAATTTTTAAAGGTTATACTCCATTTAAAATTATTATAAAGTACAGACTATAGTCCCTTTGTTGTACAATATCTTTGTAACTTGTCTTATACCTAATAGTTTGTACCCCTTACTCCCTTACCCCTCTTGCCCTGGTCCCCTCCCCTCTTCTAATCCTCTAGAATGTCCCACGTTGGAAAAATTGGTGTCTAACTGACTACAACTCCAGGTAGGTCTTTGAGGCTGGTAATCTAGACTATGATCTTCCTGATAGGAAACCCTTGAGGACATTGATTCTGAATACCCAGGTCTAGAGTAAGTAAAAACCCTGCAACCTGATAGGGAAACTTGAAAGATAGCAAGTAATCACAGAACTAAATGCAGTGTTTACACTGGGGAAAAGAATGACAATATTACAAGCTAATTATTACCATCTAATTGACAAACTAGCAGTGAGGAGGAACAGACTTAACAAATAAACCCTCCAGGGCTCAGGCTTCTCGCTAACTACCAGGTAATAGTCCTTCCCCTGGAAATGAAAATAAACAATCTAGTCCCATGCAGATGAAATTTCTGACTCCCACAGGGAAAAGTCTTTCAAGAATGTCAGGCTGTGTTTAAAAGATTATCTCCCATGGTAATTAAATGGATTTTCAAGCTGAGGTTTCTCCAGAAAAGCGAATAACTGGCAGGTCATGGCTCGTTGGAGTGGAACAATTGTGCCCTGTGGGCTCTCTAGGAGTTGGGAATCAAGGTTTGCCACCTGGAGTTCATTCATCAGTATTTCAGCACAAGGAAAGATGTACTGAGATGGAGTTGGGGGAAGGAGCACCACTTCTTCTGGGCACTCTTCCACAGACCACAGCGTTGTTTCAAGAGAGAGAGGGAGAGGGAGAGTGTGTGTGTGTGTATGCGCGCGCGCTCGCTTCACAGAATCCCCGTCCCTGACTACCTTGTTCTCTAACTGGAGAGTAGGGAGAGTCAGAAGCGAAACTTGATGCCCACGTTCATTTAAAATGCTATGAGCAGGGACTTCCCTAATGGTCCAGTGGCTAAGACTCCACGCTTCCAATGCGGGAGCCCCAGGTTCAATCCCTGGTCAGGGTACTAGATCCCACATGCTCCAAGTAAGAGTTTTCCACATGCGCCAACTAAAACAATCCTACATGCTGCAGCTGAGAATTCCAGTGCTGCAAGTAAAGATCCTGCATTCCACAACCAAGACCAGGTGCAGCCAAATAAACAAACAAATATTTTAAATAAAGCTGTCAATCCCAGAACTCTATAACCAGTGAAAATAAGTATTATCAGATAAAACTAGAGAATTTGTGACCAGCAGAAATACTCTGTAAGAAATGTGAATGAAAGCTCTTTAGGCTTTAAGGGAAATTATCCCAGAAGAAACTTGGAGCTTCAGGAGGCACAAGAGAGCACTGGAAATAGTAAATAAATAGAGAAAAAAAATTTCTTTTTTTAGATGCTATGAGGAGTTGGCCCTGTGTCTGGACACACACAGGAGAATCCTCTAATTTTTCAGGCTGTCAACCTTCAGGTATCAGTTCAGTTCAGCTCAGTCTCTCAGTTGTGTCTGACTCTTTGTGACCCCATGAATCGCAGCACCCCAGGCCTCCCTGTCCATCACCATCTCCCAGAGTTCACTCAGACTCACATCCATCGAGTCCGTGATGTCATCCAGCCGTCTCATCCTCGGTCGTCCCCTTCTCCTCCTGCCCCCAATCCCTCCCAGCATCAGAGTCTTTTCCAGTGAGTCAACTCTTCGCATGAGGTGGCCAAAGTACTGGAGTTTCAGCTTCAGCATCATTCCTTCCAAAGAAATCCCAGGGCTGATCTCCTTCAGAATGGACTGGTTGGATCTCCTTGCAGTCCAAGGGACTCTTAAGAGTCTTCTCCAACACCACAGTTCACAAGCATCAATTCTTCGGTGCTCAGCCTTCTTCACAGTCCAACTCTCACATCCATACATGACCACTGGAAAAACCATAGCCTTGACTAGACGGACCTAGGTATACCTTTTCAGAAATGTTGGAACTTGAAGAGATTTCAAAAATGGTGGAACTTGAAGGGATTCCAGACTCTCTAGTTCAGTCTCTCACTGGACACCAGTTTTCTCAGCTCTCACATATCATAGTTTCTCCTGGACTGTGTTGTTTTTATTTCCACAGCCTCAAAGCCCTGGACTCAAGGCAACTAAACTACTGCAAGATGGCAACGAGGGGAGAGGGAGGCTGGAGGCAGTCACTCCAGGAGCAGACTGGAGCAGAGCGGTTACTCAGCTGAGGGCAAAACTAAATTCCTTAGAGACCGCAGGGAACAGAGGGGAAGCCGTCAAGAGGTATCATGCAAACCCTGAGGGTCAGGAGGAGGTGCAGCTGCCAGGTGGCAAGCCTTCCGGAGCGAGGCTGCCAGCTGTTGCTCTGCTCACATCTGGGCCCGCGGCCAGGGTGGCAGAAGCTGCCAGCCAGGCCTGAAGGGAAGAAACTCAGAAAGTGAAGATGTGGCGAAGCTGTGCGTCCCGTAGCTAAAGGGAACTAAATAAGAAGAACTGCCTTTTTCCCAGAGCAGGGGCTCACCTGAAGGCTTCCTGAAAGAGAGGCCCAGGCCCTCCCATTTCATGTCTGTGAACCCACATCGTGACTGGGGGCACGTGCGTGACAGGCACTGAGGAATCACAATCCCCGAAGAATGAAAGCCCCCAGGGAAAAGAGAGCTCAGAAAGCATTACCAGGAGGAATGTTTCTTTGGTCCTAAGTAATTTTCCTTGGAAGTTGGCTAAATTAGGTGTTCGGGAGCAGAAAAGACTAAGGATAGAAAAGGAAACGGTTGGTCCCTCGTGGTCCAGTGGTTAAGACTCTGCCCTCCCAGTGCAGGGGGCCCAGGTTCGATCCTTGGTCAGAGAATTGGATCCCACATGTCACAACTAAAACCCAGCACAGCCAAAGGAATTAAAAAAAAAAAAAAGCAACAGAGTTCATGGTTGAGAAAGAGAAATTCCTAGGAAAGAGAAGCAACTGTATTGGACCCAGAGAGTCCAAAGAACCAGATCCAGCTGCCCCGCCAACTCGCCCCCCAACCGCCACCCCTCCATGAGTGATCCCAAGCAGCTCACATTCCCTGCCTGAGTCTCCTTCGCCCTTTGTACCAATGGGAGGGGTGGACACTATGTTCTGGAAGATCCCTTCTGGCTCCCAAGCTCTGAGATTTACTAAGATTACTGGGGCTAAGCACCTTCACCTCTGTATCAGGCCAGTTGGAACGGGTTGGAAAGAGCTGCTCACGCCAAGGCAGCTCCTGGGCATGTGATGGGGTGCCTAGTGGGAGCCAGCTGTGGAAATGAGGGCACAGGGCACTGCCGTTCCCCAGGCTGGTCTAGTGCTGCTGGTCTCAGCTGCCAACCATGGGGTGAGGGTGGGAGTCGCTCATCCTGAGTGCCCATCACAGGCCCTTAGGGCAGCAGAGTCTAGAAAGCCTTTTCTTCTTCCCCTCATTAAGGTTGATGGTGATAGTGATGATGATATTAGTAGTTTTGGTCCTTACACCTCTACAACTCTGTGGGGTCTACAAGGCAAGAACTGCCCCGTTTTGTAGATGAAAAATTGAGATTAAGTGATTTGCCCAAAGTCAGACTTTGGCTTAGTAACAGAGTTACCTTGCCTGGATCACAGAACTTCTGTGAACTTCTGTTTCAGGGTTTATCTGGAAGATTTTGTCCAGGCCCATTTCGTCCCCCTCCCATAATCTCCTTGAAGGCAAGGGCCATGTCTCATTCATCCCTGCTTTGGCCGCAGTGCCTGGCACAAAGCAGGCCCTCACATGTTTACTGAACTGGATTCTCCTGCTAATTTTGTGCAGGGAAGTAAGTGCCTATATTAATCCCCCT
Source organism: Capra hircus (assembly GCF_001704415.2). Classification (NCBI taxonomy): domain Eukaryota; kingdom Metazoa; phylum Chordata; class Mammalia; order Artiodactyla; family Bovidae; genus Capra; species Capra hircus. Next base: position 56,424,400 of record NC_030817.1, read on the forward strand.
AGCTTCTCTCTCTTCCCCCACATAATTTTTTTTTTCCTATCAAGAAAGAAATGAAAAATGATGTCGCTTGCTCAGGTTCAGAATTTATGCTCCTAACTTTCTCGTGTACCTGCATGAAGTTTTGCTCTGTTTAGAGCCACTCACTGAAAAATAAATCCTATTGCTGGCCCCTGGCTTGGGATTTTATTGGAGTTCATGGGACCCTCTTCCAGCATGTGATGGCTCTGTCCCCTTCTTACACGGCTAAGGACATTGTCAGAGCAGCCTCCCGTCTCTTTGGCTTGTAGGTAACAGAGGTGCCAGGGTGAGGGGATGCACCAAGGCACCCGGTGTCAGGCATGTCGGCAGCGGCTCCTTTCTGCCCCCAGCTGCTGTGTGGGCAACGTGTGACTTGTTGCTCTAACACTGCCTTTTCGTCGGCAGCTACAGCCCTGGCGTCATCTTTCAGCTTGTTCTCAGCTGTCACACTCATGCCAATGGCTGTGCTACCAGAAAACCTCTCCCAGGACTGACTCTTCCAAAAGAAGCATTTCCAGCTACCGTCAAAATGTGACTTTTCTCTTGAGTTGTGACTTTCCCTCTTGCATGGATTAGATTCCTCCCAAGATCATGATAAAAAGGAGATCATACGGATCTCCCTGTTTGTTTTCCCAACTAAAATCAAGGCATTATTTCTTTCCAGTTCATGAATTTTTCTGTTTAAGGCAAAACAGAAGCGGACCAAATTTCTGTTTTGAATTGTAACAGGAGATTAACGTGGCACAGCTCAAAGCGCCTCTCATGCTTCCCAGCAAGGTGTTATTGAGGCCCAGAGTAGACGTGCGTTACCCCCAAGGACCAGGATGGTTTCAAGGAGAACACCAAATGCGTGGAACCGTAGAGAGAGAAGCAAAGTGAGCCCCACATCCCCTTGGCTTTGACAGCTAACAATCCTTAGCCAATCTGCCTCCATCTCTACCGTACCCACGCTCCCCAGCCCTGGATGATTTTTGAAACAAACCCAAATGTACTTCATCTGTGCACATTTCAGTATGTCTTTAAAATACAAGGGCTCTTAGAACAAAAGCATAATACCATTCCCACACTCAAAAAGTTAACTGTTCCTTGGGTTGCAAAGAGTTGGACACGACTGAGCGACTGAACTGAACTGAACTGAACTGAATCTTACTAAAACCAGTCAGAATTTTAAAAATTTCCAAGTATCTTGTATCCTTTTATTCGAAGTAGATGATCTTCATTTTTAATAACTGTAATTAAAACTCCTCATTCCTCTTCTCCTATCTTTAAAAAAGTTTCTTTTATGGCAGTGTAGTTGATTTACATGGTTGTGTTAACAGCAAAGTGATTCATTATACATATACCCATTCTTTTTAATATTCTTTTCCATGATGGTTTATCCCTTGTTCCCTGTGCTATGCAGCAGGACCTTGTTGCTTTCATATCTTTTTTAACGGTTGTTTGTAAAATTCAGGATTCAGACAACATCCAGAGAGTACCGTTGGTTGATGTGTACGGCCTAGATCTCAATTTGATGGTGCTAAGCCTTGTCAGAGGACAAATGACCCCACTCTTCCAAAGCTCAGATGCTCAAAATCTCAGAGCCAGGCCAGTCTGGTCCATCCTTTGCCCTCAGGGGATGGGTCATGGAGTCCCAAGTTTCCATCACCACCACCACACCTACCATCCCAGGTTAGGCCCTCTCCCTCAATATATCACACTGCAAAGGATCCCTGCAGGGTCCCCACCCCAGCCTTTCCTGTTGGCTGCCAGGCTCCTTTCTTGTTGCAACTGGGTTTAACCAAGTGTAGCCCTGCGCCCATCCACCCACTCCGTTTCTCCACAGCATGCCCTGCCTTGCTCCTGTCCCCCAAAAAACAAAGGAGAACCATAGCCGTCTTGCACAGTTTTAGCCTGTCAAGGCCTTCATTAATTTTTTTCTTTTTCTTTTTGGCTGTGCCACAGGGCATGTGGGATCTTAGTTCTAGGACCAGGGATTGAACCCACATCCCCTGCATTAGAAGGCAAAATCTTAACCTTTGGACCACCAGGGAAGTCCCTGTCAAGGCCTTCAAAAGCCCTCATACCTTCCCAAGGTCGACTGCCATAGTCAGGCCAGCTGCCCCATCCTCAGAACAACCTTCATAAATGTTCTTATGCTAAAAATCTGCTTTAAATGCCTCCTTTTCTCTCCACCTTTGCAAATCTTGTCCATCTTCAAAAACAAGCTCAAGTCCTGGACAAGCTACTCCAGCACTTTCTTGAATTGTCGTTTAACCATCTGCCCTGTCACTGTTATAAACCTGTTCCAGACTAGAATCCTGCCTTCAAGTTCCAAAGACCTTTGAAAGCCTAGAAGCCAATGTCACATCCCTCCCCTGTGTCTGAGACACAGTCGCATTTACTAGACATTAATTAATAGCTTCTTAAGCTCATTTCAGAAATCTAGCCATAAAGGGATAGGAGAAGGGCATGTGTGTGTGTGGTTATAGGAAGATGAGGGTGACGAGAAGCATTTTTTTTTTTTTTTTTTTAGTGGAGAGACTTCAGCACACTTCTAAGCAGAAGGAAAAGGAAGCAGATAAGGAAGGATGGTTCCGGAAGAAAGTCATGGAGTGTGGGCCTGAAAAGAAAGCAAGGGAGGGGAGGGCCTGGAGGCGGAGGTAGAAATTACCTCTGGGCTGAAGGAGGCATGCAGTAAGTGTTTGCTGAATAGATCAGACCAGTACACTGAAGCCTTCCTGGAAAGGAAGCCCATAGACGGACAAACAGAGCCAGAAATCCTAGAACTCACAGGTCTGCAGAGGCCATCAGGGAGAAGACTGACTGTGGGATGACAGGCAGTCTCAGAGTCTCACATTCTGAGATGCTTGCAGCCCAAGTACATCCATGAGCCTGAAAGAGTCAGTGTGGTTTTTAAAGTGAACTTGTTTTAAAATTTAGACAACATTTTAAAGCAGGTACAAGAGTAAAGAGCACAGTAGAATGGCCCCATGCGCCCATCTGTTTGTGACAGATTACGTGTTACCCATACCCCCGACCCCGTCCATCTCCCTCGACCGGATTACTTTGAAGAAAACCTGTGGATGCTTATATACAACTAAAGGTAAGAACTCTCTAAAAATAACCTCATATCATCTTCACATCTAAAAACAACAAGCAAATAACAATCTACACAAGTAAATGAAGGATAATTTTAATATTTTATAATGTTTGCAGACATGGTATAGGGGTAAGTAAAACACTTAATGGGGTTGAGTAATTTCTACATTTACTAAATATACTACATATGCGACAGCATATATTATAATAAAAAAAGCACATATCGCTCCGTAGAAGACCAGAACCATGTAATTACTGGTACAGTTTGATTGCTGTTTCTTACTGATTATTCTTTCTCACTGACTGCATCCTATGTGCTTAAGAATAACAGAAAATTTAATGAAGATAAATATTGCCTATAATTTGGACTATATCTGACAAGTCTGGACCAAAAATAAAATGCATTCACTATTATTTTATTTTGATATTTGTCCTTTGGGGCCTTTCTAAGTCTGTCCCTCAGACCTACCTGACGCCCCTGACATTGGTATGGTAACAAGGGTGTGGTGGTAGCCACACTCTTGGGATAGACCCTTCAGTGTCTGTGTGAACGCCTGGGCAGCTGGTCCTGACCACTGTCTCTGGGGCCTGTCTCTTTGGACTGACTACCAAAACACAGCCAGATCAAAACTTGCCCCCACAGATTAAACTGTAGTGACAAGGTCTTACACATTCTAGAAGTTGACACACCTTTTTTGTTTTTTAAACGAACAGTCAAAATTTTAGTACAATAAAAGCTTTTGATCAGCCCACAAGGTTTGTTTTTTAAGATCTGACTGGTAAAGATACCCCTAGTCTGGGCATGTATATTTATTGAAAATGGTCATAGATTGTGTATCAAATTTGAATGCACACTTAACTAAATAGATACTTTCAGTTTAAGAATGAGTATTCCAAAGTCGAATAAAGGAGAAAATCACTAAATACCCTCCTTGGAGTGCTATTTAATTTTGAAGTTAATTCATTCATTTCTTCAACAAGCATTCCTACTGTGGGCCAGGCATTGTATTTAGTATGGAAGATACAATGGAGAACACGGCAGATCTGGTCTCTGTCCTCAAGGAACTTACATAATAGGGACTTCGCTGGTGGTCCAGTGGTTACAGATCTGCCTTCCGATACAGGGGGTGTAGGTTCAATCCCTGGTCGGGCAACCAAGATCACATATGCCGTTCAGCAACCATGCCCATGCGCCTCAGCTACTGAGCCCATGCTCTGGAGACCGTGAGCCACAACCGAGACCCAACCCAACCAAAAATAAATAAATGTTCAAGAAAGAAGAAAAGACTGATAGTAAATTACAAATAAGCAAACCAATGTACATGAGTAAAATAATTCCAGTCTGCAATCAATGCTATGAAGGAAATAAGCAAGGGCTGATGGAGAAAAATGGAGGGACTACAGTGGACCAAGTGGTACAGAAGAGGTGCCATTAAAGCTGAGACTTAAAGGATGGGACTGAATCCACGGTGAGTGAGACCAGGGGAATGGCATTCCGGAGGGCAGGCACAGAGCATTCAGAGGCCCTGCTGCAGCAGAGAGCTTGTATATTTTTTGTGTATGTGATATAAAGACTCAGAAAGAACCTAGGGTTCATCTGGCTTCCTCTTGGCTAGTCTGGGTGTTGGCTAGGCTGTGGGCTGAGTGGGTGTCATTCGGCACCTGCTCAGGTACACTCCTTTCAGGGAGCTGGGACCCACCTTTCTCCAGGGGTCACCCATCCTCTGTGGTCCTGTGGCTAGAGCCACAGAGAACACAGCTAAGCCACAGGACCCCATTCAGAAGAGAAGGCAGCCTCTGTATCCTCTCTAAACCCATCTAATGTCACACATTGTGGGACTTCCCTGGTGGTCCAGTGGCTAAGACTTCATGCTCCCAGTGCAGGGGAGCAGGGTTCGATCCCTGGTCAGGGAACTAGACCCCACATGCCACAACTAAAGAGTGTGCATGCCACAAGTAAAGACTTGGTGCAAATAATAAATAATTTCAAAAATACTACACATTCTCAGGATGTTGTTAGGATGTAGAAGTCACATTAAAAAAAATTTATTTTTTATTATTTATTTTTGGCTGCATTGGGTCTTTGTTGCTGTGCAGACTTTCTCTAGTGGCAGCGAGCGGGGACTACTGTCTAGTTAGGGTGCTCAGGCTTCTCACTGCAGTGCCTTCTCTCATTGTGAAGCACAGGCTCTGGGGCACAGGCTTCAGTAGCTGTGGCACACGGACTTGGTTGCTCCAAGGCATGTGCGATCTTCCTGGGCAAGGGATCAAACCCATGTCCCCTGCATTGACAGGTGGATTCTTAACCACTGGACCATCAGGGAAATCCTAAAAATATGTCTAATATATATTTTATAGCTCCTGCAGTTCACTTCTGGAGTTGATTAAAAGATATTCGGTTTCTCATAAAAGTCAAGGGAGCTGAACTGTTCAGTAGTATGGGGTTCCCACAGTATCTTCCCTGGCTGGATTCTTATCCCCGCTGAACAGAAAGCCACACTGTGCTCACTCTCTCTGTTTTCCTGCCAGTCAAGTGGAGAGGCATGGCCATAAAGTCCTATATCCTGCCCCAAAGGAAAGAAGGCTACTAGAGGGCTGGGTTAATGATTAACCAGTGATGTCTTATGATTTTATTATAAACAGAGGTCAAGGAGCCAAACTGGTTGAAGCTTTTTCTTGTTAATGTTAGAAGTGAAGCAGAGCAAGGGCAGAGCAAGGGCTGGAGGATCAGGATTACTTATTATTTACAAAGCTGGACAGCCATAGCAGGCCCATTTTGCTTCCTTGGTTTTTATTGTAAATCAGTAAGAAAGATTATTCTTATTTCAATAGAAATAAAGTTTTCTAAGGGTGCTCTAATCCATACTTTATATCAAACTTTTCCTTTTATTATTTCAATTTTGGGGGGGGTCACTTTGAGAGGGAAGGGACTGGGACAGGGTAAAGTCCCCCCAAGCCACTCTTTGGCAGCCTTTCTGGTTTAGCTGTGGCAGTGGGGCCAGTAGTGCAGGCTGGAGGGTGAACAAAGGTGAGCTGTAAGACCGGGGCCATCAACTCAGCTCTCTGCTAGCCCCAGGGAAGTCCTTCCCCCACACCTTGCCATATTTAGAGGGCCCCTACCTCTCCAGTAATCCCTTTCCAGTATTGCTGGGGAAGAGGGGAGGTACGGGTATAGCTAGGAGGAGACTTTGCAGCCATTTACCCTTTGGCTTCCAGGCATTTGTCAGGTTCTCTCTGGAGGGAAGGCTTTTATAGGGAGAAGGGTGGGGTTTCCTAGCTATCAAAGATAGATGGTGCCAGCTACTTGCTTTTGCTCCTGTCTCCAGCACCCTTTTAGGTTCTGTTGCCTTAGAGAGTGTTCAATATGGTGAAGCTCTGCCTACTCCTCTGAACCTGCTCTCCACCCCCTCTTTATTGCAGCAATGCTGAGACACACCCAGCTGCATCTCATCTCCCTGAAACAGCCTCTCCCTGCCCCTCTCACTCCCCAAAGGCAGGACCAAGTGTCTCCCTGTTCTGGTGCTCCCATGGAGCCTTTACATTTATCTTTCCTAGAGGCACCTACTCTTACCAATCCCAGTAGACCAGTGGTTCTCAAAGTACAGTCCCTGGACAAGCATCACCACCATCATCACCTAGGAATCTGTTAGAAACCTTGGGCCCCACCCCAGACGCCCTGACCCAGATACTCTGGAGGTGGCGCCCAGCATCTGTCACTGAATGAGCCCAGTGGGTAATTCTGGTTCTCACTGACAGTTGGGAACCACCGTGCTGGGTTCTCAGCTCATCCCATTCATTCCTGTATCCCTGAATCTTCCCTCTGAGCCCACACATCAAAGTGGTTCTTGAATAAAAACCACTAAGAAGTTAGCCAAGTTGCTGAGGTGGTAACAGCTTAACCCCAGCAGGGAAACCTAGCCAGGCCCATCACCTCTCCATGCTCAGTACTTGTCATTCTCTTTGATCTTTTTTGACTGGTTCACAAAGGAATTTTGGTCACTGTAAATGTGCTAAGTCCCCAGTAGAGCCAGACATCCTGCCCTACCCTCCTAAAAAAGTATATTAAAAACATTATTTCTCCATGCTCAGGCAGGGACCATCTCTGACTAGTAAGAACTGCACACACCATCTTTTTAATGCACCGTTATATGTGTCATTATAGAAACATAATTATGGTGTTTAAAGTCATTTTTATTCAGTGTTGAGCCATTAGGAACATAACTTCCTTTTCTAAATTTGTTTTCATAGCTCATTTCATGTCTTTCATCTTGCATGTGTGTGTGTGGTAAAATATACATAAAATTTACTGTTTTTAACCATTTTAAAGTGAATCCAGTGGTATTAATTACATTTACACTGTTGTGAAGTCATCATCACTAGCCCTTTCCAGAACTTTTTCCATCATCCCAAATGTATATTCCTGGTGGTACATGGTTGTGGAAAATAGTTTGGTGATTCCTTAAAAAGTTAAACACAATTATAATACCTAGCAATTCTGTTGTTATTTAGTCACTAAGTTATGTCCAACTCGTTTGCGACTCCATGGACGGTAGCCTGCCAGGCTCCTCTGTTCATAGAATTTTATAAGCAGTACTGGAATGGATTGCTATTTCCTTCTCCAGGGGATCTTCCCAACCCAGGGATCGAACCCCTGTCTCCTGCATTGCAAGTGGATTCTTTACCATTGAGCCACTTGGGAAGCCAAGGTATGTAATGAAAGGAATTGAAAGCAGGAACTCAAACAGATACTCATGCACTAATGTTCATAGCAGAATTATTTGTGATAGCCAAAAGGTGGAAATAACCCAAGTGCCCATCAGAAAATGAAGGGGTAAATAAAATGTGGTATATACATACAATGGAATACTGTTCAATCATAAAAAGGCTCGTCTTGTTTTAATGTACAAATTCTTTCCCAAGAATCTAACTCACTAGATGGGTTAGATGTTTGAGGAGAGCTGAGGTAGGTTTCTATACTTGCAAAGCATCTGTCACAAAGCAAGCTTATGATAGATGCTCAGTAAACAGTCAGTGGTGGAGGAAAACTCTTTATCTTACTTGATCTAGATGCAGAAGAGTTGGTGTCAGATGTTGGTGTATATCAGACTCCCCTGGAGGGTTTTGTTCACATACAGATTTCGTACTAAAACACAGATGGCTAAAACACTCTCAGGGTTTCTGATTCAGAAGGTTTTGGGTGCCGTCCCCAGATTTGTGTTTCTAACCGATTCCCAGATGATGCTGATGATGCTGGTCTGGGGACCACACTTTGAGAAGCACTGGTCTAGTCTAACTCAGTATTTCTGAACTCTAACTGTGCACTGGAATCTCCAAGACCTTCTCAGTTTACTCCCAGCCCCAGCCTCCAAGACCTGGTTTAATTGGTCTTGAGTGGAGTCTAGGTACAGGAGGCTTTAAAAAGCTTCTCAGGTGATTCTGCTCAGGTGTGCAGCCAAAGTTAAGAAACGCCGGTGGAAATCCTTCAATACTTCGATGGTGTTGGGTTTGGAGCCAGAGCTTTTTATTCTCCAGTGTCAAGGTAAGATTTTTTTTTTTTTTTTGATTAATTTTGTATTGTGGTAAAACATAGCCTGGCTTCCCAGGTGGCGCTAGTGGTAAAGAACTCGCCTGCCAACACAGAAGACCCAAGAAACGTGGGTTCAATCGCTGGGCTGGGAAGATCCCCTACAGTAGGAAATGGCAACCCACTCTAGTGTTCTTGCCTGGAAAAACTCCATGGACAGAGGAGCCTGGCGGGCTACAGCCCACGGGGTCGAAAAGAGTTGGACCTGAGTGAGCACGCAGGCACTCGCACATACAACGTATATTTAACGTGAATGACATTTAGTATACTCACAGTGCTGCACAGCCATCACTACTGTTCAGTCCCAGGACATTTGCATCACCCCGAAGGAAACCCGTATTCTCCAAGCAGTCTTTTCTCGTTTTCTCTCCACCCCGCCCCTGCCCCCGCCCCCAGCCCTGGGCAACAACTATTCTACCTTCTGTCCCTATGGATTTGCCTCTTCCGTTGTCTGGCTTCTTCCACATACTATAATGTTTTCAAGGTTCCTTCATAATATACTTCATCCCTTTGTATGGCTGAAGAATCTCCCATTGTACGAATAAATGAAGCTTGTTTCTCCTTTCATAGTGCTGCCCTTGACTGTAGTTTAAATATCTGTCTCTGGTCAACTTGCTCCTGTCTACTATAAAATAATCCTTGACTGAAATAAAGCATTAGTGTTTCTGCTGTATGGGTTTTAGAACGTAAACTGTGAACAGAGCCTGCATGAAACAGAGGTGGGGGTATTGCAGCCTGGTATCCTGGAAGCAAGGGTCTGGGGGCCAGGGAGGCTGTTACTTGTAACTAGCTTCTGAATGAAGAGGAACACTTTGAACATTCATGATAACAAAGGTGTGTTCTATACAAGGTGATGAAGCAGTGTTCCCTGACACCAAAAGGAAGCTGATGGGAGAATAAATAATGTGAGCTGGGGCTGCCTTAATGACAAGGCTCCTTCCCTGGCAGAGACGGTGGAAAATGTCGCAGGTACTTCTTCTGGCTGCCAAACAACTTGCTCTCCTCTCCCTCCCTCTCCCCATCCCATCACTTTTAACCTTTGTTAAAAGTGTGAGGCTGTGGGTGAGGAGGAGACTGGATTGGCGGTCAGACAGCTGGTCAGAGGCCACCCTGGATATCTATTGAAGGCGGCCCTGAACAAGCTATTAGTTGTGGGCTTCTGGTATCTGTTTAGATGAGGACCTCCCCTTTCCTCCTGCTCTGGCCCCTGCTTCATCTCTTATTTATTTACGGCTGCACTGGGTCTTTGTTGCTGCGCACAGCCATTTCTCTAGCCTTGGGCTTTTCTCTAGTTGTGGCGAGCGGGGGCCACTCTTTAGTTGCAGTGTGTGCCTTCTCACTGCAGTGGGTTTTCTTGTGGAGCACAGGCTCTAGGTCTGTGGGTTTCAGTAGCAGTGCATGGCTGAGCTTTGTAGCATCTTCCTTAGGGATTGAACACTCATCCCCTGCATTGGCAGCTGGATTCTCTACCACTGAGCCACTTGGAAGTGCCCCCCCACCTCCTTTTTTAATGTTTATTTATTTATTTGGCTGCACCGGGTGTCAGTTGCAGCGCTCGGGATCTTTGATCTTCCTGGTAGCATGTAGCATTTTTAGTTGCAGTATGTGGGATCTGGTTCCCTGACCAGGGATTGAACCCAGGCCCCCTGCATTGGGAGCACAGAGTCTTAGCCACTGGCCCATCAGAGAAGTCCCCCTCACCGCCTCTTTGCAGCCAAGCATCAAATTAGAATTGTCTACACTGCTCAATTCTGCACCTCCACTCCCCACTGAGATCTCACGGCCCCAGGACTCTGACTTCCACCTCCCACTGGATTCAAGTAGACTCTTCAGCCCTCATTTTTCTTGTAGCCCTTGGCCCTGGTGATCCCACTCATTGCTGAACCTCTCCTGTCTGGGTTTGGGGGATACTGTTTGTCTGAGCTGTCTTCCCATTCCTCCTGCCCCTTTGCAGCTCTCAGTAGCCACCTGCCCTTCAAGGCAGCTGTCCCATGGTTTTTTATCTTTGGCTCTTTCTCACTCATTCACACTCCCCTGGGGTAATCCTGTCCCCTCCCAGGGCTTCAGCACAACCTTTGCCCTGCCAGGGTTTCCTCCTGAGCTCCAGAGCCTGAAGGGACACCTCCATAAGATGTTCCATGGCCTCCTGAAATCAGACATGCCTGGAAGGGGAGGCAGACAGGCAGACAGACAATCTGAGAAATAACCAAACCTGCCATCTTTCCCTCTCTCACCTTCCTCGCCCCAAAACCACCTCCACTTCCTTTGAGGTTCTCTGTCTCAGCTAATATTGCCACCCGCCCGCCAAAAGCCAGGAGTCACAGTCTCCTTCCTCTGGCCCCCATTGGCAGGCACAGGGAGGTGACAGTTTTCCTCTCTTAGCAGCCTTTTCTTTTTAGGACAATATTTTGTCTTTATTTTTAAACTTTTTTAAAAAATTGAAATATAGTTGATTTACAATGTTGTGTTAGATTCAGGTGCACAGCAAAGTGATTCAGTTATATATATGTGTGTGTATACACTATATATATATATATATACACACACACATACATATATATTCTTTTTCAGATTCTTTTCCATTATAGGTTATTACAAGATATTGAATAGAGTTCCCCGTGCTATACAGTAGGTCCTTGTTATTTTATATATAGTAGTGTGTATCTGGAGAAGGCAATGGCAACCCACTCCACTACTCTTGTCTGGGAAATCCCATGGACAGAGGAGCCTGGTAGTCCGTGGAGTTGCGAAGAGTCGGACACGACTGAGCGACTTCACTTTCACTTTTCACTTTCATGCACTGGAGAATGAAATGGCAACCCACTCCAGTGTTCTTGCCTGGAGAATCCCAGGGACAGAGGAGCCTGGTGGGCTGCCGTCTATGGGGTCGCACAGAGTCGGACACGACTGATGCGATTTAGCAGCAGCAGCAGCAGCAGCAGCAGCAGTATGTACGTGTTAATCCCAAACTCCTGTAATTCATACCTTCCTCTTTCCTCTTTGGTAACCATAGGTTTGTTTTCTATGTCTCTGAGTCTATTTCTGTTTTGTAAGTTCATTTGCATCACCTTTTTAGATTCCATATATGTATATAAATGATATCATATGATGTTTGTCTTTCTCTGATTTACTTCACTTAGTATGATAATCTCTAGGTCCATTTATGTTGCTGCAAATGACTTTACTTCATTCTTTTTATGGCTAATATTCCATTGTCTATATATGTATACATATGTATGTGTGTGGGCATATATATGTATATTATATATGTGTATTATATATGTATATATATACACACGCACCAAGCACATCACTTCTGTACTCTTTGTGCCAAAATGGACAACCTGAATCTCATAAGAAACCTTCAGACAAACCCAAATGGAAGGACATTCTATATGATATCTGGTCTATATGCTTCAGAAATGTCAAGGGCATGAAAGTTCTAAAGAGACCACAAGTAAATGCAAAGGATTATCCCAATTGATTCCCAATTCGGAAAAAATGCTGTCAAGGCCCGTATTGAGATTCTTTTAAACTTGGCCTTCATCTGCCCCCACTGGATATCCTATTCAGACGCATAGCTCCATATCTATAGGCCTCACTGGCCTTGTTTCTCCAGCCCTCCACTCCCCAAGCTAGATCCAGATCCAGACATCTCTTTGCTGAAAGTTCTTCAGTGGCTCCTTGAGCCTTCAGGCTTAATCCCAAGGTCTGGACTGCAGCCCAAATGCCCTGATGATCTCCACCCCGCCACTGCAGCCTTTGCTTCTCCCACATTGCCATGTGTCAAAAAAGTGGGGGTGGGGTTCTAAGACTTCACCCAGACTAAAAAGTTAGCCTGCCACAGTCTCACAGATGCTGGTGAAGACAGAGACTCCTGAGTCAAAGCACAGTTTAATACTCACAGGGACGGCAGAGTGACATTTGCACCTGTTTCCTAAGCTCAGATCCACAGGGTGATGTAATGAGGGCCTTGTGACACTTGCGCTTGCAAGCTGCTCAGGATGATGAGTGTCCCTCCCAGCTTAAGAAACCCCTGTATTCAGAGGCAGTTAGCAAGCCTGCTCAACTTTCGCCTCCGAAAGAGAGAATATTTTCCTGGGCAGCAAACCAATCTGCTTTCTTCCCTGGGAGGAGACTGCCTCGAACTTACAGGATGATTTCCTACATAAACATCTTTGAAAAGATAGTCTGGAACAAAAGGTGTCAGAGTCTCTGCTCTCAGAGGGACTATTCTCCCCACACCACCACTCCAGCACGCTGCCATCCCGTGTCTCTGAATGCACCCCACACTCTTGTCTGGTTTGGGAGCTCTGTTGCCTGAAGTGGAATGCCATCCTCATCCCTTGTGTGTAAACTCGCAGGCATGCTCCTTGTCCTGCTCATCCCTTTGTCTTTCAAGAATCAGCTCCTCAGGCGAGCCTGACAGCAACATCACCACCCACAAAATGCAGGAATTCTGCTCCACCTTTGTGTCCCCAGGGCCAGTGTACAGTATCATAGGACTTAATCTGCTCCACTGTTGTGACCTGTTGACGTGTCTGCTCTCCCAGCTCTCAGTGCATGCAAGGCATGGCTGTGTCCTGCTTGTCTCTGATTCCCACTGACCAGCCCACAGAGGGAATCATTAAGGATCAGTAAGAGAATAAGTGAATCAGTGAAGAGCCTGTTATTTCACAGCCTCTGGCAGTTTCTTATTACTTGGAGGAGCAGATGTAAAATGGATGAAGCTGGAAAATCCAGCAGGGAGTTAATAAGCATTTTCTATGATCTGGGAGAGGGACCAGAAATCTCTCTTTGGGGAGACCCTCCCCGTGTTATGGGACAGGGCGTTTGGCCAAGCCCCCTCTTAGGAACCCAGGCTTGAGGCCAGTGTTGCTGTGAAAGCGCAGCCCCAGCTGTAACAGTCCCATTGCTGGTGCTTCAGGCCAAAATGCTAAGCCTTCTGTCTAGCCATCCAGTAATATAAATTGGATGCGTCTTTAACAGGTCTGTGCCCTTGCAAAGAACACTGTTTTTCTAGGGATTTAGCTATCCTGGACTGGAATGTCTGGTGTCTCACCTATGATGTTATTACAGACTAAGCCAGTGGTTCTCAGCAGAAGCGATTTTGTCCCCTCAGGATGTTTGGTGACATCTGGAGACATTTTTGGTGTCATCACAGGGGGAAATGCTGCTGGCATCCAGTGGGTACATGGGCAGGCCGGAGATGCTGCTAAACACCGTACAGTGCAGAGACAGCCCCCTGCAAAGAAACCTGCTGCCCCCAGTGCCAGCAGTGCAGAGCCTGGGAAGCTCTGGACTACTGTGATGGCCCTGCGTGGACCACACAGATCGCACATTGCAGAGGAGGTTTTTCTAAACAGAATGAAGCACTCTTGCTGTCAGTCATCCTGGGGCCTGGCCTCTGGAAAGAGGAAACACAGGAGTCCAGGCCAGAAGGGCAGGACTGGCGCCTACGACTGATGGTAGGCGATCCCAGGGTCAGGGATCGTGGTTGCCCCTGGGGAGCATCGATGACAGACACACCTGTTTTAGGTTTTCCTTCGAGGCTCTTTGTGTTACCCCAGGACCTCAGTCAAATTCTGTTAAACCCCAAGGCCTAGTGAGGGCCTAGTGAGGTTTTTTTCTTTTTAAGTGACCATTTAATGAGTACTTTCTACATGCCAGACATCATTCTGCATCAGAGGTAGGCTAACATTTCCTACAAAAGGCCAGGTAGCAGATATTTTAGGCTTTGTGAGCTATATGGTTTCTGCTGCTACTACACAACTCTGTTTAAAAAAAAAAAGCAGCCATGGAGAATATGCAAACAGGTGAATGGTGAGTGTAGCTGTGTCCCAAGAAAATTTTATTTACAAAACAAGTGGTGGACTGGATTTAGCCCACGGGCCATAGTCCACCAACCACTGTTCTACATGCTTAGCAAGCATTAATTAAAGTGCATGACAAGCCTAGGACAGAGGCGGTATGTTCTTATTTAGCAGATGTGGTGACTGAGACCCAAACCAGTGCCAGTAACCAGCCAGGCTGCCACTGACCCTGACCCTCACATTCTCCCCTACAGTAGCCTTTGGAGGGTCCAGAGCCTGGGCAGTGGGTGGCGGTTAACAGGTGATGAGAAATGACCAGCAGATAAGCCCTGGTGATAGTCCAGAGCTAAAGGGGAGAAACAGCAGTGCGCAGGGATTTGTGACCTGGTCAACATTCCTGGGGGCATCTAGAAATAACAAAAAGAGGGGATCTGATAAAAGATGTGAGCTTTCTGCAGCTCCCCAGGGTGGAACCTGACCTAAGTGAAGGCTCATTGGCCCCTCAGTGTTGACCTTTTATGAGCCCATTCTTCACCTACCAGCTTTCACAAAGAGGAAGTCCCTTCTGATATCTAACCTACAGCACTCTTGCTATTATTTAAAGTCGCTCCCTCAGTTTTCAAACTTGCCATTTGATGGTGCTTTTCACACCTGAAGATCTTCATCCAGGCTACTTCTGTCTCCTTTCCAGTTCAGTTCAGTCACTTGGTCGTGTCCGACTCTTTGTGACCCCATGGACTGCAGCACGCCAGGCTTCCCTGTCCATCACCAACTCCCAGAGTTTACTCAGACTCATGTCCATTGAGTAGGTGATGCCATCCAACCATCTCATCCTCTGTCATCCCCTTCTCCTCCTGCCTTCAATCCTTCCCAGCATCAGGGTCTTTTCCAGTGAGTCAGTTCTTTGTATCAGATGGCCAAAGTATTGGAGTTTCAGCTTCAGCATCTGTCCTTCCAATGAATATTCAGGACTGATTTCCTTCAGGATGGACTGGTTGGATCTCCTTGCTGTCCAAGGGACTCTCAAGAGTCTTCTCCAACACCACAGTTCAAAAGCATCAGTTCTTCGCTGCTCAGCTTTCTTTATAGTCCACCTCTCACATCCATACATGACTACTGGAAAAACCATAGCTTTGACTAGACGGACCTTCGTTGGCAAAGTCATGTCTCTGCTTTTCAATATGCTGTCTAGGTTGGTCATAACTTTTCTTCCAAGGAGCGAGTGTCTTTTAATTTCATGGCTGCAGTCACCATCTGCAGTGATTTTTGGAGCTCAAATAATGTCTGTCAAAATCTCCCTTCCAGAGGGGTGTGAAATGCAGTAGGAAGGTCAAGGGCTTTGGAGCCATTGACCAAGCTGCCAATCACAGCTCCACCACCTACTGGTTGTGTGACCTTGAATACAACTCTTAGATTCCCTGAGCTTGCTTACAAAAGGAATGCAGTATCACCCACCAGGCAGGACCCCAGAGCTTTTGGGAGGAATAAATGTGGTAGCTTAAGATCAATGTCTGTTTGTGATGGACTCCCAAGACATGCTGGTTCCCAGGCCCTTCTGAATGGAATAGTCTCAAGTCTTTTTTTTTTTTTTACCTTAAGGGCTGTTTCCAACCTTTTAAAGCAATTTCTCCCTTTCACCTCACCGGAAAACAAATCTAGGGCTCCCTGCATGTCTCCTCTTACTTCTAATGAGATATGTATGGAGATGTGGGCATTTCATTTCAGACCAGTTTCACCTCTGAAATCCTACCATCCCAGATCAAGTGCCACCTTCTCCCTGGTGCCTTCCCTGACACCCAGAGCCAAAAGCAAAGAGAGAAACAAACCATTCTTTCCTCATTCACTCAACAAGTGTATCTCCAGCTCCTCTCCTGGACTGGGCTCTGTGCCTCTGCCTGAGCAGCCTGCGGGGGTGGGGGGGAGCGGGGGGGGGGGGTGTCACTCCCCACACACTGTGCTGATGTCCTTCTAGATAACTCTCCTTGAGACAAGAAACGGCTCCTTCTCACCCCGTATCCCTCAAACACTGCCTTGCTTCCAGCAGGTTCGTGCTCAAAGAGCACCTTGGAGGAAAACATTCTCCAGTGCTAACCTAGCACGTTAGCCTTAGCTGGAGAGTGGGTACTTGGTTGCTAACCCAAAAGGCACCTATGCTTATCAAGGCAATTAAGTGAAGGGACAACATTAAATTCCTGCAGTTCTCAATTTTTTCCCCACAATGAGTTTTCTGACCAGGCATCTTTGCACATACAGTCTTCTCTACAGACCTTTTGTGCTCAGTTTTACTCAGTAATGGGGCCTTTCCTACTCCAGCCTTGCCGATGGCATTATACCAAGAGATTCATCAAGAGCTGGTTTGGGGGAGAATGGATACATGTATATGTAGGACTGGGTCCCTGAGTCCCTCCGCTGTTCACCTGAAACTGTCACACATTGTTAATTGGTTATACCCCAATACAAAATAAAAGGTTAAAAAAAGCCTAGAGGCTTGGGATGGGGCAATAGGAGAGAGGCTCAACAGGGAGGGGATATATGTATTCATATAGCTGACTCACTTTGCTGTGCAGCAGAAACTAACACAACATTGTAAAGCAGCTATACTCCAATTAAAAAAGAGAGAGAGAGCTGGAGGCTCTTGGGAAATTGCCAGAAAGAAGCACCCAGGGGCGAGGGGCAGGCTTTAAGATCTCACCCCAACACCTCTGTGAGCAATGAGATGTCAACGCACGTTCCGGTAGCTCAGAAACCAGCGGAGAGCCTCACTCCAGGTTCGGGTGCAGGAGATGGAGGTTGAGTGTGGGCTAAGGACACATCTGAGAATGTATGATAGATGCACATGAGTGTGGATGTGTGCGTGCGTGCGCATGTGTAAATGCATGCTTACGCCTCTCTCCTGAGTCACCAGGACTAAGCGCGGGGCGGGGCGGGGGAGCGAGCAGCCCTGCCACCTTGCAGCGCGGCTGTGCTCACTCGATGTTCCTCACTGGGTGCGCTTTCTGCCCCACTCCACCCACCCTCTTTGACCTGCTGTTCTCCTTCTGGCGTCTATTCCCTGTTCTTCTTTCCAACACTCGTCTCTCTAACTCCTTCAGCTGTCCATCCTACTCTGAAGAATCTGAAAACAGTCATTATGGCCCCTGGAAGACCCCTGACATTTCTCCCAGCTGTGTGCTGCTGACAGTAACAATGACTTGAGGATATAGATTTTTTTTCCTAGCAACCACGTTGGTCTTTGATCTACATTTCCCATGAGTGTGTTACAAGGAACTGTATCAAATGTTTATTTATGTCAATGGGTCTTAAGTCTATTGTGTTTTCTTTAACCACTAAGCCTTTTACTGATACAGAGAAGAAAAGCAAGTTATTTTGGCACCATTTGTTTCTGGCAAGTCTGTATTATTTACTTGGTTTAAAAATCACTGCATTTCCTCAGTGACTTTTGCTCAGTGTTGTGATGTGCCGTGTAGAGTACACAATGCCTGGCATAAAATGAGCATCCACTAAATGTCTGGGAAAATACACGAGACTGAAATCAGGAGACGCAGATTCCAGTCTCCGCTCACTTTCTCATGCTTGGGCCAGTTGACAACGCTCAGGTTTTGTCGCCTCATCTGCAAATGATTGTGGGGCTTGGCTGCATCAGTGGTCCCCACTGGGGTCCCACCTGGGCAGCAATGGCAGTGGATGATGATTGGAATACTTCACACAGCCCAACAGAGATTAGCCCTCATCCACATCAGGCTGCTCCAGCCAACGACAACATTCAGTTCAGTTCAGTCGCTCAGTCGTGTCCGACTCTTTGCGACCCCATGAATTGCAGCACGCCAGGCCTCCCTGTCCATCACCATCTCCCGGAATTCACTCAGACTCACGTCCATCGAGTCCATGATGCCATCCAGCCATCTCGTCCTCTGTCATCCCCTTCTCCTCCTGCCCCCAATCTCTCCCAGCATCAGAGTCTTTTCCAATGAGTCAACTCTTCACATGAGGTGGCCAAAGTACTGGAGTTTCAGCTTTAGCATCATTCCTTCCAAAGAAATCCCAGGGCTGATCTCCTTCAGAATGGACTGGTTGGATCTCCTTGCAGTCCAAGGGACTCTCAAGAGTGTTCTCCAATACCACAGTTCAAAAGCATCAATTATTTGGCCCTCAGCCTTCTTCACAGTCCAACTGTCACATCCATACATGACCACAGGAAAACCCATAGCCTTGACTAGATGGACCTTTGTTGGCAAAGTAATGTCTCTGCTTTTCAATATGCTATCTAGGTTGGTCATAACTTTACTTCCAAGAAGTAAGCATCTTTAGGTGTCTACATTTCGGGCTGAGTTATATCAATAAGTCAGGAGCCCCATTGCCCCTCCCTTGGTTCAGATTCTTGTGTCCCTCTGTCCCCACTTCCTCCAGCGTTTCACCCTCAATTTACTCTCCATGCTACAGCCAGGATGATCCTTCTAAAATGCTTTTCTCAGCTTTCTACTTAAAATACTCCATCTGTTTCCTGCTATCTCCAGAGTGAGGTCCCAACTCCAGCCAGCTCATGAGCCCCTCACTCTCTAGTCCATCTCCCCAGCCCCTTTCCTCCTCTCTGAGATCCTTGTTGGTCCCCTGGACCTACCAGCCTAGTTGATCCTTTACACCCCAAAGCTTTTTTAACCTCTTCCCTTTGCCTGGCTAGCTCTTACATGTCTTCCAGGCCTCAGCTTGGACATCACCTCCTCCAGGAAGCCTTCTCTGATTCTTTCCCAAGACACTAAGCAAAGTCACTCTCTTCTGTGCTTCATCTCTCTGCATTGTACTGCTAAGTCACTTCAGTCGTGTCCGACTCTGTGCAACCCCACAGACAGCAGCCCAAAAGGCTCCCCCGTCCCTGGGATTCTCTAGGCAAGAACACTGGAGTGGGTTGCCATTTCCTTCTCTAATGCATGAAAGTGAAAAGTGAAAACGAAGTCGTTCAGTCGTGTCCGACCCTCAGCGACCCCATGGACTGCAGCCCTCCAGGCTCCTCTGTCCATAGGATTTTCCAGGCAAGAGTACTGGGGTGGGGTGCCATTGCCTTCTCCGCTCTGCATTGTAAGGCCCTATCTAATTCACTGTCTCCTCCCAGACTCTCAGTCTTATTCACGCCTTATTCGTCATTTCCTCAGCATCTAGTCTAATACTTGGCATTTAATATTTATAAATGTTTGCGGAAAAAACATGAATCAGTTATCTTGGGCTAACTTAAAACTTTGACTGTTTTCAGATCTGTCTTTGATTAATAAAAAATGGGAGGGGCTTCCCGGTGGCCCAGTGGCTATGACTCCACACCCCCATTGTAGGGGTGTAGGTTCAGTCCCTGGTCAGGGAACTATTACTATATCCCACATGCTTTACCTAATTAAGAGGTCACATGCCACAGCTAAAGACCTGTTGCAGACAAATAAATATATGAACAAAAATTTTAGAAAACAATTGGGGAAAATTAATTATTTCATTTGTTAAACCTTTTAAATAATGGTGTCCATGGAGGAGGGCAGAATAAAAGAGTGATGAATGTGTGGGATACCATTACTCTCTGGTCCTTTCTAGATAGTGATTCCAGAAATTTATTTGTATAACACTTTGGTTCAGGATCAGAAAAAATACCTGTGAACTAGAAGGGCGTCATCAGTGAAGAATCTTTAGATTTGCGGATCATAGGAGCATGGGCAGTTACTCAAGTTGGAATCACCAATTTGCCTCTGGGCTTCCTGGTGGCAAAAGCCAAAAGAGGAAACAGCCATTTGCGTGAGTGCCTCAGACTTGCTACAAAACTTCTTTGTTCCACAACCTTCAGAGTCACCTTTCCTCCTTTTTCAACTTCTCATGCAGTTCCCAGAAGATGGGGTGCCAAGCAGGGGCCTCACTACAAAAGCCCAGGCCCCATTCACCAGTGTCACCATTCCCCGCTGTAAGCAAGTCTCACTGGTCGTAACCAGGGAGCCCTTTCTGAGCCAACTGTCCCAGAGATGGGGGCATCGTGACTGTTTGCCCTGAAACTAACCACAGGCATCCTTATGAGGTCTGAATGGGTCTCCTCCCATTCACTCAGAAGTCACACAGCTGATGTATGTCTCAAGTTAATGATTGCAAAATCATTTAAAAAGCTAAAATGAGCTAAATGAACTATTTTATTTGGAGTTATACCAGTCGTGAGGCAACCTTTATGGACACAAGGAGGTGGCAGCCCGTACTCGTTCCTTCCTGGTTGGCAAAAGTCAAATACTTGCCAGGTCATTGGAAAGCTTGTACCTTAAAGCAATACTTTTGTTAACTAAAAAAGAAAAGCCCACATAGGTATAGGAATTCCCTGGACTCTGTACACTCACCACCTTGGCCCGGTTCAATCCCTGGTCAAGGAACTAAGATCCCACAAGCCATGTGGTATGACCAAAAAAAAAAAAAAAAGATAAGCACCTAACTTATTTTCCTTAAAAATATTTGTCATACTGATCTAATACCTCTTAGGTATATAAGTAAACTGTGGCTAGACTGAAAATTGGAAGAAGTTAGAGTTCAAAATCTAATATGATTTCGCATTATTCCTCTGTGCTATGCATACTAGCTGTTAGTTTTACATTTTCTTGCCCCCACTGTTTCACTATTTAATTGTGGAAATGAAATCATTTCTCCTTTCTCTGTGCTCTTAGCATCTAACAGGGAACTTCTCTGGTGAGTATTCGTGGAACAGCTACCGCATTTCATTGCTTCTAGATGCCATGGATTATAAGATATATCCCACTTACAGAGATGCTATAATGTAAAAAAAAAAAGTTGCATCTGAGAATCACTACAATACAGTCTTTGTCCCGAGCAGGTGCGGGCTCTCTTTCCTGGCCATGTGGCGTGGCTGGCTGTGTTCTTGGGCGCCTCAGTAGTGCCTGTGCCCTTCACCCCCTCTGCCCCTGCAGCAGAGCAGGAGAGAGGGCCCTTGCTCCCTCTGAGGAGACTGTGGGAGCCTGCTGAGACTATCTCGGATCCATTCTCCATGAAAAACCAGACCTTCTCTGCCCAAGGCGCCTTCACTCATCTGCTCTGAATTCAGCCCTTTTGCTTTCAATCTTTTCTTTCTGATCTGGTTTACCCCAGGTGTTTGCTCCCCTCTCTCTTCATGCTGGAGATGGACTGCCAAGGGCTTTAACTGGCTGCTGGAGGGATGTGCCCTGCCCTCACCTGACTGCCTGGGGCTTGAGACCAGCATGCAGTAGAAAGGGCAAGTTTGAGCACAGCAAGAGGCCCCACAGAGCCCCTGGCAGGACCCCCTCCCAGGCAGCTCTCACCTCACAGTTCCAAGGCTCGTCTCTGCCCCAGGTGTGTGGGGGAACCTGCATGGGGCTGGGCTTAAGGGAGCTCAGAATTCCCTGTAGCCCAGCACCAGATTTCTTCCCAGCTCTACTCCTAAATCCAATATCAGAGCTCAGCCCAGAGGCTCAGAGGGGAGGAGGGCATTCTCTGGGTGGGGCAGCAAGGGATGCTCCAGTGATTTAACCTGCATGACTGAAGTGGCCACCGCTATGGAACTGGATATCTGTCCCGCAGATGCGAGGAAAGTGCCAGGGTAACTGGTCTGAAGGACAAGCTTGGGAAGAACTTTCTGGCATGTGAAGCCCATGGGGACAAGAGCTTGGAACCCTTGGGGTTTTTTTGTTCAATCCCTATTTTTCTCACAAGGGAAACTCCTTTTGTTTTTCAGAATATGGATGAACCTAGAGTATTCTTTGGAGGAGGCAATGGCAAGCCCCTCCAGTATTCTTGCCTGGAAAACCCCATGGACGGAGGAGCCTGGTGGGCTGCAGTTCATGGGGTCGCGAACAGTCAGACACGACTGAGCGACTTCACTTTCACTTTCCACTTTCATGCATTAGAAAAGGAAATGGCAACCCTTTCCAGTATTCTTGCCTGGAGAATCCCAGGGATGGGGAAGCCTGGTGGGCTGCTGTCTGTGGGATTGCACAGAGTCGGACACGACTGAAGCGACTTAGCAGCAGAAGCAGGAGCAGAGTATTCTTGCCTGGAGAATTCCATAGACACAGGAACCTGGCGAGCTACAGTCCATGGGTCACAAACAGTCAGACACGACTGAGTGACTGACACTTCTCTTTTTTTAAGAAGGTAGTATGCTGAGACAAATAAGTCAGACAGGGAAGGACAAATGTGGTATGATTTTACTCATATGTGGAGTCTAAAAAATAAATAGTCGTAGATACAGAGGACAAACAGGTGGTTGCCAGGGGGGAGGAAGGTAGGGAATGAAAAAAAAAAGGTAATTACGTGAGGTAGGGGACCCAGGTGGTGCAGTGGTAAAGAATCTGCCTGCAATCCAGTGACCATGGAGACGTGGGTTCGATCCCCAAGTTGGGAAGATGCTTTGGAGGGAGAAATGGCAACCCACTCCAGTATTCTTGCCTGAGAAATCCCATGGACAGAGGAGCCTGGCGGGCTACAGTCTTTGGAGTCGCAGAGAGTTGGACACGACTGAGCTGAAACAATGCTTATGCTTATGTAAGCTGATGAGTGCTAATTAGGTTGATTGTGGTGACCAATTCACAACATATATGAAACTATCACATTGGACACCTTTAATATATACACAGTTTTTGCCAATTACACCTCAATAAAGCTGAAGAATGATCTAAGAAAATAGTACAAACTTAAAAGGGGTCCTCCTCACCCATAAAACCTCAGGCAATTCAGAAAAGCATGAAGAGGCAGATCCTTTGTAAGACCTACCTCTCACGTTCGTTTGGTCTTGTAGACTTGACAAGGCAGTTACCCACCAATTAGCTGATAGAATTCCACCAGAACCCCATGACACGAAGGGAAAGAAGGCAATTGGCCCCACTGCGTGCACACTAGCACCAGGCACTGCAAGCCCATTTCTGTGCATTATCTTACTGCATCCTCACCACAACTTGGGGAGAACAGAGATTCTCAAACTCGAGGGCGCATCAGCATCACCTGGTGGACTTATTAAAGCAGAGGGCTGGGCCCAGCCCCAGAGTTTCTGATTTGGAAGTAAATCTGGTAGGGGCCGGAGAACTTGTGTTTCTAACAAAGTCATACATGGTGCTTTCTTTGCTGCTAAAGAACTGGAGGTGAAGCGTTTGTGGTTTTTCTCCCAGACTCTCCCCGTGAGTTTCACTTGCCGTTCGGAGTGTCTGGGAAGAGCATCCGGAGCCTCAGGGCATGCTGATGCTGCCCCATCCTGGTGCCACTGAGGCAGATGCTGTTAGGACTCCCATCTTGTAGTTGAGAAAACCACGGTCCAGGGAGGTGCTTTCCTAAGGCCATTCACCCAGGAAGTGGCTGATCTGCAATCTCCAGGAGGTCTGCCTGGTTCTGCGTGCTGTACACTTTCCTCTTCTTCCACGTGGTTTTCTGCCTCACCTGCCCCCTCGCCACCACCCCCCCACACCCTTCACAACACTACCCCCGCCTTTAGGAACAAATGCTAGCTTCCCTATCTTTTCACCCAGTTGGTGAGGCCAGCTGTGGACACGAAAATGCAGGCACCCAGAACACACAGACCTCAATTCTGCAACTCAGGAAAGATGAGAAATGATGACGAACGGGTGGACCACAGCACATCCAGGCAAACCCTGGATGTCACAACTTCTACTAGAAGTAACTGGAACTATAGCACAGATTTAATGAATAAATCATAGCGGGTTGGATTGCTAAGCCTCAAGGGAAACCCCCAAGAAGCAGGCATAGCGATTCAGTTCCCTGGTATGAAAAACATGTTCTGGCCGTCTGGTTCTCTCTCCCCTAAGAGTGCTTTGTGCCTCTTGTCATTCATCCTCAGGTTGGAAGTGGTAATGGGGGAGAAGGCACTGGGATTCTGTGAGTTGGCCAGGCTCTACCTTTGGTATAGATAAGAATTCTCCTTAATGAAATCAGCCTTTTAATTGCATGTGTTCCATAACTGCTGTTTTAAGTTCTCCTTTTGGCTCTAAGTGATAGTCTTTTTCTTTTTTTCATTTATTTTTAATTGGATTACAGTTGCTTTACAATGTTGTGTTGGTTTCTGCTGTGCAACAACAAGAATCAGCTCCATGTGTATATATATCCCCTCCCTCTTGATCATATATATATATCCCCTCCCAAACCCCAACCCTCTAGGTCATCACAGAGCGTGGGCTGAGCGCCTGCGTTACACAGCAGCTTCCTGCTGGCTATCTATTAGTCTGTTTTTTATATTGCCTTTGGTACATGGTATCTTTAACCACTACTAAAGAAGAGAAAGGAAAGAGTTCTTCCTAGCTTCCTTGCATGTGTCCCCTGTCTAGTTCTAGCTCAGGAAGAACATCCTAAATCCCAGGGATAGTTTGATTGTAGCAACCTAATATTCCAGCAGATTTGGGACAGAAGAGGGGTGGAGGTGGGAGCCTGAAGAACCAGTGAGGTTCACCCTGATGGAGGAGCCCTTCCAAATTCCCAAAGGAAATCCTTTAAGATAAAGCATCTGTTGTCTGCGAGATAGGAGAGCAGCTTGAGGAATGAGGTGGCAGTGCCTGGTCATGGGAGTCCTGCCTTGGGCCAAGAATCTGGGCAGGAGGGCCTATGAACCCGGTTCCCGGCACCCCCAGGCTAAGCTGCCATCTTTCCAGAGTCCCCACTCCAGAATGGAGGGGCTGGCCTGGTGAATGCCCCTCAATTCCCTAACTTGGGGTGAAATGGGGCTTGCTCACCTGCCAGGATGGGGGCTTGACTTCCTCTTCCCCTTACATCCTATCTCCCATGATGTGCATACATGCTAAGTCACTCAGTTGTGTCTGACTCTTTGCAACCCCAGGGACTGTAGCCCGCCAGGCTCCTCTGTCCTTGGGATTCTCCAGGCAAGAATACTGGAGTGGGTTGCCATTTCCTCTTCCAGGGGATCTTCCTGACCCAGGGATTGAACCCATGTCTCTTACATCTCCTGCATTGGCAGGTGGGCTCTTTACCATGAGCACCACCTGAGAAGCTGTGAAGGTTTGTCTTATTTCTCCCAAATAGCGAATAGTGGCATTTGTCTGTTTCTGAACTACTCATATTGGAGGACCATCAGAGCAGTGTCTGGCGTCCTCAGGGATGGAGCCCCAGGTCTGTTCTCTGTTCACATGATGTGTTCTTGGCTCATTAGTTTCTGTACAGTCATTCCTTTCAGTTGCTCTGTTGTTTTGAACACACTGAGGGTTTTTTGGTTGTTTCTTGTGGGAGGGCTGAAAACTCTATCCGGGTAAGGATGATTCTCCCAGCCAGCTGGAATTTAACTCTTTTATTGAATATAATATACATACAGAAAAGTACATGTATCATAAGTAAGCTTGATGGCTTTTCACACACTGAACACAGCACCCACACCAAGGAACTGAAGGTGACCAGTATCCACTTCTTCCAATCACCTCCACACCCAAGGGCACCCCTATTCTGCTTTCTAACAGCCCTTGAACAGGCTGGAGTCCAGCCTCCCCTCATGAGTCAGCCTGACTTGCAGTTGCCCTCCATTTCAGAGTTGGTGGCTCAGCAGGATCAAGTTGGGACTGACTGCGGGGGGCAGGGCACTGATTCAGCACATGCCAACACATACCCGATGCTGCTCCATCCCCCCAGGAGGGACACCTGGGGCAGGGTTGGCCCCATCCTGGCTGTCAGATGGTCCTCCTGTCTCTAGGAGGCCATGGAGGAGGTCAGTCCAGTGACTCAGTGTGGAGGGGGAAGGGGCTCAAATTCCCTTTCCATGTGCTTCTAGAAGTCCTACCATGTGTTCCTGGCAGCCAGAGGCCTGCAGAGCAGGATGACTCAGCGGCATCTACGTGCAAAGTAGCTGAGGTCTGCACCCTGGGAAAACCAGCACACGGCCTCGGGTTGGACTTGCCCCATTCGGTGCAGCCCGTGTTGTTTGGAAACCATTTCCCCCTGGCATCTATGCCAGGCTCTCTGTTTACCTGTGTGACTGTGAACATTGATGCCAGCTGCCAGCCTGGACCTGTTTGCCTCCTTAGCTATCCTCCATCCGGCCTCTTTCATGGGCCCTCACTGGCCTGACTCCACATCACGTGTGTGCTCACTTCACTAATAAAAAGCCAGGTTTGCCTCTGTGCTCACCCTCATACATGTCTTGGATCCTTAGACTCTGACCTCTGCTTCCTCAGCAAGGAGCCACCCTAACTGTCTGGGGTAGGAGGGACAGAGGGCTGGCCAGCACAAGGGGTCAGGAAGAAATGCTTCTGGATTAGTCAATACGGCTGTACAGAGGCCCTCCCCAGGGAGCCCCATGTCATGCCTAAGTGGCAGTAAGATTTTCCTCCTCTACCTCTTGACATGGTGTCTCTCTGCTCTCCATGACTTCCTCGCTCCACTCTGTAGGCTGTCCTACAGAGGCAGGGAGCCCTGGAGAGGCGTAACTGCTGTCTCCACTTACTGGGAAGCCAGGAGAAGAGCTGGGGCAGGTTTCCTCTGACTCAGGCTAGAGAGGTCTTGGGAATCATCTTCTCAGAGGTTCTCTAACAGATTGCTTAAGGATCACCTGAAATAGACACGTTTTTCAGGTTCCCTCCCTCCCAGAAATCTGCATATCTGGAAAGCATTCCAGGTGATTCTGATGCAGGTGACCCCAAGCCATAGCTTGAGGAACACTGATCAAACAACCCCTTCCCCAAGTCACAGGTGGGAAGAAAGCGAGACCCCAAGGGTTCACACCAGACCACAAGGAACGAGGTGCAGACCTCAAGTCCCCGCTTCTTTCCTTCTTTCCGCGCCTGCCCTGCTCCTGTCTCCTCCCACCCGCCAGCGGGCGGAGGGGTGAGGTGGGCAGGGGGCGGGCTTATACCCAGACTCTGGGTTCCTCCTTAGACAGGGCTCTTGCCCTGCCCTGCCTTACCCTCTTACTGCCACCCCTTTAAACTGGACATTAAGACACAGAATGGTGTTTCTTCAAGGGCCAAATGTCTTCCTGCCTCTCTCCTATTTTTTCTCTTGCACCCCCTATCACCCTCTACTCTCCTTAAAACACAGATTACCCTCAACCCCACCCCTCCATCCATGAGACAAAGTGGGGAAATCCTGGCCTCCTCCTCCATGCTCCCCTGTTTGACCCACCTTATCTTTTTGACCTTAGAGTCTATCCCTCCCCCCGTAACAACGTCTCTGAATGTCTTCCCTCAAATGCCATCTTGCTCTTTCTTGCCTCCACTCATGTGACAACATCATCAACTTGGCCGGTAGCAATTCCTTCTGGCCATACTGAATCCTCCCGATCCCCCACAGTCCACGTGAAAGCCCTCTTCCTCCAGGAAGCTTTTCTTAACCATCCAGTCCTAGCATTCTTCTTCTCTGAACCATCAGAGCACTGAACCGTTTACTTGTTATCTGCTTTTATTACCTATTATATTCTGCTTTGAATTGTGAGCTTTAAGTAATTCCCAGCTACAGACCACAGCCTACCAGCCTATGCTTCTAATTATCCACCCACTTGGCAATGTGCTTTGCACATAATAAGTAAGTAAGGGATGTTAGCAGTGATGGAGCCTTACAATGCTAGAGGCCAGGAGACCTTGACCTGGAGGCAACTAACTGATTAGATCAGGGAATTTTCTAAGCCTCTTGGGCTAACAAACATCTAAAGGCTAACTAGAAAATCCAAGTCAGATCTTCCTCTGGATTCTGCTTCCTCAGTTGTAATGGACTTCCCTGCCCGTCACCACCCTTCCTGTGCCAATGTGGTCAGTTCCACCCTCCTGCTCCCCACAGCAATCTCTCTTGCATATCCCTTGCCACTCAGTCCCAAACAAGACATTATTAATATCCATGCACTTGCCAGTGGACCCTGGGGCTTGGCCCTCATCCCCCATTCCAGCTGACCAGTTCCCATTCACTGCACACGCATTAGCTGAGCCTATTTGAAGCTGCTTACCTCAAAACCCTTTTGCACACCCTTGACATCCATGTCTCTCCATTTAAGACAACCATTCCTCTTTTACTGAGGATCGACCGTCACTGCTTGGTCCCTTGCTTGCTTACAAACATGACAACAAGAAGTTAATGCTAAACACACTGGCAGCTTAAGTTCTGGGACCTGGGCCTAACTTTCAGAAAGGAGCCCTTTATTCTTTGTTTATTGTAGGATGAATGTCCTACAGAGGAGAAGGGCACTCTCCTGCTTAGGGCCCCTGCAGTCTGAAGGGAACCTGGGCATCCTCACCTGGATGGTTTGCCGGAATCTGAAAACCTTAACACTGTGACTCGCAATTCAAATGCACAAAGCAGGCTCAGCTCCTCAGAGAAAGAGCTGTCTGTGACCCATGTGGAGCAAGTCTTTGGGGAGGACTTTGTGTCCTCCTTTAACAAGACCAGAACTGCTCTCCCTAACCCCCTAAATAATCTCCACAAAACAAGAAGTTTCTCATTAATATAGCCATCTCTCCAAAAAAATAAAGATCGCTACTTACCTATATAGGTCCACTTGGATCCTGCAAAGAAGAAAACAAAGGAAGTAAGTACAGTTGAGCTTGAACAAGTTAGAGAAAATACGACAGATTTTACTATTATTATTTGGGGGATGGGGGCATGCCACACAGCTTGTGGGATTTTAGTTCCCCAACCAGGGATTGAACCCAGGCTCTCAGCAGTAAAAGCTCTGAATCCTAACCACTGGACCACCAGGGAATTCTCCAGATTTTACTTTTAAATGGGCAAGATTGAGAAGGAGGTAGATGCTGAGAACTTCAAACTTTTTCATTGTGGAGAAAGGGGACCAAACCCTTTTGCACTGTTGGTGGGTATGTAAATTGGTACAGCCACTATGGAAAAGAGTGTTCAGGTTTCTCACAAAAATTAAAAACAGAACTACCATATGATCCAGAAATTCCACTCCTGGGTATTTATCCAGAGAAAACAAAAACTAATTAGGAAAGATATATGTACTCCCATGTTCAGTGCAGCATTATTTACAACAGCCAAGATATGGAAAGAACACAAGTGCTGCCCATCAATAGAGGAATGGATGAAAAAGATATAGGATATATATATATATATATATACACACACACACATATACACACACACACATATACACGCACACACATATACACCATGGAATATTACTCAGCCATTATAAGAATAAAATATTGCCATTTATGACAACATGGTGAACCTAGAGGGTATTATATTAAGTGAAATAAGAGAAAGATAAATACTGTATGATTTCACTTATATGTGGAATCTAAAAAAAATGGACAAACAAGACTAGCAGTTATAGATACAGAGAACAAACAGTTGGTTGTCACAGGAGAGGTGCATAAAGGAGAGGAAATAGGTAAGAGAGATTAAGAGGTATAAACTTCCAGTTACAAAATAAATGAGTCACCAATATTAAACGTACACTGTGAGGAATACAGTCAACTGTAGTATCTGTGGATGGTGACATATTTTAAATGTATAGGAAAAAATCACTAATCTATATTCAGGAAATAACATACTGTTGTAGGTCAATATACTTTAAAAACAAACTCACTCATAGAAAAGGAGATCAGATTAGTGGTTCCCAGAGGGAAGGGGCTGGGGCAGAGGGAACTGGATAAAGGTGACCAAAAGGTTCTAACTTCCAGTAATAAGTCCTAGGAATGTGATGTATTAATACAACATGATAAATATAATCAACACTGCTGTGTGTTACATATGAAAGTTGTTAAGAGAACAAATCCCAAAGAGTTCTCATCACAAGGAAAAATTCTATCTATATAATTTTGTACATGTATGAGATAATAGACGTTTGCTAAACTTATCGTGATAATCTCTTCATGAAATATATGCCACATTATTATACCACACACCTTAAATTCATCCAGTGCTTTAAGTCAGGTGTATCTCAATAAAACTGGAAGGAAAAAATTTAAAACATACAACCTTTCTCAGAGTCTGTGTTGGAACAACTGCCTCTCAGAACACCTGTGCTTCCAGGGAAGGGGCACAAGGCAATGATTCTCTGCAGGGGTCCAGGGGTCAGGGAGGGGGCTTCTTTATCAGAAACCTCCCGTATATCTTAGAAAAGCCACATTTCACTATCCAAATAGTTAATAAATTCACAAGGCTCAAAACTCAAGAGCCACCAAGAGGAACACAGTGAGAGCACTTCCTACCACCCAACCTCCCTGCTTCATTAGACGCAACCAGTTTCACAGTGTGACATGTATACACGTATCTGTATTCTCTTCCCTTCTTTTTTTCACACAAATGCTGGCCTCTGGGAAATGCTGTTTTGCATCTTGCTTTTCCCCTACTTAACAACGCAGCCTAGAGAAGAGTTCCAGCCCATTCCAAAAGGAAGGTTTTTATTTGAGGAAGCTGCCACCATCATCACCGGAGTTAGAATTCCACGGGTGGCGGCAATGTGGAGGAGAGGTCCTGCCAGGAGTGTAATGAGAGTCACCTGTCACCTCCCACTCACAGCCTTCACTCATAAAAGTCCTTCATGCTAACAGCTAAATATAGTTTTAGAAAGTCATTGCACAGATAACCAGCAGGGACCAATGGTATAGCACAGGGAGCAATAGGCAGGATTTTGTAATAACATAAAAGGATAAAGAATCTGAAAAAGAATGCATATGTATATGTGTATCTGAATTACTTTGTTGTACACCTGAAACTAACACAACATTGGAAATTAACTACACTTCAATTTAAAAAAAAAGTCTTTGTGGAGCTATGCTCTTGACACACTTCCCTCTTCATCTCCAGGAAGAGCCCGAGACCCTGAATTGAGACTCGGGGTGTCTGTCTCAGGACACATTACAGGGAGGGGACTGTTCAACCCCTATGTTCCTGTCTCCCAACTTCACCAGGTGCTTCCAGGATTCTGGGCCCATCTGCAGGAGGAAGACTCACATCTCCTTTCTCTTGGGAATTGATTTGCAGTAAAACTTACCTGACCAGTCACCTGGTGCTCACTTCTCACAACTGGGCATTTCCTACTCATGCCAATAGTGCTTTTGAAAAACATAAGAGAATTTGGCTTGTTTTTCTTTGTAAGCTAGTTAATCACCTATTTTTATTAATTGCTTTTCTGTTTCATTTCTTTGTCTCAGTGTTTTTAATTTTCAAATTCAATTCTTTTGGTAATTTTTTCAAATTACACTTGCATGTGGTTTAAAGAGTCAGATGGTTCTATCCACATCAGGCTTTCAATGAAATATCGGTCCCCTAACACTCCTGAGTCACTTTCCCGTTCCCTATGGCAACCACTTTGAATTCTTTTAACATAATTATTTGGCATTATCTCCACAACTCTATAAAAATATACCTATGTTGAGCCTTCATGATTTGCTTAGGTTTAGGCATTATTTGTTGACAGCCCACTTTGGAAGAGAAGGACTAAGGGCTCTTTCACACACCCATCTCCTTGATTTCTGGATAAAGCAATGAGAGACCATAAGGCAAAGTGGATCAATTCCTGTTAAGAAACATTTCTTCACATTTCCCATCACTTCCCATGAACTTAGAGAATCTTTGAGATAGAGGCAGTAGTGCCAGACCCCTTAGAGTATTTGCTGCCTTTTCTCATCAAAAATGCCCATAAGCTTGAACACAAGAAATTTCATGTACAGTTAATTTCATAGGAGGTCCATAGAACTGTTGGTTTTTTGTTCTGTGTGTTTTTTCCTTTTTCTTTATTTTACTGTAAACTTCTTTGCCACAAGCTTTTTTGCCACAAATTGTTATTGCATAATTAACTGGCAGTAAGACATTTCTGCCATGAAAGATCAAATAACTGGTTGACAGTTTTTGGTTTGGCAGTTGGATTTCTACTGCATTAGCATTCCAATGCATTAGCATTTCTTCCAGTTAGTGATGTTACTGATGGCTTTATCCAGCTGACCGATGATGATCGTTAGCGCCAAGAATTGGTTTCTTACTTTGAAACACACTACACTGGAGGAAAAAGAGGCCAAGGGCCTCAAAGGTTGAGCCAGCGTTTCCCACAACTTTGAAACATCTATCAACAGATAGGTGACAAGATGCCAAGAATCCAGCACAGGGTAGAGGCTTTCACACTGCAACGCAAAGCTCAGGTACAAACATGCACCCTCATACTTGGAAGCTGGTACTTCTCTTAAGGAAGGAAAAGGGCGATGCTGACTGAGAAGACGAATCAACCACAAACAAACAAACAAAAAGTATAAAATACCATGAACGAAAGACTTGGAAGGCAAATGCTTAGGTACAGCCCACAAGATAAAATCAGTTACTTGCATAGTATTACTATGAATCTACATACATTTTAAAATGTATTCAAATATTTTATATTTGTTAGAAAGCCTTTTAAATTTTTATTTATTTCTTATGTTTCATTGTGTCCTTTAAACTTTTTATTGGAGTAGATCTACAGTGTTAGTTTCAAGTATATGCAAGCTGAGCCAGTTATACACACACACACACACACACACACACACACACACATATATATATCTCCAGTTTTTAAGATTCCTTTCCCATGTTATACACACACACACACACACACACACATGTATCTCCACTGTTTTTAAGATTTCTTTCCCATGTAGGTCCATTACAGAGTATTGAGTAGAGTTCCCTGTGCTTTACAAAAGTCCTTATTAATTATCTCTTAATGTATAGTAGTGTGTATATGTCAATCCCAATCTCCCAATTTATCCCTCCTCGCCTTCCCCCCCTCCCAGTGACCATAAGTTTTTGTACACTTGACTCTTTCTGTTCATTATGTCTTTTTTGATGTCCTGCTTTTACTTTTTATTATTTTATTTTCTGTAGCAAAATTGCCTTATGGGCCAGCTACACCTTGAAAATGCTTGTGGCAAAAATGTGTACCATGACAGTACCCAGGACCCCACAGAGCCCCTGAAACCTACTATGGTTTAGGTTTAGGGCTTAATAGTCCCTAAATTCACCTCCTGTGAATCAGCAGTTAGATGAAGACATTCAGAACCATGGCGAGCCCAAACTTCTATGTGACCCTCAAGTTTACTGCAAGCCTCTCATTGACACAATAATGAAAAGGGGGGGCAGGGAAGCATGGCTTGGGAACCAAGCTACAGAAAACTTCAAAGCACCTTTCTGAACATTTTCCTTTGGCGTTCTGTTTGAGGGGTTTTATTAAAATACAACCTTGGATTTCAGAGGCAGAGGAAGCCAGAGGATTGTCACTTAGCTGGCCAGAGCACTTGGAGGCCCAGGATGTAAAATCTCACAAGGAGCAGGGAATTTCATCTCAGTGCTTCCCTGGAGAGACACAGGCCACTCAGTGATCCTGGAGGCCACCAGGAAAAAACATCTGCAACCACTGAGCGGTCCTGCATTGGCCAGAAATTTTAATTGCACCTGCACCAAAATCAAACCATGGCCTTAACAGCCTGTATCTTCTGCTCCTTTCCCCGAAGCCTGCTAAGCTGAGGTTTCCATATTGTTGCAGTGCTCATCCTCAGACGAGGCATCAGCACAATGCTCTGGTAAACTCCGTGTGATCGCGTGCCTCTGGGACTATAAGGGCTCAAGGACACAGGCCTGGGGACATGTTCTTAAAAAGCAGCAGAGCAATCTTTCCTGCCCTCGTTTTGCTGAGCGACCCTGCTTGGACCGCAAGACTCCGTGGTTTGGGTATAAATGGCCGTGTCTGGAGGGGCTTGAAAGCTGGAGTCTGGAGAGGAGAGGCACCGTAAAATGAAGGGGAGGGTGATCTGGGTCAGGGGGTCTCACTGGATTAAGGTCAGTGCCCAGTTTGGTTCATTGTCTGCTGAGGTCAAGGAAACTTTATAAAGGAA
This sequence comes from Capra hircus, assembly GCF_001704415.2. Classification (NCBI taxonomy): domain Eukaryota; kingdom Metazoa; phylum Chordata; class Mammalia; order Artiodactyla; family Bovidae; genus Capra; species Capra hircus. The sequence continues at coordinate 56,458,692 of NC_030817.1, forward strand.
GGGTGCAAAAAAAAAAAAAAAGGAAGGATGCACCTTTGGTTTATTTGGAAATGGCCCCTCCTGGTTTCCCACCTCTTGCTTTAGGGGCAAAGATCTTCACAGAATTAAATTGCCCCTGACCCAGGCAGGCCAGGCAAAGGACCCTCCCTGTGGCTACACCTCAGTAGCTTCCTGAGGGCGTCTGTTCTAAGAAGGTCATCACTTCCTTCCTGAGCACTGGGAGGTCCAGGTGGATGCCTGTTAGAACCTGCAGCCCCAGCTTATCCTGGGCAGGGAGAATGTTCTGGCTGCTTTCGGAGGAAACGATGTTTACAAAGATTCAGGTCAGGGGTTCTGGGCCCTGCTTGCTCCCTGTCCTGGATGCTAGAACCTTCCCTGACTAACCAACATCCGGGGAGCCCAAAGCTGCCCAGCTGTCCACACCAGGCTCAGGCAGAGCAGGTGCTGCAGAATTCATAGAAATGTTACCCCCACCCACTGCCCCAGCAGCTGAGAGTTCCCAGGTTATCTCTGGAAGATGCTTGACTTTTATTATGCCCTCTCCCTCCCTGACCCCGAGGTTTGCCAGCGCCAGTCACTGAGAATTCAGGTGCTCCAGGAAGATCCCCTGGAGGAGGGCATAGCAACCCACTCCAGTATTCTTGCCTGGAGAATTTTATGGACAGAGGAGCCTGGCGGGCTACAGTCCATGGAGTTGCAAAGAGCTGGACACGACTGAGTGACTTAGCATGCACGCAGGCAGAGGACAGACCACTTTCTCACCCACTGCCCAGCTTAACGCCCCTCCACACTTGGGTTAACACTGACACTTTACATCTCGGTGAGTTTTGCTCTGACTAAAAACCCAAGAAACCTGCCTGAGGAAGAACAGAATAAAAGCTGTGTTCTTAGAATCAAGGGGTAAGCAGGCTGGCTGCTCAGTGTACAGTGAAAGTAGTTCTTTATTCATTTATTTTTTTTACTGAAAACTTTCCCCAGCCCAACTGGGAGAACGGAAAAGAGAGAAGGGCAAGGAGGAGGGGGAGAGGAGGGTCCAGAGGGTCAGAGAAGCACAGCGGGGAGAAGGAGCTGCCCCCAGAGTGAGGGGAGAAACAGGCTTTCAGAAGAGGGTCGGTAAAGGGCTTCTCCCTCGTCTTGGAGCTAAAAGGGAGATTTCAAGTCAGACTTTGGGTTACAGTGCGGCTTTCTTCAGAGGGGAATATATATTAAAGTCTGCCGTTTTAGAAACTAATTTCCACGTTTATAACTCCTTTCTCCCAACCACTTTCTCCCTCACCAGATGAGGAAGATAACTACCAAGCATACCAAGCCAGCTAGTGGACTCGAACTGAATTAAGAGGACAAAGCTGCTGACAGCCAGGCTCCCTCTGCCTCCCTAGCATGCCCCATGGGCACCATGCCCTCTGACGGGAGGGGGCTCCAGCTTTCATGCCTCTGAGCAGAACCAACTTCTCCCCACCACCACCCAGCCAGGGAATATGGACTGGCAGCCATTCTCGTCACTCTGGGCTCTTCTAGGAATGTTTCAGCCTAGCCTGGGTCTAGGAATGGTCGCCGGAGAAGGCAATAGCCACCCACTCCAGCACTCTTGCCTGGAAACACCCATGGACAGAGGAGCCTAGTAGGCTGCCGTCTACGGGGTCGCACAGAGTCGGAGGTTAGCAGCAGCAGCAGGAATGGTTGCACCTACAAATGTCCGTACAAACACTTGGGGCAAACTCTGTCAAGGGCACTAGGCACCATCTGTTACTCAGGAAGTTTCTGTAAGTCACCATCTGCTCCTCCAGAAAAGGGCTCACCCAGCTGTGGAGACCCAGGCAGAAGCCCTCACCTTAGCTGCTGGCTGGCCACGGGCTTCCCTGATGGCTCAGAGGGTAAGGATCTGCCTACAATGCACGACACACAGGAGAACCAGGTTTGATCTCTGGACCGGGAAGATCCCCTCAAGGAGGGTATGGCAACCCACTCCAGTATTCTTGCCTTTAGAATTCCATGGACAGAGAAGCCTGGGGGGCTGCAGTCCACGGGGTCCCAAAAAGTGGGACACAACTGAGCAACTAACACTATAGTTGCTGGCTACAACTCGCCTCCCTGACCCAAGCCCCTCTACCATCTCCTGCTACTGGTTGGGCACCACCAGCCTCAGCCCTTCAGGGTCCAAAGCCCTAACTACACTCAGAAATAAGATTATGCATGCTCGTCTGAGGGCACGTCGCGCGCACACACGTACAACTTCAGAGTAGTAAAGCCCTTCTGGAGAAAAACAATGATTAGGATGAGATGCATCATCTCTTTAACTTGGAGGTAAAACTTAATGGTAAAGAGTCTCCTCCAAAGGAAAGCACCCACCACTGTGCGAACCCTCCCTGGTAGAGAGGCTGCTCAGGAACACCCCAGACACTCCTCTGCCGCCTGCACGTGGATCGGGGCACAATATTTTACATCCTGGTTCTGTTTCTCCTCCTCGGGTTAGCAAATTCCCAAGCCACCTCTCCAGCGCTGCGGGTGGGTGTTGGGGGGTGCACTCCGAGAAGGCACAAACGGATTTTAATGCGAGGACAATGTCCGGCAAACCGCTTCCCGACTACCCCGCCCACCCTGCGAAACCAGAACGGATCCTCCATTCCAAAGGAAAATGAAGCATCCTTCGTAAAAACGTACTGTTGGAGACCCTGCAGGTCCTTCCCCGCTCCCCGCGAATGATTTTACTTTAACGAGCCGCGTGAGGACTCCTTCTGCCAAGGTGTGGCTGAGCGCTCGGGATTGTTCGGGAAGAAGAGGCAGAAGAAACTTTACCATTGAGCGGGGCTGGGCTGGAAGGCTGTTCCTTTAAGACCACGAGCAGGAGCACGGCCGCCGCGTGCAGGCTGCGGAGAGGCATCTTCGGGCGGCTCCCGGCGCGGGCAGAGAGCGCGGGCTGCGGGCGGCTGAGCTCCTCCTCGCCCTCTGGCTCGGGCGCTGGGGCTGGCGGGGCGCTCACCCGGACCTTGTGCGCGCAGCCGGGCGTCACGGCCAGCACCTCTGTTCTTTGGGCTCCTGGCTTCCCGCGGGCTGCTTTTATGGAGCGACTCAGCCCCAAACAGATGATGTCATCGGGTGGGGGGGGAGAACGCCCTGCCTAGGGGAGGTCTGGCGCCCCAGTTCCAAGGTGAGTTGTAACCCTGACTTCAGCCGCTCTCCGCGGGGCAGTGGCCCGGGCGCTCCTTGAGCCGGGGCTGGCGCGGAACCCAGTTCTCCGTGGAAGCCGCAGGCGGGCGGGGGAGAGATACGCCTGCCTGGACCCAGTGGGGAGGGGTGCGTCCAGGGACGCGCTTCAGTGGCCACGACCTTGGGCTGTCATTGCCTCTGCTTGAGAAGCCCCCTAAGTACAATACCAGTCTGGGCCAGAGACTCCTTCTGTGCCCCCATCGTGTGCTTGCCTGGACTGGGCACACCTTACGGACTGGACGAGACACCGATGGATTAGGAAGGATGGGCTGCATTCACATTCAGAATTTCTGTGGACTGTACAGTCAGTTCACAGAAAGGTCCTGAAAAGGTCTTACCTTTGAAATATAGATGCAAAGAAATTAACAGGTAAATAGCATGGGGTTGAGGGTGCGCTGTGAAATAGAAATAGATATGTAGGTAAAAAGAAGAAATGAACAGCTTTGCTAAGCAATTAGACTTTCACTTCAGAGCAGGTAAGTAGGCAAAGCTCTTAACTAGTTCATAATATCAATCTTTCTCTAGGAAGCTGGGGAGGAAGGAGGGGGTCTCTTCTCTGGGCACTTGGATGAAAGAAAGGGACTTGCGTGATTTCTTGAGCTCCTACTTGATTTCCCAAGTGGCGCTAGTGGTAAAGAGCCCGCCTACCAGTGTGGGAGACATTAGAGATGCTGTGTTCGATCCCTGGGTTGGAAAGATCCCCCTGGAGGAGGGAATGGCAACCCACTCCTGTATTCTTGCCTGGAGAATCCCATGGACAGAGGAACCGGTGGGCTCCTGTCCCAAGGGTCGCAAAGAGTTGGATCTAACTGAAGCAACTTAGCATGCAGGTCACTCAGTGCAAGACTCTGTACCAGGCATTTTGCCTCTTGGCTCAGATTAATGTTGGTGTCGTTTTCAGTGCGTATTATCAGTTGCTCATTTTTGTCCACTTGCCTCGCATGTCTGTATCCTTTTAAATAAATAAATATATGTATATATATATATATACACAGTGTGTGTTAAAGTTAGTTGCTCACTTGTGTCTGACTCTTTGGGACCCCATGGACTGTAGCCTGCCAGGCTCCTCTGTTCATGGGATTCTCAGGCAGGAATACTAGCATGGGTTGCCATTTCCTTCTCCAGAAATCTTCCCTACCCAGGGATCAAATCCAGGTCTGCATCTAGTCACATGCTGATACTTGTTGTCTGATCCCCTTTGTATTTAGTCCATGTTCAGTCGTTAAGTCAAAGGTTTTACTAACTTGCTGCCTCCGGCGTGCACTGAATTTTCCTGCTGCTGTGACTGCCACTTGCTGCTCCCACCACCAGTCTTGTTATTGGTGCTTCTGGCTTCCGTGGGTCCTCTGACTGTGTCTGGTCCTGGTGGTTTGGCTCTCTTTCCTTCCTGCTCAGTGACTCTGCCTATTCTCTTGGCTCCCTGCCGCCCACAGGCATTGTTCAGATCACATGGTCTGCTGAAGCGTGCCCACCCCCAGCCCTGGTACAGGACCCCTGGTTTTGTGACCTGAATCATCCTACCCTCTTCTCTTGGCCACAGTTGCCTGACCAGCCCTCACCCCTCTGGTCTGTGCTGATCTCAGTCCAGGTGGGCTCTCAGGCTGGCCTCAATGACTGATGAAGCTGCTTGTCCGTGGTAGTTTTGGAAGGACAGACCAGCTTTTCTGCTGAAGCCACAGGAAGCACATGCCACCCACATTTCAAGGGGTGCTACTGTTCTGTTCATATCTGCTCAGCCATTGTTTGGGTTAATAAAGGGCTATGAAGTCTTGTTGAGGAAGTTGTTACAAAGACAGTCTTGTTACAAGCACTTTCAAACCACCGTAGACTTAGGGATGACCTTTTCTGCTTATAGCTCTTGATCAAGAGCCACACCTCTAGGGTGGTGAGTGAGCGTTTCACTATCGTTCTTAAGACATTCGTGTCTCTGATTCGTCATCAAGGGCTTTACAAGATGAAGTGCACTAGAGAAACACCAGAGGTTGGGGAGGAGCTGCTGCAGGTTCAGAAATGCACACCATGGAAGTGAAATCACTCACCCCACATTTCACTACTAGTTCAAAGGAAGCTGGGTCAGGCACACACATTTTGTTACTCCCATTCCATTCTGTCTGGCTAAACAGTAAGTCCAGTTTCTTCTTGAGCATGCATCTCTAAGCATTCCGCAAGGATCCCCAGAGAAGGAGAAGTTTAAAAAGGGGATGGATTTAACAGAATGTTGTGAACTGAGTTTGATGGAGAGAAAGGAGAGGGTTGGAATGTTTATTGCATAGCTAGATCAAAGATCTGGTTAATTGGTAAAGAATGGATAGCAATTAAAAGAGGATTGAGAATATAAACAGAGACCCAATTGTTCTAAGTGCTTTGTTTTTTTTCTTTCTAGTTTTATTGAGATATAATTGATACATAGCACTGTATAATTTTAAGGTATACAGCCTAATGATTTCAGTTACATCCATCATGAAATGATTTCCACAATAAGTTTAGTGAACATCCATTGTCTGATATATGTACAAAACAAAAGAAAAAAAGGAAATTTTCTTTCCTTCTGATGAGAACTCTTACGACTTACCCTAACAACTTTCATATATAACATACAGCAGTGTTAGATTTGTCCCTTACATCCCTATTATTATAAAAATATAACAGGAGACTTGGAAAATACAGAACAAGTTTACATATAGTTCCACTATATATTACAATTATTTTTTTAGTAGATAAATTAAGATTTTTAGTTGGAGTTTCAACATTAAACTCTCAAAAATTAGTTGAATATACAGAGAAGTAGAAGGATATAGTAGACGTAAAAAGCACTACAAATCAATTCAGCATAACTTAGATTTATATGCGTGCATGCCAAGTCGCTTCAGTTGTGTCTGACTTTTTGCGACCCTCTGGTCTGTAGCCCACCAACCTCCTCTGTCCATGCGATTCTCCATGCAAGAATCCTGAAGTGGGTTGCCATGCCCTCCTCCAGGGGATCTTCCCAACCCAGGAATCAAACTCCCATCTCTCATGTCTCCTGCATCAGCAGGCAGGTTCATTACAACTAGTGCCACCTGGGAAGCCCTAATTAGGCTTTTAACTGGAAATTTATACCTTTTGACTGGCTTCATCCAATTCCCCCGCCCCTCTACCTCCAATAACCAGAAATCTGACCTCTTTTTCTATGGGTTTGTTTGTTGGAAGTGTAATTGACCTACAAGAGTGGGTTTTTTTTTTAATTTTAATCTTCTGATATCACAGGGAGGGAAAGTAAACAGAAATGAATGAAATGATCAAACTTCTGAAACATTGAAGCTGAATATCAAGCCTCTCCCTCCCATACCTCAGCAAACAGCACAAACCTAGCCAGCTTTAGACCCCAACTCTGGGAACCCTCCCTGCTGGAGGCTTCCTGGGCCCTGTGCAACTGAACCTGTATGGATTTGCCTTGCCAGCAGCAGATGCGGCTGTTGTCAGTCGATAAATAGCCCATTACTCAATGGATTAGGCTAGAAAGTGCTACCTTAATCCATTAAGTATTAAGGTAATGCCCAGTGCTCAAGAGATAGCACCAGGCCAACAAATGACATGCCCAGATGGAAGGTTCCACGGAGCAGAGCTTCTCTCAAATCTCACTATGTGTGTATCAACAGGAGGGTGAGGCTGATGAGTCAAAGGGCAGAGGAGTGGAGGAAACGTATACCGGATTTTCTGTCAAGAGTTCTGGACTGAAGTGTCTGCCCCACCACTTAATGGATGGCCTTGACAGTGGTGCAACTTCTCTGAACTTCAGTATCCTCATCTCTAAAGTACAGATTGTCATCTTGGCCCCAGGGTCATCGACAGTACTGATATACGGCTGAAATGAGATAAAGTGGGTGGAAACTTCATTCATTCATTCACCCTTTATGTGCCAGGCACTGTGCTGGGCATAGTCCTTGCTCAGAGAATGTGTAAACAGAAACCATGTCATAAATATTAATGTAATTATTGGGTTGGCTGACTCCAAACAAACGTTTCGGCCAACCCAAAAGGATGATAATAAGCTTGATGTATAATCAGAAGAAGAGTCCTACTCTGTCCTGGGGCTGTGAGGGACGACATCATCTGTGTAAGGGTGAGATTCAGTGAGTTCCTAAAGCCTCTGAAATGCACAGCTAATGCCAGGCTCTTCTTTCTCAAAGCTGGTGCTGTCTGGCAGTATTTGCCCCTTACACAAGCTAACCATTGGCTTTTCAGGCATAAAGATTAGAGTACAGAGATTTTTATTTCTTAAAGTGAGAATTCATTCTTCAAATAGTGTCAGTCAATGAGGAACGCCCCTTTGGATGGGGCAAAAGGCTGGTGGGAGGAGATCTAACATTTATTGAGTGCCTACTGTTTGCCAGACAGTTTATTCTTACAACAGCTCATGGAGATTAGTGTTACGTTTGCTGTATCATGGAAGAGACACATGAGGCTTGGAAAAGCAAAACGCCTGCCTTGCATAGGTTCACAAGGTTTGAGTAACAGAGACTGAATTTTCAACCAGATAATTTTCTAGAAAGATTTAAGGCAAGAGGGCAGCAGAAGATAAGATGGTTGGATAGCATCACCAACTCAATAGACTTGAGTTTGAGCAAACTCTAGGAGATAGTGAAGGACAGGGAAGCCTGGCGTGCTGTAGCCCATGGGGTCCCAGAGTCAGGTATGGCTTAGCAACTGAATGGCAACAACAATTTTCTGTCTCCAAGGCCCAGGCAAGCATTTTCCATGGCTGCGGTAACAAATGCCTCAAATGAGGATGCTGTATTTCTGGGTCCCTCTGAGATGTGGATTCTAGATGCTGTGATTGTGTTTTGTTGATCTAGGGTACAGTGAGCCACTTCTAGCAATCACATGATGCTCTGCCCAGGACCCGACTGTATCCTTCTCCCCAAGTACTGTGGGGAGGGATGCTGAGGGACCCTGCACTCTGATCACTCCATAGAGCGTCTGGCCCAAATGGGATATGAGGAACCTGAGACCACAGAGCTTTGATTCAATAAGTTCTCTAGCAAAGGAGACTATGAGCCCAACCATGTAATTCTTTGTTATATTAATGAGCTCTGCTTTGACCAGGTAAAGGGAGTGTGGAGGGAAGGTGAGGTAGAGGAAAGGAAGAAAGGAAGGAAAAGGCTAAGAGAATGCTTGGCCTGGGCGTTGGCTGAGGGAACAAAAGCCAAGGTGTGCATGGACCCGTTGATCCCAGTACAAGTGTCAAGGCCTTTGAAAATGCAATCACTTTTGCCACTTTCTTCACATCTTTGTTTTCACTTTTGCAGTTGTGGCTTAGAGTCATAACCTCTGTATGAACCCTAGCTGCCATGCTCACTTTCAGGCAGGATCAGGTGGAGGGCAATGTGACCCACAGAAAAGAAAGCCAGACTCTTGACTCTGCCAGGAACCAGCTCTGGGCCCTTAGCAAGTCTCTAGCCCAGTATGTGCCTTAGCTTTCTGACCTGTAAGTTGAAATAAGAATGTCTAAGCCCAGCCAAGTTGATGGATGTAGAATGAGACCACATATGGGAAAGTACGTTGGAAAACAAAAGCATCTGACATATATAAGATACTCCTGAGTGTGGACTTGAAACAGAAGGAAGTTGTCTTGATCTCAGCCTTGGTTCACTAACTTAAACTGAAATCTGGATTCCAACAAGGGGCCATAAGTTCTTACCCAGCCCTTGCCACCAATTACCATGGTAACTAGTGACTCTGGTCCAATTATTTGTCCATGGACTCCCAACTGCTGCTTCTGTCGAATAGGGAATAATGGCTTCTCACCAGGACTTTTTTTTCTTTTTTTTCTGCTGGGACTTTTATAAAGCACTTTGTGTGACTGATAAAAATGATGATAAATCAAAAGCCTATATAACAAGGAAGTTTGCATTTTAAGTGAAAATAAACCTTGCTGCAATATGTGTTATCTCTTTCCAGGGGAATTATTCTGAAAGCCATGGTTAGTTGACGCCAAGACTGCTTAGGAGATATCATTAGACTATAATAGCTTAAGGTTTCTCATACCCATCTCTCCTTTCATGTTGTCTGGTTAGACCCACTCTTCTCTAAGCTCAGAGGTTTGGTCCAGATCCTGTTCTTGCTCTCAGTCTGCAGCACTGTCCTCTCTCCTCTCTGTGTTTTAAACCAAAATGCAGTCACAGACCACATTCCAGCAAGCGCACAGATACCTCCATAAAGCAAACAGTCCTCGTATCGATTCTGACAACTTCACTGATGGTTAGGGAGACCAAATGGTGGAGGGGAAAGAACTTTGGCATCTCATGAACCTGGGCTTTGAGACTCAGCTCCACCACTCACTTCCTTTGTGATTTTGAGCAAGTCACTTAACCTCTCTGAGTCTCAGTCTTCTACTTTTTTAAAGATGAAGGCCATATAATATATCCCAAAGAGCAGGAGGAAGGAATAAATATTATGAGCTAGGCATGTGGAGAACTTAGCTCAGTGGCTCATAATAAGCACTGTGTAGATATGTTAGTGGTTCTCTGCTGTAGAAAGGTCTTGACTGGCTGAAGGGGAAGACTATTTCATCCCATAGTTTCTAGTTTGGACAACCCTATCAGCTTCTCTGGTTTGAGGAATCACCCCAAATTCATGAACCCTAAGAAAGAATGAGTGATTTCCAAGTATCACTCCCTGCAGTTCTACACATTGGCCTCTCAAGAGTGTAGCTTTTGTCATAACAAGCCAGTCTTCCTGCTGAAGCAATGATGCCTCCTAACTCAGTAGACCTGAACCGCATGTCCACAGGAAATGCCCTATCACCAGACTCTTGGGGCTGGGGGGTATTCTTGAGTTCAGAGATGCCACATTCTATCAGCGTAAACTGGCAATTTCCTCTTGTTTGGATGCTCTACTTCTGTGCAATGGCAGGAATGTATGATCTGATCCCTCATTTCAGTTCCTTTCAAAGAAGACTGGCCAGCGCCCCCAAGACGCTTGCATTTCAGTTTGCACTCGTCTCCCCTGGTTATGGGGTGCTGGAACACGTGGGGTGATCCTTCTGCCCCTCGGCCTTCTTATCTCAGTTGCAGTGCCTGATGAAGTCCTCAGGAGGCTGGAAGCCCGGTGCCCCTAGCACTGTCAGCTGCATGGCCTGGAAAGACGAAGGCCAGTGAGCATCCTCACAGACCTCTCAGGTCGGGTCGCCTCTGTGGCCAGAGGTCAGCTCTGTCAAGGATCCAGCTTTCTGTCTAGCTCTGAGAAGGGGCGCAGGTGTATCTGGTGACCAGCAGGGCAGGCAGGCAGCCAAAAGCTCACCCAAGGCAACACAGCCAGCGAATAAAAGATACTTCCTTGGGGAGTGGCTGCATAGCAAACCCACTGAGATGAGTTAAGAAGTCTTACCTATGGAGCTGTTAATAGCTTCTTGTTTAAAATTTTTATTTGTATTGGACTATTCTTGATTTATTGTGTTGGTCTCAGGTATACAGCAAAGTGGTTCAGTTATACATACACATACCCAGAGCTTGCTTCTTCATGCCCGTCTCCCTCCCCATCCTTGAAATAAGAGTTTGGAGCTCACTTTGTAGTGGAATAAATTATAACTAGATTAGTTATATCTACATCCTAGTTTTTTTTTTAACACATATGCAAAACTTCTCTTTGATATTGCCTATCTATTTTCTCTACTTGCCACGGTTTCGTGGGTGGTAGAAATGAGGACAGGATACAGAGAGTCCTTAAAGGGTATTCAAAGAATCAGAAAATTAAAACTCAGGCACACTCTTCAACTTCTGTTTTCCCTGGGGGCATGGGAAGGGGAAATAGCTCCAATACCTCAGTCATTCCACTTTTATCATAGAGATTGTAGCACTTAATTCCAATGAGGATTTGTAAAATTCTTTTTGCAAGGTTTAGGAAGGATACTATACTCCAAAATTATAAAGTGTATTGATACCTGTAACCATTGAGTTGGTTGGTGGTTTTTAGTGGAGGCATCAGACATGTCTGTGATAAGAAGGAACCCAGGGCTTATTCCTCCTCTGACAGAACAAACAAGTTGACGCAGGCCCAGTTCACAGGAAAGAAATCAGTTCAGAGATCTTGGGTAGGAGAAATCCCATCATAATAGGTCTCATATAACTAGCTGTCAGCAGGAGAAAAATGCCAAGAAGTGGGGAAGAGGGCAGAGAAAAGTTCTGGAAGGAAGAGTTTGAACTCGTAGCCGTTATCTGAACAAAGGGGGAGATGCAGGGAAATGAAAGATGGTACCGAGGACTTTCACCTGGGGGCTGAGCAACAGGGTTTGCTTGTGTTGACTCAACACAGAGAATCTGGTGCTGTACAAAGCATGCCAGCCAAGACTGGAAACAGAACTTCTTTTTTAAATTGAAGTACAATTTAGTTACAATATAATATTAGTTTCAGGTGTATGACATGCTAATTCAGTGCTCCATTTAAAGTTGCTATAAAATACTGTATTCCCTGTGCTGTGCAATATATCCTTGTAGTTTATTTACTTTATACCTATCTTGTCCCACTCCCTTCCCTTTAAAGTTCCCTGGAAACAGAACTTAAAAAAAAAATTTTAAACATTTTATTTTCTATTGGGGTATAGCTGATTAACAATGTTGTAGTAGTTTCAGGTGAACAACAAAGGGACTCAGCTATACATATACATGTATCCATTCTCCCCCAAACTCCTCTCCCATCCAGGCTGCCACATAACACTGATCAGAGCCCTGGAAACAGAACTTTCAGCATTGAACTAGCACAGGGAAACATCTCAGCTAGGTGAGTTTTATATACAAAGCTATGTAGAGGGAGTTCATAAAGGAGAAGAATTCCCGCTACTCAATCCTACCCGACAATAATGTCATTCTTGTATCTTCCATTTTTATTCCTGTCCATGTCAACAAAAAATATTTACCGAGTTACTACCAAGTTAATACACTGTATTTTGTGTGCTACTTTTTTGGGAAACTAACAGTGGGTCGTAAGGATTTTTCCGCATTTCTGCATAGCCTTAAAAGCGTGTAACATCACAAACATCTTAAGTAGAGTTTCACTAAGTCATGAAGCCTGGCAAGGCTAGCAATTTGAAACAGGGAGTCAAGTTTCTTGAATGACTTTGAGGAAACTCCTTGGAGAGCAATAAGAATACAGTTTGAGCAGATCAGGTAAATATGACAGGGGTAGATTGTCAGTAAGTTAGCAGCTTGATGTCTTTGGGGACAAGTTTGTGAATGCACGCAGAGTGCTGGTCGGGTCGGGGGCAGTGAACCCTTAGGATGATCCAGGTTCACAGCTGAGGGCGGAAAGTGGCCACATGCGTGATGATGAGTCTTCATTCTAACTTTATATGCTGAGCACTGTCTTATCACTAGTTCCTCTGAAGAAGCGAAGCTTCTGGGCCTCAGAGCTCCTCAAAGAGCCCAAGTGTGTGCACTAAGTCATTTCAGTTGTGTCCAACTCTTTGCAACCCTGTGGACTATAGTCGGCCAGGCTCCTCTGTCCATGGGATTCTCCAGGCAAGAATACTGGAGTGGGTTGCCATGCCCTCCTCCAGGGGATCTTCCCGACCCAAGAATCAAAGCTGCCTCTCTTATATCTCCTACATTGGCAGGGGTTCCTGTGCCACCTGGGAATCCCCAAAGAGGCCAAGAGCAATACTGAAAACAAAGATGTTCAATAAAAAATGGATTGGGGAGTCTCAGCTGGACATCTACGAGGAGCATTTCATTTCTCTTCTTGCTTCCAGGTGGCTGTCAGACATCCTCCTCATATTTACTCTGGCTCTGTCTTGCTCTCTCCTCTGTTTCATCTACTCCTTTCCCATAGTCTTTCTCTATCTTTCAGTCTCAAGAATCAATGGGCAGCAGTCTTCCAGCTCCATAGAGTGAGTGCTTTCCCAGGGAAGCTGAGGCAGAGACCAAAGAGGAATGAACTCAGACCCCACAGAGGGATCCCCAGGGTAGTAGGAAATAAATTATAGTGTCCCAGGAAACAAGATAACAGTGGTGCTTGTTACACTACTGTATTATTTGGATTTTTTTAAATCAGCAATTCTGTTACACATTAAAACAGTCAAGTTAAATTTTTTTTTTTAATTTAAAGGGGCAAGCATCTTGTTTTTCTAAGAGAAAGAAAAGAAGCAACAGACTTTCACAGGAGAAGAGGGTCTCAATGATGCCACTGAAAGCAGCAATAAGATCACACGTGGCAAGTGCAGAGAAAAGATCCTGGGCAAGACAGAGTCCTCAGTGCTTCCGAGAAATCTGGTTCTGCACCCAGAGAGAGTGGACAGAAACTGGAGTGTGCAAAAGAACTTTGAGAGAAGTGGTGACTGATGGTAAGGAATGAGTCACTTCAAAACGTTAGCTGGGAGGACAGGGAGAGAGGGCAAGAGCAAAAGGAGCCCCGAGGGTTGGGAAAACTTGAGGCACCTGAGGAGAACAGGAGGGTGCCGAGTTCTGAGGTCAAGAGAGAATGTTCCAGAGACAGGAGAGCTGGAGAGAAGGGACCAAGGGGAGTGAGGGAGAGCAGTAAAGGGGCACTGGGGAAAATCACTTTGGAGTTTTGAAAACGGTTATTATGGGAAACTACCAAATGTATATAACAGTTGAGGATGGTTGTAATGAGCCCCCAGGTAGCCATCACCCCAGTTCCAACAATGATCAACTCATGATCCAGTTGGTTTCATACATTTCTGCACCAACTATCACCCTTCCCCAGGTTATTCTGACAAGATGAACCCGCACCAGTATTCTTGCCTGGAAGATTCCCTGGCCAGAGGAACCTGGTGGGCTATAGTCTATGGGGTTGCAGAGTCAGATGTGGCTGAGACACTAAGCATACACGCACGTTATTTAAGTGGTTGTCAAACTGGAGTGAGCAGTGGAATCCCCCGGGGGCCTTGTTAAAGCAGATTGCTGAGCCCCACCCCTGGAGTTTCTGACTCAGCAGGCCTGGGGTGAGGCTGAAAATTTGTATTTCCAGAAGTTTCCAGGTCACACCGATGCTGCAAATCCAGGGGAACCATTGTATTATTTTATTTACATATCTCTCTTTTAAAAAGGACTTCCTTTGTAAAAATAATTTTTACATTTTGACAACTTTATTGAGATACACTTGATATACCGTAAACAGTACATATTTAAAGTGTCTTAATTTGAGAAGCTTTGACATATGTTTATATCCTTGAAATCATCATAATTAAGATAAAGAACACTTCTTCTTGTGCCCCTTTCTAATTCCTCAGCCTGTAGTACTGATCACCCCACCGCCCAAGAGCCAGTGAGCTGCGTATGTCACTATAGATTATTCAGACTTTATAAGAATTTTGTCTATAGGGTCATAAAATATATATCTTTTATGTGTGGTGCCTTTTGTTTAGCATAATCTTCTTGAGATATATCCAATTCTATGAGCATTCATAGTTTCCCCCACTCCAGGACTCCCTCATTTAAAACATAATCATGGTGTTACTATCACTCACAAAAATCATTAATAATTTCTCAATATCACATTTTCCTCATTGTCTTCCTCTTTTTCACCCATCAGTTGATATTGATACCCATCATTATTGTTAATCTTAAAATAGTCAAATCCCTCAATTTTTTCCTTGGCCTATAGTTGTATTTTTTAGGCTCCCCCCCCTTTTTTTTTAAAAAGAATCCTTCCCCACTTTTGAGATCATAGATATATTCTCCCGTAAATATTTCTGCTTGTTTGTTTTGCAGGGTTGCCTTTCACATTCATATCTGTAGTGTCTCTGAAGTTTACCTTTGTTTATGGTGTTAGGAATTTTTCTCCATCAAGTGAACCAGTTTTCCCCGCACCATCTACTAAGCAGCCTATCCTGTCCCCCGTGGTTTGTGGTGTGTTCTTTTCCATACATCAGGTACACTCACATCCAAATGCATAAGCACGCACACATACGTCTCTGAACACTCTCTGGCCCTTGGTCTATTTGCATGGTTTTGCAGCAGTACTCGAGTGTCTTGGGCTCAGTTGTAAAGAATTTGCCTGCAATGCAGGAGATGCAGGGACTTGAGTTTGATCCCTGGGTCAGACACATCCCCTGGAGGAGGAAATAGCAACCCACTCCGGTATTCTTACCTGGGAAATCCTGTAGACAGAGGAGCCTGACGGGCTGCAGTTCATGGCATCACAAAGAGTTGGACGCAACTGAGCACAAGCACAGAGACTACAGTGTTTTATTACGCAGCAGTGGAGCAGAGTGGGGCAAGTCCTTTCCCTTTATTCTTTTCTCAAAGTCAGCTCAATTGCAGACTTTGGTTTTATTTTTCCATGTATATTTTTGAATATGCTTTTTTTATTCCCTCAGAATATTTGCTGGAAGTGTGTTGAAATTGCCTTGAATTTCTAGATTAACTTTGGAAGCATTGATATCTTTACATGTTAAGGAGTCTTGCTCACCACCATGGCATATCTCTTTGTCTATTCAAGTCTTATATTATGAACTTTAATAATTTTACATATCTCTCCAAAAATTTATTTTGAGCTTTTATGTTAATTTTAAGTGCTTTATATTGAAAAAAAATTTATTTAATATTGGAGTATAGTTGATTTACAATGTATTAATTTCAGGTGTACAGCAAAGTGATTTAGTCATTCATATATGAATTCTTTTTCGGATTCTTTCCCCATATAGGTTATTATAGAGTATTGAGTAGAGTTTCCTGTGCTACACAGTAGGTCCTTGTTAATTATTTTATATATGGAGATGTGTATATGTTAAGCCCAACCTTCTAATTTATCCTTCCCCCTACCTTTCCCCTTTTGTAATCATGATTTGGTTTTCTAAATTTATGAGTCTATTTTTATTTATAAATAAGTTTATTTGTATCATTTTTAAAAATTGTGCATATAAGTGATATCATATGATATTTGTCACTCTCTGACTTACTTCACTTAGTATGGTAATCTCTAGATCCATCCATGTTACTACAAATGGCACTATTGCATTCTTTTTTATGGCTGAGTAATATTCCACTGTGGGCTTCCTAGGTGGTTCAGTGGTAAAGAATCTGCCTGCCAATGCAGGAGACATAGGTTCATTTCCTGGGTCAGGAAGATCCCCTGGAGAAGGAAATCGGAACCCACTCCAGTATTCTTATCTGGGAAATCCTATGGATAGAGGAGCCTGGTGGGCAACAGTACATGGGGTTGCAGAAGAGTTGAACACTACTTAGAGACTAAACAAGAACAAAAGTCCGTTGTCTTTGATGAGCATTTAGGTTGCTTGCATGTCTTGGCTGTTGTAAATAGTGCTGTAATGAACACCAGGGTCCGTGTACATTTTCAAAGTATGGTTTTCTCTGGATATATGGTTTTTTCCAAATATACTAATTTTTAGGTACTTAATAGCTTTGTTGCTCTTGCGAAAAGTGTCTTATTTTCTATTATATTTTCTGGTTGAATATTACTGACATAGAGGAATGCTACTGATCTTTGTAAGGAGATCCTGTTCCTGATATCCTCACAGACAATAAGTAGTAGTTCTAAAAGTTTTTCTATTAATTCTGTGAGGTTTTCCATGTAAGTCATCCATGTAAAATAAGCATACCTTTGTCACTTCCTTTTAAATCCTTACACCTATTACTGCGTCTTCAGGTCATATCACACTGGTCAAGACTTTTAGTACTCTATTATGTTCTGGCAGCTCCAGTTCTTAGAGGGAACTTGGGCCTGTCTGTACGTGTTATCTCCTTCCTGACCCTACGGGTTCAGTTCAGTTCAGTTGCACAATCATGTCCGACTCTTTGTGACCCCATGGACTGCAGCACACCAGGCTTCCCTGTCGTTTATCATCTCCTGGAGCTTGCTCAAACTTATGTCCATTGAGTCAGTGATGCCATCCAACCATCTCATCCTCTGTCATCCCCTTCTCCTCCTGCCTTCAATCTTTCCTAGCATCAGAGTCTTTTCAAATGAGTCAGTTCTTTGCATCAGGTGGCCAAAATGTTGGATTTTCAGCTTCAGCATCAGTCCTTCCAATGAATATTCAGGACTGATTTCCTTTAGGATGGACTGGTTGGATCTCCTGGCAGTCCCAGGGACTTTCAAGAGTCTTCTTGAACACCACAGTTCAAAAGCATCCATTCTTTGGTGCTCAGCATTCTTTACGGTCTAACTCTCACATCCATACCTAACTACTGGAAAAACCATAGCTTTGACTAGACTGACTTTTGTTGAGAAAGTAATGTCTCTGCTTTTGAATATGCTGTCTAGATTGGTCATAGCTTTTCTTCCAAGGAGCAAGCATCTTTTAACTTCATGGCAGCAGTTACCATCTGCAGTGATTTTGGAGCCCCCCAAAATAAAGTCTGTCACTGTTTCCATTGTTCCCCCATCTATTGGCAATGAAGTGATGGGACCAGATGCCATGATTTTCTCTTTTTGAATGTTTAGTTTTAAGCCAGCTTTTTAGCCACAAACTCCATCTTCTGTTGGTGCAGGACTAATGGTTCTGCTTTGTTTTGTCTTATAGTAGAGCTGGGGTAGGCATGTAGTGGAGTTAGACTAGACAACAATCTGTCCATGAAAATATCGAGGGGAAAAAAGATCCCAAGATGGAAACTTTCCCACCTGTGGCATCTTTCCTCCTCTTCTGTAAATTGCAGTCACAGACACACATAGCTTGGAACCCAACTATTTCTGTCCTTCTAGAGGTTTCTCACGATTATTACATTAGATGCTCAGATCCAACAACTGCCCCATTTCTGAGGCACTCCCAAAGCTGTGTTGAGGGAAATAGCCAGTAGCCTAAAGTGGACTGCCATTTTGTCAGAATCCAGAAGCCAGAGTAATATTTCTCAGATAACTATGATCATGAGAATGCTTTAATCGTAGGCCATTGAAGACCCTCATTGTAAGGTCTTTAACAATAGCATTCAGAGGTCCTGACATACTGGTCTTGCCTCCTTTTCCACTTACCACAACTTATCCCACACTTAAACCACTCTGGCTGATTTCCTTTCCCTGAACATGTGTACTTTAAACCTAATCTGTTTATCATATGGTGACCATACATAGAGTACTCTTATCCTTTCTCCATGTTGAGAAATCCTACTCATTCATCAAGGCTCAGAACAACTCGTCATTCTTATGAAGTCTTCTCAAGTTCATTGCATGGGGGTGTATCATTTCTGCCCCTGTGCCCTCCATGGTGCTTCTCCGTCTGATGTGCCCTATAGTTTTTTGTTCATTATCTAACCTTACATTAGATGTGACCTCCAGAAGGACAAGGACTCTGTTTTGTTTTTCTCAATCTCTGTAGCAGTTGGGTCTCCCGCACTGTAGGCAGACGCTTTACCCACTGAACCACCAGGGAAAAACCTAATACATAGTAGACATTCCATAAATTTTTATTCATCAAATTAGATTCTAGAGGTTACAAATTACATGAAAAAGGAGTCATTTGTCAGGGTGAAGAAATGCTCTTGCCCAATCTTGGCGCCAGTAGGAGTGAATGTGAATTTGCAGAGGTGTCTTTCCCTTGAGTAACACTTAGCAACATGCAAATAGGAAGAAGCAACACTGTAAACTCCTAGTCATTCTCTATACTATCTGATAAATTGCCTGAGTGCTGTACTAACAAGTGTTCAACCTGTGCAGTGCTGAGCAGCTATTCAGAATGAAATGTACCTGTGAAGTCTAAAACACAGAGGGGCAGTTGTGGAAGTTAGCATGCAGACTGACATTTCTGGGTCTCTGTTCCTGAATACTGCTCCTACTTAACACCATGAGGTAGGCATCTTTACACACAGCCCTTGAAACGTACCTATTTACAGGTAAAGATTATGAGATAATCGGAAATTTACTTTGAAAATAGTACCTTTCCTTTCAATAGGAGTTTCCAATAAGTGGGAAAGATTAGTCATTTTATGGAGGAGATGTGAAAAAGGTAAATGAAGAGACTGAAGTAAAATTAATGTTTATATTCCTCTTTTGAATAATATATAGCAGCTTCTTCTGTGTGTTTATCCCTTTTGCATTCCTGGACAATGGGTAAAGAAAGTATTATTATTGTTTTAGTGAAAACTGAGATAAAGAGAAATTAAGTTGATTTTCTTCAGTAGACTGTTGGAGCAATGGCTGTCAGTTTGTTCATGCCTCCTTGGATCCACCCCATTGACTCACACCTTTCCCATTGACTCAGGCTTGGTCATGTAACTTGCTTTGGCTGATAAAACAAGAGCAAATATGTCCCAAGCAGAAAATTTTAAGTGCTCGCAGGGATTTCTGTGGTGGTCCAGTGGTTAAGAATCCACCTGCCAATTCAGGGGACACAGGTTCAATCTCTGGTCAAAGAACTGAGATACCACATGCTGTGGAGCAAGTAAGCCTGTGTGCCACAACTTCTGAACTGAGCTCAGTGCTGCAACTTCTGAAGCCCATGTTCCCCAGAGCCTATGCTCCATAATAAGAGAAGCCACTGCGATAAGTCTGCACACCACAGCAAAGAGTATGACCCACTCGCCACAACTAGAGAAAGCCTGAGCACAGCAACAAAGACCCAGCACAGCCAGAAATAATTAACTCATTTAAAAAATTAACTGCTTACATATAGAAACTTGCCTTCTCTTCCTGCTCTTTGGTACCCTTAGAACTTCATGGTGAGACCACCATGTGAAGCTGGAGGAGGAGAGATCACGTAGGGCAGAGATGTCATCCCAGCTGAGTCCCCCTTGGCCAGCCAGCCTGTCAATCTCCAGGTATGTGAGTAGACCAGCCAGCTCCGGATGAGCCACCTTCAGACCTCAGAGATCCACCACACCAGCCTAGATCAGATTACTGTTCAAATGACTTATGGAATCATGAGAAATAATATGTTTGCTATTTTAAGCCAGTTAGGTTCCAGGTGGTTTGTGACACAGCAAAATTAAATGGTACATTTCCCAAGAAAGCCTAACCAGATTAGATCTCGAAGTCTTAGTGTCTAGGTTCACATTCAATTGCTGCTACTCCTCTTCTAGTCAAAGGTCAAGTTGAGATATGCAGATCTTAAGAATATTATTTTGTATCTCAGGTATGATCAAGCCTGTTCTTGAATTTCTCAAGATCGAAGGCCATGCTTTGATTTTTCTCAGTACATTGCTTTAGTTGTAAAATATGCTCAGTGAGGGGTATAACTTTTCTGAAAAGGAATGAAAGTTAAGTGTTTATGAGGCTGGATAAACCTCCGTGTGGTATGTTTAACTCTCAAAATGTATATGGGGCACAGATATTTCTAGTTACAAAGATTTTAGACTAAGATTCTTTCCTAAGAGAGAAAACAGGAAGGGACCAAAAAGCAGGGACCATTGTTTTGTTCCCAAGCCTAAACCAATATCTCGCAGAGCCTCCTATCTGAACAACTTCAGGCATTCACATTGAGGTCTATGTGCACAATACCCCCCACACTGGCCCCCCCTCCGCCCCCTGCCCCGAGTTGTGCAGTGCACAACTTATATGGCTGTACATGAGACCGCTTCTTGGCACACAGTAAATGTTGAATGAATGAATGAGCAAGCAAGTGACTGAGCGTGTGTGTGTGCATACATACCATGTTTGTGGCATTTAGGAGAGCTTTCACTGGAAAGAAAAACAAACCAAATTAGAATAGGTATCCCTCTTTAGTGGACTCCCAGAGCACAAACTGATTTGCTTTTTGTGTGACAGAATTCGGAAAGAGCCAAATACATTGTAGAGGTCAGATATAGATTCAAAGATAAAACTTTCACCAAATTTTGCAGGTCAAAAAAAATTAAAACTCATTTTGGTTAATGGCGACACCTAGTGGTGTATCAAAACTGTGGGTTTTCCTTGGAGTCAAGTATTTTATTTTACCAGTGAAGGTGAACAAGTCCTTAGGGTATTGGACCTCTGCTCCCTTCCCCTTCGCAGACTAGGGAGTTGAGGCCCCTAGGCCTCCCGGGTCAGCGCAGGTAGGATGTTGTCCTGGAATTTAACGCCCCAGAGTCTGTTCCAGTGGTGCTATTGCCGAGACCTCAGAATAAATGCCAGTGAGTGGGCACTTCTGGTGGCACAAAGTTACTCACTGTCACTTAAGACTGTTCTCAACTGCCTACCTTTCCATCACCTCTTACTCTTTTTCCGTCTTCTTCCCCCGCTTCTGCTTGTCCTTTTATTCTCTTCCCTTCTTCTTCCCTTCTGGCAAGACCCATCGGCTTCTTTCTTCTTGTCCCCTGCCTTCCTTCTTTCCTCATCTGCTTTGACTTTCCCCTCCTTTACTTTCTCACCTCTTTTCATTCCCTTCTCTCTGTGTTCACTGATGCCTTCTAAGGATGGTGCACTGTCTGTGCTGGGGACCGCTAACCCATGTGGCTATATAAACTCAAATGAACTAAAATGAACAATCCAGTCCCTCGGTCACACGAGTCACCCTTCAAGTGCTCGGTAGCACCAGTGGCTGCCCTCTCAGATGTTGCAGAACGTGATCACGTCCACTGTTGCAGAAGATCCTCTAGGAAGGTCCTGGCCCAGTGTTTGGCTGACCTATGTCTCCAGTCTCTCATCTCTTTCCCTTCTCGGCCCCTCTTATGTAAGTGGTTCTTGAATAGTCTGCATTCTGTTCCTCTCTCTCCCTCCCTGCTCACTCCACTTTATTTGGTGACTTTTGTTTTCTGTATGTTGTTATATAAACTTGTCAAGGTGACCTTGCCAAGTAAAAAAATATATAATCATATTGGACAGTTCACTCAGGGCAGTGAATGATTCATAGCATCATGTTTTCCATGCGTTGGGACACATCAAAATATTTTTAAACTCAACACATCAACACAGCATTTAAAACAATTATACCTCAGACCTCTTTTTCTTCTTTTTTTAATCCACAGGTTTCTACCTTTCTGTCTTAAGTATTTTTAAAAGTAAAAAAATACAACTTTCAATGCCTGAAAAAAATACACATTTTGTGTATAGAATGGCTTTGAAATAATACACAGGAAACTAGTTACAGATTGGCATTGGTTGGGATGGAATGAAATTTACTTCTTCTTGTATACCCTTTTATAGTATCTGAGTTTTTACCAGATTTTTATGTGTGTTCAAGACTTATTGAATTGAATTCTATATTACCTTTGAAATTAAAAATGAAATCTGAAAATGTCACATCAAGAGGATCAAACCAAAATGGCCCATGAAAATGAGCTCTCAGAAAAGGTAGCTTTTGAATGAGCCTTCAAGGCTTTGGTGGTGATGGTCCCTTTAAAGAGATAATGTAGGGGGCGTAGGACTGCATTAAATTTAGATTTATATCCAGTGATAATTTGCCAAGAATCAGAATGCCCTGAAAAATTCCCCTCCTGACTGCTGATAGCGATTGATATTAAAAAGAGAGCCTTCCTGGGGCTTCCTTGGTGGTCCATTGGTCAAGAATTCACCTTCCAGTACAGCGGGTGAGGGTTAGATACCTGGCTGGAGAGCTAAGATCCGGATGCCTCATGCATGCAGGCTACGTCGCTTCGGTTGTGTCCAACTCTCTGCGACCCTATGGACTGTAGCCTGCTAGGCTCCTCTGTCCAGGGGATTCTCCAGGCAAGAATACTGGAGTGGGTTGTCATTTCCTCCTCCAGGGGATCTTCCCAACCCAGGGATGGAACTCATGTCTCCTGCATTGGCAGGTGGATTCTTTACCGCTAGTGCCATCTGAGAAGCCCCAGATGCCTCGGGGCCAAACCCAAAACGTAGAAGCAATATTGTAACAAAATTCAATAAAAACTTTAAAAGCGGTCCACATTTAACAAAAAAAAAAATCTTAAAAAAAAAAGCCTTCCTTTTTCTTCCTGCCCATCACTGGGAGCCTAGCCCTTTGGTGCCCAACTCCAAAGGGATGGAAAACACTAACAGCCAACAAGCTTCCTTTCTGGCGTCTACTCATCCACTTCTTTTTCAATAAGACCTTGATGAATAAAATGAAAGTTACGCTTTCTCTTCCTTTTCCTTGGCCCTCCTGGGCTAATAATCATGGTTACTTGATCTTCTTCGTATCACTGGATCTTCAAGGAAGAAAAGAAGGTGAAACCTGAGATCTGGCATGACTTCAAAACTGGTTTCAGCCTGAATGTACTTCGAAGCTTGGATTTCTGTGGCATTTACAGTAGAGACTTGGGGTTCTTTAAAAACAGGTTTGAGAATCTGGATAGAACTGTCATACCCATAAGATATGTGACAGCTGTGCTGCCAATTTGAGAAAAAGGGAAATTGAGACAGGGCACAGTAAATTTTGTGCGAGCTGGGGTTCACAGTCAGTGTTCTTGACTTGCCCTAAGACCACACGGCATCCAGACCATGTAATCATATGCCAGGCTGAACTGTAGCATCTCTGTGTGCATTCATCTAAATAAAGCACCACCCAGACCATGCCACCCAGGGAATTGGTTTGTGGTTCTCTCTGACTGTGGACTGCTATGGTGCCAGCCTGGCCTCGGGAGGAATCATGGTTCCTCTAAAAGAGCAAAGGTTTAAGCTCTGACTCTATGGGACACGCAGGAGTCAGTTTCCAATGAAAGGCTCTCTGGTGCTCTATGTTGGGAATACAGATAGCAGCCCATCCCTTCAGCAGAGGACCAACAAGGTCCTTACTCCAAGGAACACTGGCCATGGGAAATGGAAAGCTCAGGATCCTCAGTGCTACAAGGGCCCTTAAAGTGTTTCTAGTCTACTTTTGCATTTTAGAGAGAGGAAAACTGATGCCCCAAAAGGTCAGGAAGTTAAGTGAGCTTCCTAAGGTTTCATCAGGGGTTTATAGGGCTGGAGCTTCCCACCAGGCTCCCCAGCCAAGCTGGGGCTGCCTCTGCTCCGCCATTCCAGCAGCCCTGCAGACTCTTCCTCTAGTCTCATGGAAAGATACAAAGTTACCTTCACAGTGTGCACTCACTGATAGGAAGACTGACACATCAAGGATTCAGTTCAGTTCAGTTCAGTTCACTTCAGGTCAGTCGCTCACTGTGTCCGACTCTTTGCGGGCCCCATGAATTGCAGCATACCAGGCCTCCCTGTCCATCACCAACTCCCAGAGTTCACTCAAACTCACGTCCATCGAGTCAGTGATGCCATCCAGCCATCTCATCCTCTGCCCCCCTTCTCTTCCTGCCCTCAATCCCTCCCAGCATCAGAGTCTTTTCCAATGAGTCAACTCTTCACATGAGGTGGCCAAAGTACTGGAGCTTCAGCTTTAGCATCATTCCTTCCAAAGAAATCCCAGGGCTGATCTCGTTCAGAATGGACTGGTTGGATCTCCTTGCAGTCCAAGGGACTCTCAAGAGTCTTCTCCAACACCACAGTTCAAAAGCATCAATTCTTCGGCACTCAGCCTTCTTTACAGTCCAGCTCTCGCATCCATACATGACTACTGGAAAAACCATAGCCTTGACTAGACGGACTTTAGTCAGCAAAGTAATGTCTCTGCTTTTCAATATGCTATCTAGGTTGGTCATAACTTTTCTTCCAAGGAGTAAGCGTCTTTCAATTTCATGACTGCAATCACCATCTGCAGTGATTTTGGAGCCCCCCAAAATAAAGTCTGACACTGTTTCCACTGTTTCCCCGTCTATTTCCCATGAAGTGATGGGACTGGACACCATGATCTTCATTTTCTGAATGTTGAGCTTTAAGCCAACTTTTTCACTCTCCTCTTTCACTTTCATCAAGAGGCTTTTTAGTTCCTCTTCACTTTCTGCCATAAGGGTGGTGTCATCTGCATATCTGAGGTTATTGATATTTCTCCCAGCAGTCTTGATTCCAGCTTGTGTTTCTTCCAGTCCAGCGTTTCTCATGATGTACTCTGCATAGAAGTTAAATAAGCAGGGTGACAATATACAGCCTTGATGTACTCCTTTTCCTATTTGGAACAAGCCTGTTGTTCCATGTCCAGTTCTAACTGTTGCTTGCTGACCTGCATACAGATTTCTCAAGAGGCAGGTCAGGTGGCCTGGTATTCCCATCTCTTTCAGAATTTTCCACAGTTTATTGTGACCCACACAGTCAATGGCTTTGGCATAGTCAATAAAGCAGAAATAGATGTTTTTCTGGAACTCTCTTGCTTTTTTGATGATCCAGCAGATGTTGGCAATTTGATCTCTGGTTCCTCTGCCTTTTCTTTCTTTTTTTTTTCTTTTGTTCACTTTATTTAAACTGAAGGCTTATTACTTTACAATATTGTAGTGGTTTTTGCCATACTTGACATGAATCCGCCACAGGTGTACATATGTTCGCCATCCTAAAGCCCCCTCCCACCTCCCTCCCCATCCCATCCATCTGGAGCATCCCAGTGCATCCTCTGCCTTTTCTAAAACCAGCTTGAACATCTGGAAGTTCACGGTTCACATATTGCTAAAGCCTGGCTTGGAGAATTTTGATCATTACTTTACTAGCATGTGAAATGAGTGCAATCGTGCAGTAATTTGAGCATTCTTTGGCATTGCCTTTCTTTGGGATTGTAATGAAAACTGACCTTTTCCAGCCCTGTGGCCACTGCTGAGTTTTCCAAGTTTGCTGGCATATTGAGTGCAGCACTTTGACAGCATCATCTTTCAGGACTTGAAACAGCTCCATTGGAATTTCATCCCCTCCACTAGCTTTGTTCGTAGTGAAGGATTACTCAGTGTGTTTTCCCTCAGATTTTGAAGGTACACTGGTGCTAATACAATAGCTCCCAGCCACAGGTGGCTACTGAGCTCTTGAAATGTGGGTAGCGCAGATTAGCATGTGCTCTAACTGTGAAACGCACATCAGATTTTGAATACTTGGTGTGAAAAATTATGAACTGTTTCATTGATCGTTTTTAAACTAAGTACATATTGAAATGATCATATTTTAGATGTATGAGGTTTGTTTTAGACATATGAGGTTAAATATGCTATTGAAAGTACCTTTTTCTTTTTACTTTTTAAAATGTGGCTACCGGAACAGTTATTTATTTTTGGTTGTGCTGGGTCGTCTTTGCTGCCTGGGCTTTTCTCTAGTTGCAGTGAGCAGGGGCTACTGTCTAGATGAGGAGTGCAATCCTCATTGCAGTGGCTTCTCTTGTTGCAGAGCAGGGCTCTAGGGTGTGTTGGGCCTCAATGGTTGCTGCTCCCAGGCTCTAGAGAACAGGCTCAATAGCTGAGGCACACAGGCTTAGTTGCTTCACGGCATGTGGGATCTTGCTGATCAGGGATCAAACCCGTGTCTCCTGCATTGGCAGGTGGATTCTTTAAAACTGAGCCACCAGGGAAGTCCCTGCCAGAACATTTAAAATGACATTTGGGCTCACATTACATTTCTGTTGGAGAACTCAGAGATATAGGACATAGAGCCTGCCTTTGCTTTGGATCTTAGACACTGCATTACAGCAGAATCATCTCATGTACACTCATTTGCCACACTTACATTGGAAGAATGGAAAGAAGGAGAGACAGACATAGACAGATAGAGGGAAAGAGGTGAACGGAACAGTCACTGTGTGGGTGCCTTGAGTGGGTGTGAAATGGACGGAATGTTCCATTGTCCCCTCCAGTGTCCCAACCCTTGTTCTCTCATAGAGTGAGTACAGTTGGCCCACCATATCCACAGGTTCCACATCCAGGAATTCAACCAATCTTGGATTGAAAATATTTGGAGAAAAAGTTCCAAAAAGCAAAACAGGAATCTGCCATGTGCCACAACTGTTTACATAGCATTTACATTGTATCAGGTATTGTAATTAATCTAGAGGAGATTAAAGTATACGGGAGGATGGAATAGGTTATATGGAAATACTTCCACATTTTATATAAGGGACCTGAGCATCTGTGGATTCCAGTGTCCACAAAAGGTCCTGGAACAAATGCCTCATGAATCCTGAGGGACAGCTGTATCTCCCCCCTCTATTATTATTTTTATTGTCTTACAAATACACGTCTCTGTTTTGATATCCAGGTAGAGATACCTAACCTCAGGATCCAAAAACAAGTCTAGAGTTTTTAGTATATTGAGCATATTTAACAGAAGTGAAGCTTAAAAGTATGTCATCAAGCTCAGTTTTGTGATTCATTAGAACACAGTTCAGCAAACTTTGGATTGTGGGCCAAATTTGTCCAGCTGCCTTTAATTTTTACAGTCAGCCAGCCAAGAATGGTTTTTATATTTTTATTTATTTTACTAATTCTTGACTTGAAGTATTGTTGATTTACAGTGTTGTGTTTGTTAGTTTCTGCTGTACAGCAAAATGAGTCTGTTATAATGACTTGTATCTTACTTTTCTAAGAATAGAGTCCAGTGGGTTACCACCTGAGCCAACATGGATAAACCTCAAAAACCTGACCTTGAAGATGAAAAGCAAATTGGAGTTGCATATGGATGATTCATTTTACATAAAATTATAAAACTGCAGAGCTGTATATTAAATGTGGACATACATGGAAATGATAAACACCAGTTAGCAACAATGACTCCATCTGGAGGCAAAGGGGGGAGAATGCTATTGAGAAAGGGCTTTCATTTTATCTGTAATAATCTTGATATTTATTTTTTATCCTTTGTGTAGACTGGAAATATTTCATAATAAAAATGCTTTAACAACAAAAGAAGGTGCTTTTAAATGCATGCTTTTCACACAATGTTTAAGTAGTTGAAAGAAAGAAAGAAAAGAAAAGAAAATGAAGTCACTCAGTCATGTCTGACTCTTTGCAACCCCATGGACTCCACCAGGTTCTTCCATCCATGGAATTTTCTAGGCAAGAGTACTGGAGTGGGTTGCCATTTCCTTCTCCAGGGAATCTTCCTGACCCAGGGATCGAACCCTGATCTCCCACATTGCAGGGAGACACTTTACCATCTGAGCCACCAGAGAATCCCAGATAGTTGAAGAGACAGCATATATTTTTTATGTATATTTGTTTCATTTGCCTAATACTTTTTGCCTAATAATAATTTTGCAAATTCCTAGACTGTCTACTATTTACCCCTTTAAAAAGCCCATTTCTTTTTCCCCCCATGGGCTAGAGATAACTTTTTTATTATATAAATTTTTTTACATTTTAATTGAAAAATAGCTGACATACAATAATATGATCATTTCAGGTATATAATATAGTGATTTGATATCTACATATATTATGAAATGATCTCCACCACAAGTCTAGTAACCATCCCCATGCAAAGTTACTACAGTATTATTGACCATATTCCTTATACCATATATTACATCCCCATGGCTTATTTATCTTATAATTGGATATATATACCTCTTAATTCCTTCACCTATTTCACCCACCCCTCACAATCCCTCCCCTCTGGCAGCCACCTGTTTATTTTCTGTATATATGAGTCTATTTTTGCTTCATTTTATTTGTTTTTTAGATTCTACATAATAAGTGATATCATAGTGTTTGTCTTTCTCTGTCTGACATTTCACTTATAATACACTCTAAATCCATCCACTGTTGTTGCAGATGGCAAGAGTCCTTTTGTTTCAATAGCTGATAATTATACTGCAATAATTAATATTCCATTGTGTGTGATATATGTGTGTGTGTGACACACACACACAATATCTTGATCTATTCATCTATGGATTTACACTTAAGTTGCTTCCATATCTTGGCTTTTGAAATAATACTGCAATGAATGTTGAGAATTCCCTGTAGCTCAGGTGGTAAAGAATCTGCCTGAAGTGCAGGAGACCTGGGTTCAATCCCTGGTCAGAAAGATCTTGTGGAGTAGGAAATGGCAATCTATTCCAGTATTCTTGCCCAGAGAATTCCAGGAGCCTGGTGTGCTACAGTCCATAGAGTTGGATGGGGTCCCAAAGAGTTGGATGTGACTAAGCGACACACACACACACATCTTTTCAAATTAGTGTTTTTGTCTTCTTTTCCAGAAGTGAAATTGCTTGGTCATGTAGCAGTTCTATTTTTAATTATTTGAGGACTCTTCATACTGTTTTCCATACTGGATGCACAAATTTGCAATTCTACCAAGAGTGAGCAAGGGCTCCCTTGTCTGCACCCTCATCAGCATTTGTTATTTGTTGTTTTCTTGATGACAGCCATTCTGACAAGCGTGAGATGCTATATCATTGTAGTTTTGATTTTCATTTGCCTGATGATTGATAAGCATAAATCCTGGAGTAACAGGCAAATGTGGTGTTGGAGTACAGAATGAAGCAGGGCAAAGGCTAATAGAGTTTTGCCAAGAGAACGCACTGGTCATAGCAAACACCCTCTTCCAACAACACAAGAGAAGACTCTACACATGGACATCACCAGATGGTCAACACCAAAATCAGATTGATTATATTCTTTGCAGCCAAAGATGGAGAAGCTCTATACAGTCATCAAAAACAAGACCAGGAGCTGACTGTGGCTCAGATCATGAACTCCTTATTGCCAAATTCAGACTTAAATTAAAGAAAATGGGGAAAACCACTAGACCATTCAGGTACGACCTAGTCAAATCCCTTATGATTATACAGTGGAAGTGAGAAATAGATTTAAAGGACTAGATCTGATAGAGTGTCTGAAGAACTATGGACGGAAGTTCGTGACATTGTACAGGAGGCAGTGATCAAGACCATCTTCAAGAGAAAGAAATGCAAAAAGGCAAAATGGTTTTCTGAGAAGGCCTTACAAATAGCTGTGAAAAGAAGAGAAGCTAAAGGAAAAGGGGAAAAAGAAAGATATACCCATTTGAATGCAGTGTTCAAAAGAATAGCAAGGAGAGAGAAGAAAGCCTTCCTCAGTGATCAATACAAAGAAATAGAGGAAAACAATAGAATGG
The DNA here is from genome assembly GCF_001704415.2 of Capra hircus. NCBI lineage: Eukaryota > Metazoa > Chordata > Mammalia > Artiodactyla > Bovidae > Capra > Capra hircus. The sequence goes on from NC_030817.1 coordinate 56,488,632, forward strand.
GAAAGACTAGAGATCTCATCAAAATTAGAGATACCAAGGGAACATTCATGCAAAGATGGGCTCAATAAAGGACAGAAATGGTATGGACCTAACAGAAGCAGAAGATATTAAGAGGTGACAACAATACACAGAAGAATGATATAAAAAAGATCTTCATAACCCAGATAACCACAATGGTGTGATCACTCACCTAGAGCCAGACATCCTGGAATTCGAAATCAAGTGGGCCTTAGGAAGCATCACTACAAATGAAGAGAGTAGAGGTGATGGAATTCCAGTTGAGCTGTTTCAAATCCTAAAAGATGATGCTGTGAAAGTGCTGCACTCAATAGCAAATTTGGAAAACTCAGCAGTGGCCACAGGACTGGAAAAGGTCAGTTTTCATTCCAATCCCAAAGAAAGGCAATGCCAAAGAATATTCAAATTATTGCACAGTTGCACTCATCTCACACACTAGCAAAGTAATGCTCAAAATTCTCCAGGCTTCAACAGTACATGAACCATGAACATCCAGATGTTCAAGCTGGTTTTAGAAAAGGCAGAGGAACGAGAGATCAAATTGCCAACATCCGCTGGATCATCAAAAAAGTGAGAGAGTTCCAGAAAAACATCTGCTTTATTGACTGCACCAAAGCCATTGACTGTGTTGATTACCACAAACTGTGGAAAATTCAAGAAATGGGAATATCAGACCACCTGACCGCCTCCTGAGAAATCTGTATGCAGGTCAAGAAGCAACAGTTAGAACTGGACTAGTTCCAAACTGGGAAAGGAGTACGTCAAGGCTGTACATTGTCATCCTGCTTATTTAACTTAGTGTTCTTGCCTGGAGAATCCCAGGGACGGTGAAGCCTGGTGGGCTGCCATCTATGGGGTCTCACAGAGTTGGACACGACTGAAGCAACTTAGCAGCAGCAGCAGCAGCAGCAGCAGCAGCAGCAGCAGCAGCAGCAGCAGCAGCAGCAGCAGCAGGATACCTCATGAGAAATGCTGCAGTGGATGAAACACAAGCTGGAATCAAGATTGCTGGGAGAAATATCAATTACCTCAGATATGCAAATGACACCACTCTTATGGCAGAAAACAAAGAACTAAAGAGTCTCTTGATGAAAGTGAAAGAGGAGAGTGAAAAAGTTGTCTTAAAGCTCAACATTCAGAAAGCTAAGATCATAGCATCTGGTCCCATCATTTCATGGCAAATAGATGGGGAAACAGTGGGAACAGTGACAGACTTTATTTTTGGGGGCTCCAAAATCACTCAGATAGTGACTGCAGCCAGGAAAGTAAAAGATGCTTGCTTCTTGGAAGAAAAGTTATGACCAACCTAGACAACATATTAAAAAGCTGAGTCATTACTTTGCCAACTAAGGTCCATCTAGTCAAAGCTCTGGTTTTTCCAGTAGTCATGTATGGATGTGAGAGCTGGACTATAAAGAAAGCTGAGCATCAAAGAATTGATGCTTTTGAACTGTGATGTTGGAGAAGACAGACTCTTGAGAGTCCCTTGGACTGCAAGGAGATCCAACAAGACCATTCCTAAAGGAAATCAGTCCTGAATATTCATTGGAAAGACTGATGCTGAAGCTGAAACTCCAATACTTTGGCCACCTGATGCAAAGAGCTGTCTCATTGGAAAAGGCCCTGATGCTGGAAAGATTGAGGGTGGTAGGAGAAGGGGATGACAGAGGATGAGATGGTTGGATGGCATCAGTGATTCAATGGGCATGAGTTTGAGTAGGGTCTGGGAGTTGGTGATGGACAGGGAAGCCTGGTATGCTGTAGTCCATGGGGTCACAAAGAGTTGGACACAACTGAGTGACTGATCTGAACTGAACTGATGATTTATAATTTTGAGCATCTTTACATATGCCACTTGGCCATCTGTATGTCTTCTTTGGACTGTCTATCAGATCCTCTGCCCATTTTTTAAATTGCATTTTTTTTGATGTTGAGTTTTATGTGTTCTTAGTATAATTTGGATATTAACCCCTTATTGGATATATGATTTGTAAATATCTTCTCCCATTCAGTAGGCTGTCTTTTTGTTTGTTGATAGTTTCCTTTGCTGTGCAAAAGTTTTTTAGTTTGATGAAATCCTATTTGTTTATTTTTGCTTTAGTTTCCCTTGCCTAAGGAGGCAGATCCAAAAAATATTACTAAGACCAATGTCAAAGAGCTTACTGCTTATGTTTTCTTCTAGTTTTATGGTTTCAGGTCTTACATTTAAGTCTTTCATCCATGTTGAATTTATTTTTGTGAATGCTATAAGAGAGTAGTCCAGTTTGATTCTTTTGTATGTAGCTGTCCAGTTTTCTTAACACCATTTATTAAAGAGCCTATATATTCCTCCTTGTATATTCTTGCCTCCTTTGTCATAGATTAATTGGCCATGTAAGCGTAGTTTCATTTCTGGGCTCGCTATTCTGTTCCATGGATCGGTGTTGCTTTGTAGTATAGTTTGAGATCAGGGAGTATAGTATCTTCAGCTTTGCTCTTATTTTCCTAAAGGTCATTTTGGCTATTCAGGGTCTTTTGTGTTTCCATACAAATTTTAGAATTATTTGTTTTAGTTCTATGAAAAACACTATTTGATATTTTTTATAGGGATTGCACTGAATCTGTAGATTTGCCTTGGGTAATATGATCATTTTAGCCTCTGATTCTTTCAATCTGTGAACACACTGTATCTTTCCATTTGTTTGTGTTATCTTCAATTTCCATTATTAATGTCGTATAGCTTTCCAAGTACAGGTGTTACCTCAGTGGTTAGATTTATTTCTAGGTTTTTTTTTTAATGCAGTTGTATATGGGACTGTTTTCTTAATTTGTTTTTCTGATAGTTTGTTATTAGTGTATAGAAATGCAACAGACTTCTATATATTAATTTTGTATCCTATAATTTTACTGTATTTGTTTATTCTAATCGTTCTTTGTGCATCTTTAGGATTTTCCATATATAATGTAATGACATCTGCAAACAGTGACAGTTTTACTTCTTCCTTTCCAATTGGATTCCTCTTATTTCTTTTTCTTTTCTGACTGCTGTGCCTAGGACTTCTAATACTATGCTGATTGAAAGCGGCAAGAGTGTTCACCCTTGTTCCTGACCTTAGAGAAATTTTTCAGCTTTTCACCGTTTAGTATGATGCTGGCTGTGGATTTGTCATAATGGACTTTATTATGTTGAAATATGTTCCCTCCATATGGACTTTGTTGAAAGGTATATATATATATATATGTGTGTGTATATATATATATATACACACCACAAATAGATGTTGAATGAAAAGCCCATTTCTAATCTGTACCCTGAATATGGGGAACATCCAAAGGGAGTAATTTGCCTCTAAGGTCTAAGGAACTAGTTTTCCTTAAAACTCATGTACTTGGATTTATACAGACACACATACTCACTCTCTCTCACAGTGACTTGAGGAGGCTATGTTGTTCACTTATAGATGGTTGTTTAACAAACCATCCCAAAAGCCGAGTGGCTTAAAACAAAATGATTTCTTATTTTTCGCACTATTGTGGACCTGCCGGATGGTGGTTCTGCTGGTATCACCTGGACTCATGCAAGTGAAAGGTCTCACCTGAGTTCATGAGCAGACAGGTCCAGGATGCCCCCACTCATGTCTGGCAGGTGGTACTGGGTTCTCCTCCAGGTGGGCTTCCACCTTCCTGCAGGATGGCCTGGCTTCCTAAAGATAGTCTCAGTGCAGCAAGTGATGGAGGCAGAAGCTGCTAGTCCTCTTAGGCTCTGTGCCCCGAAACTCACAGGAGGCCAGTTCTGCCACCTGCTATTGGTCAAAACAAGTCACAAGTTCAGCCTAGATTCAAAGGGTAGGAAAATAGACTCCACTTCTTGATGAGAGGACCTGCAGAGAATCTGTAGCCAGATTTCATCCATCACACACATATATTAAAATATTTATTTAATAGTGAAATATACATAATATACAGCAAACCTAGAAAACATAGCCTAAATTTCCTTAACTGGTCAAAAGAAAAAATATCTATCACTAAACTATTCTTCCAAATGCAGAAGTTTTCACTCTTCAAACCTAGAGAATGTTCTTTCGTTATTGTCATTCAGTTACTAAGTCATGTCCAACTCTTTTCAACCCCATGGACTGCAGCATGCCAGGTTTCCCTGTCCTTCACTATCTCCCAGAATTTTCTCAGATTCATGTCCATTGAGTAAGTGATGCCATCTAACCATCTCATCCTCTGTCGCTGCCTTCTCTTCCTGCCTTCAATCTTTCCCAGAATCAGAGTGTTTACCAGTGAGTCATCTCTTCACATCAGGTGGTCAAAGTACTGGTGCTTCAGCATCAGTCCTTCCAATGAATATTCAGAGTTAATTTCCTTTAGGATTGACTGGTTTGATCTCCTTGCTGTCCAAGGGACTCTCAGGAACATTTTCTAGCACCACAATTCAAAAGCATCAATTCTTCAGCCCTCAGCCTTCTTTATGGTCCAACTCTCACATCCATACATGACTACTGGAAAACCATAGCTTTGACTATATGAACTTTTGTTGGCAAAGTGATGTCTCTGCTTTTTAATATACTGTGTAGGTTTGTCATAATTTTCCTTCCAAGGAGCGAGCATCTTTTAATTTTACAGTTGCAGTCACCATCCACAGTGACTTTGGAGACCAAGAAAACAAAATCTGTCACTGCTTCCACTTTTTCCCCTTCTATTTGTTCTTTTTTAATGCAAGAATGAAAGAGGTGAAATTGACTATCTTTGGAGGGAATGATGAAACAGACCTGAAAACTGTCTCCAGCAGGGAACATCTGTTACCACTTAATGTATAACTGTGTAAGCCCCAGACAATTAAGAATGGGTGGGATTTTTGTAGTTTGGGACTTACTAAGTACCATCTATTTCTAAATCAAATTTTAGTTGATGTGGAGTATTATGTTTTAGGAAGATAATTTGAAGGGCACAAAATAAAACTAAGAGGATAGAAATGAGTACAACTTGAAGCAGCTGCAACAGGGGAGCAAGTAGAGGGGATCCTGCCTCTGCCTAAGTGAAGCTGGGTATTAACCAGACATTGTTATTTGCATTAAGAGAAACTGAAAATGTCAGCTTTGCACCACAAATGCATGGAAGAAAAAGAGGAAAGGGAACACAGAGTAGGAGAATATTAAATGCTAAAAAAGTGCAATTTGTATAAAAGCTTTACTTCCAAGAAAAAATTCCTATAATTTTGGAAGAAGCTGTTCTGGAACAACTGCTGTTTTATGCCCTAAAACCTAGCCTCAATATGGGAGGCTGTAGTCAGATAAAGAAACGTGTCCTAAAGTGATTTATACACTCGGGCATCAGGAGAGTCACTGATAAGAGAGAAAAAGTGATTTTCTTGAGCAGAAAATGACTGATGGACCCCAGCGATTCACAGAGTATGTAGCTGGGACTTCCTTGGTGGTCCAGTGGTTACGACTTCACCTTCCAAGGAGGTGCGGCTTCACACCTCCATTCCTTGGTCAGGGAGCTGAGATCCCACATGCCTCGGGGTGAAAAAAACGAAACATAATACAGAAGCAATATTGTAACAAATTCAATAATGACTTTAAAAGTCTTTTAAAAAACAAAACAAAAACCAAAGAGCATAGAATAAAATCAAGGGCTCATTGAGAAAAACATAAGCCAGGTGAAAATAGTCTGATCTGAAGGCTGTGGGAGTTATCTGTACATGCAAGAACCTACCCACTCCCTCTTCACCACAGTCCTGGGAAAATGTTAACTGGCCTTCTAAAAAATGAGAAATGGGAAAGAAAAACCCTGTGACTTAACCAACCTGGACAAACAGCCAAAATGGGGCTGTCCGTAATGCGTTGCAAGGCATTCTGGGTAGGGAACATTAAGAGCCTGTGGCTGCTTTGGGTTCTTGGCCTTACTAGCTCTTTGACCTTGGGTGAGTCATATATTATCTCTGAACTTCAAGTTTTTATCTGTAAAATGGGAGCCTAAGGACGTGTACACAGCATGCCTAGCAATCAGTAAAGCCTGGGTACTTAAAAATAACTCCTCAGTAATTCCTGTTATCCCCTTTGGGAGAGTTAAGCTCCTGCTAGTTAGTCCCATTTCCTGTCTCCTGGCCAGTCCTAACATTGAAGCTCATATGAGACAGGCCTTGATTCAAACATAGCAGCTTCGGGACTCCCAGGGGGACTGGTGAATAGCTCTCCTTCTGGCCGGGATCCACCTGTCCCCAAGTGGCAAACCTCAGTATGGCTTCAGTTTTTAGACATCTTGCCTTAAGAGGCTCAGTAGATTTCCAAGTGCTGCCTGTGTTGCTGCATCTGTGTTTCACTCCAGATATAAAATGCTAACTTTTCAGATGTGCATTTTCCTTCCCAAGAAGCCTTTAAAAGGAATATAGATATTCGTTCATCTGAGTGCTTTTTGCCAGGAGACAAGAGAGTGAAGGGAATAATCTGCTGAGTTTTATTTTGAAGCAAAGATAGTCTTTAGCAGTGGTTGAATTCACTTAACATTTATTGAACATTTGTTATGTGCTAGGCAGATACAAGTGCTCAGTTGAGACAAAAAATAAAACACAGTCCCTGTCCTTGAAGAGTTTATGGTCCAAAACCAGTATATTATAATAATTACATTCAGGCCAAATGTAATAAGGATCACAAACCAAGTAGGGACAAGGTGAGTCAGGGATTGTGAAGGGAGGGTAGCATTTTTTTGTAGATTTTTATTATATCAACAACATTCTGATAAAAATAGTACCCTAAGAAGTATTTTCCTTTCTCTGTGTTCCTTTGCACATCTTTATTCATATGTATATGTGATTTTAATAGTATCTTCACGGTACAGTTTTATGCTCTCATAAGCATTATGTGATAAGCATTTCCTTTTGCTAATAGTTTTCATCGTATTTTCCATCTGGTGGTGAAAGTAATTTCCTTTATAGGCCCCTGGTGTGGGATAGTTGGGCTGTTTCTCCCGTTTCTTTGCAGTTAGCAATTATGATGTAAGTATGAAAGTGAAAGTTGCTCAGTCCTGTCCGCTCTTTGCAACCCCATGGACCAAACAGCCCATGGAATTCTCCAGGCCAGAATACTGGAGTGGGTAGTCTTTCCCTTCTCCAGGGGATCTTCCCAACCCAGGGATCGAACTCAGGTCTCCCGTATTGCAGGCGGATTCTTTTCCAGCTGAGCCGCAAGTAAGGGGTACCTTTACTATGCATGTAGCTTTTTTATTTAGTATTGTTTTCTTTTTTAATATTAATTAATAATTATTTGGCTATACCAGGTCTTTGCAGCTGTGCGGGGTTTTCTCTAGTTGTGGCAATCAGAGGCTACTCTTCAGCTGTGGTGTGTGGGCTTCTCCTTGTGGTGGCTTCTCCTGGTGCCCAGCACAGGCTCTAGCGCATGTGGGATTCAGTAGCTGCAGCACGTGGGCTCAGTATTTATGGTTCCTGGGCTCTAGAGCATAGACTCAGGAGTTGTGGTGCAGGGGCTTAGTTGCGCTGTAGCATGTGGGGTCTTCCCAGACCAGGGGCCAAACCCGTGTCTCCTGAACTGATAGGCAGATTCTTTACCACTGAGGCCCCAAGGCAGCCCAGTATCATTTTCTTTTGCTTAGCTCTGCAAAGTAGGATTGATGGGGGTCAACAGGCATCGAACATTTCTATTCCCCTTGAAATATATTCCTCCATTGTTCCCCCAAAAAAGGTTGGACCCATTTATACCATCACCAACAGTAGACTTACCCGTTACATCAGAAGTGCATCAGCACTGGGTGATTTTTGTTTTTTGAGGTTTTTTTTCTTTGTAATCTGCTAACGTCATAGCCATGCCATGATGTCTTGTAATAAATTCTAATTTCCATTTCTCTGATAACTATGCTTCCCTATCCTTCCTGACTGTAACTCTTACATGACTTACCTGTTCAAGTGAGATGAGCAGAGTTTCCACAGGCGAAGAGCTGGTGAGTGGGCACTTGGAGGAGGGCAAGCAACTTACTCAGGCAAAGATGTAGGAGAGAGCCACATACAAAGGGACACAGACTTTTTGTTTGTTTCTGTTTTTCAGACTTTAAACTTTTCATTTTGTGCTGAAGTATAGCTGATTAACAATGTTGCGGTAGTTTCCAGTGAACAGGGAAGGGACTCAGCCATACATGTACGTGTATCCATTCTCCCCCAAACCCCTCCCATCCAGGCTGCCACATAACACTGAGCAGAGTTCATGTGCTATACGTTAGGTTCTTGTTGCTTATCCATTTTGAATGTAGCTGTGTGTACACGACCATCCCAAACTCCCTAACTGTCCCTTCCCTCCAGCAACTGTAAGTTCATTCTCTAAGTCTGTGAGTCTCTTGGAACATAGACTTTCTGACCAGGGCTAGAGTGGACAAAAAAGAGAAGTAGCTAGGGATGAGGCCAGAAAGGAAAGTGGAGGCTAGCGTGTACAAAAGCTGGTTTTGAATCCTACAGGATTTTTGGTTTAACTTGTTGCCTTATAGGAGTAAACAGCTGGGACAGCCTGTCTCTCTCCTTTAACTCTGATGAGTCCACGGGCACAGCAACCAGAACAGCCAGCTCCACGAGCCCCTCTTGCCAAACTCCTGCCCATCTCGCTTCTTTTCCAGCTGGGGCCTGCAGGTTCCCACGGCTCTGCACACCTGCCTCCCTCCCTCCACCATCAGTTCCACGCTCCTGGAGCCAGGGCCCCTCATCCTCAGGTGCCATCTGACTCTTAGTGTGTCGTGTGGTTCAGTCCACTTCCGACTGGTCCTCTATCCTGGTTCAGCTCAGGATCCTGTGCTGGACCCCCAGTTTGGCACACACCCCCTGCCCCTCCGCCCCACCTTGGCTCCCTCAGGGATGTTTTCTGTCTGTCTTCCAAGAGGGTTAAAAACCCCAGGACTGGGAGGGAGGTACTCACAGTCACAGCGTCTTTCCTCCTCTACCAGGAAAAAGCAAGGCAGCCTGCAATCGAACTATAGAGGAGACAGATGTTGTCCTTTGAGAAAACAGCTCGGCCTTGGGACCTGAGAACTGCAAAGTCCCAGGGGTGTGTTTCTGCCCCCACGGAGCTGATAGACAGGCCTTCTCAACAACCATATTTCTTCTGTCACATCCCCAGCCAGAATTCCATGTCCTGCTGAAAGAGGCAAAAGCTGACAAATAGCACTGGCCACTTTCCCAGGCTCAGTCTTGGTAACCACAGGAAACCTTCCAGAAGGTGTGGAGAGGGCCCTGGATCAGGAACCCCAGACTGTGGGAGTGAGCACCGCCAGGCTAGGCTGGGGCTCTGGGGACCTGGAGGTGACGCATGACAGCTACTGCGCAGCGAGTTTTGTGGAACCTTAGGTGACTGAGCTTCCAAGTATGAAAACCTCAGATGTCAAAATAAGGCTCCCTAAACAATGTCCTGAGAGAAGGCAACAGCACCCCACTCCAGCACTTTTGCCTGGCAAATGCCGTGGATGGAGGAGCCTGGTACGCTGCAGTCCATGGGGTAGCTAGGAGTCGGACACGACTGAGCGACTTCACTTTCACTTTTCACTTTGATGCGTTGGAGAAGGAAATGGCAACCCACTCCAGTGTTCTTGCCTGGAGAATCTCAGGGATGGGGCAGCCGTCTATGGGGCTGCACAGAGTCGGACACAACTAAAGCGAGTTAGCAGCAGCAAACAATGTCCTGGGAGCACCTTCAACCTGAGTGTTACACTCCTGACTTTTTATAAGCTGGTCTTTTGATAAAAAGTTCTTGGTTCCACCACTTACAGCTGTGTACTTTGGGAAATTTCTTTTTCCCACTAAATCTCACTTTCCTTTTCTGTGAAATGGGAATAATGAAACCAATGCAAGGTGTTCTGAGGATTAAATAAGGTAATGTATATGAAATAATTAGTGCTTTAAGATGCTCCATAAATGGTGAAGTGAAGTGAAGTCGCTCAGTCGTGTCCGACTCTTTGAGACCCCATGGACTGTAGCCTACTGGGCTCCTCTGTCCATGGGATTTTCCAGGAAAGAGTACTGAAGTGGGTTGCCATTTCCTTCTCCAGAGGATCTTCCCAACCCAGGGCTCGAACCCAGGTCTCCTGCAGTGTAGACAGATGCTTTACCGTCTGAGCCACAAGGGAAGCGCTGTAAATGGTAGTGTAATCATTTGGGTTACTTTGGCCAGCTGCCTGCCCTTGCACCTCTTCTGAGTGTATCAGCCTGAACACTCATGAGGTTGTTGAGCATCTGGCCCCATCCCTGAGAGGCACCATGTGTCCAGGACCATGTCCTCCAGCCAGATCTGCAGCCCAGAGCACCCTTTCAGAAATATGGGGCTCAAAACATGTGTCTCCAGATGCCCACATGTGTTATAAGCATCTGTTCCTCCAGGGCAGACAGAGAAGAGACAAAACCCTGTATCCAGGGCACGAGCCTCCCCATTAGCCAGGCCTTCATGGGAAAGACTGCACTCAGTGGTCCAGGGATGAGGTTTTCTCTGAAGGCATTGTGGCTTCCTCCCTTGTTAGAGGTCTTGCAGAGGTGAAACCCAGCAGCATCTGACAGGCACTTAATGAGCACTGTCCTCTGTCCAGCCTCCAGAGCCAGCACAATCGTCTCCAAACGTTCTCCCAAAGGGAGTTTGGGGAATGCCAGGGTTCCATCCCTGGGTTCTCTGTGTAGTGAGCACCGCTCTATCTCTAAATGAAGGTGATGGGAAATCCTGCCTACCACACCCCTATGGAGATAGCAGAGTGCTACACAAGTGTAAGGGATGACAGCTGTGATTTCTGCCATGAGCCGCGTGCCCTGCACCCGCACCAGCCGTTGAAGTCTACCCTCACGTAGCATGGTTTGATATTTTCGCAGATTTCATGGTCATTGGCATGGGTTTTCAGTTCTTCCTTTTTTTCCAGACAAGACAGATTAAATCTCACCCTCATTAAGTTGGATAGATGCCCCCAGCCAGGGTCTAGCATAAGCCATGAGGATAAGACCATTCGATTCTAAGCTTGTCCCCACACTCACCTGGTGCACAACCATCAGGAATTCTGCCTGCTCTGAAAAGTAGAAAAAAAATTGCTTTTGATCCCAAACTACAATTTGCTCTCATATTGTAGGTGAGCAATTATTAACTTGGCTTACTCGGCATTTAAAAATGTCTTAGTGTCTATTTTTTATTAACTAGATCTGACCAGACATAGTAAGGGAAAAGGTAATGCTTTGAACATTATCTTAGGGACCAGCTGAAGGGAAATAGAACAATCATATCAGCATGTGCTAAGTGCTTACCTCCATGAAATATTGCCTGCATTCTCAGTTTATCCTCATGCTGATGTAGGGAACTATTTCCTTTTTTTTTTTAAACAAATGAATCTTAGTGATTAAAATAATTCATTTTTTCCCCTGACTTTTAACATGAAAAATAAATTAAGCTTTGCTGCTGCTGCTGCTAAGTCGCTTCAGTCGTGTCCAACTCTGTACGACCTCATAGACGGCAGCCCACCAGGCTCCCCCGTCCCTGGGATTCTCCAGGCAAGAACACTGGAGTGGGTTGCCATTTCCTTCGCCAATGCATGAAAGTGAAAAGTGAAAGTGAAGTTGCTCGGTCATGTCCAACTCTTCGCGACCCCATGGCCTGCAGCCCACCAGGCTCCTCCATCCATGGGATTTTCCACTCCAGAGTACTGGAGTGGGATGCCATCACCTTAGGTCCAGGTTTATTAATGCAGCGACTTTGGGAGCACTTTTCTCTGTACATCGAGTTAGGAGTTCTACTAAATGTGTTAGTTTCATGATTCTTGTGCTTTCTGTGGATGTCTCCCATTCGTTCTTCTTGGGCAGGCCCACTACTAACATTCACAGAGACCAAGGCAAGAACTTAAATGAGGGCTCCCTGGCCCACAGTTCATTCTGCTTCTCCCCACACCTTTGTCTCTGTTCCTCATGCCAGAGGGCCTTGCAGGCATGGGTACAGACAACCCTGTCCAGACTTCACTGGCATGCTCCCGCTACGGCCCCCTTGGCCCCTGTAGGGCCCCCCTTTGGTAGGATGGATCTGTATAACAGTTCATTAATGGCCCTAGAAATGGGGTCAGGTCGTTTCAGCAGAGAGTTCCAGGGCCTTTGGGACCCAGACCCTGGATGTGGAAGGTCCTCCTTGCCCTTGGCTCCCCCTGGCTCCTTGATCTCACTCCAGGGAGAGGTCTCAGCCACAGGAAGGCCTGAGCAGATGGTCCTGAAAGCAGAAGGTGTGGGACAGGCACCTTGACCACCCTCATCTAGGGATAATACTGTCTTTGTGTTTAGTGCTGAATGACAGTGCCAGCCCATGTCAGCTGGGAAGCTGAGAAGCTCTGGCTGCCCTAGACCCAGAGGACCAATAAGCACATCTCTGGACCCAGTGATAGACCCCAAAGTGGAACTCAGAGGGACTGAACCCCCTCTTTACCTAAAAATTCTTTCTTTGTTGCTGAAACTTTGTTCTGTCTTTTGTTTTCAAAATTATTTCTTTTTCCAAATCAATTTATATATAATTTTATTCATTTATTTTTGGCTGTGCTGGGTCTTTGTTGCTGCTTGGGCATTTCCCCTAGTTGTGGCAAGCAGGGGTTACTCTCTAGTTGCTGTGCACAGACTTCTTACTACCGTGCCTTCCCTTGTTGGGGAGCACGGGCTCTAGGGCCCCTGGGCTTCAGTAGTTGAGGCACATGGGCTCAGTGGTTGTGGCCCTCAGGCTCTAGAGCACAGGCTCAATAGTGATGCAAGCTCAGTTGCTCCGCGGCATATGGGATCTTCCTGGATCAGGGATCCAACTTGTGCTTCCTGCGTTGGCAGGCGGATTCTTTACCACTAAGCCACCGGGGAAACCTGTATCTTGCTTTTATATCCAATATGACTATCTCTATTTTAATTTGGAATGTTTAGCCTATTTTAATGTGTTGTGATTTTGGATATGGTTAGCTTTAATTCCACTGCCTTGCTGTTTTCTATTTTTACCATCTATTTTTTGGGTTCATTTTCCCATCTTATGCTAACTCTTTTTGGATTAATTGGATATATTTCATTATTTCATGTTATCTCCATTGTTGACTTATTAGCTGTAACTCTTTATTGTTCTACTTTAGTGGTTGCTTTAATTTATCATGGTTTATCTTCAAGAGATATTATGCCACTTCATGTAAAATATGAGACCCTTTTAATAGCTATTTCTATTTCTCCCCTCCCAGGCTTTGGTATTGTTGTCATACATTTACTTCTATATAAGCAAATTGTTTTTATTTTTTCTTGCATAGTCAATTACCTTTTAAAGAGATTTAGATAAGAAAAGATCTTTAAATTACCTATCTAGGGAATTCCCTGGAGGTCCAGTGGTTAGGACTCAGCACTTCCACTGCAGAGGACACAGATTTGATCCCTGGTCAGGGAACTACGATCCCACATGACACGAACAAAAAAACATTACCCATGCAATGTAATTTCTGACACTATTCCTTTACGTAGATCTAGATTCCCTCTGCTATCACTTTCCCTCTGCTTGTCAGACTTCCGATAACGTTCCTGATAGAATAAGTGGTGGTGGTGGTGGTATAGTCGCTGTCGTGTCCAACTCTTGTGACCCCATGGATGGTAGCTTGCCAGGCTCCTCTGTCCATGGATTCTCCAGGCAAGAGTACTGGAGTGGATTACCATTTCCTTCTCCAGGGGATCTTCCTGACCCAGGGATCGAACCCAGGTCTCATTGCATTGCAGGCAGACTCTTTAATGACTAAGCTACAGGGGAAGCCCTGATAGAGTAAGTACTGGTGGTGAATTCTTTAGTTTTTATATATCAGAAAGAGTATCTCCCCCAACTCCCTTTTTTTCCTCTTATAATTCCTTAAAAAAAAATATTTTGGTTTTTAGAGCAGTTTTAGGTTCACATCAAAACTGAGAGAAAGGTACAGAGATTTCCTATGTACTCCTTGCCCCCACGCATACATAGTGTCCCCTATTATCAACACCCCCAATGAAATGGTACATTTCTTGCAATTGGTAAACCTACACTGACACGTCATACTTACCCAAAGCCCACATTTTACCTTAGGTTTCACTCAGGGTGATGCACGTTGTATGAAGAAGTGAAGTGAAGTCGCTCAGTCATGTCCAACTCTTTGCGACCCCATGGACTGTAGCCTACCAGACTCCTCAGTCCATGGGATTTTCCAGACAAGAGTGCTGGAGTGGGTTGCCATTTCCTTCTCCAGGGCATCTTCCCGACCCAGGATCGAACCTGGATCTCCCGCATTGTAGGCAGACGCTTTACTGTTTGAGCCACCAGGGAAGCCTGTTGTATAGTTTTAGGCAAATGCATGATGATATGTATCCACCATTAGGGTGATTTAGTCTCTAGGTCATGTCCAGCTCTTGAGTCCCCATGGACTGTAGCCTGCTAGGCTTCTCTGTCCATTTCCCAGGTACAAATACTGAAGTGGGTTGCCATTTCCTTCTCCAGGGGATCTTCCTGACCCGAGGATCAAACCCAGATCTCGTACATTGCAGGCAGATTCTTTTCTAACTGAGCCACTAGTCAAGGCCCGTCCACCATTATAGTATCATCAAAGTATTTTCACTATTCTCAAAACCCTCTGTACTCTGCTTATTGTCTCTTTGCCCCTTCCCCAACCTCTGACAGTCACTGATCTCTTTACCATCTCTGTAGTTTTTCCTTTCCCAGAATGTCATGGTTGGAATCATATAGCACATAGCCTTTTCACACTGGCTTCATTCACTCAGTAATATTTTAACTTTGTGTGGCTCAATAGCTTGTTTCTTTTTAGCGCTGAATAATAGAACATTGTCTACAGGTGCCACAGTTTATCCATTCATCTTTTGAAGGGCATCTTGATTGCTTCCAAGTTTTGACAGTTATGGATAAAGCTACTAAAACATGCATGCGGAAGATTTTGAGGACATAAGTTTTCAACTCCTTTGGGTAAATACCAAAGCGTATGCCTGCGAGGTCATGTGGTAAGAGTATGTTTGGTTTTGTGAGAAACTGCCCAACTGTCTTCCAAGGTGGCTGTACTATTTTACATTCCCACTTGAATGAGAGTTCCCGCTGTCCACATTCTCAACATTTGGTGTCATCAGCCTTCCAGATTTTGGCCATTCTAATAAGTGCATAGAGGTATCTCATTGTTTTAATTTACATTTTGCTGTTGACATGTAACGTGGAACAGTTTTTCATATGCTTGTTTGCCATCTGTATAACTTCTTTGTTAGGTATATGAGGTCTTTGGCCCACTTTTTAATTGTTTATTTTCGTATTATTGAGTTTTCAGTGTTTTTCTGTATATTTTGGATAACAGCCCTTAACGAGTTGTGTCTTTTGGAAATATTTTCTCCGTGTTTGTGGCTTGTTGTCTTATTTTCTTGACCATCTTCATTTTTTAAAGGTATTTTCATTGGGTATAGAAGTCTAGTTTGACTGTTTTTTCTTTCTTCTTAGTACTTTAAAGATGTCATTCTACTGTCTTCTAGCTTACTTTGTTTCTGACAAGAAATCTGTCATTTTTATTTCTGTTTCTCTTTTTATATGTATCTTTTTTCTCAGCTTCTTTTGATTTTCTCTTTATCACTGGCTTTAAGCAATTTGATTATGGTATGTCTTAGTGATGCTTTCTTCACGTTTTGTGCTTGAGATTTATTGAGCTTCTTTCAATCTGTGGGTTTATAATTTTCACCAGATTTAGAACATTTTTGGCCATTCTTCCTCAAATGTTATTTTTGGCCCCCTGCCCCCTCCCCATTTCAGGGACTCCAATCTCTACATTACATGAGTATTAAAATTATCTCACAGTTCACTGATATCCCCATTTTTTAGTCTTTTTCTAAGTTTAATTTTGGGTTGTTTCTGTTGCTATTATCTTCATGTTCACTGTTCTTTTCTTCTGCAATGTAAAATCTATTAATGTTAGCAAGTGCATTTTTCATCTTGGACATCACCATTTTTGTCCCTAAAAGTTCAATTTGGGTTTATTTTATATCTTTCATGTGTCTGTATATTATATTGAGTCTTTCCTCCATCTTCTTGAAATATGGAATATAGTCATAATAACTTAAAAATATTATTGTATATGAATTCTATCATCTGTATTCTTCAAGTCAGCTTTGATTTTTGATTGATTTTTCTCCTCATTCTGAATTGTATTTTTCTGCATTTTTGCATGCCTGGTACTTTTTGTTGGATGCCAAACATTGTGAATTTTACTTTGTTGGATGTTGAATATTTTTGTATCCATGTAAATATTCTTGAGCTTTGTTCTGGAATGCAGTTAAGTTACTTGGAAACAGTATTGTAGGAGAGCAAAACTCAAAATGTCTCTTTGGCATGTGAACTGTTTTGAACAAAAACAATCAAGGCCCAAAAGACTCAGGAAGAAATTTTGACCCCTCCCTGAGCTCCCTAAAAACTTGTAGATGAAGGGTCTGTTTCTGGATTAGAGCTATCACCAGAGATCTCTGCAAAGATATGGGCTAGGAAGATGGGGAAAATGCTAGGCAGGGCCTAAAAATCAGTGTTCTACTGTTTGCATGGCTTTTCCAAACAGTTGCTTTTTCATCTTCATGTCAGTTGCCTACTTCCCCTCTGCAGTCTCAAACCACTGCTCCCAACATCCTCTTTTGTCGTTAGCTGAAGATGGTATTTAAGGTGAGGGCTTAGGCTATTTTTGTGAATTACTCAGTTTTCCTGGGTCTCTCCCATATATCCATGTTGCTAAACTTTCATTTAATTTTTCTCCTCTTAATCTGTCTCACGTCAATTTAATTCTTAGACAAGCCAGAAGAACCTAGAAGAGTAGAGGAGAATTTCTTCCTCTCCAACAGTTTGTTAATTTCAGGTCTTATATTTCAATTTTATTAGGCCAGGTCAGAGTTGATTTAATTTACAGTTCATTTTCCCCCAAGGCAAGGCCCTCCTTGGTGCTCTAATCAGTGCCTCCTGAATTGTGAGATTTTCTACTCTGGCTGTGGGGAGCAGGCATTGTTCTTGGCACTATGAGTGCTGAACCCTGTTCCCTCAAATCCTGTTGGGTGGCTCTTTCCTTGGTTTCAGCAAAAGTCTTCACCTGCCTGGGCTGGTCAATACTCAGATGAATACTCGGGAAGGGCCCTCCGCAGATCTTCAGAATTCTCCCTGAGCAGCTCTCTCCTCTGCTACTCTGCCCTGTGAACTGTAGATGCCAGGGCTGCCCTGCACCCCGTCTTTGCTCACTCAACACAGGGAGACGCCCAGGTTCTGCTTGGGTTCCCTGCCATATGTCACAGATGGAAAACTCTCTTCAGACAATGAGCTAAGTAATTGTAGGGCTCACCTCATGTGTTCCCATTGTTCCTAATATTTATCCATCTTTTTCATTGTTTTGAATGGGAGGATAAATTCAATCTTTGTTACACCATCATGAATAGAAACAGAAGTTCTTTAACTGACGCTAGCAGTCCCTTTGCACTGATGGGAATGAACAGAAGACCTTCCCATATGGTGGTCCATGGCTGTAAATCCTCAAAGCAAGTCTATCTGCTTGGGGACTCAAGTACAAACCCACCTGACTTGGGCAGTTTTTATAGACAAATGTTATAGCATCTTCAAACTGACAATCAAGCATTGTGTCTAAACAACAGAAAAGTTGACATTTAAAAGACAGACCTACTCCTATAAGACCACACTGGTCTTTATCTTTCCCCAAGAAAATAGTGAGGTGTAACCTGGAATTGACATTACTCCCAAAAGCCATCAGTGGTGAATCTCTAGACCTTTAGTAGTATAATATCCCACATTTGTAGTATCTTAATGGTTTAGCCCACAGGTTACTTCCTTCTGTAGGCCATCTCTTTTTACCCTATTCTATTGGCAGTGGTCAAAAAGAATCATGGATCTTTTACTTTGATATTCGATAGCCCCCCAATAGACTTATTCTCTAGAGCGTGATACTCAGTATGAAGTCCATGGAGCAGCAGCAGTACCTACAAGCTTACAAATACAGAATTTCAAGTCCCAATCTAGACTTACCAGATCAGAATCTACACTACAGCAAGATCCCCAGGGGATTTGTATGCACATTAAAGTTTGAGAAACTCTGCTCTAGAGGAAGGGCTCTGAGGATCTGTCTGTGATGAAGTTTCTGATACAAAACATTTTCAACATGAAGCTGTCTTCCCAGTATATTCTTATCCTCAATCTTAACTTCAGCTCCAGGGCCTTGGTCCAACCCCTGGTAAACTTGAAGATGTGTAACCCTGTTTTCCGAGAATTCAGCCTCCAGGTATTTATCTTAAAACTCCCACGGCGCATATGAAAGGAGACTGGCACAAAAAGGTCTAGTGCAGCGTAGTGTGCAGTAGCAGAAGATTGCAGGCAACTGGGGCGTCCGTTAATGGGAGAATGGATGTGTACACTGAGATACAGCCGCTGTCTTAGTGTAAGCCCCCCATAACAGAGCCTGAGACAGGATACAAGTACAAGGAGCTTGTGTGGGAGGTGATCCCAGATGTGTGACAGAGGAACAGAGGTGTGCTCTTGTGGTGCACATGGGCACACTGCCCAGAGCTCCCTTTAGGAAGGCCTTGCTGCCCTGGTAAAGAATCTGCCTGCAATGCAGGAGACCTGAGTTTAAAGCCTGGGTCAGGAAGATTCCCTGGAGAAGGGCATGGCAACTCACTCCAGTATTCTTGCCTGGAGAATTCCATGGACAGAGGAGCCTGGCAGGCTACAGTCACAAAGAGTCAGACACAACTGAGCGACTTTCACTTTCACTTGCAGCCCAGCAGCTGGGGCTGGGTCCTCCAGCCGTCATCTGCTTCAGTGTCTGCCTCAGCTATCTAAGCAGCCTCGCCCAAGGTCGCATCCCCCTCAGGGCAGCCCACAGCCAGGGGACTGAGTGAGGCAGAGGTCTTGAGACCCAGCCCTTTGAGGCTTCCATGGGACATTCTGCAGGCCACCACTCCCTCCCTCCCAGGTCCCCCTGCAGGTTGGCCAAGGCTTCAGGGCCCACATTGCAGTTCTGTTTTTTGCTCTGCCTGATCCTGCTTCCTCCCCACTTCCTTTCGCAGGTGTTGATTCCTAATTAACACCTTGTGCCCCAAGTTCTGGGTCAGCATCAGCTTCTGGAGAAGAAGGCCTAAGGCAATTACCAAGCCAGTCACCACTGTGGGCAGCCACCCAGACCTGAATCCTACCCAGAAATTCCCAGAAACAATGTAAAGGTCCCTGATGTGAGGTGATGGCAGCAGGGAGCCAGGCCTGGGGGCAGGGAAATGGGGATCATGGAGAGAATGGAGGTGGGTAAGACACCAACAGGGGTGCTCCATTCACACACAGGAATAGTTCAGTTCAGTTCAGTTGCTCAGTCGTGTCCAACTCTTTGCGATCCCATGAACTGCAGCACACTAGGCCTCCCTGTCCATCACAAACTCCTGGAGTTCACCCAAACTCATGTCCATTGGGTCGGTGATACCATCCAACCATCTCATCCTCTGTTGTCCCCTTCTCCTCCCACCCTCAATCTTTCCCAGCATCAGGGCCTTCAGTGAGTCAGCTCTTTGCATGAGGTGGCCAAAGTATTGGAGTTTCAGCTTCAGCATCAGTTCTTCCAATGAACACCCAGGACTGATCTCCTTTAGAATAGACTGGTTGGATCTCCTTACAGTCCAAGGGACTCTCAAGAGTCTTCTCCAACACCACAGTTCAAAAACATCAATTCTCTGGCGCTCAGCTTTCTTCACAGTCCAACTCTCACATCCATACATGACCACTGGAAAAACTAGAGCCTTGACTAGATAGACCTTTGTTGACAAAGTAATGTCTCTGCTTTTTAATATACTGTCTAGGTTGGTCATAACTTTTCTTCCAAGGAGTAAGCATCTTTTAATTTATTGGCTGCAGTCACCATCTGTAGTGATTTTGGAGCCCCCCAAAATAAAGTCTGCCACTGTTTCCACTGGTTCCCCATCTATATGTCATGAAGTGATGGGACTGGATGCCATGATCTTCATTTTCTGAATGTTGAGCTTTAAGCCAACTTTTTCACTCTTCTCTTTCACTTTCATCAAGAGGCTCTTTAGTTCTTTTTTACTTTCTGCATAAGGGTGGTTTCATCTGCATATCTGAGGTTATTGATATTTCTCCTGGAAATCTTGATTCCAGCTTGTGCTTCTTCCAGTCCAGCGTTTCTCATGATGTACTCTGCATAGAAGTTAAATAAGCCGGGTGACAATATACAGCCTTGATGTACTCCTTTTCCTATTTGGAACCAGTCTGTTGTTCCACATCCAATTCTAACTGTTACTTCCTGACCTGCATACAGGTTTCTCAAGAGGCAGGTCAGGTGGTGTAGTATTACCATCTCTTTCAGAATTTTCCACAGTTTATTGTGATCCACACAGTCAAAGGCTTTGGCATAGTCAATAAAGCAGAAATAGATGTTTTTCTGGAACCTCTTGCTTTTTCAATGATCCAGCAGATGTTGGCAATTTGATCTCTTGTTTTTCTGCCTTTTCTAAAACCAGCTTGAACATCTGGAAGTTTACAGTTCATGTATTGCTGAAGCTGGGCTTAGAGAATTTTGAGCTTTACTTTGCTAACGTATGAGATGAATGCAATTGTGCGGTAATCTGAGCATTCTTTGGCATTGCTTTTCTTTGGGATCAGAATAAAAACTGACCTTTTCCAGTCCTGTGGCCACTGCTGAGTTTTCCAAATTTACTGACATATTGAATGCAGTACTTTCATAGCATCATCTTTTAGGATTTGCAATAGCTGAACTGGAATTCCATCACCTCCACTAGCTTTGTTTGTAGTGATGCTTCCTAAGGCCCACTTGACTTCGAATTCCAGGATGTCTGACTCTAGTTGAGTGATCACACCATCGTGAATATCTGGGTCATGACGATCTTTTTTGTACAGTTCTTCTGTGTATTCTTGCCACCTCTTCTTAACAGCAGCAAAAAATGAATAAACAATTTGTACCAATATGGATAATTCTCATAAAAAGCATATTGAGCAAAACAAGCAAGTTGCAGAAATTTATAGACAAGTTTAAAACATGCAAAACGAGAGCAAATATTTTTGAGAGCTTTATATACATAGTGGAAATTGAAAAATATGAACAGCAAATTCGGGAGAGTCATGACGCTGACAGGGTGGGACAGAGAGCTGGGATTAGGAAGGTGTACACTGTACACCTATAAAGCTGTATTTTAAGTGTTTCGTTTTTATACTGGGTAGTAGGCAAACATATGGTTATTACGTTATTTTCTAAATTTTTCATATGTCTGGAAATTTTTCAAATTAAAAAATGTTACTAACCATATTCAGATCTTACTAAAAGAATCCAAATGATCCGAAAGAAAGACATAACAGCTGTTGTGCAGGAAATGACTTGGTTTGCTTGGGTTATAATTAAAAATATATTAAGAATCTCTTTAAATTTAAAAACACATCCATGAAATGGGCACAAGATAATGTGATAGGAACTATTGGATAATACAAATACTTTCAACTTTATACCTGCTTTATTTCTTGAAATTGTTTTAATGTGAGCCAAATTGCTTAAAAATAAATAAAAGCACCTCTTCCCTAGCAGTTCAGCTCGTAAAGAATCCACCTGCAGTACAGGAAACCCCCAGGTCGAGCCCTGGGTCAGGGAGATTCCCTGGAGAAGGGACAGGCTACCCTACTCCAGTATTCTTGGGCTTCCCTGGTGGCTCAGCTGGTAAAGAATCCACCTGCAATGCGGAAGACCTGGGTTTGATCGCTGGGTTGGGGAGATCTCCTGGAGAAGGGGAATGGCTACTCACTCTAGTATTCTTGCCTTAAGAATTTCACGGACAGAAGAGCTTGGCAGGCCCCAGTCCATGGCGTCACAAAGAGTTGGAAATGACTGACCAACTTTCACTTTCCTGATTCTATCAGCCTAACAGCACTGTTTACATTTTCAGTAATTCTTTCCCAGGCTTTGCCCACACACATATATACTGTGCTTAGTTGTAATTACATTGCACATGTATTTGATGCTCTGCTATTTTCACTTAATCATACACAATAATATTTATAAATGTTTATCTGTTTCTGAATAAACTAGGTAATCATCATTGTAACGGCTGTGTAATGGCCACTTGTGTTGATGCACATGGGCCACAGGAGTTCCTTATTTTGGACTTTGACGTTGTTTCTAAATAGATATTGAAATAACTTCATGATAAATATACTTGTGGAAGTTTTTGTTTATGTTAAATATAACTTCAGCAGAATCCCAGGGGTGCAATTAGTAAGTCAGGGGGCATGACTGTCTGCATGGCCATTGCCACGTAACACATAGAGCTTTCCCTTTGACAATGGCTGTTTACTTAAAGCCCTGGGTCCTCCCAAATGCTTGGGAATCTTCATTTTAGAAATAATCTATTTGGGGCTTGTTTTTGTTTTACTGGGTTGTGGGGAGGCTAAAGAAGACAGCAGGGAGGAGATGAGCCAACCCTAGTTTGCCCAAAGAAATGTCTGTTTTCTCAGGGGCATGAAGAATTTAGGAGTCAGGCTGACCTCATTTCTAATCCGGACTGCCGGTAGTGAGGTGTGTGACCTTAGCAAAGTGGCTGGCCCTCTCTAAGACTCAGTTTCTTCTTCTCTGAACAGAGGTATCAGCTGACTCTCCCTCTCAGGGCTGCTCTAAGAATGAGGTGAGCAATGCACCTTGATGCTGGGTGTAGTCCGTGGCCCCATGGTGAGTGCTCTGTGGATGTGAGCTGATTCTGAGATCTGTAAAAATGCTCTGCCCACACGCAGACTGAGCCTCAAGGGCAGAGCCCAGCTGTGCCGAGGCAAAGACTGAGAAAGCCACACCCGCAAACAGAGTTTGCAGTAACGGAGTAGAGTCCTGGATGAGGGTCTGATATTTTCAATGGCTCTGATGCTGGTGAATTAAGTGATCAAAGTATTATCTGTTTTAGTCCCCAAATGAGAAGAAAGTGGTGTGCGCTGAGCAACTATTACATCCCAGATGTTTCATGGGCATTTTGTCCCTCAGGCCTCCCAGCGGAATCTTCTAGGTGACCTGTGCTTGATCCTTCTTGCCCTGACCCACAAGCTGGGGAACTGCACTGACCTGTATGTAATGTTTCCTTGTGTGTAAAATGGGGTTGGCTGTCATGCCAGGAAGACACTATTTCTGTAAAGGGCCTGGCACATAGGCACCCAGGGGTAGCTTATCATCAGAAACTTGCCCCTGATCGCACAGCTGGAAAGTGACAGTGCTGGCATTGGGGCCAGGTCTCCTGCCTCCAAAGCCCACATTCTTTCCAGCATATCACGTTTTATCTCTTTGCAAACACTATTGTCTGTGTGATACAAAATACTTGAGAAATCCTCTTATGGTGATTCAAATCAGGTATTCTTCTGGGCTTCTTGTATTCTGTTCAGAGTGTTCTATAATCAGGAAACCTATGTCTCTAGTCACTTCTGAAAATTTCCTTTTTTATTGAAGAGTTTAAAAAGGATAGAGTCCACCACAACATTGTAAATCAATTATAGTCCAATTTTTTTAAAAAAAAGGAAAAAAAAAAAAAAGGATGCAGTCTCCTAAATGTCAGAAAATGTCCCTGAAATCAGAGCAGCCAGCCAAGAACAGCAATGCAGTCACCTGGAACTCTCCCCGCCTTTTCCTGGATGGCAGCATTGCCTGGAATTGCGAGACACTCACAAGAGGGGAAGTGTGTTCAGAGGAAAGGGAAACTCCGTTTTAGAGCCTTGGGGTGTTTGCTGCACCTTGTTGAGCCTGTCTGGCTGATCGATAAGGAAACTGAGGCCCAGTCAGTCACTTCGGTCATGACTGCTCTGTGCTTTCCTGTCTAAAATGAAATTACTAACCACCCTTGGTTTCTGGTAAACAGTGTTTAAGGTTTAGCATCAATATGAGCGATCATATATGAGAACATCTCTGGTTGTGCGGTTAAATTACCACCTTTCTAAAGTAATCACTGCCTGAAATACATTGTGGCTGGAGCGGTCCATTGCATGTGAAATGACCGTGGGCTCCACAGGCGTGCAGGTGTCTGAATTAGGGGAAAGATGTTCCGCTTGTGAAGATGCAAGGACATTTCATGTATTTCATCTTTCTGGTGTGTGCGTGCATGCTCAGTCGCTTTGTCATGTCCAGTTCTTTGCAACCCCTTGGACTGTCGCCCACCAGGCTCCTCTATCCATGGAATTCTCCAGGCAAGAATGCGGGAGAGGGTTGGCATTTCCTCCTTCAGGAAGTCTTCCCAACCCGGGGATCAAACCCGCGTCTCCTGAGTCTGCTGCATTGCCAGGCAGATTCTTTACCACTGAGCCACGTGGGAAGCCCCATCTTTCTGGTTACAAGACTCAGTACTGGTCAGATAACTCCTCTTTGTTGTGGTCCTCATGTGAGGGGTTTGATTCATCATACTAGGTTTTTTCAGCCTGCTAGACCAGAGTAGGTGTTGCTTAGTAGGGGAAGACCAGGCTTAAAGAACTGACTGCCCATAGTAGATACCATGCTTTCTTCTTAACCTCTGTCCTGTTCTCTAGAAGAATGCAGTAATATTTCCTGCATCCAGTCCTATGACTTTCAATACAGCCTATAAGCTGATGCCTCCCCATTTGAATCTCCAACCCATTTCTCCCTTGAGCTCTAAGATTCATTTATACAACTGTCTACTGAACTTCTTTATTTTTTCGTCTACTGAACTTCTGCTCTTGAACGTCCGATAACCAACAGACCCCAAACAGAATCCATTCCCTGTCCCTCCAAGCCTGCTTTCCACCCCCCATCTGCCTCTTTGTAAAACCATCTGTTTTCACCTGTCTGTTAAGGGCAAAGACCCAGGAGTGCCACCTTCTCTTCCTTCTCATTCCACACTTAATCCATCAGCTAGTTCTCCCAGCTTTCCCTGAAAAATATATCTAGGACCTGACCATTTCTCACCACATATACTATTTCCACCTTGTCCTGGCACCCTTTTTACCAGAACCTATGAATCCCTGTTTAGAGATGGGAATACCAGACCACCTAACCTGCCTCTTGAGAAACCTGTATGCAGGTCAGGAAGTAACAGTTAGAACTGGACATGGAACAACAGACTGGTTCCAAATAGGAAAAGGAGTACGTCAAGGCTGTATATTGTCACCCTGCTTATTTAACATATATGCAGAGTACATCATGAGAAACGCTGGACTGGAAGAAACACAAGCTGGAATCAAGATTGCCAAGAGAAATATCAAATAACCTCAGATAATCAGAAGACACTACCCTTATAGCAGAAAGTGAAGAGGAACTAAAAAGCCTCTTGATGGAAGTGAAAGAGGAGAGTGAAAAAGTTGGCTTAAAGCTCAACATTCAGAAAACGAAGATCATGGCATCTGGTCCCCTCACTTCATGGGAAATAGATGGGGAACCAGTGGAAACAGTGTCAGACTTTATTTTGGGGGGCTCCAAAATCACTGCAGATGGTGACTGCAGCCATGAAACTAAAAGACGCTTACTCCTTGGAAGGAAAGTTATGACCAACCTAGATAGCATATTCTAAAGCAGAGACATTACTTTGCCAACAAAGGTCCGTCTAGTCAAGGCTATGGTTTTTCCTATGGTCATGTATGGATGTGAGAGTTGGACTGTGAAGAAAGCTGAGCACCGAACAATTGATGCTTTTGAACGGTGGTATTGGAGAAGACTCTTGAGAGTCCCTTGGACTGCAAGGAGATCCAACCAGTCCATTCTGAAGGAGATCAGCCCTGGGATTTCTTTGGAAGGAATGATGCTGAAGCTGAAACTCCAGTACTTTGGCCACCTCATGCAAAGAGTTGACTCATTGGAAAAGACTCTGATGCTGGGAGGGATTGGGGGCAAGAGGAGAAGGGGACGACAGAGGATGAGATGGCTGGATGGCATCATGGACTCGATGGACATTGAGTCTGAGTGAACTCCAGGGGTTGGTGATGGACAGGTAGGCCTGGCGTGCTGCGATTCATGGGGTCGCAAAGAGTCGGACATGACTGAGCGACTGAACTGAACTGATGAATCCTGTATCCAAATAATATTCTTAAATACATAAAATAAAGCACTGAGGATTACAAAGGAAATCAATCATATTGAAAGGCAGTTATCAAAATATTTTAAAGAATAAACTTGATATATGAATATATGTGCTTTATTATTACCACATGAAATGAAAAGAGCTGGTGACAGGTCTAATTACTATTATAATTCCAAGGTAGTGATGAATACAGACAACATTTCTAGACCTGCAGTAACTATATATAATGTGATATGAAAACATCGGTAGTGTTGACAAAGTCACAGGCAATGCTCATATTAATGTGATTTGTTGCCTACATTGATAAATGAAGGGAAGGTTAAATTTAGTTGAAGGGTAATGAAAATAAAGATATATATATATTCTGTCACTGTTCCCGCCCCAATCTCAGGGCATGAACTCTCTAAGTCCCAGATGAGAACATCTGACCGAGTCTACACTGCCAGTGTCACTGACTTGGAGATTTGTAGGAGCCTCTAGGCTCCAACCTGGGCCCCCTCTGTCCACTGCAGTCTACACAGCAGTCCCAGGGACCCCCCTCCCTGTGTGTCATATTAGATCACTGCACAGCTTCAAACACTTCAGCAACATCCTATCACAAAAAATAAAGCCCAAAGTCTTTGCCGCAGCTGGTGAGGCCCTATGTGATCCAGGCCCTGTGTGATCCAGGCCCTGGCGACCTCTCAGTCCTCATTTCTACCACCCTCCCGCCATCACTCGCTTCACTCTGCTCTGCCCACAAGGTGCCCATCCAGTATGCTCCTCTCCCCAGTGCCTGTGTAGTCCTTTACTTTCTGGGGCCTCTGCTCAAACGTCACCTTCTCAGAGAAGCCTTCCATGATCTCTTCCCTACCCACCCCATCTAAGACTGCCCCTCCTCTCATCACCCGCTATCCTTGCTGTTGCTGCTGCTACTAAGTCATTTCAGTCGTGTCCAACTAGACGGCAGCCCACTAGGCTCCTCCGTTCCTGGGATTCTCCAGGAAAGAACACTGGAGTGGGTTGCCATTTCCTTCTCCAATGCATGAAAGTGAAAAGTGAAAGTGAAGTCGCCCAGTCGTGTTGGGCTCTTCGTGACCCCATGGACTGCAGCCCACCAGGCTCCTCTGTTCATGGGATTTTCCAGGCAAGAGTACTGGAGTGGGATGCCATCGCCTTCTCCTTACTCCCTGCTTTATGTCCTTTAGAGCAGGGGTACAGGTCAGGAAGTGAGTGGTGGGCGAAGGCAAAACCATCCCCTACCCATATCTATGGAAAAAATGTCTTCCACGAAACCGGACCCTGGTGCCAAAAAGATTGGGGACTGCTGCCTTAGGGCAGGATTCCTCCCTGAAACGTTATATGTGTATCTGTTTCTTTCTTATCTGTCTTCCCCACTGGAATGTCAGGCCTTATTCACCCCTACTGGAGGAAAGCAATGTCTCCCTGTAGAGAGGACTCTAGGCAGAGCGAAGAGTCTAGACTCATCAGCCATGAGCACTCCAGCAAGAGAGAGGGCAGTCAGGAATGCATTTGGAGAAACCAGCACTTCACCCCCTGCCAGCTGAAGTTGTCCTCTGCTTCAGTGCCTTACTCCATGTGGTTGGTCCCCACGTCACTCGTGTTGACATGGGACTCCCCATCTCAGAGCCTGCACAGACCCCCAAGGAGAACAGGGTGCCAGGTGGGAGGAAGCGCTGCAGGTGCTGAACCCACCTCCTGGGAAGGCATTCCTGAATCTGCTGTCACAGCACAGCCCCTGGGTCTCTGCCCCACCCCAGACTGAGGGCTCCCTCCCACCCTTGCAGAGCTCCCCACAAGAGGCGGGTTGGGAAACACATTTCCAGAAGGGTACTAGCTCAGTCCATCTGGACTGCTGAACCACAGCCCGGGTAACTTCTACACAACAGAAATCTCTTTTTAATAATTATTTTTTAGTGGAGGATAATTGCTTTACAACGTTGTGGTGGTCTCTGCCATACATCAACAGGAATCGTCACAATCATGTGTGTATCTCCTCCCTCCCGCACCTATTGCATCCCTGTAGGCAGTCACGCAGTGCCACGCTGGGCTCCCCGTGCCATACAGCAGCTTCCCACCAGCTGTCTGGTTTACACATGATAGTGTATATACATCGATGCCACTTTCTCAGTTTGTCCTGCCCTCTCCCTCCTCTGCTATGCCCACCAGTCCATTCTCTGCATCTCAGCTTCTCTGTAAATAGGTTCACTAGTACTATTTTTCTAGATTTCACCTATATGTGTTGATAAACAATATCTGTTTTTCTGACTTACTTCACTCCGTATAACAGGCTCTAGGTTCATTCGCCTCATTAGAGCTGAGTCAAAGGCCTTCCTTTTTGTGACTGAGTAATATTCCATTGTGTATATGTACCACAACTTCTTTTTCCATTCGCCTATCGATGAACGTCTAGATTCCTTCCATGTTCCATGTTCCATTGTTGTTAACAATGCTGCGGTGGACATTGGAGTACATATGTCTTTTTGAACTGTGGTTTTCTCAGACTATATGCCCAGTCATGGGATTTCTGGGTCATATGGTAGTTTGGAGCTTCCCCAGTGGCTCAGTGGTAAAGAACCTGCCTGCAACGCAGGAGCTGCAGGAGACGAGGGTCTCCTGGGTTGGGAAGATCCCCTGGAGAAGGGCATGGCCACCCACTCCAGTGTTCTTGCCTGGAGAATCCCCATGGATGGAGAAGCCCGGCGGGCTACAGTCCGTAGGGTTGCAAAGAGTCAGACGCAACTGAAGCAACTTAGCACTGCATGCATACATGCACATGGTAGGTTTATTCCTAGTTTGTTCAGGAATCTCCATACTGTTCTTCATAGTGGCTGTACCAATTTAAACTGCCGCTCACAGTGCGAGAGGATTCCCTTTCCTCCATAGCCTCTCCAGCATTTATTGCTTGTGGATTTTTTGGCCATTTTGATTAGTGTGAGGTGATATCTCATTATAGCTTTGATTTGCATTTCTCTAATAAGGAGCGGTGTTGAGCATCTTCTCATGTTTATTGGCCATGTGTATGTCTCCTTTGGAGAAACTGTCTGGAACAACAGAATCGTATTTCTCACCATTGTGGAGGCTGGAAATCCAAAATCAAGGTGCCAGCATGGTGGTGGTCTGGTGAGGGACCCCCTCCTAGTTCATGGCTGGGAGTTTCTCGCTGTGTCCATGCATGGAGAAAGGGGCAAGCAAGTTCTTTAGGTCTCTCTCTCTTTTTAAAATTGTTCATTCAGCTGTGTTGGTCTTGGTTGTCGCATACAGGGTCTTCATTGTGCCATGCGGGATCTTCCACGGAGACACAGGGACTCTAGTTGTGGCGGGTCCAGTAGTTGTAGCACTTAGTTGCCCTGTGGCATATGGGATCTAAGTTATCGGACCAGGGATTAAACCCACATCTCCTGCATTGGAAGGCGGACTCCTGACCATTGGACCACCAGGGAAGTCCCTCTAGGTCTCTTTTATAATAGCAGGAACTCAACCGTGAGGGCTCTACCCTCATGACCTAATTACTTCCCAAAGGCCTCACCTCTTTATACCATCACCCTAGGTGCTGGGACCTAGCATGTGAACTTCAGGGAGACATAAACATTCAGACCTAAGCAGGTACGGCTACCCTTCATCTGCTGGTCAGCTGATTCTCCTATAACTGACTCTGCAGTGGGCTTTCAAGGCCTCCATTATGGTCTTGTCCTGGATCTGGGCTTTGTTTTCTCCTGCTCAGCTTCCTCCAACCATCATGCTGCCTGTGCCCCAGATCTCCCATGGAGCCGCCTTGATGAGGCAGCCTCCCCCATAATAGTCTCCGGCATCTTGCAGCAAATAAAGGCAATGATCTAGTTCAAGCCCCAGCCTGATGCACCAGGTTTGGTTCCCACTTGTGGAAATTTCCTTTGCAGGGGCTCTCAGGAACCCAAACTGGGTGGAGTGGTTGGGTGGGGCTGTCTCCGGGCCTTGTGGGAGCCATAAATCAGAATCTGGGGCGAAGTTGGGGGTCTTCCAACAGGGCTGGGCGGAGAGGCAGATACTAGGCCAAAGAGGCCTGCCCCAGCTCAGGCCGCCTTCGCATACAAAGGTAAGAGTACAGATCCATAAGCCTCTGTGTTTGAAGGTGATAAATCAAGCTAATAAAAAGTGAAATTTTAAAAAAAGTGAAATAAAATATGACCTGTCCTCCTACGTTGACAAATGTACCTTTGTAACAAGATGGAGTGCCAGGCTCAGATTTAGAATATTTATACTCCTCAAAGTCCTAAGTCCAAAAATGGTGACCCAGCCCCTAACGCCCCAGCCTATAGGCACCCCTGCCCCATTTTCTTGTCACTCTTGGCTCTGTCTCACACCATGAGGGAGCCTTACGGTGAATGCACCTCCACACATGAGAAACCCCACCCTCCGCCAACACGAGGGGCTCCCTTCAGCCCTCTCTTAGCCAGAGGGAAGCACAGCAGCTATACCATCTGAAAATTTTCAGTTAGGCTTGGAGACCCTTGGGCAGGGAACTGGGGGTCCCTGGTACCCTGAGAGTGGTCTTACAGGGAGGCACAGCTGCCGGGGGCACGGCCACTTGGCCCGGTGGACTTCTCACCCCATGGAGAAGGGCAGGGCTGGAGGAGGACTAGGGCAAGCCCCATAAAGTGGAAGGCCGAAGGCGAGTGCCCTCTTCCCCTGGTCCCAGGGCAGTCTCACCCCGAGCCCACAGCTGAGTAAGTAGACCTGGGAGGGTCTTAGAAAATGGAGCTTAGAGAGCTAGCCCAGGGCAGGAAGAGGAATGTGAAAGTTTGCTTAGAGGGTGCTAGGGACAGAGCTGCTAAAGCTTCAGAGGCAAATTCAGCTCATTTCTGGCTGTTTCCAAAAACCTGCTCTTAAAAGATTTTGCCCTTATTGAGGATCTAAAAAAGAATTCCCTACAAATAGTTTCAGAATTCTAGTATTCTTGTTTCATCAAGTTTTGTTGCTTAATGGTTTCACCATTTATAAAATATTCTATCCTATCCATTTAAAAATCAGAGCAGGGTATTTAAAACTCTTCCAGTAAACTCAGGTAAGAACAATGAAGCTTGAATTGTTGTTAATCTTTTTTTTTAACTGAAGTATAGTTGATTTACAATGTTTCAGGCGTATGTCAAAGTGATTCAGTTATGCATGTATATGCATATTCTTTTTCATATTTTTTCCATTATGGTTTATTACAGGATATTGAATATAGTTCCCTGTGCTATACAGTAGGTCCTTGTTTATCTGTTTTATGTAGAGCAGCGTGTATCTGTTAATCCCAAGCTCCTAGTTTATCCCTCTCCCCTTCCCCTTTGGTAACCATAAGTTTGTTTTCTATGTCTGTGAGTCTATTTCTGCACTGTTGTTAATCTTATTTTTAAATTATGACCCGTTCAAGGGAGAACTATCAAGGGAAATGGGAATAAAAAAGTAATTTAAAAAAATAAGTGAAGTGGGATAAATACAGCAATAAACAGATGTATGCACAGACTATGAGAAAAAGACCACAAAAGACCTGTATACACAAATGAATATTCTTACACCGGTGACTTTTAACACACTGTTGCTAAAGATTTCAAAACCACGTAACATATTTATGACAAGAGGCACCAATAGCCATATCATCTCTCAGTTATAAGTATTGATACTTGCCCTGTGAGTTGTATGAGCTTATTGTGTGACGGGTTTCTCAACCCTTTTTAGAACTGTCTGGACATGATCCTGTAGCCCCAGATGGTGGAGGTGGCTCCTCTTATTTCATAGTCACGTAAAAGCATTGAGCAAGCGGTAGGAGTCAGGCACCTGAATCAGCAGGACTCTCCCCTAGAACGACCTTTCATCCACAGTAACTAATTTTTAGTAGGACGGTAACTAGTTTAAATGTAGTTCATTTATTTGGATATTTTTGGCTGCACTGGGTCTTCTTTGCTGAGCTCGGGCTTTCCCTACTTGGGGCGAGTGGGGGCTGTTCTCTAGCTGCTGTGCGCAGGCTTCTTTTTGCGGTGACTTCTCTCGTCACGGAGCATAGGTCCTAGGCGCAGGCTTCAGGCTCAGCGTTGCAGCACGTGAACTCAGTGGTTGTGGCACATGGACTGAGTTTCTCTGCAGCACGTGGTATCTTCCCAGACCAGGGATTGGACCTGTCTTCTGCATTGCAAGGTGGACTCTTAACCACTGGGCCACCAGGGAAACCCTAAGACTGGAACCTTTTAACACATGAAATGGCGACCCACTTCAGTACTCTTGCCTGGAAAATCCCATGGACGGAGGAGCCTGGTAGGCTACAGTCCATGGGATCGCAAAGAGGTGGACACGACTGAGCGACATCACTCGTTCTGTTTCTAGTGGTCTGCACTATAGCCCTGTAGCTAAACTGAAAAAGAGAAAAGTGAAGCTGTTTGCTTGGGGTCTGAGAGCAAGTTAGTTACTGGCAGGGCCAGGACAGGAACCAGGGAGCTCCCAGGTCTCTGCCTCCTGGTGCTGTGGGCTCACTGCTTTGCCTGACACTCTCTCTCCACATTCCCCACCCTCCCCTACCTGTCATCAGTGGAGAAGAGCTCAGGGCATCCTTGCTCCTAACAGGCATGTGACTCAGGCGTGGATGCCAGACAGTGAACAGGGAGGCATCATTCTGGGCTCTTTTGATGAGGAAGTATGGGTGGAACCATGTGTACGTGGCAGGGGAGGACCCAGAGGCAGCTCGTCTGTTTCCAAGAAGCAGAGGTAAAAAATGGGTCCAATGATACTTTAAAATTAAACACATGACATCCAGGTAGGCCAAATATGGAAACAAAATAATAGCCGTGCTTTAGGAAATCACCATCCTCACCATGTCTGAAGACACTGACCCAGATTAAAAGGGAAAGAGGGAGGGAAGGGGCACACCAAGGAGGCCAAGCTATGGCTCTGAGTCAGGATTGCCCCTGAGGAGAGGCGCCAGGCTACTGTTCTTAGCTGTGGCCAACCATGCCTGCTTGATGAGCCACAAGTAACTCAAGAGGTGGCCTCAAGAGTCAGAGCTGAATACGTACATGTTGGGTGGAAGAATGACAGCTGGATGGCCTGAAGGATCTAGAGTGAGACCAGAATGAAAGCATCAGTGCTTTGCATCTGTGTTTCTGCAGGCAGAGGGCTCTGGCTGCATTTGCTCATCTATGTTTCTGGAATTGCTTTTCAGGTTGCGATATTGGATTCTGCTTTTAACCAATTTTTTTTTTCAACTATATGTGTACAGTTTTATTCTTTTTTTTTTTTTTACTTTATTTTACTTTGCAATACTGTATTGGTTTTGCCGTACATTGACATGAATCCACCACAGGTGTACAGGCGTTCCCAAACATGAACCCCCCTCCCACCTCCCTCCCCATAACATCTCTCTGGGTCATCCCCGTGCGCCAGCCCCAAGCATGCTGTATCCTGCATCGGACATAGACTGGTGATTCAATTCTTACATGATAGTATACATGTTTCAACAATTCTTTTTTTAATTTGCATTTTTAAATTGGAGTGGGAATTTAATAAGATCAGCTGAAATCCAGTGAAGACAGTCCCTCACTACAGCTGGATGGAGGAATTCAGCTGACCTTCTGAACTCTCCTACCTTAGGGCAACTCAGAAAGAGCTCAGACTGTTCCCATGAGTCTTCTTCGGGGAAAATTTATCATCCCCCTGAAGTTACTTTTACAGAACAGTTGTCACCTGGCAGGTCATGTCTGCCTTGGCAGCTCTGGAAAGCTACAAACATTGGGGTGGGGAACCACTCAAAAGCTACATTGAAACCTTTGCTTGATTTTATCTAGCCCTTGACAAGAATTTACAAAAACACTGACCTCTGATTTGAGTGTCATGAGCCCTTGTTTAGTTTTAAGGTATTTTTGCCCATACGGCAGAGAAAGAGCACTGGTTTGGGGGTAAGAAATCTGGGCTCCATTCCAGGTGAGATAGTTCATCCATTTGAATCTGAACTTCTTTACTCGTAAAATGATATGATTCTCTGCCTGTCCCAGCGTGTTTAGGAATCAAATGCAAATCAGATAACCCATCTGAGCATTCTCTTCAAATGTAAACTGCTAGTTATAAGAATATTTATTGAATGCTTTCTTGATGCCAGGCACTGTTCCAAGAGCTTTACATGAATCAGCTCATTTAATCTTTATAACCTCACTGTGGAGCGGAGGAGGGGCGAGGGAGGAACACTGTCATTATCCTCATTTCTTTTCCTTAAATTTGTATTCATTTGTTCATTTGGCTCTGCTGGTTCTCCGTTGCTGCTTGGGCTCTTCTCTGGTTGTGGAGAGTGGGGGCTGCTCTCTAGTTGCGTTGCTTGGACTTCTCATTGCAGTGGCTTCTCCTGTTGGGGAGCACGGGCTCTAGGGCTCCCGGGCTTCTGTATTTGCAGTGTGTGGGCTCAGCAGTTGCAGTTTCTGGACTCTCGAGCACAGGCTCAGTAGTGATGCACAGGCTTTCGTAGTCCGGCATGTGAAACCCCAGACCAGGGATTGAACCCGTGTCTCTTGCATTGGCAGGCAGAGTCTTTACCGCTGAGCCACCAAGGAAGCCCTGCCCTCATTTCTAGATAAGGGCTCAGCCAGCAATTGGAAGCCTTCAGATACTAGCCAAATAGTCGGGCTACAGAGCCTGCCCTGCACATACCACACGTGTGCATATGAGCATCACTGCCATCACTGTTTGACTATAACTTAGTCAAGTCTGTTGGTGTAGGAGAGGATGCTGGGGTGATGTTAGCACTGACATTACCACCAAAGGTTGATTTCAAAGCCCATCATCATTGCTTGTATTTGTATTTGCTGAAACCATTTATAGAGATGTTTCTGTAGATTAATGGCCCATGAAGTTGTCACAGAAAAGGGAACTGAGGCCCAAAGAGGTAAAGAGCCTTAGACTACAATCACCTGGCCAGGAAACAGCATGGATAGGATTCGAACCAAGTCCCAGAACCCCTGCATTTGCCCTCACACCAGGCCACCTCTTCTTGTCTGTGCATCCCACTTTGATTCTGCACCCAGGCAGACTGGACACTGAAACACTTTCCTCCTGTTACTGGGGTGCTACGTGAATACAGAGCAGTAATTTGATGAGACAGGTATGGTGAGGCAAAGAGCTCATTTGGGAGCACAGGGCACTGTCTGGGAAAGGAAGACACAGACAGACAGGACTCAGCAGTAGGGCCAGGTAGTAGGAGCTGTGCAATGATGAGAGGCAGCACGGAACACCAGAGGCTAACCCTCCCTATTTTGCACGCTTCTTCAGGCCAGCCTCGTATTGAGAAGAGGTTTTAAATGGACATGTTTACCCCACTATGCCCCTGACTTGTGGCTCCTCTCCCCAAAGGAATGTGTTCCTGGTGCACACAGCACATGTGGTTCCTTAGGTAGGATCTGGTGAGCCTGGGCTCACCTTGGTATGTCTACACGTCCCATCTTCTCTGCTTTGGAAAGCTAGAAATGAACTTTTCTTTGAATGGGCAAGTCCCACCCACACAATTTAAAAATAAGAGTGGGCCAAAACAGC
The DNA here is from genome assembly GCF_001704415.2 of Capra hircus. Lineage (NCBI taxonomy): Eukaryota > Metazoa > Chordata > Mammalia > Artiodactyla > Bovidae > Capra > Capra hircus. Next base: position 56,524,228 of record NC_030817.1, read on the forward strand.
AAACTGGGATCCTAAACAGTGTTTTCCATCCTGGCCCCCAAATCCAGGGGGATGGTTTCCAAAAGCTCTTTCAGTTGCCTAAACACAGTGTCCACCTCAGACCAACCAAAGATGTTGTTCATAATAGCCCCAGACAGGAGCCCAGGGCGGTTTGAGCAAGTCAGGAGCTCAATTGAGTCACAGCTTTAACTTTTTTTTTAGGTCAAGACTGTTCATTTAAATAAGGCACAAGAGAAGCTGGTGTTTTAAGCCATTGGAACAAGCTGAAAATAGCTCCCCACCCTCCCTTTCCTTCACTGTTCCATCTCTGACACCTGACACAGAAGTCACCAGGCCCTAGGCCAGAGCTCTATGATCCAACCTGTGGCAAAGGAAACACCCGCCAAGGAGGCTCTCCTGTTAGCTTTGGATCACAAGTGAGGACAGGCCTTGGGCCCCTGGGCTATGTGTGGCCCACAGATCTCAAGCATCTGAGAGGTGAGAGATGGCATGTGCGGGGCTCTGATCACCCGCATGTGAGGGCATCAGCTGGCCAAACTGAATGCCATGCCATCAGCCAGGGGCTTGGAGGAGACCTGTGTTTGACCGATGAGCAGAAGTAGCTGCCTTTCCTGGAGCTTATGCATAGACACATTGCTAAGGTGGAGTTGCAAAGAGCAGCTACCCTGAGCAGAGGAACAGATTGGAGATGGAGAGTGACTATACTCATAAACTGCACTAACTGCACGCTCACTACATTCACTGTCCTTCTCAACACTCAGTGCCTGGCCTGTAGTAGTAAATAGGAAATAAACTGTACCCAGTTTCTGAGTGGACTCAATCTCTCCTCTTTTAACTACGCAATCAGTGTCCTTTCTTGGAAATAGCAGAGATTTCAGACCTAGCTCTGTTGGGTACCTTTAGCCCACAGTTTCTTTATCTGTAAAATGGGTATAAGGCTCCCTTGCCTTTCTTCTAAGGTTACTGCATTGAATATGGGAAATGCTTTGAAAACTAAAGCGTATTATACATGTTAGGGTTATAAGTATTGTTGATGGTGGATCTCTTCCCCTGAGTTCTATTGTGCCTGGCTTAAAAAAAAAAAAGAGTGTATTATTTACTTTCGGCTGTGCTGGGTCTTCGCTGCTGAGCAGGCTTTTCTTTAGTTGCAGTCAGGCGTCTCATTGCAGTGGCTTCTCTTGTCGTGGAGCACGGGCTCTAGCGCACGGGGGCTCAGTAGTTGCGGCTCCTAGGCTCTAGAGCACAGGCTCAGCAGTTGTGGCTCTTGGGCTTAGTTGCTCCGCAGCTTGTGAGATCTTCCCAGATCAGGAATCAAGCCTGTGTCTCCAGCATTGGCAGGCAGATTCTTTACCATTGAGCCACCAGGGAAGCCCTGTGCCTGACTTTAAAAGCAGTCAGAACCTGATAGTACATCAAATATGTGAATTCTTTCTTTCGATCATGAAAGATGGTGTCTTTAAAGATTTTTACACTTTCCGATTTCGTTGTGGTACTGAAACATTAGGCTTCCCAGGTGACACAGTGGTAAAGAACCTGCCTGCCAAATGCAGGACATGCAAGAGATGTGGGTTTGATCCCTAGGTAGGAAAGATGCCCTGGAGTAGGAAATGGCAACCTGCTCCAGTATTCTTGCCTGGAAAATTTCACGGAGAGAGAAGCCTGGCGGGCTACAGTTCATGGGGTCGCGAAGAGTTGGACACCACTGAGCGACTGAGCACGCATGCCCACACACACTCACACTCACACACACACTCACACTCACGTGCGCACACACACACACTACAATGTTAGGGTAATGCTGAATCAACATCCACCAGAGGATCATTACCATCATAAGTTACTGTGAGCTGAGTATTCACATCTGAGCAGTTCAAAGTAAAGACCTGGAAATTCACCTTTCTTATGCACATTAAAATACACAGGATAAATTATCATCTTTAAAAACAAACTTTTTTGAGTCATGTTTCTTTATAATGAAGGGTCTGACCAATCAGCAAATACAAACATTAGCTACTAGTCAGTGGGAGGGCACCGGGTCAGGAGTTAAACCAACATAATTTCATCCACTCCTTCCTCCAGTGCTACGAGGTCAGTATTATTCCCATTTTACAAATAGGAGGAATACCCATGAGTCTGGTAATCTTGGAAAGGTTATTTATTGTTTTGAGCTTCAAAGCCACTTTTTCAAGATCACCAGCAACACCTGGATTTTTTCAGTAACAATGAGGAAGAGGCAGAGAGAGCAACCTTAGGACCAACCAATGGAATGACAGCAAGACACTTCTGTTTTGCTACAGGCTGTTTCTTTCTTCCTTTCCACCTCGAATCTGTGTAACAGGCTGAAGCCGTCTGTAAGCTACCATCTAGGACTATAAAGCACATTTCTTGGTCTGACTGAACCTAAATCAAGTCAGAGCAGTGAAATGAACTTAGGTGTGCCCCACTGTCAGGGGTTAACTGGACCAACAAGGTGCTTAAGGATGTGTGTTTATGTTAGTCCCTCAGTCGTGTCCAACTCTTTGCAACCCCATGGACTGTAGCTCTCCAGGCCCCTCTGTCCATGGAATTCCCCAGGCAAGAATACTGGAGTGGGTAGCCTTTTCCTTCTCCAGGGAATTTTCCCGACCCAGGGATCGAACCTGAGTCTCCTGCATTACAGATGGATACTTTAATGTCTGAGCCACCAGGGAAGCCTGTGCTTAAGGATAGTTTGGAGCAATCACGTGGAAGCTTAGCTATCCAGACCCCTGCTGTCCTTTCCAAAGGTTGCCTGGGAGACTCTACTAATTCCACCAGGGGGTCATAATCGGCCACATTGGAACTAGAACTACCTGGGGAGATTTAACTACTGATGTGGTTGACCTCCTGAGGTTCTGATTGAATTATGCAGGTGGGGCCAGAGCGAGGGGGAGGTTTTCAAATCTCACCAGGTCTAACAAGCAGGGGTTGAGAATCACTGTTCCAAGCCTTTTGGGAGCTCTTCCTATAAAAATGCCTTCAAAGTCTATGACACTTCTCATGAATCTTGTCAACAAGATTCTTATTTTAAAGACAGACTGGGTTAAAAAAAATAGCTTTAGGTTGTTTAGAACTGAATCTGTAGAATAGGAGTGAAATACTGGTCTTTGTCCTCAAGAGGAGGAGAAACCTCAGAAACACACCTGGGATCCTCGTGTGGCTCCCCAGGTGGTTTCAAAGGTTCGTTCACTGAGCACAAGCCGGGGCTCTGCTGGGGCCAAAGCTCTCCAGCAGATCAGAGCTGGTTCTCCAGGCGACTGGTGGCCAGGACCCAGGTCCTGAATTCTCCTGCCACTGGGACTTCCTAACATTGGCATCTATTCGAGGGGCTTTGGTAAATGCCCTGGCCCGCTCCTGCCACATGGAGTTGTGCCCTTAAAATGTTCCTGGTTTCCGAGGCAAAGGTGCTCTCTCGTTCCTGCTTCGTGACCAGCATCTCCAGGCTGCACTGAAGCCCAAGCTGTGGCCTGGGGTTGAGGGTAAGTGATCTCATGTCCCCTCCATCGTGCCTGCCCACAGGTCCTGCCCACTTAGCCTCATCTCTCGATGAAGGGGATCCCGGAAGTAGGTTCTTGAAAAGCAATCAAAGTGTCAGACAAGAATGAAATTCTGGGGTAAACTGACAAGGGAAAAGGGATCGCCTGACTTAACTTCTCGTGATATTTTGTCTGACCACTGATTTCACATTGGAACCTTAGTGGTCATCTAAATAGCTCTAGACCTCGGTTTCCGCAATTGTAAATAAAGGAGATTTAAATGAGTAATCTTTTTTTTTTTCCATTTTGGCTTTGTTTTGTTCCTTTTTTTAAGTTGAAATGTAGTTGATTTATAATGTTGTGTTCTTTCAGGTGTCCCCTGTGCTCTGCAGTAGGCCCTTGTTTTTTATCTACGCTATACATGATAGTGCAGATCTGTTAATCCCAAACTCCTAATTTTTTCCTCCCCCTTCCCTTTTCCCTTTGGTAACCATAGTCTGCTTTCCATGTCTGTGTGTCTGTGTCTGTTTGCTAAATAAGTCCATTTGTATCATTCTTTTAGATTCTATTTAGAAGTGATGTCACATGAAATTTGTCTCTGACTTCACTTAGAGTGATAATCTCTAGGTCCATCCATGTTGCTGCAAACGGCATTATTTAATTTTTATGGCTGAATAATATCCCATATATATGTATATATATACATATATTAGGTTTCTTCCATGTCTTGGATATTTAAATAGTGCTGCAGTGAACACTGGGATGCATATACTCTTTCAAACCATGTTTTTCTGCAGATAAATGCCCAGGAGTGGGACTGCTAGATCTTATGGTAGCTCTATTTTTAGTTTTTAAGGAACCTTCATACTGTTGTCCATAGTGGCTGCACCAATTTACATTGCCACCAACAGTGTAGGAGGGTTTTCTTTTCTCTACACCCTCCCCAGCCTTTGTTATTTGTAGACTTTAACAATGCCATTCTGACTGGTGTGAGGTGATAACTCATTATAGTTTTGATTTGCTTTTCTCTATTAGTAAGACATGTTGAACATGTTTTCATGTGCCTAGTGGCCATATGTTTGTCTTCTTTGGAGAAATGTGTATTTAGGTCTTCTGCCCATTTTTGGATTGGGTTGTTTGTTTTACTGTGGGCTTCCGTGGTGGCTGAGACAGTGAAGAATCTGTGTGCAATGCAAGAGACCCAGGTTCGATCCCTGGGTCAGGAAGATCCCCTGGAGATGGAAATGGCAACCACCCCAGTATTGTTTTATTGTTGAGTTGTATGAGCTGTTTGTATATTTTGGGAATTAAGCCCTTGTCAGTCGCATCGTTTACAAACATCTTCTCCCAGTCCATAGGTTGTCTTTTCATTTTGTTTATGATTTCCTTTTCTATGCATGAGCTTTTAAGTTTAGTCAGGTCCCATTTGTTTATTTTCGCTTTTATTTCTTTTGCCTTCTGAGATTGATCTAGGAAAGTGTTGCTGCAATTTATGTCAGAGAATGTTTTGCCTATGTTCTCTTCTAGGAGTTTTATGGTGTCATGTCTTATATTTAAGTCTTTAAGCCATTTTGAGTTTGTTTCTGTGTATGGTATGAAAGAGTATTCTAACTTCGTTGATTTACATGCAGCTGTCCAGCTTTCCCAACACCACTTGCTAAAGAGACTGTTTTTTTTTCCATTGTATATTTTTGCCTCCTTTGTTGAAGATTAATTGACTGTGAGTGTGTGGGTTTATTTCTGGGCTCTCTATTCTGTTTAAATGGGTAATCTTTAGCATCCTTTCCAACATTAAAATTCTGTGAATGTAAGATTCTGTGAGCCAGAATTTTTAAAACCAAGACTAGATTTTAAGATAAACTCCTTACAACTTTGGCCTCTGCTGACCAGGGGGGCCAGAAATGAACGGAAACAAAAGTAGAGTGTGTGAATAGAGCATGAAAGCCAGAGACGAGTCTCGATGGCCCGTGGTGTGTGTGTCCACACGATGAGCTTCCAGGGAAGGCTGGGAAGTGCCCTGAGGGCAGAGTGAGAGGATTGCTTCCCTCGCTGCCTGCTGTGTAATTATTGTCACGTCTGCACGGTGGCGGCCATAGAGGTAACAGGAGAGCTTTCTGAAAGGAGGGCAGGACTTCTACAAGTACAGTCTCTCAGCTTGATGGTTTTGTGAAGAGGTAAGGCTCGTTCATGAATTCTCACACCTCTATAAGCCAGAGGAGGTGGTAGAGCTGATAACTCGGGCCTCATGGAATAGTATAGTTTAATGTTGAGAGTGGCGTCTGTCAGTCAGCCCTGGTTTCCAGTCTTGCTACTTACTAGCTGTTCAACTTTGGGCAACTTATTTCACCTCTCGGGGCCTTGGTTTTATTATTGGGGAATAAGTAGGGATAATATCTACCCTGCAGGGTGTAGGGCCAGTGAGACACAACAGCGCACAGTAAGCGCCAGGCATGTAGTAGGTGCTCAACGCACAGAGACTAAAAGTGCCACAACCTCCACGTTTTCTGTCACCTGGACAGTTCGAGAACTACCTTCACTATGTATCCCATGATTTACCCAGCTGGCCTCACTGCAGGCAAAACCAGGCATTTACCTGGGGAATGGAAAGATCTCCAGAAACCAAAGACATCTGCTCAAGGGAGAAGCAAGGAAGCTTAATAACCAAGACTCTTGGATCTTGCTCTGGCTCTTTCCACCACCCTTTTGACAAAGCCATGGGACACTGCCCCCTGTCTTTGAGGGCAGAGGCACTCAATATAGTCATTCCAAAAAATGCACTACAAGAACATAAACCCAAAGCTTCACTGTAATTCCCAAACACAAATTATTCAAATGTGGGCCAGGCTCCAGCCCAGCGTGGAAGGGCATGACTGGGGGGCACCCATGTGGTCTCCTAGAAGCCTCTGCCTGACAGCACAACACGTGGTCAAGATGACAAGTCTCTGGCTAACCCCAGATTACACGCATAATATGCTCATTATACGTATAAGTGTATTGTTGATGTTTTGAACAGGCAACTTCAACATCATTTCATGTATCACTATCATTAAGGAGAGTTTTTAAAAGTAAGAGCCTTTGTACTTGGGGAGGGTGGGGAGTAAATCAACACTGCTGAAAGCAGACCTTTTTAGCTTTCAAATGATGTCACTGAAGTTCAACTGAAATACACTCAGGAAAGAGGCAACCCCAGTGCATGGGTGCTAGTGTTTGAGCAGATCTGAAAGGCTTGAAAGTGCCTTCCTCGCCACTTGCCCCAGACCCAGCATTGCCATTGTGAGCTACCCTTTTGGGTCATGGTCCCAGAGGAAGAGAAGGGACAGCAGAAGTTAGGTTTATTATCTCACTTAATGTTGGAGTCACAGGGTAGCTTTAAAAATTACTGATGCCTAGACTTACCACCGTAGAAGGCAATGGCAACCCACTCTAGTACTCTTGCCTGGAAACTCCCATGGACAGAGGAGCCTGGTAGGCTGCAGTCCATGGGGTCACAAAGAGTCAGACACAACTGAGCGACTTCACTTTCACTTTTCACTTTCATGCATTGGAGAAGGAAATGGCAGCCCACTCCAGTGTTCTGGCCTGGAGAATCCCAGGGACGGGGGAGCCTGGTGGGCTGCCATCTATGGGGTCGCACAGAGTCAGACATGACTGAGGTGACTTAGCAGCAGCAGCAGCAGACTTACCACCTAAAGATTCCATTATAATTGGCCTCGGGTGCATCCTGGGAGCTGGGAGATTTTAAAAGTTCTCCACATTATTCTAATGTACAGCCATGATTGAGAATCACTCTCTCATGCCCTCTTGCCCCAATGCTCAACCCTTACCCCCTTCCACCTCCCATGCCAGCCCTGGTTAGTCTAGGAAACCCTGTGGCTCAGCAAACACCCAGAAACAAACTAAAAGGTAGGTATTGTTATCCCATTTTACAGATGAAGAAACTGAGACCCAGAGAGGCCAAGTGACTTTTCCCAAGGCCACACAAACAATTAATGGTAGATTGGATCTCTCTGGCTTCAAAGTGATTCCTATTTCTTCAAGCTGCCTTGTTAACTTGGGAACATTAACTCATGGAGCTATTAACACACCGAAGGATTTCGTTTATAGTAATAACAGCCCCTCACATCTTTATGGAGGTGTTAGGGCTTGCAAAGCACTTCCATTTTAGTTTATGATATTAAAGATGACTCCTGCATTTTAAGGATAACGAAACTGAGGCGCAAAATCACTAACTTGCTCGTGGACACACAGGTAGAGGAACCAGAGTTTGAGTCCAAACCCTTATCTTCTATTTCCAAAGAATGGAGTACACTGGAAAATGGTAGGAGTGGGGTGAATTTTGGGGGTATAAGGAAGGTTGGAAAGTTTCAGAGCAGGACAAGCTCTCAAGTTCACCAAAGATGGGAACCCAGGAGGCAGCCAAAGAGGGAAGGAGGCCACAAAGAATGTTCCATCATTTCTGTGGTTGGGCCTCTCTCATCCAGCTCATCTCAGGGAATCAAGTGTGGTGAGTGAAAGATGTTAATGTCGGAGGCCCTGCCAAGTAGAGACAAGAAGGACAGGAGAAGGCTTTTGTCCTGTAAAGCTGCCCCTATACGACCTGCCTTTCATTTGGTTTTCCTATTAATAAAATACATTCTCTACCAGACTCAGAACCCAAAATCTTGGTTTCTAAAACCATTCTCCTCTAAAAGGAGCAAGCATTCCTTGTAAAAATGGCTGATTCCAGGACTAGGACAAGGAAATACCAGGTCAGGCTGGAACATCTTATGGAGCTAGAAAATAAGGGAGTTAGAGTCTTAATTCACAGAAAATACCCTAGTTAATTAAAAAAAAAAACAGAAGCCACTGTGAAAATTTTATTATTGGAAAAACCAGGGACAGTTTGGGTATCAACATAAATAATAAATGTAAAAGATTATAATATATCCTATTCAAAGAATCTATTAGCCCATACTGACATTTTTAAATACAAACATATAGCAGATAAGTAATTATGGGATAGGAAATGGTATGTGAAAGGAGAGCTCATCGTCATATCAGATAATAAGTGTAGAAGAAATGAGTAAGAAAATCACTATTTGAAGCTATTATACTAATAGAGTGTTTGGGGAAAAAAAAGTCCTTAATGGATGCTAAAATTTAGTTCAGTTCAGTCGCTCAGTCATCTCCAACTCTTTGTGACCCCATGGACTACAGCATGCCAGGATTCCCTGTCCTTCACCATCTCCTAAAGCTCACTCAAACTCACTGCCGTTGAGTCGGTGATGCCATCCAGCCATCTCATATTCTGTCGTCCCTTTCTCCTGCCCTCAGTCTTTCCCAGCATCAGGGTCTTTTCCAATGAGTCAGTTCTTCGCATCAAGGGGCCAAAGGATTGGAGCTTCAGCATCAGTCCTTGCAATGACTATTCAGGACTGATTTCCTTTAGGATTGACTGGTTTGATCTCCTTGCAGTTCAATGCTAAATTTATTAGGTGAGAATTTATTGGGAAGCAAGATAGTTACACAGTCTTAAATCTTTTCCCAAATTATTTATTACTTGCAAAAAGGAAAGTGTTTCTCGTCAGTTGAGAGGTGTGAAAATACATCCTTAACCAAAAGATCAAAGTTAACATCCCCAATAACGAGACAACCAACTCCCATGCCTCCTCTAGATACACCGCCAAGGGCACAGTGCTTCTGCCCCAGACTCATAAAGTGGGTCTAATCATGAGAACATTCAGACACATCCAAGCAGGGGAACATGTGACAGAACATCTGGCCCCATAAACTAAAAACATGTCAATGTCATGAAAAACACACAAGTGTAAGGAACACTTCCAGACAAAAGCGGATCACAGAGAATGAAAAGTACATAAGCCGTGTGATCTTGAATTGGATGCTGGATTGGAAAAAAAAAAAATGCTTTAAAGGATATTATTGGAATAATTTAAGTTTGATTAAAGAATGTGCATGGCTGTATTGAGGTTGAATTTCCTACATTTGATTATTGTGATTATATAAAAGAATCTCCTCGTGCTTAAAAGTTACTTGTTGAAGTATTTAGGGTGAAAAGTTATGGTATCTGCAACTTACTCTCAAGTGGCTCAGAAGCAAAAAGGGAGATACTAGGTGAGGCTGGACTGTGTGTGTGTGTATACGTGTGTGCGTGCTTTCAAATATCTGTAGAGGTAAAATGTTAACAGCCAGTGAATCGCATTGAAGGGTATACAGGCATTTGTTGTAATATCTTCACAACTCTTCTGTAGATTTGAATTTTTTTAATTTGATTTTTTTTAATCAAAAGTGAAAATAAAGGGGAGAAAGTATAGGTAGTTTTAGAAGAATAGTCAAACAATATTCAAGGTGAATTTGAACTGGGAACGATCAGCAAAAGTACTTTGATTCTGAAACTTGGCTACTGTTTCTAAGAGCATAAAATTTACTGAATTATTTGCCTGCGTCCCTGCAGAAGTGGGAAAATATTGTATGCCCAGTAAGCACAGATACATGTCAGTAGTTGCTGGGTGAAGTTCTTCCCCCCCAAAAGTTTTTTTTTTTTAATTGAAAATGAAAAGAAAGGAAAAGGGGGAAATGAAAATAAAAATAGTAAGCATTAGTCTATAGCTTGGTAGGTTTGCTCAGACTTAACAATTATTTAGCAGGGCTTATAATTCAAGAGAAATGAAAATATATACTATGTTACTATATTAAAATAGCTACCCATAGAATGGATCTACTTTTAATTATTGGTTATATAAATAAAACCCTAAAGAAATTTTTGTTCTGGGATGTTGATGTGCACCCTGTTACTTTAAAAAACATGTTAGAAGTGGAAACTTTTAAAACATATAATTCATTGTAAGAGTCCTGATCATAATGGGACAATATACAGAAAAGTTAAACACATCCTGTGGCGTTACTCTCCTACTTAAAAGACTCTCAGAGTGTCCTATTAAGCCAACAAAAGCCCATGCTCCTTACCTAGGCACTCCAGCCCTCACAGCTGGCTGCAACCCAGTTTCTAGAATCATCTCCCTCCCCCAGCCCCAGCCACTCCACAGTCTAGCCAGGCGGGCACTCCTGACTTTCCCGGACAGGCCCTGCCTTTCAGGGCAGACTCTGGCTAACATTCTTCCCCAGTTGGGAAGCTCCTCCCCTCTCTCCAGCACATGACTTCCTTCTTCAAGTCCCAGCCCAGCCTCAGCCCTACCCCACTTCACCCCTGCCAAGGAGAGGTGCCCTGCCCCCTTCCTGCTGTAAACGTGTTAAGTCATGATAAGGAGGATCTTCCCTTTATTCCAGAATTGCCTCTGAGAGCCCACAGCTGGAAACGTCTTGCATTTTTAGAGCAACTCTACCTGTGGGTCCACCTAGCCCCTGTAAAACCTTTCTGAAAGGCAAAACATCTCTCCAGAAACTGAACCCCATTTCTCCCACCTGAACACCATCACTCCACACCCAATCTCTGCAAGATGCAGAGATTTATGATGAATCTTTATGTAAAGTAAGATCATTTTTTGCCATCTCCCCTTTGTGAGGGGGCCATTTGATGGGTCCCATGCCTTAAAACCAACAGTGGGAGAACCAAGATAATGACCCCATGATAATAATCTTGTGTTGAGCTGCAAAGCTTTCTTGCCTGATCAGAATTTGGAGGAAGGGGAGAGGGGGCTTGAGCCTTAGGATGAGATAAAGAGGATTAAGGCCACCTCCTTTTTTATTATTGGAGGATAATTGCTTCCAATTATTATTTTTAATTGGAGGATAATTGCTTCCAATTATTTTTTTTTTATTGGAGGATAATTGCTTCCAATGTTGTGTTGGTTTCCACTGTACAGCGATGTGAAACAGCTGTAAGTATATATATGTCCAGGGCTTCCCTGATGGCTCAGTGGTAAAGAAACTGCCTGCCAATGCAAGTTCAATCCCTGGGCTGGGAAGATCCCCTGGAGGGATAAATGGCAACCCCACTCCAATATTCTTGCCTGGGAAATCCCATGGACAGAGGAGCCTGGTGGGCTACAGTCCATGGGGTCACAAAAGAGTCCGACATGACTTAGCAACTCAGCAACAATGATGACAACATACATATGTCCCCTCCCTCTCAAGCCTCCCTCCCACGCCATCCCACCCCTCTAGGTTATCACAGAGCACCAAGCTCCCTGTGTAAGGCCACCTCCTTTAATCATAGTTCTTGAAAATTACAGCTGAGCTGGGGGCCCTAGTGCTTAAGGTTAAAGACACTGGGATAGCATGCTAGAGGTGGGGTGCTACCCATTAGGGACGGAATAAGGCAGCTGAAAAGGTGAGGTCAGATCCCTCACGGACCAGCCAATGTCAAAGGGGCTGCTAGAGTCCTGCCCCCACTGGGGCCTCTATCCACCCATTCAGAACCTCCTGACAATTGAGACAGCTCAGGGTGCCAGTCCCTGGGTCATCCCAGAGATCAGCAAACTAGAGCGACGAGGAGGAACCGCCACAGTCAGTCACGGGACAGAACCTTTTATTCTCAAGCCCAGAAGAGCAGGACCGGGAAGTGGAGGGGGCTGGGAAAGGGCACACCCCCGGGAATCAACAGAGGGCGCCGTGGAGCTGGGGGAGGGTGACGAGAGCCTGTGAGAGAGAAAATGTGAGTTTGCTACAAAATTGCGCATTTGTAGATATTTACATTGAATAGTGGAAAAGACTCTGATGCTGAGGGGGGTGGGGGCAGGAGGAGAAGGGGGAAACAGAGGATAAGTTGGCTGGATGGCATCACCGACTCGATGGACATGAGTTCGGCTGAACTCCGGGAGTTGAAGATGGACAGGGAGGCCTGGCGTGCTGTGATTCATGGGTTCGCAAAGAGTCGGACACGACTGAGCGACTGAACTGAACTGAACTGAACATCGAATAGTTTAAAAGCAATTTAAAACCTACATGTATTTCCAAAGTATGCCCATGTATATTTTGGTTGGCTTTCTTATGAGAAAATGTTGAACATATAACTTCAATGCACAAATTGGTTTTTTTGATGGGCTCATCTGCTCCTAGTGAAGGTATCTAAATTTATTTTTTTAATTTATCAAGGTGTAGTTGGTACACAATGTCATGTTAATTTCTGCTATACAGCAAAATGATTCAGATATATATCTGTACTCTTCATATTCCTTTTCATTACGGTTTATCACAGAATATTGAATATAGTTCTCTGTGCTATATGCTAGAAACTTACTGTTTATCCGTTCTGTATATACTTGTCTCTGCTAATCCTGAACTCCTAATTCACCCCTCCCCCACTCCTCTTCCCCTTGGTAACCACAAATCTATTCTCTGTCTGTGAGCCTGTTTCTGTTTTGTCGGTAAGTTTTTTTGTGTCATATTTTAGATTCCACATGTAAGTGAGATCGTATGGTATTTGTCTTTTTCCTTCTGACTTACTTCACTTAGTATGATAATCTTAGGTCTGTCCATTTTGCTGAAAATGGCATTATTTCATTCTTTTTATGGCTAAGTAGTATTCCGTTGTATATACATACCACATCTTTACTCATTCATCTGTCAGTGGATATTCATATCTTGGCTATTGTAAATAGTGCTGCTCTGAACATAGGGGTGAGTGTATTTCCTGAATCATGGTTTTGTCCACATACATGTCCAGGAGTGGGGTTGTGGGCTTCCTTGGTGGCACTAGTGGTAAAGAATCTGCCTGCCAATGCAGGAGACACAAGAGTTGCACAGCTGATCCCTGGGTCGGGAAGATCCCCTGGAGAAGGAAATGGCAACCCACTCCAGTACTCTTGTCCATGGAGAATTCCATGGACAGAGAAGCCTGGTGGACTCCAGTCTATGGGGCCGCAAAGAGTCAGACACGATTGAGTGACCGAGCACACAGTTTTTTAAGGAAACTCCATGTAGTTCTCCATAATGACTGCATCAATTTACATTCCCATTTACCAACAGTGTCGGAAGGTTCCCTTTTCTCCACACCCTCTTCAGCATTTGTTGTTTGTAGGGTTTTCAATGGTGGTCATTCTGACTGATTGAGGTGTTACCTCATTGTAGTGTTGATTTGCATTTTGACTTGCATTTCTGTAATAATTAGCACACAAATTCTTTACCTATTAGATGCTCATGCATTTTTATAGGAACTTCTATTTTATGACTGCTCATGAAACAGCTATATGCTGAACTGCAGTGGTATTAAAATTGTTACAGTTATTTCAAAGTTGCATTTACTTTATACAATGGGTTTTCTCCTGATGTCATAATACTTACTTTAGATAATCTGAATTTCCCCTATTCATGTGTCTGCATTGTCATATATTATTTAAACAATGTGTAAAATGCAACCCACTCCAATACTCTTGCCTGGAAAATCCCTTGGATGGAGGAGCCTGGCAGGCTGCAGTCCATGGGGTCGCCAAGAGTTGTACACGACTGAGCGACTTCCCTTTCACTTTCCACTTTCATGCATTGGAGAAGGAAATGGCAACTCATTCCAGTGTCTTGCCTGGAGAATCCCAGGGACTGGGGAGCCTGATGGGCTGCCGTCTATGGGGTCGCACAGAGTTGGACACGACTGAAGCGACTTAGCAGCAGCAGCAGCCAAATGCTCACAACTTTGCTGTAAGTTTGAATTATGTAAAAATACAACATTACACCCAAAAAGTCATTATAAAGGCCATGGTAACTATCGTTAATGTTTAGAAATGGCTGATCATACATAGATCCCTTTTATTAATGCATTTGAAATTATTTAACTATCAGATCACCTTTTCAAAACCTTAAATGAAAATGGACAGAGACACTTTGTTAATGGAAATGATAGTTGGTTCTATTTTTTTTTAACAGCTTTATTGAGATATAATTCACATACTATATAATTCATCCATTTAAAGTATGTAACAAGGCTTTCGGATATTAATTTTTTTAATTGCAGCAAAATATATATGTAACATAAAATTTGCCATTTTAAGTGTAGGATTTGGGGCATTACATTCATACTCCCTGTCATCACTCTATTTTTCTTAATAGAAAAAATTGATTTTTCAAGTTAAATGCCTTTAATTCTCAGCAGAGGGAATGAAATCTTTGTATTTTGACATATAGTTTATGTGAAAGATGAGGAACAAATTAGAAGAGGCCTAAAGGAGAGGCAAATTTAAAAGCACTCAGCTCTCTTTCTCACTAGCCCTATGCCTTATGACTGGTTTTTAGAAAATCAATTATTCACAGTTTCTACTTAATATGAAAATATTTCACTCCTCAAGAAAAAAATGTACTTTTTAAAGGAGAAAAATCCCTTTTACTGTAAGAAAAGGCAACTGTGTTAGCAGGTATGTCCATGTAGTAACATGCTGATACAGTGTAAGTTGATACATTTTCACCTCCCGAGGAAAAAAAGGTGGTCCACACCACACTGCATACACATACACATTCAGAAAGTGAAAGTCGCTCAGTCGTGTTAGACTCTCTGTGACCCCAGGGTCTGTACAGTCCATGGAATTCTCCAGGTCAGAATACTGGAGTGGGTAGCCATTCCCTTCTCCAAGGGATTTTCCCAACCCGGGGACTGAACCCAGGTCTCCCGCATTGCAGGCAGATTCTTTACCAGCTGAGTCACCAGGGAAGCCCATTTACACATTCAGAAGTAAAATACAAATGTAGTTGCATTTTTATAAAGGTCCTCAATATCTTAACCCAAAGAGACAGCTAAATAAGCAGTGGGAACCTGAGTTACAGGGGCAGACCAGACGGAGGACATGGCTAACAAGGGAGCATGAGCATAGACAATCTGGAACCTGAATCCAGATGCAACTGGACTTGGGACCCTTTCTGGAGTCTACCAGCTCTGCAACCCTGGCAGGTCATCTGCCTCCTTAAGTTTCAACATTCTCTTATTTATAAGAGGGAGTGTGTCAATGAAGATGCTTTCGGCTGCAGAAAACCCAGCTGGAAACAGCTGATACAATAAGGAGTCTTATTATAATGAGAAGGGGGAGGGAGGGCAGGCAGGCTTGGCTTTATTGGCTCAGTGCTGTTGCCAAGGGCCCAGGTCCCATCCATCTTCGTGCTCTGTGGGTCTCTGCTCCACCTCCAGACTGCGTCCTCAGACACAACATAGTTCAGCAGGAAAAGAGCAGGATAGCAGCTCTGCGAAGAGCCAGGAAACCATACCTCCAAGTCCCTCAACAACCCTGCTCCAGCATTCCATCAGTTAGATTCATGTCAGGGAATTAATGTGGAGATTAGCAAAGGAAGGGACCCTCCACAATCGTCTCCCGGAGCTGGGAGTGGGGCTGCCCTCTTCTGAGTCTCGGAAATGGCGGAGAGGAGCAGAGCAGCGTTGTAATCGTCACCAGAGAGAAGAGGCAGAGGGGGACCTACTGGAGTAACTGGTGAGTGGGCGTCCAACTGTGTCTGCTGCCTTTGGTTAAAAAATAACACCTCTAAAGTCTCAAGAGACAAAGATCAAGTGATATACATATAAACCATGTGTAATATTTAAGACATTGGACCCATGTTAATTACTAAAAAGACAAAGTGTTAAGTAAGCACATGAGAGAGTAATTTTTGCTCATCCGTTTTCATGTGATAAATTAGATTATTAGCTGAGAACCAGAACTTTCCTTCCCCCCCCCTTCTTCCTTCTTTCCTTTCTCTCTTCTCCCCTCCCTCTCTCACTTCCTTCCCATCTTCAACAGACAGTACCGGGAACTCTGCTAAGTAAGTGAAATTAAGCAAGGTTCGTTAAGCTCACATCTCCTCATTGCTCCCAGTCTTCTGGGAAGAGTTTAGAATCTGTCTTATCACGTAAGCACTATAAGGTGGGAAAGAAAAAGCACCAGCAGGCACAGCGCCCAACTGAGCTTGAGTGGTAACGAGTGAGTGGGGTCGCCAGACCAAACACAGTGTGCTTACATTTGAATTTTTATTTTGAAACTTATTTCAAATTTAAATTTGAATATAGCATGGGACATACACTAAAACTTTGGCTCAGTAATCAAAAATTCAAATTTAACTGGACGTATTGAATTTTTGTTGTTATTAAATGTCAACTCTGTGAGTGGAGACATGTTAGAAGAATTGAACTATATCAAATTAAGGTGCTTTGACCAGTTTGAAAAACTTTGAGGATTGAGGGATGGTGGACTAGGGAGATTGAATTGGGTTAACTTAAATAGAAAGGAATGGAATTCTTAATATTTAAGAAGAGTTTATTGGCATATAGTTGATTTACAATGTTGTGTTAATTTCTGCTGTACAATAAAGTGATTTAGTTTTATATATATATACACACACACATATTCTTTTTCATTATGATTTATCACAGGATATTCCCTGTGCTATATAGTAGGACCTTGTTTATCCATTAATAGTCTGCATCTGTTAATCCCAAATTCCCAACCCTTCCGTCCACGACTCTCCTCTCCTTTGGCAACCACAACTGTGTTCTCTGTGAGAAAGAAATGGAGCTTAATTGGTTGGGAGGGGAATAAAATACTGTGAAGTTGGCTGAGTTAAAAGTTGAGTCGTAGGCCCAACTCTTTCCCTTAATGAACATTTATTGAGCTCCTGAAATGCGCCAGGCACTGGGTGACGTGCTGGGCACGCATTATCTCCTCGCCCCTCCTTAGAGCAAGGACAAAGAGGAGCAAGCGAGGTGCTCAGGATGCAAAACTTAAGGAGATACTCATGCTCAGGGTCATGCAAGTATGTTCTCTTCCCAGCCCATGTCCCTTCAACAGCCCACAGGCCCATTTCACAGATGAGGAAACTGAGGCTTAGGATGGCTTAGCAGTACATTCTGATCCACTAAATGACTTAGCAGTGGAGTAGGGCTGCAAGGCCAGAAGGTCTGTGTCCATAACCTTCCTTTATATACTGCCTCTCTGACAGCGAGTGATAGAGTCAAGAAATTCACCAGCCTTCTTCCAGCCCACATCTCATGCCCATGACTTGATTTATGTGGAAAGGATTTCACATGACATTTTAACTTCAGGGTGAGCAAAACCTCTAGGATGGAGTGGCTAGAACTCACCAGTGGAAGTAGGGTAGAGGGATCTATTCAAATCCTTGACCTTAGTATGGCAATTGCCACCCTGGCCATTCATAAGAATGCCTGGGAAACTTTAAAAGTCCTAGCTCACCTCAGGTCTCTAGGGGTGAGGCCCCAGCATCACTATTTTAAAATCTCCCCAACTTGAAACCTTCTAGGTTCTTGAACACCTAATTGATGAATTAAAGGACATATGCTTCAAACCAGAAGGGATGGTTTCTGCCTTCCCACCACATCCCGCCCCCCACACCCTGCACTCCTCCAAAGGCCTGAGAGTTTTCAGGGGACAAATCAGGCCAAGAGATGTTAGGTGAAGGGAGCCTGGTTACCTGCTGAAACTGGCAACCTGCAGCCTTTCTGCTATCCTGTAAACAGCAGGGGCAAGAAGATAGCGTGATGGGTGTTTGGATCCCAAACACACTTGTTTTAGTGTCGGCAAGACTGTGACATTTTTCAATCCTCAGCTTGTGGGATGGTGCCAAAGAAAAGGGTGCGAATAGGATGAGCTCTATTAGCTTGCACCTCTGAGGGTACATTTTCTTGGCGTTCTCTAGCTTACCTCCTTATCCCCAGAGCTTCTCTGGAGTTGCAGAGAATCCTCTGACATGTCATGATTGGCAGGAGGGCACAGAACCCAGTTGCCTCCTTATCCCAGGCTTCTCTGAGTTGCAGCGATCTCTGACATGTCATGATTGGCAGGAGGGCACAGAACCCAGTTGCCTCCTTATCCCCAGAGCTTCTCTGAAGTTGCAGCGAATCCTCTGACATGTCATGATTGACGGGAGGGCACAGGACCCAGTTGCAGAGAGGAGCAGTCTTTCGTGTGCCAGGCTCAGCCAGGGACTGTCCGAGTGGCCTTAACAGATTACTTAACCTGCCTGAGCCTCATTTTGTGTGTGTGTGTGTGTCAGAGACAGAGGACAGTTATTCTGCTCTGCCTTCCTCCTAGAATTGGTCTGAGTGGATTAAAGGAGTACTAGATGCAAGTTGTGTTTGGACAATACTAAAACACTTGATGCAACTCTTAATTTTTATGGTTCAAATTAGAATTTCATGTGTCAACTCTGGTCCCTCATGGAAAGCTGTAAATATGTCTGTGAGGACCTGAAAGTCTTTGTAAAAATCTTTGGTGTATTTCAGTAAAGAAACCCTGTATCCATTAGCAGTCACTTTCCATTCTCACTCCAAAGCCTTTTGAAGCCATTAATTTATTCTCTGCTTCTGTGGAATTGCCTGTTCTGGATATCTCATGTAAATGGAATTATACAGCATGTGGTCTTTGGTGACTGTCTTCTTTCACTTAGCATATGTTTTAAAGTATTCATTTCTTTGGTTTTGGCTGTACTGGTTATTCGTTGCTGCGCTCGGGCTTTCTCTAGTTGCAGTCTGAGTGCTTCTCATTGCAGTGGCTGCTTTTGTTGCAGGGCACAGGCTCTAGAGTACCTGGCTTTCAGCAGTTGTGGCCTTCAGTCTCAGCAGTTGTGGTGCATAGGCTTAGCTGCACAATGGGATGTGGAATCATCCCGGACCCGGGATTGAACCCATGTCCCCTGCATTAGCAGGCAGATTCTTAACCACTGGACCACCAGGGAATTCCAGCATACATTTTAAAGCTTCATCCCTGTTTAGCACTTAACACTACTTCACTCCTTTTTATTTCCATGTAACATGCCATTGTATGTATATAGCACTTAAAATTTTTTTGTTGAAGTATATAGTTGCTGTACAATGTTAAGTTACAGGTGTGTAATATATGATTCACAATTTTTAAAGGTTATACTCCATCTATAGTTATTAAGAAATGTTGGCTATATTTCCCATGTTGTACAATATATCCTTGTAGCTTATTTCATACCTAACAGTTTGTGTCTCTTACTCCCCTACCCTTCTCTTGCCCCTTCCCACTTCCCTCTCCTCACTGGTAACCACCGGTTTGCTCCCCACATCTGTAGCACATTTTGTTTATCCGCTCACAGGTTGATGATGGATGTTTAAGTTGTTTGTACTTTTTGGTCATATGGATAGTGCCATGAACAGTGGTTTACAAGTTTTGTGTGGACATAGGCAGTTGGGTTCATACCTTAGAAGGGGATTTGCTGAGTAACACTACATTTAACTTTTTAAGAAACTTCCTGGCTGTTTTTCAAAGAATATTTTCACCATGTTCATACTGCATTAGACTTAAACAAGATCAGAATTTAGTTGAAGAAACCTGTACTATATATATATATATATATAATGCATGAGTGTGTGAATGCATGCTCAGTCACTCAGTTGTGTCCAACTCTTTGCAACCCCGTGCTCTATAGCCCGCCAGGTTCCTCTGTCCATGGGATTTCTCAGCCAAGAATACTGGAGTGGGTTGCCATTTCCTTCTCCAGGGGATCTTCCCAACCCAGGGATCAAACCCATGTCTCTTGAGTCTCCTGCCTTGGCGGGCGGGTTCTTTACCACCATACCACCAGGGAGCCATGAAAACTAAACACGCAACAACAGACACCATTCCGTGAACTGTAGCCCAAAATACATCTGACTGTGTAGTTATGAGTAGACAAAACCCAAATTTGACCAAAACCCAGGAAAGACAGTTGTCTGAGAGCCTGTGACTTGATAACAGAGCCCAGGACCTTGAAGCCGTGGACCCAAGTCCCTACTTGCCCTAATTCACTGTGACCTTGGGCAAGCGTCTTCTTTCTGGCCTCAGTTTTCTCAATGCTAAAGTGAGAATTTGCATCTGAATGTGCTCTCGCTGCCTACAGCTCTGCGTTGGTCCTTGGCATTCCCAGGATGCTGTAGCGCATGCTCAGGGAGGTCACATGCCTTTTCTGGGCCCCCAACGCCTCAGGGAATTGCTAGAATTACAAGTACACCCGAGGACCTTTGAGGAATGATGACAATAAGATGCCTTCCCAGTGCTCTGCTCAGTGCAGGCAGAGTCAAACACCACAGAGACAGAGGGTGGCCTGCCACTGTGAACTGAATCACGTGGGCAGCCAGGTCCTGGTTACTGTGAAAGTGAGGACCGAGTTCGCCTGCTTAGGAAGAATAAGACAGTAGCAATGGCAACCACTGTGCCAGACTCCACATTTAAGCCTTGCTTTTGGAAAAGAGCATTTATTGCATATTCACTATAGAAGTAAAGTGTGCTCATTATAGAAAAAAGTAAGGAGGAAAACAAAAAATCAGGTATAATACTACCATCCAAAAATAACCACAGTTTACAGTGTGATGTTGGTTCTTCATATTTGTAGTTATTAACTTGGTATTGTACTCTATATACAGTTTTTTTTTCACTTATTCCATGTCATTAATGAGTCTTCACAAACTTGATTTTAATGATTACAGGCTTTTCCATTATATAGATACACTTGTTTATTTAATCATTTATTATTAGATATTTATAAGGGGAGGGGATCCCTGAGCTTTAACTCTAAAAATAAGTGATGTTCATCTTTGTTTTGGGAATCCCAAACACCCTGGCATGCAAAGCCCTTCACAATTTAACTCCAGTCTGTCTTTCCATCCTCAGCTGTCTCTCTCCAATATAAGGCAGATGTTTAGCTTTTGTGCTCAGATGGAGCTTTCCTGTTGTTAAAATTCTAAAATACTTCAGCAGGAGGTTAAATTTCTAGGAAGCACCTCTGGCTGCAGTCCTGAGCACCCCCACCTCAACATCCCACCTCCACCCCAGTCCCTCATTAGGAACCTCCCCTCAAATCAGACTACTGAGACTCACCTGATCAGTAATCATTAGGACTGGTTAGGGCCTGGTCTTTACCTGTCTTAGCTCTGGGCTTTCACACCTTCTCCCTGTGACCCTTTGTTTACTCTGCTTCCTGTTTTCCTGGGAACAGTTCTCATTCCTCAAAATCTTGCCACTCCTTCAAAACCTAATTCAGATCCTACCTTGTCCTTGAAATTTTATCCAGCAACTCCAACTCAGTCTGATCTCTTGGTCCTATGAACTCCTACATCTTGGTTATATTTCAGTTATTGCTGTCTTCAGAATACTGTTGACATAGCATTTGCAGTTTAATTTCTTAATCAACTCTTCCTACATGCCCCTCTTTACACGCATGCTGCAGTCCATGGGGTCTCAAAGAGTCGGACACAACTGAGCGACTGAACTGACATGCTTCTTTCTCCCCAGGTACATCCTAAAGGCTGCTGAGACAGGAGCATCTTAAACTTTTTTTACTCTGTGGTAGAAACCATACTGGGCTTCACCAGTTTGCTGCCTCTTTCCTAACACACAGGCAAACAACTTGCTGTTAGGTTGGGACCATCTGAGTTCCAACCATGAAAGTATACACAGAAGGGATGTGGCTCTTAAAAGACCTCATTCAAGCCTACAACCCTCTCTTCTTTCAGTTAACAGGGGTGGCATAGATGGTGACCTCATAGAGGGAGATGGTCTGGGTCCTGAGTCACTGCATAAAGGACAAGAGGAAACTCACCAACCTGCACTGGATGGTGAAGTGAGCCAGAACAAACCTTTTAGGTAACAAGTCACTTAGCCTGGGAGTTTGTCAGTGCAATGTAGATTAACCCACAGACCCCCAACCTGGGTTTATATGGGCTACAAGCTGAGAAAAGTTTTTAAAGGCACACAAATAAACAAACAGCATGCAGCAGAGATATATGTAGCCCACAAAGCCTGAAATACTATCTAGTCCTTTACAGAAAATGTTTTACAGATGCTTAGACTGATCTATAACTCTAGCCTGACTGCCCAGCTGCCGCACAGTGCAAGACTCTGGAACATTTCATCCTTCAGCATTTGTTTAGTACCGGTGTCGTGTGCTTGCCTGCTTCCTTCATCACTGTGCCCTTTGTGGATGAACAAGGATGTGCCTACATACACGCAAATGTGCTCAGTGCTAGCTGTCCTGGGAAGCAGAGCTCACATAAACACAGGAAAAGTGCACCAGATTCAGCTTATATACCCCATAGATCCACGTGGCCCACCTGCCTTCCACATCCCAGGCCGCAGGCCTCACCCTGGTTCTCAGCCAGAGTAGTCCTGGCAGTAGCTTACACTGTCCTGAAGTCATAAAGCCAGCGATCAAATGGTGGAGGTGAAGAGGCAAGGCAAAATTGAATACAAACAGGCAAAGTTATGAGGCCTTAAACTTATGTTTTATACCCTTCGTGGCCCCTAAATGTTTTGATCCTTTGGGGAGCCTGCAGTTAACAGCAGTTACAGTGCTGCAGAGGTTTGGGGTAAACTTGATCTAAGTTTATTTTTTGCTGCACTGGCTCTTCATTGTGGTGCATGGGCTTTCTCTAGGCGAGTGGAGGGCTGTCTCTAGTTGTGGTGTGCAGGCTTCTCATTGCAGTGGCTTCCCTTGTCTCAGAGCACAGGCTCTTCAGCAGTTGCAGCACGCAGGCTCAGTACTTGTGGTACACGATCTTAGTCACCCCGCGGCATGTGGGATCTTCCCAGAGCAGGGATTAAAAAACATGTCTTCTGCACTGGCAAGTGGACCACCATGGAGGTCCTGGGATAAGCTTAAATCATAGCAGCATCTGCCCTAGTAAGAGATTATTGCCAAGGGGCCCCAAGAAGACAATATGGAATCAAGAAGATTCCAAGGAAGGAAGAGAGCAGGAGGAGGGGAGGGCAGATTTGAGAGCAGGACTAGCTAGGAAGCTTCTTGTGCCTCTTTCAAAAACAAGAAGAGAGGCCTGGCCTTGTCAGCTCAGTGTGAGGCTGGGTGAGGGCTGGGGGCAGCTACCCAGAGAGAGGTAAGAGCATCCTTGGCAGAAGCTGGGCACCACCTCTGAGCCAGGGCAGACTGCAGGGAGCTGGATGCCTGGTGTGAAGGCGCCCCCTAGAGGTCTGAGGCTGTTGGAGAGTGAAGGACACATGGGGCCTTTGAGAGCTGAGCTTGGCAGTGCCCACCAGCCTGCTCCATGAATGGAGTCTTTCTCTTGGCGTTTGTCAGAACTCAATGCCCTCTGTGCTGAGAGGAGGCCCAGTGGACTGGAAATAACTTCAGGCTTCCAGAAACATTTTATGGAAATATTCAGGAGCTTGAAAGACAGAACAGTCCCAAGAAAGACATTTGGAATTTTTAGAGAAGAAAATACAGATTATCTTTCTTTCTTCAGGTTAAAAAATAACAATTTTTTTAACAAGGCAATAGATAAAAGTGAAAGGAAAAGATGAAAGAAAAGATTGCAGTTGACTTCACTAAAACTAAGAACTTTTATTCACCCAAAAAAAAAAAAAAAATGGTACAGAGCGTAAGATAAGCTGAGGGCTGGGAGAAATAACACATTTAACTGTCAAAGAATTAGCATCCAGCATCTATAAAGAGCTACTACAAATCAACAAGACGAGTAAACTTCTTTTTTTTAAATGGGCAGAAGACATGAACAGGCACTTCAGAGATAAATACAAAAAGGACCATAAGGATGTGAAAAGTTGCTCAGCCTCCTTGGTAATAAGGGAAATGCAAGTTAAAACCAAACTGAGATACGATTCCATGGCTATTAGGTTAGCAGAAATTTGGAAGACAATATCAAGCATCAGCAAGGATGTAGAACAGTGAGAATTCTCATACACTGTTCATGGGGATGTTAATTGGTTCAGCCACTGGGAACAGCTTGGCTTTATGTTACAAAATTAAAGATATACATACTTCTTAGGGTTATAGTATATGGCATAAGCAATACAGTCAATAATATTGTAATAACTTTGTATGGGAACAGATGATTACTAGACATTGTGGTGATCATTTCATAATGCATGCTAATGTCAAATCATTATGTAGTAACCTGAAACATAATATTGTACATCAACTGTATTTCAATTGAAAATTTTTCAATAAAAAAAGACATACATTCCATACAACCCAGCACTTCTAGATCTATATAAACTTTTTCTTTGACAGTTTTTTTAAGTTTAAATATAGTTGATTTACAATATTTTGTTAGTTTCAGGTGAACAGCATGGTGATTCAGTTGTACATACATATATACATACATATATATATATACACACACATATATATACACTTATATAAGTCCTTTTCAGATTCTTTTTCCTTATAGATAATTATAAAATATTGAGTATAGTTCCCTGTGCTAAATACAGTAGGTTCTTGTTGGTTATCTGTTTTATATATAGTAGTGTGATATGTATATGTTAACCTTTTAATTTACCTCTCCTCCCACCTCCATATTTCCCCTTCAGCCACAGAAGTTCTCCGTGTTTGTGAGTCTCTATCTGTTTTGTAAATAAGTTATTTATATCAGTGTTTTAGATTACACATATAAGTGATATCATATGACATTAGTTTTTCTCTGTCTGGTTTATTTCACTTAGTATCATAACGTCTAGCTGCAACATGTCTAGCCATGTTGCTGCAAATGGCATTATCTCATTCTTTTCTATGGCTGAGTAGTATTTGATTGTATATATGCACCACAACTTCTTTACGCATTCATCTGCTGATGGACATCAAGGTTGCTTTCATGTCTTGGCTATTGTAAATAATGCTGCAGTGAGCACTGGGCTGCATGCATCTTTCCAAATTATGGTTTTCTCTGGATACATGTGTAGGAGTGGGATAGCAGTATCATATGATAGTTCTATTTTTAGCTTTTTAAGGAATCCCCATATTATTCTCCATAGTGGTGGTACCAATTTACATTCCTACAAACAGTAGAGGGTTCCTTTTTCTTTACATCTTCCCCAACATTTATTATTTGTATACCTACTGATGATGGTCATTCTGCCCATTGTGAGGTGATGTCTTATTGTAGGTTTGATTTGCATTTCTTTAATAATTAGTGATGTTGAGCCTCTTTCCATGTGCCTCTTGACCATCTGTATGTTTTCTTGAGAAATGTGTATGCAGATACTCTGCCCATTTTTGATTGGGTTGTTTGGGGTTTTTTTTATGCTGAGCTGTATGAGCTATTTTTATATTTTGGAGATTAACCCCTTGTCTGTTGGATCATTTGCAAATATTCTTCCCCATTCCGTAGGTTGTCTTTTGGTTTTGTTTATGGTTTCCTTTGCTGTGCAAAAGCTTTTAAGTTTAATTAGGTCCCACTTGTTTATTTTTGTTCTTGTTTCCATTACTCTAGGAGATGAATCCACAAAGATATTGCTGTGATTTATGTGAAAGAGTGTCCTGTTTATGTTTTCCTGTAGGAGTTTTATACTATCGAGTCTTATGTTTAGGTCTTTGATTAATTTTGAGTTTATTTCTGCATGGTATTGGAAATGTTCTAATTTCATTTTTTTGTATGTAGCTGTCCAGTTTTCCCAGTACCACTTATTGAAGAGTATCTTTTCTCCATTGTATATTCTTGCTGCTTCTGTCATAGATTAATTGACCATAGGTGTATGAATTTATTTCTGGGCTTCCTATCCTGTTCCATTGATCTATATTTCTGTTTTTAATGCTAGTACCATACTATTTTGATTACTATAGCTTTGTAGTATAGTCAGCTTCAACTCCGTTCCTCCAACTCCATTTTTCTTTCTCAAGATTGCTTGGGTCTTAGGGGTCTTTGTGTTTCCGTACAAATTAAATATTTTTGTTGTCCTAGTTCTCTGGAAAATGCCACTAGTAATTTAATAGGACTTACATTGAATCTGTAGATTGCCTTGGGTAAGATAGTCATTTTGACAACATTGATTCTTCCAATCCAAGAACACAGTATATCTTTCCATTTGTTTGTGTCATCTGATTTCTTTCAGCAGCATTTTACAGTGGTCAGAGTACTGGGCTTTTGCCTCTTTAGGTAGATTTATTCCTATGTGTTTTATTCTTTTTGATGTGATGGTAAATGGGATTTATATAAACTCTTATACATATGAAGCAGGAGACATATACAAGTATTGTTTATAATATCCCCAAACCGGAAACAACCCAACTGTCTATTCACTGTGGGACAGATACATAAATTTTGGTTCATTCCCACAGTGGATTACTATACAGC
Organism: Capra hircus; assembly: GCF_001704415.2. Lineage (NCBI taxonomy): Eukaryota > Metazoa > Chordata > Mammalia > Artiodactyla > Bovidae > Capra > Capra hircus. The sequence goes on from NC_030817.1 coordinate 56,550,706, forward strand.
AATGAAAATGAGTGAACTACAGCTGCGTCTGTCCACACAGGGAAATCACTGATGTGAGATAAAGTTATAGAAGAATAATTATAATATCACCTTTTTAAAAAGTTCAGAGGCATGAAAAACTAAATGATACTGCTTAGGGATAGTATATATGTGGTAAACCTATTTTTTAAAAGCAAAAGAAAGATGAACACAAATGAGGAAATATATGTACAGTGAAGAGAATACATCAGGGTAGGACAAGTGGGAGCATCACCTTATGCAGTTTGTTTTATTATTCTTTAAATTGTACTTACATGTTATATATACTCTTATATAAGTGAACTTTTCATCAAAAAAACAAAAACTCTTTTTTAAGAACAATACCTGGGTTTTTTAAAGGCCAATCAGACTATTATCAGAGTATCTTCTACATAGTAGAAAGTCATACTAGTTGGGCTAAAGATACAAGAAGATCAGGAGACAGTAACATAGGAGACCTTCCCTGTGCCAGGCTTTACTGCAGAGGATCTCAACAAACATCAAATGCTGCCAATAAAATATAGCCAAGAACACACTAAAGGGCTGAAATTCTGAATGACAATGAATTAGAACTTATTGGTGTACCTAGTAGTCTCTCTTTTGCACAGTGTTTCCATAATTTATAAAACACTCTGATATAAGTTAACTCTGTCAGTTCCCATAATCCCCCTGAGAGGTAGCCAGAGAAGGTTATTTTTATGCCTATTGTAAAGAAAAGGACACAGAGGGGTTGTGACTTGCCTGAGGTCATACAGCCAGGACTAGGTCTTAGACTAGGTCAAGTGCTTTTCCCTCAGCTGCTGCCTCTCTGTTCTGAGTGTGGTAGACAGAGATTCTACCACAAGGAGTTCCCAAGTCCTGTGCCAAATCCTCTCTTCCCCCACCACATATTTCCTGGAAAACCAGTCAGCCTGCCCTGGGCCCTGTCCTCTTGCACCCTCCTGCCGAGACTGCTCTCCTCTCTGGTCTCGAATTATACTCCCCTGTGTCCCAGTCACTAGGGTTCTTCTACTCATCTCTAAGGAATTTTTCCAGACGGTTGTTTTCCTTATCTTCGTTACAGCCCTTCTATATGGATTTCTATATCCTGTCTATTACAGTTGACCCTCAGTATCTGCAGGGGATTGGTTCTAGAACCAGCCCCCACCCCCACAGAATACCAAAATCTGTGGATGCTCAAGTCTCTCATAGAAAATTGCAAAGCACAATCAGCTGTCTATATCAGTGGATGTGGGACCTGCCAGTACAGTGAGCTGACTACAGTACGTCACCAGTTTGCAGACACCTGTCTAGAGTAGAGCATCCATGGGATGGCACCCTGGGCAGACAAATGCTATACATGGCCCTGTAGGGTGCAGTGATTGTCAATGGGAAACACACATGAGTAGTTTGTAAATGCGCCCATGTGATTCTGATAGGCCATTCCTTTCCTTAGTGATGATCAGTGAGATAGTGACATCTTAGCTCTGGGAGTTGGTCGAGTTAGTAACCTAACCTCTCTGAGCCTCCATTTCTGAATCTCTTACTCCATAGTTGTTTTTAAGAAATTAAATGAGATAGTGCCTACTACAGGTATGTGTTAATCAAATGTCATTTCCCATCATCCAATCAGGCCAGAAAAAAAAGCAGTGAGGTGTTAAACCAAACCTTACTGATATATTCGGAATCACTCACCCTCACACAGGTCCCATTTCTAACATTTGTCATCTTTCAGAAGAAGGACTTGTGCTTGGAAAAGTATTTTAGCTACTGCTCAGAACCATGTATGGTGCAAGACTTTGACTTCCCAGAGAGGAAAGGCCCAGGGTTCTTGTAGGAAGCTATGTGGCAAAGGAGACCAACTCCCATCTCAGAAGGTGTTCCCAGAGCTGTGTTCCAGAGATCATCCAGGCTGGGAGGAGGCCACGCTGCATGAGGGGAGGGTAGCCCCAAGAAGGAGACAATCACAGGTTCATTCACATTCACAGTCAGGACACAGGAAAGATGCAAGGGGGGTTCAGTGCTGGGGGTCTAGTTTGCTGTGGGAATTTAAGTGAGTCACTTCTCTTCTTTGGGCCAGGGGTTTAAACCATTGACCCTTACAACACTCAAGGACACTCTATTTCTTCAGAGTCACTAGGAAACAAGTTAACTCTCCAGTCACATAATTTTCATTTGCATTATTGTAACTTAGGCTGATGTCCAGCTCTTTTTCATAAACAGGGGAGCTTATGTCATTTCCACTATTGACTCCAGCACAGCCAAGGGTGTTACAGAATCACTTTTCTCACTTAGTATTAATAGCTCTGGGCAGCAGAAGAGACTTGCACTTAAGATTCTGGAACAGCTGAGCTTTCTTAGGAAGATTCCAGAAGGAGTTATTAACCCAATTATTAAAGCACTAAGTGCCATTCTCACATCCTGGGCTGCACTGCTGCAATCCTCTATTGCTTTTCTCTCTTCTAAAAGAAGGCATCAAACTAGGCACTCATTCAAAATTTTAATCACAATTCCAAGGCATTTCACACAAGCAGTTATAGTCACGCACAAAAAAGAACCTGCCTACTGGCATCAGAAAACTGCAGATTAAAGTAGATTTAGGACCTCATTTAAAAATGTTAATTGTCAAAATGTGTAAAAGCAACAATGTGCCTGACGTTGCAGCAAAAGTAACTCATGGATATAATATTGGTGGCACTTAAGTTAGTAACAGCTCTCTGGGGAAGCAATATGGCAACACACAGGATGAACCATCTTCATGATCATTGAGAAGTAATGCAATAAAAATCTGCATGAAGAAGTTAACATCAGCAATATCTACTTTAGCTAGAAAAAAAGGAAAACAATTATGAGTCTAAGCTTAGGGGTCTTCTTACATAGATTTTGATACAGCCACGTTTGCCTCTTCTAGAGCAATAAGGATAATTATGAAGATTAAGTAGCAACATAGAGAAGTGTTTATTGTGAGTGAAATGCATCTAACTTCAGAATACCATACTTTATGATTATCAGTTCAGTTCAGTCACGTCTGACTCTTTGTGACCCCATGGGCTGTAACACACCAGGCTTCCCTGTCCATCACCAACCCCTGCAGTTTACTCAAACTCGTGTCCATTGAGTCAGTGATGCCATCTAATCATCTCATCCTCTGTTGTCCCCTTCTCCTCCTGCTTTCAATATTTCCCAGCATCAGGGTCTTTTCAAATGAGTCAGCTCTTCACATCAGGTGAGCAAAGTATTGGAGTTTCAGCTTCAGCATCAGTCCTTCCAATGAGTATTCAGGACTGATTTCCTTTAGGATGGACTGGTTGGATCTCCTTGCAGTCCAAGGGACTCTCAAGAGTCTTCTCCAACACTGCAGTTCAAAAGCATCAATTCTTCGGCACTCAGCTTTCTTTATGGTCCAACTCTCACATCCATACCTGACTATTGGAAAAACCATAGCTTTGACTAGACAGACCTTTGTCGGCAAAGTAATGTCTGCTTTTTAATATGCTGTCTAGGTTTGTCATGGCTTTTCTTCCAAGGAGCAAGTATCTATTTCATGGCTGCAGTCACCATCTGCAGTGATTTTGGAGACTAAGAAAATAAAGCCTGTCACTGTTTCCATTGTTTCCCCATCTATTTGCCATGAAGTGATGGGACTGGATTCCATGATCTTAGTTTTTTGAATGCTGGATTTTATTATTACAGCTCTGTAAAAATGTACACACAAGTGTACAAGAACTAGAAGGTGTTAAAATAAAAATAGCTACTGTGTTTAGAAGGTGAAATACTGTGTTTCAAATTTTTCTTCTTAGATGTAGTTTAGTCTTCAATTAAATAAATGGAAGAAAGTATATCAATTAAAAAAGAATCTTATTCCTAAACTTCCCCACTAGACAAGGAGACCAGGGACCCTGCCTGTCTTATTCAAGGCTGTTTATCAAAGCATGTGTCTGGCAGTTGATAGGTGCTCTGTAAATATTTGTGGACTGATTGACCACTGCTGTCAGCCTCTCGAAACAAGGTTTAATAAATCACTGATGAACGAACTCCTGCTTTCCCAAAGAGCCCCTTCACAGTCTCCAAAAGCAAAAACAACTTCCTTTACATAAAAATCCTGCATCATCTCTCCCCCAGAGTTGCACTGGCAGAAGAAGGACATTATCTTAAAGCCACACCTTGAACACCAGGGCCACTTTAGGTGGAAGACTCCCCCCAACTTACTTCAGCAGCTTGACCCTTGGGGCAAATCCTCAGAGGGACACAAGGGGGAGCAGTTTGATCCCCAGAGCCATCTGGACACTAACTCTTTACACCAGAAGGTGGCAATGTATGCGCTTCCTTAAGGTGCAGAACTGGCACTTTCCAGGGCACTTTGATAGTTTATCATTCAGAGGACCATGATGGAAGTGTGTGACAAGGGTGACCAGGCCTCAGGCCAAGGTCAGGAACAGATGAAGGCCATCAGTGCCTGCTGTGCCTGGTGCTGTGAGAGATGGCATCTTACACTTGGGTAAACCAAGGTCCAGACAGGCTGAGAGACTGCCAAGACCCCGGCCTCTAGTAGAGTAACATTGCCCAGATCTGAACCCGGCTCTCCTTACACCAGTGCTCACCCTCTTTCCAGTTCCCAAGCAACAGTAGTCTGTGAAAAAGTGGGCAAGGGTGTTTCTAAACATTTGGTTAGGGACTCTCTGGATGGCTCAGTGGTAAAGAATCCACTTGCCAATGGAGGAAGCATGGCTTGGACCCCTGGTCCAGGAAGATCCCACATGTCGCCGAGCAACTAAGCCTGTGTGCCACAATTAATGAGGCTGTGCTCTGGATCCCGGGAGCTACAACTTCTGAGCCCACACGCCGCAACTACTGAAGTCTGCGCACTCTAGAGCCCGCGCTCCGCAGCAAAAGAAGCCATCACAATGAGAAGCCCAAGCATTGCAAGGAAGAGTAGTCCCTGCTCGCCACAATTAGAGAAAGCCTTCAGGGCGCAGAAGACCCAGTGCAGCCAAAAATAACATATGAAAAAACATTATATGTCCCTCATCTCCCCAAATTTGCCCAAGTTCATGTCCTCTGCATCAGTGATGCCATCCAGCCATGTCACCCTCTGACACTCTCTTCTCCTTGTGCCTCCAGTCTTTCCCAGCATCAGGGACTTTTCCAGTAGGTTGGCTCTTTGCATCAGATGACCAAAATACCGGAGCTTCAGCTTCAGCATCAGTCCTCCAGTGAATATTCAGGATTGGTGTCCCTCCCTTAAGATGGACTGGTTTGATCTCCTTGCTGTTCAAGGGACTTTCAGAGTCTTCTCCAGCACCACAGTTTGAAAGCATCAGTTCTTTGGCACTATTCCTTCTTTACAGCTCTTATAACCGTATGTGACCACTGGGAATACCATAACCTTGACTATATGGACCTTTGTCAGCACAGTAATGTCTCTGCTTTTCAACACAGTATCTAGGTTTGTCATAGTTTTCCTGCCAAGAAGCAATCGTCTTCTGATTTCATGGCTGCAGTCACCATCCGCAGTGATTTTGGAGCTCAAGAAGAGGAAATCTGTCACTACTTCCACTTTTTCCCCTTCTATTTGCCATTAAGTAATGAGAGGTACTGCCATGATATTAGTTTTTTTTTAAAAAAAAATTAGTTTTAAGGCGGCTCTTTCACTTTCCTCCTTCACCCTCATCAAGAAGCTCTTTAGTTCCTCTTCACTTTCTGCCATTAGAGTGGCATCATCCGCATATCTGAGGTTGTTGATGTTTCTCCTGCTTGTTTTGATTCCAGCTTGTAACTCATCCAGCCCGGCATTTTTCATGATGTGCTCAGCGTATAGGTTAAATAAACAGGGTGACAGCAGATAGCCTTGTTGTACTCTTCTCAGTCTTGAACCAATCATTTGTTCCATACAGGGTTCTAACTGTTGCTTCTTGACCTGCATACTGGTTTCTTAGAAGACAGGTGAGATGGTCTGGTATTCCCATCTCTTAAAGAACTTTCCACCGTTTGTTATGATCCACACAAAGGCTTTAAGGTAGTCAGTGAAAGAGCTGCTGCTGCTAAGTCGCTTCAGTCCTGTCCGACTCTGTGCGACCCCATAGATGGCAGCCCACTAGGCTCTCCTGTCCCTGGGATTCTCCAGGCAAGAACACTGGAGTGGGTTGCCATTTCCTTCTCCAATGCATGAAAGTGAAAAGTGAAAGTGAAGTTGCTCAGTCGTGTCTGACTCTTAGCGACCCCATGGACTGCAGCCCACCAGGCTCCTCTACGCATGGGATTTTCCAGGCAAGAGTACTGGAGTGGGTTGCCATTGCCTTCTCCGCAATGAAACAGAGATAGATGTTTTTCTGGAATTCCCCAGTTTTCTCTATGATCCAGTGAATGTTGGCAATTTGATCTCTGGTTCCTCTTCCTTTTCTAAACCCAGCTTGGACATCTGGAAGTTGTTGGTTTGCACAGCGCTGAGGCCTAACTTTAGCAAGATTTTAAGCATGACCTTACTAGCATGGGAGATGAGTGCAATTGTCCAATGGTTAGCACATTCTTTAGTACTACCCCTCTTGGGAAATGGAATGAGGATTGACCTTTTCCAGTCCTGTGACCACTGCTGGATCTTCCAGATTTGCTGACATATTGAATGCAAAACCTGGATAGCATCATCCTTTAGGGTTCTGAGTAGTTCTACTGGAATTCTTTCGCATCTACTAGTTTTAGTAATTGCAGTGCTTCCTAAGGCCCACCTGACTTCACAATCCAGAATGTCTGGCTCTGGCTGACTGACCACACCACTGCAGTAATCCAGTTCATAAAGATTTTTTTTTTCCAGTTCTTCCATGTATTCTTTCCGTCTCGTCTTGATCTCTTTAGCGTCTACTAGATCTCTGCTGTTTCTGTCCTTTATTGTGCCCATCTTTGGGTAAAATATTCCCTTGATATTTCCAGTTTTCCTGAAGAGATCTCTAGTCTTTCCCTTTCTGTTGTTTTCTTCTAGTTTTATGCACTGTTCGTTGAAGAAGGCCTTCTTGTCTCTCTGTGCTGTTCTCTGGAACTCTGCGTTTAGTTGGCTGTACCTTTCCCTTTCTCCCTTGCTTTCACTTCTCTTCTTTCTTCAGCTCTTTGTAAGGCCTCCGCAGATGACCGCTTTGCCTTCTTGCATTTCCTTTTCTCTGGGATGGTTTTGTTCACTGACTCCTGTACAATGTGACGGACCTCCATCCACGGTTCTTCAGGCACACTGCTAACTAGGTCTAATCCTGTGAATCTATTTGTTACCTTCACTGCATATTCATAGGGGATTTGATTTAATTTGTTCCTGCCTGGCCTAGTGGTTTGCCCCGCTTTCTTTAGTTTAAGCCTGAATTTTGCTATAAGAAACTGATGATCTGAGCCACAGTCAGCTCCAGGTCTTGTTTTTGCTGACTGTATACTGCTCTTTTGTTGATTATGAGGGCTACTCTTCTTCTATGGGGTTCTTGCCCACAGTAGTAGATATAATGGTCATCTCAATTAAATTCGACCATTCCCATCCCTTTTAGTTCACTGAGGCCTAAGATACCAATGTTTATTCTTGCCATCTCCTGGTTGACCACGGCCAGTTTACCTTGATGCATGGACCTAACATTCGAGGTTCCTACGCACTGCTGTTCTTTGCAACATGGAGTTTTCATCACCAGACATGTCCACAACTGAGCGTCGTTTCTACTTTGGCCCAGCCCATTCATTCTTTCTGGCTCTATTACTAGTTCTCCACTCTTCCCTAGTGGTGTACTAGACACCTTCCAACCTGAGAGACTCATCTTTCAATGTCATATCTTTTTGTCCTTTTTACAATTCATGAGGTTCTCATGTAAAGTATACTGAGGTGGTTTGGCATTCCCTCCTCCAGCAGATCATGTTTTGTCAGAACTCCCCACTGTGCCCCGCCCATCTTGGATGGCCCTACGTGTGGCTCATCACTTCACTGAGTTACACAAGCCCCTTCGCCATGACAAGGCAGTGATCCAAGGGGATGATGATGTCTAATGATCGTTAATTTCCACCAGTTATAGCTGTAAGGAGTAACCCACAAATAGGCTTTCATTTTCTGAAGTTTTGTGAACAAATCTACAATGTAATTTCTGCCAGCTTAAGTACTTTTTAAATAACTAAGTCAAATGACCAAACTGATCATACCATTTGACCTTGAAACACCACTTTGAGAAATGGGTTCCAAGGAAACAAAAATATGAGATATATATTTATAAATATACATTTTATGTATTGAGAAATATAAAAAATAAAGGTGCATATGCAGATGTTTAGAACTGAGCTTCATGTTGTAGTTAAAACTGGAAGCAGCCCAAATGCCTGGCCATGGGCCAACACTGGGAGGGTCGCGCTGTGATCACAACACTGACGCTGGGAATGGTCGTTGTGAAGGTTGGAGCTGATGCCGGCTCATCACAAGGGCACCATCATGCTAGCTGTTAAAATACTGAAATAGCAAAAGCAATAGAAGCAGAAATAAACAAGTGGGACTATATAAAACTAAAATGCTTCTGTGCAGCAAAGGAAACCATCAACAAAGTGAAAGGCAACCTACTGAATAGCAGAAAATATTTGCAAATCACATATCTGATAGAGGGTTAGTATCCAAAATATTTAAAGAACTCATACAGCTTAATGGCAAAAAGGCAAACCATCTGATTTAGAAATGGGCCTATCTGAAAAGACATTTTTCCAAAGAAGACATATGGATGGCCAATAAAAGGATGTTCCACGTTCCACATCATCAGGGAAATGCAAATCAAAATCACAACGAGATCACGTCATACCTACTAGAATGGCTGTTATTGGAAAGACAAGAAATAAGTCTTGGCAAGGATTTGGAGAAAAGGGAGCCCATATGCACTGTTGGTGGAAATTAAATTGGTGCAGCCTCTATGGAAAATAGTATGGTGGTTCCTCAAAAAATTAAAAATAGAACTTCCATATGATCCAACAATTTCACTTCTGGGTATATATCCAAAAAAATGAAAATACTAACTTGATATCTGCACCCCATGTTTATTGCATTACTTATGGTAGTCAGGACATGGAAATAAGACAAATATCCATTGATGGGTAAATGAATAAAGAAGATATAAGATGTGTATACATATATATGTGTGTGTGTATATGTGTATATCTCAAATATATAACAGAATGTTAGTTATAACAAATAACAAAATCTTGGCATTTAGACAACACCAAGACTTCCCTGGTGGCTCAGACGGTAAAGCTTCTGTCTACAATGAGGGAGACCTGGGTTTGAGCCCTGAGTTGGGAAGATCCCCTGGAGAAGGAAATGGCAATCCACTCCAGTACTGTTGCCTGGAAAATCCCATGGACAGAGGAGCCTGGTACGCTACAGTCTATGGGGTTGCAAAGAGTCGGACATGACTGAGTGACTTCACTTCACTAGACAACACGGATGAACCCTGAGGACATTATGTGAAATCAGAGAGGGAGAGAGACAAATACCACACGATCTCGTATGTAGAATCTAAAAAACAATAAAACACCCAAGCTCATAGACGCAGAGAAGAAGTTGGTAGTTATCAGTGGCGGGAGTTGGGGCAGGGTGGTGGTGGGGAATAAGCAAAATGAGTGAAGGGGGTCAAAAGGTACAAGCTTTCAGCTGTAAGTCACCAGGATGTGATATTCAGCATGGTGACTGTAGTTGATAAGACTATATTGCATTCTTGAAAGTTTCCAAGAGAGTAAATCTTAAAACTTCTCATCACAAGAAAAAAAAATACCCTAGTAACTAAGGGAACCTATGTTAACTAGACTTATTATGGTGATCATTTCACAGTGTATACAAATATTGAATCATTATATTGTACACCTGAAACTAATATTAATGGATCGATTAGACCTCAATAAAAATAAGCTTTAAAAAGTACTGAAGTAAGTAATTCCATATCGTTGGAAATAGTAGGGGCTGAGTGTCCCCCCGGATCCTCCCTGACCCCTCCACTAGGATCTTCCTGGATCTCCTATCCAGCAACTAAATGTGAGTGCCTGGTCCAACAGGACTCTCCAGGATCCCACCCTGTGCCGTGGTCAGTACACATCCTAGAACCAGTTATTATTAATAAATATTTTTTAAACTCCCCTGGCTAAGATTCTGTACCTTTACAAAAAAGTTGCCTTATTTTGGAGTGAGACAAGAGATACAGGGATAAAGAGAGAGACAGTATGTGACTTAGTAAGAAAAATGGAGTAGAACTTCATATAATGAACGCAGTAGACCCTCCCTATCTGTGGGTTCTGAATTCATTTTATTTAAGAGACTTGAGCATCCTCAGATTTTGATATCCATGGGCATCTTGGAACCAATAACCTCTGGATCACGAGGGAGGATTCTATGGGAATAGCAATGACACAAACTTATATTTGCATGACCAAGAGTCTATAAATATTCAGTAAATTAGGGAATAGAAGATTTGAAAATATTATCAGGTGCTCACTCAACATCCTTTCCCTCTCTTTTAAGACTTTATGTGGGGCCATTTTTAAAGTCTTTATCGAATGTATCAATACAATATTGCTTCTGTTTCATGTTTTGGTTTTTTGGACCCAAGGCATGTGGGGTCTTAGCTCCCCAATTAGGGATCAAACCCACACCCCCTGCCTTGGAAGGCAAGCTCTTAACCGCTGGACCACCAGGGAAGTCCAGTCCTCTTTGCTTCTTTAAAGCAAAGTCCTCTTTGTTTCTTTAAAGAAAACTGTAATTTTTGTTCATTCTCTTGTTACTCTTCTGATAACAAAGTGGTTTGGGGAAGGCTGAGCCTGGAGGTGGTGTGGGTGGGTAGGGGTGCAATCTAGAATTCCTGAGCCCAGAGTGGCAGCTCATTACTCTGGCCATATGGTGAATTGGTGTAGGCTAGTGACATAGTCTGGCCAGGGAGGTGGAAGGAAAGTTGGCTAGAAAAATTCTAGCAAGACTTTCTTTTCCCATCTAAAAAGAGACCATGACAGGAATATCCCCTTTATTTCCTTTGAGGATATCTTGCTCAAACATAAGGCAAACATCTTGCATCCCCAAAGGGAAAGCTAAAAGAATTTCAGAGAACACAAATCTTAGCCAGGACGTCTTTGAGCTGCTAAATTAATCAACCCTGGATCAGCTCTATTATTAGCCTTTGTGTTACTCTCTAAGCACTTCAGCTGGATTTGCTGGTATCTACAGAGTCCCATTAGAATGTGTGCTATTTGTTCACTACTGTGTCTCTGAGATCTGTAACACTGCCTGGTACACAGCAGACTCACCAGAAATATTTGTTGAAGGGATAAATGAATAAAACACATCCTCACTGATGTAGGAGGGTGTTCAGTTTTTCAATGATCCCGGTGTTACATTCATTTGTTTTAAACATCCAGTCATCGTTGTTGACTGTCCATTGTCTCTAGTGCCTCAGTGTTATGAAAAGTGACAGGCCTGGATTTGAATCTGGATCTGCTACTTACCAGTCAAGTGTCCTTAGGCAAATTATTCACTTCACTGAGCACACCTGTAAAATGAGCACTGCTGCTGCTGCTGCTAAGTCGCTTCAGTCGTGTCCGACTCTGTGCGACCCCGTACACGGCAGCCCACCAGGCTCCCCCGTCCCTGGGATTCTCCAGGCAAGAACACTGCAGTGGGTTGCCATTTCCTTCGACTGAGAGTCCCTTAACATTCCCAGGAATGGGACAGAGTGACATCATATACCTCCCAATATGATACCCTGAGATGAACCCAGCATCACCTTTGGGGTACCCCAGCCAAGACTGTACAGCATAAATCATCATGAGGGAACATCAGACAAACCTGAAATGAGGTACATTTTACAGAATGCCTGGCCTAGATACTTCAAAAATGCCCATTGTTAGGAAAGACAAAAAAAGACCAGAGAAGTGTTATAGATTAAAGAATACTAAGGGGACATAGCAACTAAATGCAATGATGATCTGGGAATTTTCTTTGCTGTAAAGGGTTTTATAGGATAATCGTAAAGGATAATTTATAAAATCTGAATAAGGTCTGTATATTAGATAATAATTGGTATCAAAATTAATTTCCTAACTGTGATAATTAGTCTCTAATTATGTAAGAGAGTGTCCTTGGTTTTAGAAAACATACACAATGAAGGAATAGAGGAGTATAATGTCTGCAAATAACTCGTAAGCTATTCAGAAAAAAATAATACAAACACATAGCGAGGAAGAGATCTAGAAGAAGGTTAAATAAAGCAAATGTAGGAAAACCGGTGAATCCCGGTGAAAAATGTGCTAGAATTCTTTGTCCTATGCTTGCAACTTTGCTTTAAGTTTGAAACTATGTAAAAAAAAATTTACAAAACTTTTAAAGCAATACTAGAGCCACGTCCTGAAGAATATTAGGAATTTGTGGTTGGAAAAGGAGACTTCTAGGCTGAGTGAAAACTTGGGAAAGTATTCAGGAAGATGCTTGGGTGCTGGCGGGGCCATTTCATAGAAAGTTACATTTGAGCAGGTTTCAAAAAGAGGTGTCTGCATCCTCCAGGTGGACCACAGGAGGAAAGGCCTTCTAGTCAGCAGCCAGTGGTATGAAAGAGCAGGGCGCTGGCAGGCAGGAGTTAGACGTGGACGAGGCCTGGCTGTGAGCAGTAAAGCTGGACGTTCAGGTTGGGGACAAATTGCAAAGTGTGAATACCCTGCTAAGACACTGGGACTTTATTCTGTGAGCAGGGAGTGATGAAAAAAATCCATGTTGGACGCAGTTAGGGAGGATAAATGGAGCAGAGGGGGATGGGAGCCAGGCCACAGACGAAAATTGTACGATGTTTGGGGGAGTGAAACAAGATGCCAAGGGCCCAATGGATAGCATTTTGGCCAGAACAAGAAGGATGAAGTATACATCCCCCCACCTCCAACCCATGGGGAAGCAGATGGGCTCACCAGTCTTGGTGCTCTGATTCCAGTTCCCTCTGCCTTGCAGAGGCCACAGGACACAGGACCTTCCAGCGTGGGCAAGCCTCAGCAGGCTTAGTGGGTGGGCCAGACACTGACACGGAGAGCTAGGGGTGGAGGACCACGAGCCGTGTCACGGTGGAAGGCCTTCGCTAAACTAAAACATGCCACCTCCATTCCCAGTCCTGGCCGGAGCGGTCTCTTCCTGTCCCCTTAGTGTCTGCCTTCCCAGGATTGCGCTGTGCTGTCCACCTGGCTGCTGTGGCCAGTGCTGCCCTAGCCCCACCCCAGGAGGCTAAAGGCCCCGCCACAAATGGTTCCTTTTATTGCACAACAGTAGGGCATTTTCAAATCAAATTGAGCCAGTCCATTCATTCGCTATTCGACAAATATTTGCCTGGTGCTACTGTGTGCTTAAGAGACTTATCCGAGAGGAAAGGGGAAGTGGGTGGGGCAGGAAAATGGCTGGGTTGTATTGTAGCAAGAGTGGTTTTTCTCCTCCACGTTTCGGTTTGCTATATCCAAATTAGATGCTTATTTGTCATCAAATGTGAAAGGAATTGTTATCTTTTTAAAGTCATTCCTGGCTTAATGAGGGTGCAGCCAGGCGACAGGTGGCATCAAGGGGCATTCTGAACAGCTTATTAAACACTCATGGAGCCAGATGATCCCCACGTGGCCTGATGATTATCCTTAATGCATCTCCACTTTTTACTCATCCAGGGGCCTCTTCACAGTCAGGGTGGTTATGATAGTGATGATGAAGATGAGCAGTTACTATGTGTCAGGCACTCGGCTACGTGCTTTTTGCACATTCTCTCCAACCTTAACCAGTTAATCCTGCAAGGCAGATATTTTATGCTTGAGGAAATCAGGGTTCAGAGAGGTTGATGTGTTTGCCCAAGGCCACACAGCCACTTAGAAGCAGAGTCTGTGTCTGAACTCAGGTCTCATGCCACCTCCTACCACTTAAAATGGGAAGGAAATTTCAGGTAAGTGAAGAAAAGCTTTCCCCACGGCGATGGTTCTCAAAACTTGAGCAAGAATCAGCATTACCCAGAGGGTTTATTAGAATACAGACGGCTGGGTCTGTATATTGATGTGGGCTTCCCACATCAGTGGTAAAGACCTCACCTGCCAGTGCAGATGTGAGTTTGATCCCTGAGTTGGGAAGATCCCCTGGAGAAGGAAATGGCAACCCACTCCAGTGTTCTTGCCTGGGAAATCCCATGGACAGAGGAGTCTGGTGGGCTACAGTCCATCGGGTTGCAGAGTTGGAGACGACTTAGCAATTAGACAACAGCAAATATATTGAAGTGTGTGAGGCGGGCACTGCTGATCAGCATCTCTGGCAAACCCAGGTGATGCTGAGGCCACCCTGGTCCAGGGACCACTCAGAACCACTGCCCTGTGGGAGAACAGTGAGTTGACTCTGGCTCACCCAACCCTGACCCTGCCATTTGGTTCAGTTGGGAATCTCTCAAATCTCCCCATTTCCTGGATCTGAAAAGGAAACTGAATCAGGTGCCTGCCCCCTTCTTCCCTCTGTCTTCTTGGGAGTCTGTGTGAGGTTGTAGGGGCACAGAGGGTCCCCGGCTGAGCCCTTTGCTTTCAGTGGAGTGCAGTCTCATCCACTCTCGGTCACTGCCTTCTCTTTCTCTCTGACCCCACGGTCATTCCCAGGTCTCCCCAGCTTTTGCTTACTTGTTGATTCTCTGTGGACTGACCCTGCCTTCATCTCTGTGCTCAGGTGTGAGTGTGAGCTCTGTCACCTTCAGCTCCCTCTCCTTATCTGTGGGGACACAGAGTTGTCTCTGTCGCCTGAGATCCTTGTTCCTCTGGGAAGATCCACTTTCTAGCAGTCTGATAACCTTCCCAAGTTATAGTTTAACATGGGAGTGTGTGTTTCAAAGGCTTGTAGGCTTTTGGACTAGGAAGAGACTTAGCTGGAAGGAGGAAAGGAAGGAAGTGAGCACTTTTTGAGAATCTGCCGTGTGTCAGCACACAGCCAGGAGCTTAGTAGTATGTGTCACTGTGTTTACTCTTCACAGTAACCCTATGAATTCAGGCCTGTGTGTGTGTGTTTTATAATCTCCATGAACAGTGGAGAAAACAGAGATTCTAGGAAGTTATGATCAGACTGCTAGGAGCTGAGCCACAATGTGACCCCAGGTCTGTCCCTGCTCTCTCCACCACCGCTGACCCATCAGTTCACACCACTGATGTTCTCTCTAACTCAGAGATGAATTTACTGAGCTCGGCCCATACACGAGGCCCAAAGGCTGACCTTCTAAGACAAACTGGGGTCAGTCGTGCAGTGGTCAGTGCTAAGGAGCTGCCAGGCAGTGGTGGGAGGAGCTGGGGAGCAAGGCCGTTGTCAAGTGCTGAGTGACCAGGGGAAAGGTGTCAGGACTCTGGAAGGTTGGCAGGAAGAGCTGCTGGGAGCAGGTGAAGGCAAACAGCACAGGGGTTTCCGAGGAGGAAGCTGCCACCAGCCGGGCCCTCAGCTTAGGCCCAGCTAATTGCTGTGCTGCTTTGAAGAGCCAGGTGCCAGCCTTCCTGGCCAGGTTGTGGGCTTGGGGAAAGGCAGCTTCGGCCTGGCGCATCTGTCAAGTGCCTACGCTGTGCCCAGCATTATGAGGTGTTGAGGCTATGCTTTAAAAAAAAAAAATTTATTGTCATCAGAGAGCTAACAGTTCAAGGATAGGTGCAAGCGACTAACAAAATCCAGCCAGATAAATATGGTTTTTTGAGTAATTAATTTATCTGGGTTGCACTGAGTCTTAGTTAGGGCATGCAGTCTTTTAGTTGAAGCATGTGGGATCTAGTTCCCTGACCAGGGATCAAACCTGGGCCCCCTGCATTGGGAGAGTGGAGTCTTAGCCACTGGGCCACCAGGGATGTGCCTATATGATTTTTAATAGGGTGGCTTAGAACATGTGCATTTGATCCTCCAAGGGGCACAGCCGCAGGGGGGCGAGGAGGGGCCCTCTCTTAATGGTCCTGCCCTTCCACACCCAGTGCTTCATGGATCCTTGGTGCACCCCATGGGGCACACAGAGGAGGGAGTCCTGCCTGCCCCTCAGTGGGTGGGTGAGGCTCCCCAGAAGTGTGGTAGCTAGTTGGACTTGGGGGAATAGATAGGAGTTCTTTATGCAGAAAAGAGGAAGAGGAGGTTACGGCACTGCATGTCTCGTACCTTGATTTCGGTGTTGTAAGCTGTCTTAGCCTTAGCTGCCAGGAGCAGGGCGTGGGGTGGGCCTCTCAGCCTCTTCCATTCCAATCTGAAAAGCCCCTGCTCTTTGTGTATGCATCTTCCTGTGACAGTTCCCTTCAGAAGAGTCAGAAGGTCTAAAGTGCTGGCATCTCAGGGTCTGGTGGGTGTGCTCTCAGTTGACGCAGGCTGTCTTGGGGACAAAAGTTAAGATCGATTTCCTTTTTTCCCTCTCTGCCATCCATTTTTCTTCGGTGGCTATCTTCCTAGAGTCCACCATGTAATGACTGTGGCAGACCAGGGACAAACGAGGGAGGAGCCATCAACCATGCCTGTCATCTGTCCTTGTTAAGTCACCGCAAGAAAATGTTAGCTGTGAGTCAATGAAAAGTCGAGCATGAAGCCAGAGGGGACTTTTAAATGTGTCTCTTAACAAGTGGCAAAGTGAAAAAGCAAGTTCTGGGCTGGAATTCAGCAGGGCGACTTCACCCTAGGTAGCTGGGACGAACAGGAGCTAGGAAGACACAGAGAAGGACTCTCAGAAGGATTTTAGACATCAGCTGGGCGGTGGTGGCGGGGGAGGGGAGAGCCTCAGGCTGCCAGTTGGTCATCCAGCCGAGCCAGCACTGAGAGGAGCTTTGGAATGAGGGACAACCAGTCCACCACCCCCAACAGCCCCTCTCTGGGGTCCTCCGTGTCTGAACGCTGCTGGAGGAAAGCTTAGTTCAGCGCCCATGGGGAGACCGCCTCTTTTGGTACAGTTCTGACTGAAGCAGGTGAAGAGTCTGGGCCTCCTGCTCTCAGCCACACCCAGACGAGGCCACGGCCAGGAGCCAGATGGTGATGACTCAGGCGAGGGAAGCCCCAGCAAAGTTACTGCAAACCAGTTATGCAACCTCCGACTGTGATCAACCTCCCAGCCCGCCTTCCTCACCCTCACCCAGCAGAGCACAGGCGTACTCTGTGTGGGGGAGGAATGATACTGAAATTATAAACTGCACAGTGATTGAGATTTTAATAACCAGGTTGAACTGCAAGCCTGGACAACGTTAAGGGGACCCAGATAAGCTGCTGGCTCTGAGGCAATGGAGAGATCCCGGGCCCAGAAGGGCTAATGCAAGTATGGGAAGAAAGCTAGTTTCGTGTTGGCCCACATAAGGGTGATTATGAAAACAAACCCACCAGACTCTTGGGTTATTTTCTCTTTCGTCTTTTAATTGAGGTGAAATTCACATAACATGGGATTAAGTATTACAACTGTGTGCACTTCAGTGGCATCTAACATATTCCCTAGGTTGTGCAACCATCACCTTTAACAGGTTCCAAAGCACAAAGAATTTTCATCACTCCTTGGGTTGTTTTGTTTCTAATTGGCTGCAGTGGGTCTTTGTTGCTGCATTTGGGCTTTCTCTAGTTGCGGCAAGCAGGGGCTACTCTCTAGTTGTGGTGTGTGGACTTCTCACTGTGGTGGCTCCTCTCGTTTCGGAGCACAGGCTTTAGGGCATGCAGGCTCAGTAGCTGTGGTGCACCGGCTCAGTTGCCCCATGGTACACAGAATCTTCGTAGACCAGGGATTGAACCCACGTCCCCTGTATTGGCAGGTGGATTCTTTATCATTGAACAACCAGGGAAGTCCTTTGTTTTTATGCCCTTGTTATAGAAGTGATATTAAGGCTCAGGAAAGTGAAGTGAGTGATCCAAGTTCATCAAGTCTGGTAGAGACCAGACTTGAAGCCAATCCTCTAACTCCCCTGGAAGGAGGGAACCTTGTTCTCAGACTTTGGTAACAGCCTATGAACTGACTCCCTGTCTTCTCGTCTCCCCCGCCACCTGTAGTCTTACACATAATTAGTAGATTCATCTCTTACAGCCAGGTTTCCCATCTCAACCTCCCAATGGGTCCTCATTAGCATCAAAATAAAGTCTGAACTCCATTATCCACTGTAACCTTTATGTTGATGCAATCACCAAGCAACTTGTTTCTCTCCAGTGTGTGGTTGGTCCATGGGAAATGCTCTTGCATCCTCACCTGGCAACCCTGGGACTAGAGGCCAGTCTAAGCACAGCCCCTCTCCTTTATCTTGTCCATCAACTGCCAACCACCTTGCCTTTGCCCTTTAGACTTCTTAGGCAAGATTTGACACCAACGCTGGCTCCAAAAACTGTAAGAAATATGTATCAGGTTCTCTGAGTGTTGTCCCTGGAGCCCCCCCACCCCCTCACTTAACTCAAGGGGAAGGACAGGAACCCCCCTATCTATTTACCTTATTATTACTAACTAAATTATTTTATAGTCAAATAGTGGATGCAATGCAGATAGATGCCAATGTATACATGTTAATTGAAAAGATATTCATGGTGTGTTGAGAGATGCCAAAAGGTAAAATCCTATATATAGTGTATAATTCTGTCTCAGAAAAATATATATACATAGACCATATATATGTTTTGAACCCAGGCATATATTTGTATAAGAAAAAGGTCTGAAAAGATATACTCCAAAAGGTTAATGACAGTCCTCTCTAGGTGGTATAATACAGAGTGGCCTTAAATTTTGCTTTTGCTTAGTATTTGCTCAGTTTTTTTTTTTTTTTTTCTATAAAAACATGGCCTGTAAGGAAGAGAATACCGAAGAGGAAAAGGGTTTCTGTAGTTCTTGGCTCACACTCCTCAACCTGGCTTATGTTACAGCTAATTGTGTGTATGCATCTGCTTTCCCTTCACCCTGGGGACATGGATGTCCTCCGTTCGGTTTGTCTTCTCCATAACAAGCTCAAGAGTTATGAGCTAGCTAATAAGTAGACTCAGGCCCTTCTGTCTCTAACCCCTCCTGAATGATCAGGTTGGTGTAGATCTCTGATCCCAGCCCCTCAGGCACCCTCCAGGAGGTTGCCCTCTGGATCCGTGCCAGTCCTGGGTTCCCGAAGTTTCCTCCCGGGCAGTGGTGCCAATGAGTAAAAGCCGTACACAGCTACCTTCCCTGTTTCCCACCTTCCCTAGGCCAAAGTCAGAGAGAAAAACAGCAAGTCTGTAGACCCGGAAACGCTCCTGCGCTTGTGGGTTTCTTCTCAATATTATTTCATTCCTGTAAGGTGATGTTCCATTGCCAGGGCAACCAGGAGGCGGCCCTGCACATAGCAGCCGCTGCCTCGACCTTAACTCTATTTTCTTCAACTCCCGCTGGCTTCTGAGCTCACTTCACATTTGTGGTCACAAGAATGTAAACATTCTTCAGTTCTGCTGGGATTTTTCCTTCATCTTGTTTTGTTTCCCTTCCTAAGGTCTGGCTGCCAGGTATAGTTTCTCCTGCAAAGTACTGGCTGAAGGCATTTTATTTTTACCAGCTAAACTTGGTATCTTTTACTCTTCCCATACTGTCTTGAGGCTCAGTCAAAATAGATGAGTATGTATTTTCCATGTATGAGCCAGAATGTCAGAACTGGACATATCCAGTTGGGAGAATGCTGGTTGGAACAGCTTTAAGTGTTTGCTTTTCCCCCTTGCTTTATATTTTTCCCCTTGGTTTTCCTTTTCCAGCTCCATTATGGCACAAACACACGTTTCCAGACTACTTTGTAGGAGCAACTCTTTGTGATGCTGAAACCGGGCAGGACCCTGCGGGGCCCTCCTGGGAACAAAAGCCCCTCCATGTGCCCTGTTTCTAGCTTGTAGGAAAAGGCTTTAGTCTCCTAGGCCTTCCCTGAGCATCAAAGAGCAAACTCATGCATTTCCTAAGTAGGAAAGAGAGGGAATGCAGAAACAAACCAAAAAAGCTGTTGAAGAAGTAATGATAATAGCTCAGTAATAGAACCGAGTCCTGATTCCTCCTCAAGGGGTATACATCATCTGATACACATCTTTGATTTGTTCTGTAGGAACTAAGACATTCATCCCCCAACCCAGGTGGAAGGTGGCGACTACACACTGAGGAAAAGCACTTAGATCCCAGACCAGTTGGAACCACAAGGCTGATGACTGAGACTCCTGAAATATCACCCTGTTACCTCCTCACCACCAACCAATCAGAAGAAAATCATGCACCCTACAGCCATCACCACAAACATTGCACTTAAAAAGCCTTCCCTAAGGGGACACATAGTTTTTGAGCAGCAGGAGCCTGCTTTGTCCTCCTTTGCCTGCCAAAGCAATAAAGATATTCAAATACTCTACCAAAAACTCTGGGGGAGTGGGGAACCTTTACCTGAAAGCTATGGTGGAGTTTAGGTCTTTTGAGCATGCGACGCCTGTTCTCTTCACTTGGTGCCTGGAATTAACGATGTACTTTCCTTCACTACAACCTAGTCTCGGTAAATTGGATTTGCCGCATGAGGGATGAGCAGACCCAAGTTGGGTTCTACAGCAGCACAGCCTATTTGGGGTAAGATGTGAGTGAATTCCGCCCCTCCTGGTGAGGCTCAGTGGTCTTATTCCAGAACTGAAGTTAGTTAGGTCCAAGCAAAGGAGTGTGAGCCGCTCTTGCTCAAAAGACCTAACTCCTCCATAGATTTCAGGGAAGGGTTTTCAAAGGCAAAATTTAGGGTGAGGGATGCAGGGTGTGTGACTTTTTCCTGATTGGTTGGTGATAAAGTAGCAGGGCAGTGTTTCAGGAATTTCCATCATGAGCCTTCTGGTTCCAACCAGTCTGGGGTCTATGTGATTGTGTTCAGTGTGTAGCAGTCAACATCCACGTGGGTTGGTGACTTGGTGGGGAGGGAGGGAGGAGTCTTAGTTCCTGCAGAACAGCTCAAAGATGCATATCAGATTACTCTGTGTATCCCTTGTAGAGGAGCTGGGACTAGGCCTGGGACCAGGTCTAATAGTTTTATTGCTGAACTATTATCTTTACTTTCCTTGTTTACCTGCTATCCTTTGTTTCTGCATTCCCTCTGTTTCCTACTTAGTAACTGCCTGAGTCTGCTCTTTGGACCTCAAGGAAGGCCTAGGAGACAAAGCCCTTTCTACAAACAATAAAGGGGAGAACGAAGGGGCTGTTGTCCCCGGGAGTGTCCCACAGGGTTCTACTCAGTTTCAGTCCCCTCTTTTCATTGATACTGCTCAACCCCAAGGGGAACAGATGTGGGACAAGACAGGTACTAAGGTTCTGAATTGAGAAGTTAGCCATAAACTCAACAGAGGAACTCGATTTCAGGGGACTTCAGTGTGACAGGCAAGAGAACGAGACCCCTCAATAATAATAAAACTCACAGAGCCTCCGATTCCCTCTCATTCCATCTCTTGACTTAAAAACATCTGTGAATCAAACAGTTAAAACATCTGTGAATCAAACGTCATTTCTGAAATTAATTCCCTAACAAAGTTGTTTTCTGAGGAGCCAAGTTTTAGCAGGCTAAACACACTAGCCTTGCCCAGCATCTGGCACTTAACTGTTGAAAGGAATTAAATCTAATTAAATAGAATCAAAGCAAATGGAATTGCCTGATGACTAACCAGCCTTTCAAATTAGGGCCACTGGCCCTTTAAATGCAACCCTGATGAAGCGTGTCTAAGAGGAGGCAAGCTCAGGGCTGGGGCCCCTTCCATAGTTTGTGGGGCGGGGATTCTCTTTGCTCTGTGAGTCCACTGTGGTCTCTCATAGTTGCTGCCTGTGGTGAGTAACTTGGCTTTGAATCAAGTCAAAAGTGAGAGTCTCTGGATATGAATTGGGCCTGGGTGGGAGTGTGAATGGAGGGGACTGAGGGAAAGAGGAAGGTGGGCTCCTCTAAAGTCAGTGAAGCAAACACTCTAACTATTAGAAACATCCCTGGAGGCTCTCAGTCAGTACAGAATTCACCTGCAGTGCAATGCAGGAGACCTGGGGTTCGATCCCTGGGTCAGGAAGATCCCCTGGAGAAGGAAATGACAACCCGCTCCAGTACTCTTGCCTGAGAAATCCCATAGACAGAGAAGCCTGGTGGGCTACAGTCATGGGGTCACAAAGAATCAGACACAACTCAGCGACTAAATCAGGACCCACCTTCAGAAACATGAGATCATGAATGATATAAAATGAGCCGTGGAACTCATGTTCCAGCCCTCTCTGATCAGATCCCTGTCCTGATAGTAGCTGAGAATAGCCAGACCCAGAGAGGTGTAGACAGGCAACCTCAGGGTGTGACCTGACCCTGCACCTGGGGCTGGAAGGGAAGCGAAGGAGGAGAGTCAGTTACTGTGCTAGGTTATGCAACTAGTCTTCATGATGAATCTGAGACACAGACATCATTCCTATTTTATAGAAGGGGAAACTGAGGCCAGAAGGGTAAAGCAATACAATAGAAGGGATACCACCTTGAGAGACATACAGAACTGGGTTCTAGCATCTTGGGTGCCATCCCCTACCACCTGCATGACTTTGGATAACTCCTCACCTGCCCTGCCCCTCAGGCTCCTCGTCTGTGAATAGGAGATATTAGCGTCCACCTCACAGAGTTGTCATGAGGGTGAAACACAAAGAAAACGATGCGCAGAAACAAGACCCTGACACACGGGAGGTAGGTTGCCCTTGAGTGTGGCTGCTCTTGCTCCTTGCCCAAAGCCAAGAAGCGGCAGGCTACCAGGTCACAGACTCAGGCCACCTGTCCCTTTGGGGGGTGACGTGGGGACTCTGCTTTAGGGCATGACCCCTGTGCCGCCTCCCTGGGTCTCCCAGTGCCTGCCCAGGAAGCAGCAGCTAGAAGGATTCTCCTACACCTGGAGAGGGGACAGAGTGGGAGGGGTCCCCCCCACACACACACCCTTTCCCAACCCTGCCTACTTGCCCAGCTTTGTGACCCCGCCCTGTTAAACTCACCTTCAGGTGAAACATCCTTCGTGTCCGGAGAAGCCAGTTGCGTCCTGTGAGGATCACAGAAGCCCCAGCTCAGCCCTCGACCCCCTGACCAGTCTTGCCACTTCAGCCTCTGTGTTAGTACTCACCATTTCCCCACTGCTGGCCCAGACCCCACTCCATTTCTTGTGGAGGCAAAACATTTGTGGCCTCCTCTGGGAAGCTTTCCATCACACTGTTAATGTTAGCTGCAAAAAACAAAAACCTCTGCCTTGCGCTGCTCACCTGCTCTTGGCCCTCTCACAGCGTCTGTCACCTTCTGCTCAGCATCAAGGTTTGGGTGTGCCTTGTCCAGGGGTCTCCGCTCCGCTCTCCAGGAAGGGGGCCCCCCTTCTCCTTTTCCCTTCAGAGGTTTCTCTCCTGCCTCGTCCTCTACCAAGGAGGCCCTGCCACTCCGAAAGGGCTCAGCAAGTTACCTCCAGCTTGCATGTGACCACCTGGATCAAGTGAGAAGGGAGGAGAAACCATTTGGTCTCCACTTTCTCAGATCTAGCTTTACCAACAATAGAGCTGATGCTTTTAGCCCTGGATCAGCTTCTCGGTTGAAACCCCACAGGGGCGAGGAGTTTGACCTAAGGAGCAGAGTAGAAGCCCCTTGAAGGCAGAAACTGTTTCTTATTTTTATTTTTAGTAAATAAAGAAATTATATAAATATTTAATATATATAAAAGACAAATGAAGAATATCTGTAAATTATAAACCACAATAATAAACATTGAGCCTTAGAACTAAACTGTGGGGGAGGTGGGGGCGGAGATAAATTAGGAGTTTGGGATTAGCAGATACAAAATACTATATATAAAATAGATAAACAACAAAGTACTACTGTATGCGCGTGTGTGAAGTCGCTCAGTCGTGTCTGACTCTTTGCGACCCTGTGGACTGTAGCCCACCAGGCTCCTCCGTCCATGGGATTCTCCAGGCAAGAATACTGGAGTGGGTTGCCGTTTCCTTCTCCAGGGGATCTTCCTGACCCAGGGATCGAACCCAGGTCTCCTGCATTGCAGGCAGACGCTTTAACCTCTGCACCACCAGGGAAGCCCACTACTATATAGCACAAGGAACTATATATAATATTTTGTAATAAACTATAATGAAAATGAATTTTTAAAAAGAACAAATCCAATCAGCTTCCTCCCAGCTATCCACTTGCCTTCTCACAAAAGGTAGTCTAGCATTTTGAGCCTAACATTAGCCTCTCTTTTTTGTTTTCAGTTTTAGCAAATATGCATGCATTTCTGAGCTATGTATACTTTAATTTTCTTGATTTTTGGGGGGTAAGGTTCTATATAAATAATATCAAGCAAAATTTAATGTTTGGAGACTATGAGGTTTATCATTTCAAGCAGGATATGTACCTACCCTGCAACTCTTCAGTTCCATTCTTAGGCATGTACCCTAGGGCATTGGCTCTCAAGCTTTTTGGATTCTTTTATCCTCCTAAAAAGTATTGAAGATCCCAAAAACCAAAGAACTTTTGTTTATATGGGTTACATTTATCATATTTACTATTTTAGAAATTGAAACATTTAAAAATATTACCTAATTTAAAAATAAGCTCAGTACATGTTTTTTTATTGAAATATGGTTGATTTACAATGTGTTAGTTTCTGCTGTACAGCAAAACAATTCAGTTATATATATATATATACACATTTTTATATTATTTTCCATTAGGATTTATCATAGAATTTTGAATATAGTTCTCTGTGCTATGCAGGAGTTTGTTGTTTATCCATTCTAATAGCTTACAGTTGCCAATCCCAACCTCCCAATCCATCCTTCCCCCAACCTACCCCTCCTTGGCAACCACAGGTCTATTCTCTGTGTCTGTGAGTCTGTTTCTGTTCCGTACTTAGGTTTATTTGTGTCCTATTTTAGACTCCACATATGAAAAGTATATCCTATGGTATTTGTCTTCCTCTGACTAACTTCGCTTAGTATGATAATCTCTAGGTGCGTTCATGTTGCTGCAAATGGCATCTTCTCATTCTTTCTTATGGCTGACTAGTACTCCATTGTATATATGCACCACGTCCTCTTTATCCACTCATCTGTTCATGGATATTAAGGTTGTCCCCATGTCTTGGTTATTATGAACAGTGCTGCTGTGAACATTGAGGTGCGTGCATCTTTTTGCCTTAGAGTTTTGTCTGGATATAGGCCCAGGAGTGGGATTGCTGAATTATATGGTAATTCTATTTTTAACTTTCTGAGGAGCCTCCTTACTATTTTCCACAGTGGCTGCACCAAATTACATTCCTACCAACAGTGTAGGAGAGTTCCGTTTACTCCACAACCTCTCCAGCATTTGTTATTTGTAGGGTTTCTAATGATGGCCGTTCTGACTAGTGTGAGGTGGTACCTCACTGTAGTTTTGATTTACATTTCTCTAATAAATAGTAATGTTGAGCATCTTTTCATGTGCCTATTGGTCATTTGTATTTCTTCTTTGGAGAAATGTCTATTTAGGTCTTTTGCCCATTCTTCGATTGAAACCCAGTACATGTTAACATATTTTATGAAAAAGAATTATGTATACTTTATTTGTTTTTTTGTTTGTTGGTTGGCAATACTGTGTGGCATGTAGGATCTGAATTCCCTGACCAGAGGATGAACCTGTGCCCCCTGAGATGGAAGCATGGAGTTTTAACCACTGGCCAGGGAAGTCCCTATATATAATTTAAAATTTAAGGAGATGAGTAGCATTGTTTACATTTTGCAAATCTCTTTATTGACTAGCTTTAACAGAAGACTGCCTCATACAAATATATAATTGGAAACGGAAGGAGCATTTCAGTAGACTTTTTGGATAATTGTGTATTTATCACACAGCCTCTGAAAAACTCATCAGTGTGTGCCTAACAGAATAAAAGTGAAAATTCTTATGAAAATAGTCTTGACCTCATGGACCCCCTAAAAGGGCTTCAGGGACTCCTATGGGTTCTTGGACCACACTTTGAGAACTGTTGCCTTTGTGAAACTTGTACGTGTGCACCAGGAAGGATGTGCCAGGTTATTCATTACAGCATTAGTTGTAATAAAAAACAACAACAACAACACTGGAAACAATCCAGACATTATCCATCAGCAAGAGAGTTAGTAAATGAATTATGGTTCATTCACACAATGGTCTATTTTATAGCAGGGAGAATAAGGCCCTTTTTCCTATTTTTTGCACATGGGAAGTTCATGTATTAACGGAGTTCTTGCATTTTGACTGAGAAGCTCGTTTGACTGGTATAGACCAGAGTGTTAAATGAGGCCATGTGCAAAACAGGGATATGAGAGATGGGCAAACAATGAACAAACCCAAAGACTGAACAAGAGGCAAAGCCAGAGTCACCTACCTCCCCGTTGTGACTTATGTCATGTTTAATTCTCAGGCTGAAACCTTTCTATTTTCTGAAGCACTTGACTTCAGCCTAATGATTAAAAGCTAACTTCCTGTTTTTAAATGATGTGTTCAGTTCAGTTCAGTTCAGTTGCTCAGTCGTGTCCGACTCTTTGCGACCCCATGAATCACAGCACGCCAGGCCTCCCTGTCCGTCACCAACTCCCGGAGTTCACCCAAACCCACATCCATCGAGTCAGTGATGCCATCCAACCATCTCATCCTCTGCCGTCCCCTTCTCCTCCTGCCCCCAATCCCTCCCAGCATCAGAGTCTTTTCCAATGAGTCAACTTTTTGCATGAGGTGGCCAAAGTACTGGAGTTTCAGCTTTAGCATCATTCCTTCCAAAGAATGCCCAGGACTGATCTCCTTCAGACCAGACTGGTTGGATCTCCTTGCAGTCCAGGGGACTCTCAAGAGTCTTCTCTAACACCACAGTTCAAAAGCATCAATTCTTCGGCGAATGTGTAGGTCATGGCAAAATAGTTTGCAAACAGTGGGAGTTAATAAACACAAACTCATGGAATTCAGCAAATTTAGAAAAGACCTTCCTTTTGGAAGTTTGAGAGTACAGGGCTAATACAAGTACATTCTGTATTTAAAAATGAGCCTTCTTGCTAGAAACATTTCAAAGCAAATTCTTCCCACACATCTGATCGTGTTAAAAGGGAAAGAGAAACAACTGAGAGCTTTATAGAGGCCACATAGCCCACGGAAACGATCCTCAACAGCACAAAATCCTAGAGGTTGCAAGGAAGTAGACTGGGATTCCTGGAATGGAATTGTTGAAAAGATATATTTTATGGTTAATCCTCAGGAAGAGAAAATAAGTATCCATGAAAAAAAGGACTATTTTTTTTAAAAGAAGCATTTGGAATACAATAAAAGCCCTTGGAATTAACAATGTGATAACAGAGATGACAGCTCAGTAAAAGAATTGGAAGATAAAATTTAGGAACTCCCTAAGAAAACAAACAAAAAAAACCCTAATTTTTTATTGAAATCTGGCATTTAAATGCATTTGCATTATCAATCAAAAAATATTCAAGAAGCCTTGGTTTAGAAAATCAGTTTTCAGTATTTCCTCCTCAATCAACATCTGGCTTCTCTGATGTGAAGGGACTAGACCCTACTTTTACTGTGTCTCAACTTCTAAGAGTTACTTGAAAGGTAGAGGTATTTACATGGATGAGACCCTAATATCAAATACTAGTTTCTGGCTAATAAGTAAAGTATTACTGGCTGAGAAATAGATAAGCCAATTTTAAAAGACCAGAAGTAGATTGTAAATGTGATACTTGATAAAATTGGCATTTCAAATCAAAGGAGAAAGGAAGGGCTATTCAATAAATGATATTGAGACAAGTAAAAAACATTTTCCATTTGGGAAAGCCATTTAAATTATATTGCCGCCTCACTCCTTAGTCCAAAATAAGTTCCAGATGAATAAAAAAAACTCAATGTAAAACTTAAAAGAATAATATAGGAAGGAAATTTAGGTGAATATGTTTATCATCTTAGAATGAAGGCCTAAGTATGCCATGAAATCCAGACACTGTAAAGGCAAATACTGATAAGTCTAAGTGCATAAAATTTTTTAATTTCTGTACAAGAATACCATATTTAAAAGGCAAAACAAAACAAAAGGTAAAACAAACTAATAAATAATTTCAACATGAATGATAGATGATTGGTTATCTGTACAAAGTTGTTAGATAGATGAACGAAGGGCTCTCAGAAATTAATAAGGAGAAAAAACCACCCAAATGTATCAGTCAAGATCCAGTCAGAAAAACAGAAACCATGCCAGGTAATTCAAACAGGGAAAATTAATTCTTCTGGTTATATGAATATTGGAGGGTCAAAAGATAATTGGGTAATAGAGTCATAATTCATACCATAGAGAGCTAATACTGTTAATTTTTAAAGAGCATCTACAAACCAAAAGGAAAAAGATGAACAGCTTCACATAAAAATGGGCAAAGTACATGAAAAGAAAATTCAAAGTTAAGAAAATAAGTAGGTCTCAACACATGAAAAGATGCTCAATCTCATTCATAAGAAAATAAATAAAAATTAAAATTGTTATGATAGAGTATGCTTCACTTACCATTTTGGAAAGCCCAAAAGCCATTAAAAAGAACAAGTACTGACTTAGACCCATCCAAAATAACTGAAGTGGAAAAAGCAAGCTGCAGAATGGTGTGACACTCTGTGTCCTAAAAAAAGGGAGAAAAAGAATGCATATTTACAATATATATAATATAAGCACATATATAACAATATGAACACTACGGATAGATGCGCACATACGGACATACATATAGTAATAATCTCTGGAAGAGTAGAGAAGGAAGAGTGCCGACTGTTGTTTTTGTCTTCAGGAAGGGGACCTGGAGAAAGGGGAACTTCCTTTTTACAGAATGCTCTTTATTTGTATTGTGGTAAAATACATAATATACAATTTAGCATTTTAAATATTTTAGAGTGTACAATTCAGCGACATTGTGCAGCCGTCACCACTTTCTAGCTATAGAACATTTCCGTCACCCAACAGGAGACCCCATACACATTAGCAGTTTCTTCCCATTGGCCCTTTCCCCCAGACCCTGGCAACTACTACCCTGCAGATAAGAGCATCTCTATAGATTTACCTCTTTGGGATATTTCATATAAATGGAATAAAATGACATGTGGCCTTTTGTATCTGGCTTCTTTCAGTTAGTGTAATGTTTTAACATCTATCCAAATAGTAGCATATTTCAGGACTCTGTTCCTTTTTATCACTGAGTAATATTCCATTGTATGGATATATTAATACCCCATTTCATTAATCTAGTGTCAGTCAATGACATTTGGGTTGTTTACAATTTTTGGCTATCGTGAACAGTGCTACTATGAATATCCATGTGTAAGTTTTTGTTTGAACGTCTGTTTTCAATTTGGGGGGATATGGACCAGGGAGTAGAATTTTTGGGTTATGTAATTACTGAAAACTCTGTAGTGACTTTTGAATGTTGTACCCCATGCATATATTGCATGATCAAAAGTTGACTACTATAGTAAAAATAACTAAGTAGAGACAAATATATTGTTTTATTATCATAGTTTGACAGCTCTGCAAAATCACCGCTGGAACAGTAAGTGGCCTCAAAAGACCTAAAAGAAACTGAGGAGTAGAAAGTAAAATATTGGGTTGACCAAAAAGTTCATTCAGGCTTGTCCATAAAATCTGATGGAAAAATCCAAATGATCTTTTTGGACAACCCAATAGAATCTAATTTTAAAATATGACTCAGAGAACCAGTAGGTCTTCAGTGTACAATTGCTCCCCATCATTAAATGTTCCAGCAGCATTGCCCTGGTGAGCGTGGGAAGGGCTGAGAGAATGTTTTCTAAATCCATTTTTTTAAAAGGTAAAGCAGTAATTAAAGTTGACTTGGACCGTGTGATTGTACCCTCAGTGGGAGCTCTGGCTCCGGCAACACCACCAGTGTCCTCTAGAGGGCAATCCCCAGAGACCCGAGTCCCTGGTATTGCTCTGTACTGGTGACCAGAGAGTGTTCATCTTGCAGAGCTTTCACAACGGTTGGAGAGGGAACACTGACAAAGAGGTCAGCGCTTGAAGGACACTTGGAAAACATACTTCTCAAGCCCTTTATTTTTAAGCAAGCAAACTGAGGCCCAGAGTGCTTGCTGATGATCATACAGACTTGAAACACCAAGTCTCTGTTATGTTGTAAAGTGTGGATAGCATGGCTTTCCAAGTCTCTTAGAGCTGAGTTCGGATCCCTTCTTCCTGCTTTGGTCTTCTCCCCACTCCCCCCAGTTCCCAAAGCTTAACTATGTAACCTAAGCCCAGTTACTTAACTTTTCTGAGCCTGTGTCATTACCTGTATGATGGGGATAATAACGTGAAGAAAGAAATGATGAAGGAAGGGAGAAATGATATCATGTACACATGTTGTTGTTGTTTAGTGGCTAAGTCGTGTCCGGCTCCCTTGCCACCCCACGAACTGCAGCCCTCCAGGCTCCTCTGTCCATGGGATTTCCCAGGCGAGAATACCCGAGCAGGTTGCCATTTCCTCCTCTAGGGGATCTTCCTGACCCAGGGATCAAACCCGGTGTCTCCTATATTGGCAGGCAGATTCCTTACCACTTAGTCACCAGGGAAGCCCCATCATGTACGCTGCTGCTGCTGCTGTAGTTGATCAGTCATGTCCCACTTTGCGACCCCGTGGACTGTAGCCCACCAGCTTCCTCTGTCCATGGGGATTCTCCAGGCAAGAATACTGGAGTGGGTTGCCATGCCCTCCTCCAGGGATCTTCCCAACCCAGGGATTGAATCCAGGTCTCCCTCATTGCAGGCAGATTCCTTACTGTCTGAACCACCAGGGAAGCCTATGAATACTGAAGTGGGTAGCCTATCCCTTCTCCAGGGGATCTTCCCAACCCAGGAATTGAACCGCGGGTCTCCTGCATTGCTGGTAGATTCTTTACCAGCTGAGCTACGAGGGAAGCCCTCATATATCTATAGGACTTTGCTTATGCTTGGCTCAGAGGTTAAAGCGTCTGCCTGGAATGCAGGAGACCCGAGTTCGATCCCTGGGTTGGAAAGATCCCCTGGAGAAGGAAATGGCAACCCACTCCAGTACTCTTGCCTGGAGAATCCCATGGAGGGTGGAGCCTGGTAGGCTACAGTCCATGGGGTCGCAAAGAGTCGGACACGAATGAGCGACTTCACTTTCACTTTCACTTTATGCTTAGTACATAGTAGGTTCTCAATAAATATCTGTATGTGAATAAACATGTCCCCCATCTAGCCCTCTAAAGGCACTAGTTCTGCTGCCCAAATAAATTTTTATTGATGACATTTTAGGCATTATCCTTATGGGCTTTCTCACATCTGGAAAGCTGACCCTGGGAGGAAAAGGAGAGTTTGGGGTGGTAGCACCATTCCTGTCAATGTGAAAAGCTCCTTTGTGAAGCCTGAGCAGCCCCAGTTACTGCCATGCTCTGCTGCCAACACTTGGAGGCCTGCACATCTGCCAGCCAGAGGCCCTGACAGTCTCTGCAGAAAAGTGACGTCCCCATTGAGGACAAGAGAGTCACATCCCCCTGGCCTGGTTTCTGCCTCCTCTTCCCTGGCACTCTGACAGAAAGCCCAGTTTGGCCGTTCCAAGTAATGCTAATCAAAATGTTTTATGGGAGCTGTTGTTTATGTCTGGCTATAAATGATCATGCCTATCAGCAAACACATCAGAATAATGTGATAAATTTTATTTGGTTGCATTATAAAATTCAGGTCATGTTTTCAGAGCCTTCATAATTTATATGGCACAAAAACATTTTTTAAATTAGGTAATAAGTTGTAATTCTCACAGATTTGTAGGGGGAGGGAGCAGGGTGGAGATGAGCTAAGTTTTTTTCATTATAAAAAAATGTTGCTGTCATATACAAAATGGGGAAAATTGAAAAAAGAAAGTCTCCCATAATTCCATCATTCAACCACTTTTTGTGTTTTTCAGTAGATTTTAAAAACATTTTTAAAATGCACTTTTTACTGAGTTTTAACCAAGCTAATACTTTTTTCCTTTGGCAGTGAAAGAGTGGAGTCCTAACCACTGGCCTACCAGGTGACTCCCCAGGCTAATATTTCTGATTCGAAAAAGTGGGCTTTCTCAGTGCCTAGCAGTGATATTCATTCATTCATCAAACATTTCCCAAGTACCTACTATGTGCCCAGCGCTGGGGTACAAAGATTAATTAGACCTGGTCCTTACTAGGATAGTGTTCCTTCTCCTATGACAGCTTCTTCAGTTTGTTTACATATCTGCTGAAAGATGCCCTTCACTGGGGGGAAGCCCTCAAAAGAAGAGCACATTGGTATATTAGAGGCAGAGTCGGGGATGTGTCCGGTGGAGGCAAGGAACAGTGAAGAGCCTGGCATGGTAAGAGAACTAGGAAGTGTTCAGCAAGTCCTTGATGCGTGAATGAATTATCCCAGCATGCAGTGCAGACACTTTGGTTTAGTCCTTAGAGTTCCAAAGTAGTTCTCAAATTGCATCCTCTCTCTGTCTCCTTTCTTTCAGTTTTTTTTAAAATGTTACCTGCGTGGATGTTATCTCTTGAAATCTCTGGCCAGCTTTTAAAGAGCTCATTCCTTTCATGGTCCTCCTCTAACCTCACTTTCCGTTTAACTGAGGAATTGTCCATGACTTTGAGTTTGAGTGACTCTCTCCTGGGTCACGTGCATGGGTCTCTGCATCCTTGATTTGATTTGCCCAGTGCAGAGAACTATACCTGATTTAATTAAGTGATCAGTAAAAGAGTTCTTGAATGAGTGACTGTGTTTCCCTTTGTGGTTTCATCAAACCTTTTGACATCCCCCTTTAGGCTTCATTTACTTGTGCTTTTCTTGAATTCACAAGAGTTACTGTCCATTTTTCTCTCAGTCTGTTCCTTTCCCCACAAGAGGGGCCATGTCCTACAAGCCTCATTTGGACTGAAATAGGATGGAGATCTTCTAAGGAAGGGAAGGGAGAATGCCTGCCTGCCTGCCACCCAGCACTCAAAACAGTGGGCTGATCAAGACCTAACTATCATGCCGTGGACCTTCCCTATCTCCACCCCAAGAGTCCTGCAGAGTGTGAATCTAGAAACCATTTACACAAGTTCCCCATGAGAATGAGAAACTTAAGAAGCCAGGCAAGGAGTAGGTTGGGGCTCTAATTTAAGATTAGAATACATAAGATTCACATGTTGTAGTCAAGTCCAGATTTATATTAAAAAATCCAGATTTATCCTTTTCAACCATGTGGTGATGCCTGCATCACACCACACCACACCCAAATGTCTTTATGGGGCTATCACAGAGAAACAAGATAGAAACCCTGGAATGGGGAGGAGGAGACCTTGTTCTTTCTGGCTTGGCTTCTTTTTTTGTTAATTTTAATTTATTTTTCAGATTTCTTAAGGTATAATTAACAAATATGTAAGGTAGTTAAAGTGTCCCTGGTAGTGATTTGATAGTGTATACATTGTGAACTGGTTTGTCCTCTCCAGGTGCCAGTTTTCTTACAGGTAATAGGGTGACTGGCCTACATGATTTCCAGAAGTTCATTCAAGTGCCAAGGTCCTAAGGGAAAGGTTGCCACATGGCAACGCTGGAATCTAGCGTCACCCCCACCCCTAGTCTCACAACACTGCCCCGTCACAGGGAACTCGATTTTGAACAGGTTGCTGGTGCACAGAAGGAAGTAGCAGACCAGTTTATTCAGGGAACTCAGTTCCTGTGAAGAACTGATGGTCCCACCCAGTCTCAGGAGACTAAAATGTATCAAAGCCCCCTTTTAATAATGTGTACTGAGAACCACAGGTGCCACCACACAGAGGACCCTGCTCTGTTCCCACCACACCCCTCTCTGCCCCACACTGAGCCCTGGCCCCTTCATCTTTTCCAGGATGTCTCCTCCTGGAAACCAAGGTGCGATCAGGACGCTGCTTGGCAAGCATGCGAGTCTCCACAGCAGGCGGGGCTCCCTGGTCTTCTAGAGTCCGGCCCTCTGAGCCTCTGTTCCTCCACCCTCGCTGCCGGACACACACTGGTCAAGTTCCTTTGGAAATTCCCTTTCTTAGTGCTCCTAGCTGCCTCTCCTATCTCTGATTACTCAGGTTCCCGTTCAAGTCTGGCCGTGGCTTTGGGGAAGTTCTCTGGTAGATGCTAAATGAGATTGGAGGAGCTGATTTCCTGGAAAGTGTCTGACTAGATTAGTTGGGAAGGGCGTGGCCCATCTCCTAGGGTACCTAGGGCTGCCAGCTTTTGCCAACCCCGCCCCCACTCCTCAGAATTCTTTCAGTCTTTGCCATCCCCTCTGACCTTACAAGGAGGCCCAGGTTGTAAGGAGTTCAGTTTTGTCTTCCAGTGGGAATATTCTAGCAGCCTTCTCCCCAGATATCCATTCTAGGGGGTCCAAGGCAAAACTAAGAGCTTCAAAAGCATGTATCAGGTGAAGTTGGTGACCTGTGTTTATTAGGAACCTACTTTATGAATGGCAAGAGTTACATGTTCTACCCACATTATCTCAACCTTTCTTTACCACTCTGTGGGACAGGCACTGTTATAACCCCCACTTTGCAGCTTTTGAACCTAAGAGTTTCAGAGAGAGTGTATTGCTTGTCTAAGATCACGGAGTTGTTCTGTTGTTGTTTTAACTGACTTTGGCTGCACCACTCGGCATGTGGGCTCTTAGTTACCTGACCAGGGATCAAACCTGTAGCCCCTGCAGCGGAACACAGAATCTTAACCACTGGACAGCCAGGGAAATCCTCACACAGTTATTAACAGGTGGAGTTATTAACAGCTCCATCCATTGCCAAAGCCAAGGCTCTGTCCATCAGGTCACTGTCTTCCAGGACACAACATTTCTTGAGAACCTACTAAAGGTAAAACCCTGGGGCCAGTACTTTGATAAATATCCAGTTGAATGAGGGTGGGTAGCTCTTGCATTCTAGGCAGACAGTTTCTTACTGGGAGGTGGATTAAACATGAGGGATTCTATTCCAAAGCAGACTGAAATAAGTGCTGTCTGTAAGGACAAGCAGAGTCCCACAGGAACACAGATGAAGAAGGGAGATCAATCCATGCTGTATGTGAGACAGAGAGGGAGGGAGAGGGGAGGAAAGAAGAGAGGACGAGGAGAAGGAGGGAGAGAGAAAATATGAAAGAGATGGGTGCTGGACAGATTTTTTCTCTTTTTTAAATGTTAGTAGTTTGCCACATTTGCTTAACCTATATGGGTGTGTGCATCTTTTTCCTTTTGGCTGCGCTGCACAATTTGTGGGATCTTACTTCCCCGATGAAGAATCAAACCTGGGCCCTCAGCAGTGAAGGCTCAGAGTTCTAACCACTGGACTGCCAAGAGAATTCTGCAGAATTTTTCTAAAGGATTTTTCCAAAGATGGGCTTCCCTGGTGGCTCAGATGGTAAAGAATCTGCCTGCAGGGCAGGAGATCCAGGTTCCATCCCTGGGTCGGGAAGATTCCCTTGGGCAGGGTATGGCTACCCACTCCAGTGTTCTTGCCTGGCAAATACCATAGACAGAGGAGCCTGGCTGGCTATAGTCCATGGGGTTGCAGAGAGTCAGTTAACCCTTTCACTTACACAGTTTTCTAAAGATGGGCTTCGTGTTGTGCCTCGGGAGGTGGGAGGACTTTCACAGGCTGGAATGAAAGAGGCAGAGGAGAGCTTGTGCAAGAAGCCAGGGTGAGAGCACTAAGGATCTGCCCAGCAGTCGGGCTTGTGTGGGGGTGTGGAGAGAAACAAGGCTGGCAGGTGGGTCAAGAGCCTTGAGGCCACGGAAGGCTCTAGGCTTGCTCCTGGGAGCAGTGGGCAGCTGCCGACAGCTTCCAGAAGAGCACAGGCAGGAAGTGGTGATGCAAGTTTGCAGTGAGAACTGGCAGCAGGAGGTGGGGATGTGGCCTTTGTGTGGTTCCTCCCTTCTTTGGCCAAGACCCACTGCAGGCTGGCCACTCAGCAGGGGATATTTAGAGGATG
Source organism: Capra hircus (assembly GCF_001704415.2). Taxonomy (NCBI): domain Eukaryota; kingdom Metazoa; phylum Chordata; class Mammalia; order Artiodactyla; family Bovidae; genus Capra; species Capra hircus. Next base: position 56,586,626 of record NC_030817.1, read on the forward strand.
GGCTCCAGCCATGGAAGCTCCAAGTCTTAGCACAGGCTGAGGGTCAGGCCCCTTCAAGGCCTGTGGCTAGGGTTCAGAGAAGGGAGTGTCCTGATTTTGTGTTTTTCTGGCTGGATACCAGGGAGGTGTGGTCCAGTAGGAAACACTGAGGGTCCTGGGGTGGGAGGAGATGGTGGGCATGGGCAGGGGAAACGGAAAGGAAATGTACTCTGAGACAGGAGAAAGAACAGTCTTTGCATCTCAGCCAAGGCACAGTAAGTGCCCCCTGCCTGTTACAGATTCAGGCTCTTTTCTGACTTTGAAAGTCTTGTTTAAGGAAATACAGATGAAGTTGTCTTTGAAGTGCTGTAAAACCTCAGTGAAACTGAGAACCCGATTGCCTGGGCATTCAATTCACATAATTGGTTTTTTGATTCAGTGATAAGAAAAAGAGGTAAATGACTATAACCAAGTTAATATCAGGATGTCGACAATAAAAATACCCATTATGGACAACCACAGGCAGAATTGGCGATGCATGTGGAAGGTGAGCACCTAGGACCAGTTTAGGGGGTGTGGGGGAAGCAAGTCTGCCTCTGTGTGTGTGTGCGTGTTAAGTCACTTCAGTTGTGACTGTAGCCCACCAAGCTCCTCAGTCCATGGGATTCTCCAGGGAAAAATGCTGGAGTGGGTTGCCATGCCCTTCTCAGGAGATCTTCCTGACCCAGGGATCAAACCTGCGTCTCTTGTGTCTCCTTCATTGACAGGCAGGTTCTTACTGCTAGCACCCCCTGGGAAGCCCAAGCCTGCCCTCTGTAGTCATCTCTTTCTGTGTTGGAATCAGCTTGCGCATCCTATGCACACAGGAAAAGTCAAATAAGATGCGTGAAAAATCTTTTTCAACTTTGCTTTGCACAGACTCTGGCAAGCAAAGAGCACTCTGGCGTCCGGAGTTGCCCAGAGGACTCTTTGTTGCTGGACAAGTGCGTCACCTCTCTAGAACCAGTCTCCTCCTCTGTGAAACTTCTGGCCCTTCCAGTTCTCTAATCATTCTGCCCTAAGGGTTCTTAGGGTAGTTTTCCACGAAGTCTTGTTACCTCTGATCTCCATTTCCAGCCTGGAAGCACCAGCCGCTACACAGGGAACTGAGAAAGGCTGAATGGGCTCTAAGGCCCTTTCCTTACTTTTCCGTCATTGTTCTTTGGATGAAAAAAAAGGTGAAATATCTTTTTTTTTCTCCTGTTGTTGCCAATTTATAACTGGGTCAACCACAGCAGAGCTTTCTAGATGACAGAATTATTAAATATGCTTATAACCTTTCATGTGATTGCATAAATGCATAAATTATGGGTATTGGTGACTTCAAAAAATGGTTCTGACCATGATACATGGACCCCTGCTCTTTGTTTCCAAACATTAAGTATTTGGCTAAGGGAGGGATTTCCTTGGTGGTCCAGTGACTAAGACTCTGTGCTTTCGATGCAGGGGTTCGATCACTGGTCAGGGAACTAGATCCCCGTGCCACAACTGAAGATCCCACCTGCCACAACAAAGATTGAAAATCCCATGTGCTGCAACTAAGACACGGCACAGCCAGATAAATAAATAAATAAGTGAATATATATTTTTAAGTATTTGGCTAAGGGAGACAGAGCAGGAAAATCACCATTTTGTGAGCAGGTATTATTGTTCCCATTTCATAGATGGAGGCTCCAGAGAGGTCAGGGTGCTGGCTGAGGTCACACAGCAGGCCAGTGGTGGAAGCAGGACCCCAACCTGAGCAGACCCAAAGCCTCACTTCTTTCCAGTGCACCAGGCACCTCATGGGAGGGTCTGGGACTATAAACATCGATGATCTGGATATGTGAGAATTTCATTTTCTGGTTAGCTGGATACTCCAGATAGCTGAATTGTCAGATTAGATAAGGTTCAGGGCTTCCCTGGTGGCTCAGAGGTTAAGGCGCCTGCCTGGAATGCGGGAGACCTGGGTTTGATCCCTGGGTCAGGAAGATCCCCTGGAGAAGGAAATGGCAACCCACTCCAGTACTCTTGCCTGGAGAATCCCATGGAGGGAGGAGCCTGGTAGGCTACAGTCCATGGGGTTGCAAAGAGTCGGACACAGGACTTCACTTTTCAGATAGCTGAATTGTCAGATTAGATAAGGTTCAGACAGAGGTTCAGATTAGATTAGGCAGAGGTAGAGGTTCTCTAAGTCTAGGATTCTTTTCTTCACCCAAATCCTACTTCTTAAAGCATATGAGCCTCTCCCTCCCAGGGGTTTGTAGGCTCCCAGAGGACACAGTGTCAGGGTCCAGTAATGATTACAGTGGGCGGGGGGGAGTCGCATCTGCATTCTAATCCCTCCTATTTGCCTCTACCTAGGTGTGCGCTGTGGATTTCATTTCCATTTCTCAGATCACTAATGCAGGTGGACATCTTACAGACTGTTAGCGGTTCCTTTCTTTCCTCTGTCTTACCACTGCATCTCGGCACCCTTATACCTTCTCCCAAGACCTGGCAGAGTGCAACCCCTGACAGATTCCCGAATCCTGGGGACCCAGATTTCTCTATCATGGCAGTTCTCTGCTCCAGAGAGTCAGTAGCCCTTTACGTCTTTCTGTCTTCCTTGCTGACCTCACCTCCCAGCTTTCTACCTCCTTGCACACGACTCTCCGGCCAGACTGGCAGTCTCAGACTCTCTCTCAGTCTCTGAATCTTTGCAGGTACAGTTCCCTCTGCCTGGGATGCTATGTCCCCCTCCCCCACCCTACCTGGTTAACGTCCGCGTATCATTCACGGCTCGGGTCATATGTTACTTCCTCCAGGAAGTCTTGCCTGATGCTTCCCCCACCCCCACCCACCCGCCTGGGTGGGTTGCCCCTTGTTTGTGGCTAGGCAACATCCTGTACTTCCCGTCATAGCACTTATCATGCTGGGTTGCAATTACCTCTTTGCTTGTCTGTTTCTCTTGCTCCTTTCCTTTGAGGATGGGACTTCGTGTTGTTTCAGTTTTGTATTCTGTGAGTCTTGAGCATCAGTGATATTTATTGAATGAATAATCTGTCCTGGGTTCCTTTTAAAAGGATAAAAAATCTACCCTTCTGGGCTATCAGTGCTTTCAGGCTACCATCCTCCATTTCCCACATCAACCCTCCTACTAGACGAGGAGTCAAGGAAATGGACATTCACTGAGGGTCTACTGTATACCAAGCACCAAGCCAGGCCCTTTAAGTGTGAAGTCATTTTCACAATTTTAAGGCTTAAGACTCCATGTCTAGACAGCACTTTAAAATTCAGAGGATCTGATGTCCAGTCGGTCACTGAATAAGCAAGGGGAAAGCAGTGATATTATACTTTCCATCTTGATAGTGGCAAAGGGATGTCAACAGAGGAGGTCCCCACATAGCTCATAGCTCTAAGTCTTTGTACTTTTAGTGCCTGGCATGTGGCAGGAGTACAGACAATATTTGTTGAATAAATGAACAAATGGTTGAAGAGAAACAGAAAGGAGGAGCAGACTTTCTTTCTTCTGAAGCCTAGAAGACCCAACATTTCTTCCTGGACCTGACCTAATATATTTCCTCCACATGTTGATAAGCAAAACTCTACACTGAAGTATTTTTGTCATGGGCAGCTGTCCACAGTGCCAGCCAGTGATTTCTGCTCAGTCTATTGAATAAAAATGACTACACCCAGCTATAAAGGAAGCTGAGAAATGTCTTTTCTGAACCTAGGAGGAAAAGAAAACAGATTTGGGGAACTTCCCTGGTGGGCCAGTGGCTAAGAATCCATCTGCCAATGCAGGGAACACGGCTTCGATTCTTGATCCAGGAGGCTTCCACATGCCCTGGGGCAACTAAGTCCGTGCACAACAGCTACTGAGCTTGTGCTCTAGAGCCTGAGAGCTGCAGCTACTGGACACCATGTGCTCTAGAACCTGTGCTCTGACCAAGAGCAGCAGCTGCCGCAAGGAGAAGCTCACAGACTGCAACCAGAGAGTAGCCCCCTCTCACCACAACTAGAGAAGGCTCTTGCACAATGAAGACACAGCTCAGCTAAATAAATAACTAATTTTAAAAAGAGTCAGTCTTAAAAAAAAACAATTTAGGGTGAACAGTTAGCAGTCACTGCCGAAGGATACAAGGATGGGCTTACTTCTGCCAATGTCACTTGGTGGCCGTGAGCTATCACAGGATCAATGGATATCCGCTCTAGAATGGCCCTTGGGGATCGTCAAGGCCCAGGGGGTTCAACTCCCTGATTTTACCAATGGGAGACTGGGGCCCAGAGAGAAGAGTGATTCCTTCACTTATTAGAGTTGTTTGCTGCTGGAGCCATTTGGTTTTGCATAGTTGGTCAGTGCTTTAGCTGCAAAGTGGGTCTTTAAACAAGAAAACCTCATCTCCTTCATAAAACTGCCTTGAAGTTCACATCTCAATGACAAAGAGGAAAAGCGTTAAAAGGAATACAAATTTAGATGTTGATTATACAATGATTATGATAATGGTGCTGAACATAAATTCTTTAGTTACTCAGATGGCTTTTCTGTGTCCTGTGGTTCCTAAGAATTTTCTTCATTGTTAGGAACTTCAGCTACCCCCAGAAAATACTGCAAAATTATTTATCTGACCATGTGTGTGAGGGGTGAAAACCACTTTTGATGAAAGAGCAATTATGTATTGTGTGTACTTGTGCAATTATTTAAACCTTCTTTGAGCTTTAGGTCTAAGGAAAGGATTATACCTGTATCTAAGATATTTGCTGTAGGGATTTAAGAAGAAATGAAAATCACTTGATAGAATATCTGGCACCTTTCAGTGAATCCCTAGGGGAATATTACACACAATGATTGATATAATCACTCTTGAAAGGGGCACTTCCAACATTTAATCAATAATCTTTTTCTTATATCTTCAGTTGCTGAACTCGTTGCCTAGGATCCACAATCGAAAAGAAAAGCATCTGCTCCCAAGGGAGACTGAAACAGAAAACAGAAAACCCAACAGCACGTGCAGGCTGCGGGAATGGAGCGAGTGATGGTGTGAAGGGAAGGCTTAGTCTTGAGTGAATGGTGGAGGGCTTCTCTGAGGAGGCTATATGCTTCATGGGAGAGGAGTCAGCTGGCCAAGCAGAAGGGAAAGTGGGGGAGAAAAGCACATTTTCTAAAATGAGGGAGCTATTTTAGATATTGGGGCTTCTCTGGTGGCTCAGTGGTGAAGAATCTGCCTGCTGATGTAAGAGACTCAGGGAAGATCCCTGAGCGGGGCAGGGGGAGAGGGGGCGATCCCCTGGAGAAGAAAATGGCACCCCACTCCAGTATTCTTGCCTGGGAAATCCCACGGACTGAGGAGCCTGGAGGGCTACAGTCCATGGGATCGCAGAGTTGGACCTGACTTAGTGACTAAATAACAACAACGTTTTAGATATTGCTGGAATAGGTTGTGTTTTTTTTTTTTTTTTTTTTTTTTAAGCTTTAACAAAAGAGAAGGGATGCGTGACTGTGACGGCAGTGAGTTTCCAGTTTTATCTTGCCACACATGGGGAGTCACTGAAGAATCTGGGGCAGGGAGATAATGCTGCTGCTGCTGCTGCTGCTAAGTCGCTTCAGTCGTGTCCGACTCTGTGAGACCCCATAGACGGCAGCCCACCAGGCTCCGCCATCCATGGGAGTTTCCAGGCAAGAGTACTGGAGTGGGGTGCCATTGCCTTCTCCGAGGGAGATAATAGAAAGGGGTAAATGAAAAGAACTGAGAGAATGACAGCCAGTGATGGCTAGCTGGCTGAAGCCCACACCCAGCCCCATCATTGATTTAATCATTCAAGAAATAGTTACTAAGGACCTGCCTGCCATGCATCAGGCTGAATTCCAGGAGCTGGAAATCAGGCATTGAACAGGCCTAGCAAGGTCTCTGTTCTCCTGGAGGAGACTGACAATAGATAAACAAGTAAACAAGCAAGGAAGTATCAGATAAGTGCCTCTTGTAAAATTAAACAAGCTGTTAAAAGTGTCCCTGAGCTTCTGCTCCTCACCCTGTTCCCCTCCTTCCGAATACCTGCCAAGCCTCCTCCTGAGTTGTCTAAGGAGATTTTGCTCCTAGAAAAATCTCTAAGGTAAATCATTAACCTAGCTCTCTTCCCCAGGGAATAAGACATCTTCCCCAGGGCCCGGTCAGCTTGTTATCCTTGCTTCGGGACCACCGATTCTGCCAGAAGCCTGGAGTCTAAAAGTTCGATGAGGATGGTCTTGACAACCTTGAGAAGGGTCCTGATCTTGGTTCCCTCGGCAACATATATCCCCCTCCCCAGCTGCCCCCTTCCGGCTCCAGGCTCAGCCCCTTCTCCCCACCCCCCTTTATATAGATATCCCCTCTAAAAGAAATACGTTTGATAATACGGTTGGAATTGTTCATTCCTCTCCTCTGAAAAATGCAGACTTTTAAAACTCACCCGCCTCTGCGGGCAAGAGCGTTCTCTCCTCCTATTCCTAACCCCTCCCCCACGACCGCCCCTGAGGGGACTCCAGAGGCTGCGTGTTCTGGGCACCCGTGATGGAGGCTGGCTCAGCACCACCGGGCTCACCCTCCTGTAAGTCAGAGTTCCCCAGCGCCAGAGGGATGCAGGCCAAGAATCAAACAGCGAACATTGGAATAAATGCAGCTGCAGAAAGGAGGGACTAAAAAGGCAGATTCCCCAGTATAACCCGCGGTCCTCCCCCTTTTGACACATTTACTCACCACGAGGATTAAAAAAAAATTTTTTTTAACAGTATGAAAACTTTCAGAGACACAGTAAAGTTTCAGGTAAACCAAGCAAACGTCCCAGGAGGGTCTTCTGATTTTGCCCAGCTTTTCTGAACTGCCTGATAGTCATAGTTACCCCTCTGTGATCCACAGTAGTCAGGGATGATTAAATTAGGACCCCTGCTTGAAGAGGTTTCTATTCTAGTTAAAGAGAGAAGACTAATAAAACTTTTCCTTTCCCCTCAGCCACCTCTCCCCCCTCCACCCCTCCAGTTTGCACCTTACAAGGTATATTCACATTCTTGATACTGTTAAAATCATAAATTCAAAGCTGAAGGGAAGTTTAGAGATTAAGAGAGGTTAAGCAGGACAATTACTTGCCATATACTGGGCCACTTCCTAACCATCTGCCCATGGTAGACATTGCTAATCGATCACTCCTTCATGATCTAACTCTCGCTTACTGGATACCCTCCATGTTCCACTCCTAGGAGTAGTACAGTAGGAAACCAGCCGGACTTGTTTGCTACCCTTATGGACGGTCAAGGGGAAGACAGACATTAAATAAATACACGCCTGAAGAGTGTTTTAAAAGGAGGAATATGGGGGCAGACAAGGGCATCGCACACCTGGAGGGAACCAGGATGTGGGACAGGGTCAGGAAAGGCTCCCTTGAGGAAGTGATGTTTAAGCTGAGATCTAGATGACAAGGAAACTGAGTTTTCATGAAGGTGAAAAGGGAAACATTACATGCTAGAGGGAAGACCAGCATGAGCTCAGGGCATGTTTCAGGGTTAAATGAGGGGGCATGAATGATAAATGGGGGTAGGTGTCCAGAGGGAAATAGGGCTTGATCCAACTAGTGCTTGGATAAGAATGGGTTGATAGGAGGAGAGGCTTGGGACAGCCTGAGCTGAGGTCACATTTATTGTTTCTCCTCCCCCTTCTTAGGAATTATTCTCTCACCTGCTGCCATTTTTTAAAAAGCTATAATTTTAAAACATTTTTAATGTAAAAACTTTAAATTTCGTTGTTGGTTTAGCCACTATTATTCAAGCACCATTTGCAGCATTGGAAAACTATAAATTATTGACTACCTACTGTGGGGTGGCAATTCTCATGACTTCTCACATCGTTCTTGTGAGATAAGTATTATCTTCCCAGTTTTACGGATGGAAAGAAAAGGGGGGGCTTGGGAGGACTAGAGATACTTGCTAAAGTTGGTCATCAAGTAGGCGACTGAACTGGGGTTTGAGCGGCTGCAATTTCCACAACTCTGTCACTGTCATAAAACCTCCAAATGGCTTGCTCTAAAGCAGTCAAGTAAAGCTTGGGAAGCAACCAAAGAGGGTTGGCGGAGGAGTTGGAAATACTAGGGGGATATGGGGTGGGGGAGGAGGGGGAAAGTGTCCGCAGAGATGCTGCAGGTGAGTGTACACCTAGGCAGAGGAGCACGAGGCAGAAGCAGAGTGGCGGCGGGTGGTGCGGGGGATGCCGAGTCGTGAGAGGTGACTGAGGGCATCCCTCGACTGCTCCAGGACTGCCTACCGGGAGGTGCCCCGCTCTAACTTCTTCCCGGCCCGGCCCGGTTAATCATTTCCTGACCCTCCTTCCTCCTCTCTCCCAGCCCGCAGGATTGCCACATCAACCTCCCCTCTCCCCGCCTCCTGGCCTGTTGCTCCTTCGCCGGGTTTTACAAGGAGCCCCAACTTTGAGGCACTGTTTCTAACAGCCCGGGACGCCCTCAAGGCCGTTCCCCGGAGAGGTCGCGGGCTCGCTTGGGTGTAGCGCTTGCCCTAGCGGCCTCTTGAGGCTTGCCCTATGCTCTTTTTTGTACTGAGAGGTCAGAGAGGCGGGGATCCAATCCCGGCGCGGATTAACTAATTAAAGGCTCGGTTTCCCCAGCTGTAAAAAGGGAGGATGGTAACAGCAGCTGGCGGGGTGGTGCGCGATTGAAATGAGGTATTGTGTGTTAAGTGCCTGGCTAGGAGACAGCAGTGGGTGTTTAACAAACGTTAGATCCCTTCCCTTTTTATCACCTGATCACCGGGACCGCCCGCTCAGCAAACCTAGGTTACAGCTATCTCGCTTAAATTTAAACTGGACGTTGAGATCTGAATGTCCGATCATATGCTCGAGGTAAGGCCAATAGTGATTCATAGTGACAGGGTTTGAACCCAGGTTCACGATCGCCCCCGCCATCTCGAACCTAAGTGGCTGGCTGAGGCCACATGTCTAGAACCTAGTCCAGAACCAGAACCCGGTCAGTATGGTACCTGCCGCAGGGAGCAGACCACTAAACCAGTACTGCTCTGGGACCCATGCAGCCCTCTGGGCCACCGGGGGCCAGGCCTTTAACCTCTCTGAGTCTGAGCCACAGTGTGTAAAATGGGGGCTCTCTGTCTGCCCATGTGGTTTTTATTTTCTTTTTCACACTTTCTTTCGTGACCAGATTTTCTACCCCGGTGTAGTCAGACCATCTCATTACGCAGGATCAGTTTTCTGACTGCGAGCGCTCGCCCAGGCCGGGGAAAAAGCAGCGGACCGGCCCGGTGTGCCCCGGCTTGGCGCCCCACCCTTCTCCGGGCCGGGGGAAGCCGCGGCTGCTCGGGGTAGAGGAGTTGGGAAAGCCACTTCCCAGCGCAGTCTGACTCTGGGTCATCCGCCTGCGAGCGCGCGGACCCCACCCAGCTGGGGCAGACGGGGGCGGGGCCGGGCCTGGAGGCGGGGCCTACCCAGGGGCGGGGCGGGGCCGGCCTGGGAAGACGGAAGCCCCCAACCTAGGGGTGGCGGCAGAACCCGGATCCCGGAGTACCACGTTTCCCGGAGCCGGACATCGGGAGACGGCGGGCGAGAAAACCCGGCGCCCGGAAGCTTTTGCTTTCTTTGACGCAAGGGCTCGGGACGCAGCCGCCGTCGGCCGAGCGCCCGGCGAGGAGCGACCCCAGACGGAGTCTTCGGAGTTCCTCCGCCCCCGCCTCGCCGGGTCCCGGAGCCTCAGTCCTTCTCGCAGCCCTCCTGGTGGCCATGGAGTGTCCGCACCTGAGCTCCAGCGTCTGCATCGCTCCGGACTCAGCCAAGTTCCCCAACGGCTCCCCGTCGTCCTGGTGCTGCAGCGGTGAGTGCGGCCCCAGGCGGCCCTGCAACGCACCCGAGGCCCCGGCTCCGCCGGGCCTGCCGTCTAGGGGCCGCGGGCGGCGGACGCGCGGACTCGGGAAGTGGTGCGGGCAAGCCGGGCCCGGTGGCTGGGGAGGGGTAAGCGGTGAGGCGTGCGGAGCGGCGGCGGGCGGAGCGGCGGCGGCGGCTCCTTTGTTTCCCGTGGCCCGACGGTCCGGCCGGCGAAGGAAAGGCCCGCGAGGGATGAGAGCCCGCGGGGGCCACGAGCGCGTGGGGGACGGCGGCGAGCCGGGACCCTGGCCTGCGGCTCGCGCCCCCGCGTCGCCCGGCAATGGCTGGGGGCTGTGCTGGCCCGTGTCGCAGGGTCGAGGGGCTGCGGGAAGTGGGTGTCCGGCCCCCACAAGGCGGCCGCACGTGTGGCGGGGCCCGAGTTGTGTCCCCTCCTCTACCGGACAGGAAAAGCTCCGCTCTTGGGGGCAGCTTTGTCTGGGCTGCTGAGCGCGCTGGGGCCCTTCGCTACCTGCTCCCGCCCCGCTGCCTTTCGCTTCCCCCTATGTTCCAGCGACCCGATCTACGCCCGGTGGGCGGGAGCCGCGACCCCGCGAGGTGCTCAGAACTCGGGAAGCCGAGGTCAGAGGCTTTCATCAACGCGGGAGGGGGAAGTTTGAAAACAGGCTGCGGGTTAAAAAAGCTCAGAAGGCTGATGGAGCAGCTGCTTTGGAGGGGCGGCTCGCGCTGCCTTTCAGGTCGTCTTGGTGGGTTGAAACTGCTTTGGGATTTCCGAGTCCATGTGCTGGAGGACAGTTATTAGGTTTATGTAATGCTTTTGCATTGCTTAAGCATCTTAACTCCTTCTGCCGGGCCTCTTGGAAGCCCCAGTGCCCTCTTATTGTCTGCTCTAGCGACTTAGGATCGCACCGGCCACACTGCTTTGATTACTTCCTGGTAGGGCCCTGGTGCAGCCGATAGTCTTTGTTTATTAGCTTTGAGATAATCGGTGGCAGCTTGGGTTGTAGAATGTAAATTGTGCGTTTCAAAAATCTTAAGTTCATTTGAAGAAATAAAGAGAAGAGCAGAGCAGTGGTACGGTTTAGCTGTGTGACGTTTCTCATTATGGGCCGGAGCTAGGAAGATAGTTTAGAGAATGCCTTAACACTTTTGACAGGTTACTTCTTAAATGGTGATTATTATGTCCTTGAAGAAAATCACAGGCAACAGCCACAAAGAAAAATGTACCCTGGTATAAGGTGTCTAAATAACTGTGGCTTCCTTGAGCTCTGAGAGGTTCGATGCTTTGCTTGCCTTTGTAAAGTCAGATTGTCTTTTTCTGCACGAAGCCCATAAAGATTATAACCGGTTAATTGATTTTGCAGTGCGGTATTGCAGTTCTTTTATGAGGGTGCAGAAAACTTACCAACGAATGTTTCTTCTACAGTGAATGTTGAGTATGAAACAACAAAAAAGGTGTGTCAAATTGCTTTATTAGTTGATGTTGCATTCGCTCTAATTGTAGCTGTGGTGCTGCGATTGTGGTAAGTTATGTCTTTCTTTTTTTTTCCCAAGAGATTTGGGGGAAGAAATGACCAAAGTAAACACTAGTAAAAGCATACCTCATGAAGAATGATGAAATTACTTTCTCTGTGGATTACTTTCTACAGGGATACAAAGCAGACAGCTCCCTTATGGCTTTTTCTAGGTAGACTCCCATCAAATTTTAAAATGGCCTCATTGGGCACATGCATCTAGAAAAAGGAAAAGAGTTTATGCAAGTGACAGATATCCTGTTGTGAGTCAGCCTTGCCTTTGCAGTCAGGGCGTCCACTTGACTGTGGGAAAGAGGTGCAGAAGATTGAACATCTCTTGAGGAACTTAAGTTAAAATGGAACATAACTTAGAGGCTTGTGCTGATATGAAGAACAAACTAGCATGGCTAGCTCTAAGGGAGGGGCTATTTCTGTCCAAGGGCTAAGATGGCATCTTTGCATCTTGCAACAAAGTTTGTCTCTGACATTGCTTTGGGAGGGTGATTTTAGTCATGTGCTTTCATTTGTAGAACCAATAAAGCTAGTTTTGCAACTTTATGTGGATTTTTTCCTTCTGCTCAAGTTCTGTGAATTGAACCCACTTCATGCGGGCCTCCCACTAACCTGTTGGCATCCATTTATTGATATAATCTCATATTTTTATATTGAGCTTGATCTTGTTCTTGCCTGCCTGTTGTTTCAGTGATTGAACGATTATTAACTATGAGTCTTTGGCTAATTCATCATCTTGGAGTGTTATGTATTCTGGTATTTATTCTCCAACACTCTCAAATGTCTTCTTTCCTTTTCTGTTCGGTAGGGCATGAAAAGAGTAGCCAGTGTGTGGAATAACGTGGTGACCGAGTGCTGAGTCTGATTGCGTTCTTTTTAGGGAGGGGAAAATCCCTGTTTTGGCACTGGGACAATAAAAGTAATGCCCTTGCCCTGTTCTCTTTGGGAGCTTGCAGTTACATTACAGTGAAACAGCCTCAAGGCAGCCAAGCATATTGCAAAAGACCAACATCCTAGGCTTTTCTAGGTAGCAGTGCATCCTTGGAAAGTAATTCTGTTTCCTTTGAGCCTAAGTCTTATGGTATTTGTAAAAAAAAAAAAAAGGGGGGTAATACTTCACATTTACTTCACAGGCTGTTAGGATGCACAAGGTAATTTTTGTGCAAACTTTGAGAGAGTCCAAACACTATTCAAGTAATAGGTGGTTTTATAGGTCAGAACATCTTTATAAAAAAGACTCTGAATACTTAAGTATCTAAAGCCCCTTAAATAGGGACTGGGACAGACTGGCTTTATGCTGAATTATGTTTTGCAAGGAGATCTATTACTCAACAAGATTAGGGGTTGTAAGAAGTAATTATACTTCGGAATTAACTTGAGCTTCTTATCTGTGGAAAGCCCTTGGTACATATTATTGTATATGTTATATAATTGTGTACCACAGCGGTTCTCAAACTTTTTATTTTCAGGCTTCTTTTACCCTCTTAAAATTATTGAGAACCCAAAGAGCCTTTGTTTGTATGGCATATAGCTATTGATATTTGTTGTACTGAAAATTATATTTATAAATAACATATTTATTACATCCTTTACAATTAATAATAATAAATCCATTACCTGTTAACAAATAGTAATTTACGTAAATTTTCAAAACAAAAATTTGGTGAGAAGATTGGCGTTATTTTCATTTTTGTAACTGTCTTTGTTGTTTGGCTTAATAGAAGACAGCTGGATTTTTACATCTGCCTTTGCCTTCGGTCTCCTGAGATATCACACATTGGGTAGCCTCTGGAAAACTCCACTGCATGCTTGTGAGAGATTAAGGGTAGAGAATAAAAGTAACATCAGTATTATTTATGAAAATAGTTTGACCTCATGTACCCCTGAAGGGTTTTGGAAACCCTCAGGGGTTCAGGATCACACTCTGAGAATCCACTTGTATACAACAATACTAACAGTTAAGGACAGCTGCTCTTATCAAAATAGCTTTCAAATATTAAAGAATTCCTTAAGGTCTTAAAACTAGCTGCATTTATGTCTGAGTGGAGATTCACAGAATTTATAATATATAAGCTGGGATGATGGAGTCCAATAGTCAGTCCCTTGCTCTCAAAAAAGTTGCAGTCTAATCTAGTTGGGGAGAGACAGGAAGCTAACTGGTTAGAAGTTAAATCCATGTTGTGGCTTAAGGTAAGTGTTGAAAATAGTAATCTCCTAATAAGGTAAAAGTTGATTTATGTCTTAATTTTGCTAAATTCGTTCTCATTTTTAAATGAAAATGTTTTAAATAAAAACAAGGTCATTCTTTCAAGGTTTTTGTTAAGTGCACATACCAGATGTTATTTTCAGAAGCTGGAGACTTGGGCATTTCATTTGTGTATGTGTGTGTGGGTAAAAGGGTTGAACCAGTGGCAAAATACTGGGGAGAAAACCCAGATTGGTTAAAAAGATGCTCTAAACACAACTGTTTTCATAACTAAGGTGAGCCAAAGACTTTAAGGGTTTGGGTTAAATAGCCAGTTAAATTGCAGATATTTTAATAGCATAGGCATGAAAAAATTTTCCCTGATTCTTTAAAGAGTTGAGAAATCCTCTTATAGTTTCTAGTACACACTTGCCCTCACATTACCTAAAAAAAGTAAGTGTAGATTAAGTAAATATTTTGCAGTTTGGTATGGTTATTGGAGATTAATCCTTTTTTGAAGATACATTTAGTTGGATAGAGTTTTGATTATTGATCCCATCTCAGTGGTAATAAACTTGTCATTTGTGATAAAGCTTGAGCTAAAAATGAGATATCACCTTGATGGGGTGATGGGTTATTTGGTACCCGATTTCTCTCACAACCTACATCTAAAGAAGTGTCTTGCATGCCCAGTAGACTAAATTTTCTAGATAGGATCAGTCATTTGTTCATTGTAAGGTCAAATGCATTTACTGCTCTCTAGTAGTATCCCTGTATGAAATTAAGTGCCTAGCATGTAATAAGACACTCAGTAAATATTTGCTTAATGAATGAAGGAACTTTCTTCCTTTTGATGGTGGCTGGATTGGCCTTAAACTTGGTGTTTAAAATAAATAAATGGAGAGCATAGTAAGTGAGCTTCTCCCCAGAATGTTTTCACCAGTCGCCACTCCTGGCTTTTAGTCTGTAAAGTAAAGTTTGACTGGATTGTGAGGAACTGACCATCTGCAGTCTTGTTACCATGATGAATTTGTAGTCTTTTGACATTCTGTGTGATGAATTTATTCTTTTGACATTCTGTGTTTATAGGTGGGCAGATATGACATTTTAGTAGTAAATGTGGATGGGACAGTTAAAAATCAGTGGGCCTGTGATAGTTTTGAAGATTAATATTTAAATTTCATACACTTTTCGATAAGATCTGTAAGCTTAAGCCAAACTCAGTTGTCTTTCTAGTTTTTCTGGCAGTATCCCACCTGGAATCCCAGCCCCTAGAACTTTAAAGCAGCCTAAGCTTATTTCCAAAGTCTGTGAATAATTGGTAGTAGATGTGAAGAAGCTGGGATTTAGAATGTGCTCCATGTGTTCGTTTGAAGAGGCTGCAGTCTAGGGTCTGAGCCTAACATTTTGCTGTTGTGAAGAAGTTTTGACACATGGATCCGAAGTTATTCTCCGAATAGTATTCTTAGTAGTATACAAAGAATATCCTTCATGGCCTAACAGCAGAAGAAAGGATGGGGTTGAGGGGTGAATTTGAACTGTTTGTTTCAGTTTCTTGTTATTCATTTATTCTCAAAATAGCTCATTCTCATCATTCTTTGCTTTTACAGCATTAGCCTTAGGCTCTTATAACATCCTACTTTTTCCACTTTGAAATTTAAACGATTTCCTTCTTTACTGGAATATGATAGATTAATTTTGAATCCTTTAAACTTAATTTAGAAATAGTTATGTTTTTCTAGTGTTTGTCGCTCAGTAAGCAGAACAGTGAGTAACTTGGTTTGTAGCTCGTTGAGTAAATTCCTGTCTTAAAATTTAATTGAGTCCCTCTTCCATCAGGGAGTAATTTACAAGGGCATTTCCCCTAACTTGTGTTGTTTTTTTCTTTTGCAGTTTTCCCCCACTTCTTGAGCTATAGTAGATATTTTCTTTCTTTGAAAGAAAATAGTAGTGTCCTTTGATTGTTGTGTCCAGACCGTGCGTTTTGTGTTCAACCTAAGCATCCAAGTGGACTTGGATAGTAGCTTATCAGTGTTTGAAGTGGGAACTATATGTTGTTAATGTATTTTAGTGTTTTATGTTTATTCATAGCTCCTTTAAACATAAGAGCCACTGCATTCTAGGTGTTTTGGTAGAGCTTTCCTGGACAGATGGCTTAGAAGGAAGTACTTAGATTCTCAGCAGGGGCTGGTACTTTTTGGAGGGTTTATTTGTGATGAAGCTTACCTTGATTGACAGCTTAGAATGCCGAGAATACCATTAGCAGCAACAACAGCTTGTTCATCTTACCTAGAATTGTTTCACCCCAAGACTTCTCAAGATGCCCTGTGATTTCTAATAGTCTATTTTGAGAATGTAGGGAGAAGGTATCTTTCACAATGAAAGGAAATTTACCTAAATATTGTTTATTCCAATTGTATCTTGAAATCTTTCTGGGTTGTTGAATGATCTTTGGCTTAGAAGCTTGTAAACAGAGGTCATCTTTTAACTGCTGTGAGTCTGCAGATGTTAGTGTATATAGTAATTCCAGATGTTTTCTCATCTACTAGTTTTACTGAGTAGGAGGAGAACTGAGAACAACAGAAAGGGACTTCAAAGCAGTTGGCCAGCATTTAATCCTGACTAATTTAATTAACTACCCATCCTTGTAGTTTTTCCTGTTTCACAGATTGTGAAACTGAGACAAAGATTAACAGAATTGCTCAAGATGCTTGGGGATATTAGAGATAGCCCAGAACTTAAATTCAAATACCATTCAAACCATACTTTTTGCTTGCCTTTTTAAAAGCAGGGTCTTTATTTTGTCATCTAGTCACTTACTGCTTGATAATTTAAAGGATTATAAGTGTTTGGAGACATACTTGAAGTAATTCCTCTGAAGATTTTTGATGTGAAAGTGTATTTTAAATTCTACATTTTGGAAATAATTTATTTTAAATTTCTATATTTAATTAGCTCTTCCTCCCTCTGTTTATTGATTAAAATGCCAGCAGGGTGGAATAAGGTTGTTAATACCGTTGGAAGAACACTGTTTTTGAATGTCTAAATTTTGGTTCAGATTGAATTTTTTTGTAGGCTGAAATGAGCTTTACTTTAGTTCAGATATCATGAACTAGCCTTCTCACCATAGCTGTGGATAAGGATAAAATGCAGTGAGCTCTTTGTCATTTTATAAACATGGCCCCCTCCCATTTGTTCATTTTGTTTCTGCTGGAGAAGATTCTTCTTGGAGGTTGTTTGTTATGGGGTGGGGGAGGGAGAGAATTCTTAAGATAGAGAATTTTGCTTTTGCTGCTGGTAGCTCAGGGGTTATTTGAATCTTTGCTTTTAGGCAGTATCTTTTGTTGACTGCATTTCGTTATATTTTAAGATTTTCCAATCATATTTCTTGTAGAAGTTACTTATAGTCTTTAGGCTGCAGTGCTTAAAACAAGATTTCCCTTCCCCACCCCCACGCTACCCCGCCCCACACACTTAAGACATACTGAAAAACAGGTATATGTTTGCTTTTTACAGATATATTATATACAGGTAAGCTTAAGAAGGCTACTTCAAATTTTGAAAACTTTTGTTGAAACTAAACTTGTGCATTGAAAAGTGAAATTTGTAGTTGTCTGAGTATTTGTGTTAGCTAAATGCTTCACCATTAATCACCACTAGCTCATTAAATTTTTAAGACCCTTTTGAGGAGGGAAATGAGAGTTTATTTTGAATATGAACCAGCTCGTGTCTTTGAAAAGATATTATAACCGACTGGATTTTATCTAGAGACTTTGTACTCTGCTTTAGGATTGAATAACTATCAGCAGGCTGCTTTCCATTTTGAGTAGATGTTCTTTCCTGATATTTTTTCTTTGTTCTAGCTGGGTTTAAGGCAGCCTTTAGAAATCTACTTGCCTATTTATCCTTGACCTGTCCTGAAGACTCCTAATTTCATGGACTGTTCTTGAACTATCTCATCACCAGGCAGAGCAGGCTGGTGATTAACTGTCATGTTCCTGCAGGTTTAATTTAACCAGTTGTAAGATAGGACACTTGTTGATTTAACGTCTTTAAATCTTTGTTCTTACTGACCATGCTCAGGTTTTCCTTTTTAAATAATAGATCTCCTTTGTTTTGGTCAGAGTTTGTGAAGATCATGCTGAAATTTCTACGAAGCAAAATTTTTTTTTTTTTTTTTTTGGTGACAGAATGTTTCCCTGGGATAATGGATAGATAAATGTTGAAAAATATTCTAAGTTGTTGTTGTTGTTGTTGTTGTTGTTAAAGAACTTCTGTTTAACTTAATCTGGGGCTGACATTTATATTATTGATTGAGTGGTTTTTAAATTTTAGTGTCACACAGTAAAACTGAGATTAACTCTAGTTTCCATCTGAATTATTTTGAATGTTAATTGTGAACTCTTTTGGCATTGGAGAAACTGTTTGCAACAACAGATTCAAGCTTCACCTTATGTGTATGAAGTAGCTGCCAGAGCTCAACATTCATGCTGTGAGAATTTAATTCTAATTTAATTTAACCGCATCAGTTTCATTTCAGTTATTTCAAGTGTTTTGTTTGTGTGTAGTCTTTTTAGAACCTCATTTAAGAAATATTTTTTGAGACTTTTTTCCTTTGAATGATTAATATAGATTTTTGGGGAAATGTGGGTCAGATTTTTTTTAATGTACCTATTGGTTGTAAAAAAAAAAATTCCGACTCTTGCTTTACATCAGATAATTTTAACAGCTAATGGAGTTTATAGGTGCCTATTTTCTATAATACTGGATATCTAGCCCTTTAAGCAGAGTATAAGTATATGCCCAGTTTATGTGTTTTATTTCCATTTCTTCATAAATAGTCCCATTGATTTTTAAAAGGATAGTTTCCCAGCACACCAGTAAATACAACTGTGGTAATTTCACCCCACCCCCCACCCCCAGATTTGTACTTAGTGCTAAGCTATACTGTATAACCACAAAACGCTAGAAAAAGGATTGTACAACATAGATATTAAACCTGCTCTCTGAGTAAAGTCTTTGATAATGAGGTCCCTTAACGTCTTAAATGCTTTGTTGATTTATGGGAGGGAGTGCTTCCTATAAAATACCTGTGTGCCTCTTTTCTTGTCTTGTATACACTTGCTTTTGTTTTGAAATAATAGTTGTGTGGTGTTTACATTTATGACTTGATTCATTTCTTTTGAAAATCCTTTTACTATTTAACTATGGATTTGCTTACTCAGGTTGTTGGCAAAGTGTGGAATTGCATCAGATCTTGCTATATTAAATAAATGGAAATATTGGATGCCAGAATTTTTCTTAAGCGATTCATGGCTTTTTTGTTCGTAGTCTGTATAATCAGCTTCATAAGAAGAGTTATTTTTGAAACAATGTAAGCTCCTGATAATTTTTCTGTGGTTATTTGTATCTAGTCTTCCAAAGGCAGAAGTAGCCATTTTGACTCTGATTTAGTAATCTGCTTTGACTTGAGTAGTTTCAGTCCTCCTCTCCACCACCCTTTCCTCTTATTTGTAGGTAGGGGCACAGTTCCAGCATTTAGCTCAATACTGTAGAACAGATAAAAGCATAATAGCTTCATAGGTGTCTTTTTTTTTTTTTAACAAAAGTGGGTTTGAACAAGTCTGAGTCTGTGATAGAATGAATAATAAAAGATGTTTAGTACATTATAATTGAGCATATGTAGTTTCACATACGTTATTTTCATATGTTGTTTTCAATTGCTTTTGAGGACTGATTTCAGAAATGCATTTCAAAATAGAGTAAAATGCTTGAGCGAGTGAGGGGACCAGTCTTATGGATCAGAATTTGCCTCTGTGTAGGAAATCAGCAGGACCAGATGCCCTCTCTTCTGGCTCTGTAGGTATCTGGCTCTGTTAACATATAGATGATAAATTTCGGCCAGCTTTGAAATTACATTCTCTAGTAGAGGACACATACCATTAGCTCTGGAAATTAGCCTTGTGGTATACAGGGAGTTCAGTAGGTGCCTGGCCCCAAATGATAAACAGCGTTTGTAATTTTTATTTTGTGTAATAGGTGATAGGCATTTTTTAAGATAAAAAAAGTGGTTTAGGCAACTTCATGAATTGATATGATTGTTATATCAGTTTACCTTTTAAAGATTGGTGTTTTGGAAAAGTAGTACATTATACAGTTACGCCATACAGTATAGTATCAGAAGATTTAAAATAGAACAGCAGGTACCTTCCCTCCACCCTCAGTCCTGATGTCCACAGACAACCCCTTTCAGCTCTGTTAGCTTTCTCCCTCATGCTGACCCATACTTCTAAGTCATACATTGTTATTTTTCAATTTATCCATTTTAGGTAGCATCTCTTGACATCTTGTGTTGGTACGCGAGGACGTTAGTATTTCATTACCTGCCCCCTCTCCATTTCTCAATATGACCAGACCACAAATTTTTATTAATATTGTGATTACTTTTTTTTCCTGGCATTTTATTTTTCCTTTAGTTAGTAATTGCTTTTTTTTTTAATTGCTTACTTTACTTTCTTTACATTTTCTCCCAAATGTAACGTATACATTAGTCAAATATCTATGAATGTTATTTTCCAAGCATTTAAACACATAATTTCTTAGTAGTAGTATTCCTGAGGCTCTCCTCCCTAGAGTGCCCTCGCTTCCATCTGAGCTGACTGTTCTCTGAGCCGACTGGACAGTTTTTATCCTGTGATTCCCTCACTGTCCTCTTGTATTAGATCTCCCATTCCCTGGATCCCAGGTCTTTCTCTTCCTTGGTTTATTAGACCATTGTATATCATCTAGCTTGCTTCTCAGGGGAGCCACATTTTTGATCCCATCTAAGTCTGACACCTTTATTTTACCTTTGTACTTGACTGCTTGGTTGACTATAGACTGTTAGTTAGAAAAGATTTTTCTCTTAGAATTTTTTTTTTTTTTGGATGACATAGCACAGCTTGTGGGATCTTAGTTCCCCAGCTAGGGATCAAACCCACGCCTCTCCCATTGGAAGCACAGTCTTAACCTCTGGACTGCCAGGGAAGTCCCTCTCTCAGAATATTAAAAGCAGTGTTCCTTTGTTTTTAGGCTTTCAGTGTTTTTTTTTTTTTTAAGAAATGTGATGCCTTTTTGATGACTGTTTCTTCATATATAGCCTTTTATTCTTTCTCCTGGAAGCTTTTAGGATATTCCTTTTATCCTTGGTGTTCCGGAATTTCAGAGTAATGTGTCTTGGCATGGCTTAGTTTTTCTTTTCTTGTGATGGGTTCTCAAGGGACTTTTCGATCTGTGCATTTGAGAGCACACTAATTTTCCCATACTTAAATCTCTTAGTTTGTACATTTTTTTGGTACAACTCCTATTAATTGAATGTTGAGCACTGTGGGTAGAACCTGTAATTTTCTTATCTTTTTATTTCTTTGCCTTTTGGTTCTAGTTCCTGAGATATTTCCTTGTTTTTATTTTTCCTTCTACCCTTGTACTGAATTTTGACAATAATATTTCTTGCTCTTAAGCACTTCTCCTCCTTTTCCTGACCATTGGTTTTTCATACATCCTATTGCTGCTGTTGCGCAGTGTCTTCTCTCGTCACTCCTAGGTTTTAGACTTTGTTCTGAGGCTTTTCTGTGCTGTCTGCATTGTTTCTCTTGTCTCTGGGTTCCTCTTTTTCTTTTCAAAAGGATTCTTTCAAACTAGAGCTTTCCTTCACAGGATCTTATTTTATCTATTTTTTCATGTAAGGGTGGGGCACTAAAAAGCTCTGTGAGGCTTGTATACATTGGGCTTCACCGTGAAGTTGGGGACAGGCCGCCTTCTTCATTGGAGGAAGACAGTCAAGACGTCCGTGTGGATATTTATTTTTTCGCACCATTTTTTCAGCATTCCCTCTGGGAACTGAACCCCCGGCCGCTGATGTCCTGACGTGAGAACGTAGGAAGTCCATGAGCTCATCGTTCCTGCTTGTTCTTAGTGCCACCTTTACCCTGCTGTCTGCTGTGCCCCAGGTCCCTAAGCCCAGAACTGCCTCCCGGCCGCACTCTTCTCTGCTGGCACTTGGGCTGCAGCTTTCTTAACGCTATGGAGATTGTTACTGCTCCTTCAGCTTCTTCCTGACTGCCAAAAGCATGCTGGAGTTTGCTTGTCTCACATGTTCTCTTTGGGAGTCACTATCGATTTAATTTTTTATTGTCATTTTAGTGAAATGGGGTGGAGAGGAGATAAGAGAGAAATTGGTATGCCATGGTTAATTTGGTGTTTATTTTTGTTTAATTAGTTAAAATTGTTTGACCGTGGTGTGCAGCATGTGGGATCTTAGTTAGTTCCCTGGCCAGGGATGGAACCTGCGTCTCCTGCATTGGAAGTGTAGAGTCTTAACCACTGGACCACCAGGGAATCCCAATTAGTGTTTATTTTTAAATGAAATATTTTTAAATGCAGTTTTTAGGGTAAAAACATGCTTTGCCATATCAGAGGTAGATTTTATTAGTAATCATTTAGAGAGTTAAATCACTAAAACTGAAATTTTGCAGTACTATTTTTGAGTAAAAGTTTAAACTCAGATTTACCTTCCTTGATAAGCAGAGCAAAATACTGCTGCTATTACCAGAGTCAGCAGAGAGAGTAGATAAGCCTCTAGGTTTGGCTCTGCTTGGGAAATTGGGAGCCAGAGTTTGGATGTATAAAAGAAACATGGTTGTAAGGTCATTTGGACTACTGCAATTAATCTGTTATAATATTTTTACTGGATTAGTTTGTCATCCATTAATAAAGGGAAGTTACTGCCAGGTTTATAGTACTATTTGGCTCTGTACACTGGTAATTTAACCTTTTCCTTTGTGTTATAGTAATTTTCAAAAAGTATGTTTTTAATAGGAAGTAAAGAATAAAAATGTAAAAATCTCAAAACCTTTTTTATTTTGATACACTTTCACACTTAAAGGGACATTATTAGAATAATACAAAGAACTGCCTTGTACTCTTTACCTATTCATGAGTTAACATTTTGCCACCTTGGTGTTAAATGTGTACCTTCTTTCTATATATTGCCCCCCACTCCCATCACTGAATAATTTGCAGACCTAATGTTCCTTCATCCATGAATGCTTTATCCCCCCCTGAAGAACAAGGACTTTCTTTTCACTAAGCATGGGATATTGGTTAAAATTAGGACATTTAATGACTGACGTAGCAGCATTACTGAGTGCACATTCCATTCTCAGATTTCTCCTATTGTCTCAATAATGTCTTTATATAATGTCCTTCACAGCTATTTCCCAGTTGTGTTGCCCCACCCATCTCCCCTACATCTCGCCCACGACCATGTGTTTCATTTTGTTGTGAACTCTTTTAGTATCCTTCAGTCTCCAATGATTCCTTATCCTTTCTTTGTCTTTCACGTCTTGAGTATTTCTGTAGAGTGTACTTCCACTTGAGTTTTTTAGATTCAAGCTGTGCAAGGTTTTGATAGGAATACTGCAGAAGCAATGTGTCTTCTCAGGGCATTATATCGAGAGGCATAAGAAATTGGTTTGTCTCATTTTGGTAATATTTATTTTATTAAGGTGATATTTGCAAGGTTCTTTGTTGTAAAGTTACTTTTTTCCTTTTGTTATTAATAACTAATTAGTAGCAGATGCTTTGAAATTTTACGTATAATTGTCTTATTCCTCATCAAACATTAATCTAGTAATTTAGCATGCACTGATGATTCTTGATTGAAGCAGTTGTTACTAGGATGGTTGCAGAATGTTGATTTTTTAACTTATTTCTTCTAAGTATATATGGGGACGTGCTTTCCTTTCTCACTCACTTGTTTATTCATTTATTTTATTAACATGAACTCAGGTTTTCATTTTATTTCTTAACATCCTATTGCTGTTTATTCTGAAGATCAAGTTGTCCTAGATTTGGCTAGTGGAAACCTTCTTAGGCCATAATTTTGACATGTCCCTATTGTTCTTGGAGCCCTTACTTTCTGGCATGGCAAGGTGCTCCTGGCTCATCTTGTACTCAGTCTGCCCCCGTCTTGGAATCAGCCATTTCTCCAAGTAGCCATCATTCCTTTTGGTGGGGAATAATGTTTATAACCTAAGATCTCTCAGCAAATAGGAATTAAGAAATATGACAATGTGTATGTGTGTATATATATATGTTTGTTTGTATTTGTTTGTGTAACCATGAGTTCATTTTGATACCTTTAATTCCAGTTCAGCACTTTCTGCATTTGCAATGCCCTTCTCTAAAGTGAGAATCTGGTTCCCATTATGCTCAACACATGTACTTGTTTGCTGTGTGCCGTAGTCAGAGAGAGTAGCTCTAAACTGCGGACCCACACCATTGCAGGAACACTGCTTATAACCAGGGATTAATATTCTTAATGGTGTTTTTTTGTCTGTATACTCACAAAATATAAAGTATTATGTTAAAAAATTGTGTTAGACTTCCTTTTCCTTCCCTTTCCTTCCCTCTTTTAACACACTTATTTGACATACAGTCTACTTCATTTGTTTTTGTTTGATTTCCATTAAAAAATTTTTTCTGCCTTATCCTTGCTGATTTTATTTTACTTTTTTTGAGTATATAAAATGTGAGTATGGGCTTTCCTGGTAGCTCAGATAGTAAAGAATCTGCTTACCAATGCAGGAGACCCAGGTTCGATCCCTGGGTTGGGAAGATCTCCTGGAGAAGGGAATGGTTACCCACTCCAGTATTCTTGCCTAGGAAATCCCATGGACAGGGGAGCCTGGTTGGCTACAGCCTATGGGATTGGAAAGTCAGGCACGACTGAATGACTCTCACACACACACACAGTTCCAGAAGTTAAAACCGTACCAAGAAGTGTTACTACCTCACACTTCTCATTCCTATCTACCCTCTATAAACAACCAATTATTTTGATCTATCCTTGTTTCTTTCTTGTTAAAAAAAAGATTGCAGATACAGGAGTGTTTTCTTTCTGTCACAAAAGGTAACAAACTAAGTATGCTCTTTTGGGATTTCTTTTATTTAATAGTATATTCTGAACATCATTCCATGTGTGCAGAAATTTTCCTTATTTTTAACCCATTCATGGTGCTCCATTTGTCGTGGTTCGCAGTGAATTCTAATGGTCTCCTCTCTTTGGGTATTTAGGTTGTTTCCAGTATTTTGCAATATCAGATAATGCTGCAGCTAAAAGCCTTGTACAAATATTTTTTTTTGTATTATGGGATATCTTCAGAGAAGATGGAAAGTTTTAACTTTTCAATTGTGTGAGCAGTATTGTGTAAGTGATCTTATAGTGCTTCAAATTACTTGTCTGCCTGCTCCTATCTTCACATCTGTGGTGACCTTATGACTGTATTCAAGGCTGTGGAAGTGAAGTACTTTATTGTAATTATATTTTTGTCTTGGAAACCTTGACATCAGAGCGCTAGAAGTGGCCTTGGAAACATTTTTAGCCTGCATCCATGTTCATCTTAATCAGTTGACTTTTCCTTTCCTTTTACATACTCGTCAGTGCTATTTTACTGCCTGAGTGCTCAGATGCAGCTGTTCCTAGTAGTTTTCTCTTTTAATTTAATTTGTGTTAGATTCCTTCATGTCATACTGTTAACTGGTTGCTCCCTCAGGTTATAGAATGGTGGTAGGATAGGACGGTTATACTTAGGACAGAAATAAGGATTTGGGCATCCATTTTCTCCAGTGGGTCTTAGCGCATTAGTGAGTAGGATAAACTCAGAGGAGCACTTTGGATTCCTAGATAATGCTGGTCCTCTCAGCTGGTTGATGACTTAAAAGCCTTTGTTCCAACAAGTGGGCATTGGAGTAGAAGGGGGACTTCTTCCTGCGTTACTAGAAAACCAGGTAAAAGACTGGGAAACATAGCTTTCCATCAGAAAGGCCATAAAAAGATTACCTATGTGTTGAGATAACAGTCCCCTCAGCCTAAGGGTGGCTGGGGCCTCCAAGCAGATTACTTCTGGCCCCCATGATGACTCTTCAATTTACGTATGTGCACCATACAGATGTTATCATTTTCCATGCATGTCCTGACATGAAAAAGGTTTGAAAAATTGGCTCAAGCACAGTCTGAAAATTAGCCTCTGAGGGCCAAAGACAGTGTCCCTTAAAGAAAACCAGGTCATCCTATTTATCCTGGATAAAAAAGAATTGAATTATTTGGAGTAGAAGTTTAAACCTACTGTCTGTAAAAATAAGCTGATCACCTTATCTTTTTAAAAATATTTATTTATATTCATTTATTTGGCTGTGCCAAGTCACGGCACGTGGATCTAGTTACCCAACCAGGGATCGAACCAGAGCCCCCTTTGTTGGGAGCATGGAGCCTTAGCCACTGGACCACCAGGGAAGTCCCTGATCACCATATCTTAAATCTGGTGTGATTTGAAATCATTTCTATTTGCTTCTTTGTTAAAACAAAAGTTAGAAATTTAAAAAATATTTTTGAAGACTTGCAACCCCACATATTGGATATTAGAATGACCAAGGTACAATGTATTTTGATTGATTAGATTGGTGTACCATGATTTAATCTGTTCTGAATACGTCAGAGTTTAGTGTATCTCAGTATGGTTTTGACACCCAAGTTGCTTATGTACTTAAGTGTTTTATCTGAGTAGCATTTTATTCAGTTGTCTAAACCGCCTTGAAATGTGCTTCTAAAGTACATTTGCTTCTGAAGTATTTTACATTAACTGTGTAAAGTTTAATGATTCTGACATTAAGGTGTATATAGTCGTTATATCAATTTTGAGATCAGCTTATTAAAATAGAATATTTTATCTCATTCATTTGATGTTTTAAAAATAATTTAATTTCAAGGCAGATACCAGAGGAGTTTCTGAAGGATTTTTACTGACTTATTTATTTGGAATTTTTCTGTGGAAAGGAATTGTCAGCTCCCACCCTTTTAATGTGTGTAAACTACGGGGAAGACTTCTGCACAGTTAGCACTCATGCTGTATGTGGACATGTGTTAACTGCCTTGTGTAGAATGGCTGTCACAGAATTAACCCCAGATAGCTGCGTGCTTTTTTTTAAATTTTAATATATTCTTAAGGGAAGGGAACTGAGAGTCACTGGGGCTGTTTGTTAGGCCCCTTGTGCCCTTCGTGCACTTCATCTCATGAAACCCTTGCCATAGCCATCTGAGGCAGAGGTGGTCTTTGTCCTCTGTTACAGATGAGGAGGCAGGCTCTGAGACCAACTCCTTAAGGTCACAGAATAAAATAATGGGAGAGCTAGAAGGTGAACAGAAGACTTTACGTGGATTCTGGAGCCCATGCTTGCCTCTGACATGTTCCTTTTGAGTCTACAGAGTAGTCGCATTCCTGAGGGTAACCAAGTGACTTTGGTACATTTTTGTATTAAAGCAGGAAGGAATTCTTTTGGTGGGGTTAAAGGTCAAAGCCAGGGGATCAAGGCCTCTGCCTAGTTCAACCAAAATGATGTGGAGCAGAGTCCTTCCCCTACTTCCTTCCACTGGGCTGACAGGGCAAGAGGAGGGTGGGACAAATGAGGAGATGGGGCTTGACATATCTACACTACCATGTGTAAAGTAGGTAGTGGGAAGCTGCTGTTACGAGGCACAGGAGGCTCAGCTCGGGGCTCTGTGATGACCTAGGAGGGTGGGTTGGGGGTGTGTGGGAGGGAGGGAGTATATATATGTGTGTGTGTATATAGTCATATGGCTGATGCACTCTTGTACAGCAAAAGCCAAGGTGACGTTGTAAAGCAGTTGTACTGAAAACAAACCCAAACCCCCAAATCGCATACACGTTGTGAGATCTTTAAGAGGAAAGTCAAAGTACTTCCTCAGAAGTCTTGGGAGTCTGGTTAGGCTGTGGGCTCTGGACCCCAGCTACAAAGGCTGGGATCAGACATTGCTGATGCGTGTGATGGGAATCAAATCAGGCTGGCTGGAATATGTCAGCACTGTTAGGGTAAAGAGAGAATTGGAAACAGAAATGGAGGAGGATATTCTCGACTCATAATTATTCAATTAGGTTTTCAAATCCAACCTTAAATAAAATGTGAGGTTTCCCAGAATGTTTATTAGGGAACATAATCCAGAGAGGCAAAAGGAATGAAGGATAAGGCTCTGTAGCTGTTAATGAAGAGAAAAGGAATTCTTGTAAGTGCCAGTGATATTTTCTTAAGAATCTTCATCAAGAATTTGGGGTTGCTATGGGAATAGCGGTTCTGAGATTTTTGAAGGTCATTTTGTACTGTGTGATATTCCGCCCAAGAATTAGGTTGACTTATTATGCTGCACATCTAGATTTAAAATATTGACAGGATACAGAGAGAGCCAGTCCTGAGGGATGCTGGCAGCTCAGTTGATGATGGTCCCCAGTGTTTTACCGTCTTACCACCTCTGTTGCAGAGGGTATCGTCTAGTCTTTGGATGGTTTTGATTCCTATGGGATAGAGCCTCTTGAAGGGTCTCATCCTCACCTCTACTAAATGGCAGTGTCACTCATTCCTATGAGTCGTTTGGCAGGGGTGAATGGTGGATGCTGTCATCTTAGTAGCTTAAAACAATCATTTCATTTTGCTTATGATCTTGTAGGTCAGGCATTCAGGAAGAACCAGCTGGAGTTCCTTAAGCTGGAGCATCCACTTCCCTGGTGGCCTCTTAACTCACCTGTCACAAGCCTCTGTGCTCCCGGTCTGTTTCTGCACCCCTGTCCCCAGCACACACTAAGGTGTCATCTTCTGCAAGGTCTCTCTGCGTTGTTTGGCTTTCTTATATTGTGTTTCTCATAGGGTGCTTAGGCTTCTTCCATGGTGGCCAGCCACCCCAAGAGCAAGCATTGCAAGCAATAAAAAGAGAAAACTGTCAATTTCTTACAACTGAGACCTGCGCACTGACACCCGGTCCCTCTGCCATATTCAGCTGGTCAGGGCACTGACAGAGCCTGCCCAGGTTCAAGGAAAGAGGACACAGACCTGCCTCTCAGTGGGAGGAGCGTTCAAGAATTTGTGGTTATCTTTCATCTTTCATAGGGCCATTAAACAGAAGGGAAAGAATGGCTGTAAGAAATACTGAACCATGACCTTACCAGAAAACAATTTACTTATCTAATGATTCAGGAGAGATTAACTGATTGCCAGCCTTGAATAAGAATGGAACTGAGGAAGAGAGAGCTGCAAGAGGGGGAAGGTGGAAAGGCGACCAAGATAAACTTTACTTCTTAACTGCTGCCGCTGCCTTGGCCCGGCACCCTCCGTCCCATCATCCTCTGTGAACCTGCTGCTCTGAGCACTTTGGATTGGGTGCTCAAGCTTGGTCTCCTCCTCCTCCAGCGTTGGCTTACTTCTTTAGCCCTGGGTACTGCCTGTTGCTTTATAGGGGAATTTTCCTGTTTCTTGGGAACCCGGTGCCCACTCTCAGAATGGGCAGCGGTATCAGGGTGGGAGTGAGAACACAGACAGTGATTTTGGCTGCTTTGGCACTTTGGCAGTTGCTTAGTGTAGCCGGATTTCTTCTTGTGGGGACTACCTTACAGCCCATTTCCTGCTTTATCCATGTGACTTTACCACTCACTCCTTACCGCAGTAATTTCAGAGAATTCAAGTTGAAGATAGACTTCAGAAATTTTAGCATAGAATAGGCTTGTGAGTATATGGTTCAGAGAGCATTTATGGTATAAAGATTATATGCCTTGCTCTCTGAGCGACTGAACAACAGCAACACATCTAAAAATATATCAGTTGGAGGGTAAACTGGGTTAGTCCTGGAGTCTGTTTCTACTCGTATATATACTGGAATATTTATAGAATTTTTTATGATATTTCTGCCCTATCCTTCGATTTCAAGAGGAGTAACTCTGCTGTTGATACTTTCGTGGAGTATTTGTGTATGTGTGTGTATGTGTGTTTTGAGAAACAGCTGCAAATGTTTTTTCATTGGTGTGTTTTCAGACCCATAGAGTTGTAATTTGGGGTTTTGTTTTCACTTACCACTCATGCTTAATAATTTAGAATAAGTCTGTTTTATTAAGACAGCTTTATAATACCAGTATCTTTAAATTTAAGACATTTGAATTTAATTTTTGTTGTAAAAGAAGTAATGCTTTATGACAAAATTCAGACAGCAGAGTTGAAAGTAGGGCTGTGTGGCTCCAGTCCCCCATCTCATTCTTTTTACATGACTGTTAACAGTTACTATATATCCTTTGAGATGTCAAACAGTTTATATACAGGTATATAACACTTACAGGAACACATAGTATGGAATCTTTTTAAAGCAAAAATAACAACTTGCTGGGCTTCTGCTTTGCAGCAGTCCCTGCCTTCAAACATTGAGTTTGAGTTCCAGTTCTGTCCCTTACTAATGTAGCAAGGTATGTAACTTCTCAGTCATATGCCACTGCTTCCTTATCTGTCAAACAGGCCAAATCATAGTACACACCTCTTTGGACTATAGAGGATTAAATGAGGAATATCTATAAAGTGGCACAGTAAAGTGCAGTAGTGCTTGGCACATAGTATGTGCTAGGTGAATATTAAATAGATAAAAATGAACTTGACTCTTTAAAACAAACGTAAGTTACAAATATTTTCTTCTGGGTTGCTAATTTTTTAGAGGGGCGCACTTAAAAAGCTCTGTGTGTTGGTGGTGGAGGGGGTGGTGATCTGAGCCTCACTGTTGGAGCAGCACTTTTGTCTCCAGTGGGCTTGAACAGTGACGCCACAGCAGCGACTCTGCTGTTACTGACAGGCAGTGTGCTGGGAATGCTTGCCTCTCAGGCATTGTGGAGCAGGGAGAAAGAAGAAAAAGCTGAAGAGCGTTGACTTAGGAAATTAGACTACATTAGCAATCAATCTTTTTGTTAAGCCTTTTAAGAGAATTAGGAGAGTGGAAGAATTTTATCTATAGGGAATGACATTATTTCATCTCTTTTGGGCTTTATCTTCTTTGAATAATTTTCCACTTACAGGGGACATGCTTATCACTCAGTCTTCATTTTACAGTGGAGAGACAGACCCAGCACAGTAGCGATGCTCTCAGGTCTTTCAGTAGCAATGGTCGGGCCAGGACTGGAACCCTGGTCATCCTCACGATTGTGGATTCTCGAGGCGCGTGAGAGCCTGTCTGCCAGTTGGAGCAACTGCTGCGTGGTGGATGCGCGATGAAGTGCTTGCCGGTCGGCGCTGTGCGCTTGGACTGTTCTTGCGAGTAGAGACAGTGACTGAGTTGTGTCGTAGCACTTGTGCATGCTGTTTTATTAAAAAGTAGGATTCCAGGAGAATTGCTGATGGGGCTTGGATATCAAAAGTACTCTATCTTACTAGATTCTATGTAGTGGATACTAAGGACATTGAAAATCAGTGGGAAGAAATTTATATTCAGTGTGGATGCCATTTTGTCTTCTGACACAACCTAAAAGTATTCGTGTGTAAATAGGCCTCTTTGAGCACAGAACTCCCTAGTTTTCTGCCTTCCTTTGTCTCTTGGTAAAGGAGCAGATCAGTCTTCCCTGCATAGGAGCGTTGTTGTTGTTTAGTTGCTAAGTCACGTCTGAATCTTTTATGGCCCCGTAGACTGTAGCCCACCATTCTCCTCTGTCCCTGGGCTTTCCCAGGCAAGAATACTGGAGTGGGTTGCCATTTCTTCCTCCAGCGGATCTTCCCGACCCAGGGGTTGAACTCCTGTCTCCTGCACTGGCTGGCGGAGTCTTTACTGCTGAGCCACCAGGGAAGCCCCTGCATAGGAATAGTAGGGAGTAAAACCACTTTGGGTTGTAGATCACTTGGATGCCTTCCCACCATCAGTTGTCACTTCTGGATTTCCAGAGAGTTAAAGCTTTTGGGGGCTTTAGCAAGAATGCATGAATATGAGCATGTTTTAGAATCTGGGGCTCCTCTACCTCTCTTGCCTGCCCAGCCTGTGTCAAAGCTTCTACCCTGTGCAGAATGGCCCTAGCTTGGGAGAGGATCAAGAGTCTCTACCCCCTTCAAAGGGGTGTTTCTGCCAACTTACAGAGCTTGTGCTGAGGGTGAGAACAGGGCAGGGTCCTGAGGCCACAGCAGCAGGAAGAGAATGAGGGGAACTAGACAGTGTCTGTCCCCCAGGCTGAGATGCCCAGGAGCTGAGAGAGGAGACCTCGGCTCGGGGCCGCAAGAGTCTTGGCATATGGGACAGGTTGCTGGAGGAGAGTAACTCTGAGGACATTTCATAACCTGGAAAGAAGACCAGACTGTGTTTATGAGATCCAGTGACCCTCCTGTGGCCATGTGTAACAGTGTGGGAAATACACTGCATGGCTTCCTTGCCCTGACATCACCTTGAAGTGTAATTAGGCCTAATAAAAAGGGCCTTTATGAGTTCTCAGTTATGGCTTATCATTCTGAACTTCTATAAGTTTCCATCCTTATCACCCGCTTTCTCTTAAGTACCAGCATTTACCGTTTAAAAAATAAAAACCTTTGTTTAATATTTGTATGTTTTGTTGAATAGTTTATAGCTTAGAAACATTTTTATTGACTATGTATGGTTTTATTTTATACACACACACACAATATAGTATTTCAGTTGTGTAATGGTTCTTATAGAGTTTTATAGAATAGCCTGCAAACCTCTAATGCAGTTTCCACAGGAAATGTGTTCATCCCACAGATAAATCTGAAACCCATCTGTCTGTAAACTGAGACTACCTTTTATAATAAGATCGTCCCCTTAAGATGATTAGAATGATTTTGATTATTTGTAGTAGTCTTTTACTCATGTTATGACCTGTTCTATTTGTAGCAATAATTGAGCGTTTAAATTACAGCCAGCATTGTTTCTTCTATTTTATAATTTTCCTGGGTACATTACAGGTTTCATAATTTGGATAAGGGATATTTAAACAGAGTGAATATTCACCAAAGCAGTGTAATAAATGGCTTCATAATAACCCTATTCCCTGTAGTTTCCTAGCCTTCAGATGTTCTTCCGTTGTGAAAGTATTACACACTCAGAGAGTACTGTCCTTTAAATAGCCAAGACCAAATGTCCTATCACACATTAAATCTTAACTTTCTTATTGTAAATATTCGTGATAGAAGAAATTCGGTTTCTTAATTTAGAAAATGAGGTCTTTTTTTTTGAGATTTAGTAATAGACACACTCACTTGTTTCCAGTGTTTTGGAATGTCAATGCTATTTTACTTCCTTTTATTCTCTCTCCTTAGCCCTGTCTTAAGCACCTATTTACTTATTTAACGGAGGTATAATTCATAAAACATAAGATTAACCTTAAAAAAATTTTTTTAATTTATTTACTGCCACGGTGTGCAGCTGTGGGATCTTAGTTCTCCAACCAGGAGAACTGTGCACTCAACAGTGAAGTGCCGAGTCAGCCTGTGGCCACGGGGGGTTCCCCCAAACCAACCATCTGAAATGAGCAGCTAAACGCAGCGCATTCAGTACATCCACAGCGATCGTCCCCATCTTGTTCCAAGACATTTCATCACCCCCTACACGTGTTAGGCAGTTTCTTCCCTATTCTTCCTTCCCTCAGCCTAGCATATTTTCTAAAATTTAAAACTAAGGAATTAAAACTTTATGAGGTAACTGATATTTTATAAGACGAGAGTATACTCTTCTAATTTAGTGGGCATTCTTGGTGGCTAAAGAATCTGCCTGCCAATGCAGGAGATGTGGGTTCAATCCCTGAGTTAGGAAGATCCCTTGGAGTAGGAAATGGCAACCCACTCCAGTATTCTTGCCTGGAAAATTGCATGGATAAAGGATCCTAGAAGGCTACAGTCCATGGGATTGCAAAAGAGTCAGATATAATTTAGTGACTGAGCATGCACGCATGTTCTAATTTAGTAACACGAAGAAATGCATTTACTATACTGAGTAGAAAAATTAGATCACAATATTGTATGTATTTTTTGTCCATGCATACACTTTACAACCATCAGGGTGGGGGAAGGGGATGAACACTTGGTAGGGAACACAACAGTGATTTTGTTCTAGGTTTTCTTTTCCTCATTCAGAGGCGGGGCAAAAATAATCTTCCCATAGTTCAAAAAGCAAAACCGTCTAATGGTTAAAAACTTGGGGCCTGAGGACTTTCCTGCAGGTCCAGTGGTTACACTTTGCCTTCTAATGCAGCGAGTGTGGGTTCAGTCCCTGGTTGGGGAGCTAAGATCCTACATACCTAGTGGCCACAACCCCCCAAAAAACATAAAACAGAAACATTGTAACAAATACAATAAAGACTTGAAAAATGCTCCACCTAAAAGGAATCTTCACAGTCCAACTCTCACATCCATACATGACCACATGAAAAACCATAGCCTTGACTAGACGGACCTTAGTCGGCAAAGTAATGTCTCTGCTTCTGAATATGCTATCTAGGTTGGTCATAACTTTCCTTCCAAGGAGTAAGCGTCTTTTAATTTCATGGCTGCTGTCACCATCTGCAGTGATTTTGGAGCCTTCCAAAATAAAGTCAGCCACTGTTTCCCCATCTATTTCCCATGAAGGGATGTGACCAGATGCCCTGATCTTCGTTTTCTGAATGTTGAGCTTTAAGCCAACTTTTCACTCTCCACTTTCACTTTCATCAAGAGGCTTTTTAGTTCCTCTTCATTTTCTGTCATAAGGGTGGTGTCATCTGCATATCTGAGGTTATTGATATTTCTCCCAGCAATCTTGATTCCAGCTTGTGTTTCTTCCAGTCCAGCGTTTCTCGTGATATATTCTGCATATAAGTTAAATAAGCAGGGTGACAATATACAGCCTTGATGTACTCCTTTTCCTATTTGGAACCAGTCTGTTGTTCCATGTCCAGTTCTAGAAGAAGGCTGAGCGCCGAAGAATTGATGCTTTTGAACTGTGGTGTTGGAGAAGACTCTTGAGAGTCCCTTGGACTGCAAGGAGATCAGCCCTGGGATTTCTTTGGAAGGAATGATGCTAAAGCTGAAACTCCAGTACTTTGGCCACCTCATGCAAAGAGTTGACTCATTGGAAAAGACTCTGATGCTGGGAGGGATTAGGGGCAGGAGGAGAAGGGGACAACAGAGGATGAGATGGCTGGATGGCATCACTGACTCGATGGATGTGGGTTTGAGTGAACTCCGGGAGTTGGTAATGGACAGGGAGGCCTGGGGTGCTGTGATTCGTGGGGTCGCAAAGAGTTGGACACGACTGAACGCCTGAACTGAACTGAAAACGAATCATACAGAGTGAAGTAAGCCAGAAAGAAAAACACCAATACAGTATACTAACACATATATATGGAATTTAGGAAGATGGCAATGACGACCCTGTATGCAAGACAGGAAAAAAGACACAGCTGTGTATAACGGACTTTTCGACTCAGAGGGAGAGGGAGAGGGTGGGATGATTTGGGAGAATGGCATTCTAACATGTATACTATCATGTAAGAATTGAATCACCAGTCTATGTCTGACGCAGGATACAGCATGCTTGGGGCTGGTGCATGGGGATGACCCACAGAGATGTTATGGGAAGGGAGGTGGGAGGGGGGCTCATGTTTGGGAACACATGTAAGAATTAAAGATTTTAAAATAAAATAAAAAAAAACAGAACAACTTACTATTATAATTACTTATTTCAGGATCATATTAAACTTTTTTTCCAGACTGAATACAATATTTCTTAGTCTTTACTAAAAGAAAAAGATTTGTGGAGGAATACAACTAGATAATATTTGTAGTTTTTTAGCCCTTCAAATTGTATCTCAGACCAGGATTATCTGTTTCAAGTAAACTGTGTTCTAATTTATTTTTCTTTTAAAAAATATACTTTATAGGTCTTTCTTTTCAGACTATATTATTGTCATGTTTTTATTGATATAAATCAGATGCCACAGGGGTGTGTACACATGAAAAGCCAATAGCCGAGACTGCCTCACAGTGGTCTTCCCATGTACCTGCGTAAAATAGCTGTTAGCAGTTTGGCCGCCTTCTTATTAGTCTTTGTCATGTGACTTATATGCATGTATAACAAACTGGGACCCAACTGAGTAAAAAACTAAAATGCCTTCAGGATGGCCCTTAGCAGTTGACATAATGCAATAAGGAAAGGTAAAGGTAAGGTAAAGCCCTTGGTTAACGGGAAGGGGACTTTTACCACTGACAGCTTTCTTACGGGCTTCCCAGCTGGTGTAAAGTTGAAGAATCCACTTGCCAATGCAGGAGACTCTAGTTCTATCCCTGGGTGGGGAAGATCCCCTGGAGTAGGAAGTGGCAACCCACTCCAGTATTCTTGCCTGGAAAATTCCACGGACAGAGAAGCCCGGTAGGGTGCAGTCTATGGGCTGCAGTTGGACATTACTGAGCATGCGCGCACAAACTTCCTTAGGCGCAAATAGAACGCTGTGCTGGGCAGACAGGCAGAGTCCCTTGCGCAGCGTATGATTGTGTTCCCCTATTCCTCCTTGCCCTCTCCTCCCCTCCTAAACAAATATAAAGTGAATGTATGGCAAAGGCTTATTTAACTCAGTAATGAGGGAACCAGTGGGATGGTAAAGCTGGTTCCAAGAGCATTTGAGGGATTGAGTGAATGCAGACACCAAAGAATGAATGTTGAAGTAAATTGCTAGGTTAGATATAAAATCAGTTAATGTCCTGCAGGGCAGTAAAACCATAGCCCTTGGAGTATGCTGGACAGCTATTATCTCTACCAAATAAAATCCTACAATTTTACCTGTAACTTCATGGAATTTGAGTCCTAATCAGTAGTAAACAGCAGGTCACACAATGGTATTATAATTAAATATCTTTGGGATATTCATTGTATCAATATAATGTGTTTCATTATACATTGAAAGGGCTTAGAGTCACTTTATTTCCAGTGTTGGCTAATTTTTCTTAGCAATAAGAAAGGCTGATTGTAACATATTGATTAGGCAAGACCAGTATAGTAGGGATCAGATCTTGGAAGAGTTTAGTATCTTGAACTAAGACACTTGAATTCACCTCAACAAGTGTTTATTGAGCATATACTGTGTGCCAGGCTGTTGATTTATTATAATCCTGAGTGTTGGCTATGCTGTCCCTCTCATGCCCCTAGGAGGCTGCCTAGTGGCTCTCAGGTAGTTGTCTCAGGGAGTCACCTGGGAAGTTACCTTCCTCAAACAGACATGCTCTTTGGTCCTTCTGTCCACACCTCAATGTAGATGTCTCTGCTTGGAGAACATGTGTATTTTGAAAAAGTTGTTTTCAGGTGATTCTTACATCCCTTCCCTTTTAAAATCACTGTTATGTTTATAGGGCTGAAAAAATTGAATAAGTACACAGCAAGCAAAATTGTAATCAATATTTTAAAAGTTTTCATACCCTGTTTGCCTACCTCATCCCTATAATAAATACTCAAAGTAATTAATATCCTGGTTATACCCTCAGCTAGAATTACATGCAGTTATAATTTTAGAATTATATTTAATGTAACTGAGGCATTAATTTGGGAAGAATTGGGCTTAGTCTTCCGAGTTGTATCCTTAGGCTTTGCCTCTCACTAAATAAACTGAAAGAGTTGTCATTTATAGTACCTTACGATCTGTATGGTGAAGACATGTGATTCAAAGAATTAGACTTAGAAAATATTTTTAATGAGACAATAGATTGTCCTTAACTTGTCAGAGACTATGGCAAAAAGGACTAAGTAATGAAGGAGAATTGTGTTTAACTTGTGGTTAAACTGTTTGAGTTGAGTCAACAGTGACAGTGAGCAGCTGCTGTGGACATGCGTTCGGATTCCTTGCCGTGTAACTTTAATTAGGCAGCCATTTTGTGTAAATGCACTCACAAAGCGGGGATTTGTGATCTCCGTGCACCTAAGCAGCCATGGAATTTATAACTTAATCACAGGATGTGTTATTACAGATTAGGGGAGAAACTGGGAAATAACGTGATACAATTGGTATATTGTGTATTTTTCTTTTTATTAGTGTGCCGGTCCAACAAAAGCCCCTGGGTCTGTCTGACTTGTTCAAGTGTCCACTGTGGAAGGTAGGTGACATGCTTATTGTTACTTAACTGCCCAGCTTGCTTGTTTTCAGTTTACCTTTCAGCTTTGGTCAAAGTTTCATCGATGTGGATTTATTTAGCACCATTGTTTAATCATGGTGTGTACATACTTCTCTGTAGGGCTTCCCTCTCCTAACAGAATCCCTTTGCTCAGCGGTGGAACTGAGGAAACGCTAGTGGCTGGGGTGGGGGGGACCCCTTTCTGTTGATACTCAGAAGAATGTGATGACCAAGACAGTCTTCTAGAAGATTTCATGGGCATGTGGCCAGTTTTGTTTCCCCTGTTACCTACCTCATCCCTACCTTTACTGACCTCTGAATCAAATCCCAGATCCCATATCATTCCTCTGAAAACAAAACAGATAAAGGAATTCCCTTGACAGTGGTCTCACTGTGAAGTTCATTATTAACGGTGTCTAAGACGTACCAAATATTTCACTGTTCCATTAGGACATTTTTGCTTTCTAGGGACTTAACACTCCCAAGCCCGGTTCAAGCCTAAGCTTTCCCTCCTAGTTCTTGGCTTCAAAATGATGTTAACTTAAATATCAACTATTGTAGTAACTCTTTCTTCTAATACAAACTCAAATAAGTATCAGACTTGGTGTGCCGAGTAGTAGGCACTTTATTTCTATGGCTCTTTTAGCTTAGAAAATCTGCTTTGAATTTACTTCAGAAGTTAGTAGCTTAGCAGCAAGGGGATGGGAAATCATACTAAGTCCTACAGTCTGAAATTTATATTGTGTTTATGTGGGTGGCTTCCCCATTATTATTTGTAAATACTCAGTGCATGAAGAGAGCATCTTCATTCAGTTAATGTTTGATTTTTCATATTTTCAGTCTGGAATTGAGTATTTTTTTTTCCATGTACACGTAAGAGTGCTTTTGGAAAATGTTAACTGCATATCTTAATTGTGGTTGTTGTGGTTTTGAAATCTCTAGGATTTGGGGAACCTGAAAATACTTTGTACAGATAACATTTAAAAAAAAAAAAAAGAAGAGAAGTAGAAGCACTTAAATTCTGCACTTGAAGAGACAGATTCCTCTCCTAGATTTTGAGAGGTGAGAATTATAATGCAATAAAATTTATATAGTTCTGTCCTCCAGTTGCCTCCTAGTGCTCTACAGCCAAAATCTGGAAGGTCATATGTCAACAAAAAGACCTGACAAACTCTCAAAAATTAGAGAGATTAAGGTTCTTAATAGCAAGCAACACTTAGTTCTCTAAGTAAGTATTAGAAGAATAAATGGAAAATTTTCTAGGCTCTGTAGGTAGTATGTTTCCAGTTGCAGTCAATCTTAGGTTTAGAAATTTGACATAGTCTCAGAGAAAT
Organism: Capra hircus; assembly: GCF_001704415.2. Taxonomy (NCBI): domain Eukaryota; kingdom Metazoa; phylum Chordata; class Mammalia; order Artiodactyla; family Bovidae; genus Capra; species Capra hircus. The sequence goes on from NC_030817.1 coordinate 56,625,498, forward strand.
ATGATCAAGTAGATTACATAGATAATGAGAGTACCTTGCATTTGAATCTTCATTTTATACAGTTGATTGGCTATTTTTCTTCTATCATATAATCCTGGGTGTTGACTGCCAAGAATTCTGATTTTTCTAGTAATTTAGATCTCTTGTCTATAGGGGAGTCTTAAATGGAATATTCTTTGAGCTAGGAAATATAGTTTATCGGTAGCATATTTGAGTTATATATCTTATTGGCCATTATGACACCGTACCATTTAAGTTATTTTTCCAGTTTTTGTATCGTTAAAAAATCTGTGATGTTGTATAATGACACTTTTCCTTTTTTAGACCAAATTATCTGGTTAAAATCTAAAACTGGATGAGGGAAATGTTTATTTTTATAGTAGTTTATACATGACTGTTAACTTCTGATATGTATTTGAATATTAGCCAAAACATTGCTAATCTTAATGTCCTCTTTAGTACACTTCTTACTTTATCACTGAAATTTATTATAGCAACCATGAAAACATCTAGTACATTTAGAGGCTCCAGTATGGTTAGTAAAGAACTATATACTCTGTTCAGATGATCAGTTTTCAAAGACTTGAAAGTGGTAATGCCTTTATTATTGTTCCATATTGACTTTTATGGGATTCTGAGGGTACTCATAAATATTACTGTTGTTTTTCATGGCACAGTACAAAAACATGTAAGCATAGGCTATTGAGCTGATTAGATACTGAACCTATAGGGTTCCTTGGAAGTTATCTTTTAGTTAAATATTGGATGTTTTCTGATCTGTCCAGTGTGTTATCTTGAAGTATGTTTAATGTGATGACTTTCTAAGCAGTTACGTTCTTGAGATTCTAAATGGATAGTAAGTAAGCATATAAAGGAAAATACAAGTAAAATAAAACTGACATTCATTCATTCATGCATGCATGCATGCCTTCTGAGCCATGGATTATAATAATAATCAGCAGCAGCAGCAGCCCATAGGGTATAAGTACTATTATCTCAGTTTTATAGATGAGAAACAGAAGTAGAGAAGTGAAGTAACTCACCCAAGCTTACCAGACCAGCATGTGACAAAGCCTACTTTTAAACCTAGGCTGTCTAATTTTTGAATTTGTACTCTTAATCATTATTTATATTTTAAAATTCATTTTAGTCCACTTTTGTGAACAGAAGACCCTACACACAAGTCTTTATTATGTTTATTATAGTGAAAAAAAATGGGAGGAAACATGATCCCATTGACATTAGTAGTGCCTCTGATGCCTCTAGTTTTCCTCGGGTAGAGAGGCTGGACTTGGTAGTTGATCCTCCCTCTGCTGTACTTAGTCGCTCAGTCGTGTCCGGCTCTTTGTAACCCCCATGGACTGTAGCCCACCAGGCTCCCCTGTCCATGGGATTCTCCAGGAAAGAATACTGGAGTGGGTTGCCATGCCCTCCTCTAGGGGATCTTCCCGACCCTGAAATCAAACCCAGGTCTCCCGCTTTGCAGGCAGATTGTTTACTGTCTGAGCCACCAGGGAAGCCCGTGATCCTCCCTGCTTACCAAAAACTATCCTACTTTCTCCAAGGTAAGTGTTGCTCCTGTACAATTAAGGAACCTTATGAGAATGTCACCTTAACTCTCTGAGCAGATTTTGTTACTTCACAAGCAACAATTGTTTTGCCTCTTCTTAGTTTACAATTAGTCCTTACCGTCTATAAACTGGCTGTTCGCTAGTAACTGGAAAGTTTTTGCTTTATGAAGGTCTTTAAGTAGTAGTCAGTTATGGCATTATATTGTACAATGTTTAGGTGAAGGTATAGATGAAACTTTATTTAAATTTCATTTTGCTTTTTGTGATAAAATGATTTGTTAAATCTGAGTTGGAAAGTGTTAGAAAATTTTTATGACTATAGTCAACCTTTGATTATCTTTGTCCATGTAGTAAGAAATAACAGTTTATATAAGCTTGAGATGATTTGTGTTTTGTTAGGATTTCTTTTAAACAAGCCCTGTTTCCATGTTAGTGGAGTGATTATTCAGGCATTCAAATAAAAGATCTGAAGCCATATTGATGAGAAAGAGATGGGAGATTATCCTGTTTCCATGTCTGACTCTCATGTTTTATATTAAGCAGAAACCCAAGCAGAGCTTGTGGCCCTGTGGACAGTGATTGAGTAATTCAGTTTACAAAGCTTGTCTTTGATAATAGCCTGAGTTGGGCGCTAGCAGCCTGAGAAAAGCTTAAAAAAGGAAAAGGCTCGCAAAAGAATCGGCAAAGGAGTTGATAGGTGGTATTAAAACTGATATAAATAGATAGCGCCTTTCCTTGCCTAGCCCAATCTTCTGTATAATTAAAAGTTGATTGTATGTTTGCAAAAAAGGAGCATGTTTTAAGAACTCAGCTTAATGAATCACCAAGTGATGAATGCTCTTATAGGATTGAATGTACTTTATTAGGAATTCTTTCTCATTCTTATTTGATTACCATCTAATTTTATTATCATCTCCTGCTACTTTAACTTCCAAAGCAGTATTTAGATTAAAATATATTTTCATTTGATTTTTGGAAGGTATGTGAATGGCCATGCAAAAAAACATTATGAAGATGCACAAATACCCTTAACCAACCATAAGAAATCAGAAAAGCAAGAAAAAGCACAGCACACGGTGTGTATGGATTGCAGTAGCTACAGTACATACTGGTAAGTATTAATACTTTCTGAAAATGATATTCCTTTACTATGTGTGAACAAGTGTTTGCTTGTCTCCTGGCTCTTTCCCCTCCCCTAGTCTCTAAGCCAGTGGGGGCTGCCAGCACTGCCCTCTGGACCTGTGGGGATGCACAGAGGGCTGGGGCTGTCAGGACTGCCTGTCCTTGATCATTCAGATGTAAGCTTGCATGGCGCTTTCCACTTCTTGGCTGCCTCTTCTTCCCATCCTACTAAGCTTTAGAGAAACGAAAGGTAACTGTTGTTGTTCATTATGATTTCTTTTCTTTTTCTTGTTTTGTTTTTAATTAAAGAATAACATGATAGAAATCCATGTTCCTACTGTTCCAGTTTACATCTTGTTACATAATCTTAAAATCTTCACTTCTTTGTTTAAAAAATTATTTTGACAGTCTCTCCTGTCCAAACACAGTTCCACTCTCCTCCTCTTCTCTGTAGGTAAATGTTAAGAATTTCATGTGTAGTCTTTTAGGATAATTCCTTTTTAAATTATTTTTTCTTTTTATGTATTTGGCTGCATTGGGCTTAGTTGCCCTGCAGCGTGTGGGATCTTGGTTCTCCAACCAGGGATTGAACCTGAGTCCCGAGCATAGGTAGGCAGATTCTTAACCACTGGACCACCAGAGAAGTCCTCAGGCTAATTTTTTTTTTTTTTTAAAGTATCACATCCTGTAAAAGGATATTGGAGGCCTTATTCTCTCTTTGTGATACACTATACATGTCTGTTTCATGTAAATGACAATAAAGTGAGAATTTTTCTGACTACTTAGAACAGGTTATTTAGGTTACAAGTGATATTTAACAATCCACATCCATTTGGTATGCTCAGAGAGTCAGTGTATTTTACAGTTTTACTTTGGTGTGAAGCAAATCTCTTACCTTGACTAGTAAATTGTGAATAAATCTTTATTGTTTTTAATCATTTTACTGAATTTGAAAGGTTTTGACATTGAAAGGAGCCCTTTGGTTTTTGTTTTTGCCATACAGCCCTTGAATGCTGTGTGGCAAAAACAATACATGAAGGCAATACTGGGCAGGAATGGGGATTTAAGGTCCAAATACTGCTTTTGATTCACACTTTCTACTGAAGTTGTATGCTTTCTGTATCATTGGTTGACTATTGTATTGTAGAAAGGTGTCCATCAAAAGGCAGGGAGAAAAGGTCAATGGCTTCCCAAGTTTACATTTTTACAAGTTTACGGTTATAATGCTGTGGCTGCTGAATAAACCATATTAAGAATTAGTCCTCCAGATCGCTACTGTTTCAGTGATTCTTTGTGTGGACGATGTCCAGACCTGAGAGACAAGCTAGAAGCAGGCAAAACCATCAGTAAAAGTGAAAATCTTGTGAAGATTTTCTGAACCTAGTGCTCAGTTTATTGTTGTTTAATCTCATGAAACACTCCTTCCTACAAAAATTAAGCATTGGCCGAGGTGTTAATGTATTTTCATTAGATTTTCCCCCTTTCCCTCAGGACACTTATATACTAGAATGACACAACCATCTAACTGACAGAACTGTGTGTTTCTATAAAGTTGTGAGTATTTCTCCTTCAACGGCAGGAGTTAAGATCATTCTTGAGGTATCTGGCTCTAAGTCGTCATTGTAGGTTGTGTCAATCTGTATGCACCAGATGTTGAGAACTTTCATTCTTTTTGATAGTTAGTTAGCAATGTGCATGAGATGCTTACTGGGAAAGTTTGGAAATACAGTTGGGTCTCTGTGTACAGTGGGTTTTGTTGCTATTAGTAAGATTATGAAGGAACAGTAACTCTTTAAGAAATGTAAAGAATTATCTTAGAATTTTCTTAATGGAGTAGAATTCTATTTGTAGGTCTCTTTAAAAATAATAGACTATGTACTTTAACATCTTTGTATATTGCATTTTGGAGGAATACCTTTATTAACTTGGACTGGACTTTAATTTGCTTTCATTTCGTCTAGGGTACTAAAGTACAAGTCATTTCATGGCTGAATTGGAATTAAGTGGTAGATCTTGAACCTTGGGGAATATACACCATGGCAGGGGCTTCTTGGCCAACTGCCAGTCTTTTGTGTGAGGTTATACAGAGCTGCAAGTGTGTGGACACCCAGAGCTTCTGAAATGCAGGAAGGGAGCTGCAGCTGGTCACATAACCGTCTCATTTGTGGGTTTAGAACAAAATGCTAGGGAATCATCCTGCAGTTTTATACTGACAGCCTAAAAGGAATCTGTGATAGTGGTAAGCTGGTGGAGCTGTAGTTCAGCATTTCTCCCACACCTCTCAATGATTAAGAAACAAAAAAGGATTTCTTTTTTCTGTATGGAATGTGTGTGTGTGTACATGTGAGTATTTTCCAGTGCACCTTAGTAATTTTGCTTTAAGTTTGTAGATTTTCCTTGTATATACGTTTCTTTTGATTAGACTGATTGGTTTGCTTCAGAGATAAAATATTGGTGTATTAGGTTTAACCTGTTTGATTATTAGTTATTATTTTGACTGTAGCTAATGTCAAGGCTCCTTTTCCATGTGCTTTGTGCTCTGAAGAAGTTGAGACCTGCTCTAAGGGCTGCAGTTCTTCTATCGTTTCTTCCCCTTTCCATGAGTCCCTGCCCTGTCCTGTTTTTGCATATCCTGTACGAACTTATTACTGAACTGTCTGCACGCCCCTCCCCCACCCCCAAGCTCCAATTGTAGCTGGATATAATCTCTCCTAAGTTCACAGTCCCTGGGATACTTGTAATTTCCTGCTGCATGTTAGTTATTTGTAAATGTCCTTGGGGACTTCAGGAACCGTTTGTCGGATCTGTGTATCGTCCGCAGTACTCAGTGTCTGGTGCTGAGTAGGCAGTAGATGTTTGAAAGATTTGACTTTTGTTAGCTATTTTCCAAAAGTGGTGAAGGTTATACCAAAATGATACTGCTGTACCCTCTCGATCCTCTTGGAGGACTGAGGAGCTGCAGAACACTTTTCCTGAAGAAGAGCCAAATCACAGCATATGTGAGCTATTCCACTGACTTCCTGAGAGGGACAGTCTTGCAGAGCAGGTCCTTTCGCTTCCTGTATAAACAGCACACCCAGAAGAAGCAGGCGTCAAGGAGGCAGAAAACATAAAGTGGGTCATGATCTCAAAAGAGGGAAGCCAGTACCAGAAGGGATCATTTTGGCTTGACACAAACCCACTCTTTCAGGAGACAAATGAAAATTTTAATAAAAATGAAGATCTCCAGATTTTCACTCAAGGGCAGGCGTTCAGATTTTTGTGTGTAGTGTTTCCTCTCCTCCCACTCCAGATTCTCTCCCGTAGTCACTGCAGATGGAACTGTATGTGGTACATATTATTGTGTCAAAAAGAAACAAAAATTAACTTTAGGAACTTTTATTTGACTTTTTTTCCTCTTGTATTTTAGATAGAATTCATTAAGAAACATTGTCAAATCTCCAGAATATACAAGCAGCTCCTGTAGCTCAATGTCAGAAAAACAAACAACCCAATCAAAAAATGGGCAGAAGACCCAAACAGACACCTCTCCAAAGAAGACATACAGATAGCCAACAAACACATGAAAAGATGCCCAACATCTCGCATAACCAGACACTTACAGTTAATAGATTTAAAATGTTGAACAAGTCATTGTTGGCATCTGACATAGTCTTGTCAGCTTATCAACAAAACTGAATTTCTGAGGATTCAGAAGTATGAAGGAATAGTAAAACTAAATTACTGGAATTTTTCCTTCCTGGCAAAGTAATTAATGTTTTAAAGCACTGTTTCAAACAAAGAAATACTATGAAATGTGAGTCGATTCACTTGTCTAGAAAAAAGACTTGTATTTTAGATTTTAAACACCCATAACAAATAGCAGTTTTAATGAAAACTTATAAAAGTAAAGCTTTTATTTGTGGGCTTAAATGTATGCTGAATCATTTTCAAAGGCAGTTGTGATTAAAAAGATCTTTTGTTGACTATCCTTATAAACGTTTTGGACACAGATTTTCAGTGTTGTAAAGACTAGAGAACAGGAAGAATTTGGTTTATTTAAAAACAGTATTTTGAGGTTTTATTAAAAAGAAACTTTAACTCGTAGTCTGAAAACAAAAGGCTGTTAATAAGCTAGTACTTGTCTGCTTTTAACAAAGGGAATGGGTTTTCTCTGCAGGTATTCTAGTTTTCCAAAATTGGTTTAGTTGATGGCAGTACATTAGAATTGAATAAAAGAATTAAAAAATGAGCTTGCTTTCTAAAGGAGTGCTTTGGATTTAACTTTTCTTGGTTTGAAGTAGATGAAGTCATTGGAATATCAGCTTTGCTTGGTTTGTGGTTTGCTCTCTGTAACTATATCTGTCATTATAATAAAGCTGGAGGTCAGAGTTTGCTCTAGACATCACATTATGGTATCTGTTACACAAGGGATGACACATAATTTAAAACTTAGTGATTGATTTCTCATTGCTCTTTCTTGAGGGGATCTTTTTGCATAAAAGTTTTTATTTTCTTTGTATTAGTATAATACACAGCTTACTATATAATGATTGCTGTATAGCCAGTAGATTAAAGGACTTGTTTCTTTACTGTTGCTTAAAAACAAAAATCAGGTTCATTTGTATGATGACTTCCTCTTGTTTCACGAAAGTGAAGGTGGGTTTGGTCTGGGAGGTTTGTTTGTATTTCAAGAGTATGATGTGCAGCCTTTTGGCTTGGGTAGCTTCAATAGCACTGCCGACAGGAATGGAGAGAGCTGTAGGGTTTTAAAGCTGAGAAAGAGAGTTTTCTTTGTTTTGAGTCTGACATCTGTGTCATATAATATGGTAGCAGTTGAACAGTTAAAAGTGGCTGGTGGGACTGAGGAGCTGAATGTTCTGTTTCATTTTAATGTTTAAATTGCAGCATGTATCTGGTAGCTACTGTGTCAGATAGTGCAGCCTCAGACTATTAAAATTTAACATTGAGTATACTAATATTATGAAACTTTCAAAACCATAAGACAAAAATTTGATAGAAACTCCAAAAAGAGAATGTCAGTTGTAAATAAGTGTAACTTAAAGTCAGTCTAACCCAGGAAGATGTGTCAAAAAGAAAAATATGTAATTACTGAGTCAGTTTCACAAGTCTGCCAACACATTCATTTTTAAAGGAAATCCCAGATTATTGTACCATTAGAAGCAAAGGTACATTTATAAATAAACAATTTCTGATTCTTAAAAACTAATAACATTGAAATAAAAGGAAACTATTAAAATAGGATGGTCCCCCCAAAAGAAAGCAAGCATCATATGCAAATTGATGAAATACTAAAGCTGTTTCCATTAAAATCAGAAACAAGACAGATACTTCCAGTCATTACTTACATCATCACCACTGTTATTAAACATTACTTTTGCAGTTCTAGTCATTGAAATAAGACAGAATAAGTAAATAATTGGTATAAATTTGGAAAAAAAGAACAAATTATTTCTGCTTTCAAATTGTTTAATGCCCAGAGAACTCAAGGAGACTTTAGTAGAAAACAAGTGGAACTAGTAATTAATTTTGAAATGGTCAGTTCAGTTCAGTCACTCAGTTGTGTCAGACTCTTTGCGACCCCATGAGCCGCAGCATGCGAGGCCTCCCTGTCCATCACCAACTCCCAGAGTCCATCCAAACCCATGTCCATTGAGTCGGTGATGCCATCCAACCACCTCATCCTCTGTCGTCCCCTTCTCCTCCTGCCCTCAATTTTCCCAGCATCAGGGTCTTTTCAAATGAGTCAGCTCTTTGCATCAGGTGGCCAAAGGATTGGAGTTTCAGCTTCAACATTAGGCTTTCCAGTGAACACCCAGGACTGATCTCCTTTGTGATACATGATAAATATACAAAAACTAACAGGTTTCTCTTTATTAGTTAAAAATGGAAATGATGAACAAAAAAGCATTCAACATAGGACAAAAATTACAAACTAAATCTAGGAATAAGTGTATTAATGAAAGACACCAAAGCAAAGCGATAGATCCTTTTTGAAGAAGATTTGGCATTACGAGCAGTTCCTTTCCCCCTTAAGGTTTTGCCTTCAAAAATTTTCCCTGGAGACAGGAACTGATGAACATGATAATCCTCGAATATAATGTGAACAACATCCCGAAAAATCAGAATAGCGGATATGTTGCTTTTATTCAATAAGTAAATATTCATTGAGAACTAACCAGCTCTATGTTAGGAGTCTAGTTTTTAGTGCAGTGGTCTCTAAAACAATGTCCTGGAACATATGGGAAGAAAATATCAGAACTTCTGAAAAAATCATAGGCAAATATTTTAATATACCTACTGCCAGCTGTCCGTGGACTAGATGGTTCTGTCATGAGCTACACAGAGTGTCCTGAATCAGCTGCATGTGTGGTGGCCTCACCCTTGTTCGCTTTTATTAGCCTTGTGCAGTATGCTGCTGTGTTTTTTGTCTGCTCAGTTACATGGATTTACTTTATGTTACCAAAAATCAACCCTCATCGAGTGGATAAACATTTGGACGGATTTTTACGAGGAAAAAAAATCCTTCAAGATGAAAACAGTAATGATAATAACACAAATACTGGTGAAAAAGGAAAAGGCAAGCTGACATACTACACTCCTACCTTGATCTCATCAAACACATTACAAAATAAAAATGTTGACTACCCAAATAATGGAGAAGGCAATGGCATCCTACTCCAGTACTCTTGCCTGGAAAATCCCATGGATGGAGGAGCCTGGTGGGCTACAGTCCATGGGGTCACTAAAAGTTGGACACAACTGAGCGACTTCACTTTCACTTTTCACTTTCATGCACTGGAGAAGGAAATGGCAACCCACTCCAGTGTTCTTGCCTGGAGAATCCCAGGGACGGGGGAGCCTGGTGGGCTGCCGTCTATGGGGTCGCACAGAGTCAGACACGACTGAAGTGACTTAGCAACCTAAATAAAAACACGAACTAATCAGATTTGATTAGGACTTCCCCTGTGGCTCAGTGGTTAAGAATCTGCCTGCAATGCAGGAGACTCGGGTTTCATCCCTGGGTTGGGACGATCCCCTGGAGAAGGAAATGGCAACCCACTCCAGTATTCTTGCCTGGAGAATTCCATGGACAGAGGAGCCTTTCAGGCTACTGTCCATGAGGTCGCAGAGTCGGACACAGCTGAGAGACTAACACTTTTCCCCTTCACTTTCAATCAGATCTGATAAATCGGACAAAAAGTTTATGAGCCTGTATGAAATATGAATTTATATCCATTATCATTAATGTCAAACCTCATCCTATGTATATATTGTACTTTGAGATACTGGTTTAACAAAAGTATTAAAGATATGAATAGCAAGACATTTTAAAAGTTTCTTTTATCTCTAGCTCATTCTTCTAAAATTTTTTTATACTGTACATATATTAAGTTAGATTTCCTTACATTTCTAATTAGGACAGCCATGTGTAAGTGTGTTGTGGGTGGTGGATACTCAGTTTTGTGGCTAATTTTTAAATCTCATTAGAAGCCATTGCAAATAATTTGGAAGATTTTGCCTTAATGGACCTGTGTTTTGCCTTTATAATTAGAGGGGGCATGAGGTACAAGGTGAAAATAGGAAGGAAACAAGTGTTTCTAAAACTAGAATTTTTAAAAGGAGGTAAACCATATTAAATTTTAGGATGAGAAAATGATTGAGCCATGTGGCATGTTTTAATTTTTGGAGAATGGGGAAATAAAGTACAGATGGGGATGACCAAGTAAGGAATATTTTTTGCCATTGAACAGTGAATGGTGTTCCACATGGAAATGAGGGGGAGGGTAAGGGGGTTGTTGATGTGTGAAATGAAAGCTGAAATCTAAGCATAAAGAAGGTAACACTGAAGTGAAAGGGAAGATTGCGAGGGAAAGATGAGAGAGAAGAAAATTTAGATAAAATCGACATTGCAGGACTATTAAATACTACAGCTTAATTCAGCTACAGCTATTTATGGACTTGACTGTAATTGTACTTAGATAGGGCAGGGACAAATATTATATGAAAGGAAATAGCCAAAGTATAGGATAAACTATTAGTTGAGATGGAGGAGGAAAAAGGTGGGTTTGGGGGTTGGTTATATAGAAATAAAAATAGAAAAGGATTAGGCATGATTTTAAATACTAGAAATTAGAAAAAAAAATCTGAAAATGTATGCGTAAGAAATCAGTGTAATGAAGAAATTGGACAATTTTGTTATTCAATCATGTCCAACTCTTTGCGACCCCATGGACTACAGCATGCCAGGCCTCCCTGTCCATCACCAACTCCCAGAGTTTACTCAGACTCATGTCCATTGAGTCGGTGATGCCATCCAACCATCTCATCCTCTGTCATCCCCTTCCCCTCCCGCCTTCAATCTTTCCCAGCATCAGGGTCTTTTCCAGTGAGTCAGTTCTTCGCATCAGGTGGCCAAAGTTGTGGAGTTTCGGCTTCAGCGTCAGTCCTTCCAATGAATATTCAGGACTGATTTCCTTTAGAATGGACTGGTTGGATCTCCTTGCAGTCCAAGGGACTCTCAAGAATCTTCTCCAACACCACAGTTCAAAAGCATCATTTCTTCAGTGCTCAGCTTTCTTTATAGTCCAACTCTCACATCCATACTTGGCTACTGGAGAAATCATAGGTTTGACTAGACAGACCTTTGTTAGCAAAGTAATGTCTCTGCTTTTTAATATGCTGTCTAGGTTGGTCATAACTTTTCTTCCAAGCGTCTTTTAATTTCATGGCTGCAGTCACAGTTTCAGTGACTTTGGAGCCCCCCAAAATAGTCCATCACTGTTTCCATTGCTTCCCCATCTATTTGCCATGAAGTGATTTTTTTTGCCTTTTTTTTTGTATTAGAGTAGCAGAATTTGAAATTAGTTGTTATCCATTTTTTTTACCAAATTATTTAATAGTGTAAATAATTGGTATTTCTTATGAAAATTTACCTGCTACCTGGTGCAAGGTGGTAAAATTATTTGTGTATCTTCTGCTTTGAACAACAGTATGTATATAATACGCTACTCTACATTTAATCAGTTTATTAACTATTGGTTTAAAATACTTTAAAACTAGCATTGTGTTTGGTTCAAGGAATTTGGGTTGAGACTAATTTTTACATAGCTGAGATGATAGTATACTTTGTCTCAATGTGTTATAAGTAGAGAAGGATAAGAATCCTCCTTTCTTGCCTTTTTGTATCTCATTTTCTTATCTAACATTTCAACATGTTGTCTAATACGATTTCTTAAGTATTATTTTTTGTCTTTAGTGTCCAGCTTACTTCAATTTTCTTAAGCATTTCTTTCTTTTCAGTGAATACAGAAGTAAATATTCTCTGTATCAGACAGGTAGTCTAGTAGAGCTCCATCTTTACTTGAAGAATCGCCTGAAATCATGAAATGTAAACTTGCTTTAGTATTAATTCAATAGCCTAAAAGTTGGCTGTGTAATATAGATAGTTCCTGACTTCTGTTTGTTAGACACATGAAGTCCTATTTATATGAATGAAAAGATGCCAAAACCTGCACCTCAGCTCCAATTTCTCAGTAGAAAGAAGAAAAAGAGAACATCTTTTTATATTATTTCAGTTACATTTTGGGACCCAGGTGTATTTTCACCTTAAGACATTTAGCTGTGTTTTATAACAATAGTTATTCAAAATGGGACATGCCTTCCAAGTTTCTGATGCCCAGTCTAGAAGCTCTGGAACACAGCCTACAAGTTATGTACTCCTTTATACTTCTTATTCTGGTGTAATCTCCTTGGGAGGGAAAACCAAGAATGGTGGCTCATTTTTTTCAGGTGTTAGAGGCAAGCATAATTCTGACCTAATATCTTCAACATAACTGCAAAGCAGGAAGAGATTCTTAGAACTTGTTTACTTTAAATTCTTCTGTTTGTCTTGGGACTTTTTAATACCAGTATTAATGAGAGAGTTTCCACTTTGAAAGCAGTGTCTCAGCTCAAGGCATCAGACAGCATTTAAATCCTTATTTATTTCCTACTTTTGTTGCTTATTTTCTTTTGACCTCTGGGCCAGGGAGGAAGAAGAAATCAACACAGAGGGAATGGGGCCAGCTAGAGAAGGGTGTGTTACAAGGCAGCCCTGGTTACACAATGGAAGGAAGCCGACATTTACTGGCCCTGTACCACATGCCAAACGCCCCTGGAAGTTTCGACCTGTGGAAGCAGGTGCTTTCCTTTCATCATTGTCATCAGATAATGCTTGTATAGTGTGATGAATTCAGACAGGATGAAAGTTAGAAGCCTAGAAATAAATGTCCTTCTTAGTGACAGTAAGAATTTCTGAAATCTACTCTTGGAAATAAGGACAATTGTGAAATCCTAAAATTTTTTAAGATGAAATTCAGCCAAAATCAGTTGATTTCTTCTAGTTCATTGAAGTTATACTTCTTACCTCTTTATGACAATGGTAGTATTATAGAATAGTGGAACAGCCAGTGTCTTAGATATTTTCTAGGGCAGCAGTCCTGTCCAAGAGAAATAATTCATCATGTATGTAATACAGAATTTTCTAGTAGCCACAGTAAAAAAGCAAAGACAAACAGGTAAATTCATTTAAATTGTATATTTTATTTAACCTGGTTATCCAAAATATTGGGTGGCCAGAAAGTTTGTTCTGGTTTTGTCATAAGGTGTTACTGACCCTCTACGATCTTACGGAAAAACCTGAATGAACTTTTTGGCCAACCCAGTATTACCATGTCAACATGGTAATCCATGTAGAATTATTAGAGATAGTTTGTATCTTTTTTTGAAATATGAAACCTTCAGAATCCAGTGTGATATTTTATACATATAGCACATTTCCATTCAGATGCTAACTTTTCATGAGAAATGCTTGATCTGTATTTAGTCAGAAGAGTTGCCATTGAAAATGTAGATTCCAAACACTATTAAAATTTTTTCCAATAAAGTACCCCCCCCAAAACCCCCATTTTCTTTAATACTTGACATCTGTATTGACAGGACTGACATCTTTTTTTTAGAATAATTGACTGAGGCAAAAGCATATCAGTTTCAAAACTGTATCTAAGTTAGGTAAATCCACTCACTCTTGTAACAACTCAGTATTATCAATATCAAATTCAAAGGGCCATTGTATAAACTGAAAATCAGCTCTAAATTTATTCATGTCAACAAAGCATTCTTTAATTTTTCTTTTTTTTTGTTATTATTATTATTTTTTACTTTATTTTACTTTACTGTATTGGTTTTGCCATACATTGACATGAATCCACCACGGGTGTACATGCGTTCCCAAACATGAACCCCCCTCCCACCTCCCTCTTTAATTTTTCTTGTAGCTATTAGAGCCAACTTACATAATGCTATTGCATTTTAAATCTCTTGCATATTTGTTCATGTTGAAATGTGTAAAACCATTATTAACTTATAGTATGAATAGTTTAAATTTTAACATAAATTCTCATACCTGTCTAGCTATGTCAAAAACAAGCTTTTTCTCCCTTCCTGGATCTTTAAATTTAGCTCCTTCATGTGCACTGTGCTATAGGTAAAAAATGTAAGTCATGGGGTGATGTTTTCTCTTATGTTGAATATTGGCAGGTGTTCCTTTTGATTCTAGAAAATCTTGAATTGGAGTTAACAGAACAGTAAACCTTTGTAAAATCTGCCATGACTCAAGCAGTGAATGTTGGCAAAGAGCATGTAGTCATTAAATTCATTACCTTCTGTCTCTTATAACAGTTCCACTGGTGATGAGTCAGAATATTTGTACATGTATACTGAACAGCTTTAGTAACTGCATCATTTTAATAACTGCACCCATGATACAGTCCACTTCAGAGCACAAATATTTTCAGTATGTTAACTTGAAGTGGATCAAATAAGGGAATTAATTCCAGTAAATCTGGGGTTTTGATCCCACATAACTGGTTCTTGTTTGTGTTGATAGAAAGTAGCTTTTTCCAATCTAACTGAAAGTGACAGATGTAAAAGATTAAAAAACATTTGCAACATGAGTTTGATTGCTTTTAAGGCAGGTCAGGAAGCATGTTTTCAGGACATGGAAAAACAGACTGGTTCCAAATAGGAAAAGGAGTATGTCAAGGCTGTATATTGTCACCCTGCTTATTTAACTTCTATGCAGAGTACATCATGAGAAACGCTGGGCTGGAAGAAGCACAAGCTAGAATCAAGATTGCCGGGAGAAATATCAATAACCTCAGATATGCAGATGACATCACCCTCATGGCAGAAAATGAAGAGGAACTAAAAAGCCTCTTGATGAAAGTGAAAGAGGAGAGTGAAAAAAGTTGGCTTAAAGCTCAACATTCAGAAAACAAAGATCATGGCATCTGGTCACATCCCTTCATGGGAAATAGATGGGGAAACAGTGGAAACAGTGGCAGACTTTATATTTTGGGGCTCCAAAATCACTGCAGATGGTGATTGCAGCCATGAAATTAAAAGAGGCTTACTCCTTGGAAGGAGAGTTATGACCAACCTAGATAGCATAATTCAAAAGCAGAGACATTACTTTGCCAACAAAGGTCCATCTACAAGGCAATGGTTTTTCCAGTGGTCATGTATGGATGTAAGAATTGGACTGTGAAGAAAGCTGAGCACCAAAGAATTGATGCTTTTGAAGTGTGGTGTTGGAGAAGACTCTTGAGAGTCCCTTGGACTGCAAGGAGATCCAACCAGTCCATTCTGAAGGAGATCAGCCCTGGGATTTCTTTGGAAGGACTGATGCTAAAGCTGAAACTCCAATACTTTGGCCACCTCATGCGAAGAGTTGACTCATTGGAAGACTCTGCTGCTGGGAGGGATTGAGGGCAGGAGGAGAAGGGGACAACAGAAGATGAGATGGCTGGATGGCATCACCGACTCGATGGATATGAGTTTGAGTGAACTCCGGGAGTTGGTGATGCACAGAGGGGCGTGGCATGCTGCGATTCATGGGGTCGCAAAGAGTCGGACACGACTGAGAGACTGAACTGAACTGAACTGAACTTGCTATGATTGCAAGTAGATGCTGCTGAGCTGCTAAGTCGCTTCAGTCGACTCTGTACGACCCCATAGACGGCAGCCCACCAGGCTCCCCCGTCCCTGGGATTCTCCAGGCAAGAACGCTGGAGTGGGTTGCCATTTCCTTCTCCAGTGCATGAAAGTGAAAAGTGAAAGTGAAGTCGCTCAGTTGTGTCCGACTTTTAGCGACCCCATGGACTGCAGCCTACCAGGCTCCTCCGTCCATGGATTTTCCAGGCAAGAGTACTGAAATGGGGTGCCGTTGCCTTCTCCGGCAAGTAGATGAGGACATTTCAATTTGGAAGTCATTTGAGACAAAATACCCTAGGTATTCACTGGCCACTGTCTCTTGTAAAACTTATCTAAAGCTAAAAATAAAAGTATTTATAGTTTTCAAATGTTGAGTCAGTTCTTGGTGAATCAACTGAAGATCTTTCATTTTTTGTAAAATATCCTTTATGATCTTTCTCTCAAATTTTAAAACATAATTCCCTGAACTGAAATACTAAATTAATGTTTCATCTCTCCATCTAAAAATGGTTTTCTTTCTTGAGCAAGAATTCAGGCTGTTTTGTAGCTTGCCAGAATTATAAGATCAAATCCCTAAAGTCAATGAGAAATCATTTTGTTACACATTTCATTCTGAATTCATTGTGACAGAGTTCATTGATTATATTTTGACTGTAGAGAGGCAGCTTCTTTTTATATTACTGTGCATTTGCTGAAAATGACTCAACATTGTCTATTATCTTAAAACTTTTTTATACTCAGCTTATTAATTTGGCTCTGCTGTGTTAAATCATAATTGCCATTCTTAGGAAAATTACACTCTATCTCATTGGCGCACCTTGATTTGGAAGTTAAAAATTTTTTTTCATTTTTAGTTTTTGAGCCAGAAAAAGTAATTTGATTGTATTATAATTAAAGTAAATATTTCAATTTAACTACAAATTACAGTTTATGTAGGTATCACTGTAACTTCTGCTTTCTGCATAAAATATTGAAATAAGCACTTTACAGTGCTTCATTAGTGCGTAGAAAAGTAACAGAAAAATAGCCGTGCCACAATAGCACAGCTCTAGAGCCTAGAGCCACTTACTCACTTTAGTGATGAACACTCAAAGAGATGAAGTACATAGACCCAGTTAAGGCAGATTAGTTCAGAATGGAGCAAGGCCATACATAAGTCTGTTTTGATATATGAAAATGTTCCTTTAACAAATGCTAAAGGCTGAATTCATGTTACCACCAAAAAGAAGTACTTTAATATGAAAAAAGTTATTTCATATAATTTAAAGCAATTTGTTTCTTTAAACAAAGCAACCATTTGTGTATGTGTGTGTGTTTGTGAAGGTTAAGGGGTTCACTTTTCAATTAGATAGACTAGCAGCATGTAAATATGTGAAAGGCCATCTAAATTTGCTCTTAGACTTCATTCCCCAGATGAACAGTAGCGTTGGAGCTGTTTTTGGTTTGAACACTGGGTGATTCTTTTAGCCAAAGTGCATGTATATGTTTATGCCAATCTAAAATGAGAATGTAAGTAGGCATTAGGGTAACAATGCAGTTTCATGCTCTAGTGCATGCCTGGGATTCACAGAGGAACCAAGTGCCCTAATCCCAGGTTTATAGAGTAGACCTTACCCTCTTAACATTTATGCTGAGAAGAAGCACAAATTTAATTGCTTTATGTGTTTGTTATAAAACCAATAAAGAATTATTTTCTTCCCATTGCTGATGGCTTCGATCAAAGAGAAACAGTCTGGGATGTGAATGGTAGCTTTTGCTATCAGTAGAAATGTTAAGGATTGACCATGGGAGCTTGGAGAATATTAGGGACTCTTGATTGACAGCATTAGATAGTCAGATTTTGGGGGAGGGGCTTGTTAAATAATTACATATGTAAATTGTGACTAAGAGACACAAGCTATGTTTTTTGTGTAATCTTTTTTTAAACAAATTACTTTCACCCATTCTCTTTACAATTTTTGAATAGCCTGGTTTCAGGTATGTAAGAAGTAGGTTTTGGATTGTCCTAGATTTGACCTGATTTTTGCTAATTGCTAGGCATTCAGAATTTTGCTCAGAAGAATGGCATTGTTATTGTCATTACTCTTTGGTAGTTTTAATCAGTGGTTTTGTACAAAGCTGCAGTTCAAAAGAATATTTTGGTACTAGCTTGGAAGTTGTTTCAGTTAAAATTGGCCATATTCCAGGAAAAAAAATAGAATGCTAAGGTACAGGTTAGAGTTTATGATGTGTGATTCCTTATATTATTTGCTTATTGACTTGCTAAACACACACACATACAATATCAGTTCTAAAGAACATCTTAAACATCTTTCACCAAAGCGTTTGTTTCCTGCAAGACGTAGCCACTGTTGTATACTTTTGTTTTCTAACATTGCAGAATGAAAAGATTCATTCTTCTCAGTTTAGTTTATTTAAATTATGTGTAAAAGGGGCTTCCCTGGTGGCTCAAACGGTAAAGAATCTGGCTGCAATGTAGGAGACCCAGGTTCTATCCCTCGGTCAGGAAGATCCCCTAGAGAAGGGAATCACAACCCACTCCAGTATTCTTGCCTGAAAAATTTCATGGATAGAGGAGCTTGGCTGGCATGTAAAATGTATAGCTTTTACTTTTTTATTCAAATATCCCTACAGTTAATTATCTTTTTCCTGCCTTTTTCTTACATCTCTTCTCCCCATTAATTTGAGTTGGGAGGGATCACATTAAAGCTTTAGGCTTCATGCTACATGAATAGAATTGGTGCTTTGTATTTCGTTTTCCATGTATTATGCACCCCTAAAAGGAATATAACACATGTCGCAGCCTATTTCATTTTCAAAGAGGAATTGGAGAGCTTTTGAATAAAAATGTGAAAAGAAACTAGTGTTCACTGCCTACGTGGCTTTTTAAAAAGGCTCCTTAAAAACATTCCAGTGTGGATTCTACGTCCTCTTTGAACTCACCGCTGACTGTAACTGCCTGCAGAGCCACGTGACCATCTTGGCAGCATGGTTTTAGTGATTTCATTACTGTGGTTTCCTCAAGCTCTTTACACACACTGATTAATATTTTCCTTGCAGTTATCGCTGTGATGATTTTGTGGTTAATGACACCAAGCTGGGACTGGTACAGAAAGTCAGAGAACACTTGCAGAACTTGGAGAAGTAAGTAATAGGCCTTGGGAAGGAAGGGGTGGAAAGGGCTTGAAGGGCCTTCCAGACTTTCTGAGCGGGGTTTTGTTGATGAGTTCCGTAACCTCATCACACTCAGTGTTTTTAGTGTGATTGAAATGTGAGCAAAATAAACTTTGGAGTTAGGTCTATGAAAATTGTCAGTGATCATAACTCAGCATTTATTTCATTTAGTATTTGTCATAAACTGTATCCAGGGGCTCCAGAGCCTGTTTTCTAGTTACTACCCACCATCTTATAAGTTCCTCAGTTTATTTGCAAGAGGAGTTTTGCTAGTGCAAAGGAAGGGCAGAAAATGATCCAAAATCATTATAGGGTTACCTGAAATATTAGAAAATCCTTATCAAATGTATTAATGGGGTCTTCTTAGAAGCTCTGAAATTTATGAATAAATTTTAAGTGAAAATAGGTTTAATTATATTATTGTTTACTTTGCATCTATATGATAGCAGAAGATCATAGTTTCTTTTATTTTTTTGGTTAGGACCAGTATTTATCACTTGAAAGTATAGGAAGCTGTGAAATGCTTTGTCATCATAAAGAAATTAAACTCCTGTGAATAGTTTTTTTTTTGCTGAAGCCAAATAGGTTAGTCAGATACAGTTCACTGGACCCAAAATCCAAGCAGTAAACAGAAGCCCCAGTGGCAGTGTCTTTGGCGCTGCAGTGGATGGAAGCATGGTCCTGGAATGATTGCTGACTCAGGTGAAACCTGTGTAAATCTCCCCATCATCAGGTGCCATCTAATTTATTTTGACAGTTGATGTATAAATGGCATTGTGAGAACATGCCAGAAGTGGGAGTCCCTTAGCAAACTTACATGTAAAGCCAGTAGGGTATTTGTAAATTGTGTGATGAATAGAGAATGACCTGAGTTCTCTAAGTTAAACACTGTCTAGCTTTGGTTAACCAAAGTCTCTCTGCATGTTTCTGACTAAATGTAGATTATAAGCTGAAAGGGAGGAAATGATTTCCTTAAAATCTAAACTAATTAGTACACTTTGGATTTAAGTACGTTTTGGCTTGTCCTGTTGGGGCGCCTTACTTTTTCAAAGTATTTCCTCCCTTCTCTTAATCTGAACAGAGCAGTAGGAGCCTTGTCTAGGAGACACAGCTGTAGACACACAGATCTAGACTGTTGAGTTTGGTCTGAAATTGTCACAATTAACTGTGAAGTAGGAGATTCCTGCAGTAGGTTTTATAATATCACTCTCTGGTGTGATGATGTCATTGTAAAGATCTTGGTAACCTGATTCTTTGTTATAGAAGGAGATAGCCACCAAATTATTTCTCCCTGCCACCTAGAGTTTTCTCTTAAGAAAAGACTATCATCTCAATGACAGATTCATCAGAACTAAGTCAGAGGGTGAACAGGACTTTGAAGAACCTGCATGCTTTTATATAAGCAGCTTTCTAATCTTTTATTTCCAGTGACCACTTCATTAGGTGAAAGGTGTCACAGACTGCCTTGTCTTCACTTCTCCTTGGCCCCACTGAAAAATGTACCTTGCAACCCTTCTTCTGTGTTGAGAAACATTATCTAAGTGTATTTTGATGTTTCTCAAACATGGCCTTGAATCTGTGCTGGAAGATACAATGGAAGATCCATGACTGCATCTGAGTCTTACTGTCAACTGTCCAGCCTGTCTCTAGAGCAGCACTGTGCACCAGAAACCTTGTATAATCACCCTGTGTAGCCACTGGCCGTGTGTGCCTGAGGAGCGCTTGAAAATGAGCCAGCATGACAAGGAACCGGATTCTGTGTTTTATTTAAGTTGAATTAATTTAAATTTACTAGCCACATGTAGTGAGTGGCTACCTTGTTAAATAGCATGGATCTAAAGGATTCTGCCATTTTGAGAATCACACAATGGTAAAATTTAATAACATATTTTAGAAATCTAAAGGCTTTATTTTTATAGGTTGAATAAAAATTAGCTATTAAGCATTGTCACTGTGCTTATGATGCAGCTTCTTTCCTCACAGAATTTGTAAAGGAATAACTTGACATTATATTACATATGGGCTTCCCTTATGGCTCAGCTGGTGAAGAATCCGCCTGCGACCTGGGAGACCTGGGTTTGATCCCTGGGCTGGGAAGATCCCCTGGAGAAGGGAAAGGCCACCCACTGCAGTATTCTGGCCAGAGAATTCCACGGACTGTATAGTCCTCGGGGTCGCAGAGAGTCTGACATGACTGAGCGACTTTCACTTTCAAGGCACTTTCCCCTTCATACTCGGTATGGGGTTGGTCAGTTCTTACCTTGTCATCAGTGTATGAGAGGCCCATACAGTTCTGAAGACATTTTTCCTAAGAATATTTTTAGATTTGGAAGCAGCTGACTGTCACTAGATCTACTGCTCTCAAGGCAGTTCATGTGGAAATTCTGGAAAGAAAAACAATCACATATTTTCTTTGGATTAACCTGATAATTTTGGAAGATGGAAAAGGGTTGGTAGACTTAAAAGTCTGTGTTGTTTAATAATAGTAACTTTTACTTCCTTCGGATTAGTTCCCTGATACATCATTTTAAAGTGACCCTTTGAAGATAGGAATTACTTTCTGATAAATTTCAAACAGGGTCTGTCTTTCATTGTGAAAAATTTAAATAATTTTAATTCAGAATTTATGTGCTGTTTAGGATCTGTTTTACAGCATGCTTCATAGCATAGCTGAATCAAAGGAGTTGGTAAATATATTATCTAATGTATATATCATTCCACAGTCTCAGATTATGTGATCATCTGTTACAACATACAAACAAAAGAGGATACCTTTACCAAAATTAAGAAAGAAATAGAGTATTTGAGAGTTGATGTTAAATGTCAGAATAATCATGTCAGACCAGGGTTTCCCTTTTTTATATGGTGTGTGTATTCTCTCGTTTGGAGATTCACCATCGGTAGAAAGAGTGGTGGAGGAGAGGGACCGTCTCAGAGACCACATCTACCTGGCCAGCTTCTCTGGGAGGTGCCCGGAGGTGGCAGATTCTAGTCCCACCCTGCTGGAGAGCAGTGGGGATGTCCAGGGGAAGTGGAACTCCCCAGTACTTGAAGTCCTGGTGGGCCACAGCGGCCTCATGGGTCCCTCCCTGGCCTGGCTACTCAGTCAGCCAGGGCTGTGCCTTCAGAGCTTAGCACGGCCACCTTTGCTCTCTGTCCTGCTGGGTGGTGTGTGTGTAGGAGTGTCTTTTTGATTGTCTGTCTGTTTGTGTTTTAATAGCTCAGCTTTCACAGCTGACAGGCATAGGAAAAGAAAACTTTTGGAAAACTCATCACTGAACAGCAAGTTACTAAAAGTAAATGTAAGTAATTAAAATTTATTCAACTACAAGAATTGATTGAGGTCTAGTCACTGATTACAACTCTTAACATTAATGTGACCCCCTTATGAACTTTTACAAATGTATGTCTTGTATTTGGGATATTTTACCAAGTGTTTGCCACTGGTACTAACAACTTTCGACGTGACTAAATACCCCGGCGAGTCTGTCAGTGCCTGCCCTCCGTGAGGATTACCACCACGCTCCCGTACCTTAGCGAGCGTTTGTTCTTAAGGCCTCCTTGTGTACCTTGTTACCCTTTTGCATAGGGTCTCAGAGATCCTTGCTTCCTTCTGGTAAAGGTCCCTACTGCAGATTCTGTGGGTCTGAAGTTATGGTAAGTTTGTTCCTTAGTTATATTTTTTCCACTTTGTAGTAGCTTTAGTAGTCTTATGAAGGTGTTAGGGCTTCCCAAGTGGCTCAGTGGTAAAGAATCCACCTGTTAGTACAGGACATTCAGGTTTGATTCCTGGGTCAGGAACATTCCCTGAAGAAGGAAATGGCAACCCACTCCAATATTCTTGCCTGGAGAATCCCATGGATAGAGGAGCCTGGCAGGCTACAGTCCATGGGTTCACAAAAGAGTCAGACACGACTTAGTGACTAAATAAAAACAATAATAAAGGCATGAAGTCTTAAACTTATTTCTTTTAAGGACCTTCCTGGGTTTTACATCATGTACTCCATAGTACTTACTAAAGCTGATTTCCTATTAAGTTTCCATTTAGAACAGTCCTAGGATCAGAAACAGCCTTCTAAAAATATCCAGACACTTATACAGAGAGTAGAAAGAGAATTTGAAATATTCATTGGACTGAAAAGGATTGATTCCAACCTGGCCTGATGCTAGAGTTTCAAATACAGGCCTTTGCCCTTTGGTGTCTGAAGCAGCTGGCCTTCTCGGCATCACTGAAGGAGCCTCCCATTCCATCTTACAGGGCAGCACCACTGCCGTTTGCGCCACGGGCCTTCGGAATTTGGGGAACACGTGTTTCATGAACGCCATCCTGCAGTCGCTCAGGTAAAGTCACAGTCAGACCTCAACTATCTAATGTCAGTCTCTGGTGGAATGGTAAAGAGCAGGGGCTGCACGTTCAGGTTCTGTCTCTGGCCCTGACTCTAGCCTGGTAACTCGGGGCAAGTTACCTCAGTTCCCTGTGCCTTGGTTTTCTCATCAGTGAAATGGGGATAATAGTCTGCCTCACGGAGTAGCTGGGAAGATAGTGTATAATTTACGTAAGTGCTTAGAGCAGTGCTTGGCAGTAAATAACTGTTAGCAGTTATTATTTAGTTCCTGTCACTTCTTAAATAGGCTTGACCGTGGGCCAGCAAACTTCTGAAAAAGGCCAGATTAAATAAATATTTTTAATCTTTGCATGCCACATCCAGGCCCTCTCACATATTTTCCTCCTCCCTTCAATACTTCCCTCCCTTTTAAACAACTCTTTAAAAATACAAAACTCACTTTAAAAATGGAAACGCTCACTGGCCTGGGGCCAGATTTGTCCTGCGGGCCATAGTTCGCAGACCTCTGGGCTGTAAGGAACTTGTTCAGAGAACTCAGTTCAGTCATTAGTTGCATCTTAAGTATGGTCATTAGATCAGATGTTTAGAGAATCCTCAACGTGTAGGATGAGCAGTGAAAAATAAAACGGGCAACAAGGCTGACCTAAGTTATCTAGAAGAGATTATTTAGAAAGTTGTGTTCTTTCAGATTCTAATGTGGTGTCAAAGACCGGAATAAATTATCATCCCAGGGCCAGAAGCCACATGTGCTCTCTCCTTAAAGGGGCTGGCTCTCAGTTTTTCTTGCTGTAAGAAGAAATTCTAGTTGCTACTGAATTCTCCTTGTTACTCTGTATAGTGTATTCAAACAATATGGTTGCTCTCATAGTTTGCTTCTGCTGGAAGAGATTATTGAACACTTGGAAACAAACACCCTGAAAAGAAAGAAATGGTGATAATCTCTGAATGGGAAGGGGGATTGAGGATTTTGGAAACAGAGAGTTTGCTTTAAGGTCTTTCTTTATTTCTGCAAAGTCATTTACTTGTATTGTTTTCTGGGAACAAAAGAGGAATCTTAAGAAAACATGATGTAAGAGACTGCACTGAATATCACTTTAATGAGAAATTGACAGATCACATTTTCAAAATCCATATGTGGGTCTCATAGTACTTTCTTTACAGGTCCTAGGACCTTTAAAAAATAATTTTCTTTCCTTCCTTTTAAAATAGTAACATTGAGCAGTTTTGCTGTTATTTCAAAGAACTGCCTGCCGTGGAATTACGAAATGGGAAGACAGCAGGGCGGCGAACGTACCACACCAGGAGCCAGGGGGACAGCAACGTGTGAGTCTCAGAATATGTGCAAACAGATACTCTTACTGATGCTTTCCATTGTGTTATGTGAGTAAATAGGCAGGTACATTTAAAAGGAAGCTCTTAACAGCTGTGTTTCAGTATGTAGCTGGCGATCTTAATAACTGTCGAAATTCATTTACTTCTGTTTACCTAGCAGGCAGGATAAATTCAGCACTCTGCTTGTGGAGTCTGTGGATGGGGGCATTCTAAAATTGATGTCTGTGAATGAGCAGCATGAATGTCATTAGTCTTTGTGAATTAATTTGTGTGATAGGGTTAGGTAAACCTATCTTGAATAATTAATTTGCAGTTATCAAATTCATTGTGGGGCAGGCAATACAGTCAATTGTTAGTTGATGTGGGAGGAGGAAGTGACAAGTGATTATTGAGAACCAAAACAATATGTATTCAAATTCAAACCATGTTCTGTTGGGGTTCAGAAGTTGTATCATTTTATCATGGCTGTAAGAGGCATCTTAACATTACTGAAATGAGTCTATAACAATGTAATGTTTTCCCTCTCTGCCCATCCCTGCTCCCACACACCCATCCCCACACATTCTGAAAAGCCGCACGTAGTCTAGTACTTAACAGTCTGACACTGTTCCTCTGCCTGGCTGAGGGAGAATAGCGTAGACCGTGTTAGAATGGTTGCAGGGAGGAGTACGCACTGAAGCCAGGCGTTGGCGCAAGGAGGGCATGATGCCACGAGGAGTGCAGTTGTAAGAGTCTGCTTTGGCGGCAGCGTGCAGGATGAGCCAGAACATGCCTGCGTTCAAGGAGGCATCACACTTTATAGTGACTGGTTAGAGGGAATAGCAGTGAAATGAAGAGGAAAAAATACACGTGCACAAAAGGGAAGAATTAGTAGTACTGGATGCCTTAGTGTGATTTAGGGTTTAGTTACAAATTACAGAAACTGCCTCTGGCCGTTTTATGCAGAAAAGGAATTTGTTGAAGGTCTTTGGTGAACTTACCATTACCAGATGGGTGGGAAATCAGGTCTAGAGTCCAGTCATCCATAAAGGTGTTCTTATTAGGACCACTGTCCATGCTCTGCCTAAGCTTTCCCACTGCCAGCACTGCTGGAGTTGGTGCTGGGTGGAAGCTGCTGTGATTGCTCTCCCATCTCCCCGCAAACTGCCCCCACGCTCCTGAAGATGCTCGCTGCCACCTGAAATGACTTGGCACTGTCATAGCTTCTTTTCTAATTCCTGCTTCAAATAGGCATACCAAGGCCATGTACCGGAATCCTGGCTGCAAGGAGGGAGTGGGGCGAGGGTTGAGGAGCAAGTATTTAGTGTTTTCAGCTTCCATAGCGGGAGGCAGCCTTTGACTCTCAGAAGACTCTTAAGATGGAGTTCCTCAAACATAGGATGAGGATTTAGGTACTAGGAAGTAAAAAACATAATGTTTATCTCAGGAACCTGCTGGATAACAGGGGTTGAGAAAGAAGGTGGCGAGATTCTCTGGCATCAACCAGGTTTCTGTGAGGATGGTAGCTGTATTGACACATAGTCATTGCAGTTGAGGAGGTGTTTAAGGTTACCTTTGTGCATAGAAACCCAAAACTAATGGAGACTTAAGCACCCCTGGTTTATTTTCTTCTGTAAAAGTTGGAGCTTGCCCACCTAGCTCCGTTTCTTGGACTCACCGGGCTCGCCTGACGCCCTGTCCACCATCCCTGGGCTCTCATCTACATTGTCCACAGTGCTGCTGGGGAACCACCGTTGAACCTCACTCTAGCCGGAAAGCAAAAAGAAGGAGTGAAGCAGGACCACTCCTTCTCTTTAAGGGGATTTGTCGGAAGTGGACACACTCAAAATTTTTTATTCCATGAACTCCTGTGCCAAGAAAAAAGTGGAAGTTGTATTCCTGTGGGGGGAGTGAGTGGAGCCTGGGTAGCCACAGGGAGAGTGCAGGGAGCAGGTTTAGGACATGATGGGTGAGAAGAGACAGAGGATGCCCAGTAGGAAGTTCCTGCTGGGACCTGGAGACACCTGGATAAAAGCAGTCGTCCGAAAAATGTGGATTTCAGATTTGGATTTGAGAGTCACTAGGACAGAGGTGGGTTTTGAAGCTCTGCGATCAGATTAACTCTCTGCGGCAGAGATGAGCAGATAGTCCTAAACAAGTCTGAGAAGTGCTCCTAGTGAGGGGCAAGAAGGAGAGAGCCAGGAGGTGGACAAGAGATTCTGTTACCTGTTTTACATACTTTAAAATGTGCATCAGTAAGTAATTTGGTTTGTAACTTATCCATTGCTTTATTTTACAAGTATGATGGCATACTCAGGAGTTCACCATATAATTAAAAAACTAGTTTTGTCAGGTAATTACTGCTTTTTGTATGGGTTTTTGAGATGCTGTTACTTAACTGTCAGATTTAGTTCAGAAGAGACCAAATATTTTGTTTTCATATTTGTGAATTTTAGACAGTTTGGCATTGTGTACTGAAACACTAGCCTCTCGCGAATGCCACAGGGTTTCATCATCCCTTCCTCTCTTCCAGGTCTCTGGTGGAAGAGTTTAGGAAGACACTCTGTGCTTTATGGCAAGGTAGCCAGACTGCGTTTAGCCCAGAGTCCTTATTTTATGTTGTTTGGAAGATTATGCCCAATTTTAGGTAAGTAATATTTAATGAAGGATATTTAAAACATGAATATTAGTCCTTACATTGTTCCTGAAACAGTTTCCAACAAGTGGTATTCTCAATAATGAAGACTGTTTTGTTTTCTAAGGAGAAAATAAGTTGGATATATCCTACTAGACAATGTGTTTAAATAATAGACCTTAGAAATGTCTTTAACAAAAAGCAGGGCATTTTGTTGTTATAAAAACAAAGACCTTATAAATAACTTATGTGCTCTAGAAAAACATACTGGACAAAATTTCCTTGATTCTTTTAAAATCTTATAAACAGTAATTATCATCATATACTGTCTTATTTCAGCTAAAAAAAATCCAGATTTAATCAGTAGAAAACCATGGTACTGTATTCCAGACTGTAGTTAAGTCCATAAGATTCATTTTTCAGACAGTAACAAATGAACAGATCATCTCCTTACATGGCTGCAGAGTCGCTGAGTTTTCCATGTTGTTTATCTAGTCTCGCTTGAGAGGGAAGCGCCCTGCTGTCAGAAAAGCCCCTCTTCTCCTAGGCTCATCAGCCCTGTAGCGAGCAGCAGATTTGAAGCACTGCGGGTGTTTGACAACAGCCTTTGCCACCTTCTGCTGATTTTATCTTTCTGAAGCACATCATGGTTCTTACTAGTCATGATTCTGGCATCTAGTATATGCTCCTCTCCTTTTTTAAAGCCAGCATGGTGTAGTAAACCTTAGCAGTATATCTTGCTTGATTGTCTCAGACTGGTGCATATCTGTGGGTAGTGTGGAGAAGTGTCTGAAGGGTAGTAGGACTGTAACTTGTTGCCTTCCTGAAGAGTCTGGCCTTGAGGATCAGATGTAATTGACTATTGCTAACCCTGGTCTTTGTTTTGAAGGATATTTCTTTTGTATTTCATGTTATTTAAATCTCCTCTCAGGAAGGAATATCTTGTAAGAATTTTAGAATTATCTGACTCTAAATAGGAAAGGTAGAAATGATTGTTAAGTTATTGCTAATCACTGGTAGAAATTTCTATCAGTCACCTAGTTAGACAATTTTATTTTCTTGGGCTCCAAAATCACTGCAGGTAGTGACTGCAGCCATGAAATTAAAAGATGCTTGTTGGAAGAAAATCTATGACTAACCTAGATAGCATACTAAAAAGCAGAGACATTACTTTGCCAACAAAAGTCTGTCTAGTCAAAGCTATGGTTTTTCCAGTAGTCATGTATGGATGTGAGAGTTGGACCATAGAGAAAGCTGAGCACTGAAAAATTGATGCTTTTGAACTGTGCTGTTGAAGAAGACTCAGGAGCCCCTTGGACTGCAAGGAGATCCAGCCAATCCATCCTAAAGGAAATAAGTCCCGAGTTCATTGAAGGACTGATGCTGAAGCCGAAGCTCCAATACTTTGGCCACCTGATGTGAAGAACTGACTCGTTGGAAAAAACCCTGATGATGGGAAAGATTGAAAGCAGGAGGAGAAGGGGATGACAGAGGATGAGATGGTTGGATGGCATCACCGACTCAATGGACATGAGTTTGAGTAAGCTCCGGCAGTTGGTGATGGACAGGGAAACCTGGCATGCTGCAGTCCATGAGGTTGCAAAGAGTCAGACATGACTGAGCGACTGAACTGACCTAGTTAGACTCTTGATAGGGATTTAATCCTTGTGTTTTGTTACCAGATAAAAAGTGCTTCCATTTGTTGAATATCTGTTATGTGCCAAGCACTTTGGGTGTTTTATATCTGATCTTCATTAAGAAACAACAGAATTCCCATCAAGGTAGGAAGCATTGCTGTTGTTCAGTCGCTAAGTCATGTCCAACTCTCTGCATCCCCATGGACTGCAGCCAGGCCTCCCTGCCCTTCGCTATCTCCCATGAACTTTGCCCAAGTTTGTGTCCATTGAATCAGTAATGGACTTGATTCAATGGACTAGCCATGATTCAGTGGACTAGCCATGATTCAGTCAGCTATCCAACCATCTCATCCTTTGCCACTCTCTTCTCCTTTTTGCCTTCATTCTCTCCCAGCATCTGAGTCTTTTTCCAGTAAGTTGGCTGTTCGTATCAGGTGGCCAAAGTATTGAAGCTTCAGCATTTGTCCTTCCAGTGAGTACTCAGGGTTGATTTCCTTTAAGAATTACTGGTTTGGTCTTCTTGCTGTTCAAAGGACTCTCAAGAGTCTTCTCCAACACCGCAGTTCAAAGGCATCAATTCTTTAGCACTCAGCCTTCTTTATGGGCTGACTCTCACATCCATCCATGACTACTGGAAAAATCATAGCTTTGAGTATTTGGACCTTTGTCGGCAAAGTGCTATCTTTGCTTCTTAATGCTCTGTCTAGGTTTGTCATAGCTTTCTTTCCAGATAGCAAGGGTCTTCTAATTTCGTGGGTGCAGTTATTATCCACAGGAAGTGTTAGCTTCATTTTAAAGATGATGAAGCTTCGACAGAGGAGAGCAGTTCAGTGTTGTACATCTAGTAGGGATAGGACTAGAATGAGAACCCAGGTCTTTATGACGCTGGTCAGTGATAGATGTGTTCACAGTAAACTTGTAGTAGCTTGTCCGCACGCCCACGTGAGGCCCACCAGCTGTCTCAACTCTTCTGCTTGGACTGCATGGTGACTCAGTTCCCCCTTCATTTAATTCTGCTTTTCATCTAAATCTGCCCATTACCTCTACCAGTTTATTTATTCTAGCTGTGAGCATGAGTCAGTTTTTAGCTACTTAATTTTACACATTCTGTTATTCCTACTGATGAAAGAAAAGAACTGCAAAAGCTGACCATGTTGAGAAATCTGGATGGCGTTGCTGGACTGATTCCTGTAAAACATGGCCTCTTAGAGCTCGCTAATGACTGAGCGACTGAGCAGAGTAAGATGTCTCTGTGTTCTCAGCAGGGCTTTCTCTTTTTCTGTAATAATTCAGATTGTTCCCCAGTTTCATGTTGTTGCTCAGTCACCAAGTCGTGTCTTACTCTCTGTGACCTCAAGGATTGTAGCCCACCAGGCTCCTCTGTCCATGGGATTTTTCAGGCAAGACTACTGGAGTGGGTTTCTCAAAGAATCATTTTCTCTTGGTTAGACCTAGGTCTTGAGATTGTGTCATGGATAAAGTCATAGTGCAGGGTCACTGCCCAATGCCCCGGGGTAAGGCTGTGAGGTAGGGTTTTCTTCTTATAACTGTTACTCCTGTCATGTGTACAGGGCTTCCCTGGTGGCTCAGTTGGTAAAGAACCCTCCTGCAGTGCAGGAGACCTGGGTTGGATCCCTCGGTCGGGAAGATCCCCTGGAGGAGGAAATGGCAACCCGCTCCAGGATGCTTACCTGGAAAATCCCATGGACAGAGAAGCTTGGCGGGCTGCAATCTATGGGGTGACAAAAGAGTCGAACATGACTTAGTGACTAAACCACCACTACCTATTATGTGTACAGGGTAATGTTCTTATAACATGCCAAAGTGGAAATGAAGTGAGTCTTGAATTATGTTTTTATTGTAGTTATAATCCCAAAGTAAAATTTTTTTATAGTTTAGAAAGCCCATTTTCCTTGGTTAACAGATGTCAATATCCAGAGAGTTCGATCCCTTGAAAACAACTTTCATCTCATTGTATGTCTCCATCAGAGCTCATGGGCAACACATCACAGGTGTGTGGTCCTTGAGCAGTAATATTTTGAAAGAAATCTTTTCTGGGCAGTAGGTGTCAACAGTGGGCTTAAAATATTCAGTAAACAATGTTGTAAACAGATGTGCCATATCCAGGCTTTGTGGCTCCATTTATAAAGCACAGACAGAGTAGATGGAGCATTATTCTTAATGGCCTTAGGATCTTCAGAGCGGTAAATGAGCACTGGCTTCAACTTAAGACTCCAGCTGCATTAGCCCCTAGCAAGAGAGTCACTCTGTCCTCTGAAGCTGGACCTTGACTTCTCCTCTCTAGCCGTGAAAGTCCGAGATGACATCTTCTTCCAATATAAAGCTGTTCTGTCAACATTGAAAATCTGTTGGTTAGTGTAGCCATCTTCATTATTGATCTTAGCAAGATCTGGGTATCTTGCTGCAGGTTCCACATCAGCAGTTGCCACTTCACCTTGCACATTTATGTTAGGGAGACGGATTGTTTCTTGAAACCTCGCTTACCAACCTCTGCTAGCTTCAGGCTTTTCTCCTGCAGCTTCCTCACCTCTCTCAGCCTTCCTGGAATGGAGGAGAGTTATTAAGGCTTTGCTCTAAATTAGGCTTTGGCTGAAGGAAATGTGGTGGCTGGTTTGATCTTCTGTCCAGACTGATAAAACTTTCTCCGTATTGGCAATAGGATCTCACTTTTTAAATTAATGGTGTCTTCACTGGGGCAGCACTTTTAAGTTCCTTCAAGAACTTTTCCTTTGCTTTCACAACCTGTCTAACTGTTTGGTGCAAGAGGCCTGGCTTTTGGCCTCTCCTGGCTTTTGACATATCTTCCTTACTAAGCTTAATCCTTTTAGCTTTTGATTTAAAATGAGAGACTTGCGACTCTTCCTGTCAGTTAGACACTTAAGAGGCCATTAAGGGTTGTTATTTGGCCTAATTTGAATATCATCGTGTCTCAGGGAATAGAGAGGCCGGAGGGAGGGAGAAAGACAGGACCAGCCTGTCGGTGGAGCAGTCAGAACACACGACATTTACTAAGTTTGCTGCCTTACATGGTTGTGGCACCCTAAAACAATGACCAGAGTAACATCAAAGATCATGGACCATTGATCACATTGACAAATGCAAAAATAATAACAGAAAGATTTAAAGTAGGACAGGAATTACCAAAATGTGATAGAGACACAGAGTGAACAAATGTTGGAAAATGGCCCCAACAGACTTGCCACAGACCCTTGACTTGTAAAAACCACAGTACCTGCAAAGCACAGTAAAGCAAAGTGCAGTAAAACGAGGTACACCTGTATTAATTCTAATTAGGAATTTATCTGTTGTATGGGTTTTTTGTGTGTTTATAAACAAAAACATTATTATTTTCATTTTCTAGTATTTTTGTCT
Source organism: Capra hircus (assembly GCF_001704415.2). Taxonomy (NCBI): domain Eukaryota; kingdom Metazoa; phylum Chordata; class Mammalia; order Artiodactyla; family Bovidae; genus Capra; species Capra hircus. Next base: position 56,657,722 of record NC_030817.1, read on the forward strand.
CGAAGAAACTCAGCCTTGATTGATACCTTACACTGGGTAGGAATAGCTAATTGTAACTGCTTTTGGTTTTACAGATAATTTGGGCAAAATTGTAGTTTATTTTAAATATGAACAGAACCTAAAGCTCTCATGTATCCTAGACATTTCAGAAGAAGCTTGTTTTAGAGTGATAAAATTTGGTTCTGTAGCGGCCTATCCTGTCCCGCGCTGGTCTTCGCCATTTCACACATAGTGCAGCGGTCCTTACCTAGCAGTGGACGGCCAGTAGTGCATAGGCCTGTATCACAGCTGTGCATGTGGAGCCTTGCACGGGTGCGTGTGTGTGTGTGCGCCTGTATTATGTGGTGTCTGTTTCATTTGGAATACCTGCTTTTCACTTAAACAGGCACAGAGTAACGTTTTCTTCATTGGCACCTTTCTTTGCCCTAAGATCTGAATACATATGGCTTGTCCCCCCGTGCCCTAACTCTGTGAAGAGACAGTTGCTCTATGTTCCTGTGTGTTGTGCCTCAGCAGCGCCCCTCATTCAGAATGGAGGCCTTATGATCGTCTAGGCTTTTTATGTTTGCAGTGTGCTCTCTTAAGATGATTTGTCTTTATGATACAGATTTCCTACAGACATTAAAGAGAAAGAGGTAATCTTTATGTGAGGTCACAAACAAGTGAGGATGAGGAACAGTGGTGAAACTGGTGCTGCCATTCTTCAGATAAGTCAATGAGAGGCTTTGTTTAAATGTTTAGAAATGGAATTGTAAATGTCTCTTAAGTCAGAATGAAAAAAAAAAAGTCCTAGAAGAAACACAGACTTTTCCTTCTCTGGGTAAAGATCACAAATTGTAACAGATGCCTATAATTTACCTTTATGAAACAATGAGTGTTCCATGATCTCATATAGATCACCAAATGTATTTCTAATGGTAAAAGAAACAGTAGAAAATAGTGTATTTTGATATAAGGAAAGAGAATCATGGTGTGGTTGGAAATGGTCATTAATGTACACTAGGCAGGTTATTTTAAGGGATGGATATGTGTTTGATGAAAATGCAAATTGAGATAACTGCAAGATAAAGGTTTTAATGATCCATTTTAGAAAATGATGATTAGATATTAGGTTATTTTGGTCAGAGAATAAAACTTTTTTATACAGGATAGAATTTCAGATATGGCCTGAGATACTGATCTTATCTTTGAGTCATGAAAAAGATGTATATTGGAAGGGTTTAGAGCATCTCCTTAGATATATATAAAGGAACTACCAACTTTGAATAGTTTTACTTTTAACTTAAGTTTAACATTTTATTCATGAGTCTTAAATGCTTGAACAACATATGTATTACTATTTAGTTACTAAATAGTTTAGAAAAGGTTACAGTGAAATACTGACTTTCGATGTAAATTCCATTGATTAGGCAGATCATTTCCATAATTTATTTCCAGGAGAAATTGTAGGAAAAGGGGGAAAATCTGGTTAAAAGAAATTTTGTTTGTGGAACCACTGCCTAGAAGGGTGATGAAAATTTTGACTCTAGACCAGGTCAGAAAACTTGTCACTTAGGGCAGAGATTAAAGAGAACCTTCCATGCTGGTAAAAAATGTAGGCAGAAGTCTTTCCTATCCATAATTTTAAAAATGTACTTTAGACGTCACTGCTGACTTATCTACATAAACCTCTAACCCTTCTAGCTGTACCAGCTTAATTTTGTCAGATTTCATTACTCTGTACTTGTCATTGATATGTATTAGCATAAGAATCCCATAGAATTTCCTGACTGAATAGAGTATAAGAAATAACCCCAGAATATGTGGCTATACATATTCAAGTTTTAGGCTAGAGCATAATTGTATATGTGTCAGTGCATTTTGAAAATTTCATTTGTTTAAAAAAAAATGTCCTTTGAATCAGAGATTAGGATGTAAGCATAGAATGTTAGACACCTTTAGCTCTTTAGATAAAATTTTTCTTCCTTTCAGCCATTGTTTGAAAATTAGTATCTTTTAATCTGAAGATTTTATTTCTTAAAACAAACTTTAATAAAACTTTAGACCTAGTTTTCCGGTGCAGGTATGATGTGAAGTTTTAACATGTGAGCCTCTCCTAGAGAGGCTGTGTGGGAAATGAGGAGCTTCACAGTCCATCCAGGAGACAGGGTTTGGTCCCATCTCTGTTACTCTCCTGCTGTAGGACTTCAGGCGGGTCACACAACCCCCTTTTTGCCTCTCAGTATTCCCCTCAGGTGAGGTCAGTTGAGATCACTAAGTCTAATTAGCGCTACTAGTCTGTGTTTCCAAACTTATTTTTAAGAAGTGGAATTCTGTCTTGAAGGTAATTTTATGTGTAAGACAAGAAGGAAGTGAGGATGAGGGGTGAGGGAGCCTCCGTGTGTTCTGAGCGCAGCGTTGCGGCCCTCCCATCAGTTCACCCTCCAGCGTGTCTGGCCGGGGAGGCAGAGCCGCTCAGTGACTGTGTCTGTTTGCTTCAAGGGGTTATCAGCAGCAGGATGCCCATGAGTTCATGCGCTACCTGCTAGACCACCTGCACTTGGAACTCCAGGGTGGTTTCAACGGTATTTCCCGCTCGTCAATTCTGCAAGAGAATTCTACTCTGTCTGCAAGTAACAAATGTTGCATGTAAGATTTCATTTCTATTTGTTCACTAATCATGAAGGCTTAAAATATTTTGAATGTGTATTTCCCTACAGCTTCATTTTGGACTTAACTTTTCCAAAAATAATTTTATATTTTTAACCTGTTCTTTAATCACACTGAGGCACTGATAACTTTTCTGAATTTGGGGGTTTTTTTACCTCTCAATATGAACAAAAGAACCTTTTGTGTTGCTTTCCCAAGTACTAATACTCCCAAATATACATTGAGATCAGAATGTTTATTTTGCTAAAGGAGACATAATCGACTTTTATTTCAGCTTGGATTTTGGTTATTTGTCTCCTTGTGTTCAAATTTTGGGAAAAACTTTATCTGTGCAGGAAAGGGACTTTATAAGATGGATTTCCCAAAGAACGAAAGAAAATAATATATAGGGTTGCTGTAGTATTATTGCCTGGCAGTTCATAACTCGGGAGTCTCATAGTTAACCTGATGGTATCAGAGAAGGGCAATTAATATAAATGGCCATACTTCTTAAAATGTTTGGTCCTTAAGGTCCTAGTAGCTATGTTCAAGTTAGAAACGAGTATAGAGGGGGAAGGAGCTGTGATCTGGTAGAAATGTCCCTGCTGCTAGCACCAATTCAAACATAGTATTAAATAACAAATTCTGTTTTGTATTTTATGTGATGATATACTCATACACAGAGGATACTGAGCTGGACTCTAAGAAGGCGAGTCCTTGTGAAGTGAGGGGTATCACATTTTGTGATAGTCACAGGTTGTTCTTTTAGTAACTCCTGAATGTTCAGTATTAATCCATATCTTTTAATGATATTTTAAATAATAGTAGATTTTAAATTTCATTAGGAGAAGGAAATGGCAACCCATTCTAGTGTTCTTGCCTGGAGAATCCCAGGGACAGTGGAGCCTGGTGGACTGCTGTCTATGGGGTCACACAGAGTCGGACACGACTGAAGCGACTTAGCAGCAGCAGTGAGTTAGGAACATAAAAGTGAAAGCTGCTCAGTCGTGCCCGACTCTTTGTGACCCTCTGGACTGTACAGTCCATGGAATTCTCCAGGCTAGAATACTGGAGTGGTTAGCTGTTCCCTTCTCAGATATTAAAAACTCAGGCTTCTTTATATTTCCTTAAATTCACTGGAGGATGCATTTCAGGATCTAAGGATGAGACTTGGTAAAACTACAAAAAAAAATCAACAAAAAAGGTCTCCTATATTTGTATTTATTCGTATAAATACATCAAACCCTACTGAAGGTGGGGGTGAAGATGGTAGAAATGAATAGCAGGTGGGTTCTTTTTAATGTATAGAAAATCGTTAGTGCAAGTATAAAGGACCCTCTCAGTATAACAGCCTGTCCAAGTAATATTTACACTTTTCTAATATTTACACTTTGCTTGGTGTGCAGTTATAATAAGTAGAATAGTGATTTTGAAATAATTTGTGAATCTCATTTTAAAATAGCCAAGACTTGATTAGTATCTTTTTTTCAGAGGAAGAAATTGTAGAGGAAGAAGTACATTGAGTTTAAATGTACTGCTTTTTAATAAAGCAGTTTCCATGTTAATTAAGGGCAGCAGAGTATGTGAATATCAGTATGAAAGGATCAGTCATAAACCCTTTATTTTCAGTATATTTTTTGGGGGTATATCCTTTGTAATGCTAAAGTCATGTATCTTATGAACAGCTTAAAAAGCTGCAGTGTATTTCTTTTACCAGTACAGAAGGAAGCCCTTTCAAAGAAAAGGAAGCAGAACTTTTAAAATAATAGGTTTGCTTGGGTAGCATTTTTCTGTCTCATCATTGCAGTAGGTTTCATTTGGAGCAACTCAAAGTATGGTTCAGTGTGTTAGGAATACTATTGACTGTAAGTGACAGAAACCACCTCAAATTACTGTTAGTAAAAAAAGAGCAATATACTGGCTCAGATAACTGCATAAATGCCCAAAAGTTCACATTTGTGTTCACTGTAGTGCTGTTAATGAAAGTACACAGTAAAATAACCTCAGTACCATAATAATTTAATTTCATTTATATTCTGATTTATCTTTATTTGTTCTGTTGACAGTTTTATGTGGGTTCCTGTGGTTGCAGTGAAACCTGGAGCCATTTGGGATTTTAAATATTTTTTACCAAAGTATATACCCATCAATACAGTATTGTTAAAAGAAGGAGCATAGTGTTCAGAGAAGGTGCTCAGGTCAAGCCAGCTGTGTGAACTCGGGCCAAGTTACTTAACCTCTGAAACTCAGCTTCCTTGTCTGTAAAATGGGGATAATCTTCTCTACCTCAGAGTTGTTGTGAGGATTAGTTTAGCACATGGAAAGTATTTAGAATGGAGCCTGGCACCTAAGTACATAAGTGCTTGCTAATCATACTGTGACTGATATGCACCTTGTCAGCTGTTACTCTCCAAACCGTGGCACGCCGCACACCTGTCACAGAGCGAGGTGCACATCCAAGATATACTTGGGGAAGAGAAGACAAGCAGAAGGCGGGTGCAGCCCTGATTATTCAGATCAAACAGGCTTACTCAGAGGGCTTTCTTTCTGGTAAGCACTTGTCTAAAAAGCATTGTACATATATTCTCGTTTCCTCATCACCAGGCTTCTAAGGTAGACGGATTTATTCCTGTTTTACATTTGATGAAGCTGAGGCACACATAGGTTAAGTAACATTAGGACAGTTGGTGTCTTACTGTTCTTACAGTGCTGTACACATTTTTTCTCTACAAGGGAATTATATTGTTTAAGTGTTTATACCAGTGATGACTAAGGATATGTTAAATGTATTTACCTCATTTTCCCCAAATGTGAACATCTAAAAAAAATCTTAAACTATCTTTGATGAAGGTTGTTGTTCAAAGTAATGCAATTTAGAGAGATCTCTATATGATGAGAAATCTTGCAAAGGGTCTAATATACGGGGGTTTCCTGTTCCTGAGGGGTATATTGGAGGGAAAAGGGGTCCTCTTGCTCTGAGTACAAGTATGTATGTGATCTATTAGTAATGGCAAATGTTCAGTGTTAGTAACTTTTGTATTATAGAAAGTAGTGGGATTGGGAGAGGGGTCAGAGGAAGGCCAGTGGCTTAAACCTTTTATTTGGTATATATCTATTTAGCTTTTAAGCTTTTGTGTTATTCTATAATTTAAATTATATATCCCCCAAAGGGAGTGGGGAGTGACCTAGAGGAGCTTTTACATATATTTTAGTATTTTACTGAGATATTTTCCTATGTGATTTTCTTTAGAAATGGAGCATCTACGGTTGTCACGGCTATATTCGGAGGCATTCTCCAAAATGAAGTTAACTGTCTCATATGTGGGACAGAATCTAGAAAGTTTGATCCATTCCTAGGTAAGACATATTTGGCATGTGATGATATGATACTGTATTAAGACAATAACTGCAGTGTTTCCTTTGAAAGCTAAGACAGTAAAGAGATAAATCCTTAAAAATCATTTTTGGAAAATTTTTTTTGTGTGGTTATATATTCCTTTAACAGTTCTGTTTTCCTATTTCCTTTTAAGACCTTTCATTAGATATTCCAAGTCAGTTCAGAAATAAGCGCTCTAAGAATCAAGAAAATGGACCAACTTGTTCATTACGAGGTAAAGATACTTTAATGTTCTGGCATTTCTTCCCCTACCCTGAAATAGCTGAATAATACATTTATAAGCTTCATCTGTAAGTGCTGTGTTGTTTTAGTGAATTTGTGCTATAACTTAAGTCAAACCTGAATGTCTCTTCCTATCCAAAAAAATTGTTTAGCAAGAATACCTGCCAGAGGTATTGACCTGCTGTCAAGTGTAAAATATTTCTTACCTTTCCCTTTTTATTTTTGAACTTTTTATTTTGTATTGGCGTGTAGTCGATTACTAATGTTGTGATAGTTTCAGGTGGACAGCAAAGGGACTCAGCCATGCATACACGCATATGTATCCATTCTGCCCCAGACTCTTGTCTTCTTTTTAATAATTGTAAATCTATCACAAAACTTTCTTCTGATCTAATGACATGGCTATTCCTGTAGTATCCAGAGGGAGGAAGAACCTCAGAAAAGCTTTATAAATTGTGATGTCATTTACTCTTTTGTATGACTGATAATTTGAGAGCTCTCGATGATAACAACTGTTGGCTAAGCCTGAGGCCTTGCTTTTAATTGGAAAATTAAAATTCACATTTAAGAGATTTTTGAACAAATTTTTTCCTTCCTGAGTGCTAACTACTTTAGTCAAGGCAAAAGACCTGTGCTTGATCAACCACTAAAATGACTAATTATTCTTTTCAGTCAGAGAAAGAAGAAACTAGGATAGGAAAAAAAAGGGTCTAGTGTGTGTCCTGCCCTTAAGGCCTCTACAGTGAAGGCAGGTACAGAGTTTCTGCCCTGAAGGGCATGCACACCAAAAGTAACTCTCTTCTGTCCTTTAACCATTTTAAGTAATATTGACATAATGATTTATATACATATTATGTGATCTTTTCTTACAGAACAGAAGAAGGTTCTGTTGGTCTAAAACCGCACTGTCCAACATGCAACCACAAAGTCACATGTGCCTATTAAAATTCAATCGAAATTTAAAACTCAGGTGCTCAGTAGCCATATATGGCCAGTGGTCATCACAGATGCGGAACATTCCCACTATTGCAGAAAGTTCCAGCGTGGACAGTGCTGCTCTAGAGTCAAATTATTCAGCAAAATGTATATGAAGACACTTTGTAGATGGTTTTAGTTTGTTCTCCATCTATCTGACAGTGTTGTCTGTCTTTTTTGAACAAGAGTATGGAATAAATTTAAGGAAGCCCCATTCATGCCACTTCCCCCTAAAATATGTGGCTACAGTATGTTTCTCTAAAACGGTTTCTGGCCTGTTTGAGATTAAGAAAATATCAGAGTTTACTTGATAGCAAATGTCAGATCATTTTCCCTGTATATTTACAGCATGGGAATTCAGGCTAACTTAAGCGTGAAACAAACATTATTTGATCATTTAGAGAGGAAATCAATGAAAATTTTAAAGGAATTAGCCTTAAACTATATAATCTAAATTAAACTGGATTCATCTTAAAATTTCAATAGGAACACTAATGTTACTCCTCAGTATATATATAGATGGGTACATATTTGAATAATATTTCCTGTTTAACAGCACTGCTTTAGTCCAGGTGATTTTTGACTCCAAGACACAGAGACACTCATTTGTTGACGTTTCTGCCCTCCTCTTCCTCAGTGCTGATTCCTCCCACCCCTCCTGAACTGGTCACAGACTTGGCTCTTATTGCTTTCTGTAACATTTCAATTAATCTTATCCCAGAATGCTCTAATACTGAGAGATTTTTCTTTCTGGAGACCATCCAGGAGAGTATATGACACAGCTTACACAGGTGGTTATAAGCTGTACTTACTACAAACAAGAAAAGTGACAAAATGCATTTGCCTAACATCCCAAATAGAATTTTTCTTGGCACAGACTCACTGAAATCTGATACAGATTGGTATTAGCATCAGGGGGCCCAGAAACATGTTTCCTGTATTCTCAACTGACTTTCCTTTGAATCCTCACATTTTTGATTTTTATTTTATTAAAAGAGCTTACTGTCAGCTTCAGAATTTCTAAACCATGCAGTATCTGTGAAATACAACAAAATGAGGTTTTCAAGTGATGCTGGTAATTTTCGAGAAGGTGTAAAGGACCCAGAAGGCTAGAAAAATTTCAAGATGAAAAAGCACCTTATTTCAGAAACTTTCATAAGGTAACCGAATTGCACAATAGAGACACAGCAGCACACCGTGGCATTATCGTTCATGAGGAACCATCAAGGACATCTGCCTGTGAGTCAGGGCTCAACTTCTGCTCAAGAATGAGAAAGAGGCAGGCGACAGTATGGTGGAGTAGGGCATGAGCTCACTTCCGCTCACAGAAACACCAGCATTGCAACTGATTGCTGAATAGCCATTGACAAAAAAAAACTCAAACCCACCAAAAACGATATTCTACACCCAAAAAGACAAAGAAGTCACAGTGAGATGGAAGGAACGCTTCTGTTTTATAATCAACTCCCATATCTGGTGGGAGGGTGACCCACAAACTGGAAAATAATCATATCACAGAGATTCTCCCCAAGAAGTGGGAGTTCTGAGCCCCACATCAGGCTCCCCAGCCTGGGGGTCTGGAATCAGGAGAAAGAGCCTCCAGAGCGTTTGGCTTTGAAACCCAGTCGGGCTTGACTGTAGGAGCACCACAGGAGTGGGGGGACAAGAGACTCCACGCTTGCGGGTGCACATGAGGTTTCACATGCACTGGGGCCCAGGGCAGAGGACTGAGTCTGTAGGAGCATGGACTAGACCTACCTTTGGGTCTTAAGAGGGGTTCTGGGGAGGCGGGGGTCAGCTGTGGCTCACTGTAGGGGGAAGGACAGTGGTAGTGAACACCCCAGGGAAGGCTCATCACTGTGAGCTCTCCCAGAGGTGGCCATTTTGGCTCCCGGCTCCACCCAACAGTCACTATAAACACATCACTTGAGACAGCCCTGCCTATCAGAGGGACAAAACCCAGCTCTACCCACCAGTGGGCAAGTACCAGTCCCTGGACTAAGCTCACCCACCAGGGGGAAGGCACCAGAACCAAGGAGAATTATAGTCCTGCAGCTTGGAAAATGGAGGCCACAGATGCACAAAATTAGATACAATGAGATGGCAGAGAAATACGTTCTAGATGAAGGAATAAGATAAAACCCAAGAACAACTGACTAAGCAAAATGAAGACAGGCAATCTCCTTGAATAAAAATTCAGAGTAATAATAGTAAAGAAGATCCAAGATCTCAGGACAGAATGGAGGCATAGACTGAGGGGATACAAGAAAGAGCTAGATGCTTTAAAAAACAGAGATGAACAATAACTGAAATGAAAAATACAGTAGATGGAATCAGTAGTAGAATAAATGAGGCAGATGAAAAAGTGAGCTGGACACCAGATTGCTGGAAATCACTGCTTTGGAACAGAATTAAGAAATGTGGACAGTCCAAGAGACTTATGGGACGGCATTAAATGTACCAGCATTTTCATTATAGGGGTCCCAGAAGGAGAAGAAAGGGCCTGAGAAAGTATTTGAAGAGATAATCACCAAAAAATTCCCTACGGAAAGGAAATGCACACTCAAGTCCAAGAAGTGCAGAGAGTCTCATACAGGATAAACCCAGTGAGAAACACATTAAGACACACATTAATCAAACTGACAAAAATTAAAGAGAAAATATTAAAAGGAACTAGGGAATTCCTGTCTGGTTATCAGCTGATTTTTTTAAAGCAGAAACTCTGCAGGCCAGAAGGGAGTGGCATGATATATTTAAAGTGATGAAAGGGAAAAACACACAACCAAGAATACTCTACCCAGAAAGGCTCTTGCTTAGCTTTGACAGAGAAATCAAAAGCTTTACAGACAAGAAAAAACTAAGAGCTCAGCACACCCAAATCATCTTTACAACAAATAGGAAAGGAACTTTTCTAGACAGAAAAGTTAAGGCTATAACTGAAAATGAGAAAATTGCTAATGGGAAAGTTCACTGTTGTAAAGGCAACCAAGCAGTAAGATTAGGAAATCAATCACACACAAATATTAAGACCAGCAATGGTGAGTAGAGTACAATACATTTGAAATTAAGAGACTGGCGACTTAATCTTGTATATATATATGGATATAGACTGCTATATCAAAACCTCATGGTAATTGCAAGCCAAAAACCTATAAGATACATGCTCACAAAAAGAAAAAGTAACCCAAACCTAACACTAAAGATATTCATCAGATCACAAGGGAAGGGGAAAAAAAAAGACCTACAAAAACAAATCCAAAACAATTAACAAAATGGCCTTAAGAACATATGTATTGATAATTACCTTAAATGTAAACAGATTAAATGCCTCATTCAGAAGACACAGATTGGCTGAATGGATATAGAAACAAGACACACACACACACACACACACATGCTGTCCTCAAGAGACCCACTTCAGATCTAAGGACATACAAACTGAAAGGGGATGGAGAAAGGTATTCCATACAAATGAAAATCAAAGAAAGCTGGAATAGCAATACTCATATCAGGCAAAATCGACTTTAAAATAAAAAAATGTTATGAGAGACAAAAAAGGACAGTACAAAATAATCAAGATTAGTCCAAGAAGATATAACAATTGTGAATATGCACCCAGCATAGCATTTGTCTTATACAGTGAGGAACTCCTAACAGTCATAAAAGGAGAAATCGACAGTAACACAATAGTGGGGAGCTTTAACACCCCTCTTACATCAATGGACAGATCCAGACAGAAAATCAATAAGGAAACACAGGCCTTAAATGACACATTAGACCAAATGGACACTGCATTACAAAACCTTAGGGGACACAGAAAAAGCAATTTTAAGAAGGAAGTTTATAGTAAGACAATCTTACTTCAGGAAACAAGAAAAATCTCAAGTAAACAGCCTAGTCTTACAGCTAAAGCAACTAGAGAAAGGAAAACAAAATTCAAAATTAGTAGAAATCATAAAGATCGGAGCAGAAATAAGTGGAGACAGTGAAAACAATAGAAAAGATCAGTGAAACTAAAAGTTGGTTCTTGATTAACCTTTACCAGACTCATTAAGGAAAAGGAGAGAGGGCTCAAATCATTACAATTAGAAACGAAAAACTAAGCTACAGTGGACACCACAGAAATACAAGGATCATAAGAGACTACCATAAGCAGCTATATGCCAGTGAAATAGACAGCTTGGGAGAAATGGACATGTTCTTAGGGACGTATAGCCTTCCAAGACTGAACCAGAAGAAATGTGAGCAGACCTGTCCTAAATACTAAAAGTGACACTGTGATTTAAAAACTTCCAGTAAACAAAAGTCAAGGGTCAGATGGCTTCACAGGTGAATTCTATCAAACACTTAGAGAAGACTTAATATCTGTTCTTCTGAAACTATTACAAAATATTAAAGAGTAGGGAACACTGCTAAACTCAATAGAAAAAGCCACAATCACCCTGATGCCAAAACCAGATAAAGATACCACAAAAAAGAAAATTACAGGCCACTATCACTAATGAACACAAATGCCAAAATTCTGAACAAAATATTAGCAAACTGAATTCAATAATACATTAAAAGGACCCCTAACCATGATCAAGTGGGATTTAGCCAGGGATACAAGGATTTTCCAGTATCTGCAAATCACGGCACATTAACGCATTGAAGAATAAAAACCCTATGGTCATCTCAGTAGATTCAGAAAAAGCTTTTGATAAAATTTAACATTCATTTATGATTAAAAAAATAAAGCTCTCCAGAAAGTGGGCATAGAGGGAACCTATATCAACATAATAAAGGCTACGTACAACAAACCCACCGCTAACATTACACTCAACAGTGAAAATCTGAAAGTATTGCCTCTAAGATCAGGAATAAGACAAGGATGTCCACTCTCACGACTTTCATTCGACATAGTTTTGGAAGTCTTAAGCCATAGCAATCAGAAGAAAAACAAGGGTTCCAAAAGAAGTGTCTGTTTTGAGATGATATGATATAAGACTATACATAGGATATCCTAAAGACATTACCAGAAAACCACTAGAGCTAATCAGTGAATCTGGTAAAGTTGTAAGATACAAAATTAAGACACAGAAATTTCTGGGATTTCTGTATACTAACAATGAAAGGTCATAAAGAGAAATTAAGGAAACAGTCCCATGTACTGTCACTTCAAAAAGAACAAAATACCTAGGAATAAGCCTGCCCAAGAAGGCAAAAGATCTGTACTCAGAAAACTATAAGACACTGATGAAAGAGATCAAAGATGACACAGAGAGATACACCATGTTCTTGTATTATAAGAATCAATATAAAAACGACTCTACTACCCAAAGCAATGAACAAATTCAGTGCAATCCATATCAAATAACCAATAGCATTTTTCACAGAACTAGAACAAAAAAAGTTTACAGTTTGTATGCAAACACAAAAGACTCCGGATAGCCAAAGCAGTCTTGAGAAGGGTAAAAAACAGAGCTGGAGGAAACAGGCTCCCTGACTTCAGACTGTACCTCAACTACAGTAATCAAAATAGTATGGTACTGGCACAAAAACAAATATAGATCATTTGGAACAAGATAGGAAGTCCAGACAGAGGTATGGTCAGCTAATCAATGACAAAGGAGGCAAGCCTATACAGTGGAGAAAAGACAGTCTCTTCAATAAGTGAGAAAACGACAGCTACGTGTAAAAGAATGAAACTAGAACATTTTCTAACATTATACACAAAAATTAAATGGATTAATGACCTAAATGTAGGATTAAATATTATAAAACTCTGAAGAGGAAAACACAGACAGAACACTCTCTGGCATAAACTGAAACAATATTTTTTTGGATCCACCTCCTACAATAATGAAAATAAAAACAAAAACAAACGGGACCTAATTAAACTTAAAAGCTTTTGCATAGCAAAGGAAACCGTAATCAAAACAAAAAAAACAAACCACAGAATGGGAGAAAATATTTGCAAATGAAGCCACCAACAAGGGACTAATCTCTAAAGTATGTAAATAGCTCATGTAGCTCAATAACAAAACACCAAACAACCCAATCAAAAACTTGGCAGTAAATCTAAACAGACATTTCTCCAAAACAGACATACAGATGGCCAAAATGCACATGAAAATATGCTCAACATCACTATTAGAGAAATGCAAACCAAAACAGTGAAGAGGTATTACTTCATACCAGTCAGAACGGCCATCATCAAAAAGTCTACAAACAATAAATGCTAGAGAGAGGGTGTGGAGAAAATGGATCCCTCTTACACTTTTGGTGAGAATGTAAGTTGGTGCAGCCACTGTGGAGAACAGTATGGAGGTTCCTTAAACTAAAAATAGAACTACCATATGTATGACCTAGCAGTCCCACGCCGGGACATATATCCAGAGGAAACCATAATCTGAAAATACACACGCACCCCAGTGTTCACTGCAGCACTGTTTACAATGGCCGAGACCTGGAAGCAGCCTAGATGCCCACTGATAGAAGAGTGGGTAAAGAAGGTGTAGAATATATATATACACAGTGGAATATCATTAAGCCATAAAAAAAGAATGAAATAACGCCATTTGCAGGAACATGGACGGACCTAGAGATCATTATACTAGGTGATGTAAGTCAGATAGGTATCTGCCATGTGTCACTTACATGTGGAATAAAAAAAATACTAAATACGAAACAGAAGTAGAGTCAAATACATAGAAGACAAACTTATGCTTACTAAAGGAGAAAGTAGAGAGAGGGATAAATGAGTTTTGGATTAACAGATACACACTATTATATATAAAATAGATCACCACCAAGGACCTACTGTGTAGCACACTATTTTGTAATAACCTATAAGGGAAAAGAATCTGAAAAAAATATGTATGTATGCATAACTAAATCACTTTGCTGTACACCTGAAACTAAGACAGTATTGTTAATCAGCTATACTTCAATAATAAATAAATAACACCCTTACTGTTAGCTTTAAAAAATATATGATAGGGTGTGGTTCTCTTTTTGTTTGCCGTTAATAACAATTAAGGGCACTATTTTTTCTTGGATGGTTCATAGTGTGATTAGTTTTAGTTGAATGATACACATTTGTTTATTAAATGGGAATGGAAATGTGTAAAACTATTGCTTTTACATGCTTAAAAGTCTACTTGGCTAGTAGTTTGCTTTTGTGCTTTTTGGATTTGTAATTGTTAACGTTGTTAGTCACGCTCAGTGGTGTCCAACTCTTTGCAACCCCATGGACTGTAGCCTGCCAGGCTCTTCTGGAATTCTCCAGGCAGAATACTGGAGTGGGTTGCCAGGTTAGTTTCCATTTAAAAAGGAGCAGTGATGGTGAGAAACATGACTGACATTTGAAATCATGTAATTGAAAGGGTGTATATTGTGAGAGGCTAACCAGTCCATTCTAAAGGAGATCAGTGCTGGGTGTTCTTTGGAAGGACTGATGCTAAAGCTGAAACTCCAATACTGTGGCCACCTCATGTGAAGAGTTGACTCATTGGAAAAGACTCTGATGCTGGGAGGGATTGGGGGCAGGAGGAGAAGGGGACGGCAGAGGATGAGATGGCTGGATGGTATCACTGACTCAATGGACGTGAGTTTGAGTGAACTCCGGGAATTGGTGGCTCTTTGGGTCGCAAGAGTCGGACACGACTGAGCGACTGAACTGAACTGAACATAACCTCAGGTCTAAATTGTAACAAAAATATCATCCAAAAGGAAAGAAAATGTAGTTTAATATTACTAATACTGTAAATCAAAGAATCCTAAGTAAAATGTTAGCGAGTAGAATCCAGGACTGTCCTAAAACAATATATATAGAGATCAAGTAGGATTTAGTCCAATAATGCAAGACTGATTTAATATTAGAAAGTATAATTTATTGGGAGAAGAAAAATCAAAATGCCCAAATAGGTTTTGGTAAAATTCCAAATTTATTACTGATTAAAAGCATCAAAAGCCCTTTTATCATAGGAATAAACGTGTTCTTAGCCTGTTGAAGATTATCCATCGAAAGCTGTCAGTGGTCATCCAGTTAACAGTGAGGCACTAATGACTTTGCATTACAGTCGGGAATCAGCCAGGAGAACTACTGCTGGGGGACAAGGCAGTAGATAAGGAAGAGAAATAAGAATAGGCAATGAAGAGGAAAGACCAAGTGCTTACATACCTAGAACACTTCAAAAGAATCAGTTGGAAGTTATGAAAGAATGTTTAACACTAGCTCTCTCTGAAATACAGGACTGGGCAGGAGACCCACTTTTTCTAGCACTCAACTTACAAAAATAAGCACAGGTATTAATTTGATAAATAAGTTCTTAATCTGGAGCCAAAAAGTTTAGTAAGATGGCCAAATAGAAAACAGGCAAAAAAAAAAAATTAACCTTCTTATGCATAGCAAAAGATCCTATTCACAGTTGTATTGAAAACCTCTAAAGTACTTAAAGATAAATTTATTGAGAAATATGTAAGATGAAAAAATTGTAAAACTTTATAGAAGGACAGAAAAGGCCAGAATAAACAGCTGTGTTATATTCTTGGTTGGGAAGACCCAATATGGTAGAGATGTCAGTTTCCTCCCAAATTACTCCCAAAATTATGATTAGTTCAGAATTTCTTCTACAAGCAGATATTCTTAAGAGGAACTAAAATGTTTTAGAACAAAAATAATGGAGCAGGACAGAGATAATATAAGTAGTGTCCTAGAGGCACTAATTTAACAGGTACATGTTTAGAAAATATGTATATGGGAATTTACTATATGGCGAAAAAGACACTTCAAATTAGTGGAGAAAATAAAGAATTAGTCAATAAATTGTGTAAGTGAAAATTTATTGGGAAACATTAATTTCATTCCTAACGTACATGTTTTCCCATTAACTTGAGGCTTCGAGATTTAGTGTGAAAAATAAAAAAGGACATCATAAGAAAACTTCTTTATAATTGTAGGAGAGTGCTAAGTATATCACCAAGGCTAGAAATTAGTAAATTTAACTGTATAATGGTAAAAGATGCCATAAGCAAAGTGGAAAAGGAGTTAATAAACTTGAAACTAATATTTGTAACATATATATATATATATATATATATATATATATATATACACACATATATATATATATATAAAGTACTTGGCAAATACATGAATAAGAAAGAAATGCAAGACTTTCCTGATGGTCCAGTAGTTAAAAATCTTCCCGCCAATACTTGGGACACAAGTTCGATCCCTGGTCTGGAAAGACACCACATTCCATGGGGCAGCTAAGCCTGTGCACCACAGCTGCTAAGCCTGCACTCTGGAGCTCATACTCGGCAACAAGAGAAGCCACCACAATGAGAGGCCTTCGTGCCCCAACTAGACACAGCCCCAGTGCAGTCAAAAATACATCTCAAGAAAAAGAGAGAGAAATGCACATGGTCAGCTTAACATCTGGAAAAATAATAAGTCTCAATTATATTCAAGAAAGTATAAGGAAAGCAAAATTGGTCAAGATGATAAAGACAGATTACATGCAATATTAGTGAAGGTTTCCTAACGAGGGAACTCATATATTGGTGTTAGGATCAACAGCTGATCATATAGCTTGATCCTACAGTTGTTGATCCTACAACTGACCAATAGCTAGGCCACAGAAAGAAAGCCACAAAATACTGTAGAGTCAGACACTATCTACGGAAGTATGTATATAGATCTACCCCATGAATTCTTCCATTTGTATAAGATTTTAAAAAATATGTGCACTGAAATTCTAGAGCAGCGTGCACCTGTTCACAGTGATGATCTTAGTGGGTAGTGGGATTCAGAAAGAAATGGAACTATTTTTCATCTCTTTTATATATTTTTAGCTTATTGTATCACTTTCATGTATTTACTTTGGAGGAGTAAAACAAAATGTGGATTATTTATGCACACTTCCAAATTACTGCCCTGTTAGATTCATGTAGTACATAAAGTGATTCAGTAACTTTTTTTTTTTTTTTGGATTAGGAACCCTTTTTTTTTTTTTTATTTTTTTAATTTTAAATCTTTATTCTTACATGCGTTCCCAAACATGATTCAGTAACTTTAACAAACTACTTTTATTTTCTGCTCTCTATAGGATAGTATTTAACAGGTCTTTTTTTAAACACTTCTTTTTTTACAAGTCTTATATTTAAATTTTTGGCTGTACCCTGTGGCATGTCGGATCTCGGTTCCTCAGCCAGGGATCAAACCTGTATCCCCTGCATTGGAAGGCAGAGTCTTAGCCATTGGACCACCAGGAAAGTCCCTTTACAAACAGTTTATATAATTCGTTAGACTGACACTTGGAAATATTATGCCCTGAAACCTTTAAGAATCTTAAGAGTTTCAGAAGCCACCATGGCATATACACACACACACACACACACACACACACACACACACACACACACACTTTTCCTCATGAAATGCAATGAAATACAAATGAAACACACACACACACACACTTTTCCTTATGAAATGCAGTGAAGTACAAATGAAAAATTTGGCCAGTTTCCTCAGATCCTTAGTGAAGGTAAGTAGAGAACAACAAAACTTGGCTGAGGTGTGAGTGCTGGATGCCTCATAGACTGGTCACTGACCATGTGACTCACATCTATATATGAGCTCTGTGGTGAAATTCGCACTCAGCGCTGCTGCAAAATATTAAAATGGAGTACATTTCAGGGTCATTCAGACTTTTCATACAGTTAAGACATCAAAGCAATTGTCAGATCTGTGAATGTCAAGGAGATGTTTCAAACAAAGTCTTTGTATGTTTATTGTAAAATTGGGGGGAAATTCAAAAGAGCGCAAAAAAGGAAAGCAAACTTCCCTTATAAGCCTATTTCCAGAAATACCATGGTTATGAATATTTTAATTTAGAATCTCATCTAAAAAACGTTATAAAAAGGAAGCAGTTGAAGCTTTAGAATGATTGTGAGTTGTCACTTTTTAACCCATAGACACCTTGACAAACAGACCTTAATTTTCTAGAGCTAAAGCAGCTTTCTAAAATTCATAGGAAGATGACTGGTAGTGGGAGTAGTTCTCTACAAACCTGGTGAGGATTTATAACGTCATTTATTGAAACTCCCTAGAGGCTGCCCCTGGCACAGCAGTCTACTGACCATCATCTGGGTTTAGCTGCAGGTGTGGGCTGGGAGGGATTGGGGGCAGGAGGAGAAGGGGACAGCAGAGGATGAGCTGGCTGGATGGCATCACTGACTCGATGGACGTGAGTCTGAGTGAACTCCGGGAGTTGGTGATGGACAGGGAGGCCTGGCGTGCTGCGATTCATGGGGTTGCAAAGAGTCGGACATGACTGAGCAACTGAACTGAACTGAACTGAACTGTGGGCTTCCTGTGGCAGTTCCAGGGAGAGTTGAGAGAACACAGAGAGGGCTCCTAGAAGCAATTGGGTCACCCTTTTTAAAACTGAGTGTTGTACACGCTAGGCTCAGCTTGTATTGAGTTGTCTAATGGGCATTTTGTCTTCTGTTTCATTTCGGTATATTATGTATGGCCTCACTTGAAATGGAGGGCACTCTGTACTGTTTTGTGCATAGGTTGGCCGTGGGACCACTTCCTTGTTGGTTACCCCATAAGTTTAGTTTAAGCCTCTCAAAAATTCAAGAGGAATAAAAACACAAAGGAAAAATGTTCGAAAGTAAAAAGATGCTGGCAGAGGTTGAAATTATGTCAGGGAGAAGAGAGGGACCGGAAGGTTGCTGGAGGGAGGGGCTCTGTTTCAGAAAAGGAGCAGCTGATGCAGGGTGAGGCAAGGTGCAGAGGAGGCTCAGGGTGTGCGATGGGAAGCGGCTCGGCCTCCCAGTGGAGGGAGGGCTGCCCTGTGGCTGCAGAGGCGCCCACCAGTGTGGCAAGGAGGGAAAAGCAAGAGGGCAGTCCAGAGGACCTATGCATTTTACATTTTGGTCTCAAAAATGCAAATGAGTTGCTGGGAAATACTGATACATTCTTTCACTAATCTCAACATTTAGAAGGGTATCAAATTCCTGAAATTAGAGGTTCTAAATAATTATCATAAGACTTTTACAGTGCCTACCTACGAACTCACTAGTATCTCCCTCTGAACAACTGCATGCTTCCATACAGGAAAGTGGTTCAGTGCAGGTTAAATATAGGGGGAAAATGCTGCCCCACCATCAGGTTGTTTTCTTTCTCAGTGTTGCGTGGCTGGGGAGACCTTGAGAAGGGTGTCTTGCTAGCAAGTCATAAAAGCACCTGGTTAATATGGGATAGAGAAGCTGAGTAACCTGGCATCTCAGAGTCATCATTCTTGCCTCCTGTCTTATTTGTTCATGAAAGTTTTAGGCAGATACTGATTTTAATTTTTTTTTAAAGCTTTTTTTTTTTTAAATGCTGGTAAAATATACATGAAACTTACCACGTTAATAATTTTTAGGTGTACAGTTCAGCAGCAGCCAGTAAACTCACAATATTTTGCAACCATCACCACTATTTCCAGAACTTTTAAAATCACCCCAAACAGAGAATGTACTAATTAAACAATAACTCCCCATTCCTCTCTCCCAAGCCCTGGTACCTCCGTTCTACTTTCCATGACTCGTACTGTGGTCCTTCTGTGACTGGTGTATTTCACTTGGCATGGTGTTTTCAAGGTTTATTGTTACTGTGGCACGTATCAGAACTGCCCTCCTTTTTAAGGCTAATACTCCATTGTACATATATATGACATTTTGTTTATCCACTAATCTGTTGATGTAAACTTGGGTTGCTTTTACCTTTTGGCTATTATGAAAAATGTTGCTGAAAACATAAGTGTGCAAATATCTGTTTGAGTCCCTGCTTTCAGTTCTTCTGAGAATATACCTAGGAGTAGAACTGCTAGATCATATGGTAATTCTTTAATTTTTTGAGGTACTGTCAGACCCGCCAGCAATGCATGAGGACTCTAATTCTACATCTTCCAAGACAATAGAAATGAAAACAAAAATAAACAAATGGGACCCAGTCAAACTTACAAACTTTTGCCCAGCAAAATAAACCAGAAACAAAATGAAAAGACAATCTACAGGATGGGAGAAAATATTTCCAAACAATGTGACTGACAAGGGATTAATCTCCAAAATATACAGACAGTTTATACAACTCAACAACAAAAGCAATTCAACAGAAAAATGGGCAGACTGTAAATAGACATTTCTCCAAAGAAGAAACACAAATGGCCAACAGGCCCATGGAAAGATACTCAACATCACTAATTATTAGAGAAGTGCAATTCAAAACTACAGTGAGGTACCACCTCACACTGGTCAGAATGGCCATCATTAGAAACCCTACGAACAACAAATGCTGGAGAGGGTATGGAGAAAAGGGAATAATCCTCCTGTACTGTTGGGAATGTAAGTTGGTGTAGCCACTATGGAAAATAGTATGGAGTATTCTCAGAAAACTAAAAATAGAATTGCTGTATGGTCCAGCAATCCCACTCATGGACCTATATTCAGACAAAACTCTAATCCAAAAAGATACATGCACCCCTATTCACAGCAGCACTGTTCACAATAGCCAAGATGTGGAAATAACCTAAATGGTCATTGAGAGATGAATGGATAAGATGTGGTACATAGACACAGTGGAACACCACCCAGACATAAAAATGGATGAAATAATGCCATTTGCAGGGACATAGATGGATCATTTTAAGTGAAGTAAGCCAGAAAGAGAGAGACAAATGCTATGTGGTATCACTCGTGTGGAATCTAAAATATGACACAAAGGAACCTATCTGTGAAATAGAAACAGCCTCACAGAGCACAGACCCGCCTGTGGCTGCCAAGGGGGAGAAAGCAGGGGCAAGGATGGAGGGGGAGGTTGGGCTTCCCAGATGCAAAGCTATTACATACAGAATGGGTAAACAGTGAGGTCCTAATGTATAGGACAGAGAACTGTGTATTCAACATCCTATGATAAACCAAAATGCAAAAGTATTTTTAAAAAGAATGTGTATATATATAACTGAATCACTTTGTTATACAGCAGAAATTAATACAACTTGCAAATCAACTATACTTCAATTTAAAGGAAAAACGAATGCATGAGGGAGGGTTGCAACTCCAGATGGTGACACAGGAAGATCCTGAGCTTACCTCCTTTCATGGATGCACAAATTCCAGCTACGTATGGAACAGTTTGCTTTGAAAAAACCCTAAAAACTAACAGACTCCTGCACGTTGGGCAAGTAAGAAAGAAACCAGATTGTAGTGGGTAGGAAAGGCTGAGACATAATCTCACCATAACCCCTCACCCAGAGCTTCTTTGTAAGGAGGGAAGGGTTTGAAACCCACCCAGGCACCCCAACTTTTAAGGCCTGCACCTGCGAGGTGAGGCCTCAAAATATCTAGCTTTGAACACTAGCAGGGCTTGCATCCAGCAGACCCAGGAGACGTGGAAGTGGCTCTTAAAGGGCTCACGCACGGGCTCTCAGGGCTCCACACTGAAGCAGTCATTTGAAAAGCACCAGGACTTGCCTCTGAGGCTTATCTGCTGATCCTAAAGCGTCAGCCTGAGAGGCAGGGGCCTGCTGGGATTCCCTCTAGGGATGGAGGCTGGAGGGCACCACCTTCTTGCTCTTCTGCCTTGGTAGACCCTGCAGATGCCATGATTTGTATGTGGTTTTTGCTTTGGAGGGCGGGGGGGGGGGAGGGGGGGCGCCATCTTTATACTCTGTTTCTGTTGGGCTCCAGCCAGCAGGCACCATCTTGGGGATGTCCTCTGCCACACTCCAGAGCACCAGCATCTCCTGGAGGGAACTTGTACACGTGTCAGCTCCCACCTAGGGATGCCCCTTGATCACCTGGCATGCATTCCTGGGCCCTGTGAGACTATTAACAGTGGAAAGACAGTTCTTGGCCAACTGCCATCCCCACAGCATTGCACAGAAACACAGACTGAAGTCCACCCGGTCTTGAGATTGCTTGTGCAGGAGCCTTGGCCTGAGGGGCAGGCCTCCAATCTGGCACAGTCCTAGGGGCCAACAGAGTTGCTCTCATAGAATGGAGGCCAGTGGACACAACCTTTGTGCTCACCTTCGGCCTTGCCCTAGGTCACCAGTATCTTCCAGCAAGAGGCTTACACCCTTGTCTGGACCTCAGATTTTTGTAGCTGCTTTCAGGGGACACCTTTGTATCACCTGACTGGTGGCCAGCAGGGGTCATGCTCACAGGTCCCACAGGACTGTAAACAACCACCCCCTCTAGGCACAAGAAGCAACAGACTAGGAGCTCAGCCTTTCTTTGAAAGAGGCCTATTAGCACATCATCATAGCTGCAGCCTGAAGGGTAGGCTTTTAATTAAACACACATCTAAGGCTCACCATAATCAATTCCAGAGAGTGTGGATGGTGAGTGAGGTCTTCTTTTGCCATGCTCCACAGCTCCAGTATCTCCTGGAGGGGAGCTTTCACACACATCTGCTGCTCCTGTTTTTGTGGCTGCAGCCTACGGGCTGCCCCTTGATTGCCTGTCTCCAGAGGCCCGGGGGAGGGGGCTTGGGTCCCTTGGTCACACAGGACTGTAACAGTGTAGGCCACCACCCCCAGGGCGCTGCGCAGACGGCCAACCTCCCTATCTAGAGCTTTGGCCTGAGGCACAGGCTTCTGGTTTGAGGTACTTCTAGGGGCTTACAGAAGTCCTCTCAGGAAACAGAGGCCAGGGAGACCATCTCATAGATCATTGGTATCTTCCGGAAAAGAAGTTTATACTCTCGTCTGGACCCCAATTTTTTGGACTCTGGTGGGAGGGACACCTCCAGATCCCATAGGACTGTATATATTTGCATACTTTAAAATCTGCTGCCTGAGATTTTTCCCTTTGGGAAAATGACAGGCCTTGGCATACCTTCAACTCCTGGGAACTATTAACAATAAAATAGGCAGCTGTTTAGACAATCAGAAAGCTTTGAAAGACAGCCAGCAGCTAGAGCATGGTTAAGCAGTAAGGTTCATCACCTACACAAAATCTACTCCTTCAAGACTGGGGAGTTGGCTCTTGTATTTAATACGTAGAGTCAAGCAAAAGGACTATGGTCCAAATGAAAGAACAAGACAAAGCCTCATTAAAAAAAAAAAAAAACCTTAAATAAATGGATAAGTAATTGACCTGAGAGTTCAAAATAATTGTCATAAAGATGCTCACCCATCTCAGGGGAAGAATGGGTCAACAAACAGAACTTCAACAAAGAGATAGAAAATAAAAGTACCAAGTATTGAAGTCACAGAACATTTGTATTATAGAAGTGCCAGAAGGAGTAGAGAGAGGAAGGAGCAGAAAACTTAAATTTGAAGACATAATTGCTGAAAATGCCCCTAATCTGGGGAAGAAAACTGACATCCAGATCCAGGGAGCCCAGGGATTTCCAAAAATACTGAACCCAAAGGAATTTACCAAGACACATTATACTTAAAAATGTCAAAAGTTAAAAACAAGGAGAGAATCTTAATTTTTCAGCAGACACTTTGCAGGCTAGAAGGGAGTAACACGACATACTCAAAGTGCTGAAAGAAAAGAAATTCTATCAAGAATATTCTGCCTGGCCTATTTATCACTCAGAATTGAAGGCAAGATAGAGTTTTCCAGACCGGCAAAAGCTAAAGGAGTTCACCACCACTAAGCTAACGTTATAAGAAGTGTTAAAGAAACTTCTTTAAGATGAAAATAAGGGGCACTAATTACAAAACATACAGAAGTGTAAATCTGTCAAAGGTAAATATATAGTAAAAGGAGTGGATTAACCACTTACAAAACTAGAATGAAGGTCAGACAAGTAGCAAAAATAACTGTAACTGCAATAATTAACTGTTAAGGGAGGTACAGTATAAAAGGATGTGACTTAAATGTGGGCAGGAAGAAATTTAGAATGTGTTTTAACTTATTATCAACTTAAAATAGATTGTTATAAAGTTCTAACTCTTTCATATGTAAGCCTCCTGGTAACCACAAAGTAAAAACCTATAGTAAATACACAAAAGATGAGAAAGAAATTTAAGCATATCACTAAAGAAAGTCATCAAACCACAAAGGAAGAGAGCAAGAAAACAGAGGGGAACTATCTAAAACAGCCAGAAAACAATTAAGAAAATAGTAATCGGCACATACCCATCAATAATTATGGTTAATTATGTCAAAAATTAAATGTAAATGTACTAAGTTCTCCAGTCAAGAGACAGAGCAGCTGAATGGGTTAAAAAATCAAGACCCTTGTATATGCTATCTAGAAGACTCACTACAGATAATAAGGACTCAGAGTGGAAGTAGAAGGATAGAAAAATACATTCCATGCAAATGGAAAACAAAGGAAAGCTAGGGTAGGCGTATCAGACGAAATGGATTTTAAAACAAAGACTGCAATAAGAGACAAAGACGGGTGATACATAATGATAAAGGGGTCAACCCAACAAGAGGGTGTGACATTTGTAAATATTTAGGCACCCAACGCAGGAGCACGTAACTGTATAACGCAACTATTAACAGACTTAAAGTGAGAAACAGCAATACAATAAATAGTGGGGACTTTAATGCCCCAATTACATCAGTGCATAGACCATCCAGACAAAAAACCCATAAGGAAAACACTGGCTTTAGATGATACATTAGATCACATAGATGTAACAGACAGACATACAACATTCCGTACAAAAGCAATAGAATACACATTCTTAAGGGCACAAGGAATATTCCCCAGGTCACATTTTTGGCCACAAGACAAGTTGTGTTTTTTTTTTTTTTGCACCACATCACACGGCTCATGGGATCTTAGTTCTGGACCAGGGAACAAACCTGGGTCCTCAGAAGTGAAAGTGTGGCTTCCTAACCACTGGACCACTAGGAATTTCGCCAAACAAGTCTTAATAAATTTAATGAGGCTGAATGCTATCAAACATCTTTCACACCCATGATGGTATGAAAATAGAAGTCAACTACAAGAAGAAAATTGGGAAAGTGACAGATGTGGAGCTGAAAACCACTTGCTACTGAACAGCTGGTGGTTCAGAGAAGAAATCAGAAGAGAAGTCAAACAGGACTTTCAGAGAAATGGGAAAGGAAATACAGCACGCCAGACTCACAGGGCGCAGCAAAGGCAGCTCTCAGAGGGGCTGTGCGTGTACGCTTAGCCGTGTCCGACTCCTGGTGACCCTGTGGACTGCAGCCTGTCAGGCTTCTCTGTCCGTAGGATTTCCCAGGCAAGAGTACTGGAGTGGGTTGCTGTTCCCTTCGCTGGGGGATGTTCCCAAGCCAGGGATTGAACCCGTGTCTCCTGTGTGTCCTGCACTGGCGGGCAGATTCTCTACCACTGCTCCATCTGAGACGCTCATTAAAGGGGAAGCTCAGAGCAGTAAACGCCCACCCTCAAGGAACAAGAAAAAGTCTGAGAAACATAGCTTTATACCTCAAGGGACTAGAAAAAGAACAGAAAAATGAAATCCAGAGTTACTAGAAGGAAGGAAATAGCAAAGATCAGAGCAAAAATATATGAAGTAGAGACAAAAAAGACAGTAGAGAAGATCAGTAAAATTAAGTGCTGATTCTTGGGAAAGATAACTGAACTGCCAGACCTTTAGCTGTGATTTACCAAGCGAAAAAGACAGGACTGGGAATTCCCTGGCTGTCCAGTGGTTAGAGCTCTGTGCTTCTACTGCACGGGGCATGGGCTCACTGTCTGGCTAGGGAAGATCCTGCACGCCATGGGGCGCGGACAAGTAAGTAAATGACTAAATGAAAGGCATATTAAAAACAATTTTAAAAAAGAGGACTCAGACAGATAAAAATCAAATGAAAGAGGAAACATTACAACCAATACCAGTAGGATCATTCACAGAACTAGAACAAATAATTCTAAGATTTGTGTGGAACCACAGACAACCCCAAATAGCCAAAGCACTCTTGAGAGAACTTGAGAGAAAAGAAAAAGCTGGAAGTATTATATGCTTCCTGCCTTCAAATTATAATTCAAAGCTACAGTCATCAAAATAGTATAGCATTCACACAAAAACAGATGTACAGATCAATGGAACAAAATAGAGAACCCAGAAGTAAATCATGTATACATGGGTCAGTTAATTTATGACAACAGAGACAAGAATGCACAGTGGAGAAAGGATGGTCTCTTCCATAAATGGTGTCTGGAGAACTGGACAGCCATATGTAAAAGAAAGAAATTGGACCATTAACTTAAACACCAATTAATTCAAAATGGATTAAAGAATTGAACATTAAGACCTGAACCCTAAAATCCCTGGAAGAAAATATATGCAGTCAGTTCCTTGACATCAGTCTTGGTGATGATTTTTTGGATCTGACTGCAAAATGAGAGGTAACAAAATGAAAAATAAACAAGTGGGACCACATTAAAATAAAAAGCTTCTGTAAAGCAAAGGAAATCATCAACAAAATGAAAAGGCACCCTACTGAATTTGGATCATGTATCTGATAAGGAGTTAATATCTAAAATATATTTTAAAAATTTTGCACAACTCTATAGCAGGAAAAAAAAACACCTGATTACAGTCTACCCTTGAACAATGAGGGGGTTAGTTCATGTGTAATTTATAGTCAGCCTTTCATATACACAGTTCTGCTTTATGGGTTCAACCAGACACAAACTATATAGTATTGTAGCTGCTAAGTCACTTCAGTTGTGTCCGACTCTGTGCGACCCCACAAACGGCAGCCCACCAGGCTCCGCCGTCCCTGGGATTGTCCAGGCAAGAACACTGGAGTGGGCTGCCATTTCCTTTTTCAATGCATGAAAGTGAAAAGTGAAAGCGAAGTTGCTCTGTTGTGTCCAACCCTCAGCGACCCCATGGACCGCAGCTTTCTAGGCTCCTCCATACATGGGATTTTCCAGGCAAGAGTACTGGAGTAGGGGTCATTTGCTACTAAAAAGTATCTGCATATAAGTGGAGTCAGCTGTAAGAAATGAGCAGATCTGAATGGACATTTTCCCAAAGACAAACAGAGGGCCAACAGGTATATGAATAGATGCTCAACATCATTAATGATCAGGGAAATAAAAATCAAGACCACAAATCGAATACCACCTCACACCTATAAGAGTGGCAGTCATCAAGAAGACAGCAACTAATGTGTTGAGGAGGGTGTGGAGAAAGGGAGCTCTCACTCACTGTTAGCGGGATTGTAAATTGGTGTAGCCGCTACAGAAAGCAGTATGGAGGCTCCTCAGAAAATTACAGACAGAACCACCATATGACCTAGCAGCTCCACTGCTGGGTATTTGTCCAAAGAAAACAAAAGCACTAATTTCAAAAGATATACACACCTTCATGTTCATTGCAGCAGCACTTAGAATAGCCAAGATACAGTGTCCAGTGATGGATGAATGGGTAAAGAAAATGTGATAACATGCACACACTCTCTCATACTCACTCACATGCACAGTGGAATATAATTCAGTCATGAAAAAGAAATCTTGTCATTTGGGACAACATGGATGGATCTTGAGGGTACTCTGCTACGTGAAGTAAGTCAGAGAAAAACGAATGCCATATGACCTCACTTCAGTTCAGTTGCTCAGTCATGTCCGACTCTTTGAGACCCCATGAACTGCAGCACGCCAGGCCTCCCTGTCCATCACCAACTCCCGGAGTTCACTCAAACTCACGTCCATCGAGTCAGTGATGCCATCCAGCCATCTCATCCTCGGTCGTCCCCTTCTCCTCCTGCCCCCAACTCCTCCCAGCATCAGAGGCTTTTCCAATGAGTCACAACCTCACTTAACAGAATTTAAAAAACAAAAATAAGTTCATATATAAGGATAACAGATTGGTAGATGCCAGGATCCAGGGCGTGGGGTCGGTCAAATGGGTAAAGGGAGTCAAAAAGTACGATTTTGCACTTGTAAGTCATGGGGATGTAATGAATAGTATGCTAACTACAGTTAATACTTTATTGCATATTTGGAAGTCACTAAGAATAAATCTTATAAGCTGTCATCAGAAGAAACAAGTTTGTAACTTATGGTGACTAATTGTAACTAGATTTATTGTGATCATTTCACAATATATATAAATACTTGAAACTGATGTTATGTTATAGTTTTAAAAAGTATGCTTAAAAAAAAAAAGCACATGGGTCCTCTGGACACATGTTGATCTGTGTAGAATCTGGCCCACTCATAAATCCTGCTAGACTTTGCCCCACTAACTTCCCTGAAGGGGCTCTTCCTTATACTCTCTGTAATGCCAAGGTGGACTATAACCTGAAGACTCTTGAGTACAATGTTGCCTTTCCTTATATGCTGTTTGTGCTTGCGATCCAACCAACTTCTCAAACCAATCATCGTACTGTTTTAAAGATGCATAAAGACATTATATATGATCTATAAAGACAAGCCAAGAAATGACTGAACAAAAGTTGGGATAGTGAGTACTTCGGGGGTGGGGTGGGGGCGCTGATTGGGAAGAGGCACCTAGGAAGCTCTGAACAGGGCTGGCCACCCCCTCCACAGCTCCAGGGGATGCCACTCACGTAAACTCTGGCTCCCCGAGTACGAGATAGTGCCTGTCCTTACCAGAGTGGTGGATACAAAGGCATGCATATTTTTCTCTGAAAAAATAGTATATTAATTTTCACAAAACAATGCATTCATTTTATATGGATTTCTGAATATATTACTGATTGTGCCAGGATTCGGCAAACTTCTTCTGTAAAGGGCCAGATGGTAATTATTTTAGGCTTTTCAACAAATAAAGCCTGTGTCACAGCTGCTCGGGTCTGCTGCTGTAGTGTAAAAGCAGCCAGAGAGTGTATAAATGAGTAGGTGTGATTACATCCCAGGCTTTATTTACAGAATCAGGTGGCTGGGTTTGGCTTGGGGCCAAAGTTTACTAAACCCCAGATGACGCAGTTAAATCTTTGAAAGGAAAAAATATACCTATGGTCCATCTCACAGGATTTTGAGTAGAGTGTGAAACAAAGGATTCATTGGTGATATTGTAGGAAGGTCAGTGATGAAGCCTTTTGTAATCTATGTTTATTTTTGAATAAATTCTGACTGTGAAACATTTGATCTAAATTTGACTTTTTTATGAACTTGGGGTTCTGTCCTTTGTTATATAAGACATTGAGAGAAAACTGCTGTTTGAACCTTGATTTCATTAGGGAACCACTTCTGTCAGAATTATTCAGATTAATTCTTTTACTAAAAATAGTAAACCCAACTACAATAATGTCATTTGTCATGAACTGATCATCACCAGATGTTAGACATGATGCCAGGCACATTATACATGTTACTTCTCTTCTTCACAACAGTTCTTCAATGTAGACTTTTTTGAGGGTCTCCATTTTGCAAGAGAAAAGCTGATTCTTCTAAGGTCACATAGCTAATAAAGCTGAGATCTGAACCCGAATTGTTCACTTTCAAAGTTCATAGTCTTTTTTTCCCTATAGTACACTTCCTGTATAAAAGGCATCCTCATTTAATGCTGCCAAAATCAATTTTGTTTTAGACTGTCTTCGCAGTTTTACTGACTTAGAAGAGCTTGATGAGACAGAGTTATATATGTGCCACAAGTGCAAGAAGAAGCAAAAGTCCACTAAGAAGTTTTGGATTCAGAAACTGCCCAAGGCAAGTGTTGCATTTCAAGTTATAGTGCAGTTTTGAGGGGGAAAATACTTACGATTGGTTGGAAGACAAATTATTTTTCTAACTTTATATTTATATAATCTGCATTGGTCTCTGGGGTCTTCAATAAAACTAAGCCCTTTATGAATTCATAAGTAAATATGTCCTGATCACTATTTGCAGAGCATGACGGGTGGGGTTTCCCCACCACACCACCAACATGCAGTTCTGTGACACCATGGGTGTCCTACATGCAATTCAACTCCATTCTGACACTCTTTACTCAGAGAGAGCATCAGATTCCACGAGTAGAGGCACTCAGTCCCACAAGATCGCCCTCTACATCAGACGTCATCACAAGCCCAGGCTGTTCCTTTGGGCTTAGGCTTCTGAAGGGACAACTGCAAACTGAGGGCTCCTACGACTCCTTGCTTGGACTTCAGACATCAGTCACGTGTCCCCATTGTCACTCCTCCTCGTGACCGACTAGGTAGAAATCAGAGGTCCCCATGACCCTCGTCCCTTCTTGGGTTCCATTAATTTGCTACAGCAGCTCACAGAACCCAGGAAACCTGTCTGCTTACCAGATTATCAATTCACGACAAAGGATGTTAAAGGATACAAATCAACAACCAGATGAAGAGATAGAAAGGGCAAAGTCCTGAACAAAGGAGTTTTTGTCCTCATGGAATTTGGGGCCTTGCATGGTGGCACGTGGAAGAGCTCTGGTTCCCCAACCTGGAAGCACTCCAAACCTTGTCCTTTGGGCTTCATTACACAGACACGACTGATTAAATCACTGGCCACTGCTGATGGTTCAACCTCCAATGCCTCTCCCCTCTTGGGGGTCAGGGAGGTAGGACTGAAAGTTTTAACTCAATTTCTTGATTGGTTCTCTTGGCAACAAGCCCCCATACCTCACTAACATAACAAAAGATCACTCTGTGTGGCTCTCTTCACTTGGGAAATTTCAAGGCTTTTAGGATCTTGTGTCAGGAAAGGAGACAAAACTAAACACATTATAAATCACAGTATCATAAAAAGGTATTCATGGAAGAAACCAATATCAAGATCAAAAGGAAAACTGACAAACTGCCTAAAATATTATCTAAGAGATATTAGTACCATCAAGTAGTTAATTTTGATTGAAAGGTAAATTAAGTGCTTGTTTATAGTTTTTGTCTTTATTTCTCATCCAGGTGCTATGCTTACATTTGAAAAGATTTCATTGGACAGCATATTTAAGAAACAAAGTTGATACATATGTAGAATTTCCCCTGCGAGGCCTAGACATGAAATGCTACTTACTAGAGGTAATGTAATTACGTTTGTTAGTAAAATTAAGTTTTCACGGAGAGAGGGTGGAGGTCATTGAGGTAGGGAGATGCTGATGTCATTGACCACTGCTCCTAACTCAGTCCTGGGATACCTTCTCCCCGATCTGTAGCCCGAGAACAGTGGCCCAGAGAACTGCCTGTACGACCTTGCTGCTGTGGTTGTGCACCATGGCTCTGGGTGAGTATGCCAGTGGGCTCTCTTGGGGTTGGGAATAGGGCAGTAAAGACCTGTAGTTTTGTACCACTCTCAGTAACTCTCTCCCAGCTCCCTCTACAACAGATTCACATTCATTCACTAAAATGGACAAAAATAGACAAATTTAATTCAGATGATCATTATATCTATTCCTGTGAGCAAGAACCCCTTAGAAGAAATGGAATAACCCTCACAGTCAACAAGAGTCCGAGATGCAGTACTTGGGTGCAATCTCAAAAATGACAGAATGATCTCAGTTTGTTTCCAAGGCAAACCATTCAAATCACAGTAATCCAAGTCTATGTCCCAACCACTAACGCTGGAAAAGATGAAGTTGAACGGTTCTACGAAGACATATAAGACCTTCTAGAACTAACACCAAAAGAAGATGTCCTTTTCATCATAGGGAACTGGAATGCAAAAGTAGAAAGTCAAGAGATACCAGGAGTAACAGTCAGATTTGGCTTTGGAGTACAAAATGAACCAGAGCAAAGGCTAACAGTTTTGTCAAGAGAACGCTCTGGTCATAGCAAACATCCTCTTCCAGCAGCATAAGAGACAGCTCTACGCATGGACATCACCAGATGGTCAGTCCTGAAATCAGATTGATTATATTCTTTGCAGCTGAAGATAGAGAAGCTCTAAATAGCAAAAACAAGACTGAGAGCTGACTGTGGCTCAGATCATGAGCTTCTTATTGCCTAATTCAGACTTAAACTGAAATAACTAGGGACAACTACTAGGCCATTCAGGTATGGCCTAAATCAAATCCCTTGCAGTGGAAGTGACAAATAGATTCAAGGGATTAGATCCGGACAGAGTGCCTGAAGAACTATCATTGTACAGGAGGCAGTGATCAAAACCATCCCCAAGAAAAAGAAATGCAACAGGGCAAAATGGCTGTCTGAGGAGGCCTTGCAGACAGCTGAGAAAAGAAGAAAGGCAAAGGAGAAAGAGAAAGATGCACCTGTCTGAATGCAGAGTTCCAAAGAATAGCAAGGAGGGAGAAGAAGGCCTTCTTATGCGAGCAATGCAAAGAAATAGAGGAGAACAATAGAATGGGAAAGACTAGAGATCTCTTCAAGAAAATTAGAGATACCAAGGGAACATTTCATGCAAAGATGGGCTCGATAAAGGACAGAAATGGTATGGACCTAACAGAAGCAGAAGATATTAAGAGGTGGCAAGAATACACAGAAGAACTGTACAAAAATGGTGTTAATAACCTGGACAATCACAATGGTGTGATCACTCACCCAGAGCCAGGCATCCTAGAGTGAAGTGGGCCTTAGGAAGCATTACTAAGAACAAAGTTAGTGGAGATGATGGGATTCCAGCTGAGCTATTTCAAATCCTAAAAGATGATGCTCTGAAAGTGCTACACTCAGTATGGCAGCAAATTTGGAAAACTCAGCAGTGGCCACAGGACTGGAAAAGGTCAGTTTTCATTACAGTCCCAAAGAAGGGCAATGCCAAAGAATGCTCAAACTACCGCACAATTGTGCCCATTTCACATGGTAGGATAATGCTCAAAACCCTTCAAGCTAAGCTTCAACTATACGTGAACCAAGACTATCCAGCTGTACAAGCTGGATTTGGAAAAGGCAGAGGAACTAAAGATCAAATTGACAGCATCCGTTGGATCATAGAGAAAGCAGGAGAGTTCCAGAAAAACATCTACTACTGCTTCATAGACTACATTAAAGCCTTTGACTGTGTGGATCACAACAAACTGCGGAAAATTCTGAAAGAGATGGGAATACCAGACCACCTTACCTGCCTCCTGAGAAACCTGTATGCAGGTCAAGAAGCAACAGTTAGAACTGGACAGGGAACACCTGACTAGTTCAAAATTGGGAGAGGAGTACGTCAAGGCTGGTATGTTGTCACCCTGTTTATTTAACTTGTATGCAGAGTACATCATGCAAAATGCTGGGCTGGATAAAGCCCAGCCTGGAATCAAGATTGCCTGGAGAAATAACAACAACCTCAGATATGCAAATGATACCACCCTTATGGCAGAAAGTGAAAAGGAACTAAAGAGCCTCTTGAAGGTGAAAGAGGAGAGTGAAAAACCTGGCTTAAAACTCAACATTCAGAAAACGAAGATCATGGCATCCGGTCCCATCACTTCATGGCAGATAGATGGGGAAAAAATGGAAACAGTGACAGACTTTATTTTCTCGGGCTCCAGAATCACTGTAGACGGTGACTGCAGCAATGAAATTTAAAGATGCTTGCTCCTTGGAAGAAAAGCCGTGATCAACCTAGAGAGCGTATTAAAAAGCAGAGATGTCGCTTTGCCAACAAAGGTCTGTATAGTCAAAGCTATGGTTTTTCCAGTAGTCATGTACAGATGTGAAAGCTGGACCATAAACAAGGCTGAGCACCAAAGAATTGATGCTTTTGAACTGTGGTGCTGGAGAAGACTCTTGGGAGTCCCTTGGACAGCAGGGAAATCAAAGCAGTCAATCCTAAAGGAAATAAACCCTGAATATTCACTGGAATGACTGATGCTGAAGCTGAAACTCCCAATACTTTGGCCACCTGATACAAAGAACTGACTCACTGGAAAAGACCCTGATGCTGGGGAAGACTGAGGGCAAGAGAAGGGGGCAATAGATATGAGATGGTTGGATGGCATCACTGACTTAATGGACATGAGTTTGAGCAAACTCCAGGAGATAGTGAAGGATAGGGAAGCCTGGCATGCTGCAGTTCATGGGGTTGCAAAGAGTTGGACACAACTGAGTGACTGGTAGAACTTTCCTTCAGTCTTGGTGGGAAAGCGTATTCCTGAGATACGTTGCAAAGCATGAAGAGAAGGCACACGAAAGCAAAATGGAGAAAGGTTCATTTGAGCCCAGCATTCACAACTAGTCTATTGTCCACGAAATCCTGAGTAGTCATTACTCCAAAAGACTGCTGATTTCCTTGGCCAATTGATATTTAAATGGAGGGAAGCAGGTATTATTTAGAATAAACTTCATGTTCTCTACTTTAAAGGTACATTTCTTACTTTGTTATGTAACATTCTTGATTACTTTTTTCCCTTGAAAGCCTGTATTAGGGATATATTCCTTCCTTTTTCTGGTCTGCTTGAGGATGTTTGTTTTAGCTTCAGAGCTGGCAAGCCACTGTCCATGTTGAAAATCCTCTTCCCTCTGAACTTTGTACATATTGCTCTGTTGACCTCACCATTCATAGTTATAAATGATAAGTCCATTACATGTCTGATTCTCATTTGCTTGTTTTTTTTCTTTGGACTTAAGAAATGACTTGAGAAGTATTTGTTTGGTAGTTGACAGGGATACTCTTAGTCTGGTGTCTTCAGCTCATGAAATGTTTTAAGGGTTTTTCTAGCAGTTTGTGAAGGTCTTTGTTCTGTCTAAAGGCTTTCTCCTAACCAGGAGGACTGACTCTGGGGCTCCATGTGTGAGTTGGTGGGTCATGCTGAGAAAGAAAAGCCTTTGATGGTCAAAGTTGGAAAGAAAGTGCTTCCCTGGAGGCAGATTTCTGTCCTATGCTCAGGTTTCTTCTAAGACTGATGGGAAATCTGGTCCTAAGTTTTCCATGTTTCCATAGGCCCTGACCTCTGCTTGTTAAGCTCCTTTGATGTTTAGTTTCTGTTAATCCAGTGCCGTGTAAACACAGCTTTGTGTGCTCCAGAAAATCTTCAGCTTCTGGTCAGTCCATGGCACTCCTCCCTGTTTTCCGGTGTCACTATAGTCCTTGTCATTTCGATGGGGTTCAAGAAGATAAACACGTGAGCTTAATCAACTGTCTTAAACTGCAAATCTCTAGAATTTATTCCATACACTACTTATTAAAATTTATTGTCCTTCTCGTATTTTATATGGTTGCACAGATTCTTGTGTGACTTCCGTAGACTTTTTCTTTGATCATTTGACCTTTCTTTACAGGGTCGGTTCTGGACATTACACAGCATACGCAACTCACGAAGGCCGCTGGTTCCATTTCAATGACAGTACTGTAACACTGACTGATGAAGACACCGTGGTGAAGGCCAAGGCCTACATCCTTTTTTATGTGGAACGCCAGGCCAAAGCTGGATCGGACAAACTTTAATACCTCCTCCAAATCATTATTCGTCAACTATGCCGGACAGACATTTCCAATTTTCCATAAATACTTGATCCAAGATTTAATTTCATTATGCACTTTTCAGTTTCCTGTTTTGGGTTTAGTTTTATTTTGTCAATGGTAGTGACTTATTGAACATGGGCACCAACTAATTTTTTTTGTTTTTAGTTCTACCAGAAAACCTCAGCAGATATTTTGATTTGCTGCTTTAGTTGTAATAATTCAGTTTTTATATGTAGTTTCAAGAACTTAGTTCTATTTGACTTTTTTATATTAATGTTCAGTTCTCACTTTGAGGCACATTTACGTCAATGCTTTGTTACTCTCATATGCTGAAAGCGAGAGATGTTCCCGACTGTGAAGAGCAATGTAACACCTACTGCCTTCTCACAGATCCAAGGGAGATCAGGCTGGCTCTAAACCAAGTATCATGTGTGCACATAAATCTGTGGCTCACGAGAGTTCAGTGACTGCTCAGTAATCATTCTTTCTGCTTGTAAAAGAGAACAGGAAGGGCATCATTAAATAGACCAGGTGACTGCTGCTCTTGATCTCTCTCAAAGGTGCTGTTTATCAGCACTAACTAAATAAATCGGTTGATTCAGTTATACCTACATTGCAAATTCAAGAATTACTTTTTTTTTTTTTTGGTTTGGGGGCACTTTCATAGAGGAGATAGGGGTACTGAACAGTCCAAATAAGACCAAATACACTTAAAAGTGTTCCAAAAATTCTGTGACTCAGCTACATGTTATCCAAGCATTATTTATCCAGTGTGAAGAAACTGTAGTGTTGTTTGCCTTTTTGAGTCAGCACCTAATTCCCCCATTGGTTGTAGCACTGGGGTTAACTGCATGTCCACTCTAGTCCTGCTTCTTACTTAGCCACCAGAGGTTGAGATGCTACCTTCCAAAGTTGATTCCGACCATCACCTAAACTTCGGGAACACTGTGGAGTCCACAGGAGGAAACTAAAGTCTTTAAGTTTTGACAACTCTTTAAAGCTCTCACTGGCCTATCCTCATTGCAGAGCAAATGAAAATAGCTTCACTTTGAATAAGTAGAGTTTTTCTTGTTTAGGTTAGCAGTCTTTTAAAATTGTTTTCAAGAAAAGTACACACTAGCACTGCTGCTGCTAAGTCGCTTCAGTCGTGTCCAACTCTGTGCGACCCCATAGACGGCAGCCCACCAGGCTCCCTGATCCCTGGGATTCTCCAGGCAAGAACGCTGGAGTGGGTAGGCACCAGCACTACTTAGCTTTAATTCAAATTGAAATCTGGAACCAGAATCCCATCTAATGAAGCTTCCTGTGCTTTCCAGAAGTGTTTTCAAGCCAGCCTGCTGGTCTTGGGGTGCTGTGCTTTCCAGAAGTGTTTCAGCCAGCCTGCTGATCTTGGGGTGCTGTGCTTTCCAGAAGTGTTTCAGCCAGCCTGCTGATCTTGGGGTGCTGGTGCACAACGTACAAATTAGTGAGAGGAGGAGGGAGCTCCGGCTGGGCCTGTGCAAGAGGAACACGCCCATTTTCATGCTTGCTGCTTGTTCCAGTCGGTATTTTCCTCCCATCCCAGTTCTCTACAAGTTCTTACGGGGGTAGAGAATGCAGTTAGTTTATGTTAAGCTAGCCAATCAGACTTTCTCATATTATTTTTTTCTGTTAAAAAAAATGGTCCAGATTTTAAGTGTATGGATGTAAAAGAAAGTTGAGTGGCACTCCCCCTAGCTTGGATATTTGAAGCTGCGGGAGCAGAGCTGCTCCATTCCCACTTTAATAGTAGCTGGAAAAATCCCACATTTTCTCAGAGCAGAACACACCTGCTAAACTGTTTAAAATAACTAGGAGCAAATTATGTCTGAATATCTACTGTCCAATACAGTGGTCACTGGCCACATATAGTTAAGTGTTGATTTTAATTAAAAATATATTGAAAACTCAGTTCTTCAGTCACACTGGTCATGGTTGAAGCTCTCAGCAGCCACTGGGCACAGGACCACCCAGGGCTGGACGGTCCACCTGTGTGCAGAGCTCTCTGACACTGCTGGGCTAGTTTCACTGCAGAGAAAAAAGCTTTGCCACCATGTAATCTTACAACTTAAAGAGAGCCCAGAAGATAAAACCAAGAGGAAAACATGTATTTAAAACAGTTTACAATGGTAAATTACATACTTCGAGCCACAACTTTTTGAACTGCAGAAATGACAGTCTCACATAATTTGATCTACTGTATCAGTACATTAATATCACATGTCACTGAACTAGAAACGTGCATCTCCTCTGACCTCGCTCCTATGAATCCAGTCTCTTTTGCTTAGAAGATACACAGCTGTAACTTCTAACATTTGCACTTAGATCACTGCGTGGGCCGCAGTTATAATTCCAACAAGAAAGCCTCGAGCAGTGTTGATGGAGGAAAATGGCCTTTCTACCAAATGGAACTTACAACAGACTAGACTACTTTGTTGGGGAAAGTGGTCCTCACACAGGCAACACTGTTGGCCTAGGAGATGAACACACCTCCTCTCTTGAATTTTGCAGTGTTTCTCTCTTCATTTTACTAAAGCAGACATGCCTGAAGGATACCATGAAGGTTCTTTGGAAAAGCGACTGGATCCATGTGAACTGTGCACTTGAACACCAGTGATGTAAATGTGCCTGTTTCTATTTTGAAAATTTTAACTGTGCAGCCTTATCACGCCTACTTTGAAAGCTGACCTTCGTGCTCTTCAGGGCTGTTCCCTGGCGCCGTGTTGCCTCTAGCACGTGTGGCTTCCCACTCAGAGAGCAGTGCTGAGGCAGGGCCTCATGCTGAGGCACAGGGCTCCTCGGAACAAAGCTTCCTCAGAAGTCCTCCCACACAGGTGGGTGAAAGAAACAGTTTGTGGCAACACAAATCTCTCTCCATGGTGGAGAAAACCTTTGCTTATCCACTGTATTCTACTCAGTGTCTAGTGATGACAAATGTAATGGAATTAAACCAGTAAAGTGTATGGGCCCTGGTTAAGTGTTAAATGTGCATCTCACCTGTGGAACCTACTCAGCAGCTTGGTTTCTAGGGTTGGGGACATATTTATTTCTTAAAGCCAAACCTCTCCTTCATTGGTTTAGTGTGTGTACATACGTCTGTTTAGATATACTTATCCCACTTCCACCTCTACCGTCCCCTAAACTCTCACGTTCCCTTTGTAGCTGAAGTGGCCTCTTCTCGTGGGCCCTGGAGAAGCTCCTGAGCAAAGTCTGTTTCTGCAGCCAGGAACAGATAAGAGGGGACCAGAGCGTGGCCGCAGGAGGGTGCCCACAGCGTAGGAAGGAGTGGGCGTGGGTGGCGTCATGCTGTAGCCCAAGGTCTGTGCATCACCTCGCTGGGTTAGGACCTTCCCCCTCAGGTCTGACTGTGATGGACTTCAGACTTCCCTCTGCAAGTGTTGGTTGTGTGAGAGGTAATCATTTCCACTGAAGCCTAGTTTGTATGATGCTGAGAGGATTACTTGTGCAAGTGACTGATTTAAGTTGTAATCACAGCCCTTTTCTGCTTCACCTACCTGAACTGTTTGATGGAAAGTATCATTAAAGATCTGGTCTCTTCCCTTTTGACCATTATTTCCGAACCTCTTTCAGTGGAGCTAAGTTAAGTGATGTACTTGCTCAAGCTACGGGCCTTTGGAATGAGTCAACAGGTAGCAGGTTTTTATGAACCCCTCACCACCGAGGGCTGCTGGTACACTTGGGCCCAGACAGAATGACCTGGAGGGGCAGGGTTGGCGGCAGCAGGTCATCCAGTGGCACAGTCAGGTCCCAAGGGAGCTCACCCGCACTGCGTGACTTCGTCGTGTCCTTCCTTGTGACGCTGATTTTATAGGAATGAGGTCTGCTTGCCTCCATCAGAGCCAGACAAGCCTGAGGAACCAGGTTTGGGGCTCTGAGCAAAGGATCAAACAGGGAAACAAGTGCCACTGTTAAAGAGTCAATACCTGCTTTACAGTAAGCT
The DNA here is from genome assembly GCF_001704415.2 of Capra hircus. NCBI lineage: Eukaryota > Metazoa > Chordata > Mammalia > Artiodactyla > Bovidae > Capra > Capra hircus. The sequence continues at coordinate 56,697,187 of NC_030817.1, forward strand.
CCTGTGAGAACCACCCTGTGTCCACACCCATCGTTTTTCTGTTACTCATTTGCCTGTTTCTATCAGTCTTCTAAAACTGAAGACAGAGACGCCTGAAGCCCAAATGGTTTTGTCTCCAGTTCCCAAATCACACGTTTCCTTTTGGCAGCCGTGCGGGTCAGAGGCTGTGGAGGAGCCGAGTTCCACGGGGCAGAAAGGGAGGAGCTTGGAGGAACAGCTGTCAGAACACCCGGCTGTGAGCCACAGCCCTCCCTGCAGGCAGGCATGCCTGTGGACCCACCCTATATTCTGGGGTGCCTCCTACCACCCCACGTGAGGAGTAGCGAAGTGGCCCGGCTCTGCCCGTATTTGCTGCTCAAGCAGAGCTGTTGACGTGCAGCTTGGGAGACACAAGGAACCAAAATGACTCTCCCCTGTGGCTGGCATGCTTACACTACTCTGCCTTTAAGAAGGTGAAAGAACCAACTACTTCCAGGGATCAGCCCTCTAAAAAGTACTGGTTTGGAAAGGATTCAGGAGGGAAATCCTAAAGGCTTTCCAGTAAACACACCTGTGGTGTAGCAGTACCTTTTAAATAAGTTTAACTAGAGCCCAAAGAGGGATTCTGGCTAGTCAGCTGTCATTTGAACAATTAAAATGATTTGTGTGAAATATGAGCAGTTCCTAGTAACCCTTTCCTTGAGAAATACATCTTGCTTTTGGCTGTTTCTTGATGTATGTTGTTTTTAAGAAAAGCCACGCTTTCCATGTGACCTTGGCAGTGGTGGGGTAACCTGGGCACAGGGGACCGCTGCGCCTGGCTCCTCAAAGCACGGGAGCGAGCCACAGTGGCTACTCTCACCCCTCGGCTGCATTCTGCTTTTACAGGCAAAGCTGCACCAGGTCTGACCAAGCCTCAGTTCCAGAAGAGGGTCCTGGCACGTGTGCTTCATCCACACAAGTGGAAACAGTTTTCCCATTCCTTCCAATTCTAATTATGTGGGAAAAGGAACCAACAGTAACCACTGAGGTGGCCTCATCTAACACAGAAACAATGGTTCTCATCTCACGACTGCAGCCCCCAAACCATGCAAGACATAGGAGACACAGACATAGGAGTTCACAGGAGGGGAAATACAGTAGGGTCTGGTGAAGGACTGGGAGCGAAGTGGTACTAGAAAATGGGTCCACAGATTAAGAAATCTCAGTTTTGTGTTAGGAAGGGAGAACTCATGAATAAAACCTCCAGGCAATTTACCTAGCGCTTAACTGCCAGGAACTAAACTACACACATTCACAAGGAGGATGTGTGGCTGGCTTACAGGGCAAGAGTAGAATACTTCAACATATAATTGCTTCAAGCAGTTTTGTATTAAGAGTTACTTCATCCATCCTGGCACTTGGGGAAATATAGATTAGATACAGCAGGACACGTAACTGCAAAAATGAAAAGCCAAGTAAACAAGTTTAAAATGTGACACACACACAGAAGAACCTTGGAGAGCGAGAAGCTACTTAACACAAATCTCTTATGAAAAAGCTCAGGGTAAAAACAGAGCCAACTGGGAAATCCCTCTGCTTGGAGGGGGGCAGCAGGATTTGAAGGTAGCTCAGCCTAGGCTGGAAACCACTATGGAACAAAATAACACAGAAAAGGAGCATCGACCACGGCTTCTGCTTACACCTCCAAGCATAAAACCATCACCTTTAGTTCTTCATAGACAGCAGGCTTCTTCACATTGATAGTAGAGCCGAAGACTCATATTGATGTCCCAGGAAATAAAACCAGATACTATTTACAATTAGAGTCCCTCCCAGTGAGTAGAGACTGCAAGCCTGGACAAAGGTGGTCCAGCCAGCACCTCGAATGAAAATGCCTAAAGAGCTCTCTGCCTAACACCATTGTCAGCTAAGAGGAAAGAAATCCCCTTTAAGGAGGCTATTGAACTTCAATATGCTGCTTTTCTGCTGAAAACATAAGCCGAGCCACAGACTGCCGCACGTATGTCTGGGTCTGGGCTTCCCTCCTCCTTAGAGTGCCAGCACCAGTTGTTGGCCAAAAATAAACACCATTCTTCAACCATATATGTCCACCAGCCCAGAGCTGGGGAGGAGCAGCTGGAGGTAGGTCAGGTCCCTGGGCTCCAGCCACACTCGGTGTGGCCGCTGTGTACCATGCACATCACCCAGCTCAATCGGGAGTGCCTGCTGCACCTCTTCTCCTTCCTGGACAAGGACAGTAGGAAGAACCTTGCCAGGACCTGCCCCCAGCTCCAGGACGTGTTTGAGGACCCTGCACTCTGGCCCCTGCTGCACTTTCGTTCCCTCACAGAACTCAAGAAGGACAACTTCCTCCTGAGCCCGGCACTCAGGAGCCTCTCCATCTGCTGGCACTCCAGCCGCGTGCAGGTGTGCAGCATCGAGGACTGGCTCAAGAGCGCCCTCCAGAGGAATATCTGCAGCCGGCACGAGAGCCTAGTCAATGATTTCCTCCTCCAGGTGTGCGACAGGTAGGCCGCCTCCTGAGCAGCGCTGGCATCCAGAGCTCTGGGAGGCTCCTGGGAGTCTGGGAAGAGTAAATTACGAGACCAAGACGTCTGCTTTGGGGAGCCTCAGACTAGGCCCAAGGCAGACTCTCCAGGCCCACCCACTACGCAGTCTCCACAGGATGGACAGAATTATGGGGGGGAAAGGGTGCCAATCTTCCTCTTAGCCTCACAGGTCCTGGAGCTGCTTCCGCAGAGAGGAAGAACTAGGCTTCAGCCTCTCCTGTGCTTCTGGCAGCTGTCCTCCCTGGCAGCCATTAAGGGCTGGGTGGGTCCAGCTGGGCCTTCATTTTCAGTGTCAGGCCCCAGGAAAAGGTTTCAAGATTCAGCAATCAGCTCACCCCCTTGACTTTGCTCCTGGCAAGCAAACCCCAAGACCTGTGAAGTGCAGCTGAAGGAGGGTTAGGCTGCTCGGCTCTGGGTTAGATGAACCAATCCAGGCTCCAGCCAGGGTGCAGACAATGGTTTCCTTATGAGAAACTTACTTATCTTCAAAAGTTACTGCGAGGACCAGTAAACTGAAGGGAAGAGTGCTTTAGCCCAAGTTCTCAAATGAGCAAACCAAAAAGTCTGACAGGTTGTGTGATTTGTGCCACAGTCTAGGATTACCAGATGTTAGCAAATAAAGATTCAAGAGGCCCAGATAAATTTGAACTTCAGATAGACAGAATAATTTTTGGCATAAGTATGTCCTAAATACATCCTATATTTGACCTGTCGACCCCACAGTGGCAAGACTCCCTTCAGTGCCACAGCCTCCTGCCCAGAGCAGTCCATGAAAGAATAGTCTTCCTCAGCCAGGCTCTCTCTGAGCCTTTACCAGTCCTGACCTGCCTTTGAGGAAATGATCCCCTCGTTCACTAACTAACTAGGTTCAGTCTGCTTGTTGCCACCCAGGTTTAACAGCTGCTGTATTCCGGCAGCCTAACAAGGAACAGAAGCAAATAGTGTAGTGGCTCCTCCTTTCTTTTTTTTTTTTAAGGCCATAGAAGAAAATTAGATGGATTTGGGGTTGGTCCCTAATGAGACCATGCCATTTTGATGGGTTTAACAAGACCCAGTAGACAGACAGGGAAGTGATACGTAAAGGGCCAAAAGTCTGCCCTAAATTTCTTCCATTCTTGTAAGAGAAGCAGGTATAACCCCCAAACTAGAAAGGTGTGGACTATACCTGTCTGGGTACAGCAAGGGTCACGAGTGTCATAAAAAAGCAAAGGGCTTGGGGCTGAGTCCCCCAGTACTGCTACTGTCTGACCATGTGACCCCCAGCCCAAATATTTAAATTCAACTTCATTTCTTCCCCTGTGAAATGGGATAAACTGCCTTATCTCACAGGCTAATTTTGGATTAAATGACACAGTAGCACTGGCACACAGGAGGTACGGATACCTGTGCAGCAAACCTAGATCTGGCAATCACCTGGGGACAGCTGAGGATGGCTGGGCAAGGAGTCCATGGTTTCTTTTGCTGGCTTCTTCCTGCCTCGGGATTATTCTAAAGGTTCTCAAGAGGAAGGAATCATGTTAACAGCCTTGGGGCTTGAACGCCTACCTAAACCTCACCACCACCCTGAAGGTAACAGTTCCTCTCCCACTTGACAGATGAAGAGGTGGTGCAGCAAGGTTCAGGTATTTGTCCTGAGTCAGACAGCAAATAAGGCACAGGCAAATCACTTGAGCTCCCTGAGCCAGTTTCCTCATTCGAGAAACTGGGGGTGGAAGGCAGATATGAAGACTAAGGAAGATGTGCAAACTGGGAAAGATGGGGTGTTCTTGGTGTGTGGATGCAGCCATGTCGTCTACTTTAGTTCCTTCCTTCCTTCCTAAAGCAAAGGGAGCTGAGCTGGCTCGGTCAGGTGCAGCCCAGGGGCATTGAGGGAGGCTGATGGGGAAAGGGAAACCCTCTGTGGCCTGGCTCCAGCTTCCTCTGGCAATAGGAAGCCAAGACCTGCACCCATGAGACAGGTTCTTGACTGGAAGCAGTCTGGTCCTGCCTGCTCCCAGGAAACATGGCTTAGAAGCACCCACAGAAGGCCCTGCACAGGCTCCAGACAATTCTAATCTCATTTAGTTCTCAGGACAATCCCACTGGTGGGCATTATTCTTTCCCAGCCAACCTCAAACATACATACCAGGTAAAGAGTGACAATCAAGGTCGCAGCACAAAGAAGCCACGTCCAACTTTGCTCAAGATCTTTTCCCCAAGCAGTTGCTGGTAAGATTGGTGCAGAGACACCCCCCTCCCTCCATGCTTTCCGGACAAGCTACCCGTGTCCCTGAGTGTACCCACAACAGGCCTAGGTCTAGCTACCTGTGGATCTTGACTTCTGGCAGGCTGGCATCCCAGTGGAGTTGCAGTAATTGCCTCAGTCAACTGAGCTGAAACCAGGGCTCTAGAGCTCGGAACCAATACTCAGAGGGGGCCCCGATGGCCAAGAGTTGGAATGGGCCTGACTCTAAGACACTTCACGGGAAACTCTCTCTGTACTGTCCTGCCATGATCACCAGGGCCTCACTCATAGCCAAGTATGGTGAGGTGGAGTAGCATCAGAGCAAGGGACGTGGGTCCCAGTTCAGATCCCGGTCGTGTCACCGCGGGCAACTTCCCAAAGGGAAACTCCCTAGGTTCGATGAAAGTGAAGGTCGCTCAACCGGATCCAACTCTTTGAAACCCCATGGACCATACAGTCCATGGAATTCTCCAGGCCAGAATACTGGAGGTAGTCCTTCCCTTCTCCAGGGGATCTTCCCAACCCAGGGATCGAACCCAGATCTCCCGCATTGCAGGCGGATTCTTTACCAGCTAAGCCACAAGAACTAGGCCCGGTACTCCTCTATAAGATGCGGTCTCCCAGAGTTGGCACTGGGACCAACCAGCCAGGGAGCTAGGGGGCGTGACCGGGGGCGGCAGGCTAACCGCATCCTCCTCGGCCCGGGCCCGCGTTCTCTCCGCAGGTGCCCCAACCTGGCATCCGTCACGCTGTCTGGCTGCGGCCACGTCACCGACGACTGCCTGGCTCGTCTGCTGCGCTGCTGCCCGCGCCTGCGCGCGCTGCACCTGGAGAACTGCGCGCGCGTCACCAACCGCACGCTGACGGCCGTGGCGGCGCACGGGCGCGCGCTGCAGACGCTGCACGTGGACTTCTGCCGCAACGTGAGCGCGGCCGGCTTGAGGCGTCTGCGCGCCGCGTGTCCGCGCTTGACGCTGCGCGCCGAGCACAGCGCCGCCATGATCCCGGACCAGCTCCCGCGCGGCCCGCACGCGCCCGGCGCCGCCCTCCGCAAGTTGCTTTTGCGCTAGGCCCGCCGGGCTGCGGGCAGGACACCGGCCCCGGGTCTCCGAAGGAGCTACTTGTGTTGAACGCCAGCTCCTAGACAGCCGCCACATCCTCAGCCAAGACAGGGATACGAGCGCCTACCCCATATTACGATTTTATACATTGGCTGAGTGCGAGATTTGATGGCCGGATGCTTGGGAAACACTCGATTGTTTCTCGCTGAACACCAGCACATTTTTATGTTTATCTTGCGCCCCGGGTTCTCCACTTGGGCTCTATCCCATCCTTCGCAGCTGAGGCTGCAGCTGCGGGGAGCGGAAGGGGACGGGGGTGTCCTAAATCATCCCCGTGGGGAAGTGTGGCCACCCGGAGCTCCCCAGAGGTGTGTGAGGGGCAGCACTCTCCTCAACCCCTCCTTGCTGCGCCAGAGGGAGGAGGGGTAGAACCCTGGGCCTGAGAGAGTCGAACCTTTGCTCCGTGCCCACCCCCAACTCGCTTTGAGTGATCCTAGAAAATTCTTGTTGATGTGATTCTTTCATAAACTGCAGCTGTGCTTGTTTTCTACCGTTCTCCCATCCATCAGAAACGAAGGAAAACATTTGACAATCCCAAAGTAAAGACTTAAAAACAGAAGCAGCAGCCCTGGTTAAATCTTTGGTTAACGAAACCATTAAAAGCCAATGCCAAGTTAAATTTTTACCTGCTAGCTTTGAACGTTGGGCACACACCTTGAGTTCAATTTTATAGCTTTAGTCACTGCTGTCCCATATTTAGCCACCAAAGTAGAGACTTTCAGTCATCAGTCATCCTGCAGCCTCCTGGTTCCAGGTACAGTGGGAAAATTTGGGGTAAGGGGAGAAGGCAGGGAGAATGGTGAAGTGGTGGGCGACATAAACCCTGGCTACTCCCATCACCAGCTGAGATCAAGGCCTTTGACCCACCTGAGACCAGGTGTTTCTTCTTTGTGAAAGGGGCTCTTGATGCTTACCCACTGGTGTTGGGCTGCACCCCGTAGGCCTACAAGGCCTGCACTTGCTCAGCTTTAATTCTGAGAAAGAGCCCAGAGTCAGCAACAGAGACATCAATGGTTTAATGGTTAGAGGAAACTTAATGTCTGAAGCAAGATCCTGGAGTGACACCCCACTGTATGCAGCAGGCAGGACATTGTGGCAGTCTTTGCTTGGGAGAGGGGAGGGGAGATGACCAGTTATAGGGGAATTGATGTCAGGTGGGCTCATTAGTTACCAAGGAAACCAATGGTGGGGCATGCCCCTCAGGGACCCTTTGATATGAACAATCATCAGCTGGGGCCTGGGGCAAGTATCTAGGAAGATGGGTCCTATATGTGTAGGGTTTAGGGGAAACAGGTACTAGTCAGGCAGGGGACTTACAGAGAACAAGAGAAGAGCTATCTTGAGGGGCCTGACCAAACATATGGGTTCCTTATTCATTGCCCAGATATTGGGGAAACAGCAAGAAAAAAAAGAAGACACTCTGTTTTCATGGATCTTATGTTCTAATGGGGGAAGAAACAGTGTACAAGCCAGTGTATAAGAAGGTAAGTACTGAGGGAGAGGGGAAAGTACAGCATAAAAGATATTTGGGGACTGCTGACTAGGGCCAGGAAAGGGAAAGCAACTTAAAAGAGGTTGACGAATGTAAGCCCCCTTGAGAAGGAGGCATCTGAGAAATGAAGTGGAGGGGTGCAGCATCTGGAGGAAAATATTCCAGACAGAGGGAACAGCCGCCAGCACAAAGGGCCCAGATTAGGAGCATGACTGGTATGTTGCGGCTAAACAGAGTGAGTGAGGTGAGGAGACAAGGTGAGCAGAAGAGATGATCAGAAAAATAAGGGATAAAGGAGGCCTCAGTGGTTATTATGAGGATGAAACAAGAGCTGGAGATCCCCACACTCAGGCTATCCCCAGCAGGCACCAGGGCCCCAAGATGATGATGGTGAAGGCCCAGAGGTGCTGACTCTAGGCAGTCTGTGAGCAGGCAGACAGCATCCCACCTTGCCTAAACCCCTCCAGGGACTGCTGAAGGCCTCAGTTGCTGCCCCTGGGCCCCTGGTTGGACCAGCACTTAGCCCAGAAATAAAATCCCATTTCATCCCCCTGTAGGAAAAGCCAGCCTTGCAAAGTTACCAGCTTCAGTGGAATGGGAGGGCCCACTATTAGCCTATGATGATACACAGGCTTCCTCTGGGTGACTTTCTAGTTTACCCACCATTGCTCTGAACAGTGGAGAGAGGTTTTTAAAAGGAAATTAATTTTTCAGCCACTACTGAAAACAATGTTGAAAGCAAGCTCAGGCTTCCAGGGAGTTAAATGTTTGTTTAAAATGAAGCCACTTAAACCCCATGGATTTGCTTTCATTATCTCTGATAAGCCCCAGTTCCCAGAGGTCCCATTTGCCCTGAGTTGGTGGTTTAGTCTGGGGAACAACAGGCTCCTGGTTTCTAGCACTCCTCTGACCAAGCACAGGTCTGTCCTCTCCACACCTCAGCGTTCTTACCTGTGTATTGGGATAGCAAGAAAATCTTGCTTTGCAAAGTTCTTTTAAGAATCATGGGACTGTGTTTGTAAAGCAAACAAAGGTTATTGTAAATTCAGTTGGAATGTCAGTAACCTGCACTCCCTTGAGGCTCCTTTTCCCACAGCTCTTTGATAATGAGCGTTCAGTTCCCTTTGATGCCTAGTAAACCCCCATGTACCAAGACTAGTGATCAGAGCACTGAAGCTGTGCTGACAGCTGTGTCCAGCCTTGTTTCTAGGGCTCCAGTTAGGCCCTGCCCCCTGCAGGGGAGCTTTGGGTCCCTAAGCCCAGGCCCATCTGAGATGCTTCCAGAAGGCAGGCACTGACTCTCCAGCCTGCCTTCTAACAGTCACTGTTCACAGCAAAGGCAGTGGACAGAACACAGTGCCCTGCTTAGTCCAAACACAGCTTTCACAGTCTTTTCTGATTTGCATATTCCAGGGGGCACTGTATACTTAATTAACCCACCAACTCATTCATCTCACAATCATTTACTGGGTACTGGCCCTGGGCTGGGCTAGGCACTACTTCAAGGGAGTCAGCCTAGTCAGAAGATGTGCCGCTGGGGTTGGGCAGGAGTTTTGAGTTCTCTCCCAGCTCTGCCATCTGTAACTTCTGACAAGTTATGACTTCTCTGAACCTCCATGTCTCTATTTGTAAAATAGGACCAGGACACTTTCGGTGACACTGTGACAAGATTATATCTAACTGTGTAGTGCCTGGAAGGGGGAGGGTAGGAAGAGGCAGCTTCACATCCATGGTGGGGTTATGCCTGGCAGAACCCACAAGGCCCAGGCACTGGGAAGCAGCAACACATGTTGAAAGACATGACCTTTAAGCCAGACCTGGGACTGACTCCAGTTCCTGTAAGGTTGGTATCAGCAGGCACAGCTCAGAAAAGACAGGAAGCCCAATGCATCTCCAGAGAGGGACGAGCTGGGGGAGATGGGAGCCTGACCCAGAGCCACCTGGAAATGGGCTTGGGGGTTATCTATGCCCTCAGAGCCTCCATTAGAACAGACCACAGACTTTGCCTAGGTCCTGAATGCTAACTCTTTTCACTCTGGCCAAGGCAGCCAAAGTGAAAGCTAGGGGGAGGGTGCAGAACCTCAGCACCAGAGCAGAACAGTGACCCCTTAGTGGGAGGCTGATCCCAGTCACCACATCGTACTGGCTGACCCTCAGTGAAAACACAGACTGGGGCCACATGCTCTGAAGTCAGGGGCTCCTGACTGCTCCCTAGGAAGCAGAACCTGCTGGGGGGATGCTGCCTTTCAAAGCTTGTCTTAAGGGACACACTGGCCTGTTTCGGCACAGGCTAAGCATCTGCAGGGGACTGACGGTGCTCCCTCAACTCTACTAGCAGTGTGCTGACAGGAAGCCAGGACTCCCAGCTCTCATCTATTAAGTACCTGTGATCCAGCACTCTCCTTCTCCTGACCTTGAATTCCTGGTCTGTAAAGGCAGAGACCATGTGATGCCTTAGTTCTAGCATTCCTTCAACTCTGGGATTCAATGCCCAAGACTTGGTTTTTGCTAAACCCGAGCTCACCAGATGTAGGTTTCATCTGGCTGGCAGTGCTGGGCAAAGGCCACAAAGCTGGGAGGCCCACAGAAAAGATGCATTTTGAAAAGGCCTCTGAGGAAATGTTAAAGGTTGGGGGTAAAAGTCTCTTGAGACCATCTAAGGGTGACAAAAACTGCAAGGATTTGTTAACTGAATAAATCCAGCAAGGAAAGAAAAAGACCTAAACCTCTGTGGGGGTTAAAAGTGAACTATGGGGGGAAAAATAGTTGCACTAGGCTGATTTCAGGTCCTCAGATCAGGGACTCCTGGCTTCTCTCTCCTACAGCTTCCAAAAGTAGAGAGAATAAAGCAAAATGATAGGTTTCCAGCAAAGAAATGGCATCTGTTATAAAACCAAGGTGTCTCTGTAAGTTTCCTCACAGAGTTAGGGCTCCTGAGAAGCTATCCGTTAGGCCTGACAGGTGGGAGCTGGAAGCATGAGCATCAGCCTGCTGTGGGTGCCCTTTCCCCGAGTCCAGAGCAAACTGTGGCAGCAGAGCCCAGAGCCTCATGAAGCTCAAGGCCTCATTTTGATTTAAAATAGTCTGAGACTACAGACATAGCCTTCAGCTTGCACACCCTCAGCCCAAGCTCAGCAAGAGGGAAGAACCACTGGTTACCAGGAACCAGCCCAGAGGGCCTGGAGAGAACCCTGTGGTGCAGTCCAGGACTTCCGCAGCACAGAGGCCTCTCTTCTCTGCAGTTCCTTGTTGACCTAGAGGCTGACAGTGCATTCCCACTCACTGAGTGGGTGCTGCAAGCACAAGGACCTTCACTGTTGCTTCTGACTGAGCTCTCAGGTCCAGTATTAAAGGCCCAGACCCTGGAAGCTATGGTCTTCTCCTGAGACACAATTCCAACTGAAGTCTCTTTTCCATAAAACTAAAATGTCATCATTCTAAATATTATTAGGCATACTCACTGGGAAATATCCATGCACCACATTATCTTGGCAAGCAAAACCACATTTTCCTTCCAATTTCTTTTTGCAAACACATGCCTTTTACCTACCTTGTGGAAAACAAGTAGTTGTAAAGCTCTCTGGCACCTCATTTGAGCAGGCTGTCAGCCTTGACCTTGTCCATGAAGTACACTGGAAGTATAGTGGGGCATGAACTCCTAATGGATGAAAGAGACAAGCCACCTGAAGGCTGTGCCTGCTCCCTGTCCCCACTCCCAGAGCCTTCACAGCTGCTCTCCAGATGGCCCTTTCTCCCAGAACCACATGCTCATTCTGACATGCCTGAGCAAATGAGCACATAGCCCAGAGCCTTCAAGGGCTGCATTTAAGCACCAGGGTGTAATCCTTTCCCTAGTCCCCAGTGCAACTCCCTACCATCATTCAAGGACATAAAAGCCACTCCTTAGTTCTCACGTTCATTCACACATTCACATGGTCACTCATTCATGTAAGTGCCCCCCTGGCCACCTTCAGAGTAGATGACATGTTATTGTAAACTGCCCTGCTCATGAATTTCATCACTCTTTCCACTGGTTCCTCAAAGGGCAGTATGGGGGTGGCAAGGGGGGCAGGGGGGTGGTGTCAGAACTCAGTAGAGCTGTATCCTGTACCAGGTATCCTGGGCTGTTTAAGAAGGCTCCTATGAGTGTGTCGCACTTTAAACCAGCTCTGGAGGAGGCGGAAGCATGGTGCAAAAGTATGGGCCAAGTGGCTGACACAAGGGCCTGTGATGAGGGAACCCAGTGAGAGGCCGAGGATGACAAAACCAGTGAATAGAAGCTTTCACCTGGGGCTGCTATACCCATGTGGGCCTCTGCTCTGTCATTTCCAAGCAAAGTCCAGTGTGAAGGAATGCTTCTGATGGATCAAAAAGCTGTCAGAATGAAACTTGAAAGCTCACTCTCTCTTCATCAAAGCTCCAATAATAAAAGCAGCCCATACACTGATTCCTGAATCAGCTTTATTTCTCTGCATAAGGAACCCTGCACAGGCAATTCAAATTAAAACAAAATAAATATATGAATATTCATGTAAAACTGTCCTTTCTAATGAACAATTATACACAATGTACAATTCCATGTTCACTGGGCGGGTTTACAAAAATGTACCATTCCCAACTAAAAATGCACCAAAATGGTTCCATGCAAACTTATCAAAAGTGACCAAAAGTATGGAGGGAAAAACCTGACTGAGAGCACTTTGTCTTTTTTTTTTTTGTACAATCACAGAAAAATAAAAACATCTAATTTCTTTGTTATCTTTAGAGTAACTAAATGTGGCCACTGTTTATAACGTCGGTTTATGTTCCTAAAACATCTATGTAGTTACCATAAAAGTGTACCAACATTAAACTGGAAGTGAACATTACTGAGAAGAAAGAGGGGTGATGGCACCCTCGGCAGTCAGTAGTCAGTGTCGGAGCCCTCAGCGTTGTCCACGTTTCGTGAGAGCATGTAGTTGTCCATGTCGATCGATCGGCAGTTGTTGATGGCATAGCGCAGGCGCTCAGCCATGACCAGCTGGCTAGAGTAGGGGGGCAGTCTCAGCTGGAAGAAGCAGGTCTGTGAGGTAGGCAGACTGTCGTAAGGCTGTGGAGAGAGAGACCCAGAGCTGTGACTGCAGCATCAGGGTGTCGTGGCAGGGGCGGGTGGGGAGCAGTGCTGCTCATAACCACAGCCCCCAAGTCGGGAGAGCATTTCTCCCTGCCTGCAGGTGGGCTCCACGAACAGGACTGACTGCATGGCCACCTGGAGAGCAAGCCAAGGCTTGGCCATGGTAGAGAGAGTGCAGGCTCTGGTGTCCTGTGGCCATCTAGCTTTTGGTGAAGACGCTTCTTCCCTCTCCTCACTCTTCGAAGGCCCTCCCGTGTGACATGAGAATGAGCCCTGACTGGTGGGGTTACTTGGGAGAACATGCTTCACGTGGTGCCTGCCACAGGGCAACAGTTCACTCCCTTTCACCAGAGGGTGCAAACTTGAAGCTGCTATGGAGATGCACCAACAGAGCCAGTGAAATGGAAGGAACAGCTCTGAGGGAGTCACCACACTCCTCCTCCCCTCACTGTCCTCCTAGTGAGCCTTCTGCACCCTTTGCCTGCCATCCTACCCCCGCTCTGATGAGGAAGAAGCAGTTAATGAAATCCCAGCCCACCTCTTTAACTGATGGTGATACAGTTATTTAAAACAATAATTATGATGCTTAGTAGCAAGACAGAAAAGTGCTGGGCATAGATTATTAGGTGAATATAAATACAATTTATATGAAGTTCCAAACCTGTCATGCAAAAATGTATATGCTTGAGGAATTACACAAAAGTGAAAATGGAAACCACTAGAGGGACAGGATTCCTGTCTCTCCCTGCAAACACTGTTATGCCCTGCAAACACAACTGTTTTCCAAACTATCTATAATGATAGTAATGATATACATTGTTTTTATAATTTTTTAAAAAAAGTTTCAAAAAAAGAACCTGCCCTCTCTTTCTCACTGAACTCCTGGAAACCAGCCCTCCTTTTCGGAACTCGACATCAGGTGAGTGCATTTCTAAGAAGTGGGAGATGGAAGGCCTAGAAGCTTAGCTGTGCCAGAGCCAATGACGAATGCAGAAAAACCACAACCCACAAAGACAATAAGGGGAATGTCAACAGGTGGCTCTGATCTGGAAACTGGAGAAATGGTTTAAAAGTCACAAAGGAGAGACCAATAGTGGTCAGTTTCCTGAGGATAAAACTTTCCAGGCAGGGGTGTTTAGTGGATTAACTCCTGGGATGGCAGGGTAGCCCAGAACAGATATATAAGGCAAGGCTTTTTTCCAGAACTGAATAGAAGCAAACCATTTCCTCCTCTCTGAAGCAACAAAATAGATTCACAGCTTTTAGTTTCTGGCAAGTCACGTAGAAAATTCATGGGAAGGCTCTTTTCATAGCCTTTCCTGTGTACAGCCTCTCCAGCAAGCCTAGCATAGGAGTGGAGCCCAGGCAGGCAGCCTCAGGAGAGGGCCAGCTTTGACTACAGCAACTTTCAAGGGGTAGTTACTGGAAAAACACCAGAAAGGCAGATACTGAAACTTGATGAAACTGGTAGGATAGGCCCTTGTAACGAGGTCCTATTTTCCTTGCTGTTTCTGGAATAAACACTATGGGCCCAGCTCAGAGGACTGCCCAGCTTTTAGCGGGTTGAGAAGGAGAAAGAGGGGACAGAGACACCTCTAACTTAATGTTGGGCTTGAGGGATGTACTAAGTGTCAAGGAGATGGACATAAGGAGATCTAAGTCTGCCCTAAGGAATAGTTAGGAGGCATAGGAAAGCATCCAGGAGGGCTTCCTGGAGGAGATGACATTGGTATTGGGCTTAAAGGATGAATAAGTGCTTGACAGGCATACATGGAAAAGGAACAGGAAAAGAACTTTCTAAAAGCAGAAGCAAGAGCCTACACAAAGGCATGGACATTTAAAAACAGTGTCCATGGGTGGTCTTGGAAGTTCTCTGGTGGCCTAGTGGTTAGGATCCTGGGCTTTCACTGTCATGGCCCAGGTTCAATCCCTGGTTAAAGAACTGACATCTCACAAGCCACGCGGTGTGGCCAATAACCACCCCCCCACCCCCCGTCAAAACAACTAACCAGAAAACAGTGTGGTCTATCAGGAGAAAGGCAAGCAGCCATAATGGCCAGAAATAGTTAAGCGTCAAGAAGTGATATTAGAAAGCAGGGCAGAGGCCAGACTGTGGAGGTGTTTAAGACCGCTAAGGTGGTCAAGGGGGCCCTGAACAGTATCAAAGGAGAAGAGTGATATGGTCAGATGGGTGCCTGAGAAAGAAAGTTGACTCTGGCAGCAGCATGCATTTAAGGCTCTAAGCCCTTTTATTCCTGAGCCATCTGTCAAGACGGCAGCTGGGCTGGTGCTCTGCAGCAGGGGCCTTTCATGAGGCTGCAGAGAAGCCACACTGCCTGTTCCGTTATGCATACCAGACACGTAGCCGCAGAGCATGTTACTGCTGCTCCCCATGTCGTCTCGTTCCTCCTGGAGCACGTGCACCAGTTAATGGTTAGTATCTTGGTGAAAACAAATAAACAAGACCGTGTCCCAGTGCAGAAGTCACATGATGAAAAGGCACAGGAAATATGACGCAGAGGTAACAATGATGGCCCTTCTGCCAAGCTTAGCTTTCACTCAGGAAGACACTGAAAGATTCAGTGAAGGTTGTTGGTTGTGGTGTGTTTTCTACATCCATGTAGGACTTTTTTTTTAACAACTGAAGTTATGAGATGTTTCTAAACAAGTTTTTCCTGCTTGATTAAAAAGAAAAAAAAATCTGGAAATTCCAAGCATTAATCCTGAATTGGCAGGCCTACTTGAAGCCCAACATGCAAGCAACTAGGAAGCAACAAAGGCAGACATTACCAGAAAGAAAAAATATCTTACTTACCCTATCAACCTTCATGATTTGAAATCTCTGAGAAATATCAGCAGTATTGGCTGGCAGTCGAGATCGTCCCGACACAAACCTCATGAAAAGCACACGCTCCTCGTTGGAGAACTCCTCCAGTGTGTGCCAGAACCACTGCACCAGCTGATGCTGCTCATCCACCTCCCGGTACCGTACCACCTTCTTCAAGACTTCTACGGAGATCTCGGGCATCCCACACACCATCTGCTCCAGCTGCTTTGCTGTGAGGAGGGACAACAGCGGCACAGGGACGATCCAGGACATTCCTTCTCGGACTGCAGCCACCTGCTCCCAGGAGAGGTTGTTCATTCAACATCTGTGTGCAGACTGGGCACCCATGGTGGACCCAATTGGGTCGGGCACCTCATGTTGCTCGTCTGCTCCCAGACCCTCTACTTGTCCCTCAGAACTGGCATGACTGCACACGGTCCAACCTTCTTCCCTCTGACCCTTTGTTAGAGTTTCTCCCTGCTTGTGGGACTCATACATTCCTTCCTGTCCCAGGTCAAGTCAATTCAGGGGCCCACCTTCCCAGCCCCACAAAACTCTAGCCCACAGGGGCCCTTCTAATGCCAATCCCACTCATTCACACTCCTAACCACACATGGCCACAGACTGTTAAAACTGCTCTGTGGGATACTTCATCTTCTCACTAGGGCAAGCAGCTTTTGGAGGATGTGTCTAGGGCTTCTACTGTCTTTGTAATTTATATTTTCTTTTGAAAACAGTTATATTCTTTTTGTAAAAATCATTTGTTCCGATTGTAAAAAATAAAATAGTTAGAAAAGTACAAAGAAGAAAGTAAAACTGAGAAGTCCTTTCATAGGAAGGCAGTGAAAAGGACAGAGAATTTAATCAGGAGATGGGTTCTGAATCCCAGCCCCACCACTTCTTTTAATTTTCTTATCTGAAAAAATAAGGCAAATAATTGCTGCTCACATGATTATGATAGGTATTTTAACTGAGTCTGTAATGATTGGGTAGTTAACTTTTGTTAGCACAGTGCAGAGAACAGATCAGTTGAGGAGTGCCGAAGGGGCGTGGTCAGAGGCTGCCTACAATGTCTGTTTGGCGAAACCACTCCAAGGTTATACAACAGAGCATACTCTACACACAGACCTACCACTGTTCCAGGTTTGTTTCATAAATAACTCCTCCACTCTTGGTCAGTTCAGAATCATCTGCCAGATCAGAGAACCTGAAGAGAAGCCACATCTTGGGGAAGGCCGTGGAGTTATGATTGTATAAGGCTGTCATGCCCAGGGCTAAGGAATGAACGGGCAATAAGGACAGTCTCTGCTGACAGAAAAGGGAATGCCCCAGTCAAAATGTGCCAAAAAACAAGCTGAGGTACATGGATGGCTGCTTGAGTGGGGAACAACTGGGACAGCTATAGGAAGAACACAGGGTTCTAAGAGACAAGGAGGAAGTGAAAGAGGAAGAAGGCCTTGTTATCAAGAAAGGAACAAAGCCAGGGCACAGCAGAGCACAGCTGCTGGAGAACAGGTCAATCTGGCCTTCATAGGAAAGGTCAGCACAAGAGCCTGGATACCACAGTTAAACCTGGTTTGTGATCGTGGCTTTGCCTTGGGCACATTACTTCATTTCTCTGGACTCCATGCATTCATTTCTGAAATGGTGATAGTAATTTCTATCTCCCCATCGAGTAACTATGGGGAAAACTGCACATGCGGGGGGATGCTACCACATCTGGCATGTTGGAAGTGACCAGGGAATTTTTGGTCAGTTATTCAGTCTATAAGGAGTTAAGCACTAGAGACAAATCCTAAGCCCTGACTGTGTAAACAACATTGCTGACAGGATCCACTTACTAAGCTAAGGGGTATAGTTTTCTGACTAGACTTGGCCTAAAGCCAGAGTCGAAGAAGGAACCAGGAGTGAAGAGTATAGAATATATATAATTCAACTTACTACACAGCCTCAGACCCTGCATCCAACTCTTGAGAAAAGCCCAACATCTTCTGCAAATAAGGTATTACTGAATTGGCTATGAAGGACTATATAACCAAAATCACTGCTTTGGGACACAGCATTCATTTCTAAGGTCACTTATCATATTCCCATCATTTACTAAATGCTTACTAAGTATCAGCACAGAATAAGGATATATAAGTTAGCTATAAAAAATACACTCTTTATTCAATGTCTCACACGCTAATTGAGGAAAGAAGACCCAAACTTTGCAGCCTAATTCTTAGCCTACAACTCAGAAGTATGTGATAGCTTGAGGGATTTCTAGGTGACAAGAAAGGTCTGCACAGTTACAGACCTGGAGGAAAGAGGCCCTCATGGGATCACAAGGCCGGTCTTCAGGGACTCATTCACATGGACCCTGACTGAGCTGGAGCAGGACACTGGGCCGGGGGGCAGGAAGACGTGAAGACGAAGAAGACTGAGGAAGAGTGCGAGTGAGAAGGCAGGTTCTGAAGGCCTGATGGGGGTTTGGCCTCCCAGCCAAACACTGGCCAATCCAGGGCTCACCCAAGGCTCTGAGTAGAGAGCAGACCCTGAGATATGGCCTGAAAAGTCTCTGAATAGGGACTGAAATATAGATACAGATTAACCAACACCGTGAACTCATACACCAAAATTCAGTAAAAACCAGACAGCTCCTGTTTGGAGTCAAAAGCAAACCTCTCAAACCTCTCATGTGAACCTCTCAAAATGTTTCCTCTCACCTGTCGGTCCATTTCATGAAGTCGATATTCAATGGCCCTCTCCACATATTCTTTCCTATTAGAAAACGTGAGTGGGATACTATTTCCACCAGGGATTATAGGAACCATTTTGCCATCAGCGCTTTGGCCAACAAAAGAATCAAGAGGAATCATCTATGAATAGAAGAAAAAGGAATTTTTACTCCATGGTGGAAATGACCACAAAAAGTGTTACACACAAACAGAGCAGAACATCAACAACATCAGAAATCTTATGGATGAAGACAAGGCAACTGAGATAGCTGATTAGGCTACTTCAGGGGTTCCCAACTTTTAGGAGCTAATGCCTAATGATCTGAGGTAGAGCTGATGTAATAATAATAGAAATAGAGTGCATAATAAATGTAATGGGTTTAAATCATCCCCAAATCACCCCTTGTCTACCCTCATCCATGGAAAAACTGTGTTCTATGAAATCAGTCCCTGGTGGGTACCAAAAAGGTCGGGAACTTCTTGGGCTACTTGATGAGCAGGGAGTGCTGACTCATCTGGTTTTCATTAAAAATGCAGCTGAATCTCTCTGTCTCCAAACCAGGTTTGAGGAACTCTGGCTATCCCAGGCCTCCTGGGTTCTCTCTGTCCTTCACTCTAATAAGCAGAGAGAATGGATTAAGGGGAAGGAGCAGAAGCTGAGTGCTGGAGCTGACTCTGTTAGCAGCTATTTAAATTTCTAGGTTGAACTGCTAAGCGTAGCAATGCTTATATGGCATGGGTCAGCTGGACAGCAAGAGGAAGGCTACATCTGAGTTTTACACAGGAAAATTCTCATCAACACCAGCAGAAACATGGACCAGCCAGGATTTACCTCATGGAAGCTCTCCTCAGTAATCCCACTGTCTTCAATGTGAAGAATGCTGTTGAGAGTCTGCACGTAGAGCAGATCCACCTCTTCCAGGTCTTCCAGGGTGAGTGGGACACAGCAGAGCTGCTTCCACACCAGAGGGGCCAAGTGGAGGTCCAGAGGCTTCTTTGTGCGAATGGCAACCCCCATTAAGATTCCCAAGAACTTAAACTGCATTAAGTGTTCATCGAGGCAGGCAGAAGGATTAAAAAGGAACCTGCAGAATTAGAGGAAATACTTCAAACAAAGATGTCCTCATTTCTATTAGAAACAAGTTATTAAACAGCTAAAGCATTAGTCTAGACCTGCGCTGTCCAATATGGCAGTCATCAGCCACATGCAGCTATTTAATTAAATAAAATTTAAAATTTAGTTCTTCAGCTCCTGTAACCACATTTCAGGTGTTCAATAGTGACATATGGCCTACTGCTATTGTTCTAGATGGCACAGGGACTGTATTTTGAATTACTCTGAAGAACCATAAAAAGGGTGAGTGAATGCTCTATTAGCCCTTATGCTACCTGCTCAAAGATGCCCTATTTCCTAAAATCATTTATCATTTACAAGTCCATGAAGCAGGATCCAAAATTCAAAATTTGACAAACACAGGAACAATACATGATTACAAATACTAATTGCTGTGACTGGACAGCATTTCGAAGGTTTTAATGGATTTTAACTCATTGAGGGAAGGCCATGTGGGCCTTCAGAAAATAAAAGAAGTCCGGTTTCATTTCAAGTCTGCACCTCCTCTATTCCTCTATATTGTGATTCAGCTGGTCTCATCATAAATAACAAGTCATGATGTAAGTGCCTCGGTTTCCTATCTGTGAAAGGAGAACGGTAACAGTTCCTACTCCTTAGAGCTATAATGAAATTCAATGGGATAATACATGTAAAACACTTAGAACAGTGCCTAGCATATAGTAAATGTACAGTTATTGCAGACATTCAGTAAAACTTGCTGACTGCCCTTACCTGTCCCTATTGTAACCCACTTCTGCGGTAGCATTGGGAGATGGTATAAGAAGGTCCACAATACCAGTTTCAAGTTCCTGTAGAAGAATGAACAATTGCTTTAGAAATGCAGTTAAATGTATCAAGAAAACGAACCAATTAACATTAAAGATCATGTCAAAAAGAGAATGTTGAGGAATTTATAATGCTATATGACAAACAGCAGTCTCTGTAATTATTTTCATGGCTGTAGCTTAAAATGAATTTAGGAACTCCCCCATGGAGAAAATGTCCTGCAGTACACAGAATAAAGATGAAAAAGCCAATCCAGGGCCTGAGCTGAGGTATCTCTGAGCAGGGTATAGTGACATTCAAATAAACTTCATAAATGATAGCCAAGTATTATTTTAGATACAGATTTATCAGAAAAATCCTGATATGAGGCAAAGCTGGAAGGATCAGAGCTGATTTGGAAGTAAAACTGTGACTGCAGATCTTAAAATATAGACTTGTTCAAACTCTTAAGATTTGTTTTTCTAATTTCCTTGGAGCCTGGCTGTTCTTTGTTCTAAAAGCACCGAAATAAATGCAAGCACATGAGTGGTCCTGGATTTGTCTGTTACAGAAGCGTACATATGTGTCACTGCTGTTTCCTCTGTCTGTTATATAGAACAACAGATGGTAAGTCATTGGTAGATGGCCAAGCACTGGCACTAACTCAGAAACATATCTTTATGAACATATCTTCATTTCACAAACCCTTGCAATAATTCACATATACATTACTAACAGCATGGCTTTATGTAAGTATCACAAATGAATTCTTGCTTAGATTTATAAAAACATGCCACAGTCATCACTGGAAATAGTAAAATGCCTACCATCCGAGTGGACAACTCAGGAGGGGACACTGCATGAATATACCTGGCACATCTCTGTGATTGTGTCATCAAACACTCCTCCGGCGTCATCAGCACCTTCTCCAACTAGCTTAACCTTCCAGGCTCGGGAGGGCAGACGGAGGTCTGAGGCATTCAGTTTAACTACTTGTCTCGCTATTTGAACAAAGATAGGCTTACACTTCCGTCCTCTTTAAAAGAAAGAGAAAACAGAGCAAAATATAATGCTCCACAAATGTCACTTGAAGATATTCTCCCATCAGTGAAGGAACAGGCCAGCTTAACAACAGCCAAACACTGTGCTAGGCTCACTGTAATTACACTGGGTACTGACATAAAATACTATTACTATTCTACTCTACAAATGAGGAAGCTAAGGTTCACAGAGTTAGTTAGTCGTAAGTCCATCTCAAAATATGCCAGTTAATGAAACATACATATATAATGTGCTAACCTGGTTGATATCCTTTTTACAGTAATTTGAGGTCCATAGTTTTTGCCTTGAACCATGGTTTTTCCTATAGAGCGCACCATTGGGAGGGTGTAGACTCTTGGGGCTAACAAAGGCCGAAGCTGTCCCTGCACAATGCCCCATGTTCCAGCATTATAATGAGATGTACTATTCTGTAACAGAAAGTAAGCTTAGCAGAAATGGTACAATCTGAGGCTTAAAAGAAGTAACATGTCACTTTTAGAAATGCACTTTAAAAGCATAAATCTGGGTATTAGTCCTTATTAGCAATTTATTCAAAATATTTTTCTGATAAAGTATGATTATTATTTTTAAAATACAGAAAAGGACATACACATAAGCACACAAATAAAATCATCCCTAGTATTACCATATGGAGATGGCCCCATTAACACTTTCATCCACTTCCTTCCAGTTGCCTTCCTTTCCACATTTTCGAGATTACTATTTATATAAATTTTCTGTCTTTCTCACTTCAATTTATACCATAAACATTTCTCTCACTAACTGTTAACAGGATGCTAACATTCTGTTAGTGCTGCACAGTATTCTGTTGCCAGGTTGATTATCTATTTCCAACAGTGATTTCTCATATCTCTCATACACCCATAACTGGGTTACCAAAAGGATTTTTCACTAATAGTTTTACAAACTAATACACATTTTGGCAGGCATGCCTACACATTAAACCAACAAACGTAGCCAGCTTGCTTTCTTCCTAAATTACTAGACTGTTCTACAAAGACAATCAAATCGGCCAATTTACTTTATCTCCCCACTACCCCTCCACAGGGTATGTTCATTTGTAAGGACAGCAAGAAGCCTCCAAAGTTTCTCACACTCACTTATATAACCCCTTTGACTGAGGTATTAATACTTTTGTGTGCTTAAGTTTTGAAATCATGCACTACAGTTTGTAGAAAATACATGCTCAGCCATTCATACTCTCTTGAACTTTCGACAAACCAAAACACTGAAGGAAGACTGTTTTGTGTCCAACAGCATGATATCCTGTATCTGGATCATCCTTAATCCAGCAATAAAATGAGAACAGAACTGTTGCCTTTTCTAGATCTCCTGAGTGCTAAAAGCATTAGCCATGGAGGAAGTATCTTAAGGCTGAAGAAAAGGCCCAGGGACCTGGTGAGCACAGCACGGGCACCGCTTCCTAACCAGCGTGTTACCTGGTTGTTGGGGCTGAGGTTCAGCAGCCTCCAGGACGAGTACATGAGGTCAGAGAAATGGTAAAGCAGCCGGAGCCTGGCCCTCGCAGTGTGAATGCTCACCTCCCTCAGAGCCCCGTACTGGGGGGGCACTGTATCGGGCAGGCCCAGCTGCAGAGGCACCGACACACCTGCCCAGAACACAAATGCACACTTGTAAAGGAAAATGCACTGTTTTCATTTTTAGCATTTTGAAAATTTTCAAACACATACAGAAGTTGCAAGTATATGATGGAACACCCATTCCTACCACTTATAATTAATATTTTGCTATGTATACTTTATCACTTATTTATCAGTTCCTCTATCCATCAATTCATCTTAAATTTTTGATGCACTAGAGTTGGTTTGTAAAACATATTTTTTATTTATCATTATGGAAACTTACTTTTTTATCCTTTAATTTACTTTCCCATTTAACTATGGACTTAGTTTCTTCACACACACACACACACACACACACACACACACACGCACCCACCCAAAACAAAACAAAAAAGCCAAATTCGTTCTTTCACATTCAATAACATTTCATTCTTGACATCTTCATAATAACACGAGGTGTGGACCAGGACCAGAGAGGAAGTTCTGGAAAATGGAAATGGGCAACTCAGCAGAACCCCCTCCCACACTTACTAGCGCTCTGACAGAAAGTTAACATGACAGAATGAAAGATATGAGTACATCATTCATGGAGGTTTTATACTAAAGAATAAGCTCTGTAGAAGCAAAGACTGCAAGGACTGTATCCATGGGTATCCTCTTACAGAAATGCACAAAACTTTAAGAATGAGATACTCAACTTATTCGAGTTTCCTGAAAATAAACATTTGTACAGCTCAGTTCTCAGACGTATTTTCCTATTAGTTAAAGCTAACATGGACCCCCTCTGTCCACGGGGGTTGCAAAGAGTCACATGACTTAGCGACTAAACAAACATTTACTGAGTACTTCTATATGCCCGACACCGTTCTAAGAGCTTCATAAGAACTGATACATTTACTCCTGCAGTTCTTTATAATAGGTGCTATTATGCTTGTTTTACAGACAAGGAAACTGAATCTCAGGGTCACTCAGCTTCTAAGTGGAGGATTCAACCTGGGCAATGTGGTTTTTGAGTCTGAACCTTTAGCCACCACGCTGTCTAGTCTCTGTCCTGAAGTGGAAGGGAAACCCTGCTGGAAGCTGAAGAAGCTCCTGAGAACCTGAAATTGTCAGTGGCCTGGCAGCACTCCTCATTCTATTAGAACATTCTTGTTTGGAATCTACTTGGCAGGCCTACCTTGCTCTCTAAGAGTATCTAAGAGAAAATGATTGGTATGGGGAGTTCTCCCCAAGGACCTGTGGCTAAGAAGTAGGGGGCTCCAAAAAGGGATGAGAAAACAGCTCTCAGGCACAAGGTCACTTCAGGGACATTCCAGTGCTTCAGATACCAGAGAGGACTTGATGGTCTACGAAACAGGTAGCCCAAATACGAAGAAATGCATAGGATGATAAATATCATACTTAAGGCAATGGTTACACTTGTGGGGAATGATATGCATTTAATTTTCTTTATATGTTTTGTAGATCTATAAGGTTTCATAATAAGTTAAAAGCAAAACACACAAAAGATAGAAGTATCCCATCACTGGAGCAAAATGGTAACAATTTTTTTTTTCTGCTATGCCACTGTATAGGCAACATCATGTTTCAAACCACTGTGGTCTCAGGGCTTTTCATCTTTATTAACAGCATGCCTTAGAAAGCCATAATTCATCACTTTTACATATAAAAAAATACTTCATTGCTGTTCTAAAATTATAAATTTGCTTGCCTAAGTAATATGTTTTCTTCTTTTGGGGAGCAGAGAGGGACTGCTATGCAATGAAGTCTGTAGGAGAACGGCCTGCTTTGAAAGTATCTGCAGTGCTGTACCACAAAGAGTGCTTTGGTTGTGTGGGGGAAGGTCTGGTGGCTTCAGAATGGTGCCTGGATGCAGGGTGAAGCTGGCAAGCAGACAGCGCAGCTGGGGTCAAAGAGAGGTTGCGCAGCACAGCTATTTCCTCCCTCACCTGGTGCTCTCGGCGGGACAGGCGGCGCTGTCCATGCAGCACTGTGGCAGCGGCCAGCTGAGATCTGCCGTACATTTTTCCCTTGCAGAACTGTTACCAGGGTTGGTTCTCGAACATGGTTGGTATGACCTAAGCCAAGCTGGGAATAAATTACAAATACTCAGATATTCAATTAGAAAGAGGAAGAGAGGAAGCCAAGATGATAAAATTTTGTCTTGAAGGGTAGCAGACATAAATAAGTTACTATCTGTATCAAGTAACAATATGAAAATAATGAAGTTCATTTTTATTTTCTCTATCAGAATGATCCTCATAGCTCATTACTGTCTCCTATAAATTAACCTGCAACAAGGCCATTCCAAATCTAGCAAAGGAGTCTCAATGACTGAAAACATCTTTTCCACTTCTAGACAGGAAATAAATTCTTGGAAAGTTAAAAAAAAATACACTGAGGTTGGCTACAAAAAAAAAACACAAAAAACATATATAACAGAACGATCCCTAGAGTTTTTACTGATTTCTTGATTTTTAACATAGATTGCCTGTGTAACAGTAAATAAACAATTATGAAAATACATACAGAATAAAATTCTCATCTCCAGATCTCTGTTCTTAGGGCCTGACTAGGACACCCAGTGTTTTGGTGGCTGAGCACCTCAACATCATCAGGCAGGATAATGTCAAGGTCCACCAGGGACCTTCCAAATGTGTCCCCACATCAACTCTTCTCATTAAGACAATGTGCAACCAGAGTGATGACCAGCTTCCCCACCTGTTAATATAATGATGAGGAGACCACAGAGCCAAAATGAGGCTACTATAAACAATACTGGACCTTGAACTTGAGGGCTGCTGGTTCAGAGGCAGCCATAAATAAAGCAGATTTACAGAGGAAGGGGATGTGGTTCTATATGTGGAGCTGAAAGCCACTGTACTAGCAGGCATCTCAGACCTCCTCCATCAAAGTACGTCCCTCCTCCACATACAGGATAGGCTGAACACATCAACCTCTTGAGTCTTTTGTCAATCTCTTACAGGCTCGGTTTATTGCTCTGCATAATGGGAGTGACAAGACCTCCTGAGCAAACACAAATATACTTTGTACACTGTCATATCATAAAAGTATTGTTGTTTTATTTTTTCCATTTTTTCAGATCAACTGATGCTTCTAGTATGTAATCTCTCTTATTACTGTAGTGAAAATGATGATGATTAATGATGATAGTAGCAAATACTTATAAAATGCCATTTATTATGTGCCAGGCACTTCTCAGTGTGTACACACACACGTATGTTGAGTTAATCCCCTTAACTACATTTGCTGTATTGCCATATTTCTCTTTAAACAATGATACATTTATTAGGCCACAAGCAACAGAGAGATACGCACAACTGGACTCCAAATAATCTGATGTAGAGCACAATGATGTGCTCGAGGCCTTGTGTAGATATTCTGAGTTTCTAGCTTATCTCTTTGCCAAATGAACTATTCTGTCAGATTTCTAGACATGAGAGAGCAGCAGTGAAGTAAATCTACCTGACCCTCTGAATTGCTCCCCCAGGCATACACATCTCCAGTTGATGCCAAAGCAAGTGTGTGTTCAGCTCCAACAGCCACATCTTCAATGACCACTCCAGCCAGGACAGGGATTTGCTGTGGTCGATTGTGATTGCGAGCACGCCCTTCTGGCAAACCTATCAAGCGATCTGAAAAAATAGCAAAAGGACATTTATGGATGGTACACCATAGTCCTTTTCCAATTTATAATGAGTCATTTAATGTCTATGGTGGTATGGCAATAACATATATATATATCTCACTGGGGCAAAAACTGGTTTTCTGGTAAGGTATACTGGATTCTGAATGGATAAAGTTTAAAACTGCTTCTTTGCAAAATGTCACAATCCCCTTATTCATAAAAATAAATGAAATTAAATTTAAAATGATTAGCTTACTTCAAACCAAGAGGTTACCTCTAGCATCCTCATACTTGAGAGGACTTGCACATGTTACAAAGACTCTAAACTTTTTGCAGCCTAACAAAACACATCATGCAACCTTTCTTGTTCTCAAATTTATAGCCAACTTCTCGCCTTATCTTTGCCACCAAACTTCTACAAAGTCCAGGCTAGTTCCTGTTGTTTCACATGCTGTTTGGCTTGGCCACCTTCTGCAGCCTAACTTCCATTCTCATCACTGCACTGAAACTACTCTCAAAAGCCATGAATAGCTCCTAACTGCCTACTGCAGCCCACGGAGCTCTACTTTACCTTGATAATGTGGCCTCAGCTCCTCCTGCCCCTCAGAGATTGCACTGTCCTGGCTCACCGGCTACCTCTCTCTCTCTCCACTCCTTTCAAAGCCAATTCTCCTGAGTCCTCTTCCTGTGCTTACATGCCCTTTACTCACATTCCAGAGTTTTATCCTCTTACTTTTCTATCCCATGTTCTCTCCCTGGGTTTCTTAGAGCCTATTTATATGGCTTTAACTACAACATTATCCATTAGGCAAACCAACATCTCTATAAGCAATCTCTCTGGAGTTTCAGACCTAAATCCCCAGTAACTTGCCAGACTTCTCCATACATGTAGCCTAGAGTACATGGCCCAAATTCAATACGACTAAAACTAAGCTCCTTGTCTCTTTCCCCCAAACCAACCCCTTGTCCTGTCAGTGGTGTCAACATTCTTCCAAGACTAGAAACTTCAATTGCAGCTTACTTCTTCCTTTTCCTCACATCTGCCTGAAACACCCTTCAGTCACTACAACTTGCCAGGAAGTTCCACTTAAAAAAGTGAACACATTTCCAGGGAATCTCACTGTGGATGCCTGGATTTGGATTTACTTAAGATCTGAATCCTGAATGCCTGTGAATTCCTAAGACCTGAACCCCACAGTCCCTGCAAGGGCTGGGAAGTAAGGCAGGATCCAGAGGAGCTCTGGTGGTCAAGGCAGTGTTTGCGGCAGCAAGGCAAAAAGGCAGCAGAGATGAGGAAGGGAAGGCTTTGGCAGAATTCTTCTAGCAAGAATGAAGGCTCTGGTAGGAGGGGTGATCAATGAGCAGGAGAGTTTGTCCTAACAGCAAACATCATGAAAGAGGAGCTGAAAAGTAGCTGGGGAATGAGGGTCACTCATCACCCAGAATGAGAAGTGACTCAATTTAAGCATTTTCTATACAGCTGGAGGGCACATGTTTCTGTAATACATGTGTGCACAAAATAAGCAATATAATTAATGCCTGGAAAATGCCTTACCTTGACCAAAGGTATACACATGACCATCTTTGGTTAATGCAACAGAAAACTGAGTTCCACAAGCAACCTTTTTTATTCCAATTCCACAAAGGACATCAACTTTCTGCAAAGTAGAAGGGTAAGGCACATACTTTAAAAAGAAAAACACTCAAATTTGCCTACTTGTATGTATAAACTCAAGGACTGTCTTCCAGAAAAATATTAATAGTCACCCACCTGTTTCCAGTCAAATCCACACTCCTAAATGTTATTTTCTCATACTGCTCTGCAGACTACCTGAATTTGGGCAAGTTCTATAGGGGGTATGGGATGTTTGACTAAAATCCCCCAGCACCCCATGTGAAGTGGAAACACTGCTCTGCACAACAGAAACCAAAGAGAACTCTGCTGCTGTTTAAAGAACACTAAAAGACCAGGTAAAGCCACAGGCTGCTCTCAGTCAGATTGTTTTCTACTTTCAGAGGTAACAGTAACGCTTTATATGTTCTTCAGAGAGGACTTCCTTCCCTTCTGCACCTACTGCTGAATATTTACCAATCTAGCTATCAAGACGTCACAGACTATATATGATAGTGAAATATGGAGTTGAATGTAAATTGAATACTTGTAAATCATGCTGTTTGTTAAACATATTAGAAAAATCCACATGAAGAGAATGTACAAGAGCTCTGAAGAGCTGAGAAACCTTCTATAATGTGCATAAAGACTCTAAATTATTGTTTATGCACTGGGTTTTCCTATTACTTTTGAAAAGGCACACACCTGTATAATTCAGTGGCAATAACAAGCTGAAATGGCAGCCACAAGCGGAGTTACAAAAGATTGTTCACACTTCCCTCCATAAGATATCCTGGGAATATATATATACTTATTTCTTCTCTATATGGGGGTTAGTTCTACACTATTCAGTCCATAACAAAGACAGATGCTTGCCCTTGCAGAATTTTTATATCCAGTTTAGTAATTAATGACTTATTTAAAATAAGGTCTGCTGCTGCTGCTGCTGCTAAGTCGCTTCAGTCGTGTCCGACTCTGTGTGACCCCATGGACTGTAGCCTACCAGGCTCCTCCATCCATGGGATTTTCCAGGCAAGAGTACTGGAGTGGGGTGCCATTGCCTTCTCCGAAAATAAGGTCTTAGAATGATGGAAATTTAAGAATAAGCAAAGGAAGCTTCTATATTTCATTATGAACTACCAAAAATGTTAGAAGTAAATTACTTCCAACTAAAAAGATGTACTGACATAGAAGAAAACCATGGTGTCTGCATCCCTAGATTAAAGACAATACTGACCTGAGGTGAAGATTTTGCAGTGGAATTTCCTAAACCTAGTTTTCCATAGTCCCCGTCTCCAAAAGCCCACACCATGGAGCCATCTGCTGACACTGCCAACGTGTGGTTTAAGCCACAAGCCACCTGGAGAAAGAACAAGGTGGTCAGTAAGGCAAATCACAATACCTAAAATACATACCCATTTCTGGGACCCTTTTTCTTCACTTCAGTCAAAAAGTTGGCTCTGTTTCCAGAAGATTTTTATTGGTTTCAGGGTTTTACATATGTTAACCAAATTTGTCATGAAGAAAATATTCTCAACATTCACAAACAAAAGACAACCTTCTTTTCTTCAAAGAAAAAGCTTTCAAATATCTATGGCTAACTCTGAATTAGACAGTACACAAGACAGGAAAAAAGTACATATGATTAAAAAATACTCATTCATACCAGAGACAGTCTAAGGAATAATAAAAGATAAAAGATAGTAGAATATTTTATCTCCTCTTTTCATTAAGAGAGAATCTCAACATGTATAGGTCATGGACAATTATTACTTAAGAGCAGCAGGTACCAATATGCTGCAATTCAGCCATCTGAACAGGACAGCCATCCTGTCCAGGATACCGAACAGGAGTTACTATATTATTTAAAGGTTTCATATCAAGTTGTATTATGAAAAGGAGTTTGAAATATTCACATCCTGAATTATGACTTTCATTTGTTAACCAATTACCAATTAGGCCAAATAAAAGGTATATCAGGATAAGTACAACTGGTGATTCTAATCTTCCTGAAAGGACAGTATCTAAGTGCACACAGAGGAAACAAGAAACTATGATCAGATAGAACATATTATTGACTTATTCCATGCCTGTCCAATCTGATATCCCTCCAGTGCAGTCACTCTCTCCGGAAGTTTTTTGTTAGAGGTGTTGCCCAAACCCAGACGACCATAATCACCATTCCCAAAGGTAAACAGTTTGCCATCTGATGTTACCACTGCTGAGTGTTTGAAGCCACAAGACATCTACAAACAGAACCAACAAGAACAAAAATGTTAATAAGAGGGTATACTACGAAATCAGTCATTTGGGTTTTTAATACAGTAATAATCTTTAAAATAAACTTCACTGGCAACTCAGGATCTTCAAGACCAGTATGTCCTTTCCACCCAAGTGACCCTCCTGCTCCTGCAAGTCTGATCTACTCATCATCTTCAGAAAAACCAAGATAAACAGCACACCTTGGAAGAACTGTTGCTGCTCTTCAGCTGTAGAGATGACCTAGACTATATGAGTTAATGAATGGGGAAATTTTTTGCAAACTCTAAAGAAAGTGAAGTCACTCAGTTGTGTCCGACTCTTTGCGACCCTGTGGACTGTAGCCCGCCAGGTTCCTCTGTCCATGGGATTCTCCAGGCAAGAATACTAGAGTGGGTTGCCATTTCCTTCTTCAGGGGATCTTCCCAACCCAGGGATCGAACCCGGGTCTCCTGCATTGCAGGCAGATGCTTTATCCTCTGAGCCACCAGGGAATCCCTGTAAACTCTAAGGTACTATGCAATTTGACAACACTATTTTAGCTTGCTAATTGATTTTCCAGAGAAAAGTATACAAACTCAACCTTTGTAATAAGAATGACAGGTTGAAAGTAAAGATTTCCATTTAGTAGTAGATCAAGAACTGTGGCACAGGAGTTAAACCTCACCTTTTACAAAGACCTGAAGCACCCTGGCCTAGATCAACCAGTTGTCTAGAGGAATAAGAGTCCATTCTAATACCAAAACCCACTTAAACCCCTGAGACACTCAAGAATGACTGTGAACCACCAAAAACATTGGATCTTTTATGATGGGGTAATATGTTTTTACTACTGTTTTTTCATTACCCAATCTTGAGAACTAAACCCAGTATGTTTACATTCAAAGATAAACTTCTCCATATCCTGCCCGACCTGCACCACTTCTTCTCCTTGTAAGGCCTCGATCTGCCTGGGCCGTCGCTGCCTGTCGCTGTTCCCATGGCCGAGTTTGCCATAATCACCATCTCCCCAGCTAAAGACCTCACCACTCTCAGTCAGGGCCATTGAGTGCCCATCAGACCCACAGGAAGTCACCAGCTGGGTCACCACAAAGCCTGCAACAGAGCAGAAATGCAACAAAAGTCACTGGGTGGTAAAAGTTCCCTCTTTAGTTGAAACCACTACAAAGCAGTCTCATAGAATAAAAAAAATACCACAACAGTACTACAGAAATAAAGAAGAATATCTTTAATTTTAAATCTAAATTGTAGCCATAAACTAGAAATTTGGGAGCAGTAACATAAAATGATGATGATGATAAGGAACAGAAGAAGGGTGATAGGAGCAATTCCAGTCACTAAGGACCATGTTCTAGTCACTCCTGTAAGTGCTTTACATGGATCGTTCATTTTCTATTTTCACACAGAGCCTATGAGGCAGATATTATCATCACCACTTGTACAACTAGGGAAACTGAGTCACAAAGAGGTCTAGTAGCTGATGCAAGGCACCAGAGGCAGAATGTAGTAGAACTGAACAGGAACCAAGCCCTCCCATCCCCAATGTTGTGCTCTTTACACTTAGATCTGAAGGAAGAGAACTTAGAGCTATTCAAGAATTCATTATGAACTTATGTTACTTAAATGCTTTCACTTAAAAAACTCCATTTGCTTTGTATATTGACTTTAGAGCCAGTAAAAGTTAACTTAAGAAACAAGCCAGAGGCCCCCTGCAGTGCTTTTTCCAGAGATATTTTTTCTCCAAGTTACAGAGTACTCTGGGAGATGCCCTTTCAAAGGCTTTAGTACATATACACATTTCTATGTAAATTTATGTTTATTGTTAATGAAGCACATGCCTGATTACTATTGCTATTGCATGTGTGCTCAGTTGCTCAGTGGTGTCTGACTCTTTGCAACCCCATGGACTGTAGCCCGCCAGGCTCTTCTATCCATAGAATTTTCCAGGCAAGAATACTGGAGTGGGTTGCCGTTTCTTCCTTTAGGGGATCTTCCCGACTCAGGGATGGAACCCATGTCTCCTGTGTCTTCTGCATTGGCAGGTGGATTCTTTACTACTGAGCCACCTGGGAAGCCCTATTACTGCTAGTAATAGTTACCAAATTACAACTTTGCAATTTTAAAGAATTTGTTTACAATCTTCAGTGAGTATTAACCAGCAATTTATATCATTGAATTCTAGCAATGCTATGACAACTTGTAAAATAATACAACTTAAAATATGGAAAATTAAGGTTGTGCATGCCTAAACAAGAACATAAATATAGGTGAAAACCCTACATGACTTTATTTAGCAAAGGTTTGGGTGAGTTGCAATGTAATAAACAAACATTCCTACAAACAGGCCACAGTTTCTGATCTGCTTTTAACTGAGGATAATTTTACCTTGTAAGGCTGAAATGACTGTCAGCACATGAAGGTCATCTGAATTTCCTTGTCCTAATCTGCCATAACTTCCTTCCCC
Organism: Capra hircus; assembly: GCF_001704415.2. Taxonomy (NCBI): domain Eukaryota; kingdom Metazoa; phylum Chordata; class Mammalia; order Artiodactyla; family Bovidae; genus Capra; species Capra hircus. Next base: position 56,729,723 of record NC_030817.1, read on the forward strand.
ACAAGCCAACACTGTGCCATTGGCCTGGATGACAAAGGTACAATTTTGACCGCATATGACCTAGTATCAAAACACAAAGTTACATATATTATATTCTATTACATAGCTTTAACATGCAAACATTTAAAATGATTCCATGTATACCTAGGATACCTTTATCAGTTCTTTCATCCTTTCACTAAAGTGGAAGAGTTGACATAATTATGGGATTCCTATAAGCCCTTGATGATTATAAAACTGCTTACTTAACTAAAAGATGTATGAGGCTCATCTGATGATTTAAGATAGTTTAGAAACATGTTATCTACAGAGCTTTCAGTCAGTTGTGCAGAGTTTAAGAAGAAAATAGATAAAAAGAAGAAAAAGGAAACAGTGATGGGAAAACAGTAAAGATTGGCTGGAGGCTACCAAGAAACATAAACTGGAGGGGATATCTGCAAAAAAAAGTAGTGCATCTTGGGGCTTACTGAGGTAGAGAAGAACAGAAGTGAAAGCAGGAGTCTTAAGAAGAGTTTGGAGATTTAGTACCACAATTATTAGAAGAGAGGAGGGGTATCAATGAAATCTGGCTAAAGATACCAACAAGTTAATGACCCCAAAGAGAGAACTGATAATCAGCTATATCTTAACATCTATAAATATCTACTGGGCAGGCTTAAAGCATCATGATGTTACTTAATTATACTTGAAAACAAGAAAAATTTCGGAATATTAACAAAACTTAAGTCTTATAAAAACTCTATAAAACTTTTATTTAGAAGCTTTATATCATGACTTTGTTGGGTTCCTCACAATAGATTATGCAGTGGACAAACTATCCCAAGTAAGCTACTGAACTTAAGGGAATCAGAACTGTCAGTTCTCCAATTCTTTACCCTCCTAGTTACCTGTTGGGCCTGTGAGAATGAGGGAGCTGCTGCAGGTACCATTACGTTTCTTCCAGCTTCTGCCAGCTGTCCATGCCTGCCAGCACCCCACAAGTAGACATCACATTTACCTCCCAAGTGCCAGTCCTAGAAAACCACAAACAAATCAAAATATGATTTGTTAATTCATTCAAATAAGCATCTACTGGGTACTAAGTGTATAGAAGCTGCTATGGGGGACACCAGGGTATAAACACATAAGCATTTAGAACCAGAAGATTTACTAAGAACCACCATAAAGTTATTGTCCTCTTTACTGACCTCAGGTCTGGAAGTTGCCCAAGACATAATTTGTTCATCCATGCCATTAATCCATTTACTGTTATCCTGTAAGACAGGGCAAACATCAGGATCAACTTTGCTTAATCAATATTTATCTTTTTTTAAGAAGTCTTAAAAATGATCAAATTAATTTTTTTTTTAAGAGAAAAGGAGAAGCCCAAGATCACATATTCAGTTACAAGCAGGAAGAAGACCAAAATGCAGCCCTCCTTTTTCCCAGGCCATTTTTTGAGAAAATTTTTTGCAAAAGATTCATTTTTTCTTAACTAACAACTAAGTTTTCTTTCAAAAAAAAAAAAAAAAGAATTTGGTAATATTATGAGAAATTAAGAGCAGTTTTACAATCATGCCAAACTTGATTTTTATGCATTGTTAGTATTTCCCTAAAATGGACTGGAATGGGTGAATTTAACTCAGATGACCATTATATCTAATACTATAGGCAGGAATCCCTTAAAAGAAATGGAGTAGCCATCACAGTCAACAAAAGAGTCTGAAATGCAGTACTTGGATGCAATCTCAAAAACGACAGAGTGATCTCTGTTCGTCCAAGCCAAACCATTCAGTATCACGGTAATCCAAGCCTATGCCCCGACTAGCAACGCTGAAGAAGCTGAAGTTGAATGGTTCTATGAAGACCTACAAGACCTTTTAGAACTAACACCCAAAAAAGATGTCCTTTTCATTACAGGGGACTGGAGTGCAAAAGTAGGAAGTTAAGAAACACCTGGATAACAAGCAAATTTGGCCTTGGAGTACAGAATGAAGCAGGACAAAGGCTAACAGAATTTTGCCAAGAGAACGCACTGGTCATAGCAAACACCCTCTTCCAACAACACAAGAGAAGACTCTACACATGGACATCACCAGATGGCCAATACCGAAATCAGATTGATTATATTCTTTGCAGCCTAAGATGGAGAAGCTCTATACAGTCAGCAAAAACAAGACTGGGAGCTGACTGTGGCTTAGATCATGAACTCATTGCTAAATTCAGACTTAAATTGAAGAAAGTAGGGAAAACCACTAGACCATTCAGGTATGACCTAATCAAATCCCTTACGATTATACAGTGGAAGTGAGGAATAGATTTAAGGTACAAGATCTTATAGAGTGCCTGATGAACTATGGACAGAGGTTCGTGACATTGTATAGGAAACAGGGGTTGAGACCAGCCCCAAGAAAAAGAAATGCAAAAAAGCAAAATGGCTGTCTGAGGAGGCCTTACAAGTAGCTGTGAAAAGAAGAGAAGCAAAAAGCCAAGGAGAAAAGGAAAGAGATTCCCATTTGAATGTAGAGTTCCAAAGAATAGCAAGGACAGATAAGAAAGTCTTCCTCAGCGATCAATGCAAGGAAATAGAGGAAAACAACAGAATGGAAAAGACTAGAGATCTCTTCAAGAAAATCAGAGATACCAAGGGAACATTTCATGCAAAGATGGGCTCAATAAAGGACAGAAATGGTATGGACCTAACAGAAACAGAAGATAGTAAGAAGAGGTGGCAAGAATACACAGAATTGCACAAAAAAGATCTTCATGACCCAGATAATCACAATGGTGTGATCACTCACCTAGAGCCAGACATTCTGAAATGTGAAGTCAAGTGGGCCTTAGGAAGCATCACTACAAACAAAGCTAGTGGAGGTAATGGAATTCCAGTTGAGCTAGTTCAAATCCTGAAAGATGATGCTGTGAAAGTGCTGCACTCAATATGTCAGCAAATTTGGAAAACTACTGGAAAAGGTCAATTTTCATTCCAATGTCAAAAAGAGGCAATGCCAAAGAATGCTCAAACTACCGCACAACTGCACTCATTTCACATGTTAGTAAAGTAATGCTCCAAATTCTCCAAGTCAAGCTTCAGCAATATAAGAGCTGTGAACTTCCAGATGTTCAAGCTGGTTTTAGAAATGGCAGAGGAACCAGAGATCAAGTTGCCAACATCCGCTGGATCATCAAAAAAGCAAGAGTTCCAGAAAAACATCTATTTCTGCTTTATTGACTATGCCAAAGCCTTTGACTGTGGATCACAATAAATTGTGGAAAATTCTTAAAGACATGGGAATACCAGACCACCTGACGTGCCTCCTGAGAAATCTGTATGCAGGTCAGGAAGCAACAGTTAGAACTGGACATGGAACAACAGACTGATTCCAAATAGGAAAAGGAATATGTCAAGGCTGTATATTGTCACCCTGCTTATTTAACTTCTATGCAGAGTACATCATGAGAAACGCTGGGCTGGAAGAAGCATAAGCTGGAATCAAGATTGCTGAGAGAAATATCAATCATCTCAGATATGGAGATGACCCCACCCTTATGGCAGAAAGTGAAGAGGAACTAAAGAGCCTCTTGATGAAAGTGAAAGAGGAGAGTGAAAAAGTTAGCTTAAAGCTCAACATTCAGAAAACGAAGATCATGGCATCCAGTCCCATCACTTCATGGGAAATAGATGGGGAAACAGTGGAAACAGTGGCTGGCTTTATTTTTCTGGGCTCTAAAATCACTGCAGATGGTGACCGCAGCGATGAGATTAAAAGACGCTTACTCCTTGGAAGGAAAGTTATGACCAACCTAGATAGCTTATTAAAAAGCAGAGACATTACTTTGTCAACAAAGGTCTGTCTAGTCAAGGCTATGGTTTTTCCAGTAGTCATGTAGAGATGTGAGAGTTGGACTATAAAGAAAGCTGAGCACCGAAGAATTGATGCTTTTGAACTATGGTGTTGGAGAAGACTCTTGAGAGTCCCTTGGACTGCAAGGAGATTCAATCAGTCCATCCTAAAGGAGATCAGTCCTGGGTGTTCATTGGGAGGACTGATTTTGAAGCTGAAACTCCAATACTTTGGCCACCTGATGCAAAGAGCTGGCTCACTGGAAAAGACCCTGATGCTGAGAAAGATTGAGAGCAGGAGGAGAAGGGACGACAGAGGATGAGATGGTTGGATGGCATCACCGACTCGATGGATATGGATCTGGATGGACTCCAGGAGTTGGTGATGGACAGGGAGGCCTGGCGTGCTGCGGTTCGTGGGGTCGCAAAGAGTTGGACACGACTGAGCAACTGAACTGAACTGAACTGAAGAACTAAAGAGCCTCTTGATGAAAGCGAAAGAGGAAAGTGAAAAAGTTGGCTTAAAGCTCAACATTCAGAAAACGAAGATCATGGCATCCGGTCCCACCACGTCATGGCAAACAGATGGGGAAACAGTGGAAACAGTGCTGACTTTATTTTTGGGGGCTCCAAAATTACTGCAGATGGTGACTGCAGCCATAAAATTAAAAGACGCTTACTGCTTGGAAGAAAAGTTATGATCAACCTAGACAGCATATTAAAAAGCAGAGACATTACTTTGTCAACAAAGATCTGTCTAGTCAAGGCTATGGCTTTTCCAGTAGTCATGTATGGATGTGAGAGTTGGACTGTAAAGGAAGCTGAGCACTGAAGAATTGATGCTTTTGAACTGTGGAGAAGTTCAAAGAAGACTCTTTGACAGTCTTGAGAAAGGACTCTTGAGAAGACTCTTGAGAGTCCCTTGGACTGCAAGAAAATCCAACTAGTCCACCCTAAAGGAGATCAGTCCTGGGTGTTCATTGGATGGACTGATGTTGAAGCTGAAACTCCAATACTCTGGCCACCTGACGTGAAGATCTGACTCATTGGAAAAGACCCTGATGGGGTAAAAGATTGAGGGCAGGAAGAGAAGGGGACGACAGAGGATAAGATGGTTGGATGGCATCACCGACTTGATGGACGTGAGTTTGGGTAAACTCTGGGAGTTGGTGATGGACAGGGAGGCCTGGCGTGCTGTGGTTCATGGGGTCGCAAAGACTCGCTTATGACTGAGCGACTGAACTGCACTAAGGTGATAAACACTTTTAGTATCAACTATCACTAACACATTGGAGATTCAAAGCTAATCACTTCTGAGCACCCACAGGTACAAGGTCATTTGCAGGAGCCACCACCCCTGTGAACTCGAACAGTTGTGGGCAGGTCACTTCATCTTGCTAGGCTTCATTTTCCTCATCTACATATGACATACTTGAGAGAAATGAGCTCAGAAGAATACTTCCTGACTAAAATAATCTATATTTAGATTGTTCTTGTTGTTTAGTCACTTAGTCGTGTCCTACTCTTTGCGATCCCATGGACTGCAGCACGCCAGGCTTCCTTGTCCTTTACCATCCCATCTCCCGGAGTTTGCTCATTTTCTTCAATTCACATTTATAAATATATGAATATATTCAATAATGAACTGATAAATTCATTTATCAATGAATAAATATTCAATAAATGAATATATTCAAATATGTGAATATATATTTGAATTTATGAACAACATACAATAATTTACATTGTATGTGTATTTATATATTCAAATGTTTGTTTATATAAATCTTAATTAGGTAAGGGGGTTGTTAGATCAACTGCTGGCCTGCACTATCTACCCAGGCATTTTATCTCTATCACAGTTTGGTATCTAGACACTCTCAAATACAATCAGAAAGAAATGACAACTAAAATGCCTTCTTATATTCTATTAAACATGTTTGAAGTGTTAAATAATTTAGAATCTATATGTGGAATAAATCTAAAAAGATGGCCAGGAAAAGATGCTAAAATATATTTACAAATATGTATGTATACTAACAAGATACCTAAGAACAAGAAAACGAGAAAATATGAGACGATGTTTTTGAAAACCAGCAAGTTTATACAAACTCCACAATTCTCATAATCAATCCCTGTCACCATAGAAACCTTTTATCAGACTGAATGTGACTATCTGAAAGTGAAATATTTTGAGTTTATCTAAGGGTGCGCTTCTTGCTCTATTCAAGCCAGCAAATACTTCCTGTTGGTCTGCTATTTGTTAAACATCCATGTAACACAATCTCAGTTACATACAGTGGTAGCTCATACTACACTTACCATCAGGAGTACAAGCTCATCCTCTGGAACAGGCTCCAGATCGGGAACAGTGAAAGACTCTGGGAACTGTGCTCCGTTGGTCAGGGCTTCAGCAGCTTTTATGGTGGTGGAGAAACACTCTAGCCAGGCCCACTCATTTGGATTCCAGGATGCAGGGTCAGGGAGGCAGTGCTGGTGGTGTGGGGGCACTGGCGGATTACACAGCAGCTGATCCAGATGAAGTCCCACCGCAAGGGAGGCCAGACACTGCATATAGGGGCTGTGAACAAGCTGGTCTCCACAAACCACATGAGGCTAAGAGAAAGGCAAGGATACGATGCTGAAGGGCCTCTGCCAAATATTATAAATTAGCCTACTGCATTCTGAAAGCCTGTAGTCATATTTTAACTTTACTGGTTCTTTTTTAAGCTTTTTACTTAGAAATAATTTTAGGCACATAGAGAGTTACAGAGATTAGTGCAGTGAATTCCTATAAAACCCCAATCACCTATAAAACCCCAATCACCTCTAATGTTAACATCTTATATAACCATGGTACATTAATTAAAACTAAGAAATTAACATTGGTTACAATAATAATTAAACCATAGAACTTCATGGTGCTTCCCATTAATGTTCTTTCTCTGCTCCAAGATTCAATCCAAGACACTACACTGCATTTAGCATATTTTCATTACAGTTTTACAGTTTTTTGTTGTTAGTTCACAATAGCAAAAATAGGGCAGAAAATTGAACCACGGAGACCTGCACCCTCTCACATTTCCGCCTTTACCGAAAGAACCCTGGTAGCCGCCAAAGACAGTCTTCTTCCATGGTCCTCCCTAGATGTACTAGAGCAACTTTGTGAGTGACTGAGTGATTCAGAAAAGAAAACCTTGGCAAACCTCATTGAAATTAACTGGGTATGGTAACAGCTGATCAGTATAGCACAGCAACAAACAAACAAAAAGGAAAAAACCCCAAAGAACTTTGCTTCAGAGCAGCATGCTGTGACTACTGAGGGCTGGAAGACAGGTTACACAGGATCATGACCTGGGCACCAAGTCCAAACTCCATATTTCCCATTCTAGTATTTAACGACCTTACTTATTTAGTTCAACCTTAGCTCTTCCACTAAACTTTCCACAAAGATTCACCTGATTAAGCAGACAGGATATTCACTCTGATGCCCATATCCACTCCACCTCCCAACTTTGGGATAGCAAAGCTACACAAAAATAGATATTTGGGTTAGAAAAGGGAAGATAATGTACTCTGAAGTACAGGGGTTTCAAGAGGTTTTGAATGAACAAATAATCTGAAAAAGAATGACAGAAGCACTATACAAATCTGAGGGTTATTTAAAAATTTTACTCCCACTAAAATAAAGTAAAAGCAGGTTTAGGATTACTGAACAACAATTTTAGGCATGACTTTTTTTCATTTGCTTCTGCCCAAATAGTCCTGCTTATTTTACTCAGATCTCATACTTTTAAGGGATAAATTCAAAGCTACAGTTCAAATTCCAAAGCACCAGTCATCTGTATATCTGCAACAGTGACTGTAATCAGTTACCTTTTCATATGCATACTGCTCCTGAAGCATCATGGGTAGCCGCTCCAGAAATGCTCTCATGCAGGGAGCCATGTTTAATCCCAGAATACCTTGTTGTTTCAGTGCTGTCCTACAGGTTGCTAAAACATGATTGGCAGCAATCCATTCTGCTGTACAATTCACGACCAAAACATCCTGATGAAAAAGAAACCATGCCACATGATATTTGTTTAAATAAAAGAGACAATTCCACCACCATTTATATATGAGAAATTCCTTCCAATAACTGCATTAAATACTTTTGCCTTTTAGACATTTTTTGCTATACTTTCAATGCCTAGGAACTTCAAAATATCCTAAATTTTCTCTAGGAAAACAAGTGAATAAGAAATAACTATAAAATTTGTGAACTACCTTGGATTAGCTGATTCTTCTTAAAGAGACATTAATTATTTGCTATTTCATAGGACTTCTAGGAAAATCATCCAGTATATTCTAACAGTCTGACATGATCAAAGGGATACTAGAGGAAGCAGTACTCTGCTGACTGACACACATCTACAGGAGAAGCAGCACTGCCCTATGGCCCTATGGTTTATTCTATGCAGTCCACTACTATCTATGGTCCGAGTCTACATTTTACATCTAGTAGGACTGTTCATGCATGTTTATAGCTCTATTTTAATATTACTTAACCACATAAAATGTAAACCAAAGCAGGATATTGGCACTACCCATTAGGGGTATGAAAAGCAATATTGTAAGAGATAAAGTGAAAGTGAAGTCGCTCAGTTGTGTCCGACTCTTTGAGACCCCATGGACTGTAAGAGATAATGTCATCACAAAATTATTTCACAGAAGAGGGCTAGTATTTTTTACTAGAACATTAAATTTGAAAGCCAAGATCTATTCTGAATACTTGAGTGAAAGGTTTATGAGGTGGTCCTTCTTTTTAGGGAAAATTATTTTAAGATAATTTAGTTCTATCTCAAAAATCATGGCAGAAAGTAAAAAGTTCTCTTTATAACTTCCAGTGGAAAGTCATTCAATAATTAAGCATTTCCCCCAAAGTATAGTGTATAGAAGAGTACTAGGTTCTAGTTTTCCTTCTGCCACTAGATACTTGCATTATCTTGGGCAAGTAATAATCTCTTTGGATATCAGTTTTCTTCTCTGTAAAGTGGGATTCTTGGACTACAATTTCAAAGATACCTTAGAGGTTAACAACTTATGATTTAATTATAAAATTACCTTTGATCTATTTGAGCAAGCAGCCACCCCAACATCTGGAATCCACACTGTGGTCTGAATAGCTCCAGAGCCAATCACAACAGTTTGCAAGACAGAGCCATCCTAAAATGAAATGCATTCACCAATACACACTCCTTAACTGGTTAGCCATTACTTACATTTTCAATTTATACTTAACATTCACAAAAACTTATTCTAAAACCTACATTTAGCTAAATTTGGCAATGTCCAACTGCATATTACTATCCAATTTTCTAGGGCCTTTTTTAAAGAACTTTTAAAATACATCACTAAGAAAAATTAAAGGGCAGAGAATTCTGAAAAGGGTTTCTTCAATATTCAAGATATTATTACACAAAATATTCCTAAGATTGGTTAACTTTTACTGTATATAAATTAATATAAAAACATTTCTGAAGATGAAAATAACATCTATATTCTTACCCTTAAAGACCAAATGTTCATAAGGCCACCTAATCCACCAGACACCAGGGCCAACCCATCAGAACTAAAGGCAACGGTCCGGACAGGGGTGATGTGTCCTCGCAATTGATAAACACACTTGGCTCCAACTGATTTCCTATATCCATCCTGCAATTAATTTTTATTTTTAATAAATATTGAAATTAAAACAATTTATAATTCATTCTTGGAAATTTTATATTTCAGTATAAAGTTGGGAAGAGGGAAGGACAACTTTCTCATAAGGGTTAGCCTGAGAGAAAATAATAAGATACGAATCTGGTTCTCCTTCACTGATGCTATTTCATCTTTTTTCTGTTGTACTTGTAATCTAGTTCCCTACTCTTCAAACAGACTACATTTGTTTCAATTATCCCTCAGAAATAGGAAAAATTCTAACTTTTACCTTTTGCAGGGGTGGGGGGGGTGGGGCACTGCCATGAAACATGTGGGATCTTAGTTCCCTGACCAAGGATCAAGCCCCATCCCCTGCAATGGAAGTGCAGAGTCGTAACCACTGGAACACCAGGGAAGGCCACTTCTACTTTTTAATGAGTGTTTTAATTTTCAAATTTTGCTTTATGTAATTTTCATTTTTTGCCTCTAACATTTGTGAACTGCACATGCTGGTGCTATACAAACAGGTTCCTTTTTCTGTTATGGTTCTGTCTGTCACATGGTATTGAACCTCAACTTAATCTCATGTTTGCTCTGCAGGTTTTAGCAATGAGATAGCTAAGCCCTGTCCAAAGGGCTACTTTTTAGCAGAGAGGGCAAATCAGATTTATCTCAAGTGCTCCTACCTCTGCTCCTGTGGTAGTTTCTTCCTAGTAGTGAAAGTGCCAAGTCCTAACCACTGGACCACCAGGAAATTTCCTGTCTAGTCTAATTTTTAACCTCTGTTTAATGTAAAGGAATGGTTCTATAGATGGAATTCTGGTTTCAGTAGGAGATACTTCGGATAGGAGTGCTCCTGTGGTGTTCCTACTTCACTGTACCAAAAACCTTTAACTTGGGACTCACCTATTGGTAGTGTCGATTATATACCATAAATGATCACCACTTGATATTTACTGAGTATCTCCCCATAACAAGTAATTATGGTATCTCTGACTTACAAAAAATAATAATAAAGAAAGCTAATTCAAAAAGCACACAAAATATGACAATTATTCACATTTCCCTAACTATTCTTGACATTTGAGATACCAATAGGAGGACTATTTGATAACATATACTATCTAAGGTTTCAGATAAAGTCTTGAAAAAACAGTAGAACACTTACCTGGCAACTTGATTCCTGGTCCCACCATCCTTCTGAACTGGTCACACTGGTCTGTGTGGTATCTTGGGGAATACGCCAAACACATACTAAGCCACTCTGACAGCCACTTGAAAAATTTGATCACATAAAACCAAACCATGTCAATATGTAGAAATAAAAATATTTTCAAACAGCAATCAATTAAGACCTGACAGAACTACTACAATATATTTTAAAAATTTATTTGTGGTAGGTATGCTGTAATTTCATAAGAAATACAAGTAGGACCCATGTTTTTACCAATATTACATGGGGTAAAGAAGATGGCATATCTTTGGATTGCACAGCTGAAGCTTCACATTGGAAAACTGTTCTTTATTTCTCTAAGGTGATCTTATGGTATTATACATTTTAAGAATAATAACCGGTAATAAACAGTTTAAAATTCTTGAGAAGCCACACTTAAAATGCAAGTAACAGCCTACACTAATATAAAGATTAAGACACACACACACACAAATTTATAACATACGTGGCCATCAGTAAATGCAACTTGGATCCTTTCCCTGGAAGGCTGCACCAAGCAATGCCATTTACAATAGATGGATGGCAGAGTGAATGCAGACAGCGCCAGCATCCTGAAATTGGTCCCCAGAGTTTCACATTTTCTTCTTTGGCACATGTCATAAGAATATGACCCGTTGGGTCCCACTTCATACTAATAAGAGTATCCTTAAAATGGTAGAGGGAGAAAAATATCATAGTAATGCTTGCTTTACAAACACTTAAAACTTAGTAATTTATGACCTATACTTCTATCACTTCCCTGGTGGCTCAGATGGTAAAACGTCTGTCTGTTAATGTGGGAATCCCAGGTTTGATCCCTGGGTCAGGAAGATCCCCTGGAGAAGGAAATGGCAACCCACTCCAGTATTCTTGCCTGGAGAATTCCGTGGATTGAGGAGCCTGATAGGCTATAGTCCATAGGCAAAGAGTCGGACACGACTGAGCAACTTCACTTCATTTCTTCATATTTCTATCACTCAACTATTTTGAAATGGACATTTTATGCAAATCAGATACTATTACATTATTTCCAACCACTAACTCACTCATCATTTATATATATATATATTAAAATATATATATTTGCTGCATTATACATATTTGCTGCAGTCAAAGCCCAATAAATGCTACTTGGATGAATGAATTATGAAATTCTAATTCAGAAGGAAAATGTTATCTTTCATTGCCATTATTAAAGTTATTTTTATTGACTACTGATTATCAAAATATGAAAAAGGAGAGGGTTTTTTTTTAAAGAAGAATCTCTTACACTAAAAATAGCTAATACTATGAGAATGTGGGACATGTTTTATGTTTATACGGTTGTCTTCACTGGGTTCTTCTGATATTTTTAAATTTATTTTTAATTGAAGGATAATTGCTTTACAATATTGTATTGGTTTCTACCAAACATCAACATGAATTGGCCATAAGTTTACCCATGGCCCCTCCCACCTGAACATCCCTCCCATCTCCCTTGCCATCCCACCCCTCTAGTTTGTTCCCCAGCCTCATTTGAGTTCCCTGAGTCATATTAGCAAATTCCCACTGGCTATCTATTTTACATATGGTAATGTACGTTTCCATGTTACTCTCTCTATACATCCCACCCTCTCCTTCCTCTCCCACCAGCTGTGTCGATAAGTCTATTCTCAATGTCTAGTGTCTCCACTACCACTCAGCAAATTGGTTCATCAGTACCATCTTTCTAGATTTCATATATATGTGCTGCTGCTGCTAAGTCACTTCAGTCATGTTCAACTCTGTGCGACCCCATAGGCAGCAGCCCACCAGGCTCCCCCATCCCTGGGATTCTCCAGGCAAGAACACTGGAGTGGGTATATATGTGCTAGTACGCAATACTTGTTTTTCTCTTTCTGACTTACTTCTCTCTGTATAATAAGCTCTATTCTTCTGACTTTTTTACCCTCCTTCACACGTTCCAACCACTGGCTTCATGAATTTATGTTACTTAATTAGTGGCCCCATAAGCTTCTGACCTGGTAACTTCTGTTTAAGGTAACAGAATCATTCTTCATATATGGAATTTCTAGCATTACTGGGAGGTACTCTGACCAAGGTATCCTATTTCACTGTTTCGGTTTTATCTCTTAACTCAATGGCTTTCTTACACAGACTTCTCCATTTATATACATGGTCCAAAAACTTAGTATAACAACAGAATATTAAATCACAAGTGACTGAGGTAAAAAACATTTTTTGAGAAACTAGTATCAAGCAATACTACAGTATAAAATAAGAAAAAGTAATCATTTGGTAAAGATGCTTTACCTTATGTGCATCAATTAGAACAATGCCTCCTTTCTCAAGTGGTTCCTTTGTTCCCAATAATAATTTTCCATCAAAATATCCCACTGCAAATGGTCTGTCTTCACTGAACCAAGCAATGCAAGTTACAGACACTAACATGATAAAAACAAAATAAAAATTTAAAGAAGAAAATGAGAGACTTATTTGTCATTGTCTCACTTTAAAAGAGATTTTGCAACAAATATATACCACTACAACTACCGGAAGTAGTTTACAAACATCTCTTTAATGCATTTAGACAAAATGTAGGCTTAGAGCAGGGATTTCATGCAACCCACTTTAAAGGTGTTATTTGTAAGTGACAAAGAATATCTCATTTTTAATCTTTCATTCTTTTGAAACAAAAATTGAATTCCCTTGCTGATTTTAAGTCATTTTAGGCTCTCTCCTTTTGGACCACAATCTACCATGAAACTAACAAGTGAAATAATCCAACTCTTAGGTAAAAAATTACCTACCCTTTCTTTTGCTTAATATTGCCTATTCTGTGTGTTTGCATATTCTATCAAACATGTTATATTCTAACAATCTATATCCATATTTATTTTAGTATATGTAACACCAGAAGGCTACAAAAGAAGTAAAAAACAGTTTCTGTGGGAGTACAATGGGGACATGGGAGTTGAGTAAATGTGAGAAAGGCTTTGCATTGTATACCTTTTTATTTCTTTTTTTGCCATGCCATGTAGCATGTGGGATCTTAGTTCTCTGAACAGGGATCAAACCTGCGTCCCCTCCAGTGGAAGTACAGAGTCCTAACCACTGGACTGCCAGGGAATTTCCTACTGTATCTTTTTAAACTAAAAATTTTGAGCCATATGATGGTATTATCTATTTTAAAAATCTAAAAAAAAAAAAAAAAACCCAAAACCAAAAAACCTATTCTATTCTGTTAAAAGAGTACCACAGAAGCTGGGACTAGGATCTTTGAGATATCCTACTCCCCCAAATCATCTAATAGAACTGTTCAGTATGATGCCAAGCCATCCAAAATGAAGAGAGCGAGAAAATAAGTGAAAGGCTTCCTAGTATGACTCTCCAATCAGGAACATCCCTCCCCTCCTCCTCCTTTTTCATTTCCTTAATTTCACACATTAGTTAACAATTTCAACTCCATCAATGGTTATTATCTTTTTTCCTCTTGGACATTCTCAACTTTCTAGGGAGCCCTCGAGAGCACTATAAGTGTTCAGACACTTACATAAAAGATAAATAGTAATTTAGGTCTTATTTTGGCAGTAATGTGTGGTAGGAGTTGATAGACAACTATCTTTCAACTTAGCAGCTAGATAAAATGAAATACCAACTAGGCAATTTAGAAAACAAAACCAAAAGTAATATTTACTCAGCATTTGCCAAAAGAGTATATCTATTTGATCAGAGGGAACACTCTCAACCAGATACAAGTCTAATCATTTACCATCCTTTCGATAGCAATGCTCCAATTCTCGACGGTGCATGGTGGATACATCAACAACTTCAATCAGTCCTAGAGATCCATCCATCCGTCCCACCAACAACAATTCTGGAGACTCTCCTGACCAGGCTGTAGATGGACCCTCTTCTGGCCAAGCCAGAGCAGACACCCAGTGAGGCTGAATATCTACTAACCCTTTTCCTCCTAGAGAAGGAAAAAATGTTAACTAGTTGTCACTTAATTCTTAAGAGTAATAACAAAAACAAGTAGCATTTAACACACTCAAGTTCAGTTCAGTTCAGTCACTCAGTTGCGTCCGACTCTTTGCAACCCCATGAATCGCAGCATGCCCAAAGCAGTTCCCAATTTCATAATAGCCTACTAATGAATAAGACTGCAAGGCTGGATCCTTCATTTATATACTACATTTGATTATCAAATCGAGTTTTTCTGAAACTATTAATAACAAAAAGAGATAGCTTTTATATGAGAAAGAATAAAGGAAAATAATCAGTAAACAAATGTCACTTAATTTTCCTAATAATTACTGAAAACCAAATTAACATATGAAATTCATCTATAGTTAAGGCTAGCAATTTCTCAATTAAGCAAAAACAAACAAAAATACTGGTAAGCTGAAGATTACAATAATTTTTATTTTCCAGAGATATATTAAAAATCAACAAGAGTTTGTACCTGTGAAAGAGACAAAATTAACAGAAATATTTCAACTGATTCAAAAGAACACATAGCTGGAAATGTAGTGATTGCTACTTCTCTAATCCTAGACTGAATGCTCAATCGTATATAAAAGGAATTTTTAGTTTAAAATTACCAGGTTAATTGATACTCTCAGAAATGAAAGTCAGGAAACGAACACTCTTTCTTTAATTTAAATCATACTATGCATAGATTTGCACAGCTGGTAAACAGACTGTGAGATTCAAGGTGAAGGGAAGCCAATGTTTGAACTTAGAAGGTTAAGAGAAAGAGTTCCTTCAGTAGTTTACTAGTATTTATGTGACTCTTACCATTAACTTGCCAGATATTCACCATCTTTTCCAAAGCCCCAGCTAGGTATTTGCCACTGATACTCCAGGAAACAGGTGAGAAACTTGGATCACTGGGTGATCCTAGGCTTTCCTCAGCATCACCTTCCCTAGAATACAACAGATAAGTATGGAATTCTAATCCATCATCCAAAAGAAAACTAAACTCTGAATCTTAAAATAAGGGTTTTATATAGACGATAGTACTTAAAGAGAGACTCTTACATTTCAAAAGCTTGGCTAGTAGTATTTGACAATCACATAATTGCTAGTGTTTGTCATAATGTGAAAATTGTAGAATTACAACAG